>NC_060249.1:73419906-74669906 GCF_921293095.1 Ischnura elegans | reverse complement strand
TCTTTAGCTCGGTGTAATTCCTTCTCGTGTCCATGATAAAAAATATTTAATTATGCATGTTTGATAGATCAAAATGCACTTAATTTCAATGGAGCATTGAAACACTCATACTTTGTTCCAGTTTCAGCCAAATTATCGTTATAAAAAGATAGAAGAGAAGTATGTGACGGATCACCAAACGCAGAGTAAGGATCACAATATAACTCTCTCCATAAACCAAAAATAACTAGGTATATCGAATAAATTACATTGAAACAAATGGATCGATTTCGCGAGAGAGCAAATTGAATTTTTGGAATGTAAGAGAATGAGAATGAAGTTAGGAGCGTATAATCGGAAATCGGTCACCAACCAAATTAAATGCGGAACTTGGGGATTAATAGGTTATAAGTGAAGGGATTTGGCAGGTTAGGGATCAAACTAGTGGAAGGAGTAAACTAGTGGAGAGTAAATTTCATATTACTCCCAGTTCTCACGAAGGAAAGGATTCTACGCCGTAATTTGATTTAAAATTTTCCCTCGTCCATCGAAAGACTAGAATCGAAAAAGGTTTTCATTTGAGTCTCGAAAAGGTTCAAAACTGTCTCAACTGCTAATAAAGGGTGACGAAAATCAAATCGAAATTTTTAAATTCTCTCGCAAGGATCATTAATAAGGCAACCAACCGAGATATTAATGCAATCAAAAATTGCAACTTAATTGGCATAATATGGGACCTCAACCTGATCATTCATTGATTAGGTTAAGAACCCATACATGTAAATAGTTAAACCGTCCCATACATGGCCATTCAATTTCCTGAAGAAATAAACAATACCAGCTACAGCTGTACATTTACAATGCATATATACCAGCGAGAGAGAGAAGTATGACAAGCATACTGGAAGCAGAAAGATTTTTTGATCCCAAGCTCTCACCCCTACGGGACAAGGAAGAAGTACCATCCTTTCACTGACTCTATCAGTCTTCGACCTTTTTTCAATTCTTCCAGGGAAGAAGGATTGGCCCTCACTTCATTCAGCGCGGCCCTCACGCCCAACTCCTCTGCTCCCACGGAATGGAAAAATTGGATCGGACGCTCCCTCGCGGAGTGCAGCTGGGTCTCCGCCCGAACCTCCGCTGTTTTATTTCCAGGACGCACTGTTTTCCTTTCCCCCTCCGCCAACGCCAGTCACATTCTGATTCGGTCGTCCCACGACAAGAATGAAGATTAGATTCTTCAATTGAATGCGCAAAAAATGTGTCCGGCCTCCCATGCTCAAAATCCAAGATGGCATACAAGCTTTCAATACATATTCCTTTTAAACAATGTTTGTTTTGAACAAAACTTTATGAATGTATGATATATATTCCAACACAAATTTTTATATATATAATACTATACTCCTCTCTGATAATGCTTACAGTTTTAATTTTAGTGATTACGATACTTTGAAAAACAAAAATCGCTAGAATTTATTAGTTTTTTAAATTTCTTACTTTTTCCTTTAATTAGAATTGCTTTAAATTAGCTTGGTTTATGTAGCATTTGCTCCTTTTAATATGACAGATTAATCGAAAATACAAACTTCGTTGTGGAAAAATTGTAATTAATTTCATGATTCTTTCCTGTAACAGCGAATATTTAAGGTTAAGCACTTATAAAATTTTAAGACAGGCAGAAAAGAACAGCAGTAAAAGGCTTCATATATAAAAATCGACCTTGAATTTTAGGAGGCTCTTGTATCAAACCTAATGACTGCGGCGATTTTATGATACCTTTGTACAAATCTGAAGAAATAATATCAAGAAACACAGGCTTGTCAAAGGTTTACACGCGACATTCATCGTTTCTTTTACCAAAGACTCCGCTTACTGTAGTTGCAAGTTATACCAATTGAAAATTACCTAGGTAAGCAATATGAATCCGATTGCACTTAGGAGAAAAGAGCGGGTGGATATCCTTTTTACAACCCACTCTAACCATCTCCCTTTTCAAACATTCGTTGCTCCGCCTCCGGATAAAATGGAATGTAAAATAAAATATATCCTTCTTCTCTCAATATCTTTTCACTAGAACCTGGTGGGAAAAAATACGACTCTTTTCCAAAGCAATCGGATGGATCCGAAAAAATTAACTTTGAGTTTATTGGTCTCACCTGAATCGTTCATTTCCGGGGTGAAAAATAGTGCTACGGGCGATGCAAATATCATACGGCTTTCCGGTCATCGAATAAAAAACGCCTTCTAATGCTTCAGAGAATGTTGGTGCGATGAAATAGCATTCCCACAATACAAAAGTAAATTTATAAATATGGTAATAGAACGTTACTACAGCTTATAGCAACTTTTAACTACCGTATGGAAAAGTTATGAAGTCACCTTGAGAAACAAGGAACTAAGTTATTTAAGGCTAAGACTTAAAAAGGTACGAGATTCATATGATATTAGTCCTCGAGATTACCTGGTAATTTGATCACCCACCATGCACGTAGGCCACGGATTCAGTCAATTACTATACTGTAATGAACAACTTTAATGATTACATAGGAATATCACAATAGAAAGCTACTCAAACGGATTTCCTTTACGTTGCACAGTAATGCAACATCCATTTCGAGTTAGCGCCTTTCCCCGGGTCATGAAAATGACTTCGTAGTTAATTCATTAATTCTTTAAAATATGCTTCAATGCAACACATATATACCAGGCAACAAAGCTTAGTTAAGGAAAATGATCAAATGAAAATTGTCTACTATGTCCCACGTTATTGAAAATTTTATTTTAAAAAAATACAAACACAATTACCTATGAACAGATGCAAAAAAAATTCATACGAGCAAACTCCAAAATTATCAAACGAAATACCCTTTTCTTAAATGATACAAGCATACTATTTTAGGATCAAATTCGAACTAATTTTTCACGCTCAATTTTGAGAATTGTGATTCATCTGCCTCTTGGATCGTTCCCTCCCCGCCAGAAACGGCATAATACCAAAATAAGAGGTAAATTACGCATTTTCTTGGGTAATATTTTTTCAAGCACCTCAATTCCAGCTCCGAACGTGTGTGACGTGTATAGCGTCGATCTTCATCTGTCCGGGAATCGTAGAGGCTCGTAATCCGCCACGCGGTCCCCTAGGGTTTTCCTCGCGGGTGAAGCAGCCTCTGATAGCGGGGAAACCGAGGAGGAAAACGGAGCCACGGCGGATTTGCAGAGCCTCTTCCTCCCGCAGGCGGTGTCTCTGCAAACATTGGCGTCCCACGGAATAGACGCCTCGCAATTCCATTCGCGGAAACCTTACGAGTACAAATTTCCACGGAAACAATGGGAAGAGCAGGAGGGATGGATTTCAGCAGACGTGATTTCGAAAGAAGGAAATGTTGGATGTAGAAAAAGTAGAGAAAGATGATTTTAAAAATAGCTCATTCGCTAGTAAAAAAAAATACCCATCAAACGCGATCTCGCGAAAAATGATTACTACAGAAAATTGGCCTTTTTCACAGCAGAAACGTATAATTTTCTGGTTTTGATGCATAATGTACATAGAAAAGTTAACTAAACAATGAAAAGCGATAAAATTTCTTGCACTCATTGCAAACCTGCTGTCTTAACATCGCTAATCTCTTACTAATGCAAAAAATGCGTTTCCATCCAGCATTTTATGCAATTCTCCCTTAATAACGCCTAAACTATATTTCTTACGCCGCATAATCTCGGAAACTTAAAGTTTCGCATGCTCATAAAAACCACCGGAAAGGCTTGGGAAATGATTTCGGCTCCCGACGTATTGAGAGGCTATAATGAGGATAGACATGGGAAAGTACGGAAAAAAATTGCATATGCATTGACAATTTTTGTCATTACATAAAAATAAGGCGATTTCTATCGGATAAAAAGCACAATTGGCCGATGCGTACATGCAAACCAATATAATTATGAAGTTAGTACCGTAGAAACCTTAAAACTAAATTTATACAAGACAACTAGCGTAAATGGCGCTAGAGATTTTTGATATAAACGTAGAAAAGGTGGTAAAAAGGTTTATATGCCAAATGTTCAAGATCTATCTTACCACAACAAAAATTAGTTTTCTACGGCCCTTGAGAGCGTTATTCTTCCCAAGTTACGAAAAACTGCTTGATTACCCGTTTGGAAAATTTTTTTGAAAAAATTATTTCGGAAAAAATTGATTGTTTGAGTCGTAACTTGGTGAAAGCGATTCATTATTAAAATTAAAAAGAAGAACTTTGTGCTTTCACATTAATATTTATTCACAAATTTACGGCCATGGTTTCAACGTTACGATTACGTCTAGCGTTGAAACCATGGTCGTAAATTTGTGAATAAATATTAATGTGAAAGCACAAAGTTTTTCTTTTTAATTTTAATAATTGGAAAAAATTATTTTGGAAAATCACCGGAAGGATGTGTGAGATAAACTAGCACGGCATTGGCAGCCAGATTTATCGAAGGGAGGAGATGACACAGGTAGTTAGATTAGCAGCAATTATCCAGGAAATGAGGGCATACGTGAGGAAAAGCCAAGGGGGCTCCATTAACAGAAGACCCGAGAACATGGTGGTTAAGCGTTATATATATTGGCGTTTTGCGCGCATTTTCTTCGGCGGCTCCACCAGGCAGCGGTATCTTGTTCAGTCTGACTTTCGCCGTTAACCGTAGTGAAAGTGGTCATTTTTTGTTAACAATCGTCTCACATACGTTGAATGTGAGGTTGCTATGATTTATTGGCTCAGTTATGTATTACTGCCGTGTATTTCCCCGTGAAAAGTGGTTAAAGTGGATGACTGTTAGCGCTGCCAGTGGCGATTTTGAAATCTGATTAAAATGCGCGCGGAGCGACAACAATTCGAGCGGCGAACTTGAGAATCCTCTTTTGTAATACGAATACCTATTCGTGAGAAATACTGTGATGGTGGCCAAGAAATGAGTACGGTGATAAAAATATATCTCCACTTATGGGTCCCCATTCTGACAGACGTCTACAGACGCTAACCTTCCTCACGAGATCACTATAGAACCTTCTTTTCCACTTACAGCAGGCCCACGTCCCTCCACGACAGGCTTCTGGCAACAATCATCCGGGTATCTGAAGAATCCCGGGGTGAAATCGTCGGGCGGGCATATTATTTCGGCATATTATTGGGAATTCCAAACGCCCTGGAAGGGAACCCTGGGGATGGGAGCGTAGTTGCCATGGAAACGCGGGGTCGAAAGAACGGGTACGTATGACGTCACCTCCAGTTTCACCCCGGCCCATGCACCCTGGGGTCCACTCGCATGGAGGAGGTGCTGCGATTTTCCTGGTGCGGGGGCGTGGTGTGCGGATACGTGGGCGGCCTACCTATGTCACAATGTCACGTGATACCGCCTAATGCGCCACGCGAAGCAATGTTGGTCTGGCCGCACATCGAATGCGCGGAAAGTATTTTGAGGGCCTAGTCCTTAACCTAATAAAAATAATATAAAGCGGAGCTACCGTTTAAAAAATACCAAAAACATAATTACCAAAGGCCACATGGTATCAATAATTGAGGAGTATAGGTATAATTTTGCGATTGATTCAGGTTGTTAATTGTAGGATTTATATGTTTTTGTACGGAAATTTCCGTTTAGCCCTCAGTAATATTTTTTATCGTGGATACATCACGCATCACGCTTCCTTCCGTTACACATGTATGAATAAGCACGGTATCAATACAAAGCAAATAAAATTAGGATGAGTTGTAAGTTATAGGGAAGAGCAGGGAGGCCCAAAACTTAGCGTACGAACTATGTGGTGGTTTCATTTCCAGAGCAATCAAAAAATACAAACAGTAGCAGTATCATTTCTGATGGACGTGGATTAGTTTGAAGTACTTCTCACCGCGACCAAAAGAAATATGCACTGATAGTAGTTCTATATCTCAGTTTACGACATGAATATGCTCATAAAAAATTAATTTGTCCCTGTCTGCATAGATAAAATATACCTACTCACTAATTACTTAAGCCTGGAGGAGTTCGCAGTGATTTATTGTAATTAAAGCATAAACTCTCTTAGGCGAGCAAATGACAAACAATGTCGTAGTTGATAACTATACTTAACTTTTCATATTTTTATACCTAATTATGATTTATTGGTTTCAAAACACTGCAATCACCACCTTGATATCAATAACACCAAATAGGTACATTAAAATGGTGGAAATGGGAATTATTATTTTCCAACCACTAGCACGGATTTTCAAAAGTATCCTCTCCTCAACTTCACCCTACAATCCACAATGGCCATATTTATAAGAGGCGTTTCTTGGTTATATCCACTAGAGATTACCTTCTTTAATCAAATACTTAAAATAAATTAGGTACTTTTTCATTTTATGCACTAATGTGATTTCAGAAAGACATTCCTGGCGCGTTGGCTGCACTAATTTGAGAGGGAAACGCAAAACGGCCGGAATAAAGAACGAGCACGTCATCTCGATTCCGTAAAAAAAATAATTCCCTTTTCAGTGGTTATGTTCGCTCGCCCAGCCGGAGCGATTAATTCAGCCAATCAACTCGCTCCTCAAGAATTAGAATTCGAGTACGCCCTCGAGTAAAGTGCAGCCGACTAAGTGGTTTGAGAATCTGGCCGCGCGCAAGAGCTCCCGCGATGCCCCTAGAGGCAAATTTCGGGAAGCCAGCGACTGGTTCTACGGTGGCGTCCACTCAATTTGCGCCCGCCGGGAAGAGGGTGTAGGGATGCGGACATAGCGAAGGATTTGAGAGGGTCCATAACGGCGCCGAGCGTGGGCGAGTCCCCTCTGCTCCATCGCATCGCTCACGTTCGGAGAGTTTAGCGAAGGAAAAAACAACGAGTGAAGAGCATCCACGAAATGAAAAAATAACAGACAGATTGAACAAAAAAAATAGCTCGATGATGGAAGAAGGAACCGCTCCGAAGGGAATTTTCCCCGACCTTAAACGCGGTAATGTAATCAGGTGAATAATCACCATGGGATGGTCCATAATATCACAAAGTGTGGTGCCTATCGATGATGGCGTACAAATAACTCTTTTTCTTGCTACTTAAACAATATTTATTATTATCATGATCATATACAAATTCTACATCAGCTCCCATTTCAATACCATGAGTAATTAAATTTTCTCCTGATTTTATGATGAAACTCTTGTATTGATATTTTGTGAGGAATTTTAGTTGAATTGAAAACCATACACAAACTATTGTTTTTGATAAAAAAACGTCATCAGAAGTCGCTTGGGATAGCACCCTTACTCTCAACGTACATCACAACAACTTTTTCACATAATTTACGACGATGCTCTTCAAAACTCTTGTCTCTAAATTACGTTTCCGTATTCCTATATCTTTTCGATTAGACTTGATGAAGCGCTAGGGAACAAAATGGGGGGGGAATATGAACTGAACTTCTATTTGGCCTGAGATGCTGCAGCCATGTTAATGAGGTTGAAAAGTATGGGTAGGACTTTTGGTGAGGACATGGGCAAAAAAAACGTTCCCGTACGAGAATATGTGTGTCGGTGTACGTGAAGGGCAGCCAAGTACTCGCCGTACGTCCCGCTCGAGGGCGGATTGAATGAGCCCATTAACTAGGGGCTCTACAAGTCAGACAAGAGAGAGGTAGAGGGCTTTAAGGACTTCATCCGACTGCAGTTGAAATGGAAATGGAGAAAAAATTTAGCACGGAAAATATCCGTAATTTCTACGAGCTGGGAGAACATTTTTTTGACAACCTAATGACATGGAAAAATAAAGGATGGGTTCAATAAGATTTAAAATCCATTCAATCATGCCAGATTGCTCGGAATGACCTATAACCATTTCGAACCGTCAATGGTTGCGGGAAGTTTGTGTGGAGGAGGTGTTGACGATGGCTGATATTTAAAAGACGAGAAAGCGAATTTAAAGGGTTGGCGTGATTTGAAATATAAAATTTGGAATTTTAGCGAGAAAAAATGCCCACTATTATATAATATCCCCACAAACGAGGATTGTTCTGACTAAATGACCTCTCTATCTATTGTCTTCGAAGAGAAAACTTCTTCATATGCCAATGCCCCTTCGAATGTTCTGGTTTTGCTGCCTTACTTTTATGCCACTACATTTGAAATTGAAAACGTTCGTACAACAAAACAGCTAACTTTGAAGGAAACATTGATTTCACTTTCAATAATTGATATGAAAATAAATATTGCATACTCAAAATTTGACCGAAATCTGGTAAAAATTGGCAAAATATTTCCAATTACCTACCTTATGATAGCTAGAACGAATAAAGAAGTAAGTAATTTCCGTGAAAATTTAAAAATAGGTCTTTCTTATTGCGCTTAATCAATTATTACAAGGAGGGAGGATTCAAAAATCTGTAAATGTTGGCAACACTATTATAAATACGAAAGTTCTACCGCATTTCGCGGTAATGTTTGTTTTTGCGAGAACAAATGTAGCTTACAGCAAGGCAATAATAATTTTTGAGAGAAGTGCTAATTTAAGTGACTTTATAGCATAAAAATCAAGATGTCAGACCGTAAAAGATGAGCGTATGACTACACTACTTTCGCTCTACTAGCGATTTAATGCTAAAAAATTATGTATCGTTATAGAAATAAAATAGCGGCAAGGTCACCTTCAGATTCCGCATAGAGTTGATAAGTAAATTTAGATTTCTGAAATCTGGATGAGATTCAGCCTAGTTTTTATTTTTAACGTTGGAGGATGTGAAATAAGAAGGGCAACAACCAATATTCTGAAAAATATGGAATTATCTGTTTAGGATAGAGTTTTGAAACATATATTGGTGGACGTGTACGAGGTGGAACTGCCTTAAGGCGACGTATCACTCCCGCTCCCCTATCATTTTTTCATGACTTCTTGTTTAACACAAAAAATTATACGTTCCCATTTTAATGGAGCACAGAGAATACACTAGTCACCATTAGTCTAAATGTAAAATAAGAAAAATGTTACCTAAATACCTTCTCAGGTGCAATATTTTCATATTTAGAAATGTACTGAAACAATCCCCTCAGCATACCTTAATAATTCCAAGATGAAGCATGTTTTGAACCAGTAATATGTTCAACTCGTTTAACACTTAAACTATCAATTTAAAATTTTCAGGGAATACATAAAAGGAACTTGTCATCATCTGCCTAAATTTTGCAGTAGAAAATTTTCACCTAAATATCTTTTCAGATATAATAATTTTATACTTGATATTCCGAAATACGCTGAAAAATCTCTCTTCTACATACTCTAATAATATCAAGTTGAGACATACAAAAACTATAAAATCTATAATATAACGAAACTGTATCAATATATTCCACAAAACGAAAATATAAAAATATTTTTAACCAGTAATTCGCCACAAGAAAAAATAGGACAAGGTACCACAGTATGAGCGGGAGTGATGCGACCTCTTAAAAGACGTGATGGCCCTCTTAATGTGACATCCTTGCCATGTCCTTGGGGTCGACGAAGATCTCAACTGAAATAACGACCTCCTCGTGGAAGAGTGATGGGGAAGGGCCGCCCCAGGGGAGCATGCGGTTAGGTTGGGCTCCACACCTTCCTGCTTGAGAGAAACAAATCGGCTGAGGGGACCGTGGCCGACTTGAAGGATGTGTCGCGAGAATTGGGACTGGGCTGCTCAGACCATTAGGGCGGGGAAGGAGCCGAGGAGGATGTGTGAGGCTTAGCAGGGAAGCGGGGCTAAAATCGAAAAAAGCTGGTCAAAAATTACATCGGATAAAACACTAGCAATTTTCGACGATTATAAAATTTATTCCGACCTAGGTGATTTGTACCTTAACCAATGAATTGGCAAATCATTTAGTGCCTTGAAGATGATGTAGTAACAATTTTATGTCTGGGTAAAGCATGTTTTTGTTTTTGAAGGTAGTCTTGCCTCAGAAATAACCTCGAAGACTACCTAAATCTTTCATACTCTATGTTAATGAAGTTGTGTACATTATTTAATGGAAGAATAAACAATTAGTGTTATTATCTTTTAGGTAGATATCATCATCTCCTTGAAAATGATGCAGTAACACCGAAACCTAGGTCGGAATAAACTTTATAATCCTAGAAAATTGCAAGTGTTTATTTAATATGGAAAAATTCCACTCCACCACGGTTAGATCTTAGGATTTTATTTAAAAGTCATATCTACGAAATTTTTAAACAGATATGAAATGTGCTGCATTTCACCATGTTTAGGCCTGTAAGCATGGTGCATTAGCTTGTAAATGCCAAAATGTATTTATGCGAGAATGAACGCCAAAATGCAACATATAACCACCCAACTTGTGCGAATACATGAACAGTAAATAAAATCTGTTCTAATTTCGTTCATACATTCGTACATGTTCCGTTCCCGTCCAACAAAATCGTTCCTGCAATTAGACATTAACTAGTACGAGTTAATTTATCATGTAAACAGGCTTTTACTTACGAAAAACAACAAATTACAACCTATTCCGACGTAAGGGCACGATACGTAACCATTATAAAAATAAAATCAAGGGGCCCCTTGGTACATATGGCGAAACGCTTCGAGTTATTCGGCACTCGCTCAGCCCTGACAACGAGTAAAAATCACGACTAGTTAGTACAAATCTCGATAAGAGATTTGAAACGACGACCACCATATGCTGCATTACCCGGAGTTATTCTCTAAAGAATACGAACTATTTGAACTCTCATCACATCTACTACATGGTATACGGAAAAGACACCATTTGCCTAAATATCAAATAAGAAATTTTTTTACGTAAATATCTTCTAAGATGTAATATTTTCACATTTAAGATTCAGATGCATGCTGAAAACTATCTTTTCGACTCTTTAAAAACAAAATGAACATGACACTAAATAAGATACAAAATAACTAAAGCATAAATTTAAATATATTCTTGTGATACTGGCAAAATATTTATATTATATTTTAAAAAGCGAAAGTGTATCACTTCCTCTGCAGTCTTGAGGGGAGTCGCATAAAGATATCTGCCATCGCTGAGGGAAGTTGAACAGGGAAAGTGCGGGGGAAGAACAATTCCCCTCACTCATGAGCTGGTCATGGAGGAGTGGTACGTACAAAAGCGGTATTCCGATTTCGATTGATCCATGCGGCTCGTACTCCTGCCCCGCCCCATTCCCCTTTCGAATACGTCACACTCCCTTCCACTTCTCCTCTTGAGACCCTTGGATCCCCAAATCCTCCAAGAATACCCCATCCCTTCATTCCCACCCTCCCCCTTCCGAAACTCTTTTCCCCGCCCACCGAAATCTCCTCTTCCAAATTACCATCCCCCGCCACGGCCAAATCTCCTTGACACATTAATCATTAGTTTGCAATCTCTACTCGACCCCAAGGGCCGCCTTTTCCTCCCGAGTAGAAATATTACACAGGGTGGAAAAAAATTGTGCAACGAAATTTCATCCTTTGATAACTGATGCCAGTATGAACCAAAATTACCAATGAAGTTTGTGTCGGAAACGCTCCATGTTAAAATTACTGAAACTATGATACAAGCACTCCGATTCGCTGCGAGCTTGCCCTGTCGCCGGATGCTCTGGACAGCTCATTGCTTAAAATGCTATGACTGCCAGAGATCGCGATGTACTCAAGGCATCCGGCAACAGGGAAAACTTAAAAAATGGTGCGTTTTCGAAGTAAATACGATAGGTAATTTTAGTTCCTACTGGCATATGCTATCCAGGTTTAAAATTTCGTATCACAATTTTTCTACTACCCTCTATATTATGCCCACATACATATTCTAACCGGATTAATTTCAACCCTCGAAATCGAGTGAAACTTATTATCTTCGGCGAATTATGCTCATGGAAGAAAGACCTGACACTCTTCTTGGCGTATCCATTGAGTGAACTTTTCTCCGGCCTTCCACCCGGTGAAGTCCTAATAACAATTGATAAGTTAAACGAGGTGAACTTGAACGTTCACATAAATGGAGTCCCTGACCCGGCGGAGGACCCGGGAAAATTTAACTAACATCTCACACTTACTAAAGAAGCATATTGTCCAAGGGTTTTGCCCGGCAAAATGAGTATGATACTCAACTTCATACATAATAAGTAAGACAGTATTTTGAATTTACAGTTTTTATATTGGCAAAATAACGTAAGCAATCGTTGTTTATGCACTTGTTACTGGCTTGATAGCCGAAAACGGTCATAAGTATATTGTTCATTGAACGATCTACAGCCGTTTAATAGTTTAAAGAAAAAAGAAACAAATAAATAGAGGAAGTCACGAAGGATTATCATTGCTAATATGTCCTTTCACCACGTTCAAGCTTCTAGTTTCGATTAAAATACTCAAGTTACATTATATCTAGAGCTGTAAAAAATGAAAAAGAGGCATCATTCCACTTCTTTGTGGAAAACGCTATAAAAGAGCATGAGAGTTACTAATCTCAGGAAAACTTCTGCATCGTATCCTCGACACTTAAGGCTTGCCTTTTATCCCCATCATTTCAGGGGAGTGAATAGTAATTAGCCATCCCCTGAATCCATTGGAAATATATCGGTGAAACTACTCAAACTCCTGAGAGCTTCTATCTTCCAATGAAGGCTGACGCGAAGCTCGACTCAACAGACCGACGCTTTCGATTCATTTCCTCTTTGGTTTTAATGGATGAGAATTCCTGAGAAGAACCCTTAGAGGTAAGGCAATTCCTCCATTTCCTTCTCATTTAACTTCCAGCCTTCCAGGCCTTAATTTAACCTTAATTCGCCATTCGATTCCAAAATTACCTAAGGATAGACAGAGTTCCTCAAAACTTTTTAAACGTACGAAGTTGAGAACGTCTGAGAGGCGGTTTACGACACGTCCTGGCCACGCAAATAGTTACTTAGATTAAAAATCCAGCCCAGATGCCACCACACATTTTATTAATTGATCATTAATTCTTACTAAAATGGCCTCAACATATAAATTTCATGCGATGTCTTTCATTATAACATGATCAAGATTTTGTGAATTCATTTGAAAATATACATTTATGCCCTAAATAAATTCGATTACAATTTCATAAGCGGTTTTTTTTAGGAAACTGATGAATACATTGCAATAAATTTGGTGAAGACTTAGTCTTAAAAGAAAAATTAAAATTATACTAAGATTAAGACTGTTTGAGAGAATAATTGCCAGGATTTTACGCAAAGATATATTCTCCAATAATTTTATACGCTATCATGAGTAGAACAGAGCAATAATTCCAACGTGATGCTTGATACATTGCGGTGATGAAAAATGCAAGCGCTAATGATATTCCTCACACTTGAATTACAATAAAACTCATAGCAAATGGTACACTGTGATGCTACGAGAGACAGAAGATTTTGCAAGTAGCCGACACACAAATTCCTGTGCCTTTCAGCCATATTATAACATAAGCTAAACCAAAAAAGATTCAATTTCCATTTATGACGATTTTATGAATAATTAATACAATAACGATCAAATTAGCTTTCGCTGCCCTTATTTACCAACATGGAGTACCCCTACAAAATAAGATACATATAATGTTTCACTTCCAAAATAAAGCTATTGATTCGCCTTAAATACATAATACATGAAAGACACCCCCGTACACCCATCTTAATTTTTTTATGAAAACATTGGATTCAAAAATATAATTTTGTTCTACATATACATCTCACTAGTCACATGATGTAAAGAATTTTCAGCTACATATCTATTCATTTTTTTGAAGAACTCAAATTTTGTACGATTCAAAAACCATAAGACCCATATTGATGCGTTGTAATAATTAATGCCTTCCCGTTGTAATAATTATTGGGAATGTAGCAAATAATTATTCCTTACGATTAAACTTCAGCACTGCCAGTAAAATGCATATCAATATCCAAACAAAATACTTCAGATTCAACCTCAATAATATTTGTCCAGGCCCAAATTTTTGATTCGAAGATTCGACGTAGAAGCATCGGATTACATGGCAAGTTGTATTCTACCAAAAAAATCTACACACACTGGAATAAGGGAATATCAAATATCAAAGACGACCAATGACTTGATACGTGATGTCACAATATTAAATGTAAAAACAGCTAGCTGAAGATTCTTAATATGCAAAATGAACATAATCAGTGAAACTAATTAACACTTTTGTCTAAATGCAAAGGTTTTCGCAAACAAAAGTGCTCAACGCCTCTACAAACTCATTAAGTACTCCCCCTTGTAACATCGCCCCAAGCGGTAACAACACATGAAAAAAGTATAATAACCATTCCCTTTGTCTGAGTGCCATAAATGGAGAAACTTTTTATTCCTCGCCATTCCTTTCATTACCGCATCGCTAATGATAGCAGCACTCGGTGAACATTTAAAGAGAGGACGAGCATCGCATCAACTCGTTCAAATGTCCGATGCACCACCACCATCTCTACATTTACATGCGCCAGGAGCAGGTAGCGTATATATGTAGATAAACGCAGGGCCTAGCACATCCATCGCTTGACACTCATCACTCCTCGCTTATTTTCCGCACGGCTGAATGCTCGTTTTGTGCTCTATCGCGTCGGTTGTCCGACGGCGACCAAGTACAGCGTCACGGAACAGCACGCTCCCGGAAAAATGAGCGAATAATCTTTGTCCTTCGTCCCAATCCGCCTCACTCATCCCGAACGACCGACGGACAATACAATAACAAGCTTCGGGCGTCTAAACAAATCACGTCACGCCTTTCGTCGCGTTGTTCTTTAATGAGGTAACACAGCAAATTAATTACTTGGCTCAAGTGGCTCGAGGGAAGTGAATTGAAACATAATTTGGTGGTGCAGATACGTATGCAATATCATAACTCTCATAAGATCGTTATTTCAAAGGCCTTCTCACCATCAAATCACCTCCCAATTCATCATATTACCTGCACTCAACGTCCAATACATATCCACTCATTGGTAAATTCATAAATATGCTTAATTTTCAAGCATTTACCGTGATAAATTTTATATACACATTAAGGGACATTAAAATTAAGGCAAAGGGTGATAATTTACTTAGGTTACAAAATATTATTGCGACACAATTTCGCTTTATAACGTAAAATATACAATTAGAAATTAACAAGCAAAGGTTAAAGAGCAAGGACTGCTATTTTCACCGCTAAATTGGCTAAAAATGGATAAAATCCTTCACCTGAGATGAATACACGGGTGAAAGAGGGGGCGAAGGTAGACTTAAAATATTATCTTCAACTGCAAAAAGTAAAAAAGTTAATATTAGCTTTAATTTTCAAAACGATAATTCTCAATATTAAACAAGAATCCTTAGAGTACTTCAGGCAGTAATTTCCGAGATTTCGAGACCCAAGAAGCAGGCTTTCAAAAACCATTGCTAGGGACGCCAACGTTCAAGAGGAGTGAGTTGATGGAAGGAAATAAATCCCTCAGTTCTCTAAACGCAATAAAAATGCATCCTTACAAATATGAGGTCAATTATAATAGGTACAATCATGAACACAATAAATTTGAAGCAGACATTTACATGGTTGAAAGAGAGCAATATAAGATCATGAAAATAAATGGTAATTGCACTTTTCCAAAATTATTTAATGCGTGGTACACGTTTTGGCTCACAGCCATCATCTGGTACAGCAGTGAATCTGAGAGTCGCAACGCGTCGTGTGCATTAAAAATAACTATGGAAAACTGAAACCATATTTTATTTCAATGCTTTGAACTTCCACTATAGCACGCCTGAAAGGTTGAAATCTGCAGTATAGGCCTTGTATCAATTTTTTTACATACACATTTAAAACCATATCCCACGATCTTCTCCCTCGTTTCTTGCCATCTCACACTTCCCCGAGCCATGCTGCGGGGCCCGAACTTAACTACACGAGAGAGTGCGGGTAAGTCCACGACGAAAGAGCCGTCCGCACCAGAGAACTAGAGACCTACTGCCACGGGCGTCCAGCAAGGACGACCACCGTCCGTGAAAAGCTGATGAAAAAAAAATAAAACCACCGAAAAACGAAAAGCGAGGACGGAAAAAAAAGTTTTGAAGAGAAGACAGCGGGGGTGGGAGGACGGAAAAATTGTAATGATACATCCACGCGTTAGGCAGGAAAAGAGAAGCCAGGGGGAGAGAGAGGATCCTAGAAATAAGGGAGGCATTGCGGCGAGATTAAAAACGTGGCGGGGAACGAAAGGGGTTTGGGGAGGGTGAAGAGAGGATGAGGTGGGAGGAATGACGAAGAGCGGGTCCGGAATAAAAATCAAAAGCACACAGAATATCCCATCCCGGGGTCTCCTCAAAGCAAAGAGAGGCCTTGTGTCCCAGTCTCTCGAGGCCAGGGGTCCGAGAGACAGAGAGAGAGAGAGAGGGGTGACCACGCCTGCGGCGGAAAGAGAACCCACCTCCCTCACTCCCCGCTGAAAGGGATCGCGGTAATAGACGGTTGCGGTAGCATTGTATTTCTCTCCTTTCGGAAAAATATGAATTCCGTGAGCGAGACGAAAATACAAAAAAAATAAAATACTACAAGCTAGGAATGGGATGGCGGTTGGGCAGGTTCTCTGGACAGGCCGAGGGGCAAAATATCGCTGTGCATTCGCACCGGATTCATTTGTGCGAACGGGGAAAAGGCCAAACCCGAAAGGGTCATGGAAAAAAAGACCGTTTATTCCCGTAGTGGTTCGAGGGGACCATATTTGTTGTTTTTAAAAACTTTACTCTGGATCAGGAATAGCCCAAAATGGTGCTTTACGAAAATATTCGCTAGAGAGAATAATTTAAGTAAGAGGAAAAATCCCTCCATCTCGACCCGAGGTATTTAGTTTTTTTAGGTGTTGAATCACTTGTTTAAAATTATGCTATCATCTTGAGATTTTAACAGACAAAAGAGTAGCTCTTTGACAACACTTGCCTGTTTCTCTAAAAAAAATTCGCAACTTATGAAATACTACTGAGGTAAACTTTCGCATTTAAGATACCAGAAAATGTTTAACGGGGACTCCTCTATGAAAATTTCAAGGTTATCGCCTACAAATAATTTTTATTAATTATACATGTGCAATCCGGCACCCAAAACGAACAATACAGCGGGATTTATGCGTGCTCTTAACTTCTCTATGTAGCACGTACAATTTTGCCACGTAATCAGCAGGAATTGCCTTTAAAATTTGAAATAAAGCATGTAAACATCAACAAGTCTCAATTGACGTGCGTAATTTTGGATAAAACGGGAGTTCATTTGTCGAAAAAAGCAGAGAATTTCCGCAAGAACAATGGGAATTGAGTTTTGCACCGAAAATACATCTCCAGATCGTTATCCGGTGTCTTTTTTGTTATCCGGTGATTTAGTGAATTTTTTACTGTAGATCATGTCAGCCCCATCACTTTGATTGTACTATAAGGGTACGGCGGAAAAAGATCACAAATAGCAAGCACTGGAAGACGATGAAAAAAAATATCATAAGGATGAGCATAATCCTCAATTCTGTGTTATATTACATTTTTTTTCTTTTACAGCGGTAATTGTTCCTGATAGGTAAATTCAATTAGAGAAGTTTATGGAACTCCCTAGGGAAACAAAAATTCAGAAGCAGGAGGCATTATGATGAAAGCTAGAAATCTCGCGAGAATACAAATATGTTTTTGTTATGTTTCTTTGGGTACCCAATAAAAAATAATGGTAACCTTTAAGGTCTATTTATCATAAATAGCAATATTTATATCTGAAAATGAAGCACATGTGCATAATTCTTTCATTAGATGACAATTTTTGCTTTGATTCATCAATGCATGCGTTTGTTTTGTGCAAAAATGTGTTGAAAATTTCATTAAAATGCAGAACTAAGAGAAATCTTCAATAAATATATCCGCGATAGAGCAGGCAAAATTACCCGAAATATTTCTTTCAATCTAGGTAGGTTTAACGTCATTAAATGGCCCAAAGAAGATGTGCGTCGGATGACAAAATTATCCTTAGCCTCCGATGGATACAATTCTAGGCACTTCCGTGTAGAGCCACTTGCTATGACATCCATTCACCATGAAAGACGTTACTGCATTCGCATTGTAGAAACCAATTTTATCATCATTTAACCGCATTCAAGTTATGCACCCATCATAGTTCAGCTCTCAAATGCCGCGGCGGGTCCAAATTTATCGATAAATTTCTAATTGCCGTTTTAATCAGTCGTAGAGAATTTATATGATATTTTCATGCCGCAGAATGGTTCTTCTACCAAGGAAATAAGACTCAAAGCCGTAAATCCGATATATCCATGCATTTTAGCAGCCGGAGCGAAAGAGTAATGCTCTTAGTTTAAAGGCCAATGAAATCCAACCGTTTCTTCAAGAGGTATTACGGATACTAAGATATTTATGTCTCATAACTCTTGCCATACATATTCTTAGTTGTCGTAAGTGGCCTTAAAGCTTGTGTCAAAAACTTTACTCCTGCAGCACTCTAAGTAAAATTGCCACCGCATCGCATGGAATCAATCTATCAAAATTGATAGTTTATTTAATCTATAGTAAAGTGAATCACAGTCATGAAGTAAATAGGGATTTATTTAGAAGAAATTGAATTCCTCCTAGAATCTATTTGAAAGCTGAATGATTAAGTCAGAACATTAGGTAAAAACACCTACATAATTCTACATCACAATCATCTAAGCCACCTAACCAATTGCATTCTAAAATAATTTAGACCATATGCAAAAATTAATCCATGCAGGAATGAAGTAGCCATAATATAACCTGAAATTCTTTATTCGACTAATAAAATAAACGCAATAGGAACATAAATCCGGGATTTCCCACATTTATAATTGCATAACAACGATCCATCAACAGCAGATTGCACACACCCTATGATCGTTTAGGAAAATTATTTAATAACTTTCATTCCACTAAAACCAGACAGCAGTTTCATCAAGGACAAAACTTTAACCTAAAAACCACAAAAAGATTTGTATAAATGATGTAATGATCTGTTTTTAATCTAATGAGATTTTCTCCTGAATAAAACTTTACAACCGTAAAATGACAATTTCACATTCATTAAAAAATTGAAGATGTCATAGTTGAGTAACATCACAAGTCAAAACAACACCGTCAGAGATACCAATATCAGCCCGAAAAGTAGGGTTGTCTTTTTTTCCCTCTGGAAAGACCACGTCGAGATTACGGGATCCAGGGATCACGTGAGGTTAGGTATGACGAACGGCATAGAGAAAAAAAGGAGCAATACGTCGATTTAGGAATCGTGAGATATTCTGGGAGATAAGAAGGAAGGGAAACCGTAACCCCAGAGGGATTTAGGTTAAAAGAATGGTAGGGTGTAGATCAAGGTTGTCATAGCCACAAGGGTTTAGACGGGATCCAGAGTGGACGCTTATGCGCAGAGTTTGCTGGTCATGCCTTCAAAATAGGAAAGGAAAAAATCACGGGTGCCAGTATCATCATTCTACATTCACGCGATAAACACGTTTAAAACTGTAATATTTCAAATTGTCTAATTCGAACATAATATTCAAATGCATTCCATTGGAGCATACGCTCATTTCGCTGCCAGGGTTCGTAACTATTTGTGAAAAGAATGATTAGAAAATACGACAGACGTGTCGTGAATTTTCAGAGAAATATTAGGCATATGGCAGGCATTATCATAAATCAGGATTAAAAATCATGCTTGGATAAGTGAGAGAACACCAAAAATTTCAACGGCAATAGCTTACACTCTAAGTCCACTCCATCTGTAGAGTTGATAAAACAAAATACATTAATAGCTCCAATCCTTTTGAATAATCCTAAGTGTGGAAAGTAAGAAGAGCAGGTATTTTTTCATCATCAAATTATTTGCATAGCTCTTCATCAACCGGAGTTCCCAGAATAAAATTTGAGCGAATTGAAATTTAAAAAAGTGACCGATCTCTTAGCAGCGGAAGACTTTCTTTCCTTCCTTTTTTCCTTTACTCTTAGTACAACAAATACTGACCTACAAGTTATTTTGGTCGACGCCGGAAAACTTCTCTTTCGCTCGAGAACTCTTTACAAAGAAATTATTGAAAGTTGAAAAGGATTGCGAATCGTGGAAAATCCTTCCGAAGTTCTCCTCCAGATGCGCCGCACACAAAAGCTTTTAATAGAAGTGAAACTCTATGTATAACTCTATAAAATAAAAACGGAGACAAAAATTTAGAAAGTTACCCGAGTTTCGTTATTGTTTTCTCTTGTCCTAGCGTAAACTCGAGACTTCTCTTCGCTCTGCAAACGTTGTAATGGAAATTTTTATCACATACTCACGCAGACTTTTAAAATTTCAAGTAGACAATAGTGATGAGCGATATATCGCTAACTGTGATTGAATCACCGTTACTGAAAAGTAGCAGTCACTGTCGGTGATTCAATATTCGAAATCACTGGGATCGGTGATTCAATCACTGGATTCGGTGAAGATAGCTCTGGCTGCTACCAAGTGATATGCGATATATCGCCACCTGTGATTGAAGAGAAGCAGCCGATCACTGCCGGTGACTAAATCACCAAATACTCGAAATCACTGCCACTGTGAATACGGTGAAGTTAGCTTCGGCAGCTACCATGATGCTACCAACAGTAAAATAAGGATGTCTTATTCATCTTTTATGATGAATAAGACATTCTGTGCGACATATACAGCTAAAGCTTTGAATTATGATGGTTTGATAAATATGTATAAAAAATGATTGCCCCTAATCAATTCTTTTACCACATCAAATTTACTTAATTATTGCAATATAAACTCGGAATCAGAACTATTCCCTCAAAAAAAATAATTTGCCTAATTTCACAATTTTCTATAAGTTTATTTTTTCCTATTGAGGAGAGCTCATTCCTTGGAATTGGACAAAGTAGCAGGAATAGCAGCGCCACAAATCACCGATGACTTTTAAGAGTGATTCACCTCGGTGATCGCAACCACAGTTAAGAATCACCGTTACTGATGAGTAGCAGTCACAGGTAACGAAGTGATCCGAAAATCACAGTTACGCTCATCACTAGTAGACAACAGTGCCATTTATTTACCGAGAATTGCTTAAGAGCTATAAGTCCAACTATTTCTCCAAATTATCCCCTGAAAGTTATTTCTGCAGGCAGTCCACAGACTCATTCGAGTAAAATTACCTCTATCCTGAAAACGCTTTGGAGCTACTGTGTTAATGGAAACACTCCGCGGAGAGGTTCCCAAAAACGCTGAGGGAATCCAGTTGCTCATTTTCAAATGCATGGATATCGTTAACTATAGGATGGTTGCTGAATAATACTACAGGATAACTATACATCTGACCAACATCGAATTCCCAATTTAATTTTTATGAGTTCTATCCTCAATATTATAAAAAACCAAACCAAGTATCAAATGGTATTTTTTAAATTATTTCATAATATTAAAACTATGGTAATGACATTATTCAAATATTGATATTCGATTTTACCTGCTAATGAAAAATGCTAATAAATGAGGCACAAAATTACATCGATATCGATGATAAATCTATTCCAAAGGCCACGAAGTAGACACCAACTCAAGTGATTGGTTCGATACCAAATTTTGGCGATATACGGTTGCCTCTCGCGCTAAAGCTTTGGGTCAAATGCGCTCACAAATTAATTGGGAAAAAAATAGAGGAGCAAAGCGTTAAAAATAACTCGGCGACAGCAACTAATCCTCTGTCCGCTGAACCTTTTCGGCCCAAAATCAACAAAACAACACGGGCATTCAACGTCGGGACGAGAAAACAATAACGCAGCTCAACCCGTCAGGATGTGTGGCGTTAATTTTGCAAGCACTCCGACGTGAGCATAGTTTCACTTCAATTCACAACTCCAGCGAGTTTGTACGCGCTCCTCTTAATGACTTAGGCCTGAGTGGAGAGAGAGAGAGAAAGGGGGAAGAAGAAGAGAATTTGCAACGAGGTCGACGTGTTGAAACTACAAAAAAGTTGGCCCCGGCTGTCATTCTCGCGTG
Organism: Ischnura elegans; assembly: GCF_921293095.1. Classification (NCBI taxonomy): domain Eukaryota; kingdom Metazoa; phylum Arthropoda; class Insecta; order Odonata; family Coenagrionidae; genus Ischnura; species Ischnura elegans. Next base: position 74,647,877 of record NC_060249.1, on the reverse strand, counting down.
ACTCCCCACCGAGCGCTTTGGAAACGCTGGCAAACCGTCCCGACGACTGCTTAGACAGAAACTGGCGCGAAAAAGAGATGACGAGGAAGGAGCTGACGCCAGCGCCGCCGCGTGTCTGCGCCTGTCGCCACTGATTTACGTGCACAATAGTACGAGCTCAACTCGAGTGGTGACGCCTCGGTCGCCCTCCGCTGCTGAGGCCATCAGTTTCGGTGACGAGGAGGTCGCACGTGCCCTTGAGGCGACGAAAGCCGAGTCATCTATCCGCATACCGCGCTACTTGCGAAAAGAAGTACCCTCCTCATATATAATATTACGCAGACTCAAGCCGATCCTTCCGCAGCTTATCTTTTATGTCACAGAAAGTACTCTTTACATTATCGTGCATTCTTGAAGCAAAAGAGGCAAATAAATATATAAAGCAATTATGATGCACGATTAAAAACGGATTGAAACCATTTCCAAGAGATAGAACCTCAGTATAGACAGATTGAAGTCCCATTAGGATTTCCATTTGTAAAAATATGCCAACAATTTCACCGTTGCAATATTATCATTTTCATAGAGTGAAGTAAACCTCTCCACAGCTATCTTTTATCAGTCAGAATATAGTCTTAAATCTTATACCTACTTCTCCAAAATACTCTTCCCTATCGAAAACGGTAGTAACACGAAGAACAGAAAAAAAAACTTTGGAGTGGTTATTAATCCCGGACTTGATCCCCATTTTGTAAAAATATATAATCAACTTAGCTGCTGAAATGACTCAGCGATAATTCAAAAATGTATTCAGTTCCTTGCGTCTCATTCGAACAAATACGACTGAATACGATGAATTGAAATTTTCGGTAGGCGGAAAAATAGCACATCATGAGTTTAAAAAGAAGCCGTTATGAAACTTTATGCATCACAAAACGAATCAATATAATCCTAGCGTAAATCTTTTTAGCATAGATAACTGTAGCATGAAAAAAATTGACATGGTTCAAAATATTGCGACTCGCCTGCAAAACAAAAGAATTAATTGAACCGTAGAGCCTTCCAGCCAAGAATGTCTTGAGCTGATACAAGCTTAATATCTTCGGCCGTAGATCAACAACCTCAACCATGTATCAGCATTTTACTTCAAGTATTTCGAAATTATAATCTCTCGTAGTGGATTTTAGTGAAAGCACACAGAAATCTCAGCCAATAAAAAAAATCGAGACTTCAGAACGGAATACAATATTTGGACGTAAGTGATTCGTATGAAAATAGAAGGACACTTCTAAAAATATTCTGGACCTGCAACGATTAAACTGTATGAACTTGATTAAATCCAGGAAAAGCGTTCCAACACTATAATCCATCAAATAATACTACGGATAGTTTTAATAAGGTGCAGCCTACACACGTTTTCAAATCCTTAACTGCGCTTAAATAGGCAATCCGTATATTTTTCGGAAGCTCTGCATTTAAAAGATAAAAGTTTCCCATGGCTTTCGACACGTGCTGCCCCGAGCCCTCCTGATATGAGCTTTCTGTGCGAGGCAGCTCTGCACCCTCAAAGACTGGGCCAGAAAAAAACGAGTACGCGCGGGGATACAGAAGCGACATAAAAAAGTGTATTTAAAACGTCATAAAGTTTCCTCCCCCTGCGAGTCGTTGACGGAGCCACCTTGCAAGACACACGCCGGACTAGTTTCCAGCTGTCCCCGGAGACAACTCCTTGTTATCATTATAATTACGAGGGGAGCACGCACAGAAAGACTTTGTTGTCCGCGTTTCCACCCCCTTCCGACCAACGGCAACTCCTGCTGGTCCGGGGGGAAGAGCTCTCGCGCTGCTAGAGGGCGCCTCGCGAGGAGGAGGAGGAGGCGTAAGACTCGGTGGAGGTGAAGGGTTCAAGTGGATGGCGGGGACCCTTCAAGTCATCTCTTACTCTGAGGTGTCCCTCATTCTCAGTGCAGGAGAGCGGCGAGAGGTCGAGTAGGTGCAGACAAAGAGGAACACCACGCGCAGAGGAAATGAGGAAGAAAAGTACGAAGGTGGAGAGAGTAACTCGGAGAAACACCGTTTTACCCGACTCGGGTCGACCAAAGCGCGAGTCAACCACAAGGCTAATACATGGACGATTATTTTCGTTGTAAAGGGCCACGAACCTGGTTTTTGGCAACCCCACTGTTGATCACGCGCTATTTTACGGTGGAAATACGTTTGGGAACATATTACCATTAGCAGTAGCGCTTGAATAAATATCAACTTAGCTGTTTCCGCAGGAGGCGTCATCAGAACCGAACATAGTTACGCTACAGAATAGGAGTATCGAGACAATACCATGTGCGGTAATGAGAAACCTCATGTGGAAACAAGCCTAAGCCGAAATTTATTCGGCGCTCCTTCCACAATTAAGGATTCCCTAGAAGTTTCATCTGTAATTATTACTCATCATACCATCACTTTATTTAGATTCAATAGCAAGAAAGCTTTTGAAAAAATTGAAAAAAGGAGAGGATCCGCTCTCCGGAGCTGCACAACGATCCAGACGTCGCTAACTAATTAGTTGTATTTTCACCCTTCCTATAAGATTTCCACCGCCATTAAACTTTTATGGCAATGAAGTAACCTCCCCGTAACAGAAGCTCATTTGAAGAGAACTTGGCTAAATTTTAACGTTTATCTCAATTATGATAGTGCATCACATATACAAAAAGAAGTTATCTAGTGTTATCTATATGGAATGACAGGCTTACATTGTCCTCTCTTCCATCTATACCCAAACAGTCTCGCAAACTTTTTCTGAACATAACGCAAATATTTAAATTGTATAATAATGTCTAAGTTACATGACCTTTACTCATAATAATATGTAAGTTTAGCATAAAAAACTCTTGGATCAGCGAGAAAATCATCCCATACACATTGATAAGGTTGGCCAAGAAAGACTAGTTACAAAATTGAGTAAGTACTACATTAATTCAATCGGAGCTTTGTATGAGGGTATCAACGACATTGAGTTTTTATCGAGAAGATACGTTAGATAATTAAGTATATATTGCCATGAGAAATAAACACGGTAAACAGATAGAAACTATCTTTTATTCTAATGAACAGTATCACCATTTGGATGAAGAGCTAGTAAATTTTTGGATTCCATTAAGGATGGGCGATGATTTATTACTCAGAAAATGAGAAATAATGAGAAAACCAGGTTATGAAAAGGCTGAGAACGCTAGAGTTTGTACGGATTTATTTATCAATCAATGGAATAGGCATCTCCCTTTCATCCATTGCTGGGTGACACGTCACGATGAAGATTAATTCCATCCTATTGCTTGATGTGAGAATATTCGAAATTTTTTCCAGATGGCAAAAAGAACGAAACACCTGATCCCGTTATAAGACTGTGTTCATGATTCAGCACCAGTAAAATGATGATGAATTCATCTGAAGGCTTGCTCACGAAATTAGAGGTCAATCTAGCCTTCTCTAGCAGTCAAAACATATATGTATCTGGAGTAGGTCTTAATGGCGCAATCACCTACCTAAATTAAATCCTACACATAGGTACTGCAATGATTTGCCAGATGCCGTAGGACTCACGATCATGAGGAATTTCACAGAGTTAATGAATTCCACATCGAGGACATATTAAACGATTACTCATCCAAACTCGCCCTGTCTGGATCATTAATTATAGATATTTCCACTCGCGGATTCGGTGAAACGACAGGAAATTTGCACTTAATAAAACACTACCGAGCGCTCGTAGGGGCACCGACACCGGCCCGCTACGCTGCTGCGAGCCGAGCTCCATCAAGATTCTGCGCTGACGCCAACATGACCCAGAATTCAAATACTGATGCTCTTGTTCAATACTCTGGCGGGCGACGGAGGGCGTCATTAAAACTTCAAGTCGGGGGGAGGCGGTAACGAATGGCGATTCTCTTGCGGGGCGTTTCCCGATTTGAACCGGAAGAGATAACGCTGCGACGGCTGGAACGAGAGATTCATATTTCGGAAACGAAAGGAAAAATTTGCTTCTATTCTCAACACATCAATTTTTCATCAACACATTAATCACGCAATGCTTTCCGTGGATTGTTGCGATAGCTACACTACTGATTAACAACGCAGGAGCCCCTGGTTCATTTCTCGTAGCACAGACAGCTTCAATCGAATGTTTGGTGGGCAGGTGAGGGTATAGCTCGCCCAAGACTACGCTGCTACGGCTGCAAGGAGAGATTCATATTTTGTAAACGAAAGGAAAAAGTTGCTTTCATTTTCAACACATCAATTTCTCATCAACACATCAATCACGCAATGTTGTCTGCGGATTATTTCAATAACTGTACAACTGATTTACAACGCAGAAGCCCATGATTCATTTCTCGGAGCACGCAGAGCCCAAGGTTTGGAGGACAGGTGAGGGTAGAGCTTGACCAGGATTAGGCCATATACGCGAGGGTTTAAAACATCAAAGAGAGAGGGCCAGTCCCCTTCCCTCAGTCATCTTTCAGATAAAGCATTAAGCTAGGAGTGTACAAAGGTTCCTGATGCAATTTAATCCTCTACGCTCCAACTACTAGAGCGCCATGCTTCCCTATATCTAGTCAGAGGAACAAAAATTTGCCTGACATTTTTGGAAAAAAGGCAGTCAAATTTGACGTGTGAACCCGTCTTTCAATCATGGCTATAATTGTGAATATCGCTGAGAGGCGGCACACAATTCTATGCCTTTTCTTCAAACGGCTACTTCAAATGTAAAATCTACTCTATGGTGCCCATTTGAAAAGGCTAGACAGTGTGCTGAAAAGACGCAACTCTAGACCTCAGACAAAGTAATTGAAGGCTGCAAAATAACGCGAACTGATTTTTCCAAATTTGCTGCATTTCATTAGCTAACTCTTCAACGGAGAATTCTTGATAACCCAAGTATATTCCGTGGAAATGTCAAGAACGAAGTCGAGTTTAAGTTTCTTCAGCGAAGCAATTGACCGTGCAGTATATACATGTATATGATGAAGCTAAGTAGTGCCTAAATAGCAGCCGGGTCGAGGGTAGGTAATTCGCAATCTTCAACGAGAGAGCAAGCTTTAGCCTAAAAGGATGAATGAAAAGAAGAATGAAGCATAAAAGGATGACGGGCCTTTGAGAGGGAAGGTTTGGAAATTTCCTTTCACCCCCAGGGGCAGAGGAGCCTCGTCCGCTAAGCTAAGGCGGAGACATGACTATGAGGTGAAGCTGGAGGCCAGAGGAAGAGAAGGAAAGGAGCTGTTCCCCATCCGGGCCTCTATGCGGCATCCTCGCACCCTTTGTCGCTTCCCTGAGGCGCCTCCCAGCTACCCCTTGACGCAAAGACCGAGGAAAGATCCGAAGAAAAGAGAGGGTGGTTTTCAGCGATATTGAGATCCACCAAATTATTATTTTGTCGTCGCTCACGGTAGCATTTCAGAGAAAACAGAACCATCGTGATGTCACCACACTTTTAATAATTTACAACCACCTTCACGGCTATTTTTAGAAATCTGATTAACGTCGACACTATGATTAATTTTAAACTTTCAAACTCGAGGAACGGCGATGAAATGATATTCATTCCCATAAAAAATATTCCACTCAACTTTTGGTCGAACCTTGTGGCATACGCTTGACTAGCAGTGCGCAGACCACTACGCTGTCCACGGTTCTAAATAAGTAGCTTTGCAAATCAAGGCGTTAAATTCATGCAGCAAATTATTATGCAGCCCGGATAGAGCTTTCATGAGAGCAGTGGATCAGCAATTTAGTGGTTTGCCTCCCATATCATGGGAATTAATATTTTTCACCCACTGATATTGAAGCGACTGAAAATTTTCTTTGAAATCTCACGTGTCCTGTATTTAACGAAATAATTTACTCAACTTAAGATTCTTCATGAAAAATTGAATTTACATAATGTTAGCAATGAAAAATTATGCTCATTATGAGGAGAAAAAAACACGTCCATGTGGGATATTAATTTATTTTAAACAAGTTTAATAATTTATTCACTAAATTTCTGATACTCTTATAATAACGAAAAAATACAAATTCTCAACGTGCAACGTACCCCTCCGCCATTTGACCTATTTATAAACCTCTTCTCACAGAGAAAGTACTCATTCTAACGCACACCAAGGAAAACAATAACGGAAATTTACAAAAATAAGATTCCAGAAAGTTACACACAACGGAATCTACACACTTTTCATCAATTCTCTTTTAATTGCATTTTTCTCATCATAATGCTGGTACTATACCGTAATATTAAGGCCCAGCAAATCATATTGCCAATGGCACGGCTTTTGAGAAACTCAGAATCGAGGCACATAGTATATTAAAGAATGTTCCTATTCAAACATTCCGAAGTAACAATAATTCAAACGTAATGACTAATTTTAAGAATCAAACCGCCTAATAAAAGAAAACACATAATACTTTTATCGAAATGATGTCTAAATTTTCCGTTTTGCTTGCATTTATTATTACGCACAATGTTGAAATTGTTCGTGGCTTGCATACAATTACATCTTGTGTAAACCGTTCTTGGCCGCAAATTGTGCTACCCATCACGTTTCAGACACAATGCAGAGGATATATATACATAAATATCAGCACCCGAATAAAAATTGCCATCTTTCGAATCCGCTATGCGTCATTCATGGAAGAACGCAATGCGATATTTGGGAAAATGGCACAGTAAAAGAAATGCCTTGCGGAAACAAGAATACGGCAAAAACATTAATTTTGTGCCATCCGAAGTTAACACGATGGGAAAGTAAACGTAGGACGTGATTTAATTCCTATGCACGACGTGTAAGCGGGAATGGCTGGGATTCGAATTTCAGCGATAACGTGAGACGCTTTACGAAATGCTCCCTACGACCCGAAGTACATGAGAGTACACCATGACCTCTGCATCGAGCGAAAAAAAATAATTTTAAAGAGTGTTTTTCTCCCCACGTCAGGGGATTACATGAACACAGTTATTTTCCAAGCGTTCAAATATAACAGGTATAAGCTGGACATATAAATAAAACAATACCACAACAGAAAGTAGGGCACTTCAAAATAGTAGTCTTCCTTTATATGGACACAGTATTCGAGTTTGAATTTAGTAATGGGCATGGTGAAATAAACACGTAAGTAAGCATTTCTCACACAATTTCCTATTTCTAACTTTGGGTCATATCAATTGAATTAGCTGTTCATGACTACTGTCAGGAGTGTAATATAGCAAGAATTGGCAAAATATTCGGAGAAGGTATCAGTAAATTATCAAACTCAGTTTGACAGAAGAAATTGCTTAACATATAAATATTACTTAGTCCGTAAAAATTTCATCTGCGATAGATAGATTCGAATGGATACCTTCCATCACATCGTTCGCCTGTTACCATAAACAATAAAAATTTAAATCTCGCAACGGTGAAATGAATCGAATGAAAAGTTAGAGAATCACCTATCATAGCAACAACAAGATGCTTCAATTCGGGACCATACTATAAATAATCGCGCAGTTTATGGAGGAGTTTCCTCAAAGGGATAAACTCGTACACACAGGCCCTGCAAACTGATGAAATGGAAGCTAAAAATCTTGATCGTCGTGAGGGGGGATGAAAGAAATGGACGGAAGCTTCAGGCTTCAGATACGCCTCGCGCTCTGCGATAACAAAAGGCCAGCGGTGAAAAGAGGCGGGCGGACGGGAAACTACTTGAGAGCAGATTAATAATCGAAAAGAAGGTAACTTTGGGGAAAGTGGGGGAACAATGGGCTAAGGAAATGAGGGATTGGGGGGAGAGGAGTGGGGATAAAGTTCTCGAAGAAGGCGGGAAGAGGAGGGCAGAAGATTGCAAAGAAGGGGAGGAGTGGGGGGGGGAGGGAGGACAAATATGGCGGACTGCGAATCCATCGCGCAGGAACAGGAGAGGAAGAATCCCGTGGCCCACATAACTCTCCATCTCGCTTTTGAATGAACTCGGAGCGTTCACCCCGAGACCCGTACACTAAGACCGATAAAGAGGAGGTCGGAATCGAAATTCGATGTTCGCCATGCGGGAAAATTTAATCCGTCCATTATATAGTCCTCTAAAATCGGGCAGAAAAATAAATATGATTTTCATTATTTACTCTATAGTTAGCATATATACCACTGACCCATTTGCATTGACTTAACGATGATCATCACCATCATCAACGGTCAACAATCCTAAGATTGGTTTGATGCTGTCCAACAATTAGTTCTCCTACCTGCTAATCTTTTCACACCTACCTATTTCTTCTCTTTCATATCCTTCCTTATCTCTCACATATATTTCAGCCTAGATCTTTCCTTTCCATTCTTGCCATCTACTTGTACTTCGACGATTGTCTGCATCAAACCATCATATATCAAAGTGTGTAAAAACTAATTGTCTTCATCATTTTTCTTAAAAATTACATAAATCTCGACCTAATATCAAGAGTTGAAATTTTATCTTTTGAAAAAATATTGGAATAACACGTTTCAGGAACTTAAATGTAAAAATACACCAGGCTAGCATAGAATAAAGCAGGCTAGCATTCCGTGTACGTAACAAGTGACTGCTACGGAAAATTTATTCCTCATAATAAAAGAAAATTATTTACAAAAGTTTTCCCATGCCCTGAAAATGAATGTTTACCCAACGATAAGGACGTTCTTTATTTTCTGAATTTACTCTAATTTTCACAATTTTCGTGAAGGATCAGCAAATTTTACAATTACTTAATCCAAAGTAATAGATTGCAAAGGAAATATATAGATATAGATATGGTGCAAAGGAAATAGTGACCTAGAAGAAACACCATTATTTTCTTCTCCATTTACGAAGGGAAGAAGTCAATTCCATACAAGTGTTTTTCATGATTGAATCCCGTATAATGCTCAATAACTGTTCCGAGAACGCCATAATGGAGATTAATCAATTCCCGTTCAATCGGCCAATTTTCTCAGGATGAACGTCAATCCCAGCATCATTCGCTGTAACAATGATGGTAGTTAGCTTGTTGTCAGGGATGTCCGAGGAAGCCTAAATGGAGTGGTAAGATCCGAAGGGCATAATAGCGAGACCGATTTCACTTCGGGGAGACATCAAATCCAAATGAATATTGATGGGCACACATCTGGGATTCAAAGTATTGCATCCACTCGAAAAGACAACTTCGCCCGTTCGCCTGAACAGTCATGGCTTGCGTGCAGGAAAAGAAATAATTGCAATAATACAATGCAAGGCGATTGCGGGAGCAGCGGCTATCTTTACTCATAAACTTACGAGAATGGTGTTTACCTGCCCTGCCTACAAAACTGTCTGAGCTTTATCAAGGAAAATATTACTCGAATGATTTCTTTAATTATTGGACATTTCACAAATTAAGAGAGATGAATAAAATGCGTGTAGCATGGTCACAATGTATCGCGTCATCCGGCGTAAAACACTGGGGCGGTCGAAATTTATTTTATACTACCATTTAAAACAACGGGTATCACAGTAGAGATTAGAAGAAAGTATTTTAATTTTCTAGGGGAAAATTTCTTACAAGACTGTTTCATTTACTCTATGAGCTGTGCTACATACTTTTAAGGCAAAATGCACACGTGAATAATAACTGAGCACAATTTCAACTTCAGGGTTACACAATCGTTCAAACCTGTGAATTGCTACTGAGACAAAATTAGGAGTGGTCCTCTCAGATTATATAAATTTGTATGGCCATCAGAAATGGCTAAAAGATGAATTTAATTCAGCGAAAATTCTCAAACCAGGAGACTTAAGCAAACAAGAGCAAATTTATCCAGATTTCCAATACCATAACCACCGTTGCGGCGGGACATGAAACCTTCGCAACTAGCTGAGACCACAGGCTCCAGCGCCTCGGGGAAAGACGGTGTTGACTTGCACGTGGCGCAGATAAGTAAGTAGATGAAGTTTACCGCAGGGTGAGATCGGCACGGGCGGGCGGGTGGCTCATTGCGAATTTAGGACCACTTTAGGAATTCAGGAAGGGGATGCGATGGGGAAGCTTTAAAAGGAAAGAGATACAGGAGGAGGGAAAGAATGAAATGGGTGAGGTGGGTAATGCAACCTCGTGAATTGTGGGTAAAATCTTCTCGGGATTCCCACCGGGTTAAATTATCCACATTAGCCACCGTTTCGAGCTTTCAACACGTTTACCCACATTATACGCCAGGAAAGCATCAAATCATATTTTGCAAGAATTGTGTTGCCTACATGTTTCACTGTAGCGTTTTAAAATATTTCTATTGCAAGTGTCGCTGTCATTCGATCAATTATGATGAGTTTGTAAGACCATAGAGTAAGTATATGGTAAGACTTACTCTATGGTAAGACCTAGTAAGAATTATCAAATTGGACATGCCAGAATTCAATTCTTCATTGCGGCTTTCTCGGTTCATGGTTGATAAAATAAACCTCTTCAGGTCTTACCGCGTGGTACAGGTTATCTCCCACATTTCGCGACCCCCTGAACCCACCCACTCACATTTTAACCCACACCGGTTGTAGCCTATCACCTTCGAAGAAGCGAGCATCAGGAGTCACGAAATGTAAAAATTAAATTAATTCCTGATTTATTCTGATTAATATTACATGGTGATAGGAATGGAAGTCCAATATTTCAGTGGCCTATAGCATTTAATTATTCAGGTCATTTTTAAGAGAAGTTTATCGGAAAATAAGGAGCATACTATGTCCGAGAAAGACCCAGTGGATAGGCCATATCATAATATAATGATGGGAAAATATAATGATGAGATATAATGATGAGAAAATTTTAGAAGAAGTCAAGAGAAGGAGGCCAGGAGCTAAGTACTTTGGGCAGATAAAGAATGATTAAGGAAGAATAACATACCGTCAAAGAAGAAACCAGCTTGTGAAAGGGAGAAGTGGAGAGCTACAGTACACCAATCATAGGATAACGACTCTTATTTGAGAAAGATGTGAGAACAGGCTGGAATTTTAAACTCACAGAATTCTGTTGGGTACATGGCATTTAACAACAATGATTTGAAAATAAAATTTCGTGAGTTTATAGATTCTCTTGATGACGGGTCACAAAGCAAAAAGGCGGCAATTGGATTGCATTAAAATGGGTAAAAGCATGAGATAAGAAAGAATGGATAAGAAAGTGCACCTGTCCTTATTGCTTGCATTACAATATTTATTCCTTGATTGGGTGCTAATTTTTAATTTGATTTTAAACAACCATTTCCATTTCTACATTAAGTCAACTTGATTTAATAATAATAATTTTATCGATAGGATTTTATAATTTGGCTTTTTTCATATAATAAGTCATGCTCTTTTCAAGGATCTATTATTCATGTGTGCAGGAGTCATAGTTCATAATTTTATGGACTGTTAAAATATTCGTGGAGTAAGAGGCGAAGAAAAGTGGAGGATTTTCAAATGCCATAACATCACACATTAAAGGCTCAACACAAGGCGATAACTCGACTCATGTACGAGTAACTGGAGGAAATAAAACATTGGCGCAGGAAAGAACTTTTGGGTCTGCGGGGACAGAGAAAATGGAGTGGAAGGCCGATTCACAGCTGACGTAATGGAAGAGGGAACCGGAGGTCACGTCCGTGGGGATCGGAGAGGAAACTGGACGGCACGGCACGGCGATCACGGGCACGGCCGCTCCCGAGACATCCACGGAGGCGCCTCAGAAAAAAAGGACCATGATGCGCGTGCGAAGGGAAGATTGCCCGCACGTGAAAAGACTTGCTTGCTCTCGGGTCCGCGCGTGATATTCCCTGCCTCGAGACGTCGCCGTTCAAACAAACTCGAGTAACAAAGTTAGCTTTTTCTTATTGTTATTATTATTATTAAAATTGCTACAAGTAGGCCATTATCCAGGTGATAACATGTACATATGATGAAAAAACGATAGAAAACATTGAAAAAACAATATAAAACATTATAAAAAGCCCTTGGTCCCTACTTCTTCAACCGCTTTTTAAAACTATGTAAACTTTTCGGGAAGGACTCAAATAGTTTTGCTGGTAGGTCGTTCCAGTCCCTTATGGTCCTATTCAAGAAGGAGAACTGCTACGCATTTGTCCTTTGGACAAATATAACAATTCCACAGCAAGTACACCGAAAATATTTATGCTTTTCAATACTGGACAGAAATTTTCAAGCGGCTCAGTGGATACATACCCAATACTTTCATGGACACTTAAGAGGCGAATAGGAGGAAAACATTCAAATACTAAACTAGAAATTATCAAGATAAAAAAATTATATGATACAACGGATTATTGAATTGAAAATGAGAGTTTATTTTGCCGGAAAACCAGAAAAGGATCGAAATATTTACAACATATTTTTTAGACTATATTTTTCCCTAAATAACAGAAATTAATAGCTATATCAAAACTGAAAAAAATATTCAGGAGATTCGAATTGCAGTTAAATTCATTCCTAGCGTAACAGGAAGTAAAGGCCACTTTCACCGGCGTTTTTTCCACAATAAGAAATTTCAACTGGTTTTTCTTAAACACTCAATGCAAGAATTTCTATGCTATGTAATTGACATCGGAGTACCCCATATTCAGCACTTTCAACTTAAGGTGAAGCACTAGGCATAGGCATACATCAAAGGCATAATAATTCATTCTGGCCACAAAACTGTTGGAAGAAAAAAAAATGCTTGCATCTCGAAAATCCTTGACGCTACTTTCAACGCCAAGTGAAAAGACTATTGCACGACGAGAGAACGTCGAAAGAGCGAAAACTGCCCGTATATTAAAACCCGCCCATTGTCATTGAACTGTCTGCAGGTAGGAAAAAATAATAAGATGCCAACAGGGGGAGGAAAAAAAGGAGATTGAAAAGAGGAAGGAATGAAACGGATGGAAATCTAGAGCACTGATATATATTGGAATGAGATTGAAAGCTATCTACTCTCCCACCTCGGGTCTCCCTCGGGAAATGACGTACATATTGAAGGTAACAAAGTGATTTCCAACACAATGATATTCCCAGCGAGAAGAAGAGAGATACGTAGAGATGAAAGTAGAGTAAGGTACATATGTAGGGATATGCGATAAGGAGCATGGGAGAGGTATTATGGGAAACGGGTTGAGATGGAGGAAGACCTCGATAGGAATAAGGATGGAGGAGAAGATGGGAATGGCTCTAGGGTAAGGATGGGACAGAGTAAAGGTAAAATGAGTTCGATGGGTCGGGATCAAGGAGCACATCACGGTGCGGAGAGGGGGCATATAATCGGCGAGGGAAAAAGCACGGTACGTGGGAAGGTGAAAGGGGAGTTAGGATCTAGGGCGAGAGTATTGGGATATGCACATAATAATAATAACATAGCTTTATTCCACTCATATGCAATCACATTACAACATAAAACCCTTTAATAAATGTGGAATATATAGATACACCTTGTAATATCATAATAAAGAAAATTAATAAATAAACCCTCGTGAAACAATAAATAATATATTTATAAAAAATGGCAAATTTGAGCAGCGATCATTGCATCCTTATGGATATTCGTCCATATACCGTTTGCAAATTGGAACTAAGGAACTCTTAGGAAATGCAGTAATTTATGACGAAATGGAAGATCGCAAATTACGAAAATTTGTACATTTTTCTTTTAATTGACAAATTTTGGAATACTACCTCTAATTCCATAGAGAAGACTGGTGGGATAACACAATTTAATTAAAAAACAGTTAAAGCCTCTACTTCAGAATTCTCAGTAAAACCCCGATAATAACCAGCCAAATATTACCAAACAGCCCAACATTTTTTAAGTCAACCAAACATTCCAACATCACAACCACGATTCGCTGAATATAATCGGTGTTTACAAGCTCTCTTTCGTGGTGTAATACCCATCGGCAATTATAAATTATCAAAAATAAGGACAGAAATTCAACACTGCGTTCACTCGGTCACCTGGTGCATAGTGATAGAACACTTCCGTTCCAGTAGGGACGGCAAAAAATCCGTTTTTTAATATAAATTGAGCTGGAGTAGTCAAAAATGATGGCAAGAAAGAGTAACTTCATCGTAATAATGCATACTATTAGCTTTTCCTGTGCCGAGTAATAAAAATCACTAGCGGAAATTGAACTAAATGTATATAATCTGAGTTTTCAGGCGAGATGGAGTGGAAACGTGACATAATGAAAAATGAAAAAGCAGGAGCAATTTCCACAATTTTAAATGCTGATAAAGGTACCTGATGATGCTGTAAAGCGAAACCGGTCGTACCATTAAATTGAACTGAATGTGTGTAAAACTTAATCTCAAAATAGAAATTTTTTATGTCATTTGAATGAATGAATACTTACTAGGGCCGTTAAACCCTAAAATATGAAACTTTTTAGCTAAGCCACTCCGCCAACGATCACACTTGCATGCCTAAGTATCAAATTTAAGGCTTAAATGAGCCACAAAATATTCTTCAGCAATCTTTCCATCGTATGTCAAATTAATATTGAGCATCAGGAGGTATGTAATAGGAATGAATGCTGAGGATGTAACCGCAGCGTCATAATGAAAATGATGAATTCTGCAGTATGATGCGGATATATTTAACTCCAATCAATATCTGGATATTATGACGCACATGCCTCGCATTTCACTCCTCGATGAGAGCATTATGAGATGGAGAGCCGCTTTAATGATTCATAACAGATGGAAACTCTAAGTATTACATAGCCGAGAGATTGCATTTCTCAGTGAGTGAGATATTGCATTTTTTGCGACCAAGAAATAATATCCAGTGCTCGCAATAACGTTGGGAAGCCTAAAAAACCATCCTTCGCTTATTACCAGGCCTCGGGTGCCTTACTGAGATAATAATGCTTCATTACACGGCGATATTATGCATGGCGAACTACATTGGAGAAGCTCGCTATCATTTGAATGGTACTGGCATTCCTACATTGGTATGGGCGCTCATTGCCCTTACACACATCCTATTATGCCCACAGCACACCGATAAGGTTTTCTAATCTCTTTCTTAAGAGCAAATTTATGTTTCAATGGGGGGGAATAAATATAGGCGAAAAGTTTATTCACTCAAATGTGGATCTAAGCAAATATTAGCCAATTCTTTATTTTTTTCACTTTTATGGAATCCTGCTTTACTTTTCCAATCTGAATATTTTCATTTCTTTCAAATTGAGGAAAATGTTTAATTGTTTCCTTTTAACAAATAAATTACCTATATCATTTCCTATAAGTTCGATTTTTTATCAATCAAGCCACAACAGTTAAATTTGCGGCTAAATGAAACAATACATTAACATAGATAATAAAAGAAATTGGGTCGAAATGGAGAACCACCCTAATGGCAGAGGTAGGAAGTGAAAACAAGGAGGCCGGAATCTGTGAAAAACTCAAGAAATCATCCTCATCGAGAAAGTTTCCATGTACAAGTAAAGGGGAAGATCTTCGTGCCTAATCTTAGAATAAGAAAGGAATGACATTAAGCTTTTCTAATGACTCTTCTCATTTTTGAGAATCTTCCTTAAGGTTTATTGAGCTGAATATCTTCGAATTTGAAGACATATTTAAACAGCCCTTGTTATATACTGAATGCTTTACTTACTGGTGAACACCCTGAAATTAAATTACCAGTCAACGTGTATAGGAATGTAAATAACCAATTGTTTTTTCTGAGCTGAATACTTGATACACGCAACTGTAAGGTATGTAATAGCAGTAGTGAAGTAGTATTAAATCCAGCAACGGTAAATCTGGGTTTCTTGGGCCCATAAGGATAACTGAAAACCAACGTGAACGTACGCCAGCGGCAACAACTTACCTACCACAAAATCGTATAACTAGGAATGGAGTAATTAATTTCTATCGATAATATGAGATATGATCTATTTTTCACGGTGGATTTTCAGTTTACCTTAACAGTGCAGATAACTCAGGTTTACGGTACAAAAAAGGAATAAAAACTCACTGTGAAATATCAGGGGGAATAATGGAAAGTAAACGTGAACACCAGGAAAAGCTAAAACATACATTTTATTTCCGTGGGTGGCCAGTGAGTGTGAAAGGACCCCGGGTTCGCTAGGGCGTGTGAGTCGTAAGAGACGTCGAGAGGAGGAGAATGTGTGCCGCGAACCCAGAGCGGCTTTCGAATGTCATTTCCATTATTTTCGCCAGCCTCCGACTGCCGCATAAATCGGATATTCCGTGTTTCTCCACAGTTTTACAAGCTCCTCCGCGAGGAGAGAATGCCTTTCCGATTCGCCGCATGGAAGCACAAGAATTGCCTTCGTGCGACGATCTATTGCACATCTGCTCGGTCGTGAAACCGTTGCTCCACCGCACAGCATTCTTTTGTATAATATCTCTACCCATTATATTCGGTTCGAGTCCTAAATAAATCTTCCTCTTTGCATGGAGAATACGCATACAGTGCAGCGTAGCTCGGTGAGCTGTAAAAGTTCCGATCCGATATGCTCCTTTAAAATTGGTTAGATGAATTGAAAGGATCTTCTATGGGTTAAAGTATTACTTAGAGAATTTTGTAAAATCAGCCCTATCTTTCCTCCCAAATTGAACTTCCCATTTAAATTCGCCATTTTTCTTCTATTCCCTTTCATTCTATCTTTACACCCAATTCCCTTTCCCTTCTTCCCCACTCACCTCACTTCTCTCTCTCTCTCTCTAAAGACCATAAAGGCCTTCTACACGAGACACGTAGTTGCACAATCTGACGTGTGTACGAAGACGCAGTCAAAATTGCGCCGTTTAAAGCGGTGAATTGCTAAAACGCATGCGAGAATGCTTGTACGTGAGATGGAAAAATAGCCCCAGTTCTAATTTCGTTCGTGCATTCGCGCAATAGCACACCATCACGAGAAATTAATTCTGTTCTAACCTGAGCAATTACATTCCTCTGCGTAAAACAGCCTAAACATAGTTGTTATCAATTCCTCGCAGCTTAATACTAGCTCCATCCACCCTCCCCCCTGGTATCCCGACCATAATTTCCTCTCTTGGCTCCTAGCATTTCGCCGTTACTTTTCTTCTCCGTCCACTTCATGACAATCAATCGGTTAGAGGAGCACGAATAATACAGTTCGGTGCTTATTTGTAAATTTTACTTTGGTATAGGATTTTTCATTTCATTCGGATTAAGCTATAAATGTTTTGAAACATTATCCTTCACCATAAAGGCGTCAAAGAACCTTTTGAACCGAGTTTAAATTTTAATCATTAGATAATCGAAAATTCGAATGTATATACACTTTCTCCCACCAAAAAATTCTCGTCTTCAGATGCTATTTTTGTAAGAAAGCGATTCATTTAGTTTGGCGAGAATTTTTTTGGAAAATAAACTAAATCTTACGCAATTAATGCAATTGTGTCGAGGAGATATAACTAATCTTCGACAAGAGATTTCAGGCTTGTCTTGAGACACCTATCCACAAAGGGAACAGAGATAGCTCTAAATACGAGTGGTTTATCTTCATCAGCCAAGACTGTCCCCAACTCATTGCGCAATCCATTTTTACCCCCCTTGGCCACGAGTCCCCACCTTCCCACTTCTCCTGAGGCACATCTTAAGATTTTCCCCGGCAGCAATCAAGAAACCCCAAGGAACTTCCTCTGACTTCAGCGAGGGGATGTCAAATGGATCCTGACGCCAGCAATCAAGAGACCGACTACGGCATTGTATGACAAAGACAGTCCAGTCCGTTTCTCAAGATTCATCCCGATGTGAGGTTACCAAAAGGTCAAGATGAATTTTCGAACAGACTGTCTCTTGGAGAGTGTGCTAATAGGGAAGGAAATCGTACATTCGTCCCCATAAATGAGAGTTCCAAGAACAGCTAATTTAGCATGAGGAATTCGAAATCGAAACTGGACAGGGGGTTTTACTCACTACCGCATGCAGTACATAATAAGCATATTGTGGGATTGATGTTCTAAATATTTTCCCTTTAAGTTAATAAGACAAAATAAATAAATCTATATTGTATAAAAAATCAAATGGGGCTCCGGAATCTTGATTGAGAATCAAAAAGAACATTTTTCACAACAAAATTACTTCTAGTTTATTCCCGGAATCAAGACGAAAATATTATTTGGAATTTTTTTATTTCTTAATTTTTCATTCCTGGATTAAACGCCTTTGCAATACCAATAAATCAACATTTTCCACCATCATGTATGCTCCAAAGGGAGTGCGTAATCGTGACGAATAAACCCAGGAAAGGGTGATTTCTCGATTCTTAGCACGACAAACAATTTTTCACAACCAACTGGCATATCATTTGCATCCGACTGAAAACCGTAACTCCTTCAACCGAGAAGATAAGAGATGTCCCGCTCAAAGACATGAAAGAGTCCCCGGAGATAAGACGAGCAATGATCCACCAAAAGGGTAAGAGTGGACGTCCATTCTCGTTACCGACGCAAATATATTCTCTCTCTCTCTCTAGGGCTATCCTCCTCGAGGAGTAGACGGGGAGGGAAATAACTCCACGATCCAAAGCGCTTTACGAGACGGTCCCATCCAGCGTCATGAAAGCACCGAGGCGAGTGGGTTGGAAACAGCGGGCGCGGGAGAATTTGCACCACACTCCCCTCGCCTAATGCATGCGACCCGCATAGCAAACGCGCGACCAGATTCCGGGCCGCTAGCTGGTGGGGGTCTCCAAACGGGTCGATCTTGGACTCACCCGGAGTCAATAAGGATGGACGACATGCACAACGTCTCTGAAAAAGTGCACTCCGGGCCCTTGGCAAATAACTCGCATAATGGAGCAAACGTATTCGCGTTCATCCAGGCCGCGTCACGGGAGATATCTCGGTTATGCATGTGGACGGCCGCGACTGTCACTTGTTCAGCTAGGTTTTGCCGCTCGCGAATATTTCAACCTCTGAGGAGCAAATTTGGAATTTCCTTCATGGAATCGTTTAAAACTGCTCTCCATTAGAATTGAAGGAGTGAAAATCCTTCATTCCTTCCTACGGTTCTTTCTTCACGAATCTGAATGCTTAACGTAAAAATACACCTTCCATTGCCACCGGGTGCAAGGAAAAAATTATGCACGCAAAAGAACATCAATAATTTTAACATTAAGTAATTATGGATACTCCTGAAATATACATATTATACAATAAAGCTATTAATACAATAATTTATAGCTATACAATATAGCTATCAATAGCGGCTTACGGCAATGAAAAATGCTTTAAAGTATCAAAGCACTGCAAAAGTTTTTCAATAAAAATAACTACTACGCGTGGATAACGGCATATAAGACATGATATTAGACAAGGTAATATTCTCCATTTTTGTGAGCTTCCGTTGCATTTAACTAAAATGAATTGCCAAAACTATGGTAATGCTATTCTATGCACTTCTCAGCTCTCAACTGAAAAATGAAAATGTTTTTATGAAATGAATGATGTAATAGAAAAGGGGAATGAACGACAATAGGAATTTCGGTTACACTAGATATGTATTCCACAATTTTGGTAGGCCGTTAATTCTTGGAAAAATTTATCAATAAAAGATAAATAATACAGAATAATCAGTTGTGTAATTGAATTGGGACTGAATAACCTGCATTATTTGGATATGGATATATTTTGACATTTACAAAACTTTCACTTAATTAAAATTTCACCGGATGGGCTGCAAACTAATGTAACAAAAAAATTCAATGACAACCATAAACAAATTACCTACCAACAAACTATTGATATTAACTGATGAGCTAGAGCAAAACTTCAGCAATATAAAACAACACCAATAAGAAAGCATGGAACAACAAGACGCTAAATACATACCAAAATAAATAAATATATCCATCCACGGATTCGATCAAAAACCGATCAATTCTCTCTCGTAATGTGAAAAAAACTCAAATCCGAGCCTTGCGGAACCCCCTATCCGTCGCAATTTCACCCAACGCCCGACCTTTTAAAGGAAGGACGGAAAGAGAAAAAATACATTAAATCAAATGAAAAAAAATCTGCCTCGAGCGCGATGATTCCAATTATCGCTTTGATTTCCTCTCGATCGCGATAACTACGAACCCTTCTAAAAAAAAAAAGGCAGGCTATGGAGCGGAGGAGGAAGGCGAAGGGGAGGAAAAGGCGGGCGATAAAAGAACATTATAATAAATGGAACCTGAGAGTGACACTGGGGAGAGAGGAGGCGTTTTGGAGGGAGCAACGCAGGGGAAGGCAAGGGAACTGGGTGGAAATGGATCCCCATGGCCGATTCAAGGATATCCGCCGATCTAGAGGGGGGGGGGGTATGCGAAGGGCTTGGGTGCAATGAAGAGGTGGGGGTGCGCGGACACCAAAAGTGGAAAATGGCGGGGTTCTTCCCGTTGATTGATGGGGACATACGGGATACCCTCCCGCTGCCACTACTACCGCGACTCGATACCGCACTTTATTTCGGTCGCCATGTTCCAGCGCGAGAGGATACGGTTACGAGGGCGTCTGAGGGGCGGGGTTGGGGATATGGGGCACGTGACCTATATGCCGCACAATCAACCATCGGTTTTGTGAAGACAAGGTAGCTTCAACCAATATCTACAAATTATGATGGTTAACTCATATTTGTGGCCATATTCTGGTTCGGAATAATCGAGAGTAGCTGATATGAATTATGGATTTTTAAAATTTTAGCTACTTAAACGTTTCCGATCTATAGAAGAACCTGGAAGGGACCGTTTCATCAGTTCGTAAACACTGAAGGATTTTACTAGTTGAAACAAACCTTCGTTTTCGCGAATTATTTTTTTTAATGAAATGCATTGCTTGCAGCATTTTGGGATTATTTTTCCAAAGTGACCGTTTAAGTCACGTGGTTCAAATTTATTCAGAGTTTCAACCCTACTATTTTTTCGCTCTGCACATTTCAAACGAATGGTTGAAGCAGTTTTATTATGTGTCGACATACGTTTTCAATATTTGTGTGCACTTCCTCGGATTTTATCAGGATGACAAGTTCATAGTTATGTAAAAATGAAATTAAATCAATATTTTTTGGATCTTACCGATGCATGCGCGAAGTAATAAGCGTTAGGAATTTACTAAACTTTAACGTATGCGGCCTAGACAACACTGAGGCAGCCGCAAGTAAAGGAACAGGTTCAAATTATATTATCATCGTAATAAACTTAATCTATACGTGCAATAATCTGCAGCAGCTAATTCAATTGATTGGAAATTTTCCTGTAGCTCAATGATGGATAATATTTATGAAATCTCTTTAAAAAATCATAAATTCTCATGCCAAGGCATCAAGAGATGTAGTCTGAAAATGACTCATAAGTGGATTGGTCCAAACTGCAGCGGTTCCCAAACTTTTTCTCTCCGCGACCAATTTTAGCTCATTCTTTTTAGCCGCGACCCCCTAAAAATGGTCGTCCAAGTTTAAGTACATTGTTCGCAATATTATTAGTACACATCTCGCGACCCCTTCCCGAACGGTCTACGACCCCCTCGGGGGGTCGCGACCCCCAGTTTGGGAACCGATGGTCCAAAGGATTCTTCTAATATGATCACAGCTATCCAAAGGTTTTTTATGAACAATAGAATATTACGAGCATTATCTAAACCTTAATATTATTTATATTTCTAAAAAAATTCAATTTTTTTCCTCCATCGAGCCTAAATTTAGCCGGAAGTCTCTGTGAGGCTACTTTCCTGTGATATTGGCAAGAAATCTGAAGGCCAAATATGTATCGCAGCCTCAAAGATACAGATGTACAAGGAGTTACCGTAATTACTGAACAGTATGAGTGAATTCCTGTACATCAGTAGTACTGCGTACCGTTATGTAGTTATATCTATCTCGACCACCCGAAAGATTGAGTGATCACTAGCACCCATAAAAACTCATTCACTCTTCGCATGAAAAATCCTCCGCAGCCCAAGGTCACAACCTACACTCCATCCACTCGGAGAATTCTTATTGCTCTCTGCCCTATATTCCGGCGACGGTTCTGCCATCTCTACTATCTCACAGCACCCAAGGACCCCTGTAGCTAACAGAGCTCAGCGCTGGGAGCGACGCGCAGAGGGAATTATTTGCACGCAAAGTGCTAAGGCACAGCGAGCAAAATGACAACTGGAAGGCCAAACCAGATTTCATATACTCCGATAGTGCGCCAGACATCTAGGCATGTGGAGTATTGAAAGTGGAGCAAGCACCGACGGCGTGTTCATTCAGCATCGCAGCATCAAACGGCCGATATATAACTCCTGACGTTATATCTTACCGTAACGCTGCCGAAATCTCGATGGAAATATCGATTTATAAATTCAACTTAATAATGTTGAGCACGTATTGGACTCTAAATGGTTTAAGTAATCTGTGAATTAAATATAAGTATTTTTTTAAATATCCTCTTCCCCGAGTTATTCCATTACAAAAATGTGTCACAAATATGATAGCTTTCATTCAACAAGTTTACTGGCCCTCTTGATACAAGGGAATATTCTATAGAAAACATTCTTATTTTAATCACAATCAACTCCTTTTACCCCAATGAAATTATTGAGAATCAATGTTTAACGTTTGGGGTTTCGCTTTGTTGAACCACAATATAGGAAATGAAAACTCACGTCGTATATTCCACACTACTACCATATTCCAGACCATGATTTCGAGAAAATCATGACACTATCACGGTATCTTGATAATGGCAATACATATTGGATTTTTGTGACCTATTGGGGAAAAACCCAATACACGTTTAAAGAGAGCGGAAGAAAGGAATCGGTGACGTCCGCAGAGAAAATGGACGGGAACAACAACCACCGGCAGGCAAATAAAATTTCCCAACAATTTCCTCTGTCGACCAATAAATAGATGGCGCCTCCGCAAGGGGGTACCTTCCTTGCGGGCGTTCGCGGCAGGGCATTTTAATCCGATAAGGCTCGACGCAAAGCGAAACGTCCGCTCCAGAAAACCTGTCATGGAAATGCCTCCGCATCTCTTATATCGAATAGTTTAGTCTCTTCGGAACGAGGTGAATAGGCGAGACAATTATGGGCCGCAGAATAGACGCAGTTGAAGTTGCGAAAGGCATTTCATTGGTGTCGAGGGCAGGCGAACATGAGAGAACTACGCGGAAGATGATGACGGAAAAACACGGGTGCCTGGCGATTTTTTGTTTTGAGAATTGAATTGAGAGGATAATCATACATGGGAGGGTTAATACGTGAGAGAATTTAATAGCCGAAATCATGATTTTATTATTGTCTTTCATCACTGGAATAGTCTGCCAAGGCGATTGAATACCTGATAAGAAATGCCGAGGGTGGTTTTCACGATTTTTCGGCAGCCTCTTCTTCAAACACTTTGGATGAGAAATAACTACACTAATTGAATTACCAAGAATCCAACTTATTAACGTAGATATTCATCCATAAATGTTTCCCTAGAATTCTTCGCAAAGTCAATGACGAATTCGATAAAAAGTTTGCACTGGTACATTCAAAAAGTAAAAAAAAAAAATAATTAAAAAAAAAACAAAAGAAAAAATATTTGTATTAAAAAATATGCCATGTTTTAATTTTTTCTTTTTTCATACAAACAACACATAACACAGCCAACGATACACATGCGCCAATTATTTAATTCTTCTGTAAACTGGCAGGTTGTGGTGAGATTTGACTCACCGGTACAGCTTAGCATACGCGCCTTCGGCGCTGACAGTCAGTGACTGATTAAATATTTGATAAATTCATCTCACGGACATGTACACATTTTCTAAACTTATCCAAAAAATCCTAAAGAATTGGCATTCATATAAGCACTAATTTTGTTACCTATGTGAACAGGAATAAAATATTAAAAATTAAGTGAGTAAAATACCTGACCAATTATTTCCCATTATTGCCATACGACGCGTGTTTTATAAAGCTTGACTAATAAAACATTATTTAGGGCACAAAGAAAATTAATCGCTAGTGTAAAAAACCGCGCAACATACCGCAATAATTGCAAATAGAAAATGTCGTGCCTATTTACCTCAATGGTATATGGATCTACTTCCTCAATTTGAGACATTTAAGGAACGATTGGCACTATTTTACGGACGGCAACAAACTTATCTAAGCGATTCTGATTCTCGCATTAGATTCGGCTCAACATTCCATAAACTAATCCACCACTCTATCATGGCTCCGTTGGGACGAAAGCAATTTATTACTCCGCACTGTTATATCTAGGACGCTAGGAATCTCGCGTTAGAGGTGTATATTTTAATACGAGAGTACTTTATGCGATGGGAAGGAACGTGCTAAAGCATTCGCCGCGAATGGGGATCTGCTTGTGCAGCCAACTACCATCGGCAAGGATTCCGAACATATTACGAGGAAAAAAAAACGAGAGTTTCAGTGGATCGATGCTTTAGTTCCTCCCCGCTACATCTTTTAGTCGTCGACGGGGGAAGGCTTCCATCCGGGGCCCTCGTTCATACGTGATAAGAATGTCGAGGTGGCGATCCTTCATCCCTCCCTTTCGAGGCGAGAGGTGTGAAAGATACAAGAACCTAACTCACATGCCCAGCAAGTATTCGCTACGGGTACATCGTCACCGTCGTCCGAAGAATTATGATCATATACATTTCAAGTATAAAACTCTCCCGAATACACCTCTTTCATTTATTATTTAATGCATAGAGAGTAATTCAAATTTCAACATACTAGCTCGTTACAATTCCAATCCTCATTTAGCTATGTACTTCACTCATTTTATAAAATTCATTTCCTAGAGTGATGCAGTCATCATCATCATCGATGGTCATTAATCCAAAGATGGGTTGGACGCAGCTCTCCACTCAATCCTCCAATTAGATAATCTTTTAAAGCCTAAGTAATTCGTTATAGAATAAAATAAAATAACTTTGTTTTATCCCACACTTTATTTTAAATAGAGCACGAGAGCACCTGATTATAGCATTAGATGCTGAAACCCGGGCCGTGCTATTTAAAATAAAGTGTGGAATGAAACAAAGTTATTTTATTCTATAATCAAGCAATACCACAAAATAACGCCTGAGACCGTGTTTTATACTAATTGTAAGTAATTCGTCTGATTAACATCCTTCGTCGTGTGTTCAATGTATCACATTCGTGGCCTACCTCTGCCATTCATCCAATCCTTTCCACCGGTCCTTCAACGATAATTTTCATTAGAACATCATATCTCAGGATGTGGCCGATTTAATTTTCTCGTATTATACTCCTCTCTCCTACTCTCCAGTAACTTCTACAGTTACTCACACTATATATCCATTTGATTTTCATAATTCTTCTGTAACACCACAATCCGAAAGCTTATAAACTTGATTGAGTAACCTTCTAATCACGATTCTCTAATCGTTAGAAATTTTGCATTTCTGAAAACAAAAACCATTGAAAAGCCACAAAATTTCCCACAAGCTATATTAACAATTCGCCGATAGATTGTCTCATTTAATAATTACTCAGCCACCTCAATGTTTAGTAAAATGATTCTCTTATGTGCCGGATTAATTTGTCTGAATAGGAAAAATGAATAGTGGAGAAGAAGGAACGATTGGTTCCATCAAATTAATTACCCTTAAAAATGAATACCTTATAAAGCAATCATTAGGTTTATTCAAAGTAATTGCGAAAGCATGATCCTAATGTAAGATGACAAGTATGCGTCCTGGTGTGCCTACTCAAATTACGACAATTCTAGGCGGATATTTTTTTTCTGGTGAAATTACTCCTAACAATTCAGAGCAAACCTTAACAATATTTTCGCGTGAAACGCGTCAGCATAGCGTTTCCTGCCATCTCTGCCTGTGTTGAGGAAAACTATGGAGTGACTCAGGCTTCAGCGTCATCCGGAATTCCCACGAGCTGGCAAGAAGTGGGCAAACACACCTAGCAGAATTACAGCAAAAACTTCGGAAACTCGGAGGAAAAACAAGATAATTACGCTCAGACATAAATTCCGAACAGACTAGTTTCCTCCAAAAGAAGATTGTACCGCAACAGCCCTATAATTCGCGGTTCACTTCGCGGAAGTATAATACATTCACTGTCCTAACTTTGACTTCTAAACAAACATACTATTGGCGTCTCTATGATGCATCTATAGTTTGAATACAGATTTTAAATAACTATAAAATCGAATCAATATTCATTAACTGTATTAATTGTAACGATGCAAAATTAAAACTGCACCTAAATACGCTTCAAGATGAGATACTTGTTGTAAACTTCAATAAAGTTTGTGACAAGTTAATACTAAGTTAAGATAATGCACGAAAATAGAGCCATTTTATAAAATACCCTACTAATATATTACAATAATATTCGCAACAAGAACTTAAATTTATTTAAGTAAATAAAAGATCGTAGCACTTTTCCACAAGTGTCGAACTTAAATAGTTAGGTACCTGTATAGAGATTGGGTATTTATTAAGTTCCTCTGATATTTTGTTCTCAGTTTTTTCGTTCCCCATATATGTGAGCATTGAAAACTTGTAGCAGAAAAAATAAATCTGGCACAAGTTCTAGTAAAATACGCCGCACCCGCACGCACGTACACATGTCTCGACAGAACAAAGTCATTGCACTAAGAAATTAACAGCATTGCCTCTAAAAAGGATACGGGGACGAGAGGAAGCCCTAGAAATTGTCCTATAGAACCATGATCCACCCTGGAACGAGAGACTCAGCCGGAGAAGCTAAAACTGCCAACGAGAAGCACAAAGAAAGAGGATATTAAAACTAGAAAAACATTGAAGACAGGTGCAATTACGTTCATAAGGCAGAGCATTAGGAAATGTAGAAAATCGCATTTCTGGCTTAAATAAAAGTCGCTTAATGAAGTAATTTGAACAATTTTCACTAAAAATGTTACTTAAAAGGGGTGAAAAGGTAAGAGCAAGGATAACAGATCAACTCCCCGATATATTACATTTTTTAGTCGCACAACAGCTAATACCCACTCTGATAAGACTATAGAAAGTAATAGATGGACACCCCGAAAAAATGGAACGTTTAAAAAGTTTTAAACATAAAAAAACTATTTTTCATCTAACGAAAAAAATCGTTTTCCTTTTGTTATATGTAAAATTTGAATTCAGCTGTTTTTTCCGATTGACTTACTGTGATTATCATGATTGGCTACTTTTGAATTAATTCAATACGAAAATAAAGATGAGACAATCCAACTTATTACACAACTTAGTCACACATAATGTTAAAGAAGTAACTATCTCTATGCAATATCCATTTGTGTATGTAACAAGTTTAAATATGACAGTTCTTAAGATTTGTTCGATAATTTTTATTCCATGGTATTGAAGCTATCGTTAGGTAATAGAATCCATCGTTAGGTAATTCAACTGCATGATGTCATTGGAAATGCCAAATTTTATGAAGTTACTGCTTTGAAACACAAGTCTTTCTTGACCATGTTCAAATAGATTAATTGATGAGATCTTAGCTATTTACTGGACACAATAGAGAACAAGCATACAACAGGGACAACGGCACCACAGCTACGGAACGCGTCATAGCCACAACTACGACTCCTCTCAAACAGAACATCCCATCACGATCACGCGCTATGAGGACGAAATTGCCCCCATGGCCAACGGCAGATGCGCGAGGATTGACGTAACCGAGAAAGAGAGCTAAAGAGAACGGTGCGGTGCGGGGTGCACGACGCCAGAGACTTCCGCCACCACCGGGGAGGTATGTGGACCCCGGGCGGGAGACAAAGGGCGCGGAGGAAGCGACCAAGAGGCGGGGGTGGAGGGAAGGACCCGCACGGCAGGTGATCTCTTGTAAAGCCCGCATCCATCACGCATTCACACATCCATCTCGCATAGTAAACGGTGAGACGGGCACCTCGCCGGAGGGAGGAGACGGTGCGAGCGCCATTTGGGTACGGGCGATGCTCCCAAATAACTGAGACTGGAACTACCAGGGGGCTGTCTCGAACCCGTGGCAAGATAGGTTCAATAAATGAAAGGGAGGCTGAGACTAGCTGGCATAGGGTACAAGTTTGCACCCAGCTACTTTTTTCTCCGAAGGTAAAAACTGATCACTAGTCTCAACGCATCGGAACTTTCGTGAGAGAGAACGGGGCTCGTCATATGTTAGATGGTCATTCGACGTAAGAGTGAATTCGAATCAACAAGAACGAATAAAACTCCTTATTGCAAACTGTTCTTAGGGACACTTTAGCACTGAAAAACAAACATTCTTTAGCAACGAATTCGCTGCGACCTTAATTCAAGCGAACTAATGTCGGGGCGAAGTTTCTTGGCATATCTCAAGAACTAACTGGTATAATTTAAGCGTTTGAAGAATACCTAGCTATGGAAACATCGCACGAAACATGCCCTACCACTCGAGCTCTTAATGCTAGTCTGAGACCTATGGTAATCCCGTATAAACATTAAAAGTGCTTTAATTAAGATAGGTACTCTTCTTGCGCTGGAGACAAAACGAAACGTATAACATCAGCATGAGCTTGAAGAAACACAAAATGCATTAAAAAAAGGGGAAACGACCCTTGAAAAATCTCCAAACAATGGTGAGAGAAATGAGAAAGTTAAAACAACAGCATTTTCGCTTAAAAAAACAGTAACCTTGTATTTTTACACTTAATTCTCCCTCTTTCAATGGCTCCACTTCTTCACCACGTCTCAAATGCCACTTTTCCGCCGTGCATTCATTGTATTCTTATTCTCCTACGCCAGACTCAGGCTGGATTCGCTCGCAACTCCTCCTTCTTCTACCTCCTGCATTTCACAAATTTCCTCAGTTCACCAGAGAATTTCATTGTCTTGTAACTACCTAACCTCTTGATAACTCTTGCTTATTCGAATGGACGAGGTTACTCATAATAGGAACACATAATAGGAACACATTTTGCTTTATATCCGCATCTCAAACCAAGTCTCTATTGCCAAAGGCCTTCAGGGAAAAAAAGAAACCCATTCAAAAATATTCGTATGAAACTATGAAATACCCCAATTGTAAAATAAAAATGTCTTTTTTTCGTGGATATTTTGGCATAAAAAACAAAAGTGGATGCAAGAAAAGTAGTCAAAAGAAATTGAGGAGCTATGCACGTGCTCACGGAATCTTTATTTTCGAAATCCTTTTTCTACGAATGTAAAAATCAAATTAAAAAGTAATATATTAAGAAAACATATTTCCTAAGGCAAATGCGAGACATAAATAAAGAGAATAGAGAGAGAACTAGTATGAGGAATGGAAGAAAGGAAGGTACTATAAAGTAACTTCCGACTTCTTTCGTAATATGCAGAGTTTGAATTTTCCCGCCGTATGCTCTGCAGGAATAGTTCTCGGGTTTCCCGCCGGGTGTAGATTTGGGTCACAGGTCCCAACGTTTCGATGACTAAGAAGACCTGCAGATGATGGCAGACTTAGTCATCGAAGCGTTGGGACCTGTGACCCAAATCTACACCCGGTGGGAAACCCGAGAACGTTTCCTTCTTTCGTAATGAAAATATCAAGTGTGAAAGGCACGCCTCTTGGTTTAGCGCAAAATTTACAGCTACACCACGGTTTGTGCAATTTAAATTGATACGTACTCCATCAAACAAACGTTTATATTACTTTAAATAAGTAATGGGATATGCCATCCACAGATAATTTTCTGTGTCCTAGATTTCAAACAAACGGGCGCTAAAAGAATTCATGGTGCATAATCCTTTTATGCGATAATATATATGCTCAATATCTTCATCCCTCACAGATGTTGTGATTCAATGATTAAGAACCAAATATGAAATTCTCTGTGAAAAAATATCTTTTGACCAGGCTGGGATTCTAAATCACGTCCAACAATCTAAGCCAGGCAAATATTCACGGAGTCGATAGCAGGTCTCAGCCTAATTCGTGCTAGTGATGGAAAAATGCGGGTCAAAATCGATTTTTAATCGAAATGAAAAGCTCGGCTTTACACCAAAAATCGAAAGTTGAACCAGCAGATTGATTAATCGAAAGAACCATCGGTTCTTTTTTTTTTAAGAGTAAGATCGTACAAAAAAAATATTTATCATTCAATCGAAAAACACTCAAAATAAATATTTGAGTTGTAGAAAAAATAATCCTCTCAGATTACATGATTGAATTATAAGTAGTAAAATTTATAAATGCACGCACATCAAATTGGGATCACCGCTAGGAACTAATCGGCTCCGCTAATTTTTTTAAGAAAGGCCAACTGATCTTGATTTCCTCGATCTTTGACAATAGAAACTCGTTTTGTAAAACGATTATTTTATCACGATATCGTTAAAATGCTTATTAAGGAACGAGTAAAACTATGCAACATGCGGTCCTTTCATCCAATAGTATGACATACTTGATTTCGTTGAATAACGGCAAAAAGGACGACATCCACTCGAGTACATTCCATGCCTTTTGTGTTTCGCTGCAAGAATATGACTCGGGATTTTCCCCGCAAAAGCTGCGCTAGACAGGAGCGCCGCGGCAACTCGGGCCAGGGAGGGTGTTTAACAAGCAATAAACGTCACTTTCCCAGCCCCCACTAAATGGAGAGAAATCATACGAGCCTCCTTTCCGTACACATAATCCTTCGGGGGCATTAAAACGAGACGGGAGGCGTCTACACGGAGAGAAAAGAGCCTGACAGGTTTGCCCATCTGAACGAGCCGTCCTTAAGTGAAGAACCGACCACACCACCCTACCCCATCTCTAAGTTCCCAAGATGTTAGTTCTATGAGTGATTCTGTTCATCTACACTGTCATTATAACTGATAAACAATCCCAAGATCGTTTTGACGCAGCTCTCCACTAATACCTCCTATCAGCTAATCTTTTCAAACTGATCTTTTTCTTCTCTTTCACATCCTTCTTTACCTGTCCCATATGCATATTCTGCTCGAGGTCTGCCTTTTCTGTTCTTGCCATCTACTTTTCACTCGACCATTGTCTTCTTCACGGTATCTTGTCTGAAGATATGATTTATAAGGTTGTTCATTCTTCTTATCAAGGTTTTCATGAGGCTTCTCTTCTCCACTACTCTTCATAGGACTTCGTCATTACTCACTCATTGTCAGTCGATCTATTTGATCCACATCATTCTTCTGTAGCGCTTAATTTCGAAGGCCTCTAACCTTGATTTTTCCACTACTAATCTAGATAACACGATGAAAATAACCGATTGGGTGCGATATTAATTTCAACATTGCCTTCAGTAATTTGTAACGATTGTCATCATAACCAATGATGAACAATAGATATCTTATGAAAGGCACTGTTTTTTCATATCTTACTCCGTGTCTCCACTTACCCTTGGATAATATTTTGGCAACATCTCAGGTAGCTCTGTTGGATTCATTAATGTAAGGAATTTGGCTCGTGTTATATATTTTCACCATCATAGGAAGCACGTTGTGATAGGTCGAAACCGAGAAAGGCTCTTTTCCATACGTTGAGGAGCAAGTAGCCCTCCTCCTCATCCACAATTTCTACGTTTTTCCTACGATTTTCGATAGCTATATATTAATCGGTGCTTTCGATTTTGTGTAACAGCCATCTATCTCCGGCAATTGGTTCCAAGGTGAGCCCAACAAATAACGTGCACATTCGCATTTTTACTGCAATGTGCCACTGTCAGTTGGACTAAAGTTGACAGCACATCCGAGAATATCCCCTTAGTGCTGTTTCGTTTCGCTTGATACCTTGGCAATCGCCGCAAACACCCACCATAGTGTTTCCTGGACCATTGATCAATTATTGACCTAGAATAATCATTATAAATTCGAAATTTGGTTGACCACTAGCAGTTAGTAGAACATCGAACGATCGGTTATAAACTTTTAAAAAATCGATACTTGCCATATAAATCCGAGGGTTGATATCGAAAATGTTTTAGTCATTAGTACATACATGGTCTATTTTCGCGGTCATCTAAAATGGTTTCTATTAATCGAACCGTTGGGAAATCCTACCCTAAGCTGCCCGTGACCTCTCGCAAACTCTCCCTCCCACGAGCGAACCCCCTACCCTGGTAACCACCTCGCGTGACATCAAGCAATAAATAGATACGAACGATACTCTCCCGTTATTAATCCAGGGCTGACCACGTATCTCGAGGGGAAGTAGGCTGAAGTAAGGAGGATGAAGGAACGGTTTATAAGTGTATAACGGTGTAAAACTGCACGAATAAAGAGATTATTAAAGCATCTAATACTATGATTGAAGAAAAACGCTCATTACTCCAAAGGCAGACAGTCCACTAAAAGTGAAAAGACGTACGTAACCTTCAATAAGCCATTCAAAGAATACTTCGATGGACGTGAAGTTTACGGATATAAGACTATGAGGTGCTAAAAATGTTACAAAAGGAATTCATCGATGAATTTCACGTAAACGAGAAATAAATGAAACCTATCAATCACAGGCGGTGACATCAAGGAGAAAAAAGTACAAGTTCTATCACAGAAAAGAAAAATCAGCTAGAACAAAAATATATTACCAGCCTCCCCAAAATACTAGCAATAGTTTGCAAATTTTCACCAGACTAGTCCCACCTCTCGAGTGCAAAATGAAATTCAGAATACTTAATACCCTTGAAAACCTTTAAAGGCGTCATACGCTTCGAATAATAATAAACGAAATAAACTAAATGCGTTTCCACGCATACATGTATAGATGATGAAATAAATCAGATATCAGGCGAAACAAGGATTTAAAATACCTTGGCACAGCATTGATATAAATCTGTAGGAGTGCGACGGAGATTTTTAGATATAAACCTTAAATGATTTCACTGGACGCTAATTTGACACAAAAGGTATTACAAGTTCTTAGATAGTATGTATAAATATACATTTCTACCAGTTAAATAATTAGAAAAATATAAAATTACATGGAAAACGAAGAGGAACGATAATTCAGCAAGTATGCCTGAGTGGGAAAACAGATTACCTTTTCTGGAAAATATGATCTTGACAGGAAAATTGGACACAAAAGAACTAATTAAATGTTTGACATCACGATGAAATATTTAATTTTAGGTAAGAAAATAAAAAAGAACGATGTTAAGTACTTTGTATGTGGGGGTGGAATAACGGAAGACAGAAAAAGATTATTATCTTCTCAGAAAGTTACCTCCAGCGATAACGGTGTCAGCTGTCCACGCACCGAATATAATATGCCCGCTAGGGAAATTCTTAGATAAATTCTCCATCATCTCACCACAAAGAAAGAGACTGTCGGAAGATAGTTTCGTGCATGATTTATCCTGGGATTTGTCCAATAATACGTACAATTGTTTAGCATTTTATTAATTTACGACTAAAATTCAGCACATATTCTCACATGACGGTCAATTTCCGCTTTCTACTCAAGCTAAAAGGATGTCAATTAGGCAAGAAAGGGAATCATTGCCACAAGTAGTCATGTCATCCTTAGATGCCCATTCATAATTTCATGGTATCATTTTTCTTTCTTACGAATTAGCTTACTTCGAAAACGTGTATGGTTTCATCATTACAGCATGACAATAATATACAAATAAAAAACAAAAACGGTCCAAGAAAACAAACCGCATGCTGGGATCGAGATAATGAAAGATTAACCAGTACAAAGTTTCAGCTCAAAATATTACTTCGAGATCGCTTTCTATGATGATCGATCGGCAATCATTATACCACAACTCCCACAGATTTGAAGATACTCTGCATTCACCAGGCGTTCACCATTATTACAGGACTCCCTCTCCTTTTTTCCTGACCGTATGGACTCCGAAGATAATTGGAAACTGGGACGTGATCGCACTCAAGTGAAACCCATGGGGGTGGGGGGCTGGATCCACAACCCCCCCCCCAACAATACCACCCCAGGGGGCCTCCCAACCCCACCCACACGACTGCCGCCGACCTGAGCAAACTCCTTGGGCCCCGCTTCGACTTCTTGACGACGTTTTCGGCCCGCGATCGATGGATCGTCATTTTAATAATTCGTGGCAACAAGTAGAGAGAGAGAGAGAATGGTGTTGAGTCATTCAACAAGAGCGGATATGGGGGGGTTGGAGTGGAGTGGGAGGTAAAGAAGAAGCGAATGACCTGGGGAAGTCATACGAAGGCTTTGCTCTCGATACCAACCTGCCCCTCTCACCGTCTCTCACACGCTAAACCCCGCCTCGTTCCCGGCACATATTACGCGAGGAAGCGATCGCAGACGGAAAGCTAGGGTGCACGGAATCGCATGGTCGTCTCGCTACGAAAAAAAAAGAATAAAAGTGAAAAATCCGCGCACGATCCTGTCCAAGAGCCCATGGATCGACAACGAGAATCGATTAGTTTTTTCAGGGGCGGAAGGGAAACCCTAAGCTTGCGTATGAGAGCGGTAGGCGTTGCGCGCACGCAGCGTTATCAAGTGGGAAGGTACCTGAGATCGCGTGCTATCTGATATATTATACTGTCCTTTCGCGAGGCAATAATGAAAAATTACCATGGTGTAAGATCTGATATTGTCCATTTGTGCTATCCACTATGCTAATTGCACTGCATTGTTGAAAAGAGTTGATGCCCTTAATGACAACTGGTTTCGCCTGTAACTGTATTTAATCCAATAAATCCAGCCATTGAAACGTCGATTCACTTCTGGCAATACTAGAGTGAGCCATAGAACGTCAGCGGTAGAGAGTTGGACCCTGGAAACACCGTTGGCCAATATATTAGCAAATGCATTAAGTAAAAACTACAACACGTATCCACATAAAAATGGGTAGCAGTACAAGTGAAAAGTAAATACGCCAGATGTTCATGAAAGTTATGGACGGTGAATTAAGGCCTGGTTACACGTTACGTTAACGCGTACAAGTTAATGTAAGTTTGCGTGAATGATTTTGGTGAACCGGAACGAAACATGAACGAATGCATGAACCACATTATAAAAGGTTCTATCTTCTGTGAATACATTCGCACAAGTTGGGTAGTTACACGGTGCATTTTGGCGTTCATTCTCCTGTTCATACATTTAGACATTAACCCGTACGTGTTAATGTATCGTGTAACCAGGCCTTCAGAAATCATTGAAAAATTAAATGGAATTACGATGCTACTCAGCAGGGATGCCGACTCACAAAAAATATTGGGGGGGCCCAAACCAGGGATCTTGCCCCGGGAAATTTTATAAGTAGTGAGTTTTAAGTTTTTTTAAGCATTCTAGAAGAGTCATATGATCAGCATTAGAACCCTGATAACTCGAATATCGATATCTGGACACTCCGGGGAAAATCGACAAGCCTTACACATTTTTCCTCACACCCATAACAAACTTTTGAGGGGGCTCGGGCCCCCTCAGGCCCCATGAAGTCGGTGCTACTGCCACTTAGTTTCTTTTATAAGATTTTCCCCGTACAGCAAGGACTTGAGTCTCAGCATCAATGCTGCCGCAACAAAACGGCTTTGAATCTTATTTCGAAAGGTAAGCAATCATAAACATGGAAACATTTCATTATTATCGGGACACTGAAATAAAAATTTGCGCAGACCAAGTTTTCCCGAATCACGTCTAAAATATGACATAATACACTGAAATATGAATATTAGGTCGGATTCTGAATTTAATTCAGCAAGAGTATAGGCTTTATTCTTCACCAGTAATCGCATTCATAGGCCATTGTTTCTCAATAGGCATGACATAAAATAACTGCAGACGGTGCATTTAAAGGAATAGATCATCGGCAAAAGTGTTCTTACTGAAACTTCTCGAAATATTCCACTGCATACATTTCGATCAACAGCCCTTCCTGAAAGACCACAATTGAGGTAAGAATAATTACTTACGGCACAATTTATCATAAGGATACAAGGATTTGCACCGATACGTGAATTACACACAGTGATGATTCTGACCTCATGGTGTGCTTTTAACACATTAATATTTAATAAAGCTTGATTGCAATGATTTATGAGAGCGACTTCTAAATTAGGCGTCACAAGTCAAGTCTCTAGCAAATATTTCCCACCTTCTTATTAAATGTTATTTTCTTTACGTGTGATTCCAAAATCATGACAACTATCATACCTTATTACCATTACACCCAATACCAGGTTGGAAAAATTTGTAGTTTTCATTTCTTTTTATTAACAATAAGAAAAATCAGAGAGTAAATTTTTAGTGCCATTGTATCAGTTACCGAAGTATTCCTTTGGCAATACACAAATTTGGCACATGAAATTTATAGATAATACGCAATTAAATGGCAAATATTATTTCGAATGATTATAGGTTTGAATGGGTTCATCAATTCACTCAGTTCATTTCAAACTTAAGTCAAATCGCTGTAACCAAATCGAAATCATCTTATTCCACGACAGTTAACTAGGATTTTTCTCTAGTCACCTCAGAATAAAGGCAACATACCATTAACGCAATGGCCCTTTTGTCTCAGTGTTTCCCCGAAATGTAGATGCTTTGGATTGCGGCTGGGGAATATAAAACAGAAACCTTTCGTAACAATGCCGCGCCTCTTTTTCATAGGTCGGATGTGTGACGGTCAAACAACCGCGTCTGGGTCTCATGAATAGCCAGAAGGACGGGAGCGCGCGAGGTGAAAACACCCGACCCACGACGACCGAGGGGACGTCCGGTTGCGAGAGCATTCCCGAATCACGAGCCACGGCTCATTATCACATCTTATCGTGTTTGCGTACTCAACCCCGCCGAAAGGCAGAGAATGAGAAAGAGAGTGAGAGGGGGGTTGTGTCCCTTTTTTGGCCGTCGCCGACGGGAAAGAAACGGGTGAGGTATTACACATTCAAATCCGGAAGGGGTCACACGACGGTCTGGGCGAGTAAAAAGGGTCAAGACGAAAGGTGGGGAGAAAGGGGAGTATGGGGTCATTTAAATTTTTCGTGCGGTGGGAGCGAGCAAGGGGTCGATGCACGTGAGCAAGCGGAAATCCACAACGGGTAGAGGGCGCTGCTGCGTGAGAGGAAACTGTGTACTCTGCACTTACATGCACAAACGCACCTGTAAACCACTCGGGGTGATTTTGAGGGCGTGGCATACCCGAGAAAGCCACAATGTACACTCGGACGTATCGAAGTCACTTGCGCAATAAGACCAGAGAAAAAAATTGAACGGCCAAAAAATAAGAGACACAGAGAATTCTACGAATCGTGCAATGTAAGCACTCAGAAAATAAAACTTGGAAATGTAGCGACAACGATTTTTCATGCAGTTGGCCTGGTTTAAAACTGAAGTTGAGAGTGTTAAATTCACTTTTTGAAAGTAAAATTCGTATTACATGAGCAAACTCACTCTTGCACTACTTGGGGTGATTTTGTGGCCGTTTCATACCCGAGGCAATCACAATGTACTCTCGGACGTATCGCAGGCGTTTGTGTAATAAGGAGTTCCTGAGAAAAAATTTGAACGGCCCCAAAAAATAAAGTCACACGCAATTCTTTGTATCGTACGTTGTAAATACTGGAAAATGAAACTCAGCAAAGTAGAGACTATGATTTGTTACGAATCTGGCCTAGATTCAAACTGGATTTGAGAGTGGTGAATTCACTTTTTGAAAGTTAAAAATTCCCATGAAAACAAACTTGACACTCATGCATGCTCGAATCAAAATGTTCCTACCGATTCATATGATAATACTGCCATTATAAAACAGAAAAAATGAGAGGTTTATAAAAAAACTGAAGAACCGTTGTAATCGGTAATAGCATTTTACATAAAGTAAGGAAAATACTCAACGTTTTGAAGATACAAATATTAAACAGGAATGGACTGTATAAAAATACATTTGTATGCGCATACTGTAATCATTCTTATGTATTTTATTCTTATTTATTGTCATTGTTGTATATTGTAATGCTACAATGCGGATAATGCATTGTGTCGGTTATACTTCGTTTTTCAGTTATATTTTGTCCCTCAGCAACATCATGGCCGGATGATTGGGACAGAATATCACAGAAATTGAGATTTTGTTGACGATAATGATCAATTTTATGCTTTAAATTATGTATTCAAAGAGAGCAAAGCGATAATCATAATAATGCTTAGATGAAAATTCTGAAAAACGAAGTCTGACAACAATTTTAGCTTTCCAATCCAGGTGACGACGAAGAACATGGGTAGCAGATGAATTTGAGAAATTTTTAGCAAGATGTGCACTATTTCATTGAGAAAATAATTTTTTGTGTAGGATTCAGAAAAGCTACAACATAAAAAGTCTCTTGGCATTATTTCCAGGCGGCTGAATATACACATCCTCATGAACTTCGTCCATAAGCGTATATCGTGCGTCATTTGTTTTCAATACGGTGCAGAAACTAATTTAATTTTCGTTACATAGCCTGAATTAAAAACATTAAAACGTGTTATTGTTTTATTAGAATACCGATTTTCACTAAAATGCGTGATACGAAAAACTATCTTTAAATTTCAAATCTCTTTGGAGCTACCCATCCTACTCGGTCTCAACCGAAGGTGTTCATGAACCAACGCGACGCTCCCCATTGGTCGTAGGGTTTAAATGCTCAAATGATCTAATCCGTCATAGGAACTATAGGTAACATCAATCTCAGATGGTGTGGGGTATTTTCATACGGCTACCGATAAGTAATGCCATTTGCACCAATCAGGGAAGAAAAGGGAGTGAAGGGAAGAAGTACTGATTCCCATCTCGTTGTTATTGCTTCACATCTCGTGAGCCAGGAACCAAATATTGGTGGTGAAAAATATTTCACAGATAATTAACCGATTGGATACATTGTGGAGGGCTTACTGTAGGAGGGGGAGAGCAGCACTCCATCCGTAGGGTGGGACGTTTAAGCGAGGTTTCTTGGGCGTCTTTCGTTATGGACAGTAATAATCGCAGTGATAATACCATGCATTGTTAATGCATCAAAGTATACATAAGTCAGAGTTATTTTGGTAATAGTATGGGCACAAGAAAATTGTACTGAAGTAATTTTTTGGGATGAATTTAAATTTAAAAAATGAGAAATACGTCTGCCTCCCTTTATATCATAAGATGGTAGCCACAAAAGCATATTTTCTACTGGGGTACCTAATTTTATATTGTGATTGAAAACTGTAATAATTTAAAATTTGTTTCACACACAGAATAAAATATTTACTTATATTTATCAATTTCTTAGGCCACATAGCGCGGGCACTGATATAGAGCTTGTAGGCCACCGGTGTCGAAGAGGGAATGGTTAGAGGACATTGAGGGAGGAGAGGAAATTGATTCCCGCACGACTGAGAGCATGAAAAGGTTACCGCGTCGAAATTCTTGACAAGATGAGTAGGCGGCGGCCGTGGGCTGGCGGGCAAGTGCCAGACTACGACGAACGGCCAGCTATCGATCACAGCTGTCGACTACTCGTCACAAAATTTTCACGGGACGGAAATAAACGAACGGCATGAACATTTAAAAAAAATCCCACGAATAAACTCAGCGGACACACATGAGAGCGATAATTCTGTCCCACCGGTAGACCGATATATATTGAGGACGTTCTTGAATTAATTTTCCCACGCCAAAAGATAATTGAAAGGGTTTTGTGAATTGACAGTTGTTTTTCCGCACAAAATAACGATCGACTGAGATCAAATGACTTTATCTAGAGTTTCACAGAATAACAACATCAATGTTCTGATATTAAGGAAAAGTAGGTACTAAGTCTATATTAAGAGACTATAAGATTATATAATCTAAATAAAAATCTCGTGCGAAGTGAAAACTTAGTTGGCTGAGCACGGATTTTTTTCTACTCAATGCCAAAAAGCCGCACCGATGCATTTAGCATTTAATGTTATTGTATTCAGATGATATTTTAATATTCGCTCTAAACAGTCGACAGCAGTCATGCCAGTGTCACGTATGTCAGTCATGCCATACACCGAAAAACCCACACGAAAACAGGTACCGATATGACTAAACCACAAGAAAAGCCCGCAATCAAGTTTGTGAAGAGTGAGAAAGTGAGTCCAACCGCAACGATGCACTAAAATCTTCAGCCCAGATCGGTTGCGAGCAGAAGGAAGACGAGAGAATTTTATAGCTCTGAGCGGGCGTGACAGAAGGGAAAATCATGAAAATTTAATGATGCCATCGATTTCGAATTTTTGAGATAAATAATGCCTACCTCAGATAAAAGGATGGAAGAACTCTTAATCCAACTCTTGGTCAACAGTTTTTGGCGTTCTAACGGTTTCTTTAGGTCACAAAAGATCCCGGAAACTCAAAAGAGAGTAATATATCACAATCGGTGCGTAAAATTTTATTTTGAGTCCTACGACGAAAGTGATTAATTCCCTAACTTCTCCATCCTTTGCGATATAAAGATCTTTGGAGGAAAAAATATTCTCCGAATACGTTCAACGGACAACTATTGCCAAAAAAGTAGAAAATACTGGGTATTAAATTTATTATTATTATTGTTATAGGTAGTAAACTTATTTTGATGAGATAAAATAATTTTGCTTTTCGGAGATAGAATTCTCCTTCTGCGCTGTTCTTGTGGAGAAACAAAACATAATAAACATCGTTTTATTTATTAATTGTCCAGCATCAACAAACGATCAGAATAGAGAGATAACTACCCATATGATTCTAAGAATATGATAACGATGAAATGTAACATGAAGTCCAGGAGCGGGTCATACAATTTATAAACGGTTAAGTCTGTTTCGCTGTATTCAAAAATAATCGATTTTTTTATTCATCTTCGCTCAGCAAGGAAACAGTTCATAATATTCCAAATTCGAGAGGTCGATGAATATTGAAAATAAAATGAATGCCGAACAGCAAATAAATTGATTTTTGTGTAGTGACAGCCCCTTGATTAATATCAAGAAGTGATCCCCTATTCCAATACCGGCATTCCAAGATATTATTCCATATCGATGGCTAAGTTCTAACAACACGAATCTCAAATCCGGCCGGTTTGAGGCAGGTATCTTAAAAAAAGTGCATTAACTTTTAAAAAAGTAAAATACAAGCAAAAAACAACTCTTTGTTAGTAAATTTATGCTTCTTTTTAAGTTTTATGAACGTTTGGTTTTCAATTTCAGTGCTTAAGTAAAAAAAATAATCGTGTTTTTGCTCTTCTGATAAGTTGCTATTTTTGAGATACGTGTTGTTAGAACTTAGCCATCGATATGCTGCTCTTCACGTTGAATTATTATTTCCTCGACGGGAAAAGTTCACCCTTTCGTGAACTTGGATAAGATTAACTTAAGAGGTCACACCAACCAATTTTTTTACCCATTCCAAAAATGACGACTGTGTTTCAATCGATTCCCTTTCGAGCAATAAAACACTGCTTAAGTTCTAAAATTTATGCGTATACGAGTCACCGTATTTCATTGCTAAGCCAGAAATTTTTTTATGATTGAACTTTCACCAAGCCACCAACTTGCTCTCTTGATAAATCCTCTGCATATTTACCACTTAATCATACCTATCGAACGGCTTATTTTTCACAGGTGGAAGTAATTTAACTTTGACATGAAAATGTGGCTCCCTAACACGAGTCTTGCACTGACATCACCAGAGCTTTTAGCAGCAAATCGTTTCAGGTGTATCATGTTCTGAGTAAGAGATGAAATTTGAAAAATAAAACATTTCTGACTATTGAGCCATTAACACTGATATCTTTATGTTTAAAGCCTTCCATGTCTGCAACCTGGCTCTCTGCTTAATTTCTTCTGAATTCCAAAATGAAAAATTACACACGAGTTTAAAAAAAAAACCAAAATCTTTGTCCGTTAGCCATGCTCCCGGCAAGGCAGAATTCATCGCGCGTGATTATTTTCATTCAGTTGTAAGTGCTATGTATGCATTTAAGTATGTATGTAATTTAGTCTTCTAAAAATAAATTGCTAGCACGCAGCCAAAGAGATAAACTCACGCAACGCAAGCGTGCAGGTCACCATCTTTTTCTCCCATGGGGGCAATCAAGTCGCCACTGCTCGTGCCACAGCCGAGAAGAATTTCCGCAATTCGCTTTGCCGCAACTCATTATTCATGCACAAATTCGTTCCCCGGGACGTTCCGAGTGCGAGCCGTAAATAAAAAAACGGCAGAAAACTGAAGATTTGTGAATGTGGACGGTTATTTTTCCCCAATCGAATCAAGCTCCATGGTACTTTCGTGGTCGTAATATGCAAAATGAAATAAGCACGCGTTTTAAGCATGATGCAAGGAGTGACTTTCCAGCGGAAATTTGCCAGGTTAGGATAAAGTGGAGGTCATTCATTCAGCCGACAGGTTTGTCCAAGATTCAGTAAGAGGCAAATCTAAGAAATACTCGTATTTCCTAGATTTACTCGTATCACAAATACTCGTATACTTAATACTCGTATCACAAAAAGTGACTCAGAGTAAGGCCATTACACACACGAGTTCTTTCATGCATTGCCACCTTAAATATTTTATGACCCTCATCTTTTAAACGACTCGAGACAATTAGAAAGAAAGGAACTTACGTATTTGAGGCAGAGTAATATTTCATGTTTCTCACAATCATTTTATACGCATAAAGTATAAAAATTGAAATTATAAATACATGACGAAGAGTTGTGTTAAACTGAATATAAATAAATGGCATAGATTTTATCATAAAGTCAATCAATTTCGATGAGTAAAAATAAAATGAAATATGATTCGTTACAGCTGTTTTCACACACTTTAAATTATCATCACGCTTAAATTGCTTTTCCACCATACAAAAAAATCACTCTAGCACGTAGGGCGGTGTGATTACATTCGGCTTCCCTTAGTAATTTTAGTGATCATTGCTCCTCCATGAACATAAAAATCGAGCACGTATCATGATTTTCCCGTTCAGAATTTAACTGCAACGAGAAATGCGATACCAAACGGAATGACATTAAAATAACGCTAAAAATTCAATTTAAAACTGCAACGAGCATTCTAATTTACTACAAAAAAAGAGGATACATCCCAGACAATTTCATGGATATGATCACATAAACTATGCACAAAGACTCGTTTAAAGCGAATTATTTCCGCACGAATAAAAGCGTATCATTTCCACACTCTTACATCCAATTCTAATTACAGGGACATATTTTACCAGCGATATGAGAAGAAATTAATCAAAATGTGAGCCAACAGACAGGACTACATCTTGATGAAGATAGTAATATGGGTAGTGTATTTTCCGAATTACGGGGTGGGGCAGAATAGGCTCCCTGGTTTGAGAATTGAGACCAATTTTGAATCCGCTCATCTAGTACTATTAGGGCTATTAGATGAGCGGATTGATTTGGTGGACGATTGCTGGGCGTTTGTGCAGTGGAGGTATCGATTTTTCGCATGCTTAGACAAGAATATTTCTTTAGCCATGAGTCCGTAGGGAGTCCAATCTGCCCCACCCTATATTTTTCAGCACCTTAAAAAACCAACAGCTTAAGCACATATAATTAGAATTCTTCAGTATCTCTTTAGAATAAGTAAATAAAAAGTTAAAAACCAGGATAACACCCTCATAAACGAATAACTTTACCCATACTTTTCCCCTATTCTGCCGTCCGTTTCAGAATTCACCTCTTCTTCCGTTAGGTAACTAGGTAACAATAATAAGATAAATACAAAATAATTTACACCTCATGATGATGATGAGAACTCATCGAAACCCAGG
This sequence comes from Ischnura elegans, assembly GCF_921293095.1. Classification (NCBI taxonomy): domain Eukaryota; kingdom Metazoa; phylum Arthropoda; class Insecta; order Odonata; family Coenagrionidae; genus Ischnura; species Ischnura elegans. The sequence goes on along the minus strand of NC_060249.1, from coordinate 74,604,156 downwards.
TTACTTTATGTCAAAAAGTGCACTAAGAAACCTTAAAAAGTTCAGAGTTGAAAAAAACTTCTTACTAAATTAGAAAACAGTTCACTTCCACGAATCTCGCACCGCTTCCATTGTAAACTACAACCAACAAGAACACATATTTTCATAAAATTTCAGAAATTTGATGCTGGAACCACCATAAAATTACTTTAGTGTTAATTGAAAAGTTGTGTTGGGTGGGTAAGGTTACTAAGTACTGAGTAATTAGTACTAGTACTAAATACTGAGTATTAAAGCCACCGGTGAGTGAACAACAAACATTCCGTATCGTTGGGCAAATTACTTTCCCAGAGTCACCTCGAACGTCTGAAAATATTGTTGGTGATGTCCAAAGGCTTCACATGGGATAAACACCTAGGACCCTCGTGTTAGTAGACCAGCACTCCACCCTACAAGCTTCCACACTCCCCTAAGATTTGTAGGTGAGGGTAGAGGTCACACGGGCAAAGCCACAGACGTGCGAATTTCACACATGCAGGGAAGGAGGCTAAATTCCTATCCCCGAGAAACCTTAAACTTAAGAGGATTTTTAATGTGGGAGTCCGAAGACTTCACCCAAGATTTGAATCAGCAGACAAGCCCTCCGCCCATTCGGCAGCCACGATTACCCTATTAGCAATCCTCAATGCAAATTCCGCATCAATATGCTCGAAGCTGACCACACATTATACGGCCTGACCTAAGCCTACTATGCATGTTAATTTTTCCCTACTTTCCGGCCTCAACGGAGGAGGATCATGGGAAGGTACTCAAAGTGAGAGACGGGAGGGGAGGGCGAAAATGGCTTTCAACTCTCATTATCCACCACCCTAAACCTCACTCACCCTCACCCACCACTACACCGCCGAAGGGGAGAGCAATAAAGATAGGGAACAGCTAGATGTGAGCGGATAACGAAGGAAGAGAATTTTCAGTCCTCTCGCTGATATTCCCACCTTCCCCAGCTACGTCGCCGTGCATTACTTCGAGGGCCCGTGTCGCGTGACACCCTTCGGCCACCGCCTCCACACGTTCTCCACCGCGACGCCGGCACAGGGGAAGGGTGAATGCGACGAAGTATTAGAGAGGTGGGATGGGGACGCGGGAAAGGTGCATGCCTCAACCTATCGATTTGGTAGCCTTTTGAATGGGATAGTCACGCGGATATCGAATTGCCATCGATCGATTACACAAGGAGTGAATATTTGAACGCGCGTGCCGTGCGAGGCAAACGTTAAAGGAGAGAAGTGGGAGCGAGTCTGCGGTAGGTATACTGTGCGGTTAACTACGTGAAATGATATGGGAACGATGAAGGATATGGTGCTTTCCCGGTGTATTGACTGGATGTGTTTAATTCTCTTAGAAATTTAACAAGGTGCATTTCCCCATAATTTCAGAGGTTTCGGGAATCGAATCGTTCGTAGTCTTCAGGGTGAATGACCAGACCAGGAAACATTGGTATTCATAGAACAAAGAAACTGGTTGAGAGCTCGACAGATATGCACACAGTTGAACGAGTTCCCGGGTTTTCCACCTCCTTGTACAATGATTTGGTAACGTTGTTACGGCAGTTATGTTCAGAGATTAGTAATGCAATAAATAGACGGCGCTTTCTCATGATCATACCTAATGAACTGGTAAAGAAAACATGAAATCTTGTTTCATGTCGTAAAAGAGTAGCCTAAAAGCAGTGATCATAATCTTGAATAACCCGGGTTTCTATATTATATACATAAAGGGATCGAAAACCTATTAATTCGTGTCCTGTGACCTCGCTGCAACTCTAGTCCAGTTAAATCGCCAGTGTGCGACAGGGTAAGAAACGCTCCCCTAAATAGAGGCATCGCAGTTAGCCCTCACATCTTAACGCACAGGGCTGTAATCGAAAGTAGAATATCAAAATATAAAACCGTTATTTTTAATTTAAGACGCTAGAGGATTGCATAAATAGTAATAAAAAACGATTCAATTGAGTTTTCGCGCAAATCTCCCGGATAAAGGACTTCCAAAGCCAACGCTGTCCTTCCGACTTTTGTAGTAGCAATGCGAAAGCGGAATAAAAAGGGATAGGTTTCAAGCGTTAAGTATTGTTTCTAAACCAATAACTGTCCCCTAAAGATTAAAAGTCGGCCCAAAAGCTGGCTAATATACAAACTCAATGACAATGACCTGCACTGATTCTCATAAATGTCATGAGTCATAGAGATTTATCACAAATGGCGACATAGGTAAACCCCTGAATGGCAGCTACAGAAACTCGGCCATTGTCTTCTGAAATATATGTATGCCTAACCGTGCATCTTTTAAAGGTCTATTATTTAGAATCAATCGCATTTTTATAAATTCAGTTCTTCCTTTTTCTAAAAACTCTGCCCAAACCCGGTGCTTCTGTAATTAAATCAGGATATTAAGACCAGATTGTCCAGTACATGAAAGCAAATACAGGCTCCCAACTTATCTTCCCATTATTGAAAACTTTTACGGATATTGACGCGGAAAATATTCTCTATTATAAAACAGTAAATAGATGAGATGAAAGGACAAAGAAATCTTGGTAGCGTCAGAAAATAGATACCGTGAGAAAAACGAAAGGAAAAAATAGGAAGGGATTTAAAAAGTTTTTCAACGAAGAACCAACGTAAAATACAAAATGGATAATAATTCTAGAGGAAAAAAAAAACAAATAGTATGCATTACTTGGCATAGATAAAATCAACCTATAAAATAGCGTTAATTAGTGATATATTTTCCTCAGAGCTATCCATTTTCATTTAATTTCATATTATTTTACCACAGAAAGAATTTGCATCGGTCGTAATATGAAGACTAAGATTGGAAATCCCTAAAAGTTGAGTATAATTATTCCGAAAAAAATTGAAACAGTCCTTTTCATAGTCCTTTCTGGTCCTTTTGAAACCAGGAAAACATTTCTGGTTTCAAAAGGACTGAAAAAACATTAAAGAATTGAACGCCTCACCGGCTTCATCATCATATTGTAATCATAAGATAACACAATCATAAAAAAAACTCCCACATTGAATGAGACGCAGCAGAGGCAGATGATGTGGCTAAAGTATGTTAATATATATCCATCCATTTCATTGTAATATTAACTTTAAATAAAGTTCACCAAATATACTATCTTTATTCGAATTTTCCATTAATTCTGAACAAACACATCAATTTTTAAGTTTTGCCTTTGCCTAATAACGTTTCATTCCCCGTCAGCTACGAACAACAAATCAATATATGGATAAGAATAAGAAACTATAAGAATGCTAAAATTAAAAGACTAATATTGAGGACAAAAAAACGGAATCTTACCTCCCACGTGGCTGAAAACCACAACAGGCCAAGTAATACAAAACGGTGCATACCTGAAATGGAAAACAATACATTAAAACTGGGTCCAAATGAAGATAAAATAGACCACTTTTAACTACAACCAAAACACTAAGCACTTCAAGGAGTCGTGGTCACTTAAAAATGAATCTAAAAATAGGAAATATTAGTGATATACCCTAAATGAAACAATGGGAACAATACTCCTCCACTCAAAGCGTATCATACGGAGTTGTCATTGGACGCCACTGAAACTTATTGATCTCTGTCCATAACTCAAAACTTACCACATTGTTTTTCACTCTAGCTGCAACGCATCGACTTTGCCACTACTGCAAGAAAAAAAACTTAGGCCCTTTACGTGCAATCGTGCAAAGGGATATACCGAGTTATGTATATGGTCAACAAAATGAACAAAATCTTGGCATAATCCCTATTACTTTCAAAATTTTAAACATATTTCGGTGACAGCATCCTGTTAAAAGTCTGCAATCAGGCAGAAATACCGGCGACAGAATTTGCATTTTGGTTCAGTTGAAAATTTCACTATTTGCTCTCGGTAACATTCTAATTTCAACTTTGCCGGCTATTTAATGCATACTCTGTCTTGTCTTCACTCAACTATCACGCGATTATACCCTAAACAGTATCTTGCACGAACTTTATTTCGTGACCCGAGATAGCATTACTCTAAGAATTTCTTATTTTATAACATTTCAAATATTTAATTCTGATACGGTGCACGCGTATCCGTCCCCAGCTCACCCCTGCTCCATGTTTGACACGCAAGATGAAAGAGGAAAAACCCTGAAGGAAATCCCGATTATCGCACGCCGAATCAGGGTCTCTCAACTGGTGGGTCGGTTATCCTGAACCCCCACACCCTCTGCCTCCGTCTGCCACCCACTTTCCCAGTCCGATAGGTTCACCGGTCGATAACCTATGGCCTGCAAATGCCTATGTGAGCGAAGTCGATGTCATGATTCCTAGTATTACACGGAGGCAGCAAAATGCGGAAATCGGCAGCAGTTTTGGAGAGTACATGTTGGCCCGTAACCAGACGATGAAAATAAAGGACGAAATTCAACAGTCTGTCCGTGATTCCTTGTCTGACATTGATTTAACCACCATCGCTTTATAATCATCCGCCTCTTTTCACTGAAGCAAGTATCAACCTCAATTAAAGCATGGATAAGGCTGTTGTGACAGCAAGAGTATTAGACTCACTGATAACGAAAAGATATCTGGGTCTATTCCACGCTTTAAGTTGACAATGACCTTGGTTTCGTTTGTGTCATGTCCAGGCCAAACTAAGGATGATAAAATGCGCCGACGCTGAGTCTACTGAAAATGATATTGTCAATCTCCCACAATATACTCTCTATTAGGATGTACTCGGTATTTAGTTTTAGCTTTGCACTGCCTTATCCTTGGAACTTAATTATTAAAAATTAATGACTAATTCACGTGGAATAATGGACTCCGTTGCGTAGCACACGCCGCAAAAAATACGCTCGCTCGACGCCGCCATCGAATCGAATTTTTACTGTTAGCGCGCAGTTCTATCTTAAAACCCTAACCACCGGGATTGAGCTACACTCAGAGTATTCGCGGTTCTCCAAGAACATACATCCCGAGGCCAGAATGATGTCACCAGATAGCATGCCAATAACATTAGCTTCGTGATAGGGGTAAAACCCAACCGACTCATCGCATCCTTTGACGTCATGATTCGATTCTTCACACCTCTGAAGCCCCGTCCCATCAGCCATCACCCTTTAAGGGCTCCCCCAAAGCCGATGGTTTCAGCGCTTAATAATGAAGCACCCGCCGGATGCTTTCTGGATTTGTGCGCATTACAATTGATGAAACGGAGGCTTCAGAGAACGTGAGGAGGGAGGCCTCAAACGGGACTGAGGGAGCGATAAGAGGTTTGGCGACAGGCCTTTCACGGCAGAATGGACAGAAAGGCCTGCCATGATTACTTTCATTTTCTCTTTCCCTTTTGTCCACGCTTCAAAATCTAGCTCACTGACTGAACTGACCAATCTTTTTCACGACACACCACGTCGGGGAAATGTAAATGTCCGACTAAGAATTTCTAGAGTTCAATCCCTCTAGATGCATGTAGCCTTCGCCTGTAGCATTAACGTCAATTATATAGAGAATTATCTACAAAAGTAAGCTTAAAATAGCTTTTTCGTAAAATGTTACGCTTTCATTACTTGAAAATCACCTATTTGGTTAATGATACGCATGGCAGGATAAGAAAGACCTTTTCCACCGATTAATAGGTTATTAACACGGTGCTAGGAGGGTTCCCCTTTCTACTTCATTAATAATGAAAAATATTTGCTTTCCAGAACACAATAATTAAATAATTATTTAAAGGTTTCATTGATCATTGAGCAGAATATAAAAGCTGTGGCAATTCGTTTCTATTTCCCAGAATTGGTACCAATTACTTCTGTAAACAGTGCAGATATGATTAATATTATGAATATTTGATTTTCCAGGGAAGTCTGAGAGGTGAAATATTGTATTTTTCATGCATTTAACAATCGATGAAAATATACACAATCTAGGAATTGCATGAATAGACAGAACATTTTATGGTTGCTGAAAAGTAGCGAAAAAGCAAGCATTAAGTAACTACCACTAAAAGATATAGAAGTAAAAATAATGCAATTTAAGGTTTAAGAAGCATGGGCCAAATAAAAGAAAAAACCGTTTTCATATGAAAGGAACGCCATCACCGGGAAAAACGATGTCGGTGCCGCCCGAAAGCCGAGAAATGAGAGGGCCGAAAACACAGGCTGCTTCATGAATGGCAAAGGGCTGACTGTAAGAGGATTAAAATTTATGTATCGATTTGAATAGAGGCATTAGTTAGACCTAGAAATAGATTTAGGAGCCTGATAAAAAGGTACGATGAAGCTCTGCGTGAAATTCTTCTACAGGGTTTTCCTAGTAAAAACATATTAATTATTATCAATAGAACGAGAAGGCAGTTAGGCGATAAAATAGGTACAAAATACCTCTCTACCGCAAACATGTTTTCAGAAATCTATTAAATTGTACGTTAGCAGAATGAAAAAAGTATGGTAACAGCATTAAATTAATTAAAAATAGTTATCTGCAGCAGTGACATAAACAATGCCATAAAAGAAGGAATGATACAATTATTAGGAAATAGTGATAGAGTTGAGAAATTTCATCGGAATGAAAAAGCTTACCGCCTTTAGCATTTCAACAACATTTTGTTGCTTTCCTCAATCAGTTCAATGGCATTATGTATCCAGAAAAATACTTCATGTAAAATTTAAAGCGAGAACTTGTATGGAAATGGAATATCCACGCTACAATTGATATTTGGTGAGTTACCTAACCTTGGGGAAGCCATAATTTAAATCGCAAGAAAAGTCTACTTTACTAAAAAAATGGCTTTACCTGACAGATAATGACAGCAATGACGAGACCTGCACAATACCAAATTAAAAGTGGTAAAAATTTCAATTCGAATAGCGATCATAACTTGAAAGCTGCGCTGAGCACTTCGAGGACCTTCCTTTTATCTGTCATACGGGATGATAAAAGCATGATGGTAGCCGTAGAGACATAGTGAAAAAAAATTGAAAATATTCCCCTGAATTTGTTTAACACTAACTGATTTCGATATTACTAAGTCACAGAGGACGACTGTGGCATGCTGATATTTGGATTGCAATACTATGAATGAAATGAACGAACACACCACCCTCAATATAAAATTTAACTTACAGTGAAGTTGGAGGCATATGCGCATGATAGAAATTAAAGACCAGGGAAGCAGAGGCAAGGATTTCAGGCATAAAACGATAATTGGGTGCTCCGGAACTCAAGAATAAGGACCAGAAAGGAACACAAAACCACCGTCAAAATTTGAACCCTTTTTTTCGGTACCGGAGTTGAGGGAGGAGGATAGACTCCGAGACGTAGTAATTGCTTAGTAGAGCTTCAAATTATATACTGCTAATAAAATTACAAATACTTCAATAAAATATAGTTTGTCAACTTTATTAAAAATATTTGAAGTCTATGGTTCCAAATTAGAAGAACTGGAACGTAAACCTATCTAAATCTATAGAAGCTATCCAGGCAAACACTATTTGAAGGCTATTTGTGGGTCTCTTGGTTCCTGATTCCATTTCTTTATAAAATATTACCCTTCCACGCGTACCACTTGTTCAAAATGTTTAATGCAAACTTTTCCGCCTCAAAGAAACGAACCACATAGGCCCACGTTTTAAATATCCATACCCCTTCACTACAAAAACTTTCTTCGATAAAACTCGTTCGATTCATTCGATAAAACCCGTTCTTAAGAGGCCACAATTTTTCCAGAACAGGGAAACATTTCAATGTCTGATGCCATCATGTTTAGATGCGATAAAATCATATAGGGAGAGAAATAAATTCTCTGAAATTTCGTACATGATCCTACAAATCTTCCAGGCATTATTTTTACAGCATTACGCGCATAAGAAGAGTAAAGATCCAAAAATGTCTGCTGAACATTTGGGGGCTGATAAACAGAAACAATTCATCGAGCAAAGATTTCCCCTCAATGCTCGGCTGGTTCCCCACCGGACATAAGGCAGTGATGACAAGATACATGGAGGTCACATTCGGCATCATATCTTCCTAGTCTGCTCAAGACAATAAGTGGCGCTAAAAATAGCATCCCCAGCTCCTTCACGGGACGTTTCAAGGGACGGACTGAGGCAGTGGGTTAGGATTTCGGTTGACACACACAACTATAGTGAGAAATAAGGTTATCTTACGAATGAATAGGAATTGGTACGTCATTCTTCCGCCATACTCAGCGTTACAAAAAGGTTCACTACGTTCAATGTGATAATAGACAGAATAAAATTAATATCGTAAAATTCAACCAAAAAGTATTCAATGGCTCCGCTCCGAAGAAGGCCCGAGAATGACTGAATATGGATTTTGCCGAAGAGAATATAGCTAGTCCAATCACACTCCTCTGGGTAAACTACGTGGGTAAAACTTGTGGGAGCAAATGCAAAACACCGGTTCTCTCACTTAACTGATAACATTTCATGCTCCATAATCCCTTCTAGAGCCGAAAATAATAACCCATGAGACATCGGCAGCATGTAACGACCGCGAAAGAGGTTGAAAGGTCTATGGACAGAAACGGGGACAGATTTTCGACTTTAACGAGTTTCTTGGGGATTACAACCAGCGAGGGATGTAACTGGAGTGCTTTTGCTCTTTATTTTGGAAATTTATCCCTCAAAATCACCACAATCATAAACAACTCTCTAATCTATAAAATCATTTCAAAAATAGCTACGATAGAATGTATATGACAACGAACTAAGGCTTTCTCCAACTTTGAGGAAAAATATTTCACACAAATAAAATTAACTGCTATGTGTTATCAATTACCAACCTAAAGATAGCATTAGGTGTCTCGTGATCGTCAAGTAGTAGGTTGTGCCGCAGTTGAGCCCAATGTATTTAATTAAGAGAAAGATAATTTTCCACCAGGTACAGCCATGGCTCATTTAGCTTTTCCTCATCGAATGGCCATGAAAAAGCACTATAGCGCAGATCAAGTCCAGTATCTTTTTCACACCGTGGAGTATAAAATGAATTATAAAATGTTTATCTTTTACAGGATATTAGTGAAAGCGCCTGTGTTCCTGTGGAAAAATATAGCAGAAGAGAAAACTTCCCCTCATACTTTATCAGGCCGGTCTAAATTTAGACACCATGTGTCATAATCAAGGATCTTGATAATGACATATGTTACGTCAAAATCTATATCGGCTTGATGATATTGCCGAGTAAGTGAGAGTTCAAGGGGCGCATTGTTTTCCCACAGAGGTTTCTCAGTTACCCAGTTTCTCATTTAAAAATTTTTCGGAATGACCTCTCTCATTTACAGAGGTACAAATATGGAGGTAGGGGGAGAAGATTGCACGGAATCCACAACTATCAACTTATTTTGCACGTAATTTTTTATAAACTTTAAATTATTTACAATGTTAATTTTTTTAATCTGTTTATGTCTTTTGAAAATCTCTTGCGGTATAATAATATGTTTTTCGATCCCATAAATCTTATCAAAATTATATTGTTACGTTTTTGAACCGGCTTAACCACAGCATGTCTCGAGTCACTAGAATCGAAGATACAGCAATTCATACTTTACATACAATTTTTACATACATTACATCATGGAATCATACAATACATTTCATCGAGGCCAATACATTACAATAGACTTCTGAAATTTTTTCGAAAAACTTACTCTGTACTTTTCTCTCTATCATTCATTCAAAGTGTCCATTAGGAATTTATAGGTGAGTAAATTTAGTGAAGAACGTGTTTCCTTCAAGTCAACGTTAAATAAAATGTATACGAATCTAAATTTTGATTGGGACATAGGGTTCCCGTCATTCCGTATTGAGTCGGGTAGCATGCACTCATCTTGTTACCTGAAGTTGGCCAAAAAGTCACAGAGGATTTCAAGGGTAAAAATAAGGGGAACTGGCAATGAGTCTCGCTTAGTGAGGTTTCTCACTAATGCAGGTCTCGCTTATCAAGGTTTCACTGTAATTTGTGGAATATGCAACTTGGTACCTTTCTTGCTGTTCACAACAAATAAGCAGGAGCAATTTCCACAATTTTATATTTATTATACGACCGGTTTCGCTTACAGCATCATCAGGTCTGACCTGAGATCAGACCTGATGATGCTATAAGCAAGATATACAATAAATATAAAATACATCGTCGTAAAATAACAACAAAATTGTGGAAATTGCTCCTGCTTTTTTGTTATGTTCCGTTTCCACTCCATCTCGCCTGAAACCTCAGATTATACTTGCTGTTCACCTTCGATCTACCCATATCGGGCCAAACTAATAGATGCAGGTGTTCCGAATACTTTTCGGTCGACAGCTGACGCGCAACAGAATTCCTCGCGGGCTAAAGAGAACGAGAAAAAAACCCGAGATAGACAATGAGTGCTATCTGTATGTGTGCCATGACCTCGGGAAGTGGAGGGATAGGGAGGTTTAGATGGAGGAGAGAGAGAGAAGCTGAAGAGGAGAGAGAGGCGGCAGCGATGGGCAAATCAATATGTGTGGGAGGGGAGGGGGGAAGGGAGGAGATGGGGGAGGTGACGTAGTAGAGCTGAAGGGTAGGGGTGGGGGTGAAAGGGGCGGGGCGAGGCTCGAGGGAGGTCACAGGGAGGGGGAGGGAGGATCGCGAGGAGAAAGGTGGTGGTGGTGTTGGCTGAGGGTATGAGTTTTGAGCCTCGAGGGCGGAGGGGAAGGAGGCCGCCCCTCAAAGGGACCCGGGTTCAAGGGTGGCGAGTTCAGCAGGGGGTTGGGGAAGGAGTCTAGTGAGGAGCAGGGGCAGGAGAGGCTGAGGAAGGTACCCGGAGAGTGTAGACGGGGTGTAAGGTTGGAACTCCAACCTGGCCCACGGGCCTACTAGGCGAAGTTTCCGCCAAATACCTCCTCGGTATGCCCATCTCAAGAGCGTTGATCCATGAGATACTGCGATGTTTCCTTTTAATCCACATCCACAAATTTTCATAAGGACACATCAAAGCAGTGTCGCAGCAAACAGTTTGCTTCGACATAGACTTCAACTCACACAAAATTATCAGGCTAAACCTCAAGGAATTCGGTCATATCCACGCCACAGTTTTAAAAAAATGGTAATTTCCACAAAAAAAATTTAACCACCGATATTGAAGATGGTATCTGGTGCAGTGACCGAAGTCGGTTAAGTGATTCAGTCTCTGCGGAAAGTTAACGTATGCTTTTCATTTTGACATGGACCCTTTTGCTTTGCAAAAGGTATATAAATACATAATACACAAGTAAAACAAGTAAAGGTTTCTAGTCCTACTTATAATCAAGGTACCAATTAGGGAAAAGACAGCCTGCAAACATCTGAAAAAGAATATATTCGGTTAAATTATACAGGAAAACAACTAAAATTCCTACATAAACAAAAAATAGAATTAAAGCGAGATAAAGAAACTGATATCTAGATTTTTCACCATGCCAAAATTTAAAAATGATATTCAATATACGTTAGAATTATAAATATCTCAATTTATAAATCAATATTTTTTTGACCCAGCGAATAACAAGTTGATCTCCCCTGCTAATGGGCCTTAGCTGCCGTTTTTAATTTAGATTTTATCAAAAAGATATCAGCCGTGAAAAGATATAAGATACCAACTGTGAAAGATACCAGACTCTAAATTAGTTCGTTAACAACTTAGTTGCGTGAAAATAAAGTACTTTTATAAGAAAGACGAATAGAAGTTGCCGCAAGAGCATAAAGTTTTTATGAATGGGCAAAAATAACCTTATGGTTTAGCAAGAAAAGGAGAATCTAAGTCTAATATCAGCGATATCAGTCTGATATAATTAACAAGATTTTATAAAACTCCAATACAAAGATTGAAAGATTCCGTTCAAGAGAAAAAAATAATAACGTCTCACAATCAATGTAGCATTTCCTTTTCTAAAAATGAACTTAAGAACTTCCAACTATAACATGCTACATTGTACTCGGAGAAAAAGAGTTCGTACCCCTTCTTTCCAAAATAATTGTGTGATATTTGAATTAAATCATCGGGCCGCGGCTTATGCTAAAATCAAATTTTTGTTCCTCTTAAATCACGAAAGACGAACATCATCCATACTCGAAAATTGGTTTAAATTGGTCTAAGCTGGATAATCTCAAATGTTGGAAGACCCGAGATGAGTTTAACTATCCATTATACCTCAATTCGACGTCTGAAGAGTACGATAATCTTTAATCCCAGACTACATCGAAGGCTAAACCACAGCAAGGAGAAAAAATTTACTTCGCCTCTGGTTGAAATTTTGAACCACGTGACTCAATAGGGCATTACTACATTATCCTATGTATCATATCCTGATTTAAACTGAGCTGTGCAAATGAATTATTTCTGAAAACATTCATGTAAAATATTCCTGGCCGAGAGGAATATTTTACATGAATGAAAAGAGGCTTCCGGATATTTACGGAGGTACTTTAGGGACATCGGATCTTCGAGTCATAGCAGGCGCCTTATTTTGAAGAATTTACTGAAAGCATGGGTGAACACAGTGAGGGTTGAGGGTGTCCATACGCTCCTAGCGAGCAAGAAATATTTACGTTAAAAATTAGTAGATTATTGAGCAGCATATAGAACCTTTAAAATCCCAAGCATCCATTTGAAAATTCCACATTTTCATGGAGGCAGCAGTGTATCATGATTTTTTCTGGTATAATACCATATAAGAAGGCAGTAACAGCAGATAATGTTTTACACAAATGATGAAATTTTCCTTGGAAAAAATCAATTGATCTTGGGTCTTCTAATTTCTGGTCAAGTATGCTACAGGTTATAATACCAAGCCACCTTCTTCCATGGTGAATTCCGCACTAGGTTTTTAGAATTGGATGCTTGATCAGCAATCGGAAGATCAGGGTTGGAATCCTGGATAAGCCAATTTATTTTCCATATTTTCCTCCTTCCATGGTGAATTCGGTACTAGGTATTTTGGGATGCCCAATTGGCAATCGGAAGATCAGGGTTCGAATCCAGGGTAGGCAAAATTATTTTTCAAAGGTGAATGGAACCTAACGTACCTACCATGATGTAAACCACTTAGCACCTAAAAGTGACCAAGTACGAAATTTGTTATATGCAGTACTTGACAAGACATTGTCGCAATTAACATTAGTCGGAGGCAAGTATGGATATGATATTTAGGATATAAGGCCGGCGGAGTAAAGTCCTTGCTTGCCTCACAAAGATTAGCGGGTTCGAGACCTGCCTGGGTAGGTTTCCCCTACCCAGGACATGGATGTTCGTGTACGTTTGATTGTTAAGTTTGAAATCCCGATGTAAAAGGCAATGGTGCTGTGGTCGGTGCTACAGGAATAAACGAAAAATTACTTAAAAATTCCAATCCACTCCTCCCGTAGTAACTCAATTCTCACGCATTTCGATTCGATTACGCAGCAACGACACACATCAGATCAGATCTATGAGGGATCTATGAAGGGGTTAGGGATCGGTGACGTTCCCTGCGATGAATACGGCGTCGTTGATGCATAAACGACGGACAAGAGGAGGCAGTAGTGCGCGTAGGCGGTACGAGTACGGGCCCGGGAGCGTGGGAGGCGGGTGGAGAGGCACCCACCCTCCCACCCACCCGCAGTGACGTAGGCGTCGTGAGGTGGGAAAACGTCGAGGGGAGGGGGAGGTGCGTTAATAGGCCGCGATGATGAAAGGGGATAAAGGGGGAGTTGAGGGGGGGGGGTAGAGAAATGTAGTAGGGGGGAGAGGGAGGGTGAAGAGTGGGGGTGGAGGAGGCTTTCGTGGGCAAGAGGGATGAATGGCTGAAGAGAGCGCGTAAGGGGAGGGGGAGCAAGGGAGAGAAGTGGGTGAGTAGGAGGGGGGAGGGGTGGCTTTCGCTGCGTGCGGATATGCATACAAGGGTATTCAGGTATAGAAACTAAACGAAAGACAATACCAGTAAAATTTCAATGGTTTCGTTCCCGGGAGCGAAATGTAGAAACGAAACGAAATAGTTTTAAACCCTGGGAGCCAAACTCAGAGTCAAAACGAAGTCGTAATCAAAACTACTACGGGTTGAAACTGAACTAAAACTCTAAGACGAAAGGAAACGCAAATAATGTTTCGCACCACAGGGATTACTTACTTCGCCTTGGAACAGTTTAGTTTCGAAACACACTCTGAGTGCGAAGTTAGGTTGAATGAAGTAGAGGTTCGGCCTACCGCCATTAGATGCATGGGGCACTCATATTTTTACCGCTAACAGGAACAGTGAACTCAAGCAAGTCATTCGATTTTTAAGCTCAATGTTTTAACCTCTCTACACGTATTTCAAACGCAATGGGTCGAAACTATTCCCTCTTCTCTCCTTACACCCATCTTTTGGTATCGAAACATAACTATGAGCAGCGCCGTTTCGATTTATTTAGTTTCATTCCCGGGAGTAAAGTTTCGTCCCGGGCGGATACTAGACTCCTTGGTGATTTTAATTTCGTGCAGGAATGAAACTTAACCTACGCCTCGTATTTTCGTTTCCCTCCGCGTCGAAACGAAACATTTTCTTTTCACATGCCATCTCTTGTATTATTGGTGGGTTGCAATCCTGGGGTGTGCACATATCCTTCTCCTTAAAGGCAGAGGAAAAGGTGACAAGCTGAACATGGAACAACTTATTTTTTGTTAGCCGTAGTTGATTCAGAAAAAGATCAATTTAATTGTATTTCCTAGGTGGTCCTCGCAACCCCAAACTTTTTTTAAACGCTACTACCTCCTTTAACGAACCAAGTGCGTTACTGATTGTCCCCAGGAAAATTTCCTAGGAGTAGAGGATTAGATTCCTTGTTCCCATATCTCTTGGTCAACGTAAACACCACCCATTTGCAAACTGAAAGAACGCTACCACTGCCAGGCTTTAACTAGAGTACATCCACTATCATTTCATCAATCTTCAAATAGAATTTCATCTCACTAGCATTGGGAAAGTGCCAGAATGAGAAGATCTAGACGAAGAGAAGGTCACCAACGATTTTCATATGTGAGAAAAATATTAGTGAACCCCTGCATTGTGAAGACGGGTAGCCTGATATCTGCAGCGGCACACTTACATAAAGATACCATCCACTTCTATTGCCTCCAAGAGTCGAAGCACACCCATATTCTTTAGCATAAAACGCAACACTATTTATACTATTAGCCGAACCACCAATGTTTCATCACAATTTTCGTTGCTGTTCTACGAATTAAACGCACCAACATACAATCTCCGATAGGAATAATTTCGACAGACATACATCTCCAACAAGATATATCCTCAAGAAATGAATACTGCAGAAACTATTAAAGATCTCAGCATATTTCATATAGATTAAATATATCGTTTTTTATCATGCATTGCAGCTATTTATTTAATCCTTAACTAATTAATACCGAATAATTTGGCCTCAAATACTAACAGAGCGATACATTCTACGTCGCTCCATATTTATAAAAGTCTCTCCGCGAAAGTAGTCTAGTGTATGCCTAGACCTCCCGCAGCAGAATAAAATAATCAGTTTACCTTGTGAGAACTAACACTAAATTTACGCTAATATCACATAAAAACGATAAATATAGCGTAGAGAATTGTGTGCAAAAAAACTTCAAATTCTTAGAAACCTCGGCATTTTATGGTCGGATAGAATTACGTAGGACATCGCTACGCAAAATAAACTCATTAAATGGGGAAACATTCACACGAAAAGCATGTAAAATAGTCTCAAATACATGGGACTAAGTAAGTGCAAAAGGCAACGCGCTGGAAACTTTCTATCGGGGCTCTGGACCGGAATAAGCAAGATTATCTCCATTAATATCTTTCCAATCATGGGATCAACGATTCAAAGTCCATTGTTTCAAGTAAAATTTCCAGGGGGCAATCAGTAACGTGCTTGCTTCGTTAAAGGAGGCTGCGCCGCAGCAAAGCAATAAAAAATACGCCACAAAATATTTTTTATGCATTGCTTAAAAATACTGCTTTCATATTTAACATGGTTTCTTCGCTGTTAAAAATATGAATTATTAAAATTTACTGGTTTAACATTTAAAAATTTTCCATTTCTGGTTAAAACACACGTAAACTAATTCATACTGACTAATGAGTAAACGTCTTCAATTTCCTTCATAGCCGGTTCATACAATGAATAAAACAGAACACGTTTTCTGGGAGAAACATCAAGAACATACAAAGGAAAAAACTCATTAAATCGTAGACTGACGAGTACCCTCGTCACAAGTTTAATATTAGTAATACAATATTGGTATACTCAATATTCTTATATTTGCAATATTAGAGTAAAATGCAAATTTTCCTTGTCTCAATCTTCGCTTTCCAACCAGACATAGTAAACCACCTAAATTCTGGAAGGCGGACAAAATGAAGAGCATACAACGTCATAATCCACAATATATTGCCCATTGACCCGTGCCGTTGATTTACTGACCAATACAGACACCCTTCCCTCTCCCTTACCCCTGTCCTTGTGTAAAAGCGACTATCTTAAACAGTAACTGAAAGAACATCAGTGAACTTGACAATGTTGCATAACATAAAAAAACACGTAAACGCAAAATTCAATAAATTCAGTAAGAAAATTTGCCATTTTGTACTAAAAAAATATTAGAAATATCCACCAGATTATGCCGCAAACCTTCATGATATTCAATATATTTGAAGAACCAACATATATTTTCCTTGCGACTGCCAATAAGGCCATTTATCTTCCTGACCTGTGGAACGTACATTTAATTCAACCAAGCGCCCAAACTCCATAGGACAGACCAAATTAACATAATACAGATGCCATTGTAGTTATGCAAATATATTTGAGTAAAAGAAAGTCTAATTCCTAACAAAAAGGTTAGTTTCGTGCATGGCAGATGGAAGTTACATTTAAATCTGCGAAGCACCTAAATCTGGAAATTCAGACCAAATCTACAACACATAAACCCCTTGCGTTGAGAATAAGCAACGGGAAATTCCACAAAGTTTCGCCTGTTTGCATATGCTACCGTCATTATGGTCAATATATTTGAGTAACCGACCCATATTCTCCTCACCACAATCTTACCATCCCCACCAGAGGCACTTGAATTCTGTAAGGCGGACGAAATTAAAAGCAAACATCGGGAAATTCCATGACGTTTCCCCCATTTACTCGGGCCATAAGAAGAAGACGGGAAGCTTAGTTGATATGATGGCCTGATGAAAACAATCGTAGAATGAATGGTGGAAGGGCAAGGGCAACCCCGAATGAGTTACATAGGACAGTTTATAAAGGATGTAAAAGAGAAGACAGCATCACTATGAAAAGGCTTGCGGATAGGAGAGAGGAATGGAGAGCTGCGCCAATCCATCCTTAGGATTTAGTATTCGTGTTTTTCCCGGCGTATAGTTGGAAGGAATAATTCTCGGGTTTCCACCGGGTGCGGTTCTGGGTAATTGGTCGTGGGTTTCAAAGGCTGAGTCTGCCCTCGACTTCAGGGGTAAAATATGGAGCCAAATTCATTAATAATTAATCAGATAATTTGGCTACACATTCTACCCCTGAAGACGATGGCAGACTTAGGTTTTGAAACGTTGCGACCAACTACCCGAGAATCATTCCTTCATTCATAGGATTGTTGACTAATCATAATGGTGTTATTAGATCATTATATTTGGGTCACCGACACATGCTTTCCTCGTGACAGTCTTTGCCTTCCCAGCAGACCATTTTCTCTTCTGGCCTATGGAACGTACATTTCATTCGATAAGGCTCCAAAGACACACCAAATTAAGACTCTATAAAGATTATAAACCGGAAAAAAAACTCAAAATATTTGTAAAATTGACTTACGTCATCGTACCAGAAGATCTAAATTCTGAAATGCGGACAAATGTGAAAACCAAACAGCGGGAGATAACATGATTTTTCGCCCACTTCATTTTTCCCACATGTTAAGGTCAATATGTTTAAGTCATCGACATGTTTGCATATTTTTCCTCGCTACATCGTCTTCACCTCTTACTTCCACACGATTCCTGTCTTCTCCTCCCCTGCCAGCCTTCCTATCTCCCCCCCCCCTCCTAAGGCTCCTAAACTCCAAAAGACACACCAAATTAAGACTCTAAAGATTATAAACCGGAAAAAAACTCAAAATATTTGGAAAATTGACTTATGTCATCGTGCCAGAAGACCTACATTCTGAAATGCGGACAAAGTGAAAACCAAACAGCGGGAAATAACATGACTTTTCGCCCATTTCATTTTTCCTACAGATTAACCCTTTCTAACCCAGAGCCGATTCTGGGAGGAATAAAAATTTCAAGTTTTTTTCATTTTAAAAACTTGAAATTTTTACACTCACCGATAATTATCCTGGGAACTAAATATTTCGTCATTTAAATGTACTCTACAAAATAATAGGTAGTCCAGATATATCTTAAATAGAGCTGAAAGTTTAAACATTTTTGATGTTGCTTGGAAGCTATATTGGGTTATAAAGGGTTAAGGTCAATATATTTTAGTCATCGACATGTTTACATATTTTCCCTCGCTATATCGTCTTCACCTCTCGCTTCCACACGATTCCTATCTTCTCCTCCCCTGCCAGCCTTCCTATCTCCCCCCCCCCCCACCCTAAGGCTCATAAACTCCAAAAGACACACCAAATTAAGACTCTAAAGATTATAAACCGGAAAAAAACCTGTAAATATTTGGAAAATTGACTTATGTCAACGTGCCAGAAAACCTACATTCTGAAAGGCTGACAATGTGAGAACCAAACAGCGTGAAATATCATGATTTTTGCCTCATTTCATTTTTCCTGCATATTAAGGTCAATATGTTTAAGTCATCGTCAACTTACTCCTTTTTATGTAATTAATTCTATTCTGTGCTTTTTATTTTTTTGGAGTAATAAACAATTTATTTATTTATCATCATCGACATGTTTATATATTTTTCCTCGCTATATCGTCTTCGCCACTCACTTCCACACGATTCCAATCTTCTCCTCCCCTTCCAGCCTTCCTATCTCTCCCCCCCCCCCTCGTTTCCCTTCGCCTTCCTTTATCGATCCTCCCCCACGCAACCCTCCCTCCACCTCCTTCCCCGCCCTCCCTCAGGCTCGCCATCAATGGAGACGAGCACTCCTCCACGGAGGCGGAGGTTCGGGAAGGAGGCGCGAGGGATCTTCCTCCCTCACCGCGAATACTTCCCAGAAAGGGCCGCCGCCTCTAAGCACCCAACACACACACACACAAAGTCTCATATCCCCCCTACTTAAACCCATCTCTCTTTCTCTCTCTCTCTGCTTTAGTCCCTCCATCATTCTCTCCCCCTACTCTCCATTTATCTTCCTTTCCCTCATTCTCATTTGTCTCTCCTCGCACTCTTTCACGACTCCATCTCTTTGTATCTTGCCCCTCGTTCCACTCATTCTCCTTCATCGACACCTCAAGACTTGGTCGGTCAAAGGCAAAGCGCAATGGTCAAGCAATGAAATAGGCAGGTTCCCCCGAAAGTAAGATAAAAAAAGAACGAATGTTCTCTCGTGATTACACCTGTCTAACTTGCATTTACACGAAAGAAAGTGAAGACAATAAGATCACACGCAGGGATGCCGACTTGCAAAAAATATTGGGGGGGCCAAACCAGGGATCTTGCCCCCGGAAATTTTAGAATTAGTGAGTTTTAAGTTCTCTAAGCATTTTAGAAGAGTCATAGAATCAACAATAAAACCCTGAAAACTCGCATCTCGATATATGGACATTCAGGGGAAAATCGAAAAGCCTGACACATTTTTTCCTCACACCCTTAACGAATTTTTGAGGGGGCTCGGGCCCCCTCAGGCCCCATAGAGTCGGCGCCACTGATCACACATAAGACAATATTACAATAAAAATTACTTTAAGGTTCAGAATAAGCTGAGAATCAAATTTTTTATTGGAAAACGAACAAAAAATAATTTTATCCTATGAAATAACTGATGAAATCGATAAAATTACAACAACAAAACAATTGAAACACGAGCTAAAAAGGCCGAAATCAGGCGTCAAGCACAAAATTGTTCCGTGAGTCAGGTTTCACTGACAGTGATTAGTGATCGGTAACTGTGGAATAATAATTTCTGGCCAAGAAAATTTATCTTTTTCATTTAATTTAAAATCATTTAAATCTAATAATGTAAGAAAATTCTTCTAGATGGATTTTTAAGCATAGAAATTGGTTCTTTCTACAATTAAAAAAAAAGGCCAAAATTTGGGCAACTCATACCACCATCAGGGTTCACGTCGTCTTTCATCATCATATCAGGGTGCATCGGACCCTTGCTGATGGTATTAAAATCCAAAACCGTTTAGTACCTGGAGAACCGAGCTACAAAAAATACCATCTCCGTTATCATACGAGTTATCTTCGTATTGCTCGCATGCATATTTTCACTATGAATTTAGACGAAGGTGCTGAGACTTAATAATAATAATTAATAATTAACTAATTTATTACTCTAGGAGTTTTAACTTCTTTGGAACATAGAAATTGTTAAGGTGGTGAGCAGTACAATTAACATAGTAAACTGGAATTAACATAGTAAAACTGAAAAAGAAAATTTTATTTTTCTAACAGAAAAACGAACATTAAACATACCAAGAAATAAATAACACAGCCTTAAAAAAGGAAACTTAGCTTAACAAATAAAACAAGAACTAGATTACTACTTCTAACACAACAATAGGTATTAATCACATCAATGAGGAGATAAATGATTATTAAATTACATGATCAGTGTTCATGGGTAGCAAGAAAGTAGGTGGGTGACAATCCTTTTCTTAAATATTTGCTGTGATGCACTGTCTTTTACATGTTTCGGCAAATCGTTCCACATCTTTGAGGCAGCAACAGTAAATGACTTCTGAACTGTAGCTGTGCGGAACTGTGGGGCATACAAAAAACAGGGGTCCTGTCTTGTAACAACATTAGTTATTTTGCGACTGGGGAGAAAAAGATCCTTTAAATACAGAGAGCTACCATTTCTAAAGAGACTGAATATAAAATAAGCCATGATATATTTTCTCCTTGTCTTAAGAACTAGATTATCCCATTAAAATGGCCCTTATAACCCTTTCACGCAGTACGAGACATTTCTGATCCGCATCCCCTCCGCCGAATTACCGGATATCACTCTCTCAGTGGGATCCTTAAAGAGCACCCTGCCCTTCAATACCCCCATCATCTTCTCCCATCAGCCTCCAAACAATCCCTCCGGCTTAATTCAGAGCAATCCCGCCCTTCACCCCACTACTCAAGTTCATAACGCACGTAATACTCTTCATCATCGCCAAGGGATCTAAGCCCTCTACCTGCTGCTCTATTAGCGGGCAACGTTTTAAAAGTTGCCCTAACAATTCTGACCATACTTCCTTTTAAAAACTGAACGGCTAAGGAGTGAAGTTGTGGGACTAAGTATTACCCAAATTAAATACTTCGCATATTTATATGAACTTTTATAAACTGATCCGGCGTTTAAAAGTCTTTAGTGATCTTCGGAAAGAAAATAAATCTAAGGCATCGCTTAATTTAAACTCCATTAGCTAATTTACATAGAATTTAGATTGCAACCTCTCTTAATATATTCATCTTCATTTTTTATTTCAAGCACAATGGAAGAAATTCAATTGCTCAGTAAAGCGCCGGCATATCAAATTTCACAATTACTATCTTGATTACTTTATCGTTTTTACGATATGTACCAATAACAACACCATTACCGACCACCACCATCATTATGAACGACGACGAAACTTAGAGGCTAGTCTAGTAACGAAGGACAGATAATTACAAACTTATTATATTCTCTCTTATCATAAAGTCGCCTATTTCATTATCACAAATTCTTTTATTTCCGAATTAATTTATAAAATTTGATCTTAAAAAAAACAGCATATATTCAAACCAAGTATGAATTTTAGAGGTTTAAACCAAAAGGGGAACGAGGAAGCACACGCGAATGTGTCATATCATGCTCTGGTTTTCTACTTCATTCTCACGGGTTCGTTTACTACACTCTGAGATAACAATTGTATGTAACTAATTTGTAAATGGATGAAAAATGTACTTCTGTCAAAAAAAAGTATTCTGCACATGTAAAAACTTTAAACAAGAATTCGAGTGAGTTTCAACCCAGTTGCAAAGTTCATGACGCAATCATCAGGGAAGTTATAGGGAAAAAGCAAGGTAGTACAGTAAAGGCTAATTATCGCCATGATTAATCCAATTAATTAAATTATAGCCAATTGGCCGCGAGCAGCGAGTATTGTCAAAATCTTTTAACGGCTTCTCCCGATAATTGGTGAAGTAATTCGATTTTTTGTCGTCCATAACGTGACTCAGCGGATGGAAAGTTAAAAAAATTACGATGCTTAAAAGGGAATATGCCGCATTATAAATTGAAGAGTGAAGCCCTATTTGGAATGGGAGATATGAAAGGACGATTCTCAAAATTTTCCGAGTGAGCCTATCCTAGCATGTAGAATAATTTAATAATAATATGATCTCAAGTTTTCATCGTAGTCGGAAATTTAAAAACAAAATGTTTTACGAAGCCACTGCTGCAACTGAAACTGAACACATCAAATATCGTATTCCATCACCGAAGAATGGAATTATAACACCGTTAACTGTATCAACATACGTTCAAACTTCAAAGCCAAAGAAACGGTCTTCCTGCACAAAGACCAAAACCTGCAGTTTTCCTATTCCTCTTCCTACTGGTCGTCGCGATCTTCCTCTAGGTCCCGTCCCGGGAGATGCTCCCCAAGTGGTCGGAGTCGTCCTTCTCCCTCAGGGAACTGAAGTCCCAATTGAATTGAGCTCGTATAACTTGAGACCCCCACTCCCAGATATACGAGCTCAATTTGTCTCGGAAAAACAAGCTCAAGTTGGGTCTTCTTCAGGAACTAGAATAGCAATGCGCCAGCAACTCTAAAGATACAAGTTACGCCCCATTTACAATACCACTCTCGATAGACGATGCTTTAAATAGGGTAGAAAATAGGATATAAAGAATTAATTTTAAAATACAAAGCCTATCTTCGGACTAATTAAAAACAGGATTAGGAAGAGCAACCTTCAAGTTTCTGAAGTGTAGAGAGCACGCAATGATTTTTTTCTTTCCATTGACCCGGATAATAAATTGAAAGAATTGTAATTTACATATTTTTGGTTGCGACAGGGAGTGTGGAGATAAATATTAAATTCTGTAAGCCAAATAAAACCTTCCTTGTACATATTTACTTTGCATGAATTGAGTTCTCTACATACAGTCCCAGAAAAAAATTTAAAAACAACCTACAAGCCTATTTCCTAGAAGCATAGGATATAATTCTAACATGATAAAGAATTAATATTCATAATATTGTTATAATATCCAATTTTTTCGCACAGAGTTCACTTTCTCTAGTTCAGTTCTTCTTGTCACCATAGTTCTTCTAGTAGTTGAATTGAAAATTAGGAAGCATCAACGGCTAGGTCATTTTGTACCACTGTCCAATCATTTATTTCAAATTATAATATTGTAATAGGATAATAAGATAGGTGGTGTACACTTTAACTACATAAAATAGGCGGATATTTTTATATTTTATTAAAAATCCTTATTTCATTGAGAAACAAAATGGTACCATTAAAATTAGTAGGGTGGTCTATAGTTCTTCTGCGCTATATGATGATAACATCCTCAAAGCGGACTGCTTCTCTCGGTAAACAGTTTAAACTCAAATTAGCAGCCATTTGTAAGTGGAAACTCGAGGTCACTGTGAGGATTTGAATACATGCCAACAGTGGCGCCCGGGTCTTCTCGGAATCCAAAGTTTCAAAAATTATGGCGCCATAAATGGAACGTCTAACTTCGGCAGAGCGGTGGAGTTTCTGGGATAGCCGCGACCACAGGGGAGGTGTGACGTAGAGCTAAATATATCACAGACACTCTCCCGACCTCTTACCTCACCTAAACCTTTCAGAAGTTGCTGTTTGACACAATAATCAGCTAAATATTGCAGCAAGAGGTTTACAAGTTTCATTCCACATCCTGTTCCCGGAACTTTGACTCCGAGGGAATTTCTCTCTGTTTAACTTGCTCTTCAAGATTTGGGCACCAAGCCATCCTACCGCGGGAAACCTAACGAAAATTACGAGAACTTTAAGCAGCCACAGACGGCAAGTGTAACTCCGGAAATTTTCCTTTCTACAACGCATTCCGCAATGCCGAAAAATATTTAACAAAAAAAGTGCTTTTTACCATTGCATCATGATGTTGTGAGCGTTTTATCTCAGCTTATTTTGAGACCCAGAGTTACTTAAGATAATAATAGACTGAGCCATAAGAGGATAAAATTAATTTTCGATATTCTTCTTAGGATTCTAGGGGCACACATGAGTCAAATTAATCGTTTAAGAAGCAAAACAATTAAATGTATTGGAAGAGATACAGTATTTTAAAACACTGACAAACACTAATTGGAGGTCGAGTAATCGAAGAGAAAAGAATTTGAAGTTACTATGAGTAATAAGTTCCGCAAATATGAGGTAATTTCAATGGTGATAACAAAGCGTGTCTGTAAAAAAGCACGAGCTAAAATAATTCTTCCCAACAGACAATATTTATCATGTTTGTAAACAATTAACAAAATTTTAACATCTAACAACTTAACATATATGATGAGATTCTTTCCCGGCGTATTAATTGAGTGAAGTCCTCTCGGGATTTCCACCGGTTGATTTGATTTATAGGCACCAACGTTTCAATGAACGCCTCGTTCATCGTCCTCAGGGTGAATAATAAATTTTTACTGATTAAAGAATGTTTATTTTTGTCTTATAAACATTCTTTAATCAGTAAAAATTTATTATTCACCCTGAGGACGATGAACGAGGCGTTCATTGAAACGTTGGTGCCTATAAATCAAATCAACCGGTGGAAACCCCGAGAGGACTTCACTCAACTTAACATATCTTTGGGATAAACGCAAAACACAATAGATAAGACGATTTCGTTGGAAATCGTAGAAGAAGAAGAGAGAGCTCAGTATAAGGGCATAAAATGTGAATGATGCAAAAAAGAAGGAGAAGAAGAACCAAAAATGCGAAATCATTGCGTGAACTTTGACCCACATCCGTCCCACGCTCTCCCTCGCTGACGTCACGCTCTGCGTTTGCGGGGGCCAATAAGAACTCTAACGCCAGAAGTAATGACTTCTAATCCTTCAAATTTAACACTAGCATGATGTTCTCAGGTAATAAACACAAAAGCGCTTACAGGTAATAGACACACAAGACATATTTGCTTTTTAGCAACATCAAGAAATTTAAAATTACGACAGAAACAATTCAATACCTCTCTTAGTACTCATCTTTAGGGCTCACATAAATCAAACGAGACACAATAAGGATGTTAACAATGAGATGTCGAAATACGCGCACCCACTAACTGAGAGCACTTCACTCAAGAGTATACATATGAAAAAACTTATCCGGTACCAGTCAACGAAGTACCAGAAAAATAATTTACTATTCGATCCATGTCAAAGGCTACGGTTTCAAAGACTAATATTCTCCCCATCAAAATCAAAGGCACACCAACTATATTTTTGCCAGAGACAAAGCAAAGGTTCTTAAGCATCGCGATCTCGTAATTTACGTTTAATTCGTAGACAATGGAGTCAACCTCTGCCAAAATATTGGGTCAACGCTCAATAAAAAATCTGAATTAAGTGTTCCTGTACCTGAGGAAGTTAAAAATCACACTAGTATCACGTCATTAACAGCATTAAATCCTCATTCTCAACATGGAGATCAAGTTTTCCTCCTCGCAGAAGCAGATGGAAAATCGCTGAGCAACAAACGCTATACTTGATGCCAGCTGCTCACGACTACTAGAACCTGTCGTCTAGAGAGAGTGGAAAGGAAAGGAGGGGAGGAGTGAAGGATACCGACTATGAATCGACTCATGATCTGGGCGCAGGGAGGAGAAGTGATTCACTCACTAGTCACTTTCTAGTCACTGTGGGTTGCTCGATGGTCGATATTTCAGTCCGAGTTACGACGGCTAAAATTACATGGTCACCGAATTACAAGCAGAGCACTGAAAAATTCATCCCGGCAGTTGATGATAAGCCGATGGCCCATAAATAAACGATTAGATGGTCAACCGGCTACAGATAGAGAATTGTAAATGATTGTCGATTTTCAACGTTACAAATCGATAGCCGACCACGGTTCTATTCCGTCTATGATCGTAGATAGTAAATGATGTAATAAATCATTTAATTAATCATTTGATCAATTCCTGAAAATAATCTCTGGTAGTAAATAATATATTGTATAAGTCAGGACTTTCCATGATAAAATACAAACAACAAATGGTAATTTCCATACTTAATGGTAACTCCACTACTGAGCATGGTTTCAACACTTATGTCAAATGATACCCTGAAAATGACATACAGTGTCGAAACCAATGTAGGTGGTGGAGTTATATCTTAAGGTGTGGAAATAACCTTTTTTTTATGTTGCATCGTGGATATATCGCATTACCTCAAAATCAAGCCTGAAACAATTCCACACCTCCAATGGCTTTCGATGGCGAATAGTCAACCATTACCAAAGGTAATTTATTATCAATCCAAGTGGTCGGCGATAAACGTTCACTGTCGACAATCGAGTGGCCAGCAGAAGATACCGATACCTTCCATTGACATCGAAAACCGGCAAAACGAACATCGAGTTTCGATTATTTGAGATATCGAACAATCCTTCCCCGTCCCCCTACACAAGGAGTCTAAATGCAGGGGTCGCTTGAGGGATGGGTTGATGTCAGATGAAGGGAACCGAGTGAAGAGGGATGGAGGAGTGAAGAAGGGATGGGGAGAGGCAGGCGTGATGGAAAGGTTCCCATCGGAGTTCGGGCGGCGCCGAAAAGGGCGGATTAAAGGATTTCGAAAGTCGTTCTTGGGATTAGCGAGCGTCCGTCGAGTTGAAGATAGGCACCCTGGGAGGGATAGCGCTTGGGGGGAGTTTTCAAGGGGGGTTAGATGACGTGAGGAGTCGTTACGGGCGACAGTGGAGGAAAGGTATGTGTCAAACGGGGGGAGGATTTCTCCACGAAAGTCCGAGGGAAATTTCACGTCTCGTCACCGAATCACGAGAACGCCAAGCACTATATCGGGCACTAGGCCGCAAAATGCTACATAACATTTGGAAGACGTAGAAACATGCTAGCGCAAGTCAAAAATCAACGTTTTTTCAACAATAAAATAATAATTTGCAAAGAATTTGGAACTGTGCTGAGGGCTACCAGTATGTGCTGCTATCTGGCGGTCCCAAGAGTAACTATGACTTGCACCATAGCATTTCTAGGTGGACTATTTTGGAGTCGGTTATCAAGGATAACTCATTATTTACAAAAGTTAACTACACCAATGTGTTCCTCGCCCCTCTATTTAATCATAAGTCGATGATAATCGTTCACTGTCAAAAATCGAGTGGCCATCGGTAATTGAGTTACCAATGCTAATTCAATAGACATTATCATTGGCATCGAAATCGGGCAAAACGAACTACAACTTTCGATTAATTGATATGTAGAAAAAGCCTACCCTATCCCCAGCAGGGAGACTAAATCGTAGGCCTATGATTGCAAATATTATACTGCAAAAATTAATGACTTTCGATAATCGATATGAGATAATATCATTGATGTATAAAATTCATTACTTTTCTTATTATCTTCAATGGTGAATAATGAATAAGTGAATCTTCATCGGTTGTCAACGTTACAAATCGATAGCTAATAGTTTACCATGGCTCTATTTCGCCTATGATCGTAGATTTTAAATGATATAATAAATAATTTAATCGATTCCTGAAAATAATCTTTGATGTTAAATAATATGTTGTATAAGCCAGTGACTTTCCATGATAAAACACAAACAATAAATAGTAAATTACATACTTTATTATATAACTCCACTACTGACCACGGTTTCGACACTATGTCATTTGCAAGGTCATCAAATCATACCCTGAAAATTACATACATTGCCGAAACCATGGTAGGTGGTGAAGTTATATCGTAAGGTGTGGAAATTACCAGTTTTCATTTATATTATATCATGGATACATCGCATTTCCTCAAAATCAACCCTGGAACGATAACTAAGTGAACTAATTCAACGGTTAAATATGCTCGAATACTTCAATTAGGTGAATCGCAAAGTTGTATTTTCCAATTAATATTATGACAACGGCCAACGCTGAGTGTCCCATCAGAGTATCACCACCCACACCAAGTTTTGAGGTCACAAGAAGTGAGCACTTTCCTGTCTACAAGTATTTTAAACCAGCAAATCTATCATTCTCATGTAAATATGGACTATTAACTATGCGCCAACAATAGGTAAAGATAGGTTAGTACCTAATATGTAATAAAAGAGTAATTTTATTTACAATCTGAATCGGAAATAATATTTGTTAATCCCATACGACTGTTTTTTCTGCTTTTACATTTGATTTCATTGTGCATTTAATAAAGCTGTAATTTATGGATTCTACACGTTTGAAATTCAAATTTGAATAACAACAAAGATTTAGCAGCACCACTCAGGGGGAATAACAGTTAGTAATAAACAGAACCCGCATTGTACTTTAAATCAGCCTCCACTTACACCCCTACATTTTAGATTGATTCCTTTAATTAAGAGAAAAACAATATTGTAAGTTGACGGCTCATTTCCGATGACGAAATCATTTTAACCCGATTTTTCTCTGGGTGTGGCATGGTAGTGTGCATGATCCGGCACAGGCGTGGGAGCTGCGACGTTATCGCCAATTTGCCAGACTACGCGTGCCCTGCCGTCGCCCACGCAACAGCTCCAACGTAATTAAGGATAACCCTAGCCAATTAACGGTGGCGTAGCCAAAGGGTATCCGGATTAGTATCCAGGGTGAGGCTTCAAGGCGCGGAATACGCCTTGAAATTTTGGTGGGGGAGTCGGCACGTGAAAAGTTACTTGCAGAGGGAATTTTATTAAGCTTTCTACCGGTTAAGATAGTTTTCCATGGAGTACTTACGAAGTATTCTGTCAGTCTCCCCTCCTTTCATGGATTCCCCTCTAAATTTCCCATCCTTCCTCTCCCTCGTTTAACCAACATTCTACCCTCTAACACTGTCTTTAATATCCTATACCCGCTATGTACTCCCTCCATCCATGCCCTTTGTCTCTTCCGTATCTCGTCTAGAAGCTGCATCTCCTCACCCACCATGTTCAGCACTTCATCGTTCCTCTACTCCGCCCACTTTCTCCATACCCACACCTCGAATGCCTCCAGTCTTCTCTCGTCCTCCTTCCAAAGTGCCCATGTTTCCGCGTCGGAAAGCGCTACACTACCTATCAGACTCTTTACTAACCTTGTCTTTAAATTCTGGCAAAACGAACCTCCCATAAACTGTTCCCGTTCAAGTCCCCCTCCTTTGCTAAAGCAATTCTCTTCCTGATGTCCTTACTGCTGTATCCGTTTTCCACTAATATGCTCGCCAAATAATTAAATTGATCTACCAGCGCAAGGTTTTGCCTAGCACCTTTCATATTTCATTCGGAGCATAAGATTCCTAGGGGAAAAAATAAAACAAAATTTGTGAAATAAAATATTTCAAAAATTTAACGTGAATACTAAAATAAGAGATCCGCCATCAATAACTCTACCGAAGTTTCCTGCGGAGTATAGGGAGCATGATATGCAAACCCTTTTAAAATATCTTTTTTCTGGCCAATTATTTAAGATCCTTAAAAATGAAATAGTAACCATTTCAGAGATTCGATCAGTATTATCGCATAAGCTCTCGATTCCCAGTGCCCAAAAATTGGGGATTAGGAAATCTTGGATAAACTTTACGGAAGAGGAAGAGGAAAAAAAGAAGTGAACGATAAGGTCAAGGGGTGAGGTGGAAGATACTGCAGAGGGAAAAAGATAACGCAGTCAACTCCACTCCGCACTTCCGTCAAGGGAGGGCCGACTACTTTTATTCCTCCTACGCAGACGAGCTGCCAACCCACGCACGTGTAGAACTCGGAAGACTTCCGAAAAAAAAAATCAGCAACTCTCCGCTCACATGACGAAGCAGTTCACCCAATTAGTCCGCAAAAAGAAAGAGAACTTAAGAAGCCTCTAGTCACAATTGCGACCTTTTCGTCGAGGCTCAGTTTCGCAGGAAATGGCAAAAGTTGAATTTTTGAAGAGGGAACGTAAATGTTAATGGAGGAGCTTCACTTGGATTGCGTTGAATTATTCCCGCAGATTTCCATACCTTCTCTACATCCGGGGATTTTCGGATTACATTTAAACAGCCCAAGCGTCTAAAACTCGGCCCAGTCGACATTGCAGGTTAGGCATGAATTCCTTCGTATTCGCAACTAATCCACCGATTTGCAGCTTCAATCTATCCACACGCAAAACAGTAAATGATACTTTCCAAGCCAAATCACTGAACTAGTCAGCACGCCACTAAAATATTTATGTATTCGCAATGATTAGATCGATATTGTTTAAAATACAGGAGATTCATTAATAATACATTTGATATTTAAATTTTCACAAAGCATAATCACGATGCGCTAAAACTAAAGCTCAAAGAGGATACGTAAAAATCTTTTCCTGTAATAGGTAATTCGTACTTAGAAAATGAGAAATTACTAATTTGACCATTAATGACATTAAAGTGCTGCTGCGGTAGCTATGTCTCATTGATACATTTATACCATAAGTTATGAACAAATTATTAACTCATACTCTACGCTTCCATTTCCCCATTCAAATATATAACAGTATTACCTCTCGATGAAGTTTTATCAGCCTTATAAAATAGATTTCATATATTTACATTTTCTTGAAGAATGTTTCTATCTTCCATTTCTTCAAAACGTTTTTCTACACCAAGGCCCAAAATGTCTTACTTTCACTCTCTAACCACCCTATATTTCTCCTCATCATTCGCATTATAGATATCTTTTAAAATTCTTTTCTAATTTCCTTCCACCCACAGCATATTTGGCCCATCTTCCTTTGCCAAAAAAAAAACTCAAATTTCAGACCATCATTATAAGAGCAGAGATCCCACCAAAGAGAAATCACAATTGTAATTACGCAGTGCTCAATCAGAGACTAAGGAAACTCATCACCCTGTTACATTAGAATTTGAGCTGATAGAATCCTAGGAAAATACTCTTTCAGTTGCACGCATTCGAACTCAGTAGGTAACAATGAGCGTTAGCGATGAGTTGGTCGGCATCGGGTAGCGTAGAAACGTGATGAAACTGAACACGCATGTCAAATTATAATTTAGCAAAAAGCAGAGAGTAGACTCATCGATTACTATCCGCGGTCTCCAGTTTCTAATTGATATGACGGTCATGAGCACTACAATCCTTACTACAACCTCCAAGTGAGCACAAAAGCCTTTTCCACCCCAATGCTGTCCTCCAACACACCAAGCCAAGGGCTT
This sequence comes from Ischnura elegans, assembly GCF_921293095.1. Lineage (NCBI taxonomy): Eukaryota > Metazoa > Arthropoda > Insecta > Odonata > Coenagrionidae > Ischnura > Ischnura elegans. Next base: position 74,572,589 of record NC_060249.1, on the reverse strand, counting down.
CCGGGGGTAAAAACTGGGAGTCTACCGAAAGCCTGGCGCCTTGAATTTAAAGGCATCGGGGACCCTACGGCCGTTTTTAATGCATGGAGCGTACGGCAGTCACGTGACTAATTTCAAATGATACGGGGAAAAAATGGAAGATTGGACCGCGCGGGATTTAAAGGTGAAAAACTAAGAAAAATGCTCCGTACGTGTCGACCGAGTCCTTAGGGCTCAAAAAATAATCCTTCCTTACAGTAGAGAACGTTCGTTTTCATCATAAAATCTTTCACCGAGGTTGTTCTGAGAACATCTCTCATTCCTACCGGCAAAAAATTATTTTCTGCTACTGAAATGCCGTGAATGCTTCCAATTCCCGAAATGTCAAATGAATTGGGGTTATATGAGAGCACAGGATACCGATCAACTTGCTTTAGGGGGTTCTATAAACATTCATTCTCTTTCATTTATATCGCACATAATAGGTAAAAAAATCAATTAATGTAGAAACTCATCAATTACTACTGAAAAGTAATTCAAAATGAATTTTGCACTCATTTTTCGGTCGTTTTTTTAAATAACGCTGTAGTGAATCGAATTCATTTAAAAGCGTTCATATTCGCAATCACGGTATTCGTGTAACAATACATTCACTTTAATTATGATCGCAGCCAAAAAAAAACACCATAAGAGTAGAAATGCAATCGCTGTATGAGAGTGCCACGTGAAAAGTTCTTAAATAATTTAATTAAGACAAAAAATACGCTTAGAAATAAATTATCAGAGCGACTAAAGTTTGTTTTAAGATTGAGAAAAGATTATTTTATAAAAGTTAAATTCTGTGGAAGTACTTTGATTGAAAACTTATATTCAGTTTTTGGATATTTTTAGAAGCTATTTATTCCAGTAAATATGTTATCATTATGGTCATCTTGCAACTGAACACAGAACATATCTTGTTTGATAAAAGGCACGATGGTATGGAAGTTATGAAAATTAATTTAATGAAAATTTTCAACCTTTCCTCTGAATTTATTTGAGCACCACACGTTTCGTTGTTACAAGAATAAAAAATGTTACAGTAACAATGAAATGCGTCGTGCCCAAAAAAAATCAGCGGAAAGATTGCAAAGATGCATTCAACTAAGCTTAGAACATATTCTATACAGTAATACATCATTAGCATTTTGATGGCTCAAATGCCCCCTAATTCTAACGCAACGTATGGCTACATCAATTGTCTTCATTATCACAAGACATATGGTAGATTGAGTGAACGCCGCGTACCTCACAACTATCGGATCGGGTCCCCTTATCCCACACCGAACGCTCTTCAACCCTCTCCGCCGCCATTTCCCGCCTATTCCCCGAAGCACTCTGGCACGATTACCGCCTGGTCAAATAATTCGGCCCTTCGCCAGCTGCGCAAATGATTTCGATCGACAGCGAGGAGACATGAAGAGGGAGAGGTACTCGTCAGCTGCTGCAGCTTAATGGCCGCCAAATAGCCCGGAATAATGAGGAGACGCTTTCACCGGCACAAAGAATCCGTGAAACGATTGGCTTCACTTAGCACAGCATGGAGTGCTCGTTATCCACTCTGATCACAGTCTTACGCACGCATGCCATGAGCCCCACGGCGACGATCATTTGAAGCACGAGGTACGCAACGAAATACATTTCATGATTGGTACCTGATCATCGGAACTTGGCAGTGGCTTAGCTAGGAATTAGGGCTAGGAGGGAATTAATACTGGGGTTTCTGGGGGTATGGGATTACCCGCCAGGGTAAGCGGGAGGTGCGAGGGCCCTCCCCAGAAAAATTTTGTGATAAATTGAGCATTTTACGGCTTTCTGAGGGATATTTTATAAATCCTTACACTATTCTATAAGTAATATAAATGCAATTTAGTAAATTGGATTACACTCAAAAATTTATCTATGAGCTCTTTGGGGTTTTATCCCCCAAAAACCCCACCTCGCTGCGCCACAGGAACTTGGAATCCTGAGAAACTCGCTGTCTGGAGTACACAGCGCCATGAAAGACTGAACACTGTGAGAATAAGGAATGAACTGACGCGAAAGTCTGGAATTTTGACGTAAGGAAGATGGTACTCTGAAGACCTGAGCATAGGAACTTAGATTCCTGAGAAGCCCGATGCTGTCAAGACTACACTTCGTCATTTAAGGAAGACTTGAACACTGAGAGAATAAGGAATGAACTGACGCTCTGGCCTGGAGTTTTGACGTAAAGAAGATGAGAAGAACGAGCTGGATGGAAAGAAAAACGATGGTGGAAGTCTCGAAGGAACTGTTGGAAGGGGGAAGATCACTAAGGAAATGATAGAGTAAAAGTAATGGACATGCCACCAAACACGACATTTCATTCTTAGCAACTTTAACCCTTTAAGGTTAAGGTCCAAGGGACATATATGTCTCAAATTTTTTAAAGTCTCTCATAATTTAATGAGGTGTATGATTGTAAGAATTGGTTCTATTGAAGAATAGGCTATTGGCTTCCATACTATATAAGTGGGATCACTCAACGCAAAGACAAGCCCTGATGACGATGGACGATACGACCATCGAAACGTCGGCATAGATGGAGAACCTTATCCGGTGGGAAACCCGAAATAACTTCAACAACATCATACGCCGGGAAAACCTCAGATCTTTCTTCTTGGCTTCTAGTTTTAAATTCTTTTTGTGAAACACTTTAGATATTGCAGTTCCCACATTGTTAAGAACTTTCACTCGAAGTGCTGTTTACGAAGTGGAAATTTGATAGTTTATATAGCAAATCAATGAGGAAGGTCAATTATAACAGGACTTTCGGTTTATCCTTTGTGCATATCTTGCCTGTGGAGTTAGTACGACAAACTCCTCATTGGTGCTGTAATTTTCTGTTTTCTAATTCTCCCAATTGGTGCTGTGCTGTAACACTAGTGTTTTTATGTCATGGGGCACATATATCCCTATAGACCATAAGGGAGCGAATATTATTTTTGTTTCACGTCCCAGACTGTATCTCAGAAACTATTACAGATATCGCTTTCATGTAAATATTTTGGAATCTACGCATTATTATTAGCCTGAAAACGGGTTTTGTTATGCAATCGAATTGCTACAATCTTTATGGACCTTAAAGGGTAACGAGAAACTTCAGGAGAAGAATGAAATAGGACAGCCCAGACAAAAGTATTCCAAAGATACTGAGAAGAGAATATGATTTGACAAATTCATGGAGCTATAACGGATAGACAGTGACAAAACGGATTATTTGCGTCGATAAAGCATCTAATGCAACTACTTCAATTGAAGGGGTGAGAAGCCAAGGGGTACAGGTGATTTTTCTTCTAATCAAAATTAGGTACAGAAATTTAAAGAATTCATTTATAAAAACTTGGTGGTTGAGGGATACGAGTGAGTCTCTGTTCTGTGCTGATATAAGCGGCGGATCCAGGATGGGGAAAAGGGGGTGGCTAAGTGGAGTTAAAAATTCCAGCAGTGGTGGGGAACGGAAAAAATTACCATTCTATCTAGAGTAAATTGGATACCCAAGGGCGGGGCTATATCACCCTTAGCCCCCCCACCATAGATCCGGCTCTTGCCGACAACGAGTGGAAAATCAAATGCACTACTAAATGTCTAGCTCATCTCGATTGTTTTCTTTATGTACTTTCTGCTCCTAACTCTGTTTGGATACAAAAATCACTAGTACCCCTTCGCTTCTCACCCCCTCAATTTACTTTCAAAGCTCTCTTCGTAAACCTTCACATTTCCACAACCATCAGCAGATTTCGAAGTTCGTGGTTGGTGGAAGAAATTTGAATAGTTGGATGACGAAACTTCGCCATTGTTATTGAGAGCAATTTGCAGCGGGAATATTCACTAAAAGTATATTAATTTCCCCAATTATTTCCATTACCGCTGTAACAAATTGATAAATATAATTTGACATGAAATACTTATTCATTCGCTAAAATGTTTACCTCGGTTAAGGTCTACAGAGGAAAAAGTATACCCTTTGAGATACACAAACTATAACTTAAAGTGTCATTAGAATTTTCTAATTTGAATTCTTGACGAAGTCGCATCACGAAGTCTAATCCACAATTATCCAAACGAGTGCGAGTGCAGTCCATTTCTCCGAAAATGAAATATTTTGGCCCATGCAACGTTTTTACGACGCGCCTAAATTATATTTGAACACTGAGGACACTTGTATAAAAAGCGGACGGATCAATATACATTTTATGACGCAGACGAGATGCGAAATGTATTGCGAATTTAGATAGACTTGGCAACAGCAGCAGCCGTACACGCCAACTACACCAGTGTACGGACGGAAAAATATTGACGCAGACAGTCGGGAACTAGCGAGTCGCTGGAAGGAGAGCAAAAAGCTGTGGTTTAAACGCAATATCCAAATGTGACCGCAAGGCTAATTTGTTCGATTAAACACCACGAATCCGGAGAAATTTGTCCTCATAGCCACCCCAGCTGGTGCAAAGTCCCATTAAATAAATTTCATCAGAGCGAGAAGTTTTGCGAGCGAGAAATCTTTTGTAAAAAAATCAATCCACAAGACTGGCCAAAACTGCTGGGGAGGATCACCAAAAATAGAGAATCTTTAAAAAATGGCAAAATAATAATTTTTCCACAGACAATGGCTTAGTGATACTCTTCAGTATTTCCATTCATCTTCAGGTAAAAGGACGAAAACACAGTCACTACCGGGTATCGATTTGTATGACCTAATGATGAAACTCCGAACACAGCCATTAATCCATCAGTGGCTTAACTCGAATAGAAGTGTAATAAGAAATAAAATTTTCCCCGTCACCAACAATAAAGACCGAAACAGCTGATTATTTCAATAATTTTATGCCAACAAAAATATCTAAAAAGGAATACATTTATTCGGCCAGTACGTCAGGAATCTCTCCAAGGAATGGTTCGATTCATCACATTCATCTTATTCGACTCTAGGGAAACATGGAAGGGGGGACAGTGTAACAGCTATGGTAGGGTGTTTAGTATGGAAATAGCTAAAAGTGAGAAGAACCATAAATAGGTTATGTGAGGTTTACAAAGCCTTTATAAAAGAGCGGGGTTGGAAGGAAACACGTCTAAAGATGGGCCTACCCCGCTACAAAGGAGGGACCGATCATAAATTCAAAATTAAGTTAAAAAAGTAGAAAACAAACGTTTTCGAAAAAATACTCCCTACATAGAGGAATAAAGGAGTGGAACGACCTATAGTAAATGAAGATATTTTTAAGATCTTCCCCGGAAATTCCGGAATTTTAGGGATAAGTGCTCATCATTCCTTGTTTTATGACGTCATGGTTTATAATATAGTTATTGAAATTGAGTTATTTGGGTCAATTTTAATTTGTTAGATGTATGATATTAGAATTCATGTACTATTTTTAAAAATATAGGTGTCTTCTCTGTTTCTCATATTGTTATTAGATAGGTAAACATGTTATGCATGTGTTTAAATCCAATGCTGCCACTAGGAAATAGCCTACTTGCAGCAATATGTAATGATAATAGTAATAAGTTCAACAGATGCAGGCGTTATATGGTAGAAGTTCGACACATTTAAATAAAATATAAGTAGTAGCAATTTTATTTAAATAATATTTATAGTGTGATAAAATTTGTGATTATAAATTTACCGCGATTAACAGCAATTTAATGTTTTGCAGGCCTCACAACTCAGTCGCCACATCATCCTGTACTTTAATTATCCTCATCGCAAAAATAAACCATCTGTAGATTATCCATCAGAACATCAACCACCCGGAAGTTTTATCCGAAAAACTGTATTCTGGACCGGCTTGGAACTACCTAATTGCATAGAAACACTTCTGATAATAGTTACCGGTTAGAATCTAGCCCAAGAAAATCCTTTTTGCTCTCATGATTAACATTTGTTATATTTAGATTAATTTTTTCAAATCTACGTTGAAGCATCCGTTACAAGTAAACCAGCGGTTTGCTCACGGTTGCCTCCGCAAGGTGTCGTTGCTTCAGAGTGGCATTCGATACGTATTGTGAAAATTGAAGAGGATAGGGATGATAAATTTTTTGAAAAATTGTAAATGGACTGACACCGCGATAAAGTTCTGAAAAATATATCCTTTTAAGCGCGCCATAACATTAAAATAAAGTCGAAGAAATATAGCGAACGAGAAAATGAAACGAAATTGAATTCGGGGAGGTGAAATGCAATCCATTCACGATGGGGTAAAAACTTCGTCGGCCATCGGAGCATCGGATTCTGTATAAAATACTGGCAAGCTTCGCCAAATGGCTCGATAAAAAACACTAAGGTGGCCGCCGTGCGTCAACATTTGGACTCGTATCCAGAGAAATTCACACAGGGGAAATGCCTTGAGGCCATTGTGAAATCAATTACAGGGAAATGGATTCGCCGAGTGAACTGATACCCTAACTGCATCGTAGCAGACTAATAAAATTGAAAATGCTTTCGCAGAAGGACTTGCGGAAAAAAATAACGTAAACCCTGCAGATCATTATCAATAAAGATAGACTCACAGAGTATCTAGCTTGTTCAGAAACAAGAAAGAGAATAGTATGCATCTGGTGATAAACCAATAAACCTCTCTAAACAGCTCTAAAATGCTCCAAGCCAAAGAACCTTTCGCGACTGAAGTGGGTAGTATTCTTGTGTCTATTATCCAAAGGAGTTAAACGACTTATCGTCGAATCACTTTGAGCACATGTGAGACTGATTAAAAATAAAAAGACTTTTTAATATTCCAAACTTTTATTCGAATACAACTCGGGTTTCTGCATATCATGCTATCATCACCTGATGATTATTACTTATTAAAACTATGACACTATTGGAAATAAAGTGCGGAATATTACAAAGTATTTTTTATTTTAAACATCAAACAGTCCACAAAGTAACGCCGGAGACCGTGTCTTACATGACCGTGACTGAAACTTTTATTAATTCTTTCAAATTTATTTACGCCAATTCATGATGATCAATTCATTTATAAAATGTTTTTTTTTATTTTATACAACACCATCCAATGGTTATGATTATGGCACATTCCAAAACCTATGGTGTCAAATGAAATTAGCAATCAACTAAGCCAACTCTGAGAGCAATAGAAATCTGCATGAGCAAGATTTATTCAAGTCTCGGTTATTCACTACGAAATAAAACTAGTACATTTGTAAAAAAATTAAATTAATTTAACATTCATAGCATTTAATTTACACATAGGACGCAATTCATAGAACCACCTTTCACCATGACCCTACGTGTTTAGGCACGTACTAATTAAAGTTACGTTCCTTAGTTTCGTCTAGTGCTAATATCCTTTGTTTATCCTAACAAACATTAGTAGTTACAAATATTAATAGCTTTACTAATTAAGTGCAATACGGAATTTCATAGAGAATGAGTGAGTAATGTCCATAGTAGTGAGCTTGTCTGCATTTAATATTACCTGCACTCGGCCATTGATAATCAACATACTGGCATTATCACACAGCGTCCAAGAAAATATATTCTTCTTGTAGATGGGTAGAATATTTTCTTCTTTTCACCGTGATTCTATTTGCTACTACAACTATGATAATAGCATGCACTCGTATGCATAAACTCGTAAAATTTTGTCCCTGAGAAATAGTTTTCAAAAGGTTTTAGAATTCACACAAGGAGAAATGAACGATATAATGAGAGTCCCCTTTTTCTCCCTAAAATTAATTTTCAATTCGCGGGTGATTCTCAGATTAATTGCTAACAATGGGAAGCTTGACATAGCAATTTAAAAAATTATTTGTCGTCATGAAAGTGAGCGACCTTGAAGTCATCAGTTACGACTCCATTGTCTCTTCGTAGGCACCCATTCTCCAACGGCTTACTGCAGCTTTCTTGATGAGTAAGTTTCACTACCAATGCTCCTTGCTCTCTGTGAACGTCTCATACACGAAGACCACATCTATAACGGTCCAGATTGCTCCATTGTGTCCCTAACGATGGCCTTGATTCTCGCTCAGCACCTCCGAGCAGGCATTCCTATCCTCATTGAACGAGCCCAATTTTTCATCACCAGCCACTCCTTGCTCTAATCCTCGTCGTTTTCCTATAACAGCCACATCCACTCCAGGAGTCATTTCACCATCTCTCTAGGCTTCCAATCACGTCCATCAGTCAAGTAATATATTAACTGGGACTATTCATGTCAAATAGACGGTATTTTTTCAAATCATGTAACCTAATATTTCCACGAGGATAAATAGCCTGGAATATCCAACAGGATAAATACTATGGGTGTACCGTAAAAATCAATTAAAATTGCCGAAATATGCTAGCCGAAAATTCATGAATATCCTTGAATTTAAAACACGCACGATAATTACAATCCATAATGAACAAATCCATTAAATGTGATAGCGAGCGTAAAGCAACGTGGAATGAAAACGTGGATTAAATTAACGAATTCTTTTTATTTTGGTAAGATGAACTTCCTTTCATCTAATTTCTATTGAAAGCTTTATAGTTACTACTTTTTTCATCACCTGGTAATAGAAAATACCCTAAAATCGCATCCATTTAGTGCCCACATCTTCTATTCTCCGAATGCATATATTTTGCCGATATTAATCTCCGCCGATTTTAATTACCACTCGCAAAGAACATGGCAAAGGTTAATACCAAACACTACATGCTAACAAAAAAGTTAGGTACTCAATTCTTCAAAGTCTTCTTGAAACATAAATCGAGAACGTCAGGGAAAGTATCGATATTTATTTCTCTCAGCAAAATATTATATTCTCAGCCTCGTTGATCGACATTTAACTAAAATTACTTTTAATTGGTATTTCAGAAAATAGCGAGAGATGTATTGGTTCACCTACGCCGTCAATTCCAAAAAAGAAAACCTCGGAAAAATTCCAGACTCCTTTTCAATGATCACTTCAGGACCAGAAAACCCTATTATTCCATGTGATCATCAAGATAATCTCTCCGAATCCTCGTAACTTAATAACACTTGATGCAACCAACAAGTGGAACTAAAGCACCGTAAACATTCTCATGTCCAACCGCCTACCCTTATCCCCTGACCTCAAGAGATAGGTTGAATTCAATCAACAAGATTCTACCCCTGGGGTGAAATGTCTCTGAACAAAATTCAGCATGCGCCGTCGAAGTGAACATGCAATTTTAGGTACGCTACGCCAGATACCCCGCCATGCTCGAGGGTCATTCGAAAGAATGGATTTGCTAAGTCAAGCGCATTAAATCGGCCGACTTCGACTAAAAAAACTCGCTCCATAAACTAGATCCTGAGGGAAATACACAACATACTTATTCGAAAACGTAAAATTCATTAATTAAGGACAAGCCTGAACAGTAAAAGTATTATTTGAAGCGACTCTACGTGTGATATAACTTATATACTCCAAACTTTCAATAATTTATTTACCCCCGGAATTTAGACCAGCCGAGCGAGTATTAAGAGGCAGCTTGTGACGATGCGGCACCCCCGGTGTTTAACGTGACGTATTACCAGTTAAAAACTAACGCTATCATCGTGAAATTTTCTCTTTTTAAATGGTAGACCCTTTTTAATGCTAGTATGAACATGAGACTTAAAAATTTACCTCAGTATTTTCCCAAATTATAAATTTCTATATTTGAGATACAGGCATTTGCTAGAGTCTAATCCATATACTCTGAAAATTTCAGGATGATATCTTGGTTTTAAACAAGTAAATCGAACAAAAAAAGACTTAATCCACCCCGTCGAGCGAGTGTGATGCGTGCTCTCACGCTGTAGTTAGTTCCTCGGGGCCATTTCGTTTAGAGGCCAACGACGAAGCGTGACATCTCTCTATCCTCCCTCAATTCACCATATAATCCTTCTCCCGACACCTTACCCACCTGTCTCCAACGGCTCGAGGTGCTCAAGCAGTTGGTCCACCCCAAATGAAAACGAGAGTACCATAAAGAAGACTCTTACTTTCTCATCAGCGATGGGGAAACATTAAGAAGGTGACTCGTTGCGAAGACACGTAGTCATCCAGGGTTACGGCCTCTACCCCACTCTCATCTTACGCTCTCGAGGCTAACCATGCATAAGGAGTCGCTACCTCATGGCATAAATAAATTAGAGACTCCCCAATCCATATCTCGGAAGGGCAAATGAACAAGCAACCGAAGAAGGCTTGAACGATCCGTGAGTCAGATCAAAGATCATTTTTTCACTTGGACACTACGCAAGGTACACGCAACCAGTGCCATGACATATCTAGAAAGACACAGGGATATAGATCTCAACCGATGCTGAAATTTTCTCGAGTATCATACCATAAAATCATATCCACCGCCCACCGAAAATATAAGCCAATGAATCTATATTACTCACAGTAACAACTAGTGACTGCAATCAAAAATATAAATGAAAAATTTACTTCTCATTTTAGTTCTTCATCGAATCGATTTAAAACCCAACTCAGAAAAGGGTGAGCTACACTGTCACCTTACAAGCCAAATAATGGGTTTTTATATAGAGTAAGAGTGTATTATGGAGGGCAGAAATATTTTTGCTAGCGATTATAATGCTTACGAACGACGCCCATTATATCCTAAAGGTAAGACTTCACAAAAATGTTTTGGCATTATTGCGCTGTTTCAATAAAATTCCAAAGACCATGGGACACATTCTTTACTAATGCCTCCATGTAAACGCAATATGTAGAATAGAATGGTAGCAAACTGTAAATTTGATATCTAAACGTGATCTGTCAAACCAAACGCACTTCTATTAGTACCTCAGCGATGGAAAGTAAGTACTGTTGTTCCACCTAACTGAGGAACCTCTTTCATTAACACCACAACAACTGTTGCGGCTCAAAACTATCAGGTTTACACGCAGCACAGTGGTGCGACGAATGCTTTCAACGACACGTAAGGTTAAACAGGGGAAGAAAACTAAACGTACTGAAAAAATACGGCAGTTTACCAAATGATGGAGATGCAACACAAATACGACACAACATCCTGTTAAAAGGCCTGGGGGGAAAAAAGTAGGAGCGGGCGAAAAAGTACAAAACGACAACCCAGCCCAGACTTTAAAAAACCAGCCCATTTCCAAGCCATTGGGTAGGCTCACTCGGACGAGCGAAGGTTTTTCGGTCTCACGAATGGAATGGGGGGGAATGGTGAGCATGCAAGCCGGCAAGTGGAGCGGGAGGTTTCGGATGGGCATTGCGTCGGCTAGCGCCAACTGGAGTGAGAGGGGAAGGGGGAGAGTCTGCGGGAGGAGGAGGTGGAGGGGGGTCGCTGGAGCCGTGGTGTATGCAGTGTGCGGGAGGGCAAGGGGTCGACGGTGAAGGATGAGAGGAGGAGGTGGCAGGAAATGGAACGGCTGGGTGCGGGAGGTCGGGTCAAAGTGGGCCAGGCACAGTGGGATCTGAAAAGGGAGGGTTATGGCCCAGGATCCGCGTTCCCCAGCAGCGACGAGTTAGAGCGGGCGGGTATTCGGAGCCGGGGCGAAGTGGAGAGGAAGTGCTTCGCTCACGCTTTCATTTACACACTTCTCGCACCAACGACGCTACCTCAGCTGGAAGTACTGAATAATTCATTTATTGATACTGAAGAACCTTTGCCACACTTTATATACCGAGATTTTCATCGGGATTTTACCACAATTAAAAATAGATGAGCACATGCCATTGCCTAAATGGTATTAAATTGCTCATTTGGGTCTTTAACGATTCGCGTGCTATGGACGTGATGTTACGCCACGTAAAATACTTCGACTTTTGCCACGAGCGTAATATTACGTCATCCGTATTTTGAAAAATTCGTAGTTTTTCGAAATTTGCCATTTTTTTAGCAAAGTGTTTCTAACCTCTGATTAAACAAGAGGAAACAACACAAAAGTCGTTTTTTTTTACTGATACCTAACACCTATTCCTCGCATCAAAGATTGGTTGTTAAGAAATAACACAAGAGTATTGAAAATGGCCACCACTGGTGTACAGATCTCCAGTACTAAGGTAAGCGCGGTTAGTGTTAAAATTGTGTCTATTTTTTTATTTGACCCGTAGAAAAAATTCCTTCAACTACTAATTGTAAAAAGTAACAATATAAAACTATAAAACCACGACATGCCGCCACCGATGCAAAGTAGCATCAATCATCATGCACGCATGCAAAGTAGCATCATAAATATGGGACACTGATGCAGCTAAGGTAATGAGAAGGATAGTCCAAATGGAATTTCCATGAATTACGCTGGGAAAAAATCATACACAGCGGGAAATAAACCCGGAGTCACCATTACTACGGGCCAGCACACCATTTAAGAACAACACGCAAGCTATGTGGGATACGAATTTTTCGGGGCATTTTATAAAAAAAAACTTAGCGCCTTGTCCAAGCAGAATTCAAGAAAAGGTATTTAAACTACACCTTTACTACATTTTTATTACAAAGTACCAGTAAATTAACTACTTCTTTCACTGAATTAAATCTTCAGGAGTATTACCTTTAAATTAAGTAAATTCTGTTCAAAACCTATTCGTGCTTATGGGTTGGAAATATTCACACCATGAGTCAACAATTGTTAACATTGGAGGCCTCTTTTAACATAGTATGATAATGATCTTATGGCCATTTCTAGATGGAAAGATCGACGTTGGTTAGCTTTTACGCCCAGGAGCGCAGCTAGAAATTACGGCTAGGGGAGGTTTCAGGCGCAACTAATACTGGGGGTATGGCATACCCACCAGAGTACGCGGGAGGTGCGGGGGACCTCCACCAGAAAAAATTTAAATGGTAAAAATTTAATTCATCCCTTAAAAAAATTTCTATTTGATACCATATCATATGAAATAAAAAGGGAAGAAAAATTGTTATTTCTATGGTTATTTTTTTTTTCGATTTTCAACCCCTAAATATTTTCAACCCCAGTCAAGTTTGTCTCTTTCATGACCCTGATAGTCTCAAAACGTCAGTATTTTTAATCAGAAGCAGATAAAATTAGGAAAAGTCCCTAGGAAAACGATAAGTGTAGATACGGGGTTGGTTTCCCCAATTTAGGGGTTGCTCGTAAAAATGGAGGGTGATAGAAAAAAACGGAGGTTATTTTCGGATTCAGCGACCTAAAATTATCTTGAAACACCCTAAATAGTAGCAGAGCATTTTTTTAACTTTTTTTGCAGAACAGTGTTAAATCCCATCTCTATAAACATAATAAAGGCGGACAGGGTGTGTATAGGTGGTGGATATTTTACGAAATGTATGGTCTTTTATGAAAATTTTGGAACAAAATGAATAAAATTTGGTAAAATTACGGAGGTAAATCCCCGAAATAGAGTAATTTACACAAAAAGGCAGATGGTTTCCTTGTAAGCTTGCAATTTTAACTGGTGACAAATACATTTCTATACCAGCAAAGTAAATGTTTTTTCGATTAGCAAGAACACCATGAATAACGATAGCTAGCTCAACATTCGCAGAAGGGGGTAATGGAACACTGATAGCAAAAAGATTTTTTTAGTTGATAGTGTGTGCATTCATCTGAAAATATTTACCTTTTACAGAAGCTACCTTCAATAATTCATTTCCGAGGCCACTGCAAGCTAATTCACGACGAAAATCATGGGAGAGGACAATTCGTTAATAGCCTAGTGAATCTTTCAAATACCAAGTAGAACTCCCTAACACACACGATTAGGGGCTAAGAAGGAAGGAATTAATCAAATGGCCTTTGAAAACATAGCATAAATCACTAATTGTAGATACTTAGAGGAAAACAAAATGCAAAGGAATTCAAACTCGAAATCAATAACAAGATCATTCACTCGCAAAAACAAACAATATTCATAATAATTATAAAAATAATTTCGTCTTTATTCATCGGCCCAATTTAGGACTACAGTCTTTTCTTGCATTTAAGTTGATAGACGCGCACACATAACCATGCTCTGAATGGGAGTAAGTCCACCCAGGAGGGATTCGAACTCGTGACCAATGGATTAGCAGGCAAGGGCATTCCCCGCCACCACCGAGGTCGGCAAAAAACATCCACGTCGGCCGGGAATCAAACCCGAATCAACTGCTTGGAAGGCATTCATAAGAGTAAAATTATAATATTATAATACCGAACGAAAAGGTGAAATAGGGAAATCACCTGTAAAACCCTACGGTACATGATGAAGAATGAAACACGTCGCCGAAGACGTCGACAGCAGAGGTAGCTCGCGAAAGGGTAGCGCAACTTCGGAGGCAAGTAGTCCACACAATCCACAAGCTTAAGTCTCGGAGGGGGTTGAGAAAAATATATTCTGACCGGAGTCAGAGCTCACCGGGGGAGGCCTGCAGCGTTCGAGAGGGAAAGAAAGGGCCGGAAATGGGGAAAGGTGCACCTCAGCTGCCGCTCTCCTTTTTCAAAGACCCAGGCCTTCTGGCACATCCACCCACACACCACCCAAAAGCATACCCTCCTTCCCTCTCCCCTTTGGCTTCGCTCATTGAAGTCCGATCGCGCAGAAACTTTCCCCGAACGAACGTCTGTAGCCCCTAGAGGGTTCATACAACTCGGGCCGCCTTTGGCTTCTTCATCTCCCGTTGACAAACATCTTTGAGGATTCATTGAACGAGGATTTACAGGAGGAAATTGAGGAAAGCGACCCGCAAGGGAAATGTTCCGCCGCTGGATTTCTCCGACTGGGATGATAGGCATATTCTACCTGATGCCAAGGCATAATGGTCATGTTTTATGACTAATCGCAGAAAACACTTCAATAAAAACTATCATAGATAATTCCCCGAGCAATGCCATAAAAAAATATGCGAAAACACAATTAAAATTCATTTTTTACAATATCGCAGTCTCTCATCCCGGTTGAATGAAAGACGCAACGGCTTGGGGGATTTTATTACGTTGGTACGGCGATTTTCCATATTTGGGCAAAACTGACAGAGCTAAGGGTCATTTCCGCCGATTTTTGTCGAATTGGTGAAAAATAACTTACTGAGATCGATTTACTATAAGAGCCCTCTCTTCCAATCCAATAACTTCGCATGTAATAAAGAAATAGTTCAATATTTACACGTATTTACAAGCGAATTGACTCTTTACGCAGGAAAACGATTTCCGATCGACATTTTATCATCGATGGCTTCCATTAACAATAGATAAAGCTGGCTGATCACAATTGAAAGTATGAAATTTTTTGAGGCTTTCTCAAACGCCGCTGTTAACACGTATATTTTCAAACAATATACAACGAAGTATAGACGGCAATAGATACCATTTTCTACTAACACATGTCCCGCTTGTATTAAAAATACAACTCCATTATGGCTCCAAGTCATCGACGTCAATATATGTACTTAATAAACCTTTTCCCGAGATATTTTAAATTTTTAATCATAATGCTGATGTTTCATGCTCTCATTTTGAATGTGTAACTTTATGGCAACAGTAAAATTCTCTACTCCAACGTTTTGACACCATACAGTATCTCTCAATTGGCATTGAAACCATTACAAAGATTGCGTCTCACAAGAGTTCTATGTTAAAGACAATTTCTCAGCTAAAAATCTTTCATTTCTTCAGTTGATATTCGGAGAACATGAAAACGAATCCTGGTGAAGGAGCATTTATTAGTGTTCATTTTTTGCTACTCTCGTGGTTCCTATGCATTTTATTTCGAAAAGAAAAAGAAATTCATATTTTGCCACGGTCATCATAGCTAAATAATGTTCCTTGTTTCACTACGGTTAAATGTAGATATTTTTGATGCAACACATACCAGGCAGGATGACTTCACAAAAGAAACTAAAAGCCATACAAGCTCACTACGAGTACCAGCGACAGGCGACTCGGGGCTTGAGCGCTACCGAGCTAACCACTACTCAATCCGAGCCCTGTTCGCCATGTGAACGAGGCTCAATTCAATCGGCTGGTTCCGGCACCCCGGAGTCAATTGAAGGCCAGATTCTATTGAGCTGATATTTCGCACGCACGAGCACAGCGGACGAGAGGTCAAACGAATCCTCACGTGCTAGAAACTCCGCCTTCTGATTGGTCGGAGAGAACACAAAAGGACAGATTCCACGGGCTCCTTTTTTTCGGGCAGACAAAAAAACCGTTGATCCCGGTTTCATGGTCCCTCAGGGCATGCCTGAGGTAGGAAAATGGTCCAAAACACGAGTGCTTAGCAAAATTCCCCCCCATACAGCTTCAAAAATCTCAGCCAAAAAAAATTCATTCTGCCCTGCTCCCAGAACAGCACAGGTGTATTTTCACCTCCAGACATGGCGGTGGTGTTTGGTATGGCTCTACTTTTATGTCCACAACTGCTTTACCCTCGTACAAACTGTGACGCACACAAACGCTTTGTTTGAACGTCCAGTGTTACGAAAGTGGTGAGCGTGAGAAGCGGTAAACACTACTGCTGAGGGCTGGTCGATCGAAACCTCTATACTACTGGGGAGTTACGGATTCCGAGTAGGACGATTATATTGAGCATCAAATTGGTGGAAACTTTGACTGCATATTCCAAAAGGAACAGCATATCTCGAAACAAATAGTCGTTCCAGAAATTGCTATTTAATCGACGAATTCAGCATGGTAAGGTATGTTGGAGGAGGCGACCGACAGCTGAAGTCATTTGTGCCATCAGGGAAGGGTATGGAAGAGAGGGTGGTGAGAAACTCGGCGTCAGCATTAGCACTTGACGCAAGGCGCCAAGGGGACTACGGCTTCACATCCCATCCGACGGACGAGGTGTTGCGCTTTAAATGTCCTCCACACAGCATTCAAGTAGGGATCGGGCACTTCCCGAAAATTCTCTGCCACCGCCGAGATTTGAACCCGAGCCCACGGAGAGGGAAAGCAATATTTAATTTCTTTACTTACTTCGAATACTATAGCCATCACACCAACACGATTCCTTACTATGAATTTGGTACCTATATGAAAAACATACTTACAGCGAAAGAAATGGACACCTACTATCTCAGATGATAAATATTACCAATGAATAGCGAATATAACGTCCAATCATTTATGAAATAATGCGGCTGTCTATTAAATAAGTAATTATTTTTCGAATACACTTCTTGCATAACAAGAAGAACATTAACCAAGTATTTTAAACGCAATATTCCTACTATCATATAGCATCTGATTGCACAGGAAGTAATATATACCGCCTTTCGCTCAGGGTATAATTAATGTCAATGCCATGTTTACCCTTCATTAAAAATTAAATACTCTCCACCTAATTGTCCTTTACACTCCTAAAAACAAATCCTTTTACAGGAAGGGAAGGCAACCTTTTCAAGCCAGTGACCGGCATATTCAAGTTTTAATGGCATCGTGGATCGCGAATACTAGTGTTTACACGAAAAATTTTTTATAAATAAAAATTAATGCAATTAGTTTACGCAAAATATTGTCTCCACACTAACTGCTTCGCAACCCAAAGTGTTATCATAAAAAGTGCACACTTATTTTGCAGGCGGCGGACTGTCATTTCAAAATCTCATCTCATCATCGTTATAAAAATTTGTCATTTTTGAAAGTTAAGATTAAATGATGATTCACTTCCGTCACTACATAAAAAATTCTGAAATCAACTAATAGGTAATGAGAACGCAATAACAACAGCGCCATGAGACCATGTTACAGGCATTTTTCTATTGAAGGACTCCGCATTTCTCTGCTTAATTCCCCGTGGATGTTGTCTAGGTTTCTGTAAGCTTGACAGCCATATGGGAATTAAAAGTACTCAGAACTTCGGTCTTGACGCCTATTCTACCATTACTCTTTAAGAAGAACCAAATCTACTTACTGGAAATGTAAGATATGATAACATCGACGGTTAATTGAAGTTAATGGGTCATTTTAAAAAGAAGAGTAAAACTGTGACACTGAAATGGAAGAAAGGAAAAGCATGAGAGCAAGAATGTCTGTCTTTTGTGGCTTTGCAAATAAAAGCCTCCGGGCATTCTGTGTAATGACGGCGGATGAAAGTGGGCGGCTTCCACGAACTAAATGAACAGCATTTCGAGAAATTAAGTAAAGAGCAAAAAAATGACCTTTTACCCCCGTTTTGACCTTAAGCCCTCCTATTTCCGTTTCTTGCTCCTCAAGAAAGAAAAATATGGATGTCCCTAGCCCGAAAAAATCTCCATATCTCCGACAAATCAGAAAAAAAAACTCGGAGAATGGATACTTCACGTCAAAGTAGCTAGCAGTCGGCAATAGTTGCTATTACAAATTTCTAACAATGAGAAAATCACGCATTAAGCCAAGTCGTCAACCTAAAAGAAATCAGGGAGAAGTAGGAATCCACTGAATCTCTAAATTCATTTAACACTCGTGTAATACTTATGTATATTATGCCGATGGCTGAATAATCCTCAAGTAAAACAAAATTCCATGACGCAGGTTACTAGGGATAGTTGGGCAAATTCAATCAGTTCCAAAAGTTATAATCAAGTCAAAATCATAAAGATTCAACTTGTTTTCTATGGCAAAAATCATCTACATATTGATTTTTTAAAGCCAATTACTACATCCCAAACAAACTATATTTTTATACAAATGGGACAACAAATATATTTTAGCCGTACCTCAGTCAGTGTGTAATAATATTAATAAAACTCTGCTAAAGATTCGACTGACTAACGCTCACTTAATTGTTACCGATGAAAAATAAATATCCTAGGGCTAACATTAAAACTGATGTTTAACCACTCGAAAAAAGGGTTTCCTCCACATTGGATATAATTACACCACCACAACGCCGCTAATTTGCATCGCAAGAAATACCGATTTAAAAAAAAGCAAATGAAACTTCTTTTCCCAAATGCTTCGCTTTAACTGCAGAAAATAATAGCCCCGACGGCCGGTCGCGAAACCTCCTGCTATTTCCCAGATTAAAAATGAAAAATAACTCGATTCCTGCTCGGCCGAAAGGGTTTGTCTCTCGGAGATAAATGAAAAGAACAAAACGCCGACGGCACATCCATCCGCAGTTATCATTTGGAAGGATCACACGGTCTAAATAATAGATGGCACAGAAGATTGCGTGCTTCTTTCGCCATTCCTCACCCTTCGACCACGACGAGACACAAACAGGGCTCGGTGTACAAGGCGATCGAAATCACCCCATACTCCCGGCTCGCCCTGTCAGAGACGCGGGCGAGCCGGGGGACTCCGTAATGATTAACGGAATCAATAATCGAATTCCGGTTACCACTGAACACTGTTCGCCCGCAAACTTATTTTTCCTTCAGCCTGAATTTATCTATATGACCCCGGGAATGGGTTGAACCTTGAGGGGAATGGAAATAAAAGCAGTCCGGCTCCTTCTCCCTTCCTCCAAAACCATAGAACCGAACTCCTCCTGACTACGGTCCAAGATTCAATGCCGCAATGGAGAGATACAGAGAGAGGGAGCGAGCGAAGCAGGACTTTCACTGTTGGAAAGCTACGAGGGTTCTCATCTTGTCACGATAAATTCATTCCTCTTCGTGAACTCCAGTCTTTGTGGAAAAACAGTTTGTAATTTGACTTCTGATGGAGGCGATCAACACTTCGGACTTGGTGCGCAAGTAGACTACGTAGTTACCAGGGCGAACATTTTTTTATTATGTCGGCCCAGTCCAGTAAGATTTTCAATATTTATGTTAAATTGGAGAATATACTTCTATTGAAATGTTTTAACACATGATGATGGCTGAATATAAATAGTTAATAAAAATGTTTCTCGAGCTTCGTACAGGGTGATGATGTTGAGAGGCGGTATGACAATACTACAAAGTACCAACGGTACTCATAAAAAATTTGGGGTATTTTATATCAACACCAAGCATATTGAATATTTACAATAAATGATACCTGAAATTTTCAGCGCAATAAATAAGAAAAGCTATTCATGGCAGTACTTAAAGGAAATGAAAAAACCGTTATTTCACACTACATATTTTATAGTGGTTACTTTCTAGTCATGAGCCTGACTTGATGCTTTAACTCGGGATACTGAACATCGAGATAGTCAAAGCAGTTTAAATACAGGAAGGGTAAGAATTTCTTTATATCCATTGAAATCAGGACAGACTAAAAAGGCATACTGAACTTTATCATTCAAGGGGCAAGGGCAAGAATTCATCGAGGACAGGATTTTTAATAAATACAGTCAAAGAAAATCCCCTTACCTCCACAGCAGCAACTAGATTCAGACAACACGGATAGCAGAGAATATGGAACCCACCTGAAAAAGAAGAAATGAGTTATGATATTTTTTCCATTGCCAAATAAAGAAGAATACAAGTGTAATTGACAGCTCAAAAATCCTTAACTAACTTAATAAAGGTCAAAACGTAAACGATGTGGCGAATGAAGGCGTAGTAATGACGAAAATTTATTTTTTTGTGAAAATTTCAATATTTATTTTTTTGTGAAAATTTCAATATATTTCCCTACGGACGCTATAAAAAATAATCCTCTAAGCTTTTAAAATGGTGAAACTTATATATAAAATTTGCGTACGCTCCTTCGGTGATACAGGTCGTGGCGAAAACAATGAAGATTTATAGATGTATAAATTAAAAATAAAATATAAATGCCGTCTTAGCAAACAAAGATATAAGATGTGTCACAGCCCAGAATAAAATCAAAAATCAATCCTACAGTGCTACTGAGGCTTTGCAAAATTTATGATATAGCTAGCTTACGGCAAAAAAATAGTTGAATAACATTAACGCCTTGCCCGCCTTAAACCGCTGAAAAGCATTGGTTTCAAAATAAGGCCAATGCATTGTCCACATTTTGCATGCTGTAAATTCGATTATTTCCATCAAAGAATGACATTAACGAAAGAAAAATATTTCATCGAGAATATCAGTACCAAAATTATTCCTTTTGGATTGTGCAGTCATTTCTGAACCTCCTTAAAACAGAGGAGTTCGGCACTCACTCATGATCATTACGGAGTGGCTATTATCCACGTAGGCATTCTCACGACCCTTTAAAACGACGCAACGATGCAGTAAACACGACGATGCCACCGCACCGCACGTAGGCGTGAGGAGGCAAATACAAAGCTGCTAACGGGTTCTGGGTGTGAGGGTACTCATTCGCTTTTACGGGCGAAGAACATTATTCGCCCGGGGGGACTTGCACAGCACGCGAATTGCCTCCGTTCTCTCAGCAAGCACTGACTGACCACGGAGCATATTCGGTAAAGACTCGAAAGGTGGAATAGCGCAATTTTCGCGATCATTCCCACGTTGACTATTTTAAATGGCTTTCTCTAAGATCTTTGAGATACAGAGGCCGAAATTAGGTCATTTCTGTGGATGGAAACTTAAGCGAAAACTTAAAATAGGAAGCCTTAAGGAATGAAACGCCATACCACCAGATTAGACAGAAAGGAATAACAGTCACCGATTATATTAAAGAATAATTCATTTAGTTCCATGAGTATCAACATAATTCAATCGGCAATGCGGTTTAAAGATTAAAAAATGAAAGACAGATATCATAATATTTTAGACATGGGCCCGTAACCTGTTACATAACTGCTGTTACATACTGTTAATTACAACGACTAATAGTGGTTTTCGTTACATAGAATCTCCGAGATGCCAAAGGAATACCAACGTCGAATTCTCAACGATGAACTCACACTTTGCGCCACGAGTTCCGTAATTAATGCATCAGTGAGTATTTCTTTACTAACTTTTAACTAAAATCAGAGAGAAAACCTACGATGACGCCAAAGGTACTAATGTGATGAGACAGGTAGAGTTCTAGGTACGCATAAAAACCTTAGGTATCCTTAGGGATGGTCCTCGCCTACGTCAGATATAAAATAGATACTCCGTGCCCCGAACACTGGCCCTTTTATCGAACCAACCCCAAAGGTGGATGAAATTTTCTCACATCATAAAAAGAACACTTTCCTCGGCACTCAAACAACATGTTCTTCCATCGTAAGGATAGCGGACACTCTACATTGAAAACAGGAGGGTAAAATGCTACCGAGGTAGAAACACTTTCTTAAGGGCCGGCCCTTCCAAGGTAGCAATCTACCCCTGACACAAAAAAGGAACCTCGCGAACGGACGCCGTGTGCTTTCTCGTTTCGTCCCCAACCATTACATCCACCAGATTACTGTTATTATCCTTGACGAGCATGCCACCGACCTTAACAAAAAAAACACATGTGGCAATCATTCCCGAAGCCGCAAAACGGCAGTAACGACCCATCACAGGGTATAAGAGCATCAGTGCGCGTTAGATGGCCACTGACAAATCCCAGTACGTGCTTTATTGGCTAGCTGTTGACTCGTGAGGTCCCCGGTGCGATAGGGGATCAGCGGGTGAAGAATAGCTAAGGATAGAAAATCAATTCACACTCGGTCGCACTTCACAGCGTGTTTTTCGCAGCTAAGCCACGGGGTAACAATTGCCAAAGGAGCGTGAACAAACTCGCGTCTTCGTCAGAACCATTGCGATAACAGCTGGAACGAAAATGTCGAGTATTTTGCTTCCAACGGCTCAAGGCCAGAGCTAGGTAATATGAAAGGATAATCATTCATCCCACGAAGAGAGATAAAACGTGTAACGCTAGCAGAGAAAAGCGGCAATCATAGTATCAACACTATTTATTTGAAGGCTTTTCAATTAGTAACGAAAAAATAAGTTTTGAAATGAATACACAAATGGATATAATAGATTTATTATTATTTTGATTTATTCAGATGGTGGATTGATTATTTATAGTGAGGGTCTACAAGTCATTCGTAGATAATAATATAATGTAATTATAGTAGAAAGCAACACTACCATTGCCACAAATATTAATGCGATTTATTTCTAGGCGTTGATCAAAATCAAAGCTTGAGGCCTAATAATTAAGGGATGGCAATTATTTACAGTATCACAGGAAGAGATTTATTTCAATCTGAAAGGCTGTAAAAATGTCATGCAATAGTGGATCATTTTTACTGATGCTATGCGACCAAGACGATGAGAAGAGACCTAGGAAAGATGCCATCTAGCCATAAATCAATGCATCGTTTAGGGAGAGAAATGGCCATTTTACGTCGCCATTATATCGCAGATTTTAGGCGGTGAAACGATAACTCTACTGTTGTCTGATGCCATTAACTACTGGACTGGCCACGATCGGCGCCTTACAGCAAGACTGCTGCCCATTTCTCAATACATTTTCCAATCAAATATTGAGCACGTGAACTCATAAATCACGACTCTTCTCCGGCTTAGTCCTTCACTTCTCCTAACTATACAAGGCCATAACCCACTGAACTACCGGTATCCATAGTCTGTGTACAGTAGGGTGGCGCACGGGCCCGCCGCGATGCTGGCGGCCACCATACAGTATACAGACTATAAGAACTCAACTTCTTCCTTTACTTTTACAATGCTTTTCTTAGAAAAACACACTTTTAGCCCATCAGAAATGCACATTTAACACTATAGTTATAATTTATTCATGAGTTAAATTTCTCTCGCCATCAAAGTACTTACGAAATTGATCATTTAAATTCCCCATAGAAATACGACACTATATTAGCAATAGCAGTATAGGAAGTCATCCATGGAATTAAAAATTAATGAACTAGTAGAAATAAATGTGAAGTATCATTAGAGTTTCATTGATCGTGAATAAAGTAAATCGTTCAGGTGAACCCGAACTCACAAGTACGTTACTTTTAAACTGACCACAATCAATAGAGGTAGGTTATATGCGTTCACGGTATAGCATTTCTATTAATACAGATAATTCTTAATATAGCTCCCTCCAACGGAATTCAAATTAGCGAGTAATCTAGCCTGCGGTCAGGGATGGTACTCGATCCGTCCATCACGAGGGCGACCCAATATTCCACCTGAGATAGCATGATCCCAAGCACACCGTTGCAGCTATATAATCGAGCCGTCCATCGTCAAATAACTAACATTCCTCCTCATTCTGGAAGGATATCAGCCAGCGTAAGGCATTCCTACAACCCACGCGCTGGCTATGAAGCGGAAATCAAACAAAACAGATCGTAGGATTACGATCTCAAAGGTGAGTTGTGCACGTTCCACAGTGCGAAATGAATGACTCCAGTAAATACGTAATAGAATTACGGAATCAAGGGTAAGATCAACATCACACAGCTAATATCCTAAGACTGGCATATCGCATCCTAGTTTATCGGATTCTAGTTTCATTCAGCGATTCAGCCCGGAGGTTGGTTTTGTATAGGCAAGGAAAGAGCTCATCCCAGACTTAGGCTAAGGCGTGTGAATACCAAATATTCAGGGTAGAGGGACTAGTTTCTTTCCCCGGGCCACCTCGCACTTCGAGGATTTATTTGAAGTTGTCCGCCGGCTACACACGGAATCATAAGTCCGAAGGCTTCACATGCTCTCCCACGTTTCTAGCTTAAATGATTATAGTTAGCATCCCTATCTTGTAAGCATTTGCCCATCCAATTTCTTCCATTCAGAGCGGTACATGCTCCGTAGATATTCCCTAAGTTGACTTCCCGGAGGAATCACCCAACGTTATTTTTAATTGATTTTATCTATAAATTAAATTCCCATAATCTTCGGTGCTCTACACCTTGTCTTTATTTTTCCGTTTTTTAGTCAAAATTACTCAAACAGGCACCACTACGCTTGAGTTCGAATAAGATTCAAGGCACAGTTCAGATAAGCCTAGAAATTGAGGTTCGAATTACATGATATTTGTCAGCAGTAGTTTTTTCCTCGGTTAAGAGCCAAGCAAAGCTACTAAATTACTAGATAGGAATAAAATAAGTGGAAATGACAAATTTAACAAATTATAAATGGAATTGGCTAGAAACAATCACATCAAACTATCAGCTCGAAATGTCAAACTGATAAAAAATCCAGGCGGACTTATAAATGGATTTACCGCAATTCGAAAAGAAACTAATCGTGAGGAGCCTACAACTAAAATTCGGGCAAATTTTAAGAACACCGATACAAAAAACGAATAATTTTTCCAGTACAACAACAAAAAACTAGCTTTAATACGATCTTTCGCAGTCGGAATTGTAGTGGAAAATATGTTGGTATTAGGTTGAGCTTATCCGCTCAAACAATCAGCGGCCAAATTATTCGTCAATAAATACTGATCGGGGATCCCCATAAACCAATGTAGTCTCCGTATCGCAATCCAAACACGTGGCAGGAGTAAGCTAGCTGTAAGCAGATAAATTACTAATGCTCACGAAAAAAAAGATAGTGCAACGGGGCCCGTTAAAATTATGATTGAAACCTTCGATTCATCAGCGTTAGTAGACCACACAAGAGCCGGAAAACCAAGGGAGAACCCCAAACATTCTGAGGGAAAAAAAATATTATCTCTGTGATCGCTTCCACTTCCGATTTATGTGTCGGCTCGCACGCTCCTAATCTGGTTACAGAGGGGTGGCCCATAGCTTTGCGGTTCATCTAGGTCAGGAAATTTATTTGCCACGTGCGCGACAAAATTGCATACTAGAAAATCCCGTTTGCCCGACCTATAGGCGGGTGGAAGGCGGCGCATGGACGGACTTTCAAGGGTATCATGCAAAGGAGGTGAAAATTAAAGAACAACACGAAGACTGAGGCCGCAGATTTTTTCCCATGACTCCCCATTCAGTTGCATTCCACACCGAGCAACACCGGCGACAGCGTATAATTTAGGTGGTAAACTCATATCCGGACACAGAATTTCGCGATTTTTACTGCAGGCGACGCTTTGTTATTTTGCGCTTGAGAAAAGTTGAACGGTGGCTGGAATATTTTGTATTCATTCCGTCAACTTGCTAAAAATGCATATATTCCATCTCTGGAATGTGCTGCCGATAAAATGACAGGGTTTAAGCCATCAAGGCAAATACGTCTGCCCCAATTAATTAACCCTAAATTTTTTAAGGCTCATCAGAGTAAATTTAACAAGCTATACCAACTGCTAAAGCGAAAAAATCACAAACAGCCAAATAGATACTGTAGAATTCAATGTTAATAGTGTCTAGACATATTTATCTCCTGGATTTCCCCTGAATCCTCAAAGACTCATTTAAAAAATTAATATCGCCTAGATACTTCACACGATGTCACAGAAAATAAGGTTTTGATAAAAATATTTAATTAATTAAAACAGCTGATAGCATTAGTATAAAGAAATGTCTTTAACATATAACACTGTAAGAAGGAAAATGCTGTGCATGGAATATGACGGCTACAGTTTCCTTAAGTTTTCCCGATGGAAAAATAAATTTCCTGTACTTAGGCGATCCTCTCACTTTTGGGCGACAATTTGAGTACTTCTTTGGTCGCGCCAAACGACCAAAAATTCGTAGGAACCAAGACGACGAAAGTACGAATTGGATGAAAGACAATCATCACTGAGCCTTCAACCGTAAACAAGTCGTTTCCACTGAGCTGTACCCCTTGACTCGGTCAGTCTGTCTTGCTAAACGCCTTGTCCCTCCCCCAACGATCACCCCCTACTCCCTCTGTCCACCGTTGAAGGAAAAAAGGGGTTCCTTCTCTATAAGGAGGCAATTTTTCTTAGCCCGGGCCAGGGGAAACCCATCAAAAACCGCTGAGGAGAAACGAACCGACACGCGGTCGGTTCCTTCCCCCTCACCTACGCTAAATCCTCCCTCTCCCTAACTGGTAACTTGGGTAGTTCTGTTGACCCCTGGCGACTAGATCACACAAGAACATAAGGCCGGGCAAATAGATGCAAGACCGCAATGGCGTATGCTGGAACTTCTCAACTTAGGCTGGTCAGCTATTTATGGTTGACAATGCGAGTGGAGGCAGCGAAGTTTTCAGTACAGTAATATTGGGTGTAAAGAGGACGTATCATTTCCGTTCGACCGCTCTCTTTTCGTAATGTGTCACTGCTTAATAAAATATCGCCAACATCTTGTAATTCTCGGGGAAGGTGAATTACATTTTGTCAACATTTTTCTGTGTCTCAAATTTTACCTTAAGTATTTTCTCGAGTGTATTTTTTTCCATATGAGAAACTGGTAAATATTGATAAGTGTTGATTATATATTCCTCCTGAAATGTCAACATTATCGCGTACGTTTCAAAAATAGTAATGAGTACTTCACGAAAAAGACTAAATATGGCTTAAAAAAAGCAAACGCGAAAGTGTCCTAAAAGGCGAATATATAGCCAAAATTATCAAATCGTCTAAAATCGATAATGACAGAGAGAATAATACTGGGTTACGAAAATCGTCAGGAAGAAATGAGAAAGTGCTGAGAAGAGTGGGAGAACAGAGAAGTCTTTTAAAAACCTCAGGGAGAAGACGGGACAACTTAGTTGGCCATATTAAGAGGCATGATGGCCTGATACACTCCTGGCCTGATGTTAAAGAAAAGAAGAATGGAGAGATACATCAAACCAATCTTAGGATTGTTGGCTAATGATGATGATGAACGAAAATCAGTGGAACAACCAAACACATACGTCAGACAACCCCACGAAAATTCTTCAACTCAATGGCGAATAGTCTACGTTGGATTACACCTCTGATTCCCACATATCTGGAGCCAGAAATTCTCGCGTTTATCTCCATTTCACGCATTAGTCCTTAACAGCGAAAATAATCCAATCCAAGGGCGTACCCAGGATCAAAACTAGGGGGATCAAAACTTGAACAGCCATGGTTGTACAAGTTTTAGCATTTAAGCATGGAAAATATAAATGAAACCAAAATTTTAAGAAAACTATGACAGCGCTTTTTTAGTTTTTCAAATTATTTGCTAGAAAAAAATATTTTAGTAACATATTTAATACAACTATCATTACTAATATATCTAATATTTCGTGGATTTAAAGAGAGTTTACTGAAAACTTTCGTTTCAATCTAGTCCTGACTTTCCTTAAAGATTTTTGCGATTTTTGCTTATAGTGGGGGGCAGCTGTCCCCCTCTGCCCCTCGCTGGGTACGCCCATGATACAATCTGTTAGACGCCTTTCCCAAATAAATCACCAAACAGATTATAGCTATAAGAGAAGCCTAGTGGAATACAATTATAAACCACTGATTGCGATGAGGACGCGATTAAAAAACAAGACACGTGGGGATTTACCCTTTCATTGCGCATTTGATGATTAAATACAAGCTTTAATACTGAGTTCAGGAATTGTAAGCAAACATTATATTTTTATTATGCATATGTCCAGAATTTCTGAAGGAAGAGGTGAAGACTAGTAGTATATCTTGATGCAATAACCTAATTTTGACGTTAGCGAGTCCAAATTTTCCTTACATGGAAAAGAAAACGCGGCAAATTGGCAAGGCTACGTTTTAGGTCGTCCTCGTGAATATTTCCTGCCTCCGTACAGTTCATTCGTCCCTTATAAGAACTCGGATTCTCAAAAATGTGGATTCCGATTCCGAGACAGGAATGCCTACATGAACTCTTTAAGTTCCCTAAACGGGGGAAATAATCACAGCCGTCAAAATCCTCCCCAATATAACCAACTAAACAGGTAATGGTTGAGGGGAGTACGGGGGAGAAGAGGGTCAAATTGATGAATCTCGGAATGCAATGAAGACGCAAATGAATGAAAGTGGGATGGGTTTCCCGAGGGTGAGAGGTGGGAACTTCTTGGGGGGTGGAGGAGTGAGATGACGAGGCGGAGGGAAGGGTTGGGAAAGCGAGAAATAGGGCGGAGGAGTGAGAGAGGTGGGGGGAGAATTGGAACAGGGTATTAGGAGGGAGTGGAGGCGGTTTTGAAGAGGGCAGCGTGTGGCATTGGGAATTGTGACCTGCGCAGTGTAGACCGGGCGCCGGGCTATGAGATCGATTGAATGGAGTGCCGCCCGCTCGGGGAAGGAGGGAAAGTGGAGGGGAGGGAAGGTTTGTGGAGGGGGGAGCCGTGTGGGCGGATGGGATAGGGGGTGGGGGAAGAGGGGAGTGTGCTCTGAGGGGAGGGGGAGGGGGTAAGGGGGGGAGACCCCTGTAGTGGAGGCGGGAGGGATGAGGATCTCTGGCTGTATGTAGGCCACGAGCGTACGTCAAATGGAATGGACGAAATGAAAAGACGTTGGTGTAGCCAAGGGTGTGTTGTGCTGCAGGCGTGAAGGAGGGGAGGAAATACGAATCCACTCCGTGGCACTCTTTCATACACATCCACGGAATAGAAGTCGGATAAAATCGGTGTGTGGCACGGGGTGAAATTAGACCAAGCATTAAAAGGAAGGTTGCCACAACTCTGGAGAATTATACGATTTACTAGTCATTCAATAAATTAACAGCGTAGAGTGAAACTAAACCAAATAAAGAAAGAGACAGGATATGTTACATTCGCAGGTGAAATGCACTAAATTCGATACATTAGCGTCCTTTACTTCCTACACTATTTCAATTCCGAGCATGATATAAAATAATCTTCCTCATTAAAAATTAATATTCAACATCCTCTATAATGCAAATAATGTATTACAATTTGGCTTTAGAAACTATTCATTAACATACTTAAAGGTGGGTGGAATACTACGGTATTCAGAGGAATTCTTCCCCCAAATCTATGGAGGAGTGCCACATGTGACCCAGTAAAATAAGTGCTGGGTAAGGGAAGCAATAAGGCCATCTACTAAAATCACATCTTTACGGAATATTACATTTTTTATTTTATTTATTCAAAATATATGAAAACACACGGAAACATACGAATTACAATTTTTCACGGCAATTGGTGCAGTTGAATGAATAAATAATAATAAACCTTGGCCCAAAATTCTACATGAGCGTATTTTTGTTCATCAAGCACAAACTCGGAAAAAGATTCCGAGGTTACGAGGAATAACATGGTTATATTAATGGTATTATGCGATGCGCTATTTTCATTAGTATTATAAGAGGCGATTTACCGATAAAAAATGGATTCAAATGAAAGATGACAGATTCATTCTGTTCATTACACTCCACATGCCTAGATTGTATTTTTTTCTACAATATTTTTTAATCTGGTTTACAGTGCGTCATCTGTTCACAAATAAACGTACCCTTGACGCAAGGGTGGGAGCAAGTATTCCCAAACATCTCCCCCCGTCGCAAGCTAGGCTAAGGAGAGACCAAGGAGACAGTCTGCCATCGTGGAAAATAAAATAACTCAAAATGCTTCGGACAAGAGGCAACTTCTCTCGGATTACCCATCGCGTGAGAACATATATGATGCCCAACGTTTCGCGTTTTGTCACGTTCCTCACCACATTCTCACCCAGCTCCATACCCGAGATTCAGTCAATTCTCTAGGAAAACACCAGATCCTTCTGATACAGATAATCTCAGTAAGAGGACTGGAAACGTATCTTTCATTCTACTAAAATATCACCCTGATTGTCAGCGAGCGAGTGGAGAGAAAGTGAGAAGAGAATTCTGAATCCACACGCCTCAACCGTAACACTTATAAGTGAAAAACGAACAAAATACTAAGACGCTCAGATCATTCAGTTTATAGGGTACCCCAAACAAATATGTAAAATATAGCTAAATAAACACATTAAATTGTTTCGGAAAGAGCACTTACAAAAAGTGCTTCGACAACCAGCCTTCTCAAAAATCAGAGTAAGTTTTCTCAATGGTCAACACAGCCGAGTAGACGCATGGAACTTTCAGTGCTAACAAACAGTGGAGCAAAACTAATGACAAATATCACCAATGTCGCACCCGTCACCAGAACAGAGAACCATAGGGGGACGAAATTAGGCACGGAGACGAAATTTGGTGCCTTTACCTTACGATAAGGCGAGAAAGCAGAGTAAGTAGCAAGAAAGCCGAGCTCCTTTGCCAATGCACGTTCCTCAAGTCGACGGGGACTCGGCGGAGTTCAACAAGCTAGCGGTGTTCGTACATTGAACTGCATTCGCTACAAATCGGACAGCAGTGGCGGATACAGATGGCGGCGCAGGGGGCGCGCACCCCCCCTGCCCACTCATATTGCCAAAAAATGCAGATCCACTATTGTAACTTTTTTATTTCATAACATGGCATTGTCTTGATAATGTGTATAATCACTTTAATAAAAAAATTCTGAAGCTCTGCATGTGACTTGATAATTTTTTATTACGATAAAAGTAAAGGTAACTCAAGATATCTTTTGAGACCCCCCCCCCCTTGAGTTTTCCCTGTATCCGCGACTGGCGGACAGTACCAACTCACGGGATTCTTCCATGACCTCTCCCCTTACGATCGATATGGTGAAAATCATCGAGAGACGGGACGAAAAGAAACGGGCACGAAACACTGAATTCGCGCCCCCACGTTTTTGCATTGCAAAATTACGAACGCGTCAGTTTCACCGTACCCATGGAGCCACGAGGCAAGCGTACTTTTTCGATCGCCTCGAGGGACGGACGATAACTCATTCGCTCTAATTCTTTTCATGCGAAACCCTTTTTTTTTTCACCTCTCTTTTTTCGTGATTTAATGCTCGCAATCCCCTTCCGGCGAGAATATCATGCATCATCAACGAGTGTTGGCGACAGCAAACGCAAATTTTTCCTGGGACAGAATTTTGAATAGCTATAACCAATCCAATCTATTTACATGCGTCGTACAAAATCATTAACACTGGAAAAAAATTAATGCGGTAAACTACGTCGGGAGCACAGCTTTACCGAAGTTCACTATTCTCATTATTACACGAATATTACATTTTTCGTAAATAACCATCGATTATAACGCCTCCAGTTCACCGTTTAGGATAAATGACATGTTATGTAGCTAATTTTAAAATTTGGCATTATAAATACCACATAAAATAACGCTTCAGAATTGTCTAACTACCTTCAAGATAATAAGTAATACAGTTTACCTCCGCACCGTTTAGAAATTACGCTGAGGTGAAACGTATGCAAAACATTATGGTTTTAAAATACGGTACATAAAAGGTATGAAAATTACTAAATGGATTCATACACAATATTAACCGCATTTTTAATGCCATAAGGCCTTTAGGAATCCAACGGAGCAATTAGGAATGTCTAAGAATTTTACGTGCCGTAAAAATGTGACTATAAACTGATCAATGCAAAGAAAAATTTTGTGTGTGGTTCAAAGATAGTCCCAAAATATCTAAAAATGTGTCAAGTAATAGGGCAACCACTTCACCGCTGCCGTCATGGAAAAAAGCTTTAAGCACAGCGTAGTGTGTGCCTTAATGTAAAATATGCCATGGTGAGACCTGCGCGTCGTAAACGAAGAATGTGGGTCCCATTTCCATCATTATCTCTTTAGAACTCATTTCTTAGCATGCGATAACAAAGGCAGCCAAGAAACTCCCAAATAGTAGCGAATGTCTAGCCATAAAAAAGAGAAACATAATATAACTAAAAACAAATAATTACAGAATACCCTTCGAATTATTTCACAGCCAAATATGACCGGAGATATAGAGAATTGAATTTGAAAAATAATACAATACTTTGTGAGAGGTATTATGAGATTCTACACTGATGAGATGGATCGAAAGTTAAAATTATGATTACGAATAACAAGAGAACGAGGATAATCTCAGTAGCATACGTTCTTTACCATTTTTTGTTCCACCAGGAGAGGCTTCCTGCGATTTCCAACCGTCTGACATAAGTTTATCTTCATTATATTTTAACAAAAAAGCAACATTTTATACCGCTATTACATTCAACATAGAACAGGGTAGAATCAGAGGTGGAACGACTCCAAGAGCATGGCTTCTACGGCTGTTTCGCAAACTACAGCATGCAAAAACCATATACACGGGAATTAGAGCATTGAGAGTAAATTGAACCCTTCCACTATTCTTCAGGAAAAGTTGCAAAAATCATTCAATATTGAAAAATATTTTTTTTCTTGAAAGACTTGCACTCTACGTGCATACATCATTCTTCTGACTATCACTTCACTGACTAGAAGAATCCTACTGCAAAGCCAGCGAAACTGTCGTCTACAAATCACATCTTGCAGAAGGCTAAATATCATTCAATATCGATAAAAAGGTATTCAGAGAAAGATATGACAAACAACAACGAAAAGACCTAAGACTTTGTGCAGCAAATTATCAGTATGAGCTAGTTTCACTTGGCGCTCAATTTCGGAATCTCTTTGAACATAAAGGAGTTCCACTTGCCGTTAAAACAATCCACCCTCCCACTTTCATATTCTCCGCACAAATGGATGAGGCCCAGAGCCTCCCCTGACGGACTCCCTCCCTGTGGAAGGGGTCGATTTCAGCCCACTTCGCCCACGTAAGATGAAATTCTTTGCCGCCCACGTGCCTTCCAAGTTCCGATGCCTTTGAGCCCAACTCGGAGGAGATGAGGGAGAGGAACAGCCACGCGAATCCTTAAAACCAGAAGCCTTGTGAGGCAGAAGCGGGATAAAGGGGTGGCGGAGGTTAGCTGGAGAAAAGACTATTATGGAAAAGAGGAAGAAGGAAGTTGGACCAGGGAAGATTCGCTAGGCTTAAGTAATCAGTTTTAAACTGAGGTATCCGATTGCGGATT
Organism: Ischnura elegans; assembly: GCF_921293095.1. Classification (NCBI taxonomy): domain Eukaryota; kingdom Metazoa; phylum Arthropoda; class Insecta; order Odonata; family Coenagrionidae; genus Ischnura; species Ischnura elegans. Next base: position 74,539,038 of record NC_060249.1, on the reverse strand, counting down.
CCGATGAAGACGATTGTCTGGTCGGCTGTTTGAGCTCGATTTTGCTCAATAAGATAAGGCATCAAATCTATGGTTCGCGAGTTCACATCGTGGAATGGTGATATGGTAGAGTCAAGAACAAACTTCATATATTCCACAAAGTATTTATTAAAACTTCTACCGATTTCGAACTTTTCATGTCATTGCGAAGAGGCAATAAAATAAGGTAAGTACTTTAAAACATAAAATAAAAAGGTAATAGAATAAATTATAAAAAAGTATTCCATTACCTCCTGATAATGGCCTGAAAAGGTACCGGTAGTTATTAATAAATATTGGTGGGAATATGGCAGAGTGAATAAGCTTTTCCCGGAGAAGGATTTGGTGCTTTCCCGGCGAATGCTGTTGATAAAATCTTCACGGGAAGTCAGCCGGGTAAGGATGGACATTGCTGCCAACGTTTCAATGGCCTTCTCTGCCATCGTCTTCAGGGCGAAGTAGGCAAATAGTTCCCTGGCTTATCTCATACTTTCACTCAAGTGTGATCTCGGACCCTAATCAAAGAATTCATCCAGGCCTTTGATAGGCGAGAGTGTAGTTTCTATAGTCATAAAATATTTATTCACCTAGTAACTATCACTGAAAAGGAGTTGATTGACATTAAAGAATGCAACGGCGGCAGTTAACATATAGCAAATTAAAATATGCTCGAAGCGCAGCTATGCTACTAATTTTTTCAAGAGAATGTCACCAAGATCTCCTACAGCAAGCGGTAATTAATTTGGCCTACATGGGTACTGAAAATGCAACTCGCGTGACTCAGCAGTTACTGTCGCGTGTAGAGCTACTTTCAGCCGATATGATGATGGTAGCATTTTGCGGATTTGCATGCGTAAAAAGCCGATAACGACCCGTCGTCAAACGCTTAGGACGACGAAAAGTTGTGTCACATGTGGCTCATAAAATACAACTTTCGGAATGATTTTTAATATTGAATTCCTAGCTTGTATTTTGCTGATCATTGGCTCAAAAGTGGCATGGCATGTGACCGTTCATTGTTAATTGTTTAATGTTACGCATCGTAAGAGGCCAAACGTGCTGTTGTCAGGGCAACTTGATAATAAATAAATAAAATAAGAGAATGCCTCACTCCCGCTCAACCGGTCCTATTTTGATTTTTATTCGTAACGCATAACCTTTATATAAAATAATTATGAGTAAAATGCAAGGTATCAACTTGAAATTTTCAGAATATCGAAATTGTATCCACGTCAACAAAACCTTAGCCTCAAACAAACAAAAATACAACTGAGAAAATACTGAGGTTAAGTTTTAGAATTGGAGACACATCTACATGTTAATAGAGTTCACTCTATGTACCTTGAAAATAAAGACAAGAGGCTATCTTTCAACAAATAGTACGGTACTAAAAACGAACAGGAGTGAGGTATCATTTTAAGGTATCCCTAGCTCAACGAATGTTGCGAGACTAGGGTGATAAAGAGGATGAAAGGGATAGACGCAGGCGGAGAAATAGGGAAATGGAGGAGCCTGCACGAGTGGTGGGAAATTAACGGCTGAGGCAACCACCACCGATTGTGGTTCACCGAACATCCACGAAGAACAGAAGAAGACGGTGGTTCGTGTGGGAAGCAGGGAGGAGGGGGAGAAGGAGTTGTGGATATAAAAAGAAATAAGGAGGCTGAGCGGAGCATTGGAAGTTGAAAGAAAAGCGAAAAGGTGCGGTTGAGTGCGGAGCAGGATATAGTCTCCGATAACTCCCAAGGCTTCCGTTTCCAGGACTTCGCTGTCGACTTTGTGGATACTCTGCAGAGAACGGGGGTTGGTTCTGAAAGGGGAGGAGAGTTCTGAGACTGCGGCCTGCTTCCCTCCCGGGGAAACTCAGCGTGGTCGGGGAACTGTGATTTACAACCGGCAATGTCTGAGGAAACGAGAATCAGGGCAAAACGGAAACTAGGAAGGAAAGAACTGATTCGAAGAGAGCAAACCTCTTCGCTACGCGTACTCTCTTCCCCATGCATGTCTCCTTTTGGTAGTAATGACAGCAGCAGATAAATAAAGGTGGAAGCATGTGAAATATGGTGCTGCAGAAGAATGATGAACATTAAATGGATCGATCGAGTGGGCAATTAGGAAGTCGATAAAACTGGGAGAGGCAAATAAATTATACGATCTGGGAATTAGAATAACCAGCGATTGAAGAAGTAAGAAATAAATAATCAGTAGAGTAACCCAGGCAAAGAGAGCGGTCCATAAAATCAAAGGTCTATTTACAACAGGAAACTCAATCATTTAGTTAGTAAGAACAAAAATCAGCAGAATTTATCTGCATTATATCTTATGCGTATCTGTAGTACGCATCCCTATGGCAGTGATGGATGAATAATGATAGCAGAAGAGACTTCAAGGGCGAAGGAATTTGAGATGCGGCGGTACAGGACAATGATATAATTTTAAGGGATCGACAGAGAATAAGGTAGTCCTAAGAAAATTTGAAGAAAATTTGAGAGAAGAAAAATCCTTAAGAAAACTGTTAATAAGAGGCTGGCCAAGTGAAGACAAAATTGGGGGGTGAAGAAGCTCTCGGATAAAATTAATAGAACTAGTAATGGGGGATGTAAAAGAGAAAAGCAGGCAAGGCTGAAAAAATTAGCTCACAATAGAACTGACTTGAGAGCTTCGTCACACAAATCCTAGGATTTTTGGTCAGTAATAATGACGATGATATCTTTGAGCTCGACTATGTGCACGTCGGAGGTGTTGGGGAAAAATACATTCCCCGACATTCTCAGAACATAATGCAAGCGTGCAAAGAGAAAAGGACTTGAGAAGCGATGGTGTGGTTACAAAACCTCGCCCGAGAAAAGAATGGCGGTTCAGAGCTTCCCTTTAATGCGTTGAGAGCAGTATCATCCGATGGGGCAAGCCTCCCAATCGCCATGCAGTCGTATGATAAGAAAGGAAGTCGCTCTGGAGGGCCGCAGCACGATGGTCCACTTGGGGTACATTATCCGCATCATGCTTCAACGTCCTGCTCCATTTTCGGAGAGCAGCGACTAATGTGAATCCCTACTTGCGGCAGAGCCAGCACTCGTTCCGTTCTCCAAAATTGCATTCTGGTCCAGCATAACGCTCCTAAATTTTCTAAACCATTGCTTGAAGGAAACATTGCTTATGTAGGCTTAATAAAAAGGCGTGAATAAGTTTCACCGTGTGTTTTTCACATTATTAAAGGATCGGCGACCATTACCAATGATAATTATGTGCAAGGATAGCTTATTAATGTATATAATTATTTATATTAATATGAAACATTCTCTGAGTTATGGTTTTAGGCCTAATTTGGTGAAAATCGTAGATATCAGGAATGGAAGAATTAACGCTGTAATTCCAAATACATGCCTACAATCCGTTCATCTTTTCAATTACGCCTGCCTTTGTTATCCAACGCAAAATAATATAAAAACCTCATTCCTGCGTTAATCATGCTCTCCTCATTCATTCCCTTTGTTATCTTTTTCTGTTCCGATCAATAGGAAATGCGTCGCCGAAATTCACTCTTTTGTTTTTTCATTTTTCTCAAAAATTACAGCTTTTTGATATATATTATAAAATAAGCCCTTATGATATTATTCACCATTCATTATTATTAAATTATTGGTGATATTCACCATTTATTCAGACTGAGATATATAAAGATTGAGGTTAAAATATTGCTAGACGATTTTCTTTGCTCACAGCGGCATCAATCCGCATTTTAACATTGCATACACCCCTAGGACTCCTTAGAGATAAAAGATAAAACTCATAAATGAAAACCTTTGCCGTACTCAGATTTATTATTATATTATTTCATATATATATGACGGTATGAATAAAAAGATAAGTTTTAAGGCTTTTCACCTCTCTTTGAAATAATATTCCAGTAGTGGAATTTATTTGCATCAATGTTGCTTGACCAGCTTCCATTTCATATATGACAACTTAACGCCATTAACCATGCGGCAGCACAGCACCCCTTTTTGCTGGCAGCATTATTCGCATCTCAAATACGGCCACGGCCACATCCGAGCCAGAAGTCTGCCCATAAGCTACTAACTGACCCAAATTGCTGATTTGGAAAACACTGCCGCTCACTATGCGTTGGGGAAGCCTTACGCGGTATAAGTCATGGATCTGTCCGCAGCATCTCATTAAACATTTAGAAATGTCCCCTTATGGTGCGCTGGATGCGTACACAGGGCTTATTCCGCATTCCTCGCGCATAAAAAAGTCACAGTTTCGCGACCAGTTTCGAGCATAAAAAAAGAGTATTGGATAAAAACAGTAACTCCCAAAGCGTTAGACAAGATCGGAAACGAAATACTGCTATCACACGCAGAAACAATACAGCAGTGGCAACGTTACTGAGGATATTTTTGGCGTAAGAGTTTCCGACGACACCAAATGCATTCCCCCGAATCACAAATAGGCGACCTTAGATGCCCCCGGAAAGATAGCAGCCTTGACAATCTGAAGGAAATGTTTTTTTTTCCTTTGGAGGAAAAACTCTGTTGCAGATAGCAGAGAGGAAAAAATACCATGTGAAGGCAAATACTTTCCGACAGAGATAGGGGACTACCATTATTACAAAGCGGCTTTAGTTTATTAATTCATGGGAGCGCGATTGTTTGCAACACGATAGAGGCACATGAAATGTTTTCAAGCATCGCAGGCAGGCATTAAAATCTCAAATGCAAAGCGCATTTTCAGTTTCCTGACAGTTTAATATGGCATAGAAGTCGTGAGCAGTAGGATGAATAATTTACTTCATTCTTTGAATATTCAAATCCTATTCCATCCGTCTAAAGTGATAGAAATCGTGTCAAAGAGCTATTTTGATAGGTTTCTTTGAATCAAACGTCAACTTGAGTGATTTAATAATTTCTATGAGTAAAATCAAGCACAGTTTTATTATTAGTTACTAATTTCAGCTGTTCCAATACCGTATACGAACTTCCTGTTTTTCACAATTAAATTCAAAAAATTGTTGAATTGACGTTACTTTATCACTAGGATACTGTCTCATCTGAAGCACGTTTTCTTAAATTTTAATTTTGGAGAAAATCAAAATTCCTATATTCATCAACCAGTGTCTTTTCCTCTTTCCCGACTAAATAGAACGAAAAAATTCTACTATGAGACTTCCCAAGCCAAGTAGGTAAGCATGGGATAATATATTTTATGGCAAGTTTTCTTAATAAATTTATATTTTTTAAATGTAATACCACTTCCTTTAACCACAATTTCTCCAAAAAGATTAATCTACCGTAAAATATGAATTATCGAATAGTCTGAAAATTCTGTAAATGTCAGGGAATCCAATTCAAATCTCAATTCAGTATTGAGCAAACCCCGGAAGACACGTAGAGGTTAGCATGCCCAAACATCGAAGACATAAAGATACGTGAGAGGATGAAGAAATTCACCATTAGAATATTAAAGCAAATATGATTTTCCTAGACTTATTCGTAATTTTCCCTGGCATTTCTCGACTTTCCGGGTACAATGACATTCCACAGTTTTCCCTGGTTTTCTCGGGAATGCCAAAAGTGGCTACCTCGGTGTTGCACTTTCAATTACAACTGTGGGGGTTAGAAGCTGAAGGCTACAAGTGATTTTTTTTCTTACACAGAGTTATGTAGATAAATTAGGCAAAGAAAATAAACTAGATATTTAGCAGTTCATTTGATATTCCTCATGATGCCAGAGCAGAATAGAAACTCAATCCTACCCCTAAGCCACCAAGTTTTTGTATATTTCTTCTATCAATTTCTACACCTAACTCTGTTCAGAAATATTATTAGTTACTCTTGAATATAATTTTGCTCATTGCTGTTTACACTCTGTTTACTATTGTTGTGAGTCCTCCGTGATTGGTCTAGTGCTGTTTTTGGACTGCATTAAAGAAATATATAAAATCATTTGTACCCCTTGGCTCCTCGTCTATACCTAACTCTGTTAAGAAATATTATTTTTTATTGTTAGATATTATTTTGTTCTTTGTTGTTTCAGTTTTACATACAATTTTTTATTGTTAGTTTTTGCTTTCTTTGTTCCTGTGAGTCCTCTGTAATTGGCCTGGCGCTGTTTTTGGACTGCATTAAATAATAAAATAAATAAAATTACATGCACCCTTGGCTTCTCATTCCTTCAATTTTCTTCCGAAAAAATACGATAATACACCATTCTTAAAAGAAAAATCTAAAAGAAAAAGGGAGACTCTATGGGACACTTATCACTCCAAACGAGCGACGTTCCTTCATCCCCAGGGGACACGCATCGCGGTCTTCCCTTGGGCCACTCCCCAGGGATGTCGCAGATGAGACGTCGCGCTGCCTCGGCCCCAACAGTCCCCCGAAGCCACGATCTCAATCATTCCCTTTCTAAGAGAGAGAGAGAGACGAGAAGCTGCGCGATCGATGGATAAAATACACCCGTGCCTCGTCCTTTCTCTAACCAAGCCCGCTCCCTTCTTCTCGCCCTCAAAAAAAAGTAAAAACCTTCCCCCAATTAACGACTGCGACGCCGGGTCGCGATCTTAATAAAAAAGTAAATAAATAAAAGCATGCGGAGCAAATAAAGAGGCAAACACGGAAGGCGCCCGAGAAAAAAAATATATAAAATCATCGAAATAAAACAGTTTCGGCTGCTTCCTTTACGGTGGGAAAATGGTCACCGTCGTTATAAAAAGGGAGGATGAAAGTTTTCGGGATCCAATGAAACAAACTCCGGTCGTAATTGCAATCGCGAGTAGTTTTTTTCCGGTTTTCTTCTTCTTTTTTTTAGGGGTGCAACTGAAGACGACGCCCCGGATCCCTACTCCGGTTGGTCGTTAATTATTCAGCTGTACATTTTTTTCTGGTTCAAAGAGAGAGAGTTAGCGTTGCGTGGTTACGCTTTTGCACTCCCCGACCGTGCAGTTCGTCGCAGGAGTGGGAAATGCGGTCCCTTCGATTTCCCAGATTCCTCCTCACTTTCATCGACTTTCTCTCGCTTTAACTTCTCAAGTTCTGGTTTCAGGCACGCTTCCTGGTATAACATTTTGACAGACACACATTCATTATTTATCGTAATGAATTACTCACTCAGCGATCCAACCTGAAGGTTGATTGGGATTGGTGAGGGTAGAGATCACCCCGGACTAAATCGCACACGTATCAATTCACACATATCCAGGTTGCGGAGGCTGTTCCTTTCCCTGGAATGATATTCCCTGTTCGGCGGCCTCAATGGCGGAAGGGTAAAGTCCTCGCCTGCATAGCAAGAGGTCGCGGGTTCGAGACCGGACTATCCAGGGCATGATTCTTCGCGCTCGTGCAATTGTTAACTTGTTGAAAAACCATGATGCAAAATGCAAATATTTGCTGTGTTTTGTGGTATGGGAATAAATTAATACATATGAGGCCTCGTAGTAAATCTTAGGAATGAAATTTTCAAAACACACCTAAAACAGATAACTTCACAATCACTCTCAATCGATCGTAACAAAAACCGATCGGAATAATTACAGCAAAGCCCATCACACATCTCCCCCCGAGCATAGCCAACAAGCACTTCAAGAATTTTATTTTCGGCGTGTCCTAAGGGTTCACCACTGAACCATAGTTCAGAAGCCATGCGCGCGCTTTTACACTCTCATGAAATTAATAGCAGGTAATAGATATGATTTGAGGAAAACCGTAATTAAGGCAGGGTTATTTACCCTATTGAAGCTGAGTCTGACTCCCACACCTTATACTTGAATCTACACTCCCTAAAAATAGAACTGGAAAAACCATCTTCAATTCAGAAAAAAATATTAGAAAATGTAGAAATTCCAATATTACCAGCGTTTCGTGGTGTTAATAAGGAATCACACAGTATCATTTGCACCAATCGGACAACTGAACAATTGACCAGATTATACCTCACATCAAAAAAGCGTACATTAAGGTAGTAGTTCGCGTTAATTTTTTTCAATTTCGAACTTATTCAAAAAGTATATACTTGTACTTTACAACCCTTAAAATAGATTTGAACGAGACAAAATTTAACGGCAAAATATTAGGCTTTTAACGGACCTCAGTAGCACCCATACTGAAGGAATGGATTTGCAAGTAACTAAAATGCAAAATTATCACCACTAGCTGGATTCTTCACTTTTTAAAGGGTTTCCTACGACCAGTTTCAAAGGCGAAAATATTCATTAGCCTATTTTGGATCCTCGAATAACCTATCAAGAGAACCACCGAGCGCATTTTCTTATCATCCATTAAAATGAACTCCTGTTAAATAAAATACTCGATCTCACGTTCAAAAATATAGTTGAATGGACTGATAATCGATGAAATAATCATAGTATGCATACTGGCAGATATTTGAATAAATATTAACAAAAAAAAGACAGAAGGATAGAGCAACCGAAGGAAAAAATCCATCCCTTGGTAGATACCTTTATCATTACTTTATTCAAAATTTCGTTTCTGAGAAATCTCCACCGTGTTCTTATGGTCATTCGCGATACATTCCATAAAACTCATGCGGAAAAGAAGCCCATAGAAGCGTAAATAATTTTCATGTACTTGTTTACTACACAGAATAAGAGATTTCTTTAGTTCACTAACTCTCACCCTTAATCTGCTCATTCCTCGCGAAGGGAACAGAGACGAAACATATTTCAGAGCGAGTAAGTGGGGAAAAAAATCTCGGAACCTGAAACTAACGATAATGGCAAGGAGAAACCCGAACTTAATAAAGATAAATGGCTTACATTTGCAACCCCCACGACCTCTAAAATTGTACCCTGGCTAAAAAAAAAACGGAGGGCAAATTCTGCAAAGAGAGATGAATAATCACGCGGAGGATAAACAGCGATGCCCGAAACAAAAGGGACGGGAGAGGGGAAAGGATTCAGTAAAAAATGTTTTCCCCGTTATGCATGAAAAATGATTCATTCGCAAAAAAAACCACAGCACCCTTTAGATTAATAATGATTGCGCATCCAAAAATTTTAAAATATATAAAGTGTCAAACAATTAAATATCTTGAAAAGTTATTGTAGTAGTATAGTATTCATATTGCTCGTAAATTGCGCGAAAATAACACGTAGAAAAAAACCATCCGCCTTGATCGACTTGATCGGGATTCGAATCTTTCGAACCCGAACGGAATCAAAACCCATGCGAATGATTTTTTCTGTGTGCAATTTGCTCACAATTTTGCAGTGCGAGTGACTCCGTTAAGTTATCGCTGTGGTTAGTCCCCGTGTACATGAATTGTTCATAAATATTATGACAATATTCATTTTTGTCAGGAAAATACTTCAAGCCTAAATCACTTATTAGCATCTTGATACAATAATATATCTAAAATATTGGAGATATGTTTCGATGATACCGCATTAGTTTTATTACAACAGCATCAAATCTGAATCTAGTGCTTATGTGAGCGTATAAATGTAATTTTTACACCGAATATCCGTTTTCTCATCTCGGATTCTGGAAGCACACACCTATAAAAGGGCTGGTAAGAAAATAACTCATGAGATGAGGGAAGGATGAAAAGAAAGAAATAACTATGAGGTAAGATCAGGAAGATGATACCAAGAAAAAATGTCATTCTTTGAAGAAAAAATAAAAAGAATAACTCATTATTTTTTCGATCACAGTGACCGCATTTAAAGGTGAATTAGAATAGATTAAAAATAAATTAGACCTGAAAACCCTAATATACACATTTTTCATCGATAATTCAATCTACCCATGCAATGCAATGAAACATGATAAACGGTGAATACTGGCAAGAGTGTCCATATTTAAGCGATAAATCACCCTATCCCTGAGACTTGACTGTTTCTGAATTGAATTCTAAGGTCCTGACGTGAGAAAATGACCCCATCGCTTCATTTTCCACATAAATAGCATGTTTTTTTCAGGTGACATGCAAATACGATCTCTGGTGGGCACGGTAGAAAGTCATCCTATTGATGAGAAATGGCGTGTGACCACACACTTTCGATGCTATTTTAACTATGATACAACAGAATTATTACAATCATAGACATATACTAAAAATCCTACCTATATACCAATGGAAAAACCTATTTCATAATGAAAACTGGCGTTTCTAAAAATACAGTATGCATAAAAAATCGTCATGGCAGCATGCAGCATTTACAACCCGACTATTCGCCTAGAAGACATATTTCTCTTAAGAAATGCTGATTCAAAATTGAATACATACTTTGGGATTCAATTGAAAAATCAATGGATTTTCAACGGCAATGAACGATTGTTAATTGCCTGATTCACGGTTAACGTATTGCTACAATGAAAACACATCAGTAGATTATGAAATTCATGATGGCACTTCGAAGAAACGAGGGATGGATCTGGTAGAAAAGCAGACTTTAGGAGGATAGCTTAACAGCTAAACCGAAACGAGACGAATCAGAAATGAGGCTAGAGATGAGACTGAAAATATATAAGGAGAAAAAATATAATAACTCAAAAAGTCTCGTCTTATTTCGAAAAAAAAGCCAACAAATTTTTTCGCACTTGAATACCAAATTCGCTCTCTTCTCATTCCTCCACATTTTCGCAACATTAATGCATGGGTTGAGATCCTTCCCAACAACACGGTTGATCCGAAAGCAGATGGTCCCGGTTTAGAGCGATTGTCATTCAATTGTTCACTAAGCACAATCGTACCCTGCCCCAAGTCCCCATGGAATCGCTGCGAGGTACTTAGGCCGTGAAGGGGAAGAAGGCTCACGCCACTCACGTGGATCTGACCCGTTTTGCATCGATTTGCGTGCTACTGCGTACAGAGAAGCACGCCCCGAGGACTCTAGACACGGCAAGAGTCAATAAGAACGAGGAGACTGACACCTCTTGTTCACACCGAGGAGAAGAAAGATCGTGAGAATTGATTCGGAATATACCTTTCTTTTCACTACCACTAGAGTCCAAGCGTAAATTGTCCGTAACATGAGATTTAGTTTAAAGAATCTTTGATAATTGAGTTGTTTTCTCCACAAAATTAAAATTTTTGTTCACATTTTAGAGGCTATGTTTAAAATTTTAACTCCAGTAGCCTTAAAATGTTATTATAACGTCATAAAATTTAAATTAATAACAATGAGTCGTGAAAGACAATAAAATTTAATGGGTTGAAATCGAGCGATGCGTCTTTATAATGGCCTATTTACCTACTTTTGTTTATCCAATTATAATTAAAGTATTCTTCCGATTAAGGAAATTTTCCATGGAGAACTTAAGAAGAATTCAACTTAAGAACTTTCAAACTAGAGCTAGGCGAACCACCCATTTCTACCATCACTCCAAACCAATCGGAGGTCATCTTAAACGGCCATGGAACAAAAATTCCCCTGCAGCGGGAATCTAACATTTGCCTCAGCACAGATAATAACGTAACCCACGTTCCTTTATTACAATATAAATTATTAATTCCTTTGTCTATCAAGAAACTTTCATATTTAATTAATCCACGCAGTTACCCGAAAAACCAAGGTCCGTAACTTCATTCCTGGTCCAGGGTATTTTCCCCCACGGCACCTAATGTAGATATCACCTTCACACAGATGTTTTGATGTATTTTCTGATAAATCGATTCTGTCTCATCAATCGCATCTAAAGGAAAAGGATGCCACAAAACATTCAAATCGCATCACATCCAAACAAATTATCCTCGTAAAGAAACATAAATTTTAAAAAAGGCTTTAAAAAGGAAAGGATGAGTTCGCCAGATCAATGACAATAAATATCTAAACCGAAGGTAATAGCGAGAGCAGTTGTGATACTCAGACGCCTTATGTCTTCAGCAATAAATCATGAGCACAGATAGCACTGGACATGTCCAGTAATACCCTCGTATTCCCAGTAGATGTTGATAATATCTGATGGAACAAATTGAATACGATACCTATATTATGATTCGATGGGCTTTTCTTGTTAGTCTTTCTTAATAAAATGCTACCTATGCCTAGATCGCTTTTAATGATATATAACATAAGAGTTCCCATAATATTCTCCCTAGGTCTTCAAGATGTCGACTCGCATAGAAGGCAAGATTTAACCACGTAAATTTACGCGAATAATTCCAACTGCGCCTTTGAAGCAGAGAGGAGAGCTTCCCATTAAATCAACGAGACAAATGATTTCCATCCACCCTCAAACTTCTACAATAAATCCAGCCGCTGAACAAATCGGTAACGGCCTTTTAACTTAAGTGCCTCCACCTTGAAAAGCTTCCTCATTGAGTCCCATTTTGCAATTTGCCTCAGACTCCATCCTAAGAGAAGAGGATTTCATTGGTGGTTTTTTTAAAGAGAAATATTGATCCTGCCTGAAGATAATGTATTTTGGCGGCTTTTTATGAGCGTAACTTTTATGTGGCATTTTTATGTCGAGACACGCATCAACGAGAGCAAATGGAGAATGATGACTGACCGTAAACACTGTTTCACCAGAAAGCACTATTTATTTTTTTCCGGATTCACTTTGTTTATTTATGACCGGCTTACTTCACGGCCTAGCTTGACGCTAGCAAAGGGTTTCGAAGTCCATAATGTGATCGAAACAATGTTCTTTGTAGAACAAAATGAACTCTCATTTTGAGCAAACAATTGAGACATTAGGTGGAGCATTTATGAAAGAAAATAAAACTACCTAGTTCAGAGAGCTGGTCAGCATTATGAATGATTATTTAACTCTCAATATTTAAAATGCGTATATTTTGGCATATCACTCTATTCCATTAATATCAAATATTACTTTATAGAATTCATAGCATAGCACTCAATTAACTTACTTCATAGTATCCGCAGAATAATACTCTTATAATATCAATTTTTAAACTATTGTACCATAAATAAAATTTTAGCATATGAAGATGATTTCATTACACGAGTTGGATTGACGTAGCTCTCCATTCCGCTCTCCAATCTGCGTTTTAATACTTACGTAATTCTTCGATTTTACATGTATTTTATTCTCGGAATTCAAATTTTGCAGCACAAAAGGGCATAGAAATTAGTTCTCAATACTTTTGTTCATACTACACGACGAAGCCTAGATTTTAGCCTTGAATAAAATCCAAAACGTAATGAGCTATTCCGTTCATTTCTCCGAGTAACGAAGTCCACCAGCGCTCTTGGTAGATAGCTTTCACCGCTTTGGAGAGCGCACCGAGAATAGGAGCGTAATCAGTGATTGCTGTATCAATTAGAAAAATAAGAATCGAGGAAACCACATTCTTGCAACAATGAACACTTGGAAAGATATGTGAGATATGAAAAAATTTACGATTTCTGTTTCCACCAATAGTCTCATTGTGTTTCCCGATACCGTACAATGCAGCGTCTGCATGACTCCGCCAGTGTTTCGCGAGACTTATACCGCAGTTGGTTGAATCTTATCTTCGTGTCTCGAGAGAATCCCTTCTCAAGGCATTCAATACTAGTGCCACGCTCTCCACTCCCGGCAAACGCGACGACTTCAAAGAAACCTGAGAACTCTCATTAAATCTCACAAAAACACCATACGCCATTGTACTATCCACAAAACCAATCCACTTCCTTGGCATCACTTTTGCATAACCCTCAAATACTCAAGTCTTTATCCACTTAACGCTTTATCCACTTTGTGACAGCCAGCAAAAATTTCGAGGAGTCATTCTGATTTTCAACGAATTGCACTTATAGTATAACCAATAAATGTGTACTAAGGCAGGCATCCAAGACTTTTCACTGTCAAGTTTAAAACAGTAATCCGTTAAAAATAACAACAGATTTTATAATATTTAATACGTATTTTTTAAACATTCCCAACCATTTACCCCTTTCCTAACCTCACTAGTCTCTACTTTTCATGACGAGAATGACGAAAAGAACTTCACCAAAAATGGAGTAAAATCATATTTTCCTATGAGGCAAGATTGTGCGTGCAGCGTGAGACAAAATGTTTAAAGTTGATTGCATCACTGAACTATTAATTCCTCTTTTCATTTTACTCGGGGAGAAATTTATCAGCAAATATTTAATCAGCAGTACCTTTGCAACTGAACCCAATAACTACACTCCAAAATGAATCACCTTTGACATTCAAAATGCTTATCAAAGTACCACTAATTTTCCGCAATGGGTAATAACAAGGACAAGGTTAAAACTAAAGTTGCTAAAAGAATATGTTGGATTTTTCAAACGTTTTTTTACTTCTACGCTATAGCTAAGGCTAAACAAAAGATATTCAAAGAATTAATTGAGCTTTTCAAACGTCTTTGACTTCTATGCTACACCTTAGGACACTGTTTCCCAAACTTTTTCGAGCCACCGCCCCCTGGGATCCATAAACCTATACTCAACGCCCCCCCAATCGGTATCTTTAAAATATAATCAGAACCATATACTAATTAACCAAATCAGGAACATTGTAATAATTAAATTAAAAACAATGACTAATTAATTGACTAATAAATAATTAAGTTCTCTGTGTCGTGAAGTTGTACCAACGATAGACCAAATGAAACTAAACCCCTTCAAACGTTTCCCTTGGGCAAGAAAGGCTTGGAAATATTTTTCGACCGTTCTTAGTTTAAAATGTAAGAAAACACATTGTTTAAATTACTTCCATATGCGGGAAACAAAGTAAACTTTAGAAGCGTAGCTTAAAAACGAAGACAAAAGGAAGGTTACGGAACCTTCGCATTTGTCACATTATCAGGACACTCCGGCGCCTCCCTGCCGCCCCCTTGGCACTTTTCGCCCCCATAGACTACAGCAACGCCCCCCACGGGGCAGTAGCGCCCCACTTTGGGAACCACTGCCTTAGGATATGTCTAACTATTTTAGCAACGGAAATATCATTTCTTACCGACCACCCCCAAAACAGCTGCGGTACACATGCTTTGTGAACACTTGAATGAAACGAATGCCCTCAGGATATGTCCCATCGGAAGATCAAGGGGAATACGAAGACTACCAACATGCGACCACGCAAACGTAAGAAAGACTCCATTTGCCTGATGAAGAGCGTCCACCTCCCGCGTTTCCGAGAAAACGAACCCCTGACGACGAGGAGGCAAACCACTCCTTCCAGGGCCGATGCTATCAACATCGACCTTTCCCCGCGGTGACCCCGCATGGGACAACACCCATCCCACCTTATCATAATGCATCCTCGATCAGAGACAGCATGAATATACATATATCAATGGATCAGTTTCTCTGACAAGAGCACAGCTCTATGGTGGGATTTATTTCCACAGAATTACATAGACTAGCATGAAATGGCAGACTATCGTGATCGAAGCTCCGTTTAACTAACCGAAAAAAATTAACAATTATTGATGCAGTGATATTTATCATAAATGCAAATACTTTTTAAATGTAATAGCTTGGAAAAATAACAATAATTCGTCAATTTTCATTTTTTCAACGGTCAGAAACTAAACACAATGATCACCGTTAGCATATTATGTAATGTAATAGGCCGAAATAATTAAAAAGTCTCAAATATGTAAAACTTCAGCAATGAAACAACAGTCTGCATAGAATATTGATAAAATACTCGATTAATTAATCGATAATACAACGTGGTATAGCGGTCATTATATTTATCTAATAGTAAGCTATGTTTATTTACGAAAAAGTTCTCTTCTGTACTGTTTAATATATATTTCTGCTTCTCATGGGTCCACTAATCAAGCGCACTATTAGATATCAAAAATTAAAATCAACGGACCAAGATACCTTTCATCTAGCATTAAAAATAAGAAAAACTCACGAACCGATCATGACCCAATCCATAATTGCAAAAGGAACCATTAAGGCGATATTGAGAGAGTGACAGAATTGGATCAGAATTGTGGGTTGCAGCACCGCAGGGATGCTGCGTTCGGACGCGCCACGGTGGAATTTGGTTAGGGTGGGATGGTCCGAGAAAAAATTTTGAGTTGATTCAAATCAAATGATATTTTAAGTTCGCCAAATATTTTCTAACTGAGCAACATATGCACAGGGTGGTGATATGGACATAATTGGTACAGATGAAAATCACAACGCGTGATGGAACGCGTGGTAACCCTTACATTCCGCGGCGTGGCGAAAGATATCAAATATTTAATCAGCTTTATCTATGCAACTGAATCCAATAACTACACTCCAATATGAAGTACTTACCTTTGACATTCAAAATACCTATCAAAGTACCAATAATTTTCCCAAATGGGTGATAACAAGCCACGTCGGCAACAAAATGTAAATAATGCTAACAAATGCTAATTATAATAAACATATTTCCATTTCAAAAAATAGGAAAATAAACCACCTTCTTAATTCGACCTATAATGTAGAACTCTCATCTGAATTGCGCTCTTACAGAGATTATTTCTTACGGTGTTGATCAGTAACTCCTCGATTACAATTAGAATGTTCCTCAGCTATTTTTCAAATAAATTTCCTTATTTTAAACGCAGATCCATAATTACTCTTTCTCAAAATCTCATCAATCAAAGACATCCAGCCCATAATTCTGTCACATTGTTGACATAAGCCAACAGTAACGCGAAGTCAAATACGCTGGAAAAATTCTTTTACGAATACCTAACCACGGGCAAGGAATTTATCTCTACCTCAGTAAACTGCACGCAGTTAAAACCTTTTGAGCAGTGCCACGCAGCCTCGCTCCAAATCAACAAGCCTTCATCTCGTGTGAGGGAATGAAAGAATTTTACGGACGCAAGGACGAATGAAGAGAGACTAAATAAATGGGAAATACACTCATGACGACGGCAAAGTGGGATGAGATAAGAAACGGCAGCCAAGACTTGCGAAGAATTCTGGGGGTAATAATATGTTTTACGACTCATAAGAAATTAACGACCGGGAAGGGCAGGGAGGAATGGAATATCCTCCGCAGTAGTGCTGTTTAAGGGAAAGATCTAAAGGATTCAGTGAGAGCTCAGATAGAAAGATGTGGCCAGATATAAGGCATTTACGATCTAAATCTAATCTGAGGGAAGGAAGGTTTGGCCAGGCTATGGAAACATTAGGATCGTAACTTTAAGTGAAGGTTTTCGCGCGGATAGGATAGAAATTTGGGGATGGGAGCGAGAAAGATGAACCACAAAGAGCTCACATTTTATATTTGGCCTTCTAATGGTTGAGACAACGCTCTGGAAAACATTTTGAAAGCACATTGCTACAAGTGAATTGCGACAAACTTGCAGATGTATACGCCTTTAAAAGTAAACTCTGGGAAGTTTTTTTTTAAGTTATCATGACGTTCATGGGTAAAACATATTGTATTACACTAATTGCAAGTTTCTTTTTCAATTAAGTAAAAAGTATTAATTCACCCTTAATACAATACATTCTTAACGCTTTAAAGAGGCATCAACATAAAAATTATGAGGTTAAATAAACTTCACGCTAACACGCGTTAATCATGAAATAATAATAAGGAAACTAAAATATGATGGGATATAGAAATCATGAACACCATATGGTATGAATAATTCCTGATACTTCAAGCAATATTGAACCGATCACCAATCCGAAGAACTGAGTCAAAGCACAAAATAAGCAGTTCACAAAAATATTTTGGGGATATATCTCGCTGTTTGTCCTTTTGCTCTAAAACTTATAAACAGAATCATCATTTTCTTCTAATTAAACTGCTCATATTCCCTACACTAAGGATAAGGGCTGCGTACAAACCTTTCAACATGGCACAAGCCTTAATATCGAATAGAATTAGAGGCACCAACTTGATGTACTTACATCACGATTCAGATATCACACGGAATTATCCCCGAGAGTAGAATCAAGTGTTAGTTTTTCTGAAGGGCCACGCTATTATTTAGGCGATACTTCCGAAATAAGGAGGTTCCTTAAGTCTAAGGTATAGTTAAGTACTCGAAAAATACGAGGTAAATTTTATTAGATGATTTTCAGATAGCTTTGGATTGAACAAGCTAAATTTGGATTGATGATGTTGATGATAGAGACTACTCTAGGTTCAGATGAACAGACAGTAAGGTAAGTGAAAAATGAGAGAACGAAATAGATTTTTTAGAGTTGGATTTGTGAATACCAGCATCAATGACAAATACTCGCTATAAGGAAACCGTACTTGTGGTATAAATGACCAATTTCTAATGACGGATGTATGTATCACGGAACTATGTGCAAAACACCTGCTGTCAAAGCAGTCCACCATTTCGCCCAGAGAACATAGAACCCAGGAAACCCAGTTAATCTTGAAATTCCGCAGGATCTAAAATATTTCTTCGTCCAATTTCCTCTCTTTTTTCTCAATGCGAGTAAACGAGGGCAACTAGCGCGAAAGAGGAAAACTTTACGCACAAGCGGGACCTGAATGTTGAAAGATGAGCCCATTACCTTAAATCACGTCCCTAAAATCGGGCGTAGCTCGGTTTGGAGGTTATAGGTGAGGTGAGGAAAACTACTCGGAAAAGTATGAGAGGGATGTTCTCTAGAAGAGGGGTGCAACTCGCTAAGTGGAAAATCGAGCTCATTACAGCAGAGTAAGCGTTGACGAGCAAGTACGGAGGACAGGAGTTTGAAGAAATGAGGGAGTTGAGGGCTCGAAGCAGACGGGCGATGGGGGAGCCTGGACTCGCTAGATGAGAACTCCAGAAGACTCACTAGGTGAGAGAAAAATGTTGCACGAAAGAGAGACGATCTCCATTCCAAAAAGTGTGCCATTACTGAAGCAGAGACAGAGTGCGATCGTATTTCTGTGTGTGCAATCGAAAACAGCGAAATAAAACTGCGTAAAATATACTTAGTAGGTACATCCAGATGAATTTCTCATTAGCATTAAATCCATTATCAAAATCTCGATATAATTAATGGGATCTTTGTTGGACGATCAATTATAGAATCTTTTTTCACTCGATATATGCGGACAAGTTTTAAATTCATGATATTTTCTCAAAGCCAACTGGCATATATATTTTTTCTAAGTTTTGGCTTTTTTCGGTCTCATGACAACAATGCAACAAAAAATTTAAAATGGAGTATTCATAGTAATCCATTGACAGGAAAAAAATCATAAAATAACAATTACAGTTTGCATAGAACGCGTAAAATTGCTTCATCGATGCTCCGTAGATGCCTAAAACTTATTTTGAAACTTAAAAGATGATTATTTATATTCAAGTGCGATAAAAGCGTCCAAAATTCGAATGGAAACAAATTTAAATAGCCTTCAAGCTTAATGATATGAAAACCTTCGTTATGACGGCGAAAATGCGAGGATGATTTAATCATACTGCACAGAATGGTAATTGGTACGAATAAAGAACTCGATCATTCCGAAAAAAAGATTTTCTCGACCGGTTTGAAAAAGATTCTTTCCATGCACAGTATAAGAGCCCGTATTTTCCCTCGAACTATATCTGAATGGATGGGCACTACATTTTCTCTCAGCATTTATTTTACCAAATAACAACCATAAATGATACCGGATACTTAGGGTCGGCCGCACATGCAGTGATTATGTAGAACACTAATTCAACGCATAAGCATGCACACAAAACAAGATAAATGATTGGTGCACGAATTGTGAGCTTCAACGAGAACTGATTCAGAATTGCCGAGATTTCAACTACGTAGCTTTTAACTGAGCCGAACGCTTTTAATACTTAAAAATTTCGGTGGGGATCCAACAAAAATGTTATTTATCTCCGCGTCAACTTGCATCGATTCCACAGAGTATTTCGAGAGAATGATCTAATTTTCTCTCCTAGAGGAGGGATGGGATTCGCTAATGAATTGATTGTTTTCATTCAGATAAATCACTGCCTACGTCGTCGTAATGGAAAAATATTTGCAGCCATTTTAAATCCGCAGCCGTGAATAATACGGATTGGAGTATGCCAGAAAACCATTCGTATTTCAGTCATCGGACTTAAAGCAGATTGTGGTCACGGCCGTGGATGAGATAAGCGAGGGATAGTAGGCACAATCTCAGCGGGATTGGAGTGGCAACTGGTGACATTGAATTTTAACTTCTGCGCTTCATGTCAGCTGGGAATCCAAACATGGAGCTACACTCATTAGAGATCTCAATGATGGTGGAGAGGTTGAGCTTTTTTATCGGACACGCTACTGAGGGACTAGTGATGCTCCATACCCATTAATATTCAATATGTAAGTTTAAGCCAGGGAAAATACCCCGGATAACTACCTTGTTAAATATATGGGGAAATGTGACTTCCAATATCTTTAAATGTATCAACAGTCATAACTTTCTAAATTACATACTACTCTAACATTGGCGGATCCAGGATAGGAACAAGGGGGGTTAAAATTACAGCAGCAGTGGGGGTCAGAAAAGAAACCATTCTATCTAGTGTAAATTGGATACCCAAGGGGGGGGAGAAAGGGGGCTATATCCCCTTTCGTCCTCCCCCCCCCCCCATTCCACCAGTGTACCCTATTATCCTAGATTAAAATCTTTTCGTCTTCGATATAAAAATGCAGGAGTGCCTTTCTAAAAATATACCCTATTAAATTTCATAACATTTTCCAGTTTATTGTTTTCCATAGTAGTCCAAAAGCTCACCTTTGACAAACATCAATAATCAGCTTATATTGAATTCTGCTTAAAAAATTCAAAGCAAACCCTCAACTTTCAATATAATTAGGGCTGACATTTACAGACACTTATTGAAAATTTTTATATCAAAAACAATCTCGGATAAATATTTTTGTAGCGACAAAAAGTCGAGCTTAAGCTGCATCAAAGTGGGCGGACAATATAAACCTAATTAACTTCAAAATTAATCATTTTATGCTGCCATTCCTGTCTGCTTATCATTGAGTTTACCTCTAATATAAACAGCCCGGAACAGCAATCAATCAATATTGAGGAAAATGAAAGTAAATGAATTAATATGAAAAAGCCAGAAGAACTAGAAATTTGATTTATAGGGCAGAACTATTAGTAAGTAGCATGAAAAAGACAACTTTTTCGAATTCAACAGCCTTACCCCTATCTCAACTCAACAACTGTCTCCGACTCAGCGTGAGTGATAGGGGGTGACGTAGAAAGCATGGGCTATGCATGATCCCCTGGGTTTATGGTTATCCGGCATGTTGAATGTCCACAAAGGAAGATAATCTCAAATAGCCGCACACAATCCATTCTTAGGAGGGAAATGGGTGACGATATGCACGCTGGATGCAGTGTGTCTGAATACACTGGCCACGAAGTCGATATTACGCCCCATTAATCTTTTTTTCTTATACGTTTCCCGTCGAATAAGGGACTACTAAAATAAAATCGGAACTTGGAAGGAACATATTCCTCGCAGCATTTTAGTAGGTACTTAAATTATTTCACCTCCACTTCACCCTCCCTCATCTTACTCTTCCTACTTCTTCAATTTTCAAGATACAACTCACCATCTCGGTGTGTCCATACTGGGCTGCGTAAACGACTCTTTTTTATGATCAGTAAAATCTTGATTTCATGGAGAAGCATGATAGCCTGTAGAGTGGTGTACTAGAGTGCTAAGCTGCTGATCGACAGGTCCCGGGTACAAATCTAGAGTGAGGCCTTCGAGCACCCCAAATCAAAATCCTCGAAGTGCTAAGTGACCCAGGGAAAGGAATTGCTCCCCTACCCCTCATGCATGATTTCACAGCCCCTCTAGCTTAGTCCAGGGTGAGCTCTACCCTCACTTATTCAGACCAATGTTCGGGTTAATTCATGGATTGAATGAGCGTCTCATTTTCCTTGATTTTCTTCTTTCGCTCAGAGTAAGAAGATGCGGATAAAAAGATTTAACTGCCCGAGTGGATTAGGGAAACCGAAGCGGAGCTCAAAGGACAAGGGAACCAGAACACTAATCCATGGCATTAAAGCGAGTGATGCTGACCACATCAAAAGAAGAGGATGAAGTTAACGGTGGGAAGTGTCCTTTAAAAGCGGCCAAAAAAAACGACGAAAAAAGAAGAGTATACAAAAACAATTAGAGTGGTACGTCCTTGGCTTTACAGCGTAGTAAGATGACTATTCATAAAGAAAAGTATGGTAGTAAAATAATTATCATTATTCGTTATTGAAAAAAATCATTCCGAATCATTACAGCCGGATAAATTTTAAACAAACGTTTCGCGTATTCTTACATTGTCCGAACTTTAATTTTGATGAATGCATCGTATATTACCCAGAATTCTATCTTATAAGAATAGTTCTTTGGCATTGGATCAGATTACTGGTAGCTCTGATCGTTGGATCTGAAGAGGGCTGTTTGGTGCGTTGATGAGATACTACATAGCGAAAAGATATGGGAGACAAAGACACACAAGGCCACTTACTCTTTACACCTCTGGCAGACAAGAATCAGAAGCTGTTTTGAACCGAAGACTGGAAACATACAGCACAGAAAATATTTTGGGTCAGCTACTGAATAGATTCTTCCCAATACAGGACTTAATATCAACTGAATCAATTAGAATAGTTCGCTCTAACATATTACCAAATAAAAAATGCGAAGAGAGATAATTTCTCCAATTCGATAAACTGTTAATATTGCTAGCCATTCAAATACTAAATAAAGATCAAATACACTCCAAGAATTACCAATAACCATGATATACTTTTTAATTTAACATATATGCAACCAAAATAGAATTGTAATGTTAATATTACAGGGGAAACACAAATCGTAGAAGGAAATAGCTTTTAATAACAGCGATGCATGCAAAATGATTTCCTTCGCTTTTGAATTCAATGATTCATCTCTCCAACATGTTATGCAATACACAATGCGCACGCTTAATAATCCAGGAGAATAAAAAAAATAGTTCTTTCCCATAATCCATGAATATTCCTAAAGGGCCAATGAATAATCCTTGCGGAAGTCGAGTCCTTATGAGTCATGCCATACAACTTGCACGAATGCTTACTAAAACGATCGCGAATACGCATACAAAATTCCAAGTACACATCACGTTCAAGAGAACCCAGCTGCGATTCAAACCATGGGATATCGGGGGATAAAATCTTTTTGGAAAAAATTGATAAAGAAAACATTCCCTTTCTCTCGTCGCATGAAGATTTTTCGCAGTAGCCGTCTGGTACGTGCAGACAAAAAAATAGCTTCGTAGCCACAACCTAGAGGAATAGAATACACAGGAATAATCCCATACTGCGAGGACCTTTCGGTGAGGAGAAAAAAACTTCTGCCATCGAGAAGGGAACATGTTATCACGACGAATAAAAGTAACAGTCCACCAGCAAGGACTAAATAAGGACTGGGCTGTGTTGCAGAGTGCCAGCATGCATTAGACTCCAGATAAAAACCAAAAATTCATTTAAAAACTGTTATTCATGGCACTTCACAAACATTCCCGTCTGAAATGCAGCGGTGAGAGCAAATAAATACGAGTGGAATAAGTGGAGATATTCACAGAGTGGAAGTCATTCATGGATGGCATTTTTTTACTTCCAAGGAGTAAAGAAAAATCATTTTTAATAAAATCTAATGCCTTTCTTAAATTACTTTTTTAACAAAGCATCATTAAATCGAAAATATATTGATAAGAGATAAATTTTATAAAATCATAGATACATATCGATGGCTAAGTTCTAACAACACGCAACTCAAAAATAGCAACTTCACAGGAGAGCAAAAGAAACGATTTATATTTTTAATTGAACACTGAAATTAAAAAGCAAAAATTCATAACACTGAAAAAGAAGAATACCTTTGCTAATATAGAGTTGTTTTTTGCTTGAATTTTATTTTTTTAATGTCATTACACTTTGTTTAAGATACTTGTCTCAAACCGGCCAAGTTTTGAGATACGAGTTAGAACTTAGGCACCGATATACTAAATTCAAAAAAAGAATGTTGTCTCATGAGAATGGAATGTATTTTTGCGAATAATACGTGGGATCAACTAAAGAAAACTTCGCTCCATTATATTATCATATAAAAAAATGCGAGGAGAGATAATTTGTCGAATAAAATAATAAATTATATATATATATATATATATATATATATATATATATAATACTTTGCCCTGATATGTTTAAAAAAAATGCGAAGAGAGATAATTCCTCGAATTCTATAATGAATAACGTATATTCATTAATTATATTCATTTAGATAAATTAATCTGGAATTAATAATTTTTGGGAATTCACCACCCTACCGATAGATTTTATCTTGCCCACATCACTGAAAACGGTGCGAAACAATAACCACCCATAAAAATGCTAGACACGGAGAGAGTTCATGGGGATATCTCCCACCATTTCATGCCCCCACTAAAGCACTACGCAATGCGTACTTTTCCCGATGCCGTCCATTGATTTCTCCCTTTACATTTTTCCGCTATTCCCACCTCCTCCTCCCGCAAATGGTTTTTCCTAGGGCAAGGCGACGTCACCGCTGCGCCGCCGCCGATGCCCACGGGAAGAGAAGGGGGTCACGGGGGGTGGGGGTCGCTCATGCATCCCCGGCCTGCATAAATGCATGAATGGCACGTATTGTACGTGCATGCACAAAGCGGGGAGGGCGGACAGCGAGTGAGGTGTATACCGGCCAAGCGATACGGGGATCGTCCACCTCCCACCGTAGCACATAATCCACCAGAACTAAAGTGGGCCTGCCCCGTCCAATTATTAATGAATTCCCCGTGCACGCATGGGAGATCTCCGATTAGCCAACAACCGGTTTATCCCAAGGATTGAGTGCATGCACTACAGTTTGAAGCGGGCGAAACTGACAACGTTTTCTATCTGGCGCAGGTTCATGGATGAAGAGAGGATATTCCACTGATGATGAATTGCCCTCATTGATCTGGATTTAAATCGCTATCCCACGAGATGTTTATATGCTTAGTTTTTTTCAGAAAAAATATAATCAAAATTAATTATCAAATATAAATTGCGAAATAGTTGCAAAAAGTTATTGACGCTGTATAATGCGTTGCTATAACCAAGGGGATTAACTACATCAGCGAAAGCGTCCCCGAATGCTATCAAAATATCCCTTTTTGTAGCCTTAAATTGAAACTTTTAATTTTCAGTGCACTTACACTAACGTCTCTAAAAAATTGTCAGTAATACCTTCACGAGAAATTTTTCATTCCAATGAAATGTCAAACTTCAGTGATCGTTGTACAATGCAGGAAAAATAATTGCTTTACTCCTGTTTAGGGGCTTTAACTTAGTTTACTTTTAGCATAACCATACAAAAGGACGATCCAGGTGCCACATTTAGGACCCATTTCAGACTCATATGAAAGCAGTGGAATTATTTTGCTATTGACGACGGTTTCCGTAAATACAAGTATATAGCAACACTATTTAACACAAATACTACAAAATTAAAATAGGAAAAAAGTATAAGGATGAATAGCACTTGCAATATTATTATAGTTTCCAGTGTCCTTCAGGTCAACAAAGATAAAATTCCCTGAGCATAGTTTATATAGAAGAATAACAAACTTCAATGGCTAATTCTCGTTTCGCCTTGCCTATAAATTCCTCTCCCTATGGTACTACCCAATTCATTCGGCCTGCGTCCCCAGGGATAGGTAAGAGAGTGCGACGTCATTTTCGTGGAAATTATTGACCGTGATTGATTTTAACAAAAGTGACGACAGACACGGAGGCACGAGATATACCAAAGCCTTCAATTAAATGGGAAAAGTCGAACCCTTCTCAGAGCAGAAGACTGGAAAAAAAATCCGTTCGAGGCAAGGAAAAAAAAGAGATTGAAATAAGACGAGAAACATGAAGGCATTCTCTCGTCTATACCCGTCACTGGTGGAGCAGACGATCATTTTTATGCTCACCGAGATGGCAGACAACTTAAGGGGATTCCAACCCCGAGGCCTTCGCTTTCACCGACCCACGACATCTCTTCCCCAACCCCACTTCTAAGCATCCCCAAGCCCCAACTCAATATCCTGGGGGATGAGGAACGGAGAGCCATTGTTTACTGAATCCTGGCTCCCATTTCTTTCCCCAAAAACTATTCCCAAGAAAATTAATAGAAGCACACGCCCACTATAACCGCCTTCTCCTCCTCCTCCTCCCTTGGAACTGCCCCAAGCGCTACACGAAATTGTCTTGGATTTTTCGCGAAGACCAATCAATATGATCCCCAACCAACCCCTTTCATACTATTTCGCACGACTTGCCGAAATAATTTTTAAAGAAACGGTTCCGTTGAAAAACGCTTGACTCGATTTAATGAAAGGTTAACATTTTACATTCAACTGTTTCACATTTTTACGCTGATTCAATAACATTGATTCCGTACAATGACATCAATTTTTGTTAGAAGAGCACTCTTTCCACAACATTAGAGTAACACTTTTCACGAGGCGATACGAGAAAAAGTAAGCGAATTGAGAAAATATCTCTAAATAAATTTTAAATTTTTAAAAGATAAACTTTGGATGAGCCAAATTTAAAGAGACGACGGAAGCACACTTTAATATACACAGAATGCAAAAAAAATTTTACAGTTTACACCAGTCAACAGAAAATTAAAAATAAGTGTGATTATGAGACAACAAGGCAGGCGGACTTGATAAAATCGCTGACCCTGTAAAAAAAACTCAGGTAAAGATCATTTCTCATATTTTTCAGACAAACAATAAATTAAAATGCAACAACGGCGAAAGAACTTCAAACACACAGGAAAGTTTTCCAAAGAATAATTATTTCCGCAGACCTAATTGGCCTTCAATGAGGACTAATTTTTACAAAATAAGTTTAAAAGTAATATAACACCACATACTGTGAACTCGAGGCATTGGGAGATAATAACAACATTAATCCTCAACTTCATATCCATAATCTTTTTTTATCAGACAAGATAACTGTTAGCAGGCTAAAAACGTCGATATAAGCCTAAAGAACAACGCATTATTCCGGCTACTAGCTTGATAGCTCCTATAATTCTATTATTTTAATGCCTTAGCGCAGCACACTAATATTGATCCCGCTTACAGCATAATTTACCTCTCCAAAGTTCTCAGTACCCGTAAAACTTTGGGAATATACACCCAAACCGAACACAATACCCTTCACAAGCATTGGAAAAAAGAGATCAATTCCTCTGGATTTTAACCTTTTAGCCGTCTAAGGTTAGAAGACGATAACAAACGACACCACTCCCAACCAACTAAGCGGAAGCTCGATAGCCTTGTCGACATAGGAACTCCCATTTAACATCGTTTCTTTTTTAATACAATTTATTTATTAAATGTCTATGGAAAGTCAGGGAAATTGGGGACTACGCAATTCAATTCAAAACAGAAGAAAACTCGGATTTTAAGAAATCGAATGTGCCGTGTTTTTGAAACTCCTTAATTTATTCATACAATTATTGACCGGTTTCTAAGTTAATTTTGGACGCATGATTTATTGCCTAATTGCATGAGGATATTTCACCATAGAGTGCGCAAAAATAGCACGACATCAAAAATTACGTAACACACATCAGAAGCAATTATTAATTCCATGATATCTATTCCAGCTAAAGGGCATGAGTGGAACGAAAGCATTGAAACCCTTTCGACGAGTTACCAACGCACGCGATAGTTTATTTAAGACCTCCCTTCCATTGACAAACAAAAACATAACACAAAAATAAAATATCGACAAGGATTGTACCAAACTGAACTACAAGCGAATAGCGATGATTCGATAATTTTACCGCGTGAAAATCGATTAGAAACTGTCGTGGAAAGTTAAGGTTTTAGAAAAAGGGAAAAATCGGTAGAGATTACTCAATAACATCAATTAGTTTTAAATTCTCCGAGGAAGTCAACGCGATCTGTATGCACACAGAGCACGAAATCCAATATATAAACAAAAATATGAATGCAAAATTAGCATTTCCGAAAGACTCTCCGAAATCATTAATTCACTTCTCTGGCACCAGTGGAATACTTTATTAATCGTTAAGTAAAATAGTAATACGTTAAAATGATATTCCGTACTGAAATCTGTACTTGTAATATTTATATAATACATTTTCAAATTTTATAAGTATGATTAAATAACATCTAAAAACGTTCCCTTGCGAAATTAGCGAATCAAAAATAGATATGATTTTTTTTAATCAGTGAGATGAACGTTTCCTAAAGCGCCTGAAGAGATTTTAGGAGTGGTGAATCACTCGAGTGACGAGACTTTTTATGGTATTTACCAGAGTTTTCATCATGAAAACTCGCTAATTTTAACGATTTAAGGTTGAAAGTGACGTTTGTACATTGTGGTTGAGAATAAAACACTCAAAGAGTAGTATAAAAGTCGAGTTAATTTGAATTCCCCCACTTCGTATGAATCCTAACAACTACTCTCAAAGAAACTCTACCCTTCCTAACTGGTTCTGCGGTTATTTTGGGGTTTATGACTACAGTGGGAAATGGAGGAAGTCTGGTTGTCGGACATACCAATAGGATCCAAAATACGCTTCGCAGCTCTGCATCCAGACTGAGGATACGTCATGCACACGCTAAGAAAATAAAATAATCAAGTACGATTAATCTCGTGATTAAAATCGTCATCATGATTAAAATCGTCTTCTTCACTTGGGAAATTTCATTATAAATACATAAGTGGGAATGAATTTATGCATTTGAAGTCTCAAAACAATATCCAGATTTAATCAGATGAAGAATACCTACTTTTCAAGAAGGGCTAAACTTTACAGCGAAAATTTACAATGGGCTTATCATTATAAAAACTAAAGAGCATTTCATTTCCTTATTACTAAATCCTGTGATCTGGATGCAAAGAATGATTCCCTGGAATGGAGATCAAGCCCTTTCCCGAGCTGAAAAGTTTCCTCCGACTTGGATCAATTTATTCATTAGAAAAATCTGAGATGAGGAAAACCAAAGAGGGTAAAATCTGAATGAACATAGAAAGATATCTTTACAAAGGAAAATTATTTCCTCCTTATGCAAGAAAAGAGGTTCCCTTTCCAATCATCTAACCGTACGATAATACATAAATTCAAACACTTCTTCCAATGCAATTTGATATTTATAGAATAAAAAAAAGCTGTGAGATTCAACAGTAAAATAATTATTTAGCATATATAACGAGCCCTTTCCTGGCCAATACTTGGGACAACATGTTTATAGCAAAGCATTTTATAATCAAATGTTTGAACCAGGTTTCCTACACAAAGTTCTGGGGAGACAAAAATACAAAATAAATTTGATTATTTCCAATGATACACTCAAGCACCATCTCCAAGTGGTAGGATCAGCTTTATTTGACCCAACACCTCGCGGGATACCGCCTCAGAATATTATTTCCCTACAAGATCTTACAGAGGATCGAAAGACGGGCATTTCAGATTCTATTTCCACCCACTTGGCTTCAAGGTTAGCTTTCTCTACGAGGGAGGAAAAGGGGAAAATTGGTCCATTCTCTTCGAAAACAGCATTCTTCGAGAGCAAGTGATGCGGTGATACGCAAGAAGAGTTCATTTCTGACCAATCGATTGTTCCTAGCCGACGATAACGGCTATAGGAGACGGCATCTCGAGCAAAACTTGGAATTCCATCGCGCGCACGGGACTCGGACCGTTCACTCAGACCCGTGATCGGAATCCATTGAAGGAATTCGGTGGATGGAAGGGAAAAATAAGCCACGAAAATGCTGTCTCATTGAAATAGGTCTCTTAATTTTCCACGGTAATATATAATATATGAAGTAATAATTTCAATAAGGGAAATTTTCATCCCATAACGATAGAATCATCGGATTATAATCGGAATTCTGCCTCATTCATTCACTATTTCATAATTTAAGGAATTAAAAAATCGCAAAATTCGCCGCCCACTTTTCATAACTCGATGGCGCTATTAGAGTTTCGGGTCATTTTGTTGTTCCGGGGGGGGGGGGGGGGGGTCGCTCATTGAGGGAATGAATCTCTCACAACATTAATAACAAAATCGGACCAAGTGAGAATGATAGACGAGTCCTAGGAGCAGATAAGAAACAGTGACCCGTTCGGTAGGTGTGCGTGATGTCATCAATATATCTGCGAAAGGGTTAAGAAAGTCGATTTATCGCCGCGCATCTCGAGAAGTAGATGGCTTTCCATCCTGAGTTTTTGCGGATTCTTCTACGACCGAATGGCCTTCCCGGCGTCAACTTCCAGGATGCCCTTCCGTAGATTTATCCAGGCTTAGGACCGGCACCGAGTTGTGCTGTTTTCACCCCTGTGGCTGCCCACGAAAAGAAAATGGACATGACTGAAATGAGAATGGTGAGAGGGATGGCGGTAAAAATAAGAAGAGATAATATTAGGAATAAGACGGTGAAAGATATGGATGGAGTTGTTGATATCTCAAGAAAAGTGCAAGAGGGAGGGATGCAAGGGTTCGGATATATTTTAAGAAGGGATGAGGAGTTATAGGTACGCAGTGGCGGATCCAGGATTGGGACAAGGGGGTGGGGACTCTTTAGGGGATAACCTCATAGCAGTAGTGAGGGTCCGAACAAAATGGCCATTCTATCTAGCGTAAATTGGATATCAAAGGGGGGGCTATAGCCCCCTTAGTGATGACGTGTATTCATTTGGCATTCATACGATCCTTAATATACAACACAGGGAGATAGTCTCTCATGTTTCTGCAACTATTTTCATAGCTAATCTTTATTTGCTGGAAATCAAATCATTAATCGATTCGCTTATTAAAATACCTGAGAAATTATTCATTTTATGAGTTGATCGCGTATGTAATATCTAAATACTAACTTTCATACAAAATCCAACGTTGAAGTGTAAGGTATTATATAGTAATTTCTAGTCAATCTATCTTCTTAACCCTTCCAATACTTCCCTCTCCTCGCCCATCCCCCATAGATATGATTTGAAGAAGGGTTTGACTGAAAAGGATGCCTAGGATAGAGCGAATTGGAGGCGACTAGTTAGAAATAGCGATCCCTTACGGGAATTAAGCTGCAGAGAAAGAAGAAGAACATCTCGAGAAATAGACGACGGATCGAAAATGGAAATATGCGTTCCTCTTTTGTTTTCACACACTATCAGGGTTGAAAATTTAAAAAATGTGAACGAGCTCATACCTACGCTTTCCCCCCCAGCTCCTAACCTGCTTCCACAGCATAATCCGCACCCTCTCCGCAGTAGCCACTCATGAGGAGGCACTTCAGGAGATGCTACACCTCTTCGGCACATCGTAGAAGGGAGGAGAGACGCGACTAACCGGTCGAGTCGACATCCTCAAAGTCGAGAGACGAAGCGCAGAGCGACGAAGAAAAAATAAGAGTGGCGAAAAGGGCCTGGATTACGGCTCAGGAGATCCCTTGCGAAAGGGAACAGACCGTCACCAATTTTGTACGCACGGTCACGAGTTACCCTCCCATCCCCTTCGCGGAGGGATCAGAGGACGTGATAAAATAAAATGGCAGGCGTAAAGGTCGAAAGTAAAGTTTACTTGGCCCAAGCCTCGGGGGATACAGGAGTCACCTACGACGGCCACGCCGACTCGCTGCAGTCGGCAAGGAAGTTTTATTCGTAGTGCGTACTTACAAATTAATGGTGCATAGTGCAGAAGAAATTAATCCTATTTCAGATTTCATCCGAATGTAAAACACATGAGTGATTGGAAATGAGTCGTCAAATTTGAGCTTGTGATTTTCACTCCATTCATACGGGTTATTGAAAATTTAGCGAGGCATTAGCAATGCTCATTTAATGGAGCTTATTTTTCAACGCTACTAGGTCGTTCCAGGCTTTTTTATGCTCCAAGTGGGTTGTACTCTTCTGTTGACCAGATTGCCAAGAAGACGGTATATTCACCGTAATTGAACGACGAATATAGTATACTATACGAGTATCTACAAAAGCACTACTATTTTTCTTCTTCGCCATTATGTGCCCAGTCTGTACTCATCTCTTAGTCTCTGACAATTCGTGGAAGAGATGGCACACCAAGTTCGGGATTAACATGGTAGGATGTCTCTAAAGGTCAACACCAGTTCAACAAACAGGAGAACAACGCGATAACAACCTCAGCTAGAAACAGAACACCAGGTGAAGGATCACGCTTACACTCAAAATAATTCTGCTACAACAAGAGCTCGACCACCATCCCTTCGGAATTAATTTCACTTTTCTTGCCGTCAAGAATACACTATTCTTAGGATAAAAAGTGCAATATAGCCCTTTCATCACCAACACCCTCTGGATTTTCTTTCACGTAAATATATTGCCTCTACAAAACTGATTCGGATGGAGCATTCGACGACATTTTTTGGGATCAACTTGAAGACAGCGAATGTGTTTTCAAGACGACAACAAATACATATTTGTTGTCTTTTCAAAAAGACAACAAATATGTATAATTACGCTACTCGAGGCAGCGCAGCAGCAATGGGCTGGTAAAAACACTTAAAACGGGTGACTTTACAATGATGATAAATTCAGTAATTCGGAAACAATTTTAAATTCAAGGCTCTTATTCATCGTGGGCCTTCAATTACACGCAAATATAAATTTCGCTCGACATAGACATACCGCTACAAATTTAAATAATCAGAAAATCACCGTCCTTCACCGTCTCGTAGAGGTCGGAGTGACCCTCCGCCATAGATATTATTTGACCTTGCCCGCATACGCAGATGATAAAAATTAACCACCTAACCCTTGATCTGAGATTTTATCACTACAGTGTTTCATCAACGCCATGGAAAATCCAACTGCTCCTCCAGCGTTCCAAAAAGAGGCTTCCAAATCTTGGCCAAACCCAGCATGAGTGAGCAGTTTCTTGAGCCCAAAAATGAAAGACGCTGAAGCAGGAAACCTCGCTCCTAGATATCATTTAACCCCTTCTGTATTCCCTTCACTAAGATCGCAAGGAAGGGTGTAAATCGGGAAGGTGATCGACTCCCAACGAAATTCTCAGACGGAGAATCCCTTCCAACACGAAAAAAAGCGTATCCGGCTAAAACCGAAATACACAGAGGGAATGCAAATGCCCCCTTGGCTAGGAGATAATCCCCGAGGCCAAGTCTGGAATCTCAAGCGCGATGACCTGGGTCTCGGGAAGGGAGGCGTCTCGGCGAGGATTCTAAAAAACGAAGAAAAAGACGCCATAGGAAAGGAGTTTCTGCAGCCGATCCATCATCAACGAACGCAAAGCATAAGCATGGCGCCAGCGCATCAAGGATAGACAACCAAAGACGGGCTCTTCCTGATCCATATCCGACTCTTTCAATCCATACGTTTACATTATTGCTAACATAAGAGGTTGCAATATTTTCACAGTATTTATTCGAGTGTCATTACCGAACACTTGATAATTTTGTTGTAACAGCGTTACGCGTCGTTTTCGAATAAACCTGTGGAAATATTGCAATGTCTGATTAAACTAATATTAAGAACTTATTAGAACTTCTAACGAAGAATATATTAGAACCTCCACCGCCTTGTGCCGCATATCACACAAGATATACGTTTACAGCTTACTTAATTTTCACTTGTATCTGCTACAGAAACGTTAAAATATGACAGCGGAAAATACTGCCAAGATCTCTCATGCATCGAAAGGCAAAAATCGAAACGATGGATTTGGTGTACCATGGTCTATGTACTATATTTTCCCTCTGTTTGTCGGAAGGTCCACCGCTAACACATCGATATACATTCATAGACATGTTTGCGTTCCAAATACAACTTCATCTATCAACCTCGCACTACGAGGCGCCAAAGGATCGGTACTAATAAGTGTCCAGCCATTCGGTTGATTTGTAAACTCAGTCCAGTTCAAACAAACTGACGTTCATGCACCCCGAAAGTTAAATTAATTTGCTCGAACCATTCGAATAGCGCATGCATCAGACGCATCTCAATCAGGCAAATAAAAATGATTCCAGTAAGATCAACTCTCTCCAAAAATGACAGGGAAATGTTGTCTTTTTCCAAAAGGCTGATCTTTTATTAAAATCACCGGTGCACTTTCCAGGTCGGAGAAAACGCCCAACTCAGTATTTCAATAGCGTAGGTAAATTTCGGTACTCAAAGTGGAGAGAGAAAACGACGACGGAAAATTTTTGTGATTACCTTGAAAGATTTTGTGATTATCAAGAAAATGATTATCTTGACTTTAGCATTACACAATAGGCTGCTGCAAAAAAAATCTGACACATTCTCGGACAATTTTCCCTGATCTATTTGATGTTTCACAAGAAAAAAACGTAAAAATTCCTTTCGTTTGTTCATAAAACTGAGAAAGTTCTATATTAGTACATAGGCTTGGAGAAAAGTTTCCTCAAGCGCCTCTTTCACTTCTGATTCTTTTTTTGCATCACCAAATTAAGCAATGAAATATGGCCAGAATAAAAATGGATCGTAGCTGTGGATGAAAACAATAATTGGTGAAGAGAATGACATCCCAGTGTGTGAAACCTCAGGGAAGAAACCACGAGATAAAGGAACACCGTTGATTATCCTTCGAAAAAGGAATTAAAACTAACCTTTATTTTTCAGCATCTATATCCCCACCCCCAACCCACCATCAATTACCATACACATTCTGTGCTGCGACAAGCTCGAAATCATCTTATTTCCATTCCGTCCGTGCATTCCATTCCCTTCTAGTTTCCGCGTGCATTGCACAAGTGGAATTTTACAGCAGCATAGCTCCAAGTTCGGCAGGCGAAGTTGAAAGCTCATCGCCGACAAAGCAAACAACACGTGAAATTCAAATTGTTGCCTGCTGCCACCACTGCCTGCGCAAACTGCGCCTGACTGTGAAACCTTTGGATGCTATGGCACAATTCAGGCTTTTAAGATACAAAGAGCGATTATGAATCATCCAAGCCTCTTTTTATTACTCGCTCTATAAAAGGTAAACACCGAGTTTTAGTTTCACGGCTTTGGAAAAGTACTTACACAGATATTTGAGTCCTAGGCACCAATTAAATTTACGCTCAATTTGAATAAAAAATTGATGAGGCAAGGGGAGTGGAACTTTTTTCACATGAATGACATTACATGAATCTCCACGATTTATATAAGTAAAGGCGACCTTTCACATAAATTAACTGGTAATATTTAACACACACTTAAACCATCTGAAAATATTATATGCGAGTTTTCTCACCAGCAAGCAACAAGCAGCTACGAAGAAAAATACCTAAGTACTTGTCATAGCTAAATTTGGCCTTCCACGTTTTATCCTGAGAAGAAAAACAAATGAACAAGAGCGGCTTTCTGCTTCAGCGCAAGCGACCAAGATGTAAATGACAAATCCGAGTTCGCGTGATTGATCTGATGGGTCAAGTTCGTTTCAACGATGATATTTGTTAAAATGCTGTTTATTTGGATTAGGAATTTTATTGCAGTAAACATAACGCTCAGGAAGAAGAGGAAGTAATAGGATCATTAGCTGACTTTTTTTCTATTTCCCAAGGTTTGGAGGTTTTAATATTTCCCATGTTTTTATTAACCAATTCTAACTCGGAGCTGCTCCTGGAAGAAATAAATTTCAAGACTTCTCTTTTAAACTGTGAAAATTTTCTACTAAATCATAATTATTGTGGCAGCTAAATAATTCGCCATTTTACTTTACAGCACAAAAGAATACGTAGCTTAAATCTTTCCTTAATAGAGCTGAAAATGTATACATTTTTAATGTTACTGTTAATGTTTTTATTAACCAATTCTAACTCGGAGCTGCTCCTGGAAGAAATAAATTTCAAGACTTCTCTTTTAAACTGTGAAAATTTTCTACTAAATCATAATTATTGTGGCAGCTAAATAATTCGCCATTTTACTTTACAGCACAAAAGAATACGTAGCTTAAATCTTTCCTTAATAGAGCTGAAAATGTATACATTTTTAATGTTACTGTGAAGCAACGTTGGGTTATTATTGGTTAAGTATGCATTCACTTTGAGCTCTTCTGTTTGTATTTACTCCGAGGTTTGACCTTTCAACCCTGAAATAAGACTCCTGATAACCTCACAGGCCACTTAAGCGGCAGCCGCGAAAAAATAAGCAAACTCCGCATCTAAACTGAAACGAAGCGTTGGACAGTTTCGTATCCCAACGGCACTAAAAGATCTCGAATCCGAGGGTTTTTAGAGAGACAGGCATTCTGGGTAGGGTCCTTGGGGATTCATACAGGTCTGTGGTTGTGTTCCGAATGGAAGAGAACCAATTTCCCAGCCCGACTCGCACACTAGGGTCGTAAAAACGAAAGCTGTGACTCGAAGCGCTCGAGGTTCGCACAAAAAAATCCTTCCCCACGCACGAGAGCTAACAAACAAACAAACCCCAATGCATAAGAATGTTTTCCTCGGAGAGCAAAGGACAGTGTCGCGGGCGGACAGACGGAAAAATAAACACGCTCCAACAGAATAAGAGTAAATTTACCGCTGCAATAAGGCGAATCCACTCCACTCATCCCTAAAAAATCCTGGTTCTTTATTGAGCAGCGTAATTGAGTATGTTATCGAAGAATATGGTTCTGCATATTAACCTTTTAAGCCATTCGTATTACGCAACAATATATTTCTACAGGCGAAACTATCTAGTAACCAAGCAATGGAATGATCGAAAAAAGATAATTCCCAGGTATTTTGGCATGCTCTCTGAATAGCATATCGTATAAACCTCCTTACAACAGATCATATACCTGTACCGTTATTTTTATCCATGATTTATTAACAAAGCTCTCCAATAATTTCTCCATTCACACATTACCTTATTGCGGTCTTATAATTTAGTCAAACCGTTACTCGAGGGATGGTGTAAAGGAATTATGCCTCATTAGTTAATTTTCCTAAGGTTTATTCGAGTGGAGATAAGTATAGTTTTTTAAATGTTCCTATGATAGCAATAATACTCCATATTACGCATTCTAATGAAAAAATTTAGGGGTGGTATCAGAGCAATACTGTTTTTCAAGGACTTTCAATACTTTTTTTTACTGTGTTTCACTCACCTCTTTAGAGATAGACATTTCAGAGAATCCGTAGCATTCATCTCGTCTAATTCCGATCGAATCGGTGCTGATGCTCGAGAATTAAAGGCGAGAAGAGTGTGTGAAACCTGGTGACTCCCGACGAATTTACTCGCACATCTCAGCATTTCCGGTCTATGGATCCCTCACGCCGATGAGCTTACACAAAACAGATCTCACGCGCATGAACTTAAAAACAAACTAAAAACTAAAATCTTGCTATTAGCCTAAAATGAAGGCTAGCAACTTAGAATAGGTCATGGTAACATGGCCTGTTCGACCGAGCTGGGCGATCGTCGTTGAAATCGGTCAGTGGAAATCAGTCGTCATGGAAAGATTCACGAGCAGCCGATGACAATCAACTTGGTTCATGCACAGGGGCGGATCCAGGATTTTTTTCTGGGAGGGGCACAAGCAAGGCCGTATCCAGGATTTTGTTCTGGGTGGGGCACAAGGATACCTCGTAATACAAAACGAACGCAATGATAATGGGATCGTATTAAAAATCTTGCATATTTTTGAGATCTGGGGGGGGCACGTGCCCCCGTGCCCCCCCCCTGGATCCGCCTATGTTCATGCATTTCTGGATGCTTAAAAATACACACTATCACTTGAAAACAAACATATTTTAATTTCCACTGACTTATAAAATTAGCAGCATCCTAACAAAAATTTTTTTTTAAACCGACCTAGGCTTCGACTTAAATAAAATTACCAAGACATTGATGGGTTTACGATTAGATATGAGCGCCAACAGTGAAAATTCGATGAAGTAGGTATAAGGGCGTAAATTTTGCAACCGCGCCAGATTACATGGTCTCTACGGCGCGAATAGGTCATCAACGATTGAAAATTGACTATCAGGAAGTTATGAATGTAATAATAAGATAAAATATTGAGTATGAATCCTAGTACTGATTCTATTTTGGTAGATGCACGATTTCAGCACATGAGACGCAGTGATGGATAAAGAGGATCACAGGGGTCATTACTCCCCCCAAATTTTTTCAAATATTTTTATTTTTCATTTATTTATTAGTTTTTGTACCCTTTTAAAGGAGTA
Organism: Ischnura elegans; assembly: GCF_921293095.1. Taxonomy (NCBI): domain Eukaryota; kingdom Metazoa; phylum Arthropoda; class Insecta; order Odonata; family Coenagrionidae; genus Ischnura; species Ischnura elegans. The sequence continues at coordinate 74,500,915 of NC_060249.1, read as the reverse complement.
ATGGAGCGTATATGCAATTTTTTAAATTAATAATTCTCCTGTGTAGGTAACATTTATTAAAAAAATTAAAGGAGAGAACTACCCTATCCCCTGGAATGTACTCCCCGACCCAGGTATTGACCATTCCTCAAATTTGATGCTGAATCCGCCCCTGACGAGACGTTGGCGTAGCGGCACAGCCTAGTTCTCGATTTCGAAGGCAAACAAGACTAATGCTTATATAATTACTACATAATTCAGCTATGAACTGGCTGAGTATTTAAAAATTCGCCTTATTTCGACAGTTAGTGCATAAAGAAACTACAATCACATCATCTTTAAAAGTATCCACTCCGATCATGGCCGGAAATTTACTGGATTAACATCGGTAACCATTCTTATGCATATTTAATTTCCAGTACCATCAGCCATATTTATGATCTGCCCGCTGCCTCCGGATTCCGCAGGAAATTACAACGGGATCGCTTCCCGCTGCGGTAGAGACCACTTCACCGCAACTACTCGCGCTCCGTTCGCCAAGTATCATTGCATAGACACGCTGAAATACAGCGCTGGCGGCGCAGCTACCCACAACTAGCTCCCTCTCCGTTTGACCGATCCAAAATTTCCGCACGAGCATTAATTGCCGATATTATCCGGTAAGTTGCCGACATGATCGGAGTGAATATTTAATGATGATTTTATTGTGATTGTCTCATTTTCTAATTGTCGCAATAAGGTAATTTTTGTAATGCCTAAGCTGAAATTAATTGAATCATGAAGTAATTATCGAGGCATCAACCGTGATTAGCAGTGTTTGCCGTCAAAATCAAGAAGTAGACCATACCGCGACACCAACGTTTCGTCTGCTGAAATCGTGAATCTCCAAAAATAAAGTCAGTACTACAGGGATTCATACTCAATATTTTTTCTTATTTTTACATTTATTTCTCCCTGGTAATCAATTTTCAATCGTTGGTGGCCTATTCGCGCCATATAGACTATCGGCATCGCGGCATAAGCCCTTACATATTTACCGGCTAAATTTTACTGTCGGCGCTCACCCTCACCGAAAAATTAGGATTGCCGTATCACCAATCATATTCTATAGCAAATAATTTAACCATTTACCATGTGATAATAGTCCCTACTAAAAATCTGAAATTTACGTAGTACATATAATACCACTAACCGATATAGAAGAGAAGAGAGATTATATGGGCCTTCTGCCAATCAACTCAAGGGTAGAAATGGAAGATGATGATAGTTTGGAGAGATAGATAAAATGGAAGATTTTCAGGACTCTATTAAAAAAAACATAAACTTTCAATTCACATTAGCCACCTGGACAAGAAGACGCTTTCCATATCTCGATCTATTGGCACCATTTGCTACATTCATGATCACGATGGCCACTAATCCACAGATTTTAAACGGTGAAAACTATTTCAAAGCACTGCATTCCTCTGAGGTCATGTGCACGGGTGCAAAGTTATAAATACAAAATGAAGATAATCGCAGCAAAAAATTACCATACCGAGATTCAAACTCGGATCTCCTGATTTGGGTCAATTCATTTTTTTAAGCGACCTACCTCCTTTCCTGAAAACCAACTCGTTTTTGCTAATGATTGGCAATTAAAAAATGTTGATCCTATCAATATAATGCTATGAGAAATTTTCAGGACTCTATTTAAAAAAACATAAACTTTCAATACAAACGGGAAATAAATTGTCTCAAAAGAAGGAGGGAAGATACAAATTAAACTGCAAAAAAGACATAAAGCAGGGCTGGCTGTATAATGAAACTCTTTCCGAAACGAAAATTATTTTCCGCGTCCACTTTCACACTTTTCTAACGGTGAGATTGATACCCTTTTGAACGACGTAAGGGAGCTTTTAATATTTCCCAGGCGGAGGAAATTCTTCTTCCCTTTCACTGGGAGCGGCGCTGAAGATCCTGAGAGGATAATTCCCGCCGGCGACTACCTCAGGAGGAAGGCTAATCCAGACGGATAGGCTTGCCTCCAAGTGAATAGATTTTTTAAATTAAATTTCATACCCGCGAGATTGATGAGGGTCCTGATGAAATGATTCAACACATCAAGCTGGAGTCTCATGTAGCAATGAAGCTGATAATTTATAAGAATGTGGGGGAAATAAACGTTGCCGCGAAGGACTTACCAGCCTAAATTTGGAGTCTATTTCTGTAGCTATACATATATCGTTGAGGCTGAAAATTTTATTAATTTATAAAGGGCGTAATAAAATCACTATTATTGAGCAGCATGGATAATGGGCAAACAACTTAGCGTAGGCAAAATGGAGCAGCGATGCATCTGAAGAAAACCGAACGATTAGGTGTGTGCTGGAAATTTGGGAGAATTGAAAAAATGGCACAAATATATTAAAAAATCCAACTTCTTACACTTCCACATCTAGGAGGATACTTCAATGTAAACACCTTATTATGTTATTGTTGCTTTGTATGAATTCACATTACACATACTAAAGCTAAGAAATAGGCTCGTCCGTACAGTAAATTTTGATAGCCATTTCCGATAGAATTTGATAATCAAAGAAGTCATAACACCTTGATTTTTTTATGAGCTCCTTATTTCTTCGGATATCGATGATAAAATATCGACTTTTACAACATTTACCGATAAAGCTGGGAATATTAGTTGAATTCACCTGTTACTCCTATCCAATCATTACAGCGCGAAATAGCATTAACCTTACGTAGCTAAACAGGGCATACGATACGTGGGAAAACGATGACTCAGAAACTATGAAAGAGAAAAAGGATAAAAGGATTCGAGGAAAATCTATTTTCTCATCCATCCATCAAATTCATTAATTAAAGCACAATTTTTGGTCCTCATGAATTGATGATTTTATTTATACTAACTGTAATTGAGAGAAACAGTGCAACAAACAAGAATCATCCTGGACGGAACATAAAACATTTCTCTATCCTTGAAACCATGATAGGAAATTAATTTTTTTTATGTAAATATAATGGAAGATACTTTAGACTGGTGACCAAAGAAAAACCTAATTTACCCTTATCCAAAGAGTGCTCCCAAGTTCTGCGTGAGATGAATAGATGCTTTTTTCCAGGATACTCATGAAATTATGCTGGACACATATACATATATCTCCTTATATTTTATAAGACATAATTCATTAATAACATAAAAATTAATAAATTGTAATTGAAACTTTGATTTAATATAAGCAACAAACTATTCGATATAAACAGTGGATTCCCTGACCTCTCCCAATTTTCCTGATTTGCGCGGGGGTACATTTTCTTGATTCGTTTAACAAATGAATTCATATAATAACGGAGGATCATTTAAATCCTAGTATGTTTGCTGACTCAATCACCGTAAAAACCTCACTGGCATTTTCTATATTCATACGACCATTTTTAAATTCCTTCGCCTATTCGGGATTGTCATGATAGCTTCAATTTCCCAGCTCGGTAATTATTGGTAGCATTTTCACTTCGCAATTACACGTGCAATTACTTCCCATTACAAATATCCCCATGTATTTGTAAACATACCAACGGGTGAATATTTTGGATATAAAAACTTCAACAAAATATTGCAAATGAAACGACAAAAATTCAATAGGTTTAATTTTTGCCATTGTGTAAAATACCACTTGAGTATGGCTTGCATTCCACGATGACGATGAACAAGCTGCTCCAAAGATTCAAACCATGCATTAATATACAATAATGTACTTTTAAACAATGCACCTCGATTTTCATAGATCGAGTTAATGAAGGAGCGTTCCATTGCCCATAAAATTTGTACTTATTGGAAGCAGAGCAAACAGTTTACCGCAAGAGCAGAGAAAGTTCGCCCATAGTAACTCCGTCAGGCAAAATTACGCCACCTGCTCGCCGCTTGCGCGTGAATATTCAGAGCCGGGAAGCGAAAGCTCTCCTCATTATTAATTTCAGCCTTTATAGGGGACGACGTACCGTGAGAGCACATTACCGTCGGGAAATACGACGCAAAACAGTACGGTTGGAAGGTGAGGTTGAAAAGAGAAAAGATCAATTGCCGCGTTTCCCGTATACCCAAGCGGTTAGTACAAAAATAACAAGACTCCACTTAGCACATAAAGTCAAGTCCAAGGCCGTTGCATACGGCTATCCATAGAGCAATTTTTTCGCAAAGTAGGAAAACTACTGGAATAGAAAAGAAACGGAACGGGGAACACGAAATTCTAGAGCGAAATCACACAATTCGGTCGACCAATTAAGCTTTCGGCTGATTTGTGGAAATTACAATTGATTTCCTTGCTTTACGCGAAATTTTTACGTACATATGATATAATAAAGTACTGTCAGTAAAATGGAAGCAATCCAACTACGCGCTGTCTTAATTCTGTGCGTTCAACCTAAAAATGAACAAAAGCTAACCATCTCACTATGCCCATGAAAACTGATCTCATCAGTAGCTATTTCTACAACTTTTATGCAAAAGCCCGCTCACTGGCCGGAAGCGTTTTCATCATAGTTCAATTGGGTACAATATATTATATATTTCTGGACCTCAGTTTTCTTTCATATCTGACCTCCTGTATAATTCAGTACAATCTATTTCCCCACTTCTTGTCGCAAATAAATATTACATTTTACCCATTACGGTACGAACCGAAAAATTAATTATGATTTTCCTTTAAACATATTTTAATTAGAATACTAATTTCAAATCCATTACAATAAACATATCATTCTTCAACATTTTGCTCGGTCTTTTATCCCAATACAATGGAACAATTAAATTTTGAACACTCACTCTTCCAGATACGCCCTAAATATGCGACTAATACTGCTTTATTAATATCATTCACCTGTTCATTGGCATCGTATTCGCACATACGATCACTCCGGAAGCTTTTCGAATTAGTTATGTGTGCATCGTAATTCCATTAAGCTGCAATGATTAATGTAGGGCGCAATCGATTGGCTAATCCAATGCACCGGATTTATTCAACTCACTAATCGGTACAGCGCATTTTACGATAATGGTTTAGTGAAAATTTGCAAATATACTACAACCTGTCATTTTTTAAGAAACAAATTGGCCAAAAAGCATTTTAATACGCAATTAAAACATACTGATATATCGGCTGAAATTGTATTAAATGTACATATATAGATTATGCAATTAACCTAGCTACAATAATCAAACAGTTGCATTCCCATACCTGCTATTATTTCGGTAGTTGGGCTCTTCTAAAGATTGAGGAGCAAAGCCAATATATGGTCATTAATAGTTAAATCACAACAGACATCTCAAATAAATCAATGATATAACATCACCATGAACGAAGTTTGAAATATATTACACACAACTGCATTTCCAAGATTTTGTGGGTTGTTTAAAACAAGCAGAATTTTTTTTCCTTGCAGAAAGAAAATACAAACCCAAAGAAATTTAATCCATCAGCATCGTTAAGTGCAAGGTGTACCATATAGTTCACATTCTTGGAAATTTATACTGAAAATATCAAAACGAAGTAAAAATATAACAGGCGTTTAGCTTAGCCTCAAATAACTAGAGAATTTACATTAATTACCTGTAGTTACACTGTATCGGTTTTCTTCATTGAATTAACCCGTCTTAATTTTATGATGGTTTGATTATCTACGGTCGTTGGTTAATATCAATAATAACTATCGATTTCAAATGATGAACGGTCGCCTTCGATAGGCAGTGGTTTTCGAATGTGAATTAGTGTCAATTTTCGTTGCTGGCAGTCAATTTTCGAGGAAAATTTTTACTGCAACCAAGAAATTTCCAATACAACTGAGGGTTAAAGTAATTATATTTCAATGGGAAATTGCGAATTGCTATTCAATATGTATAAACTCCAATATATTGCGCCCTATTTTGGATTTATTTTTCTAAAAACCAAATATTTCAAAACAAAATATTTTTCTAAAAATCCATGGATAAAATCAACTCATATATTTTTTTCCCGTTAAAATATGAATAAAGTAGGAGTATGATAGATTTTTACGAATACTACGCCAATTTCCTGATCAAAACAAAGTCAAAAAACTAAGTTTTCGCTTCAAAACTGTTTTCCATAATTCTGCTCTCCACTAATGAATATTTTGTATAATAAATAATAGCTAATAATTGTCGATTTTCGTTTTTCATAGTCAATTTTCGATCATGGCTTGTCACTATTTCCATACTGAAACAAAGAATCGCATATTATGTATTCCTGGAAATAGCTTCCAATCAGATCATGCAATTGAGTGACCATTCAGAATTCAATTAATCAAATAAAAACGACAAACCAACGAAATGAAGAATTCGATACCCTCCTTCGAAGTTGAAAGTTATCGACTCATGCAACAATTCCGATCATTGGAACTAATCAATCTATCCTTCCAAACTCAATTTTTTCATGCGACCGGAAGAATCTCTATGAGCAACAAGAATTAAACTTCACTTCTCAATGTGAAATTCATAAGTGGTCAGCGAAATGTATAAAACAGTTTTGGGGCGAAATGAATGACTCCGCTTCGATCAGGAAATTGGCGTGGTATTCGTAAAAACCTATTTTACTTTATCAGTATTTATATATTTCGTAATTTCTACTGTATTTTTTTATTTCATATTTTTCGGCTTTTTCATCGCATCGAATACTTTCGATTCGTAGAAAGCCGTTCCATTCGCCATGATTCCACTCCGGACTTCGATTTTCCAACGGATCGAACCAAGAGTCCATACGCCGCCGCCTGAGGGCGGGAGAGGTTTGCCCGCGAGGAGAATGATGGTCCAGAGATGGGAGCTGGAACAAAGGGAGGGAGAAATGGAAAGAGACAAACGCACAATAATAATGGATATACGCCTGACAACCTTTCCGTTCTCATATTTTTTCCCACTGCTTTCACCCGAGTTTTTTCTTTAATTATCAATCTCGATCCCAAAAAAGGGCTCGTTATATATTTGAAAGACCAAATTTTCCACGTACTAATTCAAAATATCCCATTGATATATTCCCTTGACTTTATTGTGACAATTTCAGTCATTTAACTAATACTGCATCCGTAAAAATTTTAAAACTTCAACGGATTCTATTCCCAACACCTAGCAATCTCCCTCCAAAAATTAATTTAATGCCAAACGTGGTATCAATAAATGAACAAGCCTATCATTTAACAGGGAAATTTTCAACAAAACGGGTGAACGTAAGATTGAGGGTTAACGTGATTATATTTCAGTGGGAAATTGCGAATAGCTATTATGTAGACACTCCAATATATTGCGCCCTATTTTTGGATTGATTTTTCAAAAAAAAAACAAATCATTGAAAAATCTATGGATAAAATCAACGCACACCTTTTTTCCCGATAAAATATGAATAAAGTAGGAGTAGGAATATATTTTTATGAATACTACGCCAATTTCCTGATCAAAACAAACTCAAAAAACTAAGTTTTCGCTTCAAAACTGTTTTCTATAATTTTGCTGTCCACTAATGAATAAAAATAACTGTCTATTTTCGTTGTTCATAGTCAATTTTCGGTCATGGGTTGTCGCTATTTTCCTACTGAAACAGATAAGCGTATACTATGCATTGCTGAGAGCAGACTGTGAATGCAATCGAGTGACCATTCAGAATTCACTTTACCAACAAAAATTATAAACGTATACTGTATCACAAATTCCCATTAAGAAGAGGAAAACCCTAGAGTTTTTCTGCCTAAAGAGACTTTTCCAGCAAAAATAGAGTTTGGGAGGAGTATTACTTTCTGCCGAGAGCACTAAGCTAAAAAAATGTTTCCCTTTTGATTACGACTCATCCGAGGAAAACCATCGAATTGAGGAAGCCACAAAGATGGGGGCAGTAATGAGGCCAAGGTCGCGCCAAATAGGTTGATTCCGCGCTGACCACTGGAGGATCGGGAATTACCCGGGAAGCACATGAGAAACGAGATAGGAAACGACACGGGACATATATGACTTTCGGTACCGCCATTATAGGAAAACCTAGACGGAAGCGAGCCACGAGGAAGCTAAGAAAATATACGCAATGGTCCTAGCGAACAGGAAGATCCAATTTGCACCAGAGTTCTAACCAAATGCCTACTGGTCCTCTCCCTTCCACACTCAGCGTTCGGCGAATTCCGTTCCATGCCCATAAGCCCAACGTCGCGAAGCTAAGAATATAATCCTGTTCAATTATACTAACCGCAGCGTACTGCCCACGGGTTAGGGGATCGGGACAATAAACGTCCTCGCTTAATCAAGAGTTCTTTCGCTGCAAGGATGAAATGAGAATCCATTGGCGTAGCAAGGAAACTCTTCGTTAACTTTAAAGTGGCAAAGCTGGAACCGAATCTTCCGCTAAATATTATAAGAAAAATCGAGTTGAAATAATAGGCTTGATAAACTCTCTTCAAAAGCACTGTTATAGATTTAGATAAAAATATGACCAACTACAGCGTAAAGGAATATGAAAACTGATAAAATAAGTACGCATTCACCTTAAGCATTGAGATATTATCTCCATAAAGAGTAACAAAGTAGAGAAAGAAATGATGCCAGGTCCAAAACACTGAACATGAGAGCCACGGATTCATTTTCATTGCTCAGTATAATTTGACGTCAGGATTATAATCGCGATAGAGAGCATTGTAAAGAAAACCTACCGACCAATTCTAGCAGTCATAGTTACATTCCCCGATTCTCCAGTTTAATAACGTTTTCATTTCTATTTAGAGCCAACCTCTTACATCCTATCCATTAACTCAGATCCTTTACCTCCCCGTTCCACTTTATACGACATATCTTCAACGTATTAAATAAGTACGTAAATCACGTCATTCATCCATATGTTTTTCCACCGCATATTCCCCCTCATTCCCCCCCATTCAGCAATATTCTATTCTTCTTGGTCACGTTCAGAAAATAATGGTTTTCTCTTTCCTCCATATTACACCACGCCAAACATTCTTCCACGTTCAAATCCATATCTCCAAGAGCTTACACTATTTCTACTCTTTCCACCTTTTCTTTAAACCTACACAAAAGTTACTTTATCCGTTCTTTCCGGGTGTAAACTTTGTTGCCTTCGTGATCCCTCTTCTGCCGTACATATTTATTTATTTACTTATTTACTTTCAACTTCCCCATAAACAGCACACAGAGGCCTTTACAACGGAGGGTTAACAAAGCACGATACAAACATCCATGCCCTGGATGGGGACCACCTGCCCAGGTGGGATTCGAACCCGCGACCTACGGTTTGGTAGGCGAGGACTTAACCCCACTGCCACGTTTCGCTTAAGGTTTTATTTCACATAAAAGTTTTTAAAAAGATTTTATTTCTAATAAAGGGATTTCAATTTTGTAAAAAATAATTACGAAAATTAAGGATCACCTACCCGGGCGGGATTCAAACCCGCAACCTTCTGATTGACAGGCGAGGACTTTACCCCACCACCACCGAGGCCAACAACCTTATTCGTATTGCATATATCTGTAAACTTGAACTAATTATCCAAATAAGTAAATTTCTTCACCTAATTTTGTGATCTATACTTTTATTAAACCTCACTTTCTTTCATCTATAAGCTAAGCAAAACCATGTGATGAGGTTTTACATTTCAATGTTCCATATCTAGAATAAAATGAAATAACTTTGTTTTATTCCACACTTTATTTTAAATAGCACGACCCGGGTTTCAGCATCTAGTGCTATCATCAGGTTCATCATGTTCCATATCTAGCCTCACGAAATATATTTTCCAGCATACTGCAAGGGTCCCAAGTCTCCATTGATTAATTGTTGTGTTTACGAATATCTGCCTTAAATATAGAAATTGGTCAATTTGTTTCTTCAAAAATATCGGGAACAATTCCGACTTTTATCAATAAAATATTTCAATCAGAAGTAAGCAACGGCTTAAGGTTTCATTTCACATAAAAGTTGAAAAAAAAAGATTTTATTTCTCATATAGGGATTTCAATTCTGTAAAAAAATTACCAAAATTATTTTTCACCGCAAAAAACCAACACTATCAAGAAGTACCAAGAAAGCACGTATTGGACTGGATTATAATTGCATAAAGGTATACGTAAAAACCACTATCCAACAATGAAATCATGAGACACATGCAGATGACATTGACATATGTTTCTAGAATAGCATTTTTCTCCAACAGAGCTCTAACTATAGTGGTGAAAAAATTCTTAGCCAGTACATGCTAAAAACACCATTGCAGAAAACAACGGAAGGCCATTTCCTTTACTCACGACAGGAGTACATACTGAGGAAGCACTCAAGTCGCATAGTGCGGGTGGAATTTTCTTTTGCCGAGTTCCACAGAGTGTCGTCGCTAATGACGACGCTCGCTGAAAGCCGAAAAGCGCAAAGCCCAAAAAATCCAACCAAGTCTCGGCGATGTCCGGCTGAAAAAAACTTCAACCTCAATTACTACTTCCCAGCCACAAAGTTAACGGGCACGCCAAAGCACACTGTTAAAGAGTGTGACCTCGTTTTTCTCGCTGGACCCATATCTTCTTCCAAAACTCTATGATCCACGGGAGAAAAGTTTTAACGTAAGACATACATATATTCAAGGAAACAACAGCGGACGAGTCAGCGGTGTTGCTTTGCGAAGTCACCCGCGATTTCACGTGAGGGGAAAAATTTCACTGAGAAAAAAGCATTTGGCCGGATGGAGATTCGAACTCGGAGCACCCAAATTCTCGCCAGGTGTTCTACCAACCAAATAATTAGCGGAACATCCGGCAGAAATTTGGGAGGTCAAAGTATTATACCGGTTCAAGGAAAATGATTATTTTCTTATGAGGAATTTTCTTATATATTCGGTGACTATTCTTTGACACAACTCTACAATTTATACCAGTAACGCCATTACTTTGTTGAATGACTTCATTCGGAATAAGCTATTAAATATTAAACTTCCCCCCCCCCAATGAGCCACAACCATCAATAGCGCAATACAATCAAGCACATTTCCTCACCGATCTTCATAAGCTTGCATGCATAATTTAATCAAGACTCAGTTCAATGATTCATGCTTCATGACTCTCACTTCCACGCAACCACCGCTACTCATACACCAAAACAGACCGTAATAAATCTATCATAGAATTATGCCGGCTTGCCGAGTAGATGAGATCATCTACTCATGTTATATCGAATGGAACAAATATATCAGCCTCAGAATATTATATAGCCGCGACACCTTTGGCATTCATGGGATTGAATCCGAGGCAGAAAAAAAAGTTCTCAAAAGGAATTCTCCGAGTTCGGAAATTCCAGGATAAATGGCTATACAATCAAATGGATCGACTGTATAAGTAATGAGTAAATTCTCAGAAGAGTGGAGAAAAGAATATTCTTTTTAAAACTATACGTGGAAGACTGGAGACCTTCCTCGGTCGGCTACAATATTAGGCATATAGTTTGATGAAGAAAATCGGCGAATAATACTTTGACGGTAAAAACGGACAAAGAAGGCTAGAATGAAATACATGAGAAGGAGGAGAAAGATAATTGTATGCAAAGGATAGCAATAGAAGAACTGAAAAAAGATCGAGCTAAGTCAAACCCACATAAGAAAGTAGACGGGAAAACTAAATCGGCTACTTCGTGGGGCTGGGCCCCCAACAAAAATGGTAATTCGTCAGAAAAAAAATGCGAAAACTGAATAATGTTCAAAAACTTTAGTCTTTTGTAGTACTTAAAATACTCCTTCCAGAGGCTAATTTAGGGAGGGCCTCGGGGAACTGGGGGATATTCCCCAGCAAGATTGCAGGCCCACCAATATAAAACTCTAAACTTTGCCCATGTTCGTGAGGCATGATGGCCTAATGAATGTAATGAAAGGGCAAGGCAATGTGAATAAAGGCAAGCGCAGTCCTCAAATTAGTCATATACGACAAGTCATTAAAGAAGTACTGGAGAGGACATATGGAAAAATTATAAGGTCATCCAAGTGTTCAACGATCGTAGGATTGTGGATCTATGATGTTAAGGAGAGCAGGAACTAGTACAGTCAGAAATAGGGTGGAGCAATGAGTTCACAGGAGAACGCTGCGGTCAACGTTCATGACGCATGCTCACGCAAGTGGAGAATGTGTCAGTGAGGGCGGAGTCGTGAGGAAACACTGCAGGAAGCGTGGGCCGCACTCGGATTGAGATAGAGACGAATCTCCATCCTGCCAGACGAGAGAGGCCTTCCACGACCGACCTAAGGAAGAAGCACTTCACCAAGGTTTGGGGGTCTTCAAGGCATTGCGTCCGCAAAATACTGTTCTGCACGTTTCTAACTCAGCATTCGAATAATACGGTCTTATTAAGAGGATTTTCATGTGAAACTACCATTCGAAAAACATATAGGTTAATCTTATAACAGCACTTTATAATAATAATGATATTGTAGTAATAATTGGTATGATCATGGGTTCCCCCAAGTACGATCATTTTAATATAATTGGGCAACACTATTCACTTCATCGGCAATCCTGGATCTTAAAATCTTTTCTCTCCTAATAAGCAACTCTAATATGATACGATGTTGAAGTAAGTACATACTTATTTGTCTTACTAACTCTTCGAATGATAAAATATTTTTCCAGCCATGAAATGCACCAATCATTCGATATTTAGAGTAGCCCAGTAGCATAATTAACTATTGCGCAATAGAAAACATTCATTATTTTTCGGGCCATATAATTTTTTAAACTCTTTTCCATATATTGCTCACGGTTTTTGCTTAATTTAATATCAATCTTGTATCCTAAAACTAATTTAATTAGTACTTTGAGTATGTTAGCTTACAATAGAAATGCATTTTTTCCTGCAGTCGTCTTATTAAATGCACAGAGCGATGGATAATTGAGAGATGGGCAAGTATTCATTATCGAGTGACAGATAATTCCTTTCGTCGTCACCATGAAGTGCACATCAAGGTTATCGCCCTGTCCAACACCCATAAGGAAGCTCTCAGAATTTTTGCCAATAATAACAGGCAACCTAATTTTAATGGAGTATTTTCTTACTTGATTAGGAAGAGTTTTTATTGATTGAAAGGCAAAATTCATACTTCGGCACCCATATACGATGAACAAATACCACATAAGATTTCATTGTCGATATAGGAGGATAAACAGCGGCCTCCTAGAAGGCTCTTACAAGGGAGCAGAGAAATCAGATACTTTGAAGGCGCCAGATCTCGCGCTTAGAGCATTTCCTTGTCATGTGTTTCCCGAAGCGCAGCCCTTATTCTCTGGGAGTAAGTCCGAAAGTCCCCAAGGGATTCCAAGGCGGCTCTGCGGAAGACGCTCACAATCAACACCCTAGCTGCTCCGACGCCTCCGTTCTCACCTTTCACCCATTCTCTCCATGCGAGGAGCCACAGCGCCAAGAAAGACACTTCCCCACTTCCTCATCTTTAGCGATAACAATGGAGCGCCACTACGACCCCTCCTCCTATGTGAGACGTTTAATCTGAATACCAGAAAATGATTACGAACAATCGGAAAATTGAAAGAAAAACTTCAATTGGGAAGAATGATAAAATTTAGACATGTGTAATTCATTTATGAACATTATCGCGGGATTCCAATATCCTACATCGGGTTTCTAGCTTGAAACTGACCTGAGGTAAGGCCGAAATAATTAGCCGAACTTAATATTTATGGAATTTTTTTAGTAATGTGCGTAATAACACATTGAAAATATTTAATTATCACGTACACATGCTTAGTGAAAACACTAAACATTATAGCGATGGTATTTTTCAGTAATATAGGCATATTAATTTAATTTTCAAATAATTGCCTATTCACTAACACGGCTAATTAAAACGAACTTTGAAAATATTCTGACTGGTGCATTCATTTTTTTCATTTGTATTTCTGGAAACCATGCACACCATTCAGGCATTTTCTTGCCCACAAGCACTGGTCAATATGGCAATATATAATTATTTGTCACCCACAAACACTAGTAAATATGGCAAACATGGAAGCTTTTCCCAAACTTTTCATCCACTTTTGTCTTTACGATAGGCTATACGAAATTTGAAACTGAAGAAGATGTGAGTACAACTCATTACAGCCACATATGATTTATATATTTTGAAATTCACAAATAAACATTGATAATAAAATAAATATTGGCATGGCATAGCATTTTCGCACAGTTCGGTAAAATTATCGAAACTTGATTAAAATTGCAAGAGTAAGCGAGATAAACCAACGCATGTGCAACGCATCCATCTTGTGATTATTCGTAAGTATAAAAAATAATACTGAAAATTCTAGTGAAAAAGAATAAAGTATTTTAAACACTATGAGATAAAAATAAAATTCCACCCTTGCATTCCAATTCGCCCCAAATTTAAGAGGTACGTTTCATTTAGAAACGGCCTTGCATTTTCTCCAGCATTTTTCCGCTTCAGGACCCCGTTCCATTTACTCTCATCCACAAAGTTCTCTCCCTTGAACAGAATTATTTGAATTTTTCCGGACCAAATTTACGCTCAGCTTCCGTCCCCATCGCGATCCTCAAGATCACATCTACACGAAAAAATATGAAGCGGGAGGAAAACCTTTTCACGAAAAACATGATCCAATTTTGAGGAATGCCACATATTTCCAGAGGAAATACAAATGAGTTTAAGTCTCCGCGAAAAAAAAACACCAGTTAAGCGCATCGCAAATTTCAAAAATTTATTAAAAAAAAGAAAGAATGAGCAGCTTGAAAGTAAACGAGCACAGTTGAGAATATTTTTCTCTTGAAGGCCTCTCACAGTACTCTTCTACTCCATTATTATTTGACGGTGCATTCTTTGCTTGCAGCAGAAATCACACAAAAAAGAGAGGAAAGAGAGACGTACGTGTGCAGACCACTCGTGGTTTGCATGGCAGAAGAAAATGAAGTTCCCAGAGTAAAGACAAAACATCTTGCAGCATTAGGACACAAAGATAACTCGGTCTCCTTAAAGAACTGGAGACGATCCAAGCGAAATGAAAACATGAGCCAAGAAATATCACAATGATCTCAGCTTGAATAAGGCGCCTCATGCATCTGAAGACAGTCGAGAGATAATTAATGAGCTCGGTGGCTAGCTTACAATCATTACTACACCACATTATGGCAAGTTTTTTTTTTTTTTTTTCATTCATAATATGTCAATGCTGATGATCTCTCCGAGCATAAATTTACCACGTGCCACATTCAATTAGCCAAACTAACATTTCAAATAAAATAATGATCGTAGATGCCACTAAAAATTAAATGAGGCCCCAAGAGGCCAAGGAGTGTAATTTTTATAATTTCGGAGTCCTTTACCACAGCAATATTGTGTGACCCACTATCCATTATCTGCACTTATCTCTAAGACTGTTGAAATTACATTCGTACACTTTGGCTTCTGAGATCTTCAAACATCATTCATTGTGACACAAACCCTTGGTATAAATATCGCCATAATAAGTAATCGATTCAAACAATGGTAAGCTGCCCATTCACAAAACTCACGCAAGTTAAAAATTTCGCGAGTAACTAGGAGAAGCATCCCAAACTATAAGCAACGTCGAGCTACGCTAGATCGCCTCAATTACCAACCAAATCATCCTTCGGTTTGAAAATTCAAGCAGTATAACTGCCTTTAAGGAAATGTAAATTCTCTCTCACCCAAAAACCCTGGAACACCCTGAAGGAAATATGCTCGAAAATAAGAGCAAAAAAGCCACATTTCACAGCGACCCTTGCGACATGAGGCACAATTAACCCGAACGGTATATACGGAATGGGTGAACTTTGAAAGAGTGAAGATTATGAGGGCTCCAGGAATATTTTAGCCTCTCCCTTCACACCCTCACTCGCTCTTTTTTATTCATTCTCTTTTCTGCACTCATCCGGCCTCCCTCTCGCATGGAGTTGCAGAGCTGACTGAAGCTGCTGCGAGCCGCCGCTCTCGGTTTGAAGAAATGAGGGCGGAGTTTTAATTAGCGACGCCGGTTCGTAATACTCTGCGAACTCTTTCTCTCCTGGGGGGTGAGACGTAGTGGGGTGTGGAGTCCCGAGACGGAAGTGGGAGGGAAGTAGATGACGCTGAGGGGTGGAGGAGAACAAGAGAAGTGCGAATTTCGGAACGGCGAAGGCACCGCGGAGCCGCTGGTGTATTGTGTGTGGAAGGCCGCCGGGGCCGCCGCCGCGTAAGATGCGCCCCATATATCAGGTCACATCCGGGGCGGAGAAAACAGGGAGGCAGACGTCTCCAGTGGCGTAGCGAGAGGGGCGGGTCCGAGAGGTCCGAATCCCCGAATCCCCCCCGAAATATAAAGGCACAATTACTTTTCTTCATCATAAGAGAAAACAAAATATTGAGAAATCATGAATTTACAAAATATTTCTTTTAAAAAAATAAAGTTTTTTCGACTATAAAAAGTGCTCAAAATTGTTTAATACCCTCTACTTAGTACCATATTTTTCAAAAATTTTCCCGCGGACCCCCCTCGTTTTGGCCCCTCGCCCCTCGAACGAAATTTCAGACTAGGTCACTGACGTCTCACAAGCCAAGTATCCTCATCGGATAGCCCGAAAGAAATTTCAAGGACTATGGTGAAATATATAGGGGTGGGGGAAAAGAAAGTTTCCCATGAGACCACACGATCCCTTGAAATTAGGTACTCGATAATATCAACATGCGCAACCATCAGCACGCACAATAAGCATAGTAATCATAAAACTGAAACAGAAAAGGGAGCGAATGAGTGTAACGGACATAAATGCCAGTGCTATGGGTCAGTCCTAATTCATTAAGTTTGATAAGAATGCAAATTCATGGTATAATAAAATAATGATAGCGGCGGACTGAAAATAATCAAATTAAATCGCTAATATTTTAATGAAGATAAAAATGTTTTTTAACTCTAAATCCATTTTACCAATTTTAAATGCCAAAACTCAAGCCGCGAGCAACTATTTTTTAAAATTTGCATGTCTAACTAGAAAAAATACCAAGAATAGGGATGGATCCGGGTTTAGAACTTATTAAAACAACACAACTATTAAAACTTTCTTACTATCTAGCTCAGTTATGGCTCGCGGAGTGGCTTGAAACATTGCACAAACTCAATTTTCCACCGGATTTCTCCCAGTCTCGAGTAAGCTCACAAAAACGAGCGAGGTGATTTAAATATTCTCACCGCTTCTGCAAGCTTGGCGGGAGATTACCACCTCGTTGAGCGGGGTGATTGTGTGTGCGATTAAACGCATTAGGATGAAATCGTTGGCCGGAAAGTTTCCGGCCACGTAGTCGACGGATCCTCTTTTCATTCGGCGATTAATACCACCTTCCACAAACCAGAGCACACGTTCAGTGACTCACGAGAGTAGCATACGAGCTGTATGGCTTCCAGGCGTGCAGTATCGACCTCTTCCGTGAATAACAAGAGGCTGCGATACTGCAGAGCGACGACGCTCCAGATATTTACGACTAAAAACGTTCCTCCTCGGTGCGAGGATTCCACTCGGCCACTTTTCACTCAAAGCACACCATTTCCACGGAGGGATTCCGGAGTCACAGCTCGAGATCTAAATTACTCCGGGGCTAAGTTGAAACGACTCCAGGGGAGGTTTGAAATGCATGGCTCGTTGGGAGATCTTCGAAAGGGTCATCTTATCCGCTCTCGTGGCTTAGAATGCCGAATAGTGCAGGGGAAGAGACGTACGAATAGAGGAGAAAATTATGAAAAGAAAGGTGAAGTTTTTGTTCCATTTTTTCGGTCACCACTCCGGGCGAGCACAATCTGGGACACATCGTGGTCAACTTAGCGATTATTCAGTCTGGAGAAAAAAAATTTCATAACATTTTAACCCTGGATAGCTGATGCCAGTAGGAACCAAAATTATTAATGACGTTTACGTCGAAAACGCACTATTTCTAAGCTACAGAAACTTTTAGTCAAGTGCTTCGATTGTCCGCGAGTTTGCCCTGTCGCTGGATGCTCTGAAAAACTCATGACATGAATGCTATGCCTACATTTGCCTTTGACTTTGTCCAGAGCATCCGGCAGCAGGGTAAACTCGAGGCCAACCGGAGCGCTTGGCTCAAAGTGTCTGTAGTTTCAAAATGGTGTGTCTTCGGACATCATTAGTAACTTTGGTCCTTACTGACATCAGCTATCTAGGGTTGAAATTTTGTGGCATAATTTTTGTCCACCCTACATGGGGAGGTGAGCAGACGTTAAATCTCCAAGGGCTTGGCTATTTTTGCACCCTTATTGTCAGTCTAGCCTTTGGCCGGTCAACATCTTTTCTTCTGCTAGCAGATGATTGTCGAATCAATCGAAAAACAGGCACTGGAGATATTTATTTTTTATACGTTACATTGGCATTCGTACTTTCCATTCTTCGGACGCTTTCATTCAATCAGCACACAAACGTAAACAATGCCATAATTTTTAGGCAAGTAAAGTAATAAAGTTCGCCTAAAACTATGACCAGTTGATTCAAACTAAATAAGGTATTGGTGAAATTCGTTTTATTTTTCGATCTTCGGTATTAAAAGTAAAAGTCTGTCAGTTTAAGGGAACGCAGCAGCCAGGGCCTCACCCTGGAAAAGTTCTTGTGGATTGATAAGGAATCAATAAACCAGCCACCTTTGGAACGTAGCTGTGGTCAAAAAAGGTTTCAAAGATGATGGTATCTATTGGCTGCATCACTTCCTTAGTAAACTATCAAAGGATTGCTAGCGGCAAATTTCTCGGAATGATCAAAAGCCAGATTACCATCCAAAGTAGTAGCACATACTTTCACACTAGGAATATAATTGAGGGTGTAACCATCACTTTTATAAACTTAAGTATCCCACATGGATAGATAGTGTAATTTTCATCCAACACATCACGATATTCTTATACTGAGAGACTAAGTAACCCCCGTTTCTAGAATATTATTCCTCTTCACCATATATTTTCCTCTCATTTGCCATTTTGTGCCAAAATCACTCGACGTCAAAGAATAGTAAAACATAACCATAATAATTAAAACGAGTTTGGTCATGAGGTTTGGTCACAAGATTTTACAATTTCCCGGCGAACAACATGTAAAAACTCTTCTCGGGATACCGCGCGGGTAAGGTTATATGAGAGCGCCGACGTTTCGGGTACCGACTCGCTACCCACATCACGGCTATAGAGTCTGGTCAATTGACAGAACCCTATTGCGTGTCGTTCTCAAGCACTCATAAATTAGCTTCGGGGTATCATTCCGATTTCCAATGAGTAAGCCCTGGGGAAATCGCCTCTAAAGAGGACCCATTGAGTAATTAATCGATATCCCTTCCATTTTCTCAATGTCAAAGAGAGATTTCTCTGTATGGATTCCTAAGAGGATTTCGATTAAAGATGAGAAAGAAACGAAGAGAAAATGGGGTCGTTGAAGCGGAGCACGAGTGCTCCTGAGCAAATGCGACTGAGGGAGCCAAGACGAGGCGTACGGTTACATAAGAATGGTGCAGCTTGATACGCACATAAGGGCGTTTGCGATGAGCACTTCGCCAAGGACAGAGCCTCGTGGAGGAGCATCAACGGCCGGATGCCTATAATTGGAGACGGTTCCGATCAGCTTAGTAGAGGCTATCGATATCATGAATAGCTGAATTCTCAGCGAGGTATCGGAGGGACGGTGTTTATATTCCTGGGACCTGAGAGAAAACCTATTTGACTATAGGATAGATTTTATGTCCCGGTACAAGCTCATGGCACTCAGCTGTAAAAAGAAGAAATGATCGCAATTGTACGGATTAAACTCTGTATAATCGGTAAAAAATAAGGAAAAGTATGCAAAAAAAAAAGAAAACCAATTTTAAGAAACTCTAATCTTCTCCGGAACACACCAACATCGATGCAGTTTCAGGAAAATGTATCATACCCTGATGTGTGAGGCTATCCCATAAATGTCAATGATAAATAAATCAATTATTCTAAATTTAGTGTTATTAACCGATTTTGACAATAATGATTTACTGACACATCCGAGGGATATATGGCATACGACGAATGCATCGAATAAATTTTGTAGTGTCACTGCCAGGATACAATGCTCTACATCAATAATTTCATTGTATGCACATTAAACTGAGGAAAAATGAATGTATTACATACTCGTTCATAGTAGGACCTATTAGCCGATAAAGATCAAAACTTCTTTTAAAAACTTTGACCCAGATGAAGTAAACACTACAGAAATAAAATTCCACTAAAATGGATAATTCACGCATGGGTCGAGAGCCAACAAAAACCAGTCAAAGTTCAGAGAGTTGTAGCTTTTCCCTGAGATTACTCCCCATTCAATTAACTGAAACAATGTTTTCTTTACCGCCCACAAGTCTCATGAAACTCATGTGCCTCCGGGAGGTTGATACTGTTTATGTCGAGGCCAAAAGTTAATTTCTGTATGACCGACCCGACAGTTCACTAACCCGAGAATTTTGGCTTAGTTGCCGTAGGAACCATCCTCCGAGTTATCCAATAAATCAACTCATTTAAGGTACTTCCACTTAGGACCATGTGGTCGAACCAGAGTGCTTATAGAGTGATGCTCACAGGAATTTAGGAAATTGAATTTATGAATGAGCAGTAATGCTTATTCATAAATTCAATTTAAAAATTCAAAGTTATTATGTTGCTATATTTTGACGAAAATTACATAAAAACCACCAAGCCAATAACTTAATAATTTAAATACCTCCATATCAGTCGTTACGGTACCTACATGTTTAGACTTATTGTTAGATACAAAGCCTTCCTCCAGTTTAAATACAAGCCGAATTTTCTGTGGTCCACACATTCTTATCCTTTTAAATCAAGCCTTTCCCGGCAATGAAAAAAAATTAACATTATGGTAAAAATATACTGGAAAGGAAAGAAATTTTAGTCACGTCTGGCAACTAAAAACAGCACTAGGAAGAAGCTTGTGACGCATACCACAACCGATGAAAACATGTAAACGAGCCCAATATAATACAGAAATGTTGCTATTATGTTTTTGCAAACATTTTATTAAGGATTAACAATATTAATACACCTATATCCGTTTTATAAACCCATAAATATACCATTAGGGGTGTAAACACTAGTATGTAAAGCATTATATTCTGAGTCTCATGTAACTTTGCAAGAATAACTTCCCTTTGCATTTCATTAATCTGGCACCGAGTGATTAAAAAATGTAAGACTTAAAGGGCGCAAGCGACAAACGTTCGGATAATAAAGTCGGAGATAAGAGGATGCAACTGAAGCCGTATTGAGTGATAAGTTTCCGACTCCAGCCGTGACTGAACATAAAATCCGTCCTGGAAAGTCGCCAAGTGTGGATACATTCCAAGGCAGTGGACACCGACTGGGATAAGCTTTGAATGTGACGTACTAGCGGATTATCTAAGAGATCGGAGTTCCAAAGACATCCATGGCATGGGCGTTGCTCTTGATAATGGCGACCCAGTAATTTGATTTCCTACATTGCAGTCTCCTAGCACAGAAAAAAGAGTTATTTGCATATAAAAAAGACGCCCAGATCATTAATGTACGAAAATCAGTTACTTTAAATAAGAAAAGAAACTCAAAATGTTACAGAAATGCCGTGTACTCGGATACACTGTATTTACGGACTAGAACTATGATCCGATATATTGTACCTGTACCTAAAAATAAACATGCTATCATCATGGCATGATTTATCAGAAGATAATGAACACCATTAATTGCATCAGCATTTATGAAAGATATTACTCGAGTTAATGACTAGATGCATCCGTATTAGCAATAGGATATTAATAGATAGACACCATGCAGTATCTATGTAACCACCTAATATGCAAACATTCATTCAAATATATTTCATACTGAACTACAAGGGATAATTTTTAAATAATTAAGGGTAACTGGTGTATACCAAAATGATTACTTCAATTTTGTACATGTGCAAGATTTTTTCCTCGCCGATTATTTGGACGCCCAAGCTTATACCCCACAAATAAATACTACAGTACACATCCACTATCTCATGGCTGTGCGTAAAAAATCTGTCACACAATATTTGATATGCATATTACTACTACATGGCCTCATTATGGTCAATATCCCATAATAACTGCATCAAATTACTGTCTATCATCACAAATTTTACAAAAGAGTGTTTAATATCACGATTACGGTTGGGGAGCGTTTGAGAGGGGAGGTGAGGGTCTCGATATTTGCCCAGTGGCTTGATACAGGATGAAAAGCTTAAGAGAGGATACGTATACGAAAGATACGAGACGGAGAAAAATATTTATCAAGACAGACGCTTCGTCTCGCAAGGGTTAATTCTCAACACCCTCCGTATCGACGGCCTGTGTCCACCAATCTCCGGCCTCCCTGCCGTATCATCCGTCAACCACTCCAGAATCCCGCGTAACCCCTGACCCCAACGATGTTCGACTCCGCTTATCCCCCGATATCGGCTGCCCAAACAAACCCCGCAGGAGATAGGAAATGGGATGCTCCCAAGAAAACGGAAAACACGATTTCAAAGTACATAATGGAACAACGGGATATGAGCGGAAAATTGCTGAAACACAAATACTACTAAGCATTTCATCGTACAAGAACTAATTACTGAATGGCAACCAACGCAATAGGCAGTCAAATAAAAACTGACCTAGAAATATTGTTGGTATTGAAAGTGCAAAGGTATTTGAGATTGAGACTACGAACATATTTGCTTCAATTACGCTGACGTTTACCGACATCTAATAAATCTATTCATGAAGTGTATCAATATTTTTACGACAATGAACGTACATATTTTACAGAAGACGCTGAAGTACCATTCCTATTGATTGTGCACCTGATCAATGGATTTAATAGATACTGACATAATTTAACTTTCACGCAATAACTTTGCATCAGTCAGATGAGACGATGACGATGACCACTCTGAGTGACATCTGAGATTGAGAATATATTTTTTTTAAGCCTCCAATGGCGCGGACAGTAAAGATTAAAGTGAAAAACAAAACTTCTACTATAGATACCAGTGAGAGTGCAATGTGTACAAGCAAATTATTTGCAAATTTTAATTCATTTACTCTCTCCCGAAAATCTTTTGATAGATGTTTGCCGCCAGTACAGCAGGATGGGCCTTCACAGCAACTTGAAGATGCTGAGAGTGTGAAAGATGAACGAAAACGAAGGCCACTCAGCCATGCCCTTATCTTGCATGAAGGAGCTGCACCGTTCGGCAGAGCATTGACCCGTATCCTACCTCTCGAAATGCCAATTAGTGGCTGGATCGCAGGGTGAAAAAAGGTAACCCCGGAATATACATACCTTTCTTAACCAGACGATCATATGCACCAAAAGGGAAAATGACAAAAATTATACATATGACGAAGAGAGGCGTAAAAGATGTCTCCCAGGACGAAGAATCAAACTGTCTGAATAAAACAGTAAAAAAAAAGAGGTGGTGCCTGTTGACTTGGAAAACATGGTAAAGTTATTTCTTGATTGAAGCTTTTGTGGCTCATGGTGTTTAAAAGAGAGAGACAAACGGGTGTGTGCCGCGTGAATTAGTGGGGATTGTCCTGACGGGATTTGGTTTTTGCTGCCTTTATTTCAGGTGGGAGGGGTGGGTGGAGGGTGTGAGGAGTGAGGACTGGAGGGGGAAGATGACGAAATGTTGCGGATGACTGGTTTCCATGTACTGCTGATTCTCAATTCGGTATCTCTGTTATAATTATTCTTGCTCTTATTTATTTCTAAGGATTCGCGGATGAGCCAGCATCACTCCCTGGAAGAAGTGACCAGCAGTCGGTCACGAAACGTCGGGGCAATCTCCACTACGTCACGCGGCATACGGCCCTTTTAATCATGGAAAAGTTATGTTCGAAAATTCTCCTAGGCCTACGACTAGACAGCCTGAAATTATAAGTATTTCTATTAAACATAGTTGAAACCCTCCAAATTATTCTTTCAATCTCTGCTCTTTTAAATAATTGCAGAGATGTTCTCCAAAATGATTCATTTTATCTATCCATCAAAACGGATTATTAGGGAAACTTCGACAAATTTTTAATATACAGGCATATTAAATCATCATTTGAGATGAATATGTATAATTATTTTAGTCCAAATCTGGAATACATAGAGTAGAGAAGGAAATTATAGTCTCCAACGTTACGAACATCCTATATTAGAAGTTATGGCGTCATAAACGAGAAGACGAAACAACCTTATAGGACATATGTCGAGACATGATTATCCGATCATAACAATCGTCGAGGGATAAGTAGATAGAAAGAACGGAAAAGAAAGACCTCGAATGAAATACATGGAACGAGTAAGGAAGGATGTGCATGATAAGAAATACTTGTGAAAAGATTAGCTGAAAGGAGAATTGAGTGGAGAGCTCCGTCGAACCGATCTTAGGATTGTTTGCCAGTCATGATTATGATTGTTGATAGAGTATTTGTAAAAGGATATGGAATTAATATGCGCATGAGTAAATTAGATTTTTTGGGTGTTCATTGTTTAGCAAATGGTTGAAACTCGGCTATTGTTGCCGTCGAGAAATTGCTTCCTCGGCTATTGCCAAGGAAGGTCGTGATTGTCCTGCATGTCGAAGAATTGATGAATGTCCTGCTTCCACTAAAACTCACCCAATCCACCCCAACCTTCCAACAATTTCATTCACATTTAAAAGCTTCGAACCGAAAAATGTAAATAATTAAAGAACCGTCCCGGGGAAGTTTTTTGCGCGGGGAAGCACCGTTTGAATGCTGTCCGGGAGCATACACGTAACGGGCGAGTGGGCGCTGGGAGAGAGAGAAAAGGCAAAGGCTATCGATTAAGCCCGAAAAGGGAGTGGGAGAAGAGAACAAGGGGGAGGGGAGAAGGGTCGAGAGAATGGCGGGGAGAGAGAGAGAGATACGATATAGCGAGCGGAACGGAATGTTTGCCGCTCCATCACGTGGTCGTCGTCGGGCGTCAATAGGAGGAGGCGGAGAGAGAGAGGGCGGAGAGCGGTGGGAGAAGGGGGTGGAGACGGCAGACACGGGGGAATAGTACTACGCGAAAAGGGTGGGGGGAGGGAAATCCATGCATTCGCGGGCGATTCTCGAATATGGGCGGGTGAGGTTGGAGTCCATCGCCGATTTGAAATCGAGAGACAGGGAAAAAAAATAGTTTCGGAGGGGTGTACAATGTACACGGTGGGATTGACGGTAGATTGAGGGAGGGGTGTGGGAAATCCATGCATCGGGAATATGGGCTGGTGAGGTTTGCTATCGGGTTGAAATCCATCGCAGATGTGAAATCGAGAGCCAGGAAGAAAAATATAGTTTCGGAGGGGTGTACACATTAATTTGCGATGGAAGGATGAAAACCACGAGCCCGTATATAGTATGAACATTTGCAACAAAGATATTGAATGAAGCTAGAGTGACGTAATATTATTCATAGCCATGAAATCCCACAAAGAACTATTGATTTCTTAGGGTGATGACGTCTAAAACTGTTAGCACAACCAACATTTGTTATCTTTGATAAAAATTGAAAATTTTATTTAATAATAATTAAAGATTCGGGAATAAAGGCGGGTGAGGTTTGCCATTGAGTTGAAGTCCATCGCCGATGCGAAATCGAGAGCCAGAAAAAATATTATTTCTGAGGGGTGTACACCTGAGGATGAGATGGGAGGGTGAAAACTTCGAACCCGTAAATCTGAACACTTGCAACAGAAGGAATGAATGGACAAATGAATGCTGATGACGTCTAAAACTGTAAGCACCACCGATATTTGTTATTTTTGATAAAAATTGAAAATATTTTTTATAATAATTAATTCATCGGGAATATGGGAGGTTGAGGTCGGCATTTGGGTTGAAGTCGATTGCCGATTTGAAATCAAGAGCCAAGGAAAAAAATGTTGTCGGAGCGGTGTGCGCGGTGGGATTGAATGTAGACTGATAGAGAATGAGATAGGAATATGAAAACCTCAATCCCATAAATCTGAACACTTGCAACAAAGAGAATGAATGTAGTCCTACGTGACATAATGATTCATATTCATGAAATCCCACAGTGAACTGTTGAGTTCTTATAATAATGACACTAAAAAAAGAACAACAAGCATTTTTATTGAAATACAATAAAATTACAACAAAATTCAAATTTTAAAACCATGTTAGAGTGAAACTATTATTAAATTATTCTACCGATTAAGGTAGATTTCCATGGAGTGCTTAAGAAGCGTTCTCGTAGCCTCGCCTTTCTTCATATATGGAGACAATAAAAAAACGCTGTATCGGAAACCGGTTGTAGACTGTTAAATTGGCGGTAGATGAGAATGGGATAGGATGCGAGATTGAAAACCAAGGGCCTAACATTGACAATTAAAACACTGACAGTAAAGGGATTGAATGGAATTCGGTGTGACATACTTGGACGCCATATCAGAGAAATAATGTGGTAAGAAATTGCAATCAAAGACCTCGTATTAATTACATAACACAAGCCATAAAGCATGTAAACGGGAATAAATAAGAAGTACATATAAAAAATAAACTGTTAGAACAGTAGAGTGGAGAGCTGCGCCAAAGTAATCCCAGAATTTTTGATCGACGATGATAAATAACTTGCCAAAATCCACAATTTTCAACTCTCATGCAATGATACCGACACCGGCCCACATTTGGACATCTTCATGATGGCAGCACAGCTTGTAACCTGGGTCTGCATTATTCAAATTATTGATGATTAAACTGCACCACACGAATATTCTACATGGTGAAAAACGCGATGTGAACCATTTGATAGCACGAAAGCAAAAACTGAAAGTATTACGGGACCTCTTTTTCAAAGTATTCTACCGGTAAAGGAAGGCCTGTCACCCCTACCACATTGAACTTGAGTTCATTTTTTCCCTCCATTGCTTATCTAACATTCTTCTAATAGCACTGTTTATAACATCCCCACCCCGCTCAGTGCTCCCTTCACTCAAATCTTCTGTCTCCGCCGAAACTCATCTATACGTTTCCTTAACTCGCTCACCATGCTCAGCACTTCGCCGCCAATAGAGGCGATTAATACCATCTAGGAAGCTATTTCAGGCTAGTGTGAAATTCGCCGCGTTGGTATGAATATCCAACAGAAAGCATTAATTTTGGACTGCAATGAAATTGAACAAATCTCCACTTATATCATGATCTATGACCCATAAGTAAGATTATTAATACAAAAGCCTAAATTTGGACTAGAATTAAAGCTTAATTAAAAGACCTGAAAGCATTAATTTTGGGCCATAATAAAAATGAGCTGAATTCCACTCATTTTTTCCCTCCATGGCATAAGACTTAAAAGAAACACAGACACTGAGGTCCAGGAAATCAGCAAGTCCTACACACATAAATGAAAAAAATCATCGGATACATCATGCATGTTGAGCATATAATGCATACACACTTTGGCACATAATAACGAGTTCTAGCGATATGAAATACCAGTAGCCTTCACATCATGCAATGGCACGTGGTCACTCGAATCTGGTATTTTCTAAGCGTGGATTTTCCGATAAAACTGGTCTTTTGTGCCCAGAATCCGGCATCTTTCATCGTACGCATCAACGTCGTCCTTGTCCGTCACGTTTCCAAATTTTCATACCAAGGTTAAAAGCATTCAGATATTGACGCCTCATCGCATGTGAGGGAATCTCTATATCTCAGAGAGAGACATTTGAAATGATTATTTTTATATGGGCCAAGGTCATAAAAATATTCTTCGAAATGCTTTTTTGTTATTTCCTTGTGAAGAGGCACGTTGCTGAGAGGTTTTTAACCGAGCATCGCTGCATCAGAGAACCATGACAGCAGCCATCGACAGCCAAATCGTTATGGAGAAGAGATCAAAGCACAAATATAACTCCACTATTTTTTTTAATGAAAACGGAATTCCCACGTTGCCTTTCAAGAAAAGAATCTGATCACATATTTTATCGAAGAAAAGCTGTAAAAGCTTCCACAATCTCAGGAAGAGTGGAGTAAAAACTGCACGCTTTCACCAATAAAGAGTTGACACTTTTAGAAAATAGTTGATATTCAACGGAATACATAATCACACTCCTTCACACTTAGGGGAATATAGCAGAAAAACGAAGTCCTACATTCTCAACCAAAACATAAATCCTTACATTCACACATGAAAAACAAGTCGAAATATGTTAACATTATAAAAGATAATTTTATGTACAATTAGGGCGAAGAATGATTCTTCTAAATGCTCTTTTTAATTTATTTTAACAGCTAAATAATTTATCCTTTTCTTGAAGTTCTTATTTCTCAAAAACCAAGCTGATCAAACCATAACGTGAAATGCTTCCGTACGTATTCATTTCATATAATAATGCGAAAAATAAATACAAGAAGTAACGTGAAAGATATCTTATAAACCCCAAAAACACACTATTTCTCGATCTCCCTCACCGTGTGTAATTCATTATACTATTAGACACGGCTGGTACATGAAGGTGACTCCACGGACCGGTAGTAGGCAAGCCACACGGCAGGTATGTGTGTTATGTGGGTGGACTATAGGCAACTTATTCTGGAAGGTTTTAGTGCTTATTCAAAGCGTCATGTTCCTCGAGAAGTCCCTCGAAAATTCTAGAATAATACACACCTGTATTACCATTACTACGTTCCGGCATTCCGCAATTACCGAGATGTTGCAACTACCAACCTTATCGTCCACTGAGTTGGGATGTAGGAATTGTACGGAATTTTCTAAGGCAAATTCTAAAATTGAAATTATTCACCTCAAAGGCGAAGGGAACATAGCATATTTCAATAGGAAACCGTTTCGCCTAGGACATCAATCACATAGAGGATGAATAATATTGGAGCGAAAAAGTTAATACTCCCTTTTTGGAGCCACCGTAGGGCAACTAGTCAGAATGGTAAATATGCGTCATCAACCTTCATCATCAAAAATCCTGAGAATGATTTCACAAACCTCTATTATCTCAGCTAATATTTTTATATTTAAACACATAAAATTCATCATTTCCTACGGAAAATCCATAATCACAGGAGGCAGTGATGAAAAGCAAACAAAAATGACATTTTTAACGGCACAACTAAAAAAACTACAAAGGTGGAATCTTACATGTCATTCAGAAACAGAAAACAATGGCCGTAAATGCCAAAATTTATCAATAAAGTTCATAACAAATCTCCCAGCTCAAAAAATATTTGCTAAATATTTATCATGAAAAAATTCAACTTCATAATTCCAAAATTCGTTAAATAACACTAACATTTAGTCAACACAATACATACTACTTTCGAACGCAGCACAATAGAGGTCTTGGAAATAAATTTATCATCGAGAAGCAAATTTTAAATCTTTCAACATTGGCTATTCCGAAGATTCACCTTTCCCAGACCGCCCTTGAAAAAAATCTTGTCAACCCGATGATGTTTGCATCAATGAGTAACCGTCTCCGTTGCTTCGCGTGCAGATGTGAGAATTTCAATACAATATGGGAACAATATTCCAATGCACGGACGAAGTTGTCGATCGATTGGGTGACGGATGCTTCCGATATGTGGTGCTACTGGCGAGGGACGAACAAGTCGATTCCTCGCACACGAGTCCGTTTGCGAGAGAGCCGAGAATTGATGCGGAAGCCGAACGATGGAAACGAAAGACCGACGCGACGGTCGATATGGGAAACTGAGGAGGGTCTAGACGCTAAACTCAGGATTTTGCAACGCAAACCGATTATCGATCGAGGGCGTTGGAGGACGAACTCCCCACTAACCATCCCTCCAACGGAAATAAGCGATCATTTAAAGATAGTCAGCCACACCGTCACGAAATATTCAAAGCATGATTAAAATTGAGGCGTATTATCAATTTTGAATTACCTAAACAGCGCATATAATGTATCACATTTAGGCGAGCATCAAAAATTTAAACAGTATTTTAAAAATTAATGAGGAAATATATTCTCGTTTTTTCCCCACAAAGACGCTGATTTTTTCACCAACTACTCATTGAGTGTCACTGAAATAAGGATATTAAGATTTAACTGTTAGTAGCCAAAGTGTTAAACATCAATATTAAACAAGTAAACCAATAGACATAGACGGAAGTAGAGTAATTGGGCTTAGACGGAAGGAGTGATAGCGAAAATCATGAGTAAACCCTAAGAAAACACATATTTCTACATCGATCAAGCAGGAGGACAAGAGCCGATCGATAAGTGCTACCCATTATCACCATGTATAATAACTCTCCGCAATGGCATTTTTCTACAGATTAGCATCGGTAACATAATCCTCTCCAGCACCATTTTTTACGACAGCTACCGTAGTCGCCAGGTGCGCAGGCTTACTACGGCCAGAGCACGAGATGTTAGTTACTAATGATGAATGGCCAGGTGTACGTAGAGAATGATCAATTACAAGGTGGGTCGCTCCGCAGTGATTTGTGGCGTTGCCCATTAGCACGAGCAATGTCGTCGACACGACTGGCACCAACAAATAGCGCTATGCTTGAATATACGCTTTGACGCATGGTGAGCGAGTTCTTCGCGTATCCTACGAACGCACCTCCGATTAGGGCATTGAATATATCCGGAATTAGGCGGAAGTCGGCCATCCAGACTGTCATTTACTGCATTCTGTCATACAATCCGCATTCAAATATGCAAATTTATGATGAAGCTCCGGAAATTCAGATCGAACGATTCGGTTTCTCCACCGCTTTGGAATCTTTTCCGATAAGCTGCCTCATATTTTCAGACATATTTGAATCCGTTTTTCAATCGTGGTAGAGCACAGACCGCAATGGCGAAGGTCTTAATTGAAACAATATAACATAGTAAATGAGCCTAATGGTCATATTATTCTCCTCAATACCAATCGAGGGGCGGTTATACTGACACCGAATTAATGTCGCGAAGCAGCTAATGAAACAACTTATATTGTAACCGATACCAGTATCCCAAAGTGACACCTATAAAAATTAATGTTTACAATATTTTATATAATTTTATTTGCTGTTTCGATATAAACGTGCATTTGGTCGCTTTGTAAATAATGTTGCATAATGTTTTTCTATTGTAATCACGAGTAATTAAAGGCTCTAATACTAAAGGCTGCAACGCATGGTTACCACATGAATTTGGTAAACGATATTAGAGACCTTATAATTATCATTCAGTGATGAGCCACGAAATGTTCGAATTTCAAGTTGATTCACCTATTTTCAAGACCGTGAATAAATACGATTCACAAATATTTTATTAGGTAGAGAGTGAAAACACTGAACTTCTTCCAGGGGAATTTTTTCTCATGGCAAGTCATAAATATTGTATTAAGGGTTTAAAATTACTCATTAACAGCTATATATAGCTCCCCGATGTACTGCCATAGGAGAAAAGTTCCCTGAACTTGGAATCGAATCACAGACCTTTGGCATTCCGGGCCACCACGCAGACCACAATAGCATCCAGCTTCCTAAATTCCCATACAATGTAATCTATCCAGGGGAATTTTCCCATGGCAATTTATGTGTGTTTCACTGCCGTTCACACGACAGGCGTAAAATATTATACATATAACTAGCGTTCAGGAAGCCCCCAGGCAATGTAAGATCAATGTTAAAAGAATTTATAGTCATGTAACTTGAATATCCTAGTCACTAAACAGAAAAGAGATTTTTTCTTTCATAAAACTTTTGCTGTTCCTCCACATTATTCATTTAAATGCATATTAGTTGCCATACTATACGATATATATAATTTTGCTTTTTTAAAGAAGGATTTGGTTGCTTTTTTAATAGTTTTAGGTTTCTTTAACATAGCAGACCCCTTAGGAATATCATCGTAGGGGGTCCGCTGCATCGAACCACAGCACCAGAATGACTGTATCAACGCATTTACTCGTTAAGAACGAGTTTAGACGTTCCTCGGCCGGCATCGAGGGTGCAGTAACAGGCAGACCACGGATACCATGACGCGCACCAATTGAGAGCATTGGCGGCGCACATCGGGAGGATCAGCGACAAACTGAGCATCTCCCGCGGACCCCCGTGACGGGGGAAAGGGAAAGAAGAGGCATACCACGCACGCGGGGGGAGGGGAGAGGGAGAGAAGAGATACAAAGGGGGTCACAGAGCCGGAGGCTGGAGGAGTAGTAGCAGTCGGTCGGAGAGTTGGCGGAAGTGGAAAGGAATGTCGGGCGAGAGAGGAAGAGTCGATAGCGGGAGTGGAGGAGGAGGAGGGATGGTGACAACATACCACCATGTAGCGGACGGCGAAGGAGGGAAAACAAGAAAAAATTAAAATAAAAGAAAGTGCCATAAAGAGGAGGATGAGGGGCTCGGTACTACTATCCCATCGATCGATGGTGACGGTCCTCGCGAGAGAAAGGCAGAAAGAAAGAAGAAAGTGGAGGAGAGAGTGTGGAGTTTGGGGGAGGGGCAGGGAAGATGAGAAGCAAGCGAGGAGACGAGATGAGAATGCAAATTAACGCAATCTCTCGGAAGGAAATGAAACCTCTGGGCCATCTAAGGCAATCTATGACTGAAGAAGTCGATGGAATGAATGCACGTAGGCGTTTTTATTTAACACATTTCTCCGCAATAGAGCAATTATTCCATCGCGGAATTTGACCGATTCGACAATCATCAATCATTTGCCAGCACAACTCGTCACTTTTATTATTAGATTGTAGAATACATACACGAGGAACTCAATAATTATTTTTTCATAAAAATGTTTTTAAATTGTAAATTTGACGTATATAATTTTGGACGAACCGTTTCGTCGCGGTGAGACATCATCTGATACAGACACAGAAAATACCAGCTCTTAAATAATCCAGGACAGAGGAGGCGGAAGGATAGCGACAAAAGGTGGAGAAAGGCTGTGTGAAGGGAAAGACACAGTATAAGTACATCATTCGGAGAAACCCTAGCAAAATTATGGATGTACAAAGTTACCGTGTACGTGAAACTTGCATTTTTTACATTTTAAATTAAGTAATTTCACCACGTTAGGCCGAAAACTATTTACTATTTCTCATTGATAGATCCAGGATAGGGACAAGGGTAAAAGGTTAAAATTCCAACAGTAGTGGGGGTCGGAAAAAATTACCATTCTATCAAGTGTTACTTGAATACCCGAGGGGGGGACTATAGACCACTTAGCCCCCCCACCCCCATAGATCCACCACTGCTATTGCTCTATGTTTTAACAAAAACCAACCAAGAAAATTTTATTGATTCGTTAATAAACAATAATCGTCAAAAGTTCGTAGTCCTTACATTATAAATGAAATGATGCCTCATCCACTGTTCTAGGGTCGAAACCATGGCTATCAGGTCAAAAACTGAGCTAACTAAAGTTTACGATACCATTGCCGAACATATTGTGGGTATTTTAAAATTTTCATCGAATTTTCCTGGTATTATTTGAGGTAACCTTTCCTATGCTATTAATAAACCGTAAACACATCCGAGATAACATCACCAGACTCAAACTTTGCAAAGCCATTCCAATATTCATTTAATGTCTGTTTAAAATGGCAAACAGTCTTTACTCTAAGGCTGAATTGCTCCGGCATAAAAATTGGAATCCGAAACTGAATCCAATAAGGAAACATCAGCTAAAAAAACAGTCTAACATAAAACCGATATTACATCTTGGAAAGCATAAAAATAAAAATTCCAGGGAAATTACTGGTGAACACAATAATTGTAACAAAGAAAATGAAAAGAAATCTCGGAAACAAGTTAGCATAATGATCCTCAGGTGGAGAAAAATAAAAAACAGGAGATAAATATGCGCATTTAAATGCGGAGAGAAAACGAGGCTTCTCCTGAGATGAAAGTAGAGGAAAATGAAAGGCAAGCGACGATGAAAGAGAGAAAAGGAAAGAGATGAGGACAAAGAGAAGCGAGCGAGAGGGAATGGGAAAAGCGACGTCGTGCGCTGCAGTGGCACTTAGGGGTAATCAAAAGTAGTGGCCGAGGAAGGAATCGAAACGACATAACCGAGCTTGTTTCTCCCCGATATTGATTGTCAAGTGGGCAGTGGTGGTGAGCGGGAAAGACAGAAAAGGAGAAGGCAATCTCTTCCACATTTCTCGCTCGTTCGGCTGTATTTTACGTAGAAACTATTCCTTCTGGATGCATTGCATACATAATCACACTAGCTCTAACTTTAATGTCAATACATATTATCATGCTCATTAATATCTCCCTGCCACTGAAAAGTATAACAGAAGCGTATAAAAATTCATTTTTTTGTCAAATCCTGAAATGTTTTACCCTCGATCCATCACCGTAGAAGGGCATAAAGGCATTACCATATTTTTAAATTGTTTACTTCTGCTCTTTCTTTTTTTTATCTCTATCTATCTTATGCTAGTTTATATTGTCTGGTCATAGGAAATTTTATGCCTAAATGAATATCTTTTAAGTCAATGTTTTCCCTGAATAAAAATCATTAATGTTTTTAATGGATTGATTTGACATTGCCACAAGCTCTGTCTTGAATGATAATGAACTTTCATGCCCAAAAGGAAAGTATTCCTAGAGCAAATAAATATCATCTATACATCTATATTTACGTCATTCCCCTTCCTTTTTCCTCCCTCATTACGACGAATGAAAAAAACAGCGACTGGATAGTCGTGGGATGGGGCCTTCGAAGTAGTCAGAACATGCAAGCGGGGCTTAAGGCGACTGAAGGCGATTACCAACCTCAATACCGGACAACAGTGGATAATTGCAACGTATAGGTTAAAGGTCAAGTAAAAAATGCATGACTAATTCTCGTCAGTTCTCAGTCGGAGAAGATAAAAGTCTATCCCGTTTCTATACTAAAATTTTAGTTGAAATAATTGTATTTTTAATTTCGTTCTTCTTTTCCTTCTGTCAGCGCCGCAATCAGATTTTCGGTTGAATATATTTATGTTAAATTTCTTTTACGGATGCACAGCAATGGGTAAAAGGTGAAGAATAAATGAAAGATTACATATTATACCGCATTTATGCGTACTACTGTCGACGTCAAACCGATTTGCCGCTGTACTTTTTAAAGTAGACATGCGAGTGCAATAAATGACTCCGCGTACCGTAAAATTAGACGTTTTGTCAACTTCATGAACTTAATTAACATTAATTTAAAAATTGCAATTAAATTAAGAAGTGTTTCTATCAATTTTTTGGGGTAAACTGTAGGACTAGATAATGTTTAAACATTTTCGTCATTTTACAACAAAAATGCGTTACAAAAATACGAAAAAGCCATCTTATTAAGTTAAATTAATGTTTTCAACTTATTGTGGAAGATCAATGTTGTAGACATAGTAGTTCTCCCAAGGTTGAGTTAAAAAGTTCATGAAGTCAACAAAATGGCCAATTTTACGGTTCGCGGAGTCATTTGTTGCACTCGCGCGTCTACATTTTTAAATTTTTCAAAAAACAAATAATATATCAGATTTAAAAATAAAATTTCCTTTAAAATGGCGTATTATTCATTATTATGGCATGCACTGAAGTCCAGATATAAATTTTCCAAGTACAGCGGCACATCAATTGGACGCCGACAGTAATTCAAATCATTCAAACTTCACCGATAACATTAATAATTCATGTTAAAAATAGTGTCCTTTTAGTACCAGTCCCATACTACTGCGACTCATTAGGTTCTTTTCTTTATCTTTCCAAACCAGAGATTCGGTATACTTACTGTATATAACTCTTGCCTTTATTCCTATTTTCTGGATAACATAAAATTCCACCATTCGAAAACCTACCACATCTGCTATTGAGTACATTTTCTGAGCATTAAAAATATTATTAACACATTTAAAAAAATGAAAAAAGCACTATCATTTCAAGGTATGAAGAAATATATACATAATTGTAAAACTAAACCACTCTGGAACCATATTCAGCATTTCGTCAGTTCGAACCGATTGGCAAGAACTTTTCCATCTACCGACCGGAAACCATACCATATCGATAACCCCTCTCAAATCGACAAATCCTTCACACGAGATAATGTGCAGCAATCGGCTGCAAAGCAGTTGGTATGCCTAAAAATAGGAGCGGAGGGAGTGAATTTCTGAGTGTTTCCGAAGATGCACATCACGTGCCATTACGCCGCCAATGGGAAACGAGCTCGAGAGTATTGAGGGACAAGCGAAGAAACAAATTATGGAATACGCTTCGATAATAGGTAATCCTGTCCAAAGTTTATCAGGAATTATGATTCCAAAAATATCTATGATTTGGTGTCGTGAAAATATAGTGAAAAGAATAATGATATGACTTCGTTAAGGGCTCTCTCACACTACAAATAAGAGTTAACTTAAGATTTAACTTCTACCACAAGCATTTATAATTTACCGCTACAAGCCATGGAAGGGAATAAGGCTTAGAATAAATTTTTCGGTAAGTGATTTAAATACCTTTCCAAGCAAATACTCATTTTCCAAGTAGTCATTATGGCTGTTACATAAGTCTGAGATTCACAAAATTCAGCATCGTTCATTGAGGTAACTGAAACTTACTGGTTTAAATCAGTCGCTCGGGAACAGCTTTAAAACGCTCCAAACAATGGAGCGTGAATTAAATTGCGTCATCGATGCGGCTATAAACTCAAAATTCCTTTGGTGAACTAGTGAACTCTTCAGAATAATTTTCTAAATAAGCTTTAACCTCAAGAAACTATATCTACGGATTCCGCCTCCCACTCGATCATCATACTACAGTGAAATAGATGATTTAGGGATATTGAACCTACGAGTAATACGTAGAGTGATTTTTATTTGTGAGTGACATTCGCCATTAAACGGTCAAGAAACATGATAAAATTTCATCCATAACAATTGGTGATTTAGAGACGTGAAAAACATTGACAACCCAAGGTATGGATGCTGGCAGTGACACAGTAAAAGTTGAAAATTAATAACAATTAAAATAACTTAATAAGAAGATCTCTGCATTCTATTCGGGTTTTCACCACGTCCGTTGTGTTTTGACGACAA
This sequence comes from Ischnura elegans, assembly GCF_921293095.1. NCBI lineage: Eukaryota > Metazoa > Arthropoda > Insecta > Odonata > Coenagrionidae > Ischnura > Ischnura elegans. The sequence goes on along the minus strand of NC_060249.1, from coordinate 74,463,796 downwards.
CAATTTCGCTGACATTGCAGTCAGCGTCTTCAGGTCGAAGGAAGGAAAGGAACTGTTGTCGCCAAAACACAACGGACGCGGTGAAAACCCGAATAGAATACTGAGATCATCTAATCAACGCCGCGAAAATCTTCGAACCAACTTCATAAGAATTAAAGGCATTTTTACTTGAAGGTGAGTCTATAAAGATTTTTTTTAATATACCAACTTTCCAATGGGGAACATGCACAATTTTTTTAAAATACTGGAATAAGAAGACCTCTATTTCAAATGTACTCGTCGAAAATTTCGCGTATTAATAAGGCTTTTTAGCTGAGTTATGAGTCTTTAAAAATTGATCTTCATCGGCTGCTTGAAAACACGACGTCATCAGAGCGTGACGTCACGGAACGGTATCCACTGATGACAGACTGAGGAAGTGGGTAGAAAATCGATCTACGAGGGATCAAATGCAAATTTGGCGATAATAATTGCAATTTTTACTTTAAATATCTTGCATCCAAGCCTCTAAAACTCTACTCCCTTAGCGAAGTGAATGGTGTACCGTGCGATGACGTCAGAAGGCGTTTCAGGCCACGTGACTTCAAGCGATATTCGAGCATTTTTAATTAGCATTTATTGACGTTTGTGGAGTACTGGGAGAGTTTTGGCTTATATATTTGGACTCGTGAGAAAAGTTTCTATTCAATGAGACTAACTAGGATGATGAACAAATTCCATGCATGTTCCCCATTACAAATGATCAGTATGAAATATAGACTAAGCCGCTATCAACTAACTATGTCGCACCCACTGCAGCGCCCTCATTTATCGGTCGGGTACTAACAGATTCTCTCAGTTATTTCCTTCAGTCGGTTTGTCTTCCCAAACCGACGGAAAGGCCGTACTGATCGGTTGGCGGACACAGAATATGGTACCTGATTAACAACAACGGTATCGGAGCCATGGCGGCGTTAGGCGCAAAATCCTTATTCCGCTCAAGAGAAAACACATGCGAGCCGGTACTAATGAAATCCATCGAACGGGGAATAAAACCACTGAATTAGAGAGGTTATGTCGTCCTCGTGAGTTTTTACAGTTTTTACTCAATCAGAAAATACAAAATTGCAGCATTTTAACGTCAATTAATTAGGAAAGTCATAAGCTAACTATCTGCAAATATACAACAGAATGAAAAGATTTTCTAATGAAGTCGCACTTTTATATGTAGTCTAAACGGTGGATAAGCCCTTCTTAGTATACTAACAATAAACCCATGAATAACCCACTAATTAATTTTTAAATGTAAAAATCAAGTTGTTTCATTCATTTCAAGGATTTGAACTAACATCTTCTGTAAGCCGTTCAGGTACGCTTAGAGCTACACCATTAATCCATATTTTTAGCCCTGATTACTTGATACATTTTCTTGTAGAAGTTCTTGCACGATTGTCTGAGCGCGAGAGCAAATAGGAAATAATATGAATGCTTGCGTAGAAAATGGAACCCGTTCTAATTTTTTTCAGGCATTCGCTCGAGTACAAACGTTCCGTTCAAAAATTGATACAAGAAATATTACAAGAAATTTTATCGTGTAACTAGGGCTTTTCCATGGACATTTTCAGATAGGATTTTCCGGAGCATGCAATACTATGAATATCAATTCAATCCCTGGATCCCCTTCAATCCTAGGAATCCCCTTCAATCCTTGGATGAAAAAAATGTGCTATTTATGAGCATCACTTAAATTCTCGGCGCACACGGCCACAAGACTTGATTGTGACAGTGGGTTGTGGACGGGGATCGATCCACTACCTCCCACACCACGCCCCTTACCTCCACCCCTTACACTAAAAGGCACCCACACCCCCATATCCCCTTCCTCCTCGCCCACCACCCGGCGAGTGGACAAATGCCGCTCTTGCCTCGGCCTGACGTGACGGGGTCGGCGGAGAACTACAAAGCAGAATGCAACCGGCGAATTTAATTCTTCCTCTCCATCCACCCTCCCGTTCTCCGGTCCCAAACGGAGGAAAACGCTCTCTCCGGGTCGATATAGAAATAATGAAAGCTCCGCGCGGACTGAAACGACGGATTCCTTTTTTCTCCTATTCTTATTCCTCCTGTAATACGTCTCCAGGCAATATTCCACTCCAAATATTCTATATTTCGATTAGATTTTGTGTGCTCCACGAGATTTTTTTGCTTCTGACCCGACCTCACGCAACAATGATTTCATCACAATCTATGCCACGATCGACATGGGCCTGTTTGGGATTTATTTGGATCATCGGAAGAAACGACTTTTTCTACATCTTATTTATTTTCATAAAATACTAAATTAACAAAATATATTCATCCTAAAATGACCGCATAAGTCTATCGTAAGTTTTTTGCACTAACTTTTAGGCACAAAGACAGAAATCCAGCGTATAGTACGTAATAGCTGCTAAATTGAAATTTTATGCGTGCGCAGAGGTGTATCTCCAGTATTAAAATTAAATTATTAGTAATAAAATAAAACTTATTTAATATAAAACATGAAATATTCCAGCTCTTGCATTCTGTAATTTCAATTTCTCTAAATGGATCTCACGCAAAACTGATACTATACCCGCGATCATTAGAAATACATCAATAAAATATTTCGACCAGTTGAAAAAGGCCTCCTGTATCTTCTCATTCCTCTTAGAATACATGTCTGGGAAATTTTCCACGGTACATAAACGATCTACTCGAAAGATGGTCTCCACGCGATATCTTTTCTATTAATATAACTCACGCAATAGCGATACCGTGACCGCGATCGATATAGGAGGTCTCTACGTGAATTATTTCGATTATTTAATAGCGTCTTATTATCATCTTCTTACTCCTCGTCTATTAAACATCCCACCCCACATATTCGATCTAATCGAAAAAAAATTTTCTCCCCACGCGATTTTTTTTCCGTTCCAAAACCAGCTGCACGCAACACAATTATCGATTGTTATGGGTCCCTTTGTGAATTATCTAGACCATTTGGAAGACGACAATGCAAGCGCTTGATTCGTTCTACACTTCTTCATCAAGGATACGCTTGATTCGACAAGCTATGTTAGGATATTCCGTTTCCTTCCTGAATTAATGCCGAATATATGGTTATGTGTCTACATTCGGGAAATGATATCATAAATTGAAAATGGCATATTTAAAAAATAAAATAATCGATGATCATGTGTAATAGGAAACTAAAATAAAATACTCACCATTTCTTTGAAATTAGATCGAATGCACATTTCTCGTGTTTTTGAAAACGAATTTAGCGATCTGAATACATCACAACAGGAAAACAGTGGAAAAAATTGGAACATAGTTAAGTGATCAGCATTAGTAAGTGAACGTAATTTATCTTCAATCCTTTCTTCCAGGGATTTTCTGAAGTGAGGATAGAAGCATTTCGGTTAGTATTCCATTAATCGTTCTTAAATATAAGAATTAGGTAAATAGGAAGATTTCTACAGCAATTGAGCGTTATGAAAATCTAAAAACGGGGTAACTTAACCACTCAATTTCCTTTAATCGCATTTGGTTGTAAAAGTAGTCCAAATCATGCAACGTATGTTTTCTTCATGTCGTATACTTTATTCTTGCTTATTGTAAATTATTGTATCACATATATGTTTCATAGTGATAATGTTTCAAAAAAATTATATATACTTTCTTTTTGTTTCTCGTCTGCCGTGAAATTTATTTTTTTAAGATGGTAGCTCCCATGCTGGTTTTTTAACCATTGGAGCTACCTAAAGCTCCATTTGTGTTGTCCTGTTAAAATAAAAGTGTACATTCAAGCTTGGAGTATTAAATTCAATTCAAGTCAATTCTTGGCGAGTATCGTAGTCACAAGAACTTCATTCTGAATATAAAATAGCAAGTTATGTCGTTTCCTTCATTATTACTAACAATATATTATAGCCAAGAAAATAATAAGTAGTAAGTAAGTGGTTGGTCTGGAAGGAGCATGAGATATGTGGTGCAGCCTTATCTTGTCTAGCTCTCAACGAAAGAAAGCAAGAGGACCACAACTTGACTTCCAACTCGAAGGAAGGAGAACTGTTATCTTAAGTTTGACTAAAGGAATGTACCAGATGATATCTGCATTACTTCTCATTTTTCTCGTCATTTACATTCCTAATAACGAGAAAATAGTGTTCGATCTAATAGGCCATGATTAAATGTGATTAAAAAAAACATCGTATATGAGGCTGGAAACCAAATATGAGAACTTAGAAATTTTATGTGAGATCCAAAAAAAACCGTTCAGACTCTCTTTCTGTTGCAACTGGAAGAATCACATCCAAAATGTAAAAAAATACGCCAACGATAATTTAAAATATAAGTAAAAGGACCTCTTAGTTCTCTTGAAGACTACAGCAAACCAATGGTAACAATATTGTAGGCAGAATCTTCCTCAAGTAAAAAAAGTGTACTTCAGTGGAAATTAATACGGAGTACAAAAATTACTACCATGGAAACATAATACTAAGAAAGAGTGACTTTAAAAAATGGCTCTTCCCTCGCAATCCGAAAAAGTCAAGAGTGTATTTTGGAGTAAAAATCAATAGCATTTTTTTTGTCTATGACTTCAAAAGTGGAATGATTGTGCTGATTCGGTGAATAATAATTTATCAATAACATAACAGCACAAGTAATAATCGATTCTGAAATCACAATTGTCCCACCAAAAATACGTCCAGAGAGTCATGGTCTTCCTTCAAATCCTTAGTGACTGATCGATCCTTAAAAAAATAATTTTGCCAACTGCGAACGACGGTTGCCCCGCGATCCACAGAAAATAAGCCTTTGCCGAGATTTTTCGATGGACAAGCTTGATATCATGTCATGTCCTCGAAATGGAAGGAGTTCGACGCTATAACAATATCAATTCGTCAGGCGGCACATAACGCTATCTTCCCATGAAAAGATCTTATATCGTTCAAATACAAAAGGTAACTTAAATTTTACAATGACTTACGTGCCCTACTTTACCAAACTGTTGAGGGATCCCTAATTTTTCACAAACAGTATTTTCCTTAAATTATCCTTATACACGCTTATCAGGTTTATTTTCTGAATTCGGTTAGCGATTACGGTATCGGCAAAGCTCCATTACCTTGATAATTAATCATTCCATTATTCCAGCATCACTGCGTGCCGAAAATTTGGTCGAGCAAGTCATTAAAACTTTGCTGAAATTTACCTATGACTTTAAATATTTTAACTCGGATACATAATCGTCCTCTAACCTACCGCCTCGCTGGAGTTCAAAATGCTTTTAACTATCAGTCGTCCATCCAAATGACGACAAGTATAGGGCATGCATTATCGAGCAGGAAAATCAGTAATTCGATTTAATTACGTACCATGTCCTGATCGTGAGCGTCATGCATATTGACAAAAAACATTTCAACCGTTACTGCAGCAGTAAATGAATCTCTTTCGTCCTAGTTTTGGATGCGAGGTAGCATAGAGTGTAGATGACCGAATTACGAGCCTATGGGTACAAGTCCAAGTCCGGACGATACCTATGAACACTAACGGAGATGAATTCCTCGTGTATCCATTTTTTCCCAAACGAGAATTTTCTGTGGGGATTCGGAAGTGAGACAGAATAAAAAACAGGAACCCTGATCACTACACCACAAACAGAGTACATAAATAGATACGCATAAGTGTGCTCAATTTAAATACATCGCATCAACTTCTAGGTTGAAACGCTGAGGGTAAATGTGACCATTTCACGAGTGTCAAGAAGAAATGGACATGGAGAAAATGAACAAGATCTTAGGTGATTGATCCAAAGGTGAGTGCCCCAGCAAAGGAAGGGATTTATTCAAAGATGAATAAAACACTTGGCATTAGTCAATTCAACATGAAGACTCCAAGGGAACAAAGATTATACCGACCAGTTACTCTTCTGAAGGCCTCTTCACACAGAAACAAGCAGGGGTCGGTATTTCTTCGCAAAACAGCGTCATTTTTAGCATGAATTGTATGAATAGTAAGCTTTGAGAACTAATTGGGTGTATAGTAACCAAGATTCAAAAGTATCAAACCAACCCGATGTTCTTAGCCACAAAATAATGGACATAAGAAGTAAAAAGTCACATTTTTAACGGAGGGAAGTATTGTAATCCGACCATGCTGTAAAAATGAAGGGTCTCAAAGAAAAGCCTCGTGTTACCACAATCGACTCCCGCCCAACGATCTGATTCAGTTCGAATGAAAACGAAGATGGGGGAACGGAGGCTTCTCCGAATGAAATCTATCTTCGGTCCAGACCCCTTAAAAACACCACCAATAGAAGCATCCGCAGGTCCCGTTGGATTAAAGAGAGCAAAACCGCGATAAATTGGTTCCCAATGAATTCACGCCAAGTTAAATATTGTCACCAATGCCGGGACTGATATCGCCTGGACCATTTGCACAGACGAACGCATGAGAAGCGAATTAGAGCTCGAAATAAACTCCGAATCTCAACCACTGCGTTTTTTATTCACGTCAGCGAAGAAACAACTTTCCCTTTCCTAACAATGAGTCCTATTTGCAATTGCGTAGCCACGGTGGTGGGTTAGCCATTGGCCGAGAGCACGGGACTGAAACTGGTTAAATCCTATTTCCTAGAGTAAAGTGATTTTTCTATCGAAGTCTTCTTCTTCTATTGAGGTTCAAACTAAGAATCCTATGTTCTCATGGTAAAATATTCAAATAAAAATGATCGTAAGTATTTAATCCATTTTTATCTATTTTTAAGCACGCCTCCAGCGGTGTGCAATGATCCCGATAGGAAAACTCACTCAAAGCGTTCCACCACGGTCTTTTCAGAAAACACTACAGCTTTTTGTACCTAAGCCTTCACTACATTTACATCTAACCCTTCCACTAATTGATTATAGGCCTCATAAAACGTACCAGGATATAATGTGAAAGTTAACAAGATGTAGGTATAACGTTCAATTTCACGGCAATTTTGGGCGGGGCGTGGTGGCCTAGCGGCTAGATCGCTATAGGATACCCGTTTTTTGGACGCAAGACAGAAATTTGCCGGGTACAAAAACAAAACCGCTGCAGTGAAAAAAAAACGCAGAAACATGAGCTGCATAATCTCTTTTGCATCTTCAAGTCCTGATTAGATCTCGGACCTAAATTCATTTCGCAAATTCGAATTCAACTATTGAATACGAAACCATTTGTACTTAGCTACTAGTGACAAAGTGTAAGCAATGGATGCAGCAAATTAAGTAACATTTTAAAGTATTAAGTTCTGGAGGAGTCTATATGGCAGAAATAACACGATTATTAGCAATAAATATGCCTTGAGTTAAAAGCATGTATTCTAAACGGACCTTACGGAATCGATATCACACGCCCAAACCCAGCATTATTACAGAGTAGTATGTAATCGAAGCGTAGTTAACTCCAATAGCTGTAATCCTCCTCAGGTGGAGAGGTTGTTTGCAGGTACCTTAATATTTACGAAAATCATGGCCATCTATTTCTGCAAGTGCCACTTAAAATTATTACGAAGGAACCCAGGGTATTGTAAAGTGGTACGCCAAAAATGCGATTCCACACGTAAATTGATGAGGGCGTGACGCTGAGCATATCACAAGCCTTCAGTCCCTCAAAGCCACGCCTCCAGTGGAATGGAGGAGTTGGCATGAATATTGAATGCATTTAAGTGGAACGCTCAGTTGTAGAGACGAAATGTCAGATGCATCTAAATGAAGTACCCTTGAGAGCGAGCGCGCGCAAATGGCAAGTATCTCTAAATCCGAAAACAAAGCTCGTTTCAAGGCCAGACAAAAATGAACTTTCCAACTCAATAAAGACTGTTATAATGGAATTCACAATGCAAAGTTCTCAAAAGGATCATTACATGTCAATCAATATTTATGAGGGTTGTGAGAAAAACATTCTCTCTTTTAAAAACAAAAAAAATCGATGGCTATTTTAAGCACCTAGATAACATCTTAATATCATTCATTAGTTACGAATGATTTACATAATTTTGATTTATATTAAACCCTTGGATTCAGAAAAAAGAGGAAAACTGTTAGTAGTGTAAAATTGATAATGGTCATTCACATTCATTAAATGATACTGTTCTGGTGAGACCTGATATGAAATGTTCTATCTAAATTATCAAAAAAGCTTTCGTTAACTACATGAAAAGATCTAGGGTCCTATTCACGAAGGTCTTAGAGTTTTCACCTCCAAAATTGACGTTGAGTTGACGTCAAAATCTCGATTTATTCAAATAAGTCTATTTAATTGACGGGGTTTGTCCGAACGTTACATCACATACTGGAGCAACTTGAGGTTAGGCAGTTTATGGTCTAACCCACAAACCTGACTTAATTATTTTCATAAAATAATTAAATTTTCCGTCATTCATATGTCCCAATGACAAAATACAATCTGAATGGAACTATTACAGAGCACTTAATAAAAATAGTCATTCCAGATTCATAAAGATAATAAATTATTTCTCTAAGTCATTTTCTAAAAAAATTCCTGAATTATCAATAAAAAGCGACCTAATAAATTATGTATTTTTCGCAATAATCTCAAATTTTAACTGCAATTGATGGAAATATTTTGACGAAACATTATTTTCTTTCAAATAAAAGAGAGAGAGAATTACCACTCCACAAGAAATACCGTATATCTGCAAAGCACTACGAGCTTGGCAACGCCTAATCCAAAAGAGCTCAGCCACAGGGACAATAAATAGTGGGCACTCACCTGATTCTCCGAATTGAGCAGCTTCAGTTGATCGTTGATGAGGCTGTACTTGGCCGACTCCTCCTTCCGAAGCGCCCTCTCTTTCTTCAGCTCTGGACTCCAGAAGGTCTTGATGCTGTGCATGGACGAGCCCAGCTTCTGGTTCGTGAGCTCCAGCTCCTTCTTCAGGTTGGCCAGCTCTCGCTGGAGGTCGTTGTTGCTGTGCTGCAGCTCCCCGATGTAGCCGTGGCGGAGGACGGCCGCCGCAGCCTGACCGGGGGCTCCGCCAGGGTCCTGGGAGGCCAGGATGCCGCCACCCGAGGACAGCGCACCGGACGACGCGGGGTTCGGAGACTGGCGGGCCGACCGGCCGTAGATGCCCATCCCGCCGCCCCCCACCGAGTCCTCGTCCATCATCATGAGGGTGTCCCTATAAAGTCCGCCACGCTCCAGGGACCTGTCGCGCCCACATCTGTCCAGCGACCGCTCCCTGGGCTCCCTGATCGGCACGAACTCGTGATCCATGGAAGACGATTGGTATCGAGACGAGGGCTGCGGAACCGAGGAGGTCAAGCCCCCTGAGACGGAGCGGCTGGCGCTTCTGGATCTGTGATGTCCAACTCCCGCTCTCCGATCGTCCATCATCATCACGGGACTGCCGCTAAGGACGTCGTCCCCGTAGTAGTAGTTGGAGTAGGGACCGCCGCCTCCGCCACCGCCGAGGATCCCGCCCCCGCTCGAGTAGCCCCCGCCATGGTGGTGCCGATGGTGGTCGATGGGTGAGCTGTTGCTGGACCTGCTGACGAAGTGCGGCCCCCGGCCGCCGCCTCCGCCCCCACCGCCCCCGCTCTTGCGGGTGACGGGGCTGCCCCGGGCGGAGTAGGAGGTGGGGTAGGGACGAGACGGGGATCGGTCCACGGTTGGTAGCTCGCCTCCCGCACCGCCGCCGCCAAGACCTCGGCTCCTGCTTCTCGGTGAGCGACTCCCGGTGGAGGACACTATTCCCCCGCCGTACGGGTCGCGGGACATTCCGCGGGGGTGTGTCCGCCCCCCTGCTTATCACCAACACCACCACCACGACGACTTGGCCGCCGCACCACCACCGCCGCCGCCTCCGGCTTCCTCCCCGCACCACCAACCGACACCACTTCCTCCTCCACCAGCACACCCGCGGCGGTGATCCTTCTTGAGCCGACAAGGGCCGTCATCCGCGACCGCCCATAGCCTCCGGGTCCGCCGGGATCGCCGGCCGCTTCCTCGGGGACGAAACCTCCGGGGTCTCCGCTGCCGTACCGGAACGATGAGAAAGAAGAGAATGCTCACTTTCTGAAGGTGAAATGTGGGTGCTGATAAGGGAAAAGGGGGAAGGGACAAAGGTTTATGGGAGGTCAAGCTACTGCCACTACTACCAAAGTCCCCGCAGAAGGGACGGCTACTGAGGAGAGCTACACACACACGTGTTCGCTGGGTGTTCAACCCCTTTCGGCAACCACTCTAACCAAAGAAAAAAATCTTCCACCCAAACGGACGGAGGCGGCGTTAAACTAGCTAGCTAAAAGGTCCCGGCGTCGACCCACGTAGAGGTCCGACCCGCCGCGTGCCGGGGCCCCCACGAAACAAAAAGGGGAAGGGAAAGGGAGGGAGGCCGGGACTAACCCGGACCAGTTCTCCAACCCTATCCCTATGAAAACTTTCCCTACTTCTCCTCCCTAAATATCCTTCCAACATTCACTCTCGATAGGTCTCGTCTTTTCCTCTTAAAACACAAACGCACACGTCCGTCCGAACTTCCCTTGCGCCTCTCGTGTCTGTCACACTCCCTCCCCGGCCCTACGCGCGGCAAAGAGTGCGGGCCGGAGACCCCCCGAGTCAGCCGCCGATGACTGCCTAACCGCCGCTCTCGGGGAGCCGGGGTAGGATTTTCCTCGCTTAGGACAGGGGGAGGAGGGTGGTGTATGTGTGGAGTAAGGAGAGAAGAGAGAGGACTAGAGGGGGGAGAGGACGAGGAGACGCGACTGAGTAGGAGGGGATTGGAGAGAGAGAGAGGAAGAAAGAGAAAAGGAGAGGAAGACTCGTGTGGAGGAAAATGTCGCTGGGAGGGGAAAGGAGAGCGAGAGGGGTGGCTATACTCTTCCCGCCCTCCACACCCGCAGATTAAAGGGGAACCTCCGATCGGCAGCAGTCCCTCCAGCACCACATATACTCCTCCGCCCCCGCTCCTCCCCGACAACACACATAGTCCCTCCCCGCTTTAATCTCTCTTCCCCAGCCGACAGGCGCAAACTCTCGCTGTGTGGTGTGGGCCAAACGTTCGTCTCCTCACACTCCTCTTCTAAAAACACTCCCTCTTCCTCCGGCGTCCCTTCCCCAGTCCCTTAGGATAAGGGGAGCGGAGAGGGAGAGAGGGGCCTTTCGCCCCCCCTCTACGCCCCTCGCGAGTGCCCTGCCCCTCCCTTCCCTCCGACCCCCTCCACCCCCCCTTTTTAACCTCGCCTCCTCCGCGTCGATACGGCCAAAGAGGACGGGTATCCCGCAAGCGCGCGAGAGAGTGGTGGCGCTCTGCCCCCCGGAGAGAGAGAGAGACGGCCCCTGAAAAGAGCGGAGAATATCTCTCTGCTATCCCGTCTTATTCTTTGCTCGTGTCTTTCGCTCGGCACTCCTCACTGAAATTTCTCGGTGCACTCTTTACACCGTCTGCACCGGTTAACTTCACGATTTTCCCATCCTCCAAACTGGGCAAAAATTTTCGCACATATTTCGTTTCAAAAGATAAATTAAGGATATCATTTTTTTTAATGGTGTTTCTCAAATGCGAAGAATGTTTTACCCACTAAATTCGGCACAACGGAAATTTAAATGGGAGGTATTCGCTGAAAAAACTGATCCCTACACTCTTTCGCCCTCTTCATCACACCATTGTCCCCGCAAATCGTCGGTCGCTAATTCCCACTCTGTCCTACCTCCTTCTCATAAAAAAATTCTTTTTTGTTTTATGTCGGCATTAAAAACGTGAAAAAGTTGGGGAAAAAAACGTTTTCTCTTGTATCGGACGTTTCGGCCTCTGCCAGGTGATCATTTCAAGGGTGGGGGAGGTGTGCGTTGAAGAAAGTGAGTCGGGGATGGGTGGGGGGGAAAAAGGGAGGTACTATGCGAGACGCACACTCAAAAAGATGCACGTTTTGGGGGAAGGTTGTTTCGCGAGATGAGGGGTGCACGTAGGGTGTAGTGTGAGGGTCCCCCGCCGCGGCTGTGTCGGAGCTACTATCTCCCTTTTCCCTCCTCAACCCCCTCTCTCCCTTTCCCTCGGCTCGCAGGCGGGTTCGATCGGCCGCGCGGAGGAGGTCCTTCAACCGGCGGAGAGACGCACGGCGTCGGCCGCGGTCGCGGTCTCGCGGAGTACCCTACCCCGCCCCTTACCCCGAAAAACAACACACTCTCACACACCGAAACAACAACGACCACACTTATGCACACATTCACTCGTCCTCTTACGTCTTAAAAAATAAAATATACTCAAATCCTAAGAGGGGGGGAACCATATCGGGTAGGATTCCTTCAAAAACACTCACTCTTTATCCAGGCGAAACGTTGGGGTTATCCGCTGATTTGGTCTTCTGGCCTTAGGTATTCCGTCAATGATATGCTGAGTGTTCAGGATATTGTGCGTGAGAGATAATTATGAGGAATTAGAGATGGGAATCGCCCATGTACGATTCCAAGGCTATAAAAATACTTCTTCGTAGGTGATAACACGAGTTATCTTGGATAAGGCTAGTGTGGCGACAGGATGAACTGGGATGAGCAGCACTTCCGCAAGCATCAATACAGTTACTCTGGATCACTCATTTGCGCTACTTCCGCTCATTCGGTTTTTCTTGGTAGATTCTATCCGTCAATCCGCTCTCCCAGTCCTTCAACGGGATAAATAGACCTCTGGTTAACCTATAGCACTTGCTCCAACTGATAATAGTCTTTCCATTCCAGCCTCGGCTCCCATAAACCAATGTTTCTCTGCCGGTTCCCTCAGTTTAATCGTCTTCTTGCCTTGCGAGAGGTATCTCAGGCCACTAGGTGAACATGAGTACTCTCTCAATACCCAAAACAGTGGTCCCGTATCCGCTCCAGTCCTTGAAAACCAAGATATCCTGCGATCCTTCTTCACAATCCACTTGCTTTCCAGTCTTGACAGGCGGGAAGAGGGAGGAAACGAGCCCCATCAGCCTTCCACCACCGCTGAACGGCAACACCAACACCGGCTCAAAACAGTCCTCCCGCTCTCCTCCCCTCACTTCGACCCTGCTGCGACGGAGTGTGTATACTACTGGCCGAGCGGCGCCCGATCAGCGCGAGCCGAGTCACCCAGTGGGGCAATATGGCAGCGGGAGCGGCTCGTCGCGCGCGTGGGAGAGACGCGGCTAATGGAGCCGTGCCGCTCATGAATGAATGAATCGTTCAAAATGAACGGTACACGGGTATAAAAACGAATGAATCGAATCAATTATCTCAATACTTATTGTTCAATATGACCAATTTGTGAGTGAATGAGAGAAAGATTCGAGGACTTGGATTTTGTTGGGATAACAAAAGTATGAATTCTCGTATTCGTTCATGAATGCTACTAATATAAAGACAGTGAAATGGTTGTTGAAAAAATGAGTAATAAGTCAAATAATAAATTATCAATTCGTCACGCGGTCACGCTTTATTGCAATTGCAACAATTATTTAACTGCGACCAAAAATTAATTCAGAAAAATATAAATGAGCAGAGTTACATATACAAATTTAGGGGCGCCGTTAAAGAGGTTTGCTATCCTGAAACTATTCTATTTGAGTCATTAACGGGAAAAATAATTTCACTCGTGAGATATACTTATTCATCGGAAATGTAGTATATCACTCGTCGAACCACAAACCATTGAACACATTCGTCATAATTAGTGAACACGAAAAATTGGATTGGCAGGTATGGCCCAAATCACGGAATCATAATTTTTTTATTCTATCATTTTGACTGAAAGAACATATTGCTTTGCTCAAACTTTTATCTACAGCCTCACAAGGCGTTTCGCCACCCAATTAGCCAAAGAGGAGTGTTACTCGCGGTGAAGATTAAATAAGGTTTTGCGGAAACAACAAAATCCTTACACTCAACAGGAACATCGGACATTCCTATTGCATGAGATCTGAATCGATCAATTTCATCCCACACTTTCGTTCATCGCGTACGCCTTGAAGAACCGAATCGTAGTAGCGAACCAAATCAAATGAGCCGAAACATATAAAGGAACCGAAATTCCCTCCTCCCTCGGATAAGGCTTACAGGAGTCGGATCGCATGAGTCGCTCTCCGGTCGCTTCCCCATTGCACCTTCCACTCCCCTCTGCTCCCTTCGCCTTATCTCGCACCCTTCCTTCCCGCACCCCTCCCGCCACAGGGATCACCCCGACAAACTCCGCACGCACACCGTGGAAGCGCCGCGACACACGAACAGACTATATAGCGAGGTGTCTTCGCCCCCACCGCCAGTGGCCCCCACGAAAAAGCCCGCCGAAACCAACCACACCGGTAGGCGTAGCATAGCGTCCGCGACCACCGCTATCCCGTCTTTCCCATTCGCCCTTATCCTTTGGCAAACTCGTGAGTACGTCCTCGTCGGATGTGAAGGAGACGCGAAAGACATAGTAGAGCCTGGGAAGGGGCCGAGTTTTGATCAAGTTTTATTATTTCCTCCGATACCGAGATTTCTCCTTTGGACTGCTAAAAATTATACGCGGTGTAATATACAATGGAAGAGTGATTACTACTGCCACTTGAGAGCAAGGTGGCGGTGGTTCTAAAGACCGAAAAGGTAATGGCACTGTTTGTCATGTGTATATCTAGAACTGTACCGTTAAAATGTGCAGTACAGTACTAAATACTACGAGAAGCTCGTATATGCTTCTTTACTACCAACCCGCATTCTGTGCGAACGTATTCCTAGGAAGGGGTGCTCCCCGGGAGGTTTTCTCATGGAAAAAAACACTTAAGTTTAATACTTTTCATTTAAAAACTCGGATATTAGTCAATAGATTTAAATCAGTAAAATTGTCCCGTAAAACTGGCTTTAAATTTTTTCATTTGCATATTTCCTTTCATAAATACATATATTTTAGGGGTGTACCAAAATAAAATAATTTAAGTATTGTCTTAAAATATTTCTCCCTCCACCTCAATTGGCCTTGCCTTTTCCATTCACAACAAGGCTTTATTTCCTTCCATTACATCTATAAATCCTTTTCTCTTCCTACCCCTCTCCCGCTGCACTAATAGGACATTGATTTCAACACCCCCTTCCCGCTCGTCAATCGCTCCATCTAAACCCTCTTTTCCGTTCGCATCTCATCAATAAGTTTCCTTTCCTCATTTCTATCGCTTCATCTTTCATAATATTACATCAGAATGATTACTATTTCCACTTGGGATCGGGTTAATGCAGCTTTTTAGTGTTTTCTTTCGTCAGTACTTCTTTCCCTACCATTGCATCAAGGCGCAAATGACCTGACCTTTCAGTCATCAAAAACCATAATTTACAATGCCAATTTCTGCTGCCGAGGAAAATGGTTCAGACACCGAAAATTTAACAATGTTATCAAGAGTAAACTTCACATTGTAGGACGACCTTCTTTGACGATGCTTTACCTAATCTGGGTCCTTTGTGAATAATTATGTATTTTGAAATTTAAGCTTATACGCATCTTATTTTATACCCATGTGAATTGAAAGGGAGCAGAGAGGCACAATGCTTAATTAATGTCATTACCATCTTCAGTATTCCGTTCGCACGTATAATTTTCCGTACCGCGCGGTATAAAGCCACTGCACAAAGCAACATAAATTTTATTTTGGATTCGTATAAGTAAACGTGCAACGCAAAATAGCCTTTTCATTATTTCACTAGTGAAATACATTGGAGGGCGATACCACAAAAAAATTAACCATAAGAACAAATGAAGAGAGGCAGTGGCCATAGTTTTTAAATTAGCGCAATGAAACGAAATATTACGAACATATTGATAGTACGAAAAAGCGAATACAAGACATGTGGGAGGTTGATCCGGAAGACATTTCCGATTCAAAGTTTCTTTTCATATTAAATATTTAGCGGAAGGGGAGACATCAGGTTTTAGGGGCCTTGCTTAAGGGAGAGGACACTCATCCCTTGAAAAACCCCCTTACCCTATCAAGATGAATTCCTCTTGAGCTCCGAACGGATGGGGTTCTCCATTTTCGCCGAAGGATCAATGAACATCATCGAGTCCTTAGTGGAAACGTTGGGAGAAATGAGATCATTACCCGGTTGGAAGCCCGAGAAGAACTCACGACGAGCCAGGAGTGTTTAAACCCCTAAATCATAACAATTCATCCCGCTACCAAAACCCGATGGCATCATTCCAGCCTAGACTTCTAACGTAAAAAGAATATTGGACAAACTTGCTAAGGAAGCATTAAATCTTAAATTTAATTTTTAAATTACAGGGGTTAGAGCGGGAATTATTTCTCGCACAGCCATTGAATTATTCGTACAAGATTTCACGCAATTTTCCATTTCACACCATCAAGGTTCCTAAAAATAAGTTTTCATGCAAAATGCCGTATAAAGATATTGCCATCCAATATGGCCTTCGGAGCAGGTTTAATTTTAAATGCATTCAATCAATATTGGCCTTTTGGCAGGACAGAATTTTTTATGCAAGCTTTCACAAAAAAAAAGTTTAAGTACAAACAAATATATTGCATCATCATAATTGGTCAACAAGCCGTGCTCTCAGTCGATCGTATAAGGCCAACCGTCAACCTTGATACGTCATCTTGTCAATTATTTTGTCATTCTGTGATATTTTCGCGGCCAAAATTGTTCTCCGTCACCCACAAAACAACATCAGAAATGAAATTGCTATTTCGAGAGAGTAACCAGGGGATTTTTTTCATCAAATTTTCTTTCCGATATTTTCCTCGCGCAATTGCTATGCCTATTGACGTGGTATACCCACCACATCTATCTCTACTTTATGGAATTCCTCACTTCAATGATCAAAAGTTCTTGGAGTTTAGGACAAAAGATGCAAAAGTGTTTTTGATTATATTAAGATAAAAAATATTTCTTGTAACCTTTTATTTATGTATCAATATTGTATACTTATTTTTTTCATTTAAAGCCCTGAAGATGGTTTACAAATAAACCGAAACGTCGTCAAAACACCTCTGCATCTTTTGGCCTAAACTCCAGGATCATTTATAAATCGAGGTCAAGACAAGAAAAAAATCCTCACTTCCTTATGACCCACACAAAAGAATGAAATATCCCACATATCAGAGCAGACAGTGCGTCAGTATGAGGAATGACGATAGATAACTATCGATAAACTCCATTGCTGATGAATGGAATAAAGAGAAAGTTCAACCATGTTCAACTGATTTCTTCGTCAATGCGAGTTATGTCTCATTAAGTTGTTATGAAAGAACAAGTACTCTTCTCAAGTACTCACCTTTTAATTCACGTCACGTAACGTCATGCTAAGCTTTCGTTAATCAGGCTTTATGCCCTTGTATATTGGACTAAGTACCGAAATAGATTGACTTTGGCCTATACCCACGTAAAAGGAATGGGTAGCCAGAAATTGTTTTTGGGATGCAATCTGGAAAGACGCCATACAATTGATTGGCAATGGGCATCGTGTTTACCCCCTGAAAGCGAAATTATGTGGACTGGGTGGCTGGTCGATGGATTTCTTGGGATGAGAAACGAAAGTTTTATGCTAATAGTATATAAGCATGGGCGTACCTAGCGAGGGGCGGGGGGGCAGCTACCCCTCCCCCTCTAGAAGCAAAAATTGCCAAAGCCTTTAAGCGAAATAGGTACTGAATTGAAAAGGAAGCATTCAACAAATTTTCTTCAAACCCACGAAAAATGATACGTATCAGTATAAGATATATAACTAAAATAAAACTATTTTTCACGGAAATAATCTCATTAACTAATGTCACAACTTGGTTTCCTCCCCCCCAGACCATGGCTTGCCTCCCCTAGTTATGATCCTGGGTACGCCCTTGTATATAAGATTGACTTATACCATCTTACTATGGATGAAATTGATTTCGACCTATATGTATTTGAAGCTTTGGCAACCATAAAAGTGAAATATTAAGAAATAAACAATTGGCCCCTTACGTTCTACGCTCATAGGCATTCGTTAATCCTTCCATTTCACGCTAAATTATTGTAGCAGTGATAATAGCATTAAAATACTGAAAATTCCCTTCCACTGTGATGACCAATCATATTGCAGCTGACCTCCTAGTTAGTATATAGGCGATTATAAACCTCAGTTCGACACTCCACCAGAAATTAGAATACATATATTTCTAGCGTGTATGTGAGACTAAAACTAATATAGGAACGTAATACCGGCATGGATAGAATTAACCAAGAAATCCAACTGGGGAAAAGAAATATTAAGGAACGGTAGAGCCTATGATCGATACTAAATATTAAATGGATTTATAATAATAACCGTAATAAAGAAGCCCTGTGCAAAAAGGCTGGAAACGATAATATTGAATAATTAATCCAGGACCATTCTCAAAGGTATTACGAGAACATGGAGGTAAATGAAAACCAATTTATAAAAGATATTTCTGCACGTGGGACAGATATAAGAAGGCGGAGAGCCATCTGCAAATCTAGGCGAGTGTAACCAATGATTCGGGGAAAAAGGAGAGTGAACATTGAGAAAAGTTGAAGATAACTATCGATAAACCGAAACAAATAGCTGCTTGCAGCAACGACCGCACAGTTCGACACACATCTTCCCTGTCACAATGCGCGGTTCAAGCATCGTAACGTCGGCAATGGAAAGCATGACCCGGTGGATAACGCGAGATAATGTCCTGCCTCAAGTTCGCCTAAAAAGTCTACGAACTATTTTCGCTTTCTTAATGAGTGGGAAATGAAACGACATTAACTAAGCGAAACGTCCGTATAATTTATACGACTAGTTTCGCAAATGGTAATATCACCCGGACGTTATCGGTCTGATTGTGGCATTTTTTAAGTGTTGCCCCCCCCCAAAAATTTCTGGTACCCCTCCCCCCCCCAGAAATTCCTCGAACTTCCTCCGAACTTATCCGCAGAACTTCTCCCGCCAAGAACTTTTCGCGCTAAGGTTTTTTCGCGCAAAGGATTTTTTGCGCAAAGGGTCCCTGTAGCAAAGTGCCCTGTCTCGCAAAATCCTGTCTCTGGAAAATCCTGTCTCTGGAAACAGTCTCCGAAACAGTCTCCGAAACAGCCTCCGAAACAGCCTCCGAAACAGCCTCCGAAACAGCCTCCGAAACAGCCTCCGAACCAGCCTACCTGCAATGCAAGACTTATATAGGACTACTGCGGAGAAATACTTCTCCTTGGCAAGCAAGGGGAAATCGGTGCTAAGGCTTTAGTATTGCACTTGGAGTGAGAAGTTTTACCATTGTCCTATCACAAACTCTCTCTCCCTCCAACACCTCACCCCAGTATCTCCTTCCCCTCCATGTGTTCCAATGAACGATTCCTCTGATGTCTCCAACCCAGAAGTTGAGGGGAAAATTCTGGGTGCTGGCTGTTGTCTCAAAACCAGGGAACGGTGTTTTTGCGGAGCGGCCGTTTCTGCAGGGGCAGTGACGCATCAGTGGGCGGTTGTTGAATTCGCCTGGCTACCCCTCCACTCCCTGGAAGAAGCCCTCCCCTCAAATGCTGTCTCGCCTTGCATAGGCAAGCCCTCTTCTGCTCGTGGTCTGCTCGGAGTCACATGTCTCGTGAGGCATGGCAAATTTTGTGCAAATATTCTGCTGGTATTTTAGCTGGTAATGTTTCCTCTGGGATCATGAATTACTATCATTGTTTTCTGTAATACTTCTGATTTTTGAATACTCTACTTTGAATAGATATCGTACGGTAATAACTCGTAAATTATTTTTGGCTACCTTTTTCTTGTGAGCTGTTTTTCTTGTTTGTGGAGTCTTTCCCTGATTCCAGCATGGGACCGACGGTTGGAGTATTTCCCTTGTCTGGACTTACGTGAAAAATCAACCAGATTTTACGACGTAACGTTACATTTTGGTAGCAGAGCGTGGTTCGATTTCCTGTCCTTTCGTCGAGGTCTCCGAGTGCTGGACAATGGTGACAATTCTCCACTATTTCTCCACTTTTTGCAGTTTCTGGTTGTTTCTCCTCTTAAAAGTGAGTTATTTTATGTTCCATTAAGTGCTTTTTGGTTCGTGTGGGATTACGTGAGTAGTGCTCTCGACATTTTTCCTCGTGGTCATATGCCATTTGACATTTTTTCGTAATCTTCTTGATAGTTTGGATAGCAGCTAGTTATTCTGGCACCCCTTTATCTCTATTGGACTCTTCTAATAATGAGAGATAGTTTTATTTCTCGTTCTCACTCTCTCTTTTTCTCGTTGTAGTCACTTCACTTTTCAAAATGCCTGGAGGTACTGACAACCCGTACGAAAAAACTTATTTAACCACGGGCGAGGATCGTAAGGCTAGGGGTACGGCTAATGTGTCCGTTGGAAGTGAAGTTTCTAATAATGAACGGGAATCTTCTTTAGAAGTGGTTCCACCTCGCCCAATGCACGAGGAAAGAAGTGATGTTCACGTCTCTCACGAAATGTCTGCTTCTCAGACATTGCCAGTTTCTGAAGGGTTAGTAATTGTCAAACAATTACTCAGTGATTTTCCGCCATTTGAAGTGTCAAACAGTGAGAATTGGTTTAATTTCATGTTAAAAGTTAATGAAATCGTTTCTTTGTCTTTGGTTCCTCTGTCAACGTTATTGTACCTTGTAGTATCTAAACTACCTGCCAGCTCTCGTCATTTTTGGTTGTCTATGTTAAACTTGAATCTCGCATGGTCTCAAATCACAGAAAAAGTTTGGGCTAGAATTGTTAGTGACAGAGAGTTTGATCGTTTGATCACTACGAAAGTTAAGAGATTTCAGTTCCCTCGCGAAACGCCCCACGATTTCGTGTGTTCTGTGCGTAATGCCACTCAGGTGCTGGGTTTGCAGTATTCCGAGTCTTCTATTGTGCGACTCATTATTCAAGGGTTAAATCCTTTAACAAAATCTGCAATTATGTTCTCAAATCAGCCAAACACATTTGTAGAATTGGACTCTGTTATCACGCAGGCTTCTAAACATTTAATGGACTGTGCTGAATATTCCAACACTTTCCATCGTATCTCTAGGAATCCGTCTTCTGTTGCCTCTTCCAGTGCGCCTAGGGAAGTTTCTTTTCCTATTAATTGTTCTTACTGTCATAAACCTGGCCACAAAGTGAACGAGTGTCGCAAAAGACGACGATTTACTCAGCCTGCCGTGAGTTTGATGAGTGTCCGTGACAATTGTTCGACTCGATTGCCAATATTATCTATTAATCTTCATTCTATGCCATGCCAGGCTCTAATTGACACTGGGTGTTCAGTTTCACTGTGTGATGAAGATTTCTTTGCTTCTCTGAAATGTTGCCGGAGAAAAATTATTCGTCAAAATGTTGACGTCGATTTAATCACGGTGTCGGGGCAGCCTTTTCATATTAATTCCTCTGTCTCACTCAAGGTTCAAATAGGCAAGTTTTCTTGGAACCACGTGTTTTATCTAGCTAAAATCCCGTTTCCCGTGTTACTGGGTGTGGATTTCATTTGTAATTCAAAGATGATTATTCGTCCGGCGAACGTCAGTTTTGAAATTGCCCCGAATTCTCTTTTTTCTTTTACGGACAATTGCGAAGCGTTTAAATCGGCGCCAGTTAGTAACTCGTCCGAATCACAAGTTCTGTCGTCCACTGAAATCACGTTGTGTGATAAGTTGAAGGGTTTATTGTCAAAATTTCCTGATGTGATTTCTCAAGAATTGGGGGTCACATCTGTTATGACCTACGAAATTGAACTGCTAGATTAAACTCCGATTCGATCCCATCCTTATTCATTGTCACCTCCAAAGGCAAATTTAATGAAGAAGCACATCCAATCTTTACTTGATAAGAAAGTGATTGAGGTTTCCAATTCAAACTGGTGTTCGCCAGCTTTTCTAGTGCCTAAAAAGGATGGATCTGAAAGATTAGTGGTTGATTACCGTAAGTTGAACAAAGTTGTTAAATCAGACGGTTATCCTACACCTTCTGTTGAACATGCATTCCAATATCTTGCTGATGCAAAATATTTTACTGTTCTTGATCTCAATTCTGCCTTTCATCAAATACCATTATCTGAGAATTCTAAGAAATTAACTGCTTTTGTGACGCCGTTCGGAGTGTACCAGTATAATAGATTGCCATTTGGTTTTGTTAATTCTCCTCAAATATTCACTCGTCTCATTAATGAAGTATTGGGCGATTTGAAATATTCATGTGTCTACCCATATATTGATGACTTGTGTATCTATTCCAAGTCTGCTGAAGACCATGTATCTCATGTTAATGCTGTCCTCAACAAACTACGCAGTGCCGGTTTGACGGTGTGCGAGGACAAGGTTAAGCTTGGTGTGGAATCACTCACTTTTCTGGGCCATCTCATCACAAATGGAACCTTGCAAGTTGATCCTGAGAGAGTGAGACCAATTGAACAATTCCCAGTTCCCAGAAATGTGAAGGAAGTGGCCAGATTCATTGGACTTTGTGGGTTTTACTGCAAGTTTATTCCAAGGTATTCTGAAATTTCTATGCCACTGAATCGCTTGAAACGTAAAAATGTTCCTTTTCAATGGACAGCCGTTGAAAATGAGGCTTTCTGCCAGTTGAAGAAAGCTCTCACCAATCCACCAGTATTATCTTTCCCTCGATTTGACGAGGAATTTCATTTATTTGTCGATGCCAGTAATTTGGCGGTTGGTGCCGTTCTGAATCACAAAGTAAATGGTGATTTTGTCCCTGTGGCTTTCGCTAGTAAGGCACTCTTGGAACATGAACGTAAATTTTCTTCTTATGAATTGGAGTGTCACGCAATTCATTTTGGAATTCAAAAATTCAGTGTTTACTTACAAGTAAAACCATTTCACTTGTACACTGATAATGGTGCCTTGACATGGCTTTTCTCTCATCCTAAGCAGTTGGGCAAATTAGGCAGGATGGTTCTTAAATTATCCTCTTATAAATTCACTGTGCATCATGTTCGAGGATCATCTAATTCTGTCGCAGATTGTCTTTCTCGCATTGAGCCATCCTCATCTACAAATAGTCATTTAGATGTGGAATCAAACACTCATAAGGAGTCAGCTGTTCCTTATTCTTGTGTGTTACATAAATTGCCTTTGTCATTTGTCGACATTCGAAAACACCAAGAAACTGATCTCGTTCTAAAGGATATTTTCAATCAGATTAATAATAATTCCTTGAACGACAAAAACTATTTTCTGAAGGGACAGCTATTATGTTATGGGAATTCTAAAATTAAGCGAGGAAGAGCTGTTTTGCCTACGGTCTTGAGGCCTATGATTTTTCAATATTTTCACTGCTCTAGTATGTCTGCTCACTTGGGCATGGCTAAAACTTATGATAAGATTAGCAGACACTTTTGGTGGAAGGATATGAAAAGAGAGGTTTATGACATGGTCAGAAAATGCCATCTGTGTCAAACTTGTAAACCCAGAAATGCTCCACCTCCTGGCATGCTATCGTCGCACAATCCTTCTGATGTTTGGGAAAGACTTTATATTGACTTTGTGGGTCCTTTACCTCTGACTAAAGGTGGACACCAATATGTACTTTCTCTTATTGATGGATTTTCTAAGTTTTGTTTTCTTGAGCCAGTTCGCAAGGCTACGGCCGGTTCGGTTGTTTCAATACTCACTCAAAGAGTGTTTCCAAAATTTGGTTTTCCAAAATATTTGGTTTCTGATAATGCACAAGTTTTCAAATCTCATGCCATTAAGGAGATGTGTTTGCAACTGGGGGTTAAGCAAATTTTTGTTTCTCCATACTATCCCTGTTCTAATCAGGTAGAGAGATTGCATAGAAATCTAAAATCTGCACTTGCTATTTTGTGCAATAATGCTCACCATATGTGGGACTCTATGCTTGCTGACTTAAATTTTGCCTTGAACACTGCCTCTCATGAGAGCAGTGGTTATTCTCCTGCCAAAATAATTTTCGGCAGAGAACTAAAGCATCCTTTAATTAATCAGTGGGACATTCCAAAATCTTTATTCGAGAATGATCTCAGCGATAGTGACAGACAAGTCTTCCTGAATCATGTTATTGCTAATTTAAAAAAGGCCAGAAATAGGCATAAAGAATCCTATGATAAATCTCACTCCAAAATCACTTTCTGTGTGGGAGATCTTGTTCTCTGCAAAAACCATCCTGTCAGTTCTAAAGGTGAACAGAAAATGGCAAAACTGGAACCTCTGTGGATTGGACCTTTCGTCCTTAAAAAGTATCTCTCTCCTGTAACAGTTATTCTGGAAGTTTCTCCTGGGAAAGAGAAAATTTGTCATGTTTCTCATTTAAAGGCATATCATGATGGCATTGCTAATTCCAGTAATTAAAAGGAGAGAAATATCATTGATTTTTTTTTATTTTTTTTTCTCAATGAATGCTAATGTTTGCTTTCTCTAATACTATTTGATGCTTGATTTCGGTGTTGAATTTCTCTTGATTCCTAATAATATTGTTTTGAATAATGAATAATAAGTCTATTTCTATGCTTGTAATTGAAATTGTTCTGAAATATTGTATTGTACTTGCTTATTCTCATCTGCTTAATTCACTCATGTAATTTAGTGTCGGTCTACTGTGATTGTGAGATGGGGTAAGGTGGAGGAATTATGGGTGCTTGGAGGGAGAGGACGGGAGAATAACTTGGGGGGAAATCCCCGAGATGGCTCGTTTCCAGATAAGCTGTGGAGGTGGCCCCAGTTATTAAGATTCAATTGTGTTTTGTGTCACCTTTCCTCCACCAAGACTTTATGGACTTTCTCACAATTAGTGATTCTTGACAGTGATAAGTGTCGTGATTTTACAGTGTTCAATATTCTACCGATGGCTGAGTGATTGAATTGATCAGCTGATGTTAAGACTGCCTACTGTGTTTTAGTGTGGCTTTTGGCGTTGAGTTGCGACCTTCATCGCCCGACAAGTATGAACTTTCATCTTGTCGCAACCAGCATGTAGCTCTCATTTCTATTGTTAATTGAAGAGTGAAATTTAGAGTGATTTCTTTTGTTGATGCAATATGCAGTTCTCATTTTGTTAGCATCGCCTATGATTCTTTTTGACTTGTTTAATTAATACTGAGGGATATATATATACACATCTTGATTAAATTTAGTCAGTACTTGATCAATAGCTGACATGAATACCATATACCTTGTAATTTGTTATTAATTATTGGAAAATCGAGGAATTTAGTGCAATCTATTGTTGTTTATGTAAATCTTGTTGAATTTTGGAGGATTCTTTATTAATAATTAATTATGGACTGATAATATTTACAAATATGGAGGGTTTAAAGGGAGAATTAATAATGCCAATGTATATAAATTAAGTGAGACACATATTATGCTGAATATTTTTGCTGCTATTTTGATAACTAATAATTATTTAGTGAATAACCGTATATTTGAATAACCTTGTATTTAATGATTATATAAATTGGGATACATATTTTGTTGGTCGACCCTAACTTTCTCTTGGGTTGCAATATGAATTTTGGGTAGAAGTTAAAACCCATTTTTGTCAATCGTTGTTTTTTGATAAGGTGGTTGAACCCAACTAATGGGACAACCCAGGGTTCTTATGAACCCAACTGCTTCACCAACCTAATCTTGCCCATTTACTAAGTGGTTGGTTATTGTATTGCCTTACTTGGTTTTAAAAACCACAAAATATCTCTGATGAGAGAAGGAACATTGAGTTTGGTAAAGATATCCTGGTGTTATACCAATAAAAATCTTCCCAGTTCCTTCTAGTTGCTGATGGTAATTATTTGTAATTTTGATTCACTGTACTCCGAAACAAGCATCAAATTATAAGATATTGATTATTAATTTTATTTTCTTGCTATGTAATACTAAATAATTTACTCTATATCAATCAGCAATACTTCTTGTCTCACTCTTGTAATTATGTCATGTTATTCACTCTAAGAATTCTGTTGAATTCCAAACATCACTCCTGAGGTTATTATTTACAGAGTGATAAAAATGTATGTTCTTGTCAAAACTATTTTTGAGTGATATTTCTTGAAAACTATTGTCTCATTCAATAAACTTTTTATATTCAGTTCAATTCTAACCACTGAATAATGGTTTTTGTAAATTCCATGGGGGGTTAAACAGTGGGGGTTCATCCAGTGAAAACCAGTGGACCTGTGATGCCTCGATAAGTTTTCTAGGCATTAATCAGTTCTTGGTGGACGTGTCTTGGTCCCCAAGTTCAAGCAATTTTTGTGGTCATTTTCCCACAGAGGATGTGGCATTTTTTAAGTGTTGCCCCCCCCCAAAAATTTCTGGTACCCCTCCCCCCCCCCAGAAATTCCTCGAACTTCCTCCGAACTTATCCGCAGAACTTCTCCCGCCAAGAACTTTTCGCGCTAAGGTTTTTTCGCGCAAAGGATTTTTTGCGCAAAGGGTCCCTGTAGCAAAGTGCCCTGTCTCGCAAAATCCTGTCTCTGGAAAATCCTGTCTCTGGAAACAGTCTCCGAAACAGTCTCCGAAACAGCCTCCGAAACAGCCTCCGAAACAGCCTCCGAAACAGCCTCCGAAACAGCCTCCGAAACAGCCTCCGAACCAGCCTACCTGCAATGCAAGACTTATATAGGACTACTGCGGAGAAATACTTCTCCTTGGCAAGCAAGGGGAAATCGGTGCTAAGGCTTTAGTATTGCACTTGGAGTGAGAAGTTTTACCATTGTCCTATCACAAACTCTCTCTCCCTCCAACACCTCACCCAAGTATCTCCTTCCCCTCCATGTGTTCCAATGAACGATTCCTCTGATGTCTCCAACCCAGAAGTTGAGGGGAAAATTCTGGGTGCTGGCTGTTGTCTCAAAACCAGGGAACGGTGTTTTTGCGGAGCGGCCGTTTCTGCAGGGGCAGTGACGCATCAGTGGGCGGTTGTTGAATTCGCCTGGCTACCCCTCCACTCCCTGGAAGAAGCCCTCCCCTCAAATGCTGTCTCGCCTTGCATAGGCAAGCCCTCTTCTGCTCGTGGTCTGCTCGGAGTCACATGTCTCGTGAGGCATGGCAAATTTTGTGCAAATATTCTGCTGGTATTTTAGCTGGTAATGTTTCCTCTGGGATCATGAATTACTATCATTGTTTTCTGTAATACTTCTGATTTTTGAATACTCTACTTTGAATAGATATCGTACGGTAATAACTCGTAAATTATTTTTGGCTACCTTTTTCTTGTGAGCTGTTTTTCTTGTTTGTGGAGTCTTTCCCTGATTCCAGCATGGGACCGACGGTTGGAGTATTTCCCTTGTCTGGACTTACGTGAAAAATCAACCAGATTTTACGACGTAACGTTACATGATATCGACTGTAATTATGGTCTTCAAGGCTGATTTTCGTGGCTAATACTGTATTTGAAATCTATCTCTGAAATCTTTTTATATTGGGCACATTGTGACGCGTGAAGTGAGAAAAAATATGAATGCTTGCGCGATTATGTTAGCGGAATATAGAACCTATTTAAACCTACAAAGATCAATGGATAAGAAACTGGGGCACATAGAGAAGAACGCAAGGAAGAAGATCATCAGGGAACTAACGAAAGGTCTATGTGAAGGAAGAAATTGAGGGCGGCAATATGCCAATCATAGGGTAGTGGAACTGGTATGGTATGGTAATTTGCAGGAGGCGACCGACAGCTGAGGTCATTTGCGCCATGAGGGAAGGGTAAGTAAGGAAGGGTGGAGAGAAACCCGGCGTCAGCATTAGCATGCTCTTAACGAAAGGCGCCAAGGGGACAACGTCCCATCCGACGGACAGTGTTGTCCTCGAAATGTCCTCCACACACCAATGAAGCAGGGATCGGGCAGTCTCTGAAAATTCTCTGCCACCGCCGGGATTTGAACCCGAGCCCACGGGGTGGGAAGGCAACACTCAAGCCACCACACCATCCCTAACCCCTGGTAGTGAAACTATGAATGAGTGTTGGAATGTAGGTGACGAAATAGATTTTTTACCTATGAGTTAATGAATAGGACACAATAAGACAAGTGACGCCGAGTTAAATTGTTGTGAAGGGAAACCTTGTTCAGCAGAAGAGGACCACAGAAAGCAAGAGGGAGAAGATGACAAAAAGAGACCAGGGGGTCAATCTCTGCTCTTTCCCTCCCAAGGGAATCTGTTCCTCAACCCTCTCACCAGAGCCGCGAAATTCAGGATACGACACTCCCCTTCTCCAAATCTCCACGTACGAAACGCAAAGCCCTTGAAAAAAAAATAATAGAAAGCCCTTTCGCTTCAGAAATGCTCCCGCACGCTCCGCCTGAGTGGACAGCCGTGCACACGCGAGCAAATGCATGGAGACACAAAACCACCACCACCACCACTGGGCTTCATATAACATTAGGGGTCGCGGCGGTTATACGGCAAGGGGTTAGGTCTATAAAAGACCGTACAGCGAGCACGGGGAAGGATGGCGATAATAATAAACGTCATTAAGAGAGAGAGAGAGAGAAGATATAAAATAAGAATATTACGGGTCGTTTCTACTTAACCTCCCCCCCCGAAACTTCGCGTTGTGTGGGGTATGGGGTTTAACATGACAGGAGAGGGGGACGCGAGAAAGTCGAAGTTTCGGCGGGCGCGGAACTAGCGCCGCGACGGAGGAAGGGCGGAAAAACAAACGACATGCGACGGTACAGTCGCGGGTTATTTTTACGAGCGGGCGCATTTGGACGCGTCGCGCTGGGATTGTACGGCCGAGAAGGATGCTTCGGTGGGAAGAGAAAGGGAGGGGCGGAGAAGAGTATGAGGATCACATAAGAGAGATATTCCGAAGAGGGATGAGTAGGCAGAGAAGTAAAACATACGGGTACGGAAAACTCGGGAGGAATTCCTCGGATATTTTCCTCTAGTATTCACCCCAAATTCATAGATGTCTAGGTATTAATAACTCGCGCTGTAATCATAACGGTCCGTTATAGACAAGGCCCTGAATATGTGAATGTATAATTATAATTTCAAAATCAAGTAGAAGAAATTCTTTTCGAAGGCAACTTGTGGTCTATTCCACCTTCAATCTATGAATCTATGCAAATCAATGCATATCCTCCACTAAAAGTAATTATGTTGATACAAATAACGTCTTGCACATATCTTCAAATCATAGAGGTTAAGTCGTAAATAAACAAACTAAAGTCGGGGTGAATTTCGCGGATATTTTCTTTAGTAATCACCGTAAATTCATTAGTGCCTTGATATTGACTCACCCCGTAATCATAACGGCCCGTTTTAGATTTAAATGTAAACCCGATTAGAAAATACGCATGAAACATTGAAGACAGCGAAGGTATGGAGATGAAATTATGGCCGAAAACACCCTGAAAAATTCACCTTTATCCTCGATCCAATGATTAGAAAAAATGCTAAATAACTGGCAATATTATATACATACTTTAAATAAATAAATAAATTATAAATAACTGACAATTACAATACCAAGGCCATTGGTAAATACCCTAAATGTACCCTAACCAACAGATACTGCTGATCTCGCTGACACCACAATGAGGGAAACGAAGGGAGGAGGGAGAATGCGGACCAGGGGAAGGAAGGTGAAAGATGGACCACGAGGGAACCAGTATTCGCGCCAAGAGCTCGGGAGTAGTATGAACGTCTATATATCTCCGCCGAACCTCCTTCCCTCCTCTAACCACCTCCGCGACCCCTCCTCTCCCTAAGGCGTTCCCCATACCCCTGGATCCGAACCCTCCCTCACGAAAACCCCTTCCCTCCCCTCCGTTTAAAACACCCGACGGTCCCTCCTCTTCGTTCCTCTTTCCCTCTAGCCTCGGCCTCGCAGACCGCGCGCAGCTAGATCAATGAAGGAACGAAAAGAGGCGTGGGAGAGAGAGAGAGAGGAGAGAGAATTTCTGAGGAAGAGGAGGGGAGGCGTGCACACATTCAGGGAAGGGACAAGGGGGGAGGAGGGGAAGGGACACTGTGACGAGAATAGAGGGCGAAGTGGTGTGAGACGGGTGGCCATTTTGAAGATGCCAAAAGTAGAGGGGAGGGTACAGGGTGTGGGATGTAGGGCAAACACAGCCTTTCGGTGGAGTGGGCTTTTTTTTTTAAGGGAATGGCGGGGGTGCGGGGGCAGAGAAACGCACGTAAAAATCCCCCTGCCCCGCTGCCCTAATCCTACCTACCCCCACTTCACTCGACCCTCTCCTTAAAGGACTTCAAAACCATCCCATTTTTTTTGTATTCAAGTGCGCGAAGGACGCGGGGGAGGTTTGGAAAAAAGGGTCGGGAGGTGTACAACACGACCATTCAGGCGTGTTTTCTTCGCGTTCCAGTAGGGAGCCTGGTTCGGACAAGGTCTCCATACATTCTTTTGCAGCATGAGGAAGCTGTGGAAGTATATGCTACGATGCAAACCAAACTAGAGACGATAAAACTGTATGCTGAGTGTTAAATTATTTTCCTCTCTGACCGAGGGGCGAAGACATTGTGGGCACGTACAGGGTAACGATGCGACCCTGAAATAATTGCACGCCCAAGGGGTAATTAATCCTCCCGCCCTTTGTCTCCCCTTGTCTTCAAGATGTCCGCCAAATATTTCGCTCCTCTCCGTCTCGACTCGCGCAATGAGTTCTTCTCCTTTTTCCCCTCACTCTTCTGCCTCGACCTCCACTCTCTCCATTCCCCTTTCTACATCTCCATCCTCCCCTCGCACAAGTAATTTCTTCATTTCCTTTCTCTCCGTCCTTTCTATATTTCCTCGCCCGTGGCCAGGGTAAACCTACCCCCGGAGTCGTCGGTGACTTTCCGCCAGATGTCAGATCTCTCCACGGCGCCAGCTACGTCAACTAGTTTTGTATGTTGACCGTAGGTGGCACTGCGGGCGTTGCTCTCCAACGTTGAGGCGGGATTTTGACTCGTAAGGTACACCTTCAAGGCCATCATCAAGAGAACCCTGTTCCGATACGGAAGATAAAGGATATTTTTCAGATATCTGAGATAAATTTTTACGCTTCTTTGCATTTAAATATACGATACTTATCATAATTATCTCATATCGTCACCATAAAACACAATGACATTTAGAGCATCTAAGCAAGGGCGTATCCAGGATCAAAACTAGGTAGGGGTGGCAAGCCATGGTTGTTCAAGTTTTAGGTAAGATTTAAGCATGGAAAAGGTGAAGGAAATTAACATTTGAGGAAACTGCACCGGTTCTTTATAAGTTTTTAAAATTATTTGCTTGAGAAAATATTATTTTCCTTAAAGACAGTTGCGATTTTTGCTTCTAAGGGGGGGAGCGTAGAAGGGGGGTGTACCCCCTCCTGCCCCTCGCTGGGTACGACCATGCATCTAAGTAATGGTAAACGTTAACCACCACATTTGTGTCCTTTTGTAATAATTAATTGCCAGAATACCAACAATGTAGGTGCCATAGTTAATGCATTGAATTTCACACATTATTTTTTTTTAGTATATTTTAAATTGACATGATTTCATTCAGTTGAGGCCTCCATTTGATAAAAACCAGCATTCAACTTTGGCTGACAATACATATAATAGAAACAAACAATTACACGTAGGAGACATATCTGTCAGGATGCAATAAATGATAACATGCAAATTCATGTCACTGGTAGTGAATATGCTTCCAATTTCCTCTGAAGATATATGTACAGCAAGGCTAATGGCAATCACGATATTTTGATCGTGCCAGTGAGACCAAGATGTTGTTTTAAAACCAGCGATGGAAGAAATTGAGAATGTGCTCATGACATGAAAAAAACAGAAAGGCCTACACATTGAATAGTACACCCCCTGGAAAAATAAAATTTGGCTGTAGACAAGATATCCTATACCCTCATCAGATGATAGTGCGTATATGAAATGTAGAGACCATGTCAAAGGAGTGGTTAAAAGGAATGATTCAATGCAGGAAAGGGTACAAACTGTTTAGCTCCACTTAAAGAAGAATATCCCATCATAAATATAGGCACAAAATACCGTTAAGTCATATCAAATTAATTATATGCAAATGATGATGAATAGCTGGAGAGCACCGAGAAAAATTTATGAAAGAGAAATCAAGTGCTGATCTAACTTTTGCAATGAAAGAGTTAGGCTCGCAGTGGGCACTAGGAAGACAAAATAACTTTTTGTATTATTTATTAATTTCAATAAGGGTAATGATAATAAATTGAGGAAAAAACAAAGAATGATTTTGAAAGCCTCAGAAAAATTTATAATTAAGAATAGTAAAACAAACAAAATACTGTAAAGAGATTCATGTTAGTAACAAACAGGAATACATAAATCCCTTTAGTATAAATAGGAGGCTGAACAAAATGATGGTTTTCTTTTCTTTTGCTCAAATTCACCTTGAAAAAAGTAATGCATTAAAAAAAACCAAACATTTCATCGAATCAGATAGGTATATATTTCCTTTGCATTACGATGAAAGTTAAATTTATTGTTGGTTACTCGCAGAATTTATGACAGGTAACTATGTATATCAATAAATTGAGAGTCAGAGGAGGAATGGAGTGGTCCTCGGCTAATGCTCTCCGCAGCAGATGTATCCCTGGTAGTCACCACAAGGGAAAAAATGTTGGCGATGTGGTGGGGGCTGAAACCCCCAAAAATGGTCTTAATAATCACCTATTAAACTTAACTTATTATTAAAACTGGCTAAGGTCGGAAAGTTTTCTTCGTTTGATAAGGTATTAATAATCCTTATTTAAGCCAAGCGCTACCAGCTAGCATGGTACTCTGCTACCTGCTAGCCTCCTGCGTCGTATCAGCGCTCAGAGCCTCGGCCCAAGGTCACCTCACTTGCGGCAGCGGGAACCAGAACGACGTCACACGGAGTTTTCCTGGCATTCATGCTTACCCGTCGCGTTTTCGCGCGCTTGAAATTTTTCACTTTTCACTTAATCGCGAAAAATAGATATCGTCATTTAAAAATCTAAAAGCGTGAAATACGTACTCCAGGAGTAATAATCTTTCGATTTAGGCAATAAAAAATAATAGGGTACCACCCTATTATGAATGCAATTGTTACTTCCTCCATTGCCACCATATTTTTCCAAGGAATATTCTTCGAAAATAAAGATTTACTTGGAATCCGAGATGTGATAATTAAGACTGAAATATAATGTGTACAAACAATTACCAAGCAATACCGTCTCAGAAAATTGCAAGGGAAAAGCAGGACCTGTTTGATAAAAATCATTTTTGAAATGCAGTTTTCAGAAATAAAAACTGTCCTCGTACATATATCGACAAACCAACATTTCCTTCATTTAAAAAGGATGTGAAAAATTAAAGTAATGGAGGGAGGCGATACTTTGTGATTTTTACGAATTTAAAAAGTGGTAAATGAAACAAGTTTTTACTTCCATCCACACAGCTTTACAACTTTGAAATCGATGTCGATACCTGTAAGCTGAATTTAAAATACAAATTCGTTTCATTTTTCCATTTTTAACTAGTATTTAACCAGATGTATCTTTTTAAAAATGCACATAATAAGATCTATGATAATAATTTCTCAAACTAATTATGGTCTCGACCACTTTTAACAAATTTCCGCAATTCAAATTCCACGCAACTATGGCTATGCCATCTAACGGTTTGAAAAATTACTAAGAAACAGAATACAAGCATAATTCAACGTGCGCATTGTTTACATACAAACAAGCCCGGAAATCCCTCCTTGAGAAACCCCTCTAATCTTCAGCTAATGCGGGATATGTTCTGGTTATCATCGTTAAGTTGAGTATCCATAGTTTATCTTGCCCAGTCGCAATGATTTTGTCTGCTCTAACATACTGCAGGCAAAATACAATATTTTTTGTTGGCCTATGCGTTGGCATATCCGTTAGCCTCATATTTACTCCTTTTATGGAAGATGAATGTTTCTTTTCTGTGAAAAACCCCAAAGGAGTGTATTCTGAGCACGTGGCAAAACGTCGTTCTTTAAGTAGTGACGTCGATAAAGATGATTTTGAGCCTCAGATCAATTTCGCTGGAAAACCAAAGAAAGCCCTGAAGACTCCGCAAACTCTAGTTAGGCCCCGTTATTATTCCACTGAGTTAGGTATCAGAGAAAAGCTATTTGTTGGAGTCCTCACATCGAAAAATAATATTTATGCCTATGGAGTTCCTATCAATAAAACTGTGGCTCACATTGTCGATAAGATTATGTTTTTTACCGATGCCCCTGGGCCCGTGAAATTAAATGTATCTATGCCAGGTATTTTAGGCTTTGCCGACACTAGGGCAATTCTAAAACCATTTCACGCGTTAAAATATGTCATGGATAACCTTTTAGATGAATTTGATTACTTTTATTTCGTAAATGATAAAGCTTACATTAAAGCTCGCAAATTGTACGAAACTGTTGGAAGAATAAGTGTGAGCAAGGATGTTCACATGGGAAGTCCAAGGCCTGGAGGTCATTCCGCCTATTGCTCTCTAGGTATATAATTGTATTTTATGTAAAGTCACTCCCATAACTTATTGTTAGTTTACCATTCTCTTGCTGGAATGAGTGATGCATAAATTGCTTTTCATCCCCATTCAATTCGTCTGCTGATAGATGGTGGCCTTCTACTGAGCCACTCGGTTATGCTACAGATACGCGACGGTTTGGACTGGTGTGTGAAGAATGCTTTTTCAGACTCAAACGATGACAATATTGGGCGATGCATTCTTCACTCCTCCGGCATTCCCTGCGCTCAAAGTGCTCATGTGAGTTATGTTTTTATTTCTCTACGTATTCCTCTTGGACTTGAATGCGTAAAATCTTCATTCCTGAGAATATTTCCAGAATTTTAAATATTTTTTTTCTTCTTAAGATATGAATTAACTTCATTTCCTTGCTTTTGGTGATAAGTGTGTGTTCTTTACTTTTCACTTTCTCTGTCGCTAAGGATTTGTTTTTGTGGTTCCTGTTTATGATGGTATATTTTGATTTTAGGGAGAAGAATACCACACCCTTCATCTACCAGATGATACTGATATTGAGAATGATCTTGAGAATTTGGTCAAACTGGAAAAATTTCATGATGCTTTGGCTATCTTCCCTGTTCCTAATTCAAAAGTTACATACAAACTACATGCTTACTTTTCAAGGGTAAGTGAATTATATTAGTTAATGATTGCCTGTAATTTTTTCACAGTTAGATGAATCTTTGTGGGTCATTTAAAACCGAGTCCACAGGCATAGCCAAGGAAATTTGTTGGTTATGGGACGACCCAGGACCAACCACCCTCTGGTAAATTTGGGCTGTATCAAGTGCTTTATTTCTAAAATTTTAGGTACCAGAAAGCATACCCATTCATTTAATCCACAAAATTTTCAGACCCACCACCAAAAAATTCGGATCATTTTCAACCCTGTAATAAAAATTACAATGAGGAATCAAGTTTAATCAAATGTTTTAAAAAAAATTCACACGACTCTGCGTTCCCTGAGATGTGCTGGAATGCCTCTCTGGCCGAAACTCAGCGCTTGTGGTGCCCACATATCAAGAGAGGCGTTTCTCAATTGGAAGTTTAAAAAAATAACCTCAGAAATTGGTTAAAACTTTCACGGTCCATGGTATTAAGATCCTTATTTTTTTTTGGTTTACCCGTGTCACAAATTAAAATTCCAACAGTTTCGTCCCCGCTGCTGGAGACTTCATCAGGGCGATGACACTTTTTCTTCGTGCGCACAAATATATATTCTCAGGAAGGTTGGGGTGGGGGGTAGGTTTGGGGCTTTCATTCTTGAAAAAGAAAAAGTGTCATCACCCTGATGAAGTCTCCAGCAGCGGGGACGAAACTGTTGGAATTTTAATTTGTGACACGGGTAAACCCAAAAAAAAATAAGGATCTTAAAACCTCAGAAATTATATATAGCTTCTGATGACATCTTTGTATGATACTGAACAGTTACCAGAGCTGTTCAAAGCATGACTGCTATAATTTTGATTTTTTAAATTATTTTATGGGGCCACAAGCCTTCTGGATTGGGAAAAGATCCCCTCCCTCCCTGGGATCCCTCACCATACCCCTTGCTATGTCCATGACTAAGTGTAAGTCCTTTCGTGCAGTGGCGTGACTATGGGGGGGAATGAAGGGATAGATCCGTCCCCCCTCCCCAAAGCCTCGTAGAAATATTAAAAAATATTTAAAACTATTGTCTAGATTTGATATACAATAATAATAGGGTGGTTTCCTATTATTTTTTTATTGCCTAAATCGAAAGATTATTACTCCTGGAGTACGTATTTCGCGCTTTTAGATTTTTAAATGACGATATCTATTTTTCGCGATTAAATGAAAAGTGAAAAATTTCAAGCGCGCAAAAACGCGACGCGTAAGTAGGAAAGTCCGTGCGCCGCATTTTTGGTTCCCCCTCTCTCCTTGTGAAGTGACCTTGATCGAGGCTCTGAGCGCTGATAGGACGCAGGATGCTAGCGGATAGCTGAGTACCTTCCTGTCTGGTAGCGCATGGCTTAAAAAAGGTTTATTAATACCTTATCAAGCGAAGAAAACTTTCCGACCTTAGCCAGTTTTAATAGGTGATTATTAAGACATGTTTCCCTGAGCTCTGTGCCTCATGAATGCATTGGTAACCTCAGACGATGTATAACTCCTATCCTCTCGTGTAGAAACTAGGTCCCTGTGACGTCACGCGGAGCGGAATCGCATGGGCGCCAATCTGGCCTTTTTCAAATGAGGATAAAATTTGACCCTTGCCATTCGTCTAAACCGGTATTTCAAAAACCAAATAATTTGTGTATTATGAATACACTAATGGTGGGCAACGAATCGCAATCAATGCCTATCGTTTTCTTTGATGAAGGAAACTACCCTATTGCATCTGCTTGAAGTTAAATTGAAAGTGTCAAAATGATGTAAAATGCATTTCCAGGCATGTTATTTCTTTTTAAATTTTCCTGGACGCCCATTGCCTGGGGGGCTTCACCGAGCCACCTCACCCCCCCCCCCCCAAAGCATACTCCTAGTTACGCCACTGCTTTCTTTATTACACTGATGCACACTGTCATTCATCAAATTGTCTCTGCCCGAGAAAACGTGGAAGTGGAGTGATCTAGCTTCCATTTCTTTTTGATTTTTTTTGGAGTAGCTTATTTAAATGAGGGGAAGAGACTTTTCTTTTTTATTATTATTTTGGGCTGGGGGCTGTATTAGCTGAAGCACTTAAAATTCCAATATTTCCAACTTACTGGTTAGAGTTGGAATTTCAGTGGTGGAAAAAGTATTTTAGAGTAAACTTGATCATTGAACTGCAAGTACATGACTTGATCTATCGAATTTTAATTGTTGGCTCCTTTTGATGCATACAATGTTTTGTACTAATTGATTCAACGCAAAGGTTTGTATAGGTGGACCTCACTTCAGACTAACTGTGAATGTCACATCTAGGAAGGCTCCTCAAGTTTTCCACCAGGTGATTGGTGACATTTCTGCCAGGATTTCGAGATCCAAGTTGGTTCCCGTCTTCAGGGTAAAAATATGCCCTTTTGGGGAAAGTTTTAAAGTGATATCAGGATCTTCTACATAAAATATTTTGAAATTGGATAATATTAACCAAAGCTACCCAAGTTCTAATTTTTAAGTTTTATTTCAAAGCATTAGGATGATTTCAAAATCAATCTATGTATTATGGAGACTAATTTGTTGCTATTATGGCATAATGATTAATGATCAACAGCAGAAGCATATTTTTAGAATATCATACTGGAATGTGACGTTTATTTGACAAAATAAATTGCTCAAACAATATCTATGAATAGAGAGCAAATTTATAGTGTAGACAACCTGTGCAGTGCAAAAATATTTATAGAGACTAATCATCTCTGCAAATAAATTCTTTTGGAGGCTGTATGAATGAAAAAATGTTTCTTTTTGGAATGCATTTCTTGAGTGCCTTTGTTAATTTGTGAGCCACCATTTGGCAATAAAAAAATCCCTCATAGCTGAAGAATAAGGTAAATTAATTTTAAATTCATGTCAATCAAGATAAATAATAATGCACATTGAAGCAATCATCACCAAAAAATTCAGCTCAAATTGGAGAAAGAGCATAACCTGATCACCAAGCATTTCACTAAGTATATCTATGCTATGGGGTAGTTTCTTTCATCA
Source organism: Ischnura elegans (assembly GCF_921293095.1). NCBI lineage: Eukaryota > Metazoa > Arthropoda > Insecta > Odonata > Coenagrionidae > Ischnura > Ischnura elegans. The sequence continues at coordinate 74,425,677 of NC_060249.1, read as the reverse complement.
AAGAAAACGAAAGGCATTGATTGTGATTCGTTACCCACTATTTTTGTATTCATAATATACAAATAATTTGGTTTTAGAAATCCCAGTTTAGACAAATGTTAATGGTCAACTTTAACCTCATTTGAAAAAGGCCAGATTGCTGCCCATGTGATGCCACCCCACGTGACGTCACAGGGACCTAGATGCTATACGAGAAGTTTTACATTGTCTGAGATTATCAATGTATGCATGTGGCACAGAGCTCAGGGAAACATTTCTTAATAATCACCTATTAAAATTGCCTACAGTCGGAAAGTTTCCTTCGTTTGATAGGGTATTAATAATCCGTATTTAAGCCAAGTGCTACCTGCTAGCAGGGTACTCTATGCTACCACCATGCTCGTCTGCAATCAGCCAGCATCGTAGCGGCGTTCATAGCCTCATACCCAGGTGGCCTCACGCAGCAGCAGCGAGATGTCACATGGGCTTTTCCCACCATTCATGCTTAGCCATCGCGTTTTTGCAAGCTTGAAAATTTTCACTTTTCATTTAATCCCGAAAAATAGATGTCATCATTTAAAAATCTAAAAGCGTGAAATATGTACTCCAGGAGTAACAATCTTTTGATGAAGGCAATTAAAAAATTATAGGAAACTACCCTATTACTGTATAACTAAATAAATTATCCAGAGCTCACTGTTAGGAGCTGGCTATCATCAAGTTCCATCCCTACCCTCAACCACTTTTCCAAAATATCATTTTTGTATATATCCATTACTGGCTCTTGTAATACCTCAAACTATGCTTAGTTTTCAAAATTAAAGGAAATATGTATTTCTATAAATTTTCTCATTTCTAATCCCTATTCATAACAAATGAACTTGTCAAAATTTGACCTATGGTGACCTAGGCCAAGAAGTGAGATATGTATTACTCTAATTATCGCTTATAGAGTTATCGATAGACATTGCTATCTCCCTAGTGCTATTGACTGGAATTAAGGTAAAGTTAATATTTTCTCAAGGTATGATGTCATCAAGTCATGATGCTTTAAGTTGTTCTGGACTTGCAGGCATTCTTTTCAAATCTTTTAACAACAAAGTGAGGCCAATTTAAGTTGCTATGAACTTGATTTTGCTCTTCTTGCCAGCACTTCCTCCACACAATGAACTATGATACTGTTTGTTAATTTCTTTGCAGATGGAATGTGAAAGAAATCAGAGAGAAATTGCAAGACTGAAGAAACTAATTGATCAAGAAAGTAAAACCATGATGTCGGACAGCACCTTAGCAAAACAGTCTCCGGCTAGTCTTTCAGCGGTATGGCCTGTTGGTTCCCAGCCTGGCAGCCAGTCCAACTCACGCTTCGATATTTTACCATGGGAATATTTCACAATGAGTACAATTTACCCTGACTCAGACTTTTCATCGGCCAGGCAACTTAATGGAGCAGAGTTGGAAGATATTCAGGTATGTATATTTATTTATTTTCATCTCCCTGAAAACAGCTCATTTAAATCCTTTTACATTTGAGGAAATAACATGAAACAATGACTATCATACACAACCATTTCCTGGGTAGGGGAAACGTACCCAGGTGGGACTCGAACCTGCGACCTTCAGTTTGGCAGGCAAGGATTTAACCCTGCCACCACCAAGGCTGGCGAGAAAGGTATAATTATTTGCTGTTTCGCAAATGCAATTGATACAACATCATGTTTGTGAGGGCTAATTATCTTATCAAAAACTGATTTTGGAATGTATAAGGTTTCAATTAGCTTGGTCCCTGGTAGGGAATTTTCTGGGTTGAACGTGGTGAACCCATTGAACACGTTAACTAACAGAGCAGTGCAAATAAGCAAAATGGGCAAAGGGAGACTTCTCCCAGAATTTGTGCTGGATTGGGAAGTTTTTCATAACTGGAATGAGTTGATGATTGGTATCTTATTTATGAACATAAAGAGAATACATATTGACCAGGCAATGGGGGAATTTAAAAATGGGTCCGGGTCCAGGTCCGGGAAAATTTAAAAATGACATGCCTGGAAATACATTTTACATCATTTTGGCACTGAAGATTTGGGTTTCACTCATAATTTCTCAGGGAATCATCACATCAGGGAAAAAATTTCCCTTAGGCTTTGGGTGAGGGAGGATTCTCATCCCCCCATAGCTAAGCCACTGATCTGACCAGAGGAATTTCATAGAAAGAATCCACAATTAGTTATCATGAGAGAGTAATCGCCTGATGATGCAACCTGCAATGGCCATAAAAGCTTGCATGACAATGTGCAATATGCAGCCGCACCCGAAAGTCATCGATATCAATGAATCTCGCTGTGGAAGCCTCATAAGCCCCATAAAGCCTTAATAAGTTCATGGTTATTAAAATAGCATTAGTATACCTGGTTTTAAATAACTTTATGGATGCACAAAGGTTAAGAAAATACTTAGCTGTTTCACAAAATATTTTGTTCATGAAGGAGTTTCACCATGTTACGCCAACCACCATCGCATTTAACTTTATGGATGGTTGTATTTTTTAGTTCAGGACTCATTAAATCCAAATTCAGTTCAATATTCTTGCCTGTTCTTCAAATGACACTTTCAACCTGATGTAATGTATGATCCTAGGATAAACACTTATTTTCTTTCAAACAGTATGTAATTAATACAACTGCACAGTTTGCGGAAGAGCAATATCAAGGAAAGTTACGATTCCGTCGTCTTGTGAATGGCTATCGTCGTTTTGATCCCTCCAGAGGGATGGACTATGTGGTGGACTTCACATTCCGTGATACATCATCTGGGTTGGAACTCCAGAAAAGGTGATAAATATTACTTTATTAGCTGCAGTCATGATAAATTTTAGGCTTTAGCCATGATTAGATTATATAGGTTTGAACTGTGACTAGATTTAGCCTTTAGATTAACCTTGATAATGTCACGCTGTAACAAAAACATAGTAAATCACCATGTGAAAAAAGCCAAATTTTTTTCCTTCAACTCCTACTAAATTATAGGCTGTTGATATAACATAAAACTTGTCGATAAATGACTAATGTTTTGCGTATGAATGTAATTTAGAGTAAAGGAATTGTTGGCAAGTTCAATTTGTGTTGCATAGCAATAGTAAACTACTCTTTATCTTTTCGGTATGAAAAAATTTTAATGGGTAAATTTTATTAAAAATCAGTGGTGGTATTCATTCTTGATGAAATGCATGTAAATGGCATTTTTTATATCAAGTCGCCATGGTATTTTATGACTATTCTAATCTGACTTCTGACAGGTTTGAGGTTGCAAAACCACTAGGTGCAACTGAAATTGTCCCAATGCCATATGTGACTGAGAATACAAGGGTGACAGTTTTGCTTCCTGTGGGGGTGGAGAGTGTGGATTGGACGTTGGATTTCATTCATCGCTATAGTGAGAGTGCTATGAGTGGTGTTCCAGGCCCTGGAGGATGGGCACGCTCCACTTATCTCCTTCTAGTACTGCTATATGACCCTCTACTTCCTGGGAAAGGCACCAAGTAAGGGAAAAAATCAATTTTTTTACATTGTGAAGTGGTCAGTTAAGCATTATTCTATGAGGGCAAGTTGTTCATTTTTGTGTTTTACATACTTTGTATTTGGCCTACCATGATGAACAGCTAATCTAATGCATCAAAGTATGAACATATGAAGTGATTCTCACTCAAGTTCCTTAAGAACTTTTAGAAATTACTCTGAGCTAGTGTTCTAATGCTATGTCAGATTTCTATGTCTGTATGGAGGTCAATTCAGTGGGATAGCTAATCCATGCACTAGTGATGGGATCCTGAATTGAAAAATAATGTCTTATTCAAAACTATTCATTATTCAAGGGATGATATCTTTGGGAAAATTAAGGCGGAAGCATTATCTGTTGGTTCAAATCTGAGAGCAGCACCGACTGGTCCGGTTGGAGGATCCGGCATAGCCTGGGTGTCATTAAAAAGCCCCACAGGAGGTGTTAGAGTTCCTGAGTTTGCAATTGTTGATATGGCTATCAAGAAATTAATACCAGATTCATTAGTATTCTACACCCGCCCTAATGCAGTTCTGCACTTGGATTTTCTGAATAGGGTAAGTGTGAAATAATGTCTGATGTATGTGCCTTGCTCATTCTATTCCATAGCAACACTAAGTAAAATGTTTTATTATTTACGTGTTTATTTCAACGTTAAGTTGATTTTTTGAGATTTTCAAAGTTTTTGTTTATGTCTGTGTTCTGAGTAAAATCTATTTTGTATTCAGTTGAAGTCTTTTTATTGAAATGTAAGCTATATTTGGTGGATTCAGTTATGATAAATAATCGAGCCAAATGGTGTTATGGTAATAATTTAAATTCATAAGCAAGGAGCTGGAATTAAAGGTTGCTATCCAGGAGTTACATGTTTGTGGCCTGATTGAGACATTCACTGCACTTAGGGCATGGGTATTTATATCCTATTAGTGGTACTATCCACTAATACACCAGAAGAAAAGCATCGGCTTCTCTGGATCCTAGGGATTGCATCAAAAGAAACTGATTTTTTAAGCTTTTCATATCAATTTCATTCAATAAATTTCATGTGGATATGACAAGGCACTAAAGGAAAGTTGTATGGTGACAAGTGGAAAAAATGCCAATTTAGATATTTCAATATAATCAGGCAACTGAAACAAATAGCAAGTGGAAGATAATGCCCAAAAAATATGTTAGGGATAAAATGCATGTTTTATTCCATATAATAAGAAAATTTGAGTGAACTTAATTAAAATCTCTGAAACTACACACTTTAAAGGAAAGAGTAAGTTGTATATTAAAAGATGAAACCAATGTTATCTCAAAAATCATTCCAGTTGCATCTAATTGGTAATTCCATAAGAAAGTGTAAATTGCCTTTCCTTCAGAAGTTCGTGTTTTGTTTGCCTTTATCTAGAGTATGTATCATGTCCTGTATTTTGCCTGTAATAGTCATTTTATAAATTTTCCAACCTTTTTTTCTTATCAGTCCACAATGCGATGGTAAATTTAGTCAGCAGTTTACTGATGTGCAACTACCATCGACAAAAATTTATCATGCGATTTTTTTTCTCTTAGCTCTACTTTTTCTCTAATCTCTTAATTGTTAGAATGGTGGTGAAAGTAAATTTAATTTGACTGAAAAATCCATCATGTGTGTAGCTGGCTAAACAAACATCAAATGTCATGTTTTATGATTTTATTCAGACTTGGGGTGAAGTTGGTATGTGGTTTCAATTTATTCATACTCTGTTTACCTTAAGCATTTCAAAAAACATCATTTCCTTTAATCAAAAAACTAGGTCAGAATGAATACAATAATTGGCTGGCAAGTTTTCAGTCCAATTCCTTTTGCGGAATATCATCCAGAAGTTGTCTACACTGGTCCAGACTTGGTGAATCGCCCAGTTGAGCTTGAAGTCAACAAAAGTTATGGACATTTTGATAGCTTAGATGTGGATCATCTCTCATTTTATGCCAAAGATTACTTAGCAGGTATGTAATAAGCTTGAACTTGTGCTCAAGTATGATGTTTAGGTAACGTTTCTCAATAGATAAGTTGCTTACATACATTTTAGGAAATAAAGTAGGAGCATAGGCAAGAATTTGGAAAATATGCCTAGTTTTGGAAAAGAGGTATTAACTATGTTTTTAAGGTGTGCTTTTATCATTTTTGTAATAAATTGAATGGGAAGAAAAATTTTAGGTATGAAAATATTTATAATTGTTGTACAATTGCCTGTCATAAAATAGAGCATAAATGTCTTTCCCATGGACCTCAGCCTTGTTGTGGTGGAAAGGCTTAAATTTCCAATGGCCCCTACAGTGGTGATAATAATGTTAATTACATTTGGTTAGCCACTCATGCCTGGTTAGTTGAAGGATAGTATCTAGAGATAGGTTAAACAGTTCATATTCATCCTGTTTAGTAAAAAGAACAGTTCTAAATATCTGTTCAAATGAGCAGTGAGGGCATTACAATACTATATACTTCATATAATATTTTTCATTAGTATTTCATGTACTTCGTATTTTCCATATTATGTATTTCCTCTCACATTAATGGAACAAATGATGGAGGGTGATTCTATGTATTCCTAAATTTTACGATGACATCCAGTAAATTTATCTTCCTCATTGTTCAGTGCTGGCACTCCAAAATTCCAGTTCCTATTGCTCTAAACAGCATATTATATTCAAGTTTGTGGTTATTGCATAATCTATTATGTATTTTTTTATGATTCTACAAAAAATTACAAATAAAATGAGTATGCAATACTTCCTGACACATAAAACAGGAATTTTGAGGTGAGTATTTTCCATAGTGAAATTCACGAATATTGCAGAAGAGGATCCTCAAGTCAGTCTCTAAATGTGTTGTCACCTACCACGCATTTAAATGTGTTTACAAAAGTCGCTGATGAAAAAAGTGATCCAAGTTTTACGGGGAAATAAGGTATGATTAGGGGTATTAACCAATATTTATGCCAACGATAATATGTTCTATCAAATTCATAACTTTTAAATACTATTCCTCACAATTACAAACATTATAATGCAAAATATTGGAAGAAAGTGGATCCCACTGCTCTCATCACCATGCCACGCACGTTTTTTTAAATCGATTTTAATGTGACGGAAGTGGCAACAGAAATCAGCCTTCTATGGGATAGAATTGGGCCGCCTCTAGTCCCCTTTTTGAAATTTTTCATTGTGGATTTACTTTTGTTAGCCTTCAATTGTTGTAATATATTTTCATGGAGCAAAGTAATACCATTTGACATCACCACACTCACTGAAGGCTAGAATGGTGTGAATTGTGATATATACTGCATCCTGCATGCTGGATTCTGACCTGAAACTGGATTCATCCAGCTGGAACCAGCAAGGTTGATTCCAGCTGGAACCAGCAAGGTTGATTCCAGTTGGAATTTGGCTTTTTCAGTCTAGAGTTAAGTTGGAATCCAGTCTGTCAAAAAGCTGAAATGCCATTGGAACATTGTAATAGTATGTCACTAAACTATTACGGCTGAATTATAAATTTTGCTTTGGATTTCTAATTGGTCATTGCCAGTGGATTTTCCATGGTACATTCCAGCCAGAGTTTAGTTTGCCTTGCTATCTCGGATCTGCTATGATAGTGCCAAGTGATAGTGTTATTTGATTTGGTAGGTGGTTGTGCATACATATAATTTTTTTTTTCTCATTTTGAAAGTAAAGTAATAATTTATGTTTTCATTTCTTTTAAGTGAGTATTTAACTGATTTCTATTTCTGAATTGTTTATTTTTAAGCTCGAAAAAAGATTGAAGATGTTGTGCCATTAGCCAGAAATGATCGAGATGTTGCTCGAGGTCATGGTACACCTACAAAAGATTTTTCGTCTGTATACTCCCTATTTGTGAAAGCCTCACCATTACATGTCTTGCGTGGCGTGGAGCCTTCCCTTAGACTGTGGCATCCTCTCTCACAAGTTCCTGGGCAAAGTGAGTACCATATGTGTTAAGTTATGATCATGAAATATATTTGTGATTTTTTTAGGTTAGCGAAAAATTAGTGTTTCCAAATCTCGAGCAATAATGATAAATTGCCCTCTTTGATCGTATCTTGTTCCAAACAAAATCTTTTTGTGCAAATACCCTTTGCGATTACTGACCTTGAGATATGTATAGCGGTCTTCCTAAAGCAGTGGTTTGGGAATCCTTTAATGCCAAGGTTGGTTCAAATTGGCATGGCTTTTTAGGACAAAAATGGTTCCTGAATTTTCTTGTGAAATTTGTGTGGGCAAATGAGAAATGCACCGTGTATATTGTATTAATGACTGTGTGTGACACAAATAGCCCCTGAGTTTTCTTGTGAACAAATAATTAATTTGCTCTGTATATGTCAGCAATATGATGGCTGCATAAGCTCTGTAAATAGCTAAAGTTGAAATAACAGAAAACCAGTAGTCTTGTGAGCCCTGGTTTTCCAGTCCATCCTCAGACATCATTATTATGATATTTCATGGTATAACTGCTCCTAAAAACAGTGATGTATTGTATTCATGTTCATTTGTGAAACAACTGACAAAAGAATGGAGTTTTGGTGAAATTATTTTTCTTCTTAACCCCATTTTGTCATAAATAGAGAATTTAACTTTGTTGGCTAGGTATTCATGGCATAAATATTTTAATGCCCCACTTTTCGGTAGGCTGTCATTTCTTTAACACTTCACTTAAATACATCATGAAGGGCAAAGAAAGTCCACTCTCACTACCTTTTAAACTTATGTTCGTCGATAAATTTTCAAAGCTAGTTCTCTCCTTGGTAGTTAACCTTAAATCAATTTCAAAACTTGTTTTTTGGAGTTCAATAATTAATAGTAAGTTTCAAATCATTTGTGTATATTTCTCTAAAAGGAGGCGTTTTTATTTCATTTTAGGTGCTGTGAGCTCAGAAAAATATGGGGCTAAAGGCAATGGAATGATCTTGCCAAACTGCAAACCTACCCTTCCCGTGAATATATTCTCTGAGTGCTTGCTCCATTCTGACCTCAGTATGGGGACTCGAGCACAGCTGGGTAGTTTGTTGCTTCAATACAGGGAGCATAAGAGTCAGAATATACAAATAGTGTAAGAAAAAAATGAGTCTTTTTGCATTGGGAGTTAATTACTGCCTTTGGAAGCAGAAAATTTTTGTTCAAACAAGAACTTTTTATCATAAGTACATAAGTCATTGACTAGCATGGGCATTCATTGTACATATTTACAAACAAGATGTTCACTTTTAATTGCTCTTGTTTAAATGAATCTCATGCATTTCTTTGTTTTAAGCAAATTGTGCCAATACTTGTAACATTTTTCTCTGGTCAGCTGTAACGATAGTGAATGCCTTCTCAGCTTGTGATTTTTATCTAGTGCCTTAATAGATAGTATAATAAAACAGGTGCTCTCAATATGTGATGTCCTCATGCACTTTAGAAGAAGTGCATTGCATTTAAAGATTTGGAAGTATTTTCCTATGATATGTTATTTATTATTTTCTATACATCTTTGCTCCATGTTATGTCCTATGTGTGTGCAGCTATGAATGATCTATTTTTTTAATGTTTTCATATGTAGTGAAACTGGTGGCCATATGTCATACTCTCATTGAATTTTTTATTGTAATAAGTGCAAGCACATTTCGATCATTGTTCATGCTAAGCTATGCTAAAGGTATACATAAGAAGAATATATTTTCTCACTGAAAATACTGTGTTGAATTTTTTCTAGCTTCGCTTTTCCCCTCCAGAATGCAGTTCCAGTGGAGTAGTTTATTAGAGCTGCAATTTTGCCCATAATTTTGACTGCTCTGCATTTTTTACATACCACCATGACTGGTCTATTCAATGTTGTGAACATCATTGTAAGCTAAAGGGTAAAACATCTTGCCATTAAGGCAAAAGATGACTGTCCCATATAGGTTTTATCACCTGTAGCTAGGGGATTAAACAATCAGCATGAAACCTTAAGTAATTGATTATACCATATATTACTTAAAATTAAAATTTTCAGTAATATATGGAATAGTCATAACAAAAACAGCCCTCACTGGAGGATGCCACCTGCTGCGAGTTGGGTGTACTAGAATGAGACAGCCACTAGACAAGAAGAAGAGAGGGCAATCAAGGCACAGAAAGGAGCGGTGTAGTGAAAGGAGCCCTCTCTCTTGGTCTTTGAAGCAGCGAGAGGCTCTGGAGAGGTTACAATAGGGTAGTTTCCTATTATTTTCCATCGCCTAAATTGAAAGATTATTACTCCTGGAATACATACGTATTTCACACTTTTAGTTTTTTAAATGACGATATCTATTTTTTGCAATTAAATGAAAAGTGAAAAATTTCAAGCGTGCGAAAATGCAACATCTAAGTATGAATCCTGGGAAAAGCCTGTGTGATGTCATTCTGGTTCCAGCTGCCACCATGTGAGGCCACCTTGATGCGAGGCTATGAGCGCTGCCATGATGCAAACTGCAAGCAGGTAGCACTTCACTTAAATAAGGATTATTAATACCCTATCAAACAAAGGAAACTTTCCGGCTGTAGGCAATTTAAATAGGTGATTATTAAGAAGTGTTTCCCGGAGCTCTGTCCCACATGCATGCATTGGTAATCTCAGACAATGTAAAACTCCTGAATACTCGTATAGACTTTAGGTCCCTGTGACGTCACATGGAGTGGCATGGCATGGGCGCCAATCAAATTTTTTTCAAATGAGGCTAAAATTGACCAATAACATTTGTCTAAACTGGGATTTCTAAAACCAAATAATTTGTATATTATGAATATACTAATGATGGGTAACGAATCGCAATCACTGGCTTTCGTTTTCTTTGATGAAGGAAACTACCATATTGAGGGAGTCAGATAAACACGCACAATCTTGCTATTTTGTGATGTGCGCCCATGCAACACTTGTTGCTTTGAAGTTCGTTTGTACAGAGTTGAGTATTAGTCTAGCCTAGCTCAAACTAGCTAGAAAGCTTTGTGTTTAGCTATTGGAATTATTAAAAAAAAATGGAATACTTTCTCTTTAAATTACATACTAAGGCCCGCATTTTTAGTTGACCCTACATATTCGTCCCTTCATAACAATAGGCCCCTACATGCATTTCTCATTCTATGCTATGTAAGTGGTGGAGTGATTTCATCGTCAAGTTCTCTGAGATGACGTAGGTCATGACGTTGATGATGGAGCAGCAACAATTTTCCGCTCTGGTTGAGTAATGGAACCTAACTATGAAACTAAGGAAAGATGTCCAAATAATTTTCAGGCGTATTGTTCACACAACGGCTCTAGGTAAATAAACGATCCGTGTCAACTGCCAGGTCGCATCGATGTATTAATTATCGCTACAAATATGTACTCTAATATCTAGCTAAAAGTAGAATCATATTACCTTTAAATACTTCAAAAGCAGTCTGTTCAAGATAGTGATAAGTACTGGGCAAATATGATCATTACCGTGGGAACATACATTGTGTCATCAAGGTTGGTCATTTACTTTTACCTTCCGTAGTTAAGTTTATTATGTTGCGAATAGCGGCATGAAAATATGTTTTCTATGGTTATACGTAAAAGAAGTATTGGTTTCTCTAAAGCATGCCAAGTGCGTGAAAAATGTTAATATATACCGTATAAGCTTGTGTAAGAGGCGCACACATGTAAGAGGCGCACCCCTATTTTGAGGATCGAAGCTATAAAGAAAAAAAATTTTGCGACATTTTTTTTATCCTATCGTGCGGTGTTGCAGACGTATGCCTGGAATTTCGACAGTTATCGAAATGTCCTCTTTCAGTACTATTTGAAAGAGGAAATTTTGATAACTGCGGCGGCATAAGAGGGAGTAGAAAGAGCTCCGATCCTCTCTTTGCATACGCCATCGCTCTACGTTGCTTGTCCTACTCACGAACAATTTTGTTTAAAAGCTCTCGCAGAAGTATTGCAATAGAATTGCAGCCGTGGAAAATTTTAAGGCAAAACACGACAGGCAAATGGCATGAGCTTTCCCAAGAGATTGAACAACAATCGGGGCAATCTCAGCGCCGTAGGATAATAACCACGTCGTAGATTTAAGGCCCCTTGCACACGCACCGATTTTGGACGGCCGGTAAAATATCGGCCGTCCACATTCCAATAGTGAACAATGGGAGAGCATTGGAGCTTGCACACGTACCGACCACACGCCGGCACCGGCAAAATGCCGGTTAGCTGCCGGCTATTGTCACTGTGGATCGCCGACCTCGGCTCAAAAACTTAGCAACGTATAGTTTGACCGGTAAAAATCCGGCGTGTGTGCAAGCATCGCTTCGCCGGTAAAATATCGGCCAATATTTTACCGGCCGTCCAAAATCGGTGTGTGTGCAAGGGGCCTAACGGAACTACACTCGGCTCTCCATCAGCTAATGCCTCTGCCGTTTTTTTCCTTTCCGAGACTCCAAAGGAAAATATCAAGTTACAGGGGAACAATGGAAACGTGTTTCATCCCTACCCCATTCCACCAACTGACCTTTTTCGGTCTACCAGGTTCAATTCCCCGAGTTTCTGGAGGTCAAATGCTACGCGAGTCACCTTCTGAGCTCGAAGATATCTCGATATCTTTCAGCAATTGTATGACACGCACGAGGTTCTAAAAAGAATTAGACATAACGCGACGTATATCTTACAGCATTTAAGTCTTTTGAGCTCTAATTGATTGACACAAAGATTTATAGCTAAAATAAGGCTACTAATATTCAACATAGTCCAAACAGCCCAATTTCGGAAGAAACAAGCGTAGCATAAGCGCATTCAAACAAGACGAGACGGACTGGAAACTCAGGCAACGCAAACTGCGTATATCACATTGCTGCGCCTTCGCCCCTTCGCTTTAAAGGCAACGACGTCACATGCAAGATCGGACGTGTTCTTCCCTTGCTCCTTCGCTCGTAGCTTTAAATACGGAGGGGAGGGAGCCCTCTTCCCCTCGACCTCTCCTTCAGCGCTCTTCACTTATAAGCATTTCCGATTTCTTCTATCCACCATTAAGTCCAACAATGAGCACACTCGTTCGAATTTTTTCAACCGCAGGTTTTGACACCAATATTACTATATGCAGTATAAATGCCGCGGGATGCCCACTCGTGGCAATAAATTTAGCGCGCGCTCCAGAGCGAATCACCCCGCGCGATCTTTTCAATGTTCACCTCTGGGGTACCGACGTGACGGCGCGATGCTTACAAGAAATTCAAACAGGAGCATTTTAAAAATACGTCACTAAGGGAGAAACTCCCCTGGCTGCCGCTTGATTTTGACCCAGGGTTTCAGATGACTGACTCACGCTGAAAACCAAGGCCACTCAGTTTCCCTTGAACTTGCAACCGGTGAACGGGAGGGGGGTAAGAAAAGAAGTTTGTGTAAGAGGCGCACCCCCATTTTCGGCTGCAATATCTGGGAAAAAAAGTGCGCCTCTTACACGCGCTTATACGGTATTCACAGAAATAAGGTGCATGTATACCACTATATTGTACTTATTATACTTCAGCCAATTTTATTATTTATTTCCCTTGATGGGTATAATGTGGTAGTATAATTACCTTTCTGCTGTGTTTCTGTGCATTTTAAAATGGTTCGTGTGAGCTCCTCTCCCATAATATACATTATAACGTAGATTCTTCAATCAGTGATCAGCGGACGAAATTTGACTGCCATGTTTTTGAAGGATGTACAGCTGGTTCAGGTACCCTACATCAAGTAGGGGCCGTTTGGTTCCAAAAACAGCTATATGTAGGGCGAGATCGATATATGCAGGGGCTGATGAAGTATCAAGGGTCGGTGGGCCCTACAAGGTCAATTGAGAATATGGGCCTAAGGCCAATAATTCACGAGGTCACAAGCGTGGAACAACTATTTCTATGGGACATTTTATTATTTATTTATTTAACTATTATGGGACAACTTTTTCCTAGTGTAAAATGTTTAAATAATGTCAGAAATACATTGTGCTTGGTCTCATTTGTCCTAGAATCTTTTGCATATCACTAACATTTCATTCCAATAAAGTTACAATAGCAATTGCTAAAAGTCATTTTTGGATACCTTGGAGCCCAGTAGGCGACTCACCTAGCAGTTGGCTTCCAGAAAGGAGTAGCATGGAAGAAGGTACATAGGCTGAAAAAGGGAGAGAAGTGAAACACGCTTCCATTGTTCTCAGGTAACATAGTATTTTTCTTCGTCCTTTGAAGCCAATGATTTATGGTGTCTATAACATAAGCCTCAAGGGAGCCAAGATCTGGAGTGTCAGGGGCATGTTAAGTGGTCTTGGAGAGAAAATAAGCATCATAAGGATGGAATGGAGAAGCACTATGAAAGGCTGATGGGAGGGGGAAAGCAAACTCTGGGAAATGAGCAATGTACATAGTTACTATCCTACGGTGCTGAGCTTCTCCAATGGCTCTCACGATAATGCAATTGGTGGAATACCTCTTAACAATACTACACCTGAGTTCAGTTATGTGTAGAAAAGTTGCATTTTCATAAGCATTATTTCTTAGCATTGTTTGTTAAGCTAGAGAAATGAAAATTTTCATTTGAGCTATCTTTCGCCATCAGGGGGCAGGGTGCCACGAGGATAAGAGTGTTTTTCCTCTTCCCTCCAATGGTCACCCAAAAGAATGAGGGATCCACAATCTCAAGTTCTTTACTCACCTGCTGCTGATGACATCTAATATCAAAACCTAAGTAGAGGCTATTATTAACCGAGACTTCAGATCTCACCCATCCAAAGCATAAGGTTTGTTTACACAATAGGGGGGGTATATGCTCTTTATGCTAAACTAAATCAGAAGATTGAATGAATTTTAACATGGGAAAACAAATGCAATCCAATCACTCATTTGTTGTAATTATGGTCTAAGATTAGGATTCCCTTTCTCTTAAAACAAATGTTCATATCAAAAAAATCTATGGCTATTATCATTTAAATTACCCTAAATCTGTATGAATATTTGCTAAGACTTTTGCCACTTATCAACCTACATATCAGAACTTCAGTATTGGAAATAAGGCTTTCATTAAATACAAAATTGTGTCTGATAGCTCTCATCACACTGGCTGAGGAAAATATTAATTTATAATATAATTTAATAATTACTTCTTAAATATGAGGTTCGGGGCAACATAAAACCCATATTTACATCAACAGTCATTTCAGACATCAGATAAAATAAATGTCACAGGCTGGGATGCATACATTTTGGAGGTATGGTGCGAGTTGCACCACAGGAAAAGAATTCAAGGAATGCATAGTATTCACATACATACTGACGGGTTAGGGAGTTGTTGCTTTTGGGGGATACTACATCAGTAATCGGGGGATGGGCACCCCTAGTAACATGCAGTAACCCATTAAAATGCATGAGCTAGGTCAGCCCACAAGATTATGCACAATAAGCCTACAGTTTATATCAGAGATACACATAATACATTCCAAATGAAGCAGCACAAAATAGAATCATTTGTTCATGACAACTGAATTTATGTCAATGTTTATTTTTCCCTTAAAATGTATTTCTACATTTAAAAATCAAAGAAGAATAAAGTTGAAATAAAGCCACATCTCCATTACTAATTTTTGACCTACTAGTGAGAGAATTGGTAATTGTACCTCATCCAAACCGGCATCTTGAGATAAAAGACCAGACGAACTCTTTCCTGAAGCATAAAGGCAAACTTTGACATGTATTTTTTAAGATAGGTACAGCCAATATTAAGGCCTCACATACACGTTCAGTTTGGCCTCAAGGCTTGGACTGTACAGTCCAGGCCTTGAGGCAGAACTGACAGTGTGTGGCGATGCCTTGAGGCGGATCGTCGGCCGGACGGCTGGATGGGAATCCAATGAGGTCCGGCCGCCAATCCGCCTCAAGGTATCGCCACACACTGTCAGTTCTGCCTTCAGTCCGGGAGTGTACAGTCCAGGCCTTGAGGCCAAACTGAACGTGTATGGTGGGGCTGAGGCTCCGGCCAAACTGCGCAGTTCCGGCCTTGAGGCCGGGACGGAACGTGTATGGTAAGCCTTATAGTAGCCAAACAATATAGCCGAAGTTCCAAGAAAAATCTATCATGGAAGAATTACAGTTAGTTTGAAAGAATCAAATACAGAGACAAGCAATACTAAAATAACGTGGCACACTCGAGGGTATGGATTTAAAAATAAAAAAATGTGTTATAATTCCAATTTTTTTTTCATTTTTGCTTGCTTTCATTTGTACATCCTCCATAATAACATTTTTTTAAATCAAGAAAGAGAGTTATGTATACAAACAAAACTGAAAGGAATTAGTTAATATATAATAGGATTAATCTATGTGCATTTTCCTGGAAAATATCAAAATACAGACGGAACATGAGCCACCAGGCTGGACACTATCATTTCCATGGTTGCCATTCTCAACACAACCCCATTTGCGCTTCAAGCACACATTTATTTCATTCATCTCATTCAAAGACAATCAAGTATCCAGTACTCCTCTTCACTTGATTGGTAAACAATCTTCTTCATAAGTTAATCACTATCTGAGCCTGATTCAGATAGTTGAAGATCTTCCGTAAGTAGATGCTCATGCTGCTGCATGGAATTGGAGTTGGAAGTGTTGTTGTTGGCTGGCAGGGGGGAGCATAACCTAGTCATTCCATTCATGTGACCTGCTTGAGACAAACATTCTCCATGAATCAATACATACTTCAAAATCAACTAAACTACTAATCAACTTATACTATAAAACATGTATTGAATCTGAGTAAATTTTTGGTGCTATTTGTTTAACTTTCTAAACTTTAGAAGACAGTTACATGCATAGTTTTATAATACAATCAGAAATAAAATTCTCTACAGTAAATTTATTCAATATTTATAACTATTACTAGCTGTTTTAATGAGTATAACATTTATTCCTTCCCATTTAGATTCATCCTAAATAAGAGCAATCATAGCAAACTATGTAATTAGTAATCTTATTTCTTACACAATCAAACAAATCTCTGGTTCTACCAAATACAATTTTCAATACATCGAACTGGAAAAATTAAATTATTGCTGAAGTGAATCAACATAAAACTAGAAAATTTTTGTTTCCAATGTAACAAAAGTCAAAAGAACATTTTATAACTTTCTGACTCTTTAGACCCATCTCTCAGCTAAATAATTTACAATAGTACGATCATTACCAAACAATGGGAATTAATATTTCAATAAGTTCTTGTGCACACCTAAGGATTTAAAAAGCTTCCAACTGTTGGGACGTTATGTATCAATAATTCATCAAAATCATAAAAATATAACTATTTAAATAAGTCCTAAATAATAAAACTAATAGAGAAAAAAATTAGAGCCTCAAATATCAATAAGGAGTGCTTACCATTGAGAGACATTGCCGTAAGGCGGCTGTGATCTGGTTCACTTTCACTGTCACTTGAGCCACTTTCACTGCTTGAGTTGCTATCACTTGATGAATCTGAAAGGACTCCCACAGGTGGCACATCCTGGAGAAATAAGACCCAGTAAAGCATTCAAAATGAAGTAGGTATGTAACATTCCATGAACATAACACTTTCATGAAACAAATCCATCCTAACCATAACTATAGGAAAAAAGTGTCATCCTAATAATATACTTGATAATAAAAACATTAAATGGCATTGGCAAGAAAAAAGTTGTACCATAAGAAGAGTAACAATGAAGAATTTTATATATGTATTAATTACAGAGACATGCGTTGGAGAGTAAATTTTTGAAAGAAAAATTTAAAGAGAACTTTGGAAGGAAAAATGAACAATTCAAGATGAGCCAAGGTATAAAAGGAATCAAAAATGTGGTATATGTGATTAGACAATGAAAGAGAACTTGAAGTTTTCCCACTCCCTTCAAATATTCCTAGAGGGTGTCATAATCAGTATTTTCCAACAGTTTAGGAGATATGTACTTAAAGACAAGAGCTAACATTCTGAAAAATTTAGTCTCCAACACAAACAGATGGTATAAGGAAATCCACACTCACCTTTGCAGAATCAAAATCATTGTCTACTGACATCTCCTGAGATGCTGTAATGGGCTCATCTGAGCCGATTATTGGCAAACTGGCAAGGGACGGTGACTTCTGGTTGGCCGGCGCGTGGGTATTGGCGACAGCAGAGGACAAGGCAGGAATGCTGTGACTGGGAGACATTCTCCTGCTTGTTGGAGGGCTTCGGGACGGTGGAATGCTGGCCGCCAAGGAGGACGTGGTGGGTGAGCGCCGGCTGGGCGACGCGTGGAGGGGAGAGTGACGTGGGACTGTGAGTGGAGGCAGCGCGGATGAGTGAGCAGCTTTCTGGTGAGGAGAACGCTTCCCCCCTGTCCCACTGCTGCTGTTTGTCTCAGATCCAAGAGCTGGAGGGGCAAGTCTGTGGGCAGTCTCCATTCTGGCCACAAAAGAGAACAAGGTGTCATTTACCCCGTTTTCAATGACTGAGCTTATCTCACCTCTTGGAAACACAGGAAAAATTATCCATGATATGAAATCATCCCCATTTGGCTGCCCTTGAGTCACATGCTATATCCACTATGTACCAGAAGGGCAAACAGCACCTTGCTTCACTTCATCAACACAACTAGTGAAAATGTTGATTATACGCAACTGGATGGAGAAAAAAATGGATGCTGTGTAAAAGCAGAGTAATTAATATCAAGTGTTGTTTGAATAGGTAACCATATGTAAAGTGTAACAGCTAGATCTTAGATATCATTTTAACAAACAAAGAACCACTTGAAATTAAGATGTGTAAAAGCTAATTCTTACTGTATCTACATATTTCATCTTCTCTCGAAAACCTGATCGCAAAAACTCTGGCAATAGCAAAAACTGCTATTGACTGGCACAATGTAGTTCTTCAGGAAATGTGCATTGGACATTTTTTAAGTGGTGCACCAGGTTGCAATGTCCATTTAAAATTATGTTTCAACACTCAATTAATAAATCATCATGCTCCGTTCTAATGCGACGGCAACAGTCAGGGCATGGTTGACAATAGCCTTAAAAGGATGTCGGAATGTAGACTGTAATGGACTCGAGAAAGCACACACTAGAAGGACCTGGAAGCAAACTCTGATGCATTTCAATAGGAATCACTTATTAAAACTATGCACCTAATAATATATGTACCAATATATACCTAAAGAATTAAGGTATCAGAATGTCACACAACTCTGAAAACTTGCACAACTGCAGTTATTGGGAGAAACTTGTATTGGTAAACAAAAATGTAGGCACTATAGGAAAATATTTACAACCAACTTTGTGATTTGAGCACACTGGTTTCAATGGGAACCAAGAAAAAACTTACATCCATCGAATCTTTTAGTGCAATAACATTTTGCTGAATTTCCTACCAGGTCTATTGCACACAAAAAATGACGGTAGATAAGAGGTGAGATTTATAAGCCTGATGAGAGATTTTACTTACTTCATCACATTGTGCAGTGGTTTGACACATCTTTGAAAACCACTAATCTGAGATCATGACACAGTGCATTGCAGCGAACGATGCTGGTTCTTGGAAAACCCATTGAATGGAGAGAACTGGTCAAATAAGCACATGAACTATGCCGAATGATATTCATGTATTAGTCTCATTTCTTGCTTGGAGATGGCAATCAAGAACACCCCATGGTTAACCTGCTTTCATTCAGACTTTTAAAGCTCACATGACACATACATCTAAAAAAAAAACACTGTAGTGAATTACACAAGAGAGCAATATGATATTTATTAATTCAAGATTTGAAGATGATAACTATTATAAAATCTAAGGTGTTTCTATTGAAAAATCCAAAGTTTAGAGGACCTATTAGGATATAGAAAGGGATATACGTAAACGCCAGTTTTTTGCACGCCTAATCTACCTTGGCATGACCATAGTATGACATGAACATTTTGAGTAATCAATTGTTTATTACTGAGAAGATGTTCATGAACTGGATTAGACTGAAAGGAGTACTTACTTCGTAGATTTCTCAATGGCCCTAGAACCATAATCAAGATTTCATTCCAAAGAAAAGATTTTTCTTCCGATTAAGAAAGACAGTAATCACTTTAGATGGCAACAAGACTACGCCATGATTGATTAATACTCTTCTTCTCAACAAGAAGGCAGAAAATACATATACCTAACGTACACGTCGGACTCGATCAATAAGCATTTCAACTTCAACTAACGTCATAACCGTTCCATATTGACCATTCACTTAAGAGTTTACATATAACACAGCCTTTCAATAATTTCAAATGACAACTTACCGCGGGGCTTGGTCATATTTTTAAGAGTAAGCCTGAATTATAGCCATACATCTCCACGACTCATAAAACCTGAATATTCAACGGCCATCAATTGTACTATGAACAATGCATTACCAGGCGCTGTGATTTGACCATCCAATACATTCATTGAGCCACACAGTCATTCGTCCCATAGTAGATCATCATTTCAATTCCACCAAACTAATTCTAGAATGACCTTACCTGGTTTTCTTTACTTGAATATTGCATGACAGCTTTTCCAACGTAATTTCTCCGGTATTACGATCAATTATAAGGACACATTCTTTGTTGTAAGGTTTCTGTGAACCCTTGAATACTGTATGGGGAGTTCCTGCCCCATCCAGGTGGGGAACTGTAACAGTCACACTGCCTTTTTGTCCCATATCAACTGTTGCCATTTTGCTAACATCCACACTCGCTGGTTTGAAATCATCTAGAACAGAATTATGGTACATGAATAAACAGCAGTTATTCGGAATGGAAATACATCACTCGAGCCAATATGTTACACAAAAAATGGCAGGTCACGATACTGAGCCTCGAAACTCCTCACACACAACAATACTGAGTACTAGGGAAAAACGAACTTAAACTACACAAAACACATTTCATCCTGAGAGTGGTACCGTAAACGAAAGGAGAGCAAATTTTGAGTAGAAAATTCTTTTCTGTTTGCGAGATTGTGCCATCTTGCAGAGGGGTCTGTCAAATATGGGTGACTGATACAGGTATCTAAGGTTTAAAGAGTATAGTATACTTACATCGTATTGTATGGAAGGCTGTTCCTTTATTACTAAAGCTAGGTCCGAGTTTTAAATCACGTACTTCTGGGCCTAAGCCTAATTTGTCGGCCATACTTCCCCCATTGGGTCCGTTAAGTTGGCACTTCTGCATGGGATGGCACGTCTGGTAACGTACACAAAAATGGGGAAACGCTTTCCCTACTGTGCAGGAACATTTACAAGTAATTACAGAACAATTAAAGATACATGCACTCAGATACCATTTTAAAGAAACCTATCCACCGGTTATGATGAGACTAACGGCAAAAAAAAACGATTAATTATAATAATTTTGTCCCATGTCCCTTGACCTAGATCGACATCCCTAAACAAGTGCACAGTCGTCGACGAAATATTGCTCTCGCAATATCGCAATATTCTAGATCATCTCGATATCGAAAGTTGTTCGATAGCAATTGACATGTGAAAGCCATGGCGCACAAAATCCGTATCGCCCGCGTCAGTTGAATTCATTTCTTTATTTAAAAGCGTACTTGTCTTTTTATCAAACATATGTCTTCGAAGTAATTCATCTTTATATTTAGCGAATAATTTAAAATTCACCTCCGAGAATTGGTCCGCAATACTTTATTAATTTATATCCATCTGAATATGTTCAACACATCATGTCATGTTACCAGTTACAAATATTGCATGTTTTTCAAAATAAACGAGTTCTCTCGCAGGAAACTTTACCTGCTCCGTTTCACCATTTGTTACAAAATTATTTTGAGAGGCAGAGACTCAGACAATTGTGCTTGATAATAAAAGAGCCAGCTGGGACGGCATCACATGATGGACTGATTATTATTATTAAAGTATTCTACCGATTAAGGTAGGTTTCCATGGAGTACTTAAGAAGCATTCTGGGAGCCGCCCCTTAAAGGGATTCCTTTAAGCACTTCCTTCTTCAATTCACAATAAGGCCCACCACCTTTCAGTCTATCTAAAAATCCTTTTCTTTTCCTTCCTCTCCCTAGTTTACCTAACAATCTACCCTCAAACACTGCTTTTGACATTCCCTCCCTACTGATTCCATCCATACTTTCTGTCTCCTGCATATCTCATCTAGAAGCTGCCTCTCCTAACCCACCATCTCCAGCACTTTGTCGTTCCTCCTCCTCTCCATCCAATTCACCTTCTCCATTCTTCTACACACCCACATCTCGAACACCTCCAGTCTTCTTTCAACCTCCTTCCTAAGTGCCCACATTTCCGCACCATAAAGCGCATCACTCCAGATTTGAATCTTCACTAACCTTTTCTTTAAACTCTTACATATTGATCCTCTCATAAGCTCGGTCATGATCGTGAACACCTCCTTTTCTAATGCAATTCTCTTCCTGATGTCCTCCCCGCTGTATCCGTTTTCCTCTAATGTGCTGCCCAAATAGTGGAATTGATCTACCTGGTCAAGTTTTCCCCACCTACTTTTACCTTCAGTCTCATATTCCCAGTTTGCGATGCTTTACAAAACCACAAAACCTTGGTGTTCTTGTGATTAATCTTCATCCCATTATACTCCTCGCAACACTTCTGTAACGCATCCACTAAAGCCCAGAGCCCCCTCACTGACTGCCTCATCAACACCTGATCATCAGCAAACCTCACTGATTTTTACATCATTCCCCCACTTTTGCTCCAGCTTCCAATTCATCCCACCCTTGTTTTACCATATCCTCAGTATACACATTAAAAAGCAACAGCGATAGAGGACAACCTTGCCTCACTCCATGGCCAATGCTTGCCCACCCAGATTCTCTGTCTTCTACCCTCACTTGTGCAATAAAGATAATGAATGAATCGCCTATCCCTCCCCTCAACACCTATTCTCGTAAGAATATCCATTAATGTAACCCAATCCACTCTATCAAATGCTTTTTCAAAATCCACCAAACAGGCATATACGTCCCATTCATATTCTAGCTTCCTATCCACCAGGGACCTCATTATTGCTATTGCATCCCGAGTTGACTTCCATTTTCCTAAACCAAACTGATCTTCTCCCAAATATTACTTGTTTGCCCTCGCTTCCATTGGTCTATTAAATATCCTCAGTGCCACTTTCCCTGCATACGATATTATGCTAATAGTCTTATAATCTCCTCAATCTACAGCTTTCTTATTTTTCGGTAGTGGAATTAGAACCGTCTTCACAAAATCCTTCAGCCAACATCCCTCCTTGTGGATCCTGCATACCACATCGAAAAACCTCTCACCATCCTTCCCTAGATTTTTCAGAAGTTCACATGGGATATTATCCAAATCCACTGTTTTCCAAGCCTTCATTTCATGAAGGGCTCTCTCGATTTCTCGTCTAGGATCCCCGGCCCAAGATTATCCTCCTCCACCACACCTTCCTTCTCTAAAGTCAATCTCTCCAGTCTGTTCCTTCTGTCATAGAGATCCTTGACGCCTGTTCCTTCCATATACACGGGACTTCTTCTCGCTTGGTTAGCATCCTTCCATCCTTGACCTTAATTTTAGACATGGCTTCCCCTGTTTTGCCACCCGACAGTGACTTCATATACATATAAAAGCAAAGCATTTCCTGTGAAATTTGGCCGAGGTTGAGGATGCTCTTGACCTACAAAAGACTAACCCACATCTCCTCCTAATCTCCTATCATGGAATAGAGGCAAACATGGAAAGGCAGTTGCCCTGGCCTTAGGACACTTCAATTCTTACTGCACAGACTGACTAGACTCAACTAAAGTGACAACACAGGAAAGGCAAGCTGGAGGTGGGCAGGAAGGAGTGGCCTACTGACATACTTCGGGGAAAGAAGAAAAGCCGAAACCCATTCCAGAAAGAAGGTGACATATTAGTTGATTCCATCTGCCTGCAATAGGTACAGCCACAAACCCCATTACAACCAATTAACTGCTCAGTATCAATTCCCACGGAACAAAATGTACACCTCATATCATTCTGTTCCACCCTCTCCTTTTTGTCGTAACCCCGGAGTGTGTGAGTATCCAATAAATTCCATAATACATATATTTCACCCCATGACTACAGCTACAGAAATGAAAAAAATGGAATAAGAACTTGGAAGGTCCACTTTTGTATCTTTGATCGATTCAATAACGAAGAATAAATTATCATAAAATAGAAGGAATGCATTTTTGTGCCACTAAAAAGGGGATCCACAATGAAGGGCTATGTATTTCTTTAAAACTCATATGTAAGTTCCAAGGACAGTACATAATACGATTTTTCTTGTCTAATTTATATTTTGGTTTGGCCTCTCAACTCTTTCCATCAAGGTGTCGAGAGATACTTGGTGCAGTGTATCTCACTACCAACTCACATTCCTTATGTCATTTGACACACCAGTTAAAAATCCATGGGCATATAAGTATTTTACTTCGAGAGACCTACTGGTACAGATGGTGAAAAAATCTAATTGCTAGGGATTAAATGTACAAACATGCCAGCCATCACTTTCAATCTTTATGCACAACACTGAGACACATACGAAGTGGGATTCAGATTATAGAATCAACTCATAATCAGTGTAGCTGTAACCTGATGAGGAAACATCCCACCAGAATGAAAGACACACAGATTAGTAGTGAAACTGTTGATACAAAATAAATTGTCACTAAAGTAATTCAGAATTATCACAATGATTTTTCTTGAATAACTCTACTGTATCTACATACATATATTGTTTCCAGTGAACCAAAAAAGAGATCGAAAAATAGTCACAACATTCCCTAGTAGCATGGTATGTACGTCAAAGTACATACATAGAGTTTTTTGGGTTCAAATTCAATCCAACTCTAAGATTTAGGTATCTATAGTGTTCAACCACAGCAGGTTACAGGGCCAGCCTTAGGGCGGGGCGACCGCCCCGAGCCCCGCGCTTTGAGGGGCCCCGCCGCCCTTTTCACCGTTCGTGAAAAAAAAATTAAAATATACGATAGTTTTTTAAAACGCAATTTCGACTATTACTGTATTGTTAAGTCCGTGCTAGACAAAAAATAATATTACGAAAAAGGAATAATAATGCAGTAATTTTTATTGTGCAATTGCATTTGTCAGTACAGTACTGTGTCGTGTGAGTGATATTTTAAGTGAAGGGCCCCGCACTGAAGGTTCGCTCCTAGCCCCGCACCTGCAGGTTACCAGTACAATCCATCTCTTTTCCCTCCGAATTCTATGAACACACTCACACCTCAACCTCCTAGCAATGACATACTTTCATAAGTGTCATGATTGTCTCCCAAAACCATCTTAGTAATCCTTACCAAATTCCTCCCCACCCCACATTTTCCTTTCCATCACACATTTAGCCAGTGGAACAGATTCAACAGCCACAAAATTTTACCGAGAAAAATTATGAACACTTGCCTTCAAGTAATTGATGCAGATTGTTACGGTAAACTCAAGAATATAAGACCTTTCATGGATCAATATTGTAATGTACTCCTAAACTGATTACCACAAGTCGCACCAAGGAGTTAGATCATTCAACTGGTAAAAAGTCAGCCAATCGGCGAAGACCTAAAATGCCAGTTGGATAAAGTTGGGTGAGGTGCCAGAGGGACCCTTTATGAAACAAATATGGTGAATTTTTTAAAGTATACCGGGACTAGCCGCGGTGATAACGAATCTCGACTGGAAATCGGGGGATCCGGGTTCGAATCCCGGTCAAGGCGAATGATTTTTTTCTCTGTGGATCTTTCGCACGATGGTGAATTTTGTTTACAGCAGATGATTGGGTCAACATTGATAAGTTTTTACTGACTTATTAATAATGCAGGATGATTTCATTAATATTTGTTGACAGATTTACTAAATTGTAGAGAAAATCAACTTTGCATTCTTCTGGCACAGACACGAATTTTAACTGTTTTTCTATTTGCGACCGAGTTCTTCATCCTGACTTTTGCAATAACCACAACTACTGGTATAGAATTTCCAACTTTCCGATGCTGTGCTGAAATTACTGCGGTTTCTCACAAAAAAACACTTCCTTTTCTTTCAATGGAAGACTAGAACAAGATCGCAAATCTTTAAAATTACGTTTAGAAAGTTATAGCAAAGAAACCCTAGAAACTGTCCATTACATGGCAACTTATAGCCAACATTTGATTTTCATAATAACCAATTAAGAATATTTGAAAGGCATTTCTAGTTTCCGTTTCCAAATTCTACCATGCCGGCACTACATACACAAACTGGTTTTAAAAAGTGTCTTCGACACAAAGTTCGGGAAGTCTCCGGACACTAACGGTCCTCCGTTTTAAATATTTCAAAACCTATGGACAATAAATTGCTAAGCCCATATACTAACCCGTTTTGGCAATAAATAGTGATAAATATAGAATTCAAGGTTATATTGACTAAGTTTAAAATTTATCTAAAGAATTTTATGGTTTTACGATGAGTGAGAATGATCAACAAATATTGAGTGTATGCAACCCGCGTGCCACCCAAAGTGTCTGCCTGTGGTGGCACGCAGGCAAAGTGGCTTACTCTTGGGGCCTTATCTCGGGAACCACGGGTCAAAATTGGAAAGTATTTTAAGAGCATCATGTAAAATGTCCAATGTATAGTTGGTTACCATATAATAATAGTTGAAAAATACCAGCGCCTTCTTATCGCCATTCATATCCCAAAAACATCCAAAAATGCCAAAATTTCTCAATTTTGAGTGTGATGCAGCACGTTTTCCATTTGTTCAATTGCAATAATATTGTACAGAATATGCTTTTACACCAGTTGGCATAAAATGAGGGGGTGTTCCGAAAGAAAATCGAAAAAAAAGGACGACCCTAATGGTACGTATATGAAAAAGTCTTCAGTTCTATTGCTAATGGTAATTAGAAAGAGGAATTTCATGAATTCGCACTTCTCTCAATCTCAAAATGGAGGGAAATCTATATGAAGGGAAATGCTTCATGTTCAAAAATTTTTGACAGAAAGCTGGGAATAAAATAGTAATATAAATATGATTTGTTGACTTCTATACCACAAAACGAAGCACAAGGGACACAAATGACGGCTGTAAAATAAGGGAATGAAAAATATCAAATAAGATACTTGTTCACATTGACTCTGCTCTTGATTTCCAGTATTTTTGCAAAATTATTCATTGAACTTAAACTTTTAACCTATTGAGAACTCTTCTCTCCACTCAAAGCATATGTATCCAATTAATCAACCATGCTACGCAGGCTACCGGGTACTCAAATGGGATCTCTAGTGGACAGGCTGTCAGGTGACAATGAGTGCCAAAACCACTCATAATAGTAGATGATCTCCTTCCCTTACAGAATCTCTTGCGCTGCTCAAAAGTTTGAATGTGTGACAATGCATCCTCCTCAGACTTGTCTAGATTTTATTAAATATGTATCCACATTATTTTTACTCATTTAGCTAAATATTGAATAGCATAACATTGCTCCAAATTCTGTGCCATTGTTTTTTCCACAAGAATAGACTGGAGGTGGGTGAAAAAGACCCATAAACAACAAAGCAAACTGTTTACTGAAAGAAACTAGTGAGCAAAAGAAGAGATATCTAAAACTCCCTCTTCCAATTATACTTGTCATGCCTGCACAGCACTTGTCCCATAAAGTTGAGCCAGTAAGATATATATTCATGAAGAAGAATTTAGAACTGGAGAAAAATCACTCACTCACTAAGCAAGTGCATTATGATTACATACAACATATGGCAGTAATATTGCAGACCATTGAGCCCCTACCCATCGTTCTCTCTCATAGCCCAACGTCTTGCCTTGCACCAGCATGAGCAGTGAACAACCAGATAAAAATGAACTGTTTAGCTCCCAAGTTTTTCTGGGCATTCGTGTTTGTGTCCATGTTCATCTTGCCTTCGACGTTCATCTTGCTACTCACATTATCTAGCCATTCACGTTTATCTCGTAATTTGCTTTCTTCTACAAACAGGATCCAATGATTCATCTTCATGGTCAATTCTCGGTTTGCTCAACTGTGCCTAGATTTTTTCCTGTTCAAAGTTAATTCATAATACAAGTTTAAAATTGTTTTTGATAACATATGTTAGTACAAAAACCTTCAGTAAAGCAGGATATACAAGATCTATCCGTGCAAATTAAACGATGTACCATCTTGTGTCATCATCAGTATGAAAAACACACCGAGGCAACCGCCCGGAGGCCCACTTGACGATCAGCCTCCAGGATGAGAAGATTGAGTGAACCGTACAGAATTCTAGAGGGATTTTCTTTTGTTTACCGTCATGTTCGCTGCCATTTATAGGCAGCAAATATTCCACCCGCAGACTCAAACTTACCAAGCTGCTGTTCTGATACCTAGGCATCTGTTTCATTTATAGCAGTCCTGCTCTTCATTATCAGCGGACATGCCTAAAGTCTTTTCATCCAACATCTCAACAACTCCTTTTCATTTCTCAACCTCAATTATTCAATTTAAAAATTGAAGTACACATACACTTAATCAGCCCAATAAAAATAATCACATAAGAGGAAGATG
The DNA here is from genome assembly GCF_921293095.1 of Ischnura elegans. Classification (NCBI taxonomy): domain Eukaryota; kingdom Metazoa; phylum Arthropoda; class Insecta; order Odonata; family Coenagrionidae; genus Ischnura; species Ischnura elegans. Next base: position 74,397,536 of record NC_060249.1, on the reverse strand, counting down.
AATTTAAGGAAAAACAAACACATTTGTTACTTTTAAAAAATCAACCACTTTTATAAAAAAAATAAATTAAAGTTCAAAATGAAGCAATATTTTAACAATCTATTTTGTACCTAAAATGTCACATAACAACAATTTTACGATGCTACGCTTTCCACATTTCCATTTTCAGTCTTTGACATAGCTTCTCTCACCTTCTTTTCAACCAAGGATTTTCTTACGGTTATAGGCAAATGCTTCTGCCTAAAAAAGACCTGGTCATTCCCATATGCAGTGAAGACTTTTTCACCTTCAGGGCCCATCATCTGCCTCAAAGCTATATTGCGAGCCAGTATTTTCTTGTAAAATTCTTCTCCACCACGAGCATATTCAGGACTAACAGCACATGCATCCAGGTCTGCCTTCATTTCAAACCTTGAAGTGGTGAAGTCATTAGCTAATGCCCAAAGTCCAAATGCAAAGAGGCCAATTATGCTATACATAGTTCCTCTTATGTAAAACTGAAAAAAAAAAATTCTCAGTTAAAAAGGGACAAATAATTATAACACAGCTCAATATCAGTAAAATGATAAGGGAAGTGTAAGAAGGTCTTGGCACAGGAGTGAAAGTGAGAATAACACAGGGCCTTGAGGAAGATATAGGTGATATGATTCAAAATATGGGTTAGGAAACTGAAGCTAATTCAACTAATGTTCCACTGCATTAAAAATTGTAATAGAATAGTAATAGTAAAGGGAGTAAAGGATGATAAAAAGACTACACCAAAATATATTTTGTTTTAAATTTCAACCGAAGGTGTAAAACACTAAAGATTCACATAAAACCAAAATGTTGTTTGAAATTTGCTCATGGGAATAGCACAGATTGTTTACCATTTTTGCAGCCCAATCATTAGCTTTTTGATAACTATCAGACACACTACTATTCCAAAAGTGGCATGCATTATATTTTCTTATGTACATGTGACATAAAACTAAAGCCATTAAGTTTGGGATAAAGTTACTTTTTGCCAATCAGATGGATTTCACCATAATTTTTCAACTCAATACAGTTCATGAAAAGAAGAAACCTTTTCAAAGCATATCTCCTGAAAGAATTACAACACAAAGAAAACCAACCTAATAACATTACCACAGTAAAACCTGAATTTTTTCAGAGGATAAAAGTCAGACGTCTCCGAAGTCAGACAACAACAACTCAAAAGTTGAATTCATATCTTTAAATGAGCCATTTTTCCATTTAACCTTTCATTCCAGCCTTTTGTAATACAGATATGAAAACTTGATGGGAATGCAAAGGAAGATCAGAAAGTGAAATTATTAGCTCCAAGAATGCATAGGAGAAGCTTAATATTTTTGGAAGCGACTTCCCAAGGGCAACTTCATGAGAACCAGGTTTGTCACCTTCCACAAAATGAGGGAATGTTACAGAAGGTAGAATAGCAAAGCAGCAGAAAGTGACAGTGGAGCATTAAGATCCTAAATGGACTGAGAGGAAGAGATGGACATGACATATTGAAGAGATTGGCTTTGGATAGGTAATTGTGAAAATAGAATTTTTCAAGCATGTGAATTCAATTTTTACAATTTAAATAACGACCATAAGCAAATTAACAGCATAACATCAATCTCGGATAGCCATTCCAATTTTTAAAATAAAAACAAAAGTGTGGTAAATATTTATCATCCAATTTCCATTTGGAAAAAATGAGATTTTATAAGAGTGATTCCAATATCAAGGCTTTGAACCAGAATACCTACCCTCCTGCTATGCAGCTGGAATCTCGTGTTCAAAGAGCTTGCCGTAGCATAAGCAAAAAATGTGGTAAGCATTGGATATAAACCAAGCAGAAATACAAAAGGACTTTGGCAAAGAGAAACTTGACAGGCCATCGCGTACTTCTGAGCTGCTGGGCTAAGAACAACTGCTTCTTCGAATGCTTTGCCTTCGGGGGTAGTCCAAGGCACTAAGTGTTGGTTGACCTAAAGACAATAAGAGGCAGTGTCATTGAATTCAAGAAACTAAGATAAAGTTTCACAAAATATGAATTACACAACTGTAGATGATTCTGATTCATACTTACTAAAATTTCAGACTTTTCAATATCAAAACTCGAGTCATACATATAATTTCTAGGGATTCCAATGATACAGCCAGTTTTAGCCAAAGTTGAGCCGGCATGAAACATATCAAATCCAACAATTGTGAAAATCTTGAAAGATGACTTTTCTCCTTCGGGCACTTTCATATCTTCCAAAACTTGTTCAAAACGTTTAGTAACTTTCTGGGGCACAGGAACACCCGTTCCCATACTGTGATAGAGAAGAGATTAATTCCTAGATAAAGTTGAAACACAGACCACGATAGAAACACGATTATAGTAATGCATATTTTGATTAACTTGCTTCACCACAAAATAGAGGTCATTTACTTCACACACAGAATATAACTGCTACTTGAAACCGCATTATCAATCGGGAAAGTTCTTGCTGAATATGTAAATTATAAAAAATCTTAGTACATTTCATCACTGAGAATATTGCATGAAACAAAGTACCAAGTTAGAATATTTGTGCGGCCATGATTTTAAATACAGTTAAAATTGAAATATTATTACCAGAAAGCATCCTTTCTACTTGATAAAATAAAGCATTCCATATCAAATATACCAAATTCATCCCCGTTACCGGCAAAGTAACGTCTGTTTCAAAGTTTTTAACTATCCTACTCTCAATCTTAATTAACATTGTTAGTCCTTGAACTAACTCACGGAATTAAGATGAAATGTTATCAATGGATAAAAACACAGAGAGTAAACGAAATGGGTGAATTACCGATACATCTGCATGACATTCTGATAGTTCTCTAAAAAGAAGGTATTAGGTAAGTATCTGCCGAGGAAGAACCCAAATCCGACGGTGAAAGACCCCACAAAAGCAAATTTCCTTCCAGTTTCCGATGCAAACCAAGATATTTTCGAAGCCATTTCAAAGATTTCAAATGAGAACAATTACGTGAAAACAATTACGAATCGTACAGCGCAAAATGTGATGGGGTGTTGCGCGGGAGCGAGCGTTCAGAGCGGTTTATAGTTGCTGTAAAACTTTATTTCCACATCTTTAAATCTGCCCATTTAAGTATCCTCCCCCAAGGGTCAGGGCAAACTTCCCCCTTAGCGTCTCCAAATTTGATCCCCATACCCTTCAATTTTTTAATGGAGTTCCGCTTATGCCATTGCCGGTGTGTCTGTTGATACTTTTATTTTGAGGACTAAATCGGGAGAACATGTTGAGCCTTACTTTTGGATGACGAAAATGTCTCTGTTCAAATGGATATTTTGGAATACGATCAAAAATCAGATAAATCTTTACAGATCAAGTGTTACATGAAAGTTGGATTGTGATCCAACAGAATTAATTTCTAGGAAAACAATTTCTTTACTTAAGAAGTATGACTCATCAGAAGAAGCGCCTATATGAATATCCACCTACATGTGCCATTATCTTCTCGGTCCCAATTTGCTTCATAACTCTAGGAATATTCCATACCCCTTATATGAATATGGTGAGGACCATATGAGAGAGATTGGGTGAAAAACATCAACACAACTGAGGGACAACCACAGAAAAGTCCAGTATGTATTGTCATTATAAAAATCATTAGTTGTCGAGCACAGCCTCATCCTGAACCATGAGAGATAATTAAAAATTGCATGCACAGCTATAGACCTTTTCCTGATCAAAAATCCAGCATACAAACGTAGGGTGATCTAGAGATCACATCAAACCAAATAAAACCTATGGTCATTACAAGCTTGCGGCATAATCCTACCAGTACTGCCTGAAGAATATATATGTAGATTGTGATTGATCTAAGTACATAGTAATATGGACAGCTTTTGAATAATTTACCAAATGACAGGGCTGAGATGCATGGGCATACCCAGAGGGGGAACTGCCCCCCAGAAGCGAAAATAAATTTAGTTCAAAACAGAAGTGATGAACATATTTTCCTTTTGAAGAAAAAAAATATTATTAGTGTAAGACATGGAACTAAAATAAAAATCATTATTTTTCAAGCAAATAATTATAGGAACTACATAATAAATTGCTGTACAGCATAATTACATAATAATTTCCTTAAAATTTTTGTTTCTTTAACCTTATCTGTGCAAAAAAGGTACAACTCTAACGACCACAGCTAGTATTGATTCTGGGTACGTCCATGCTGAGATGATGTAGGTAACGAAGAAGATTATTTAACAGGAAATAGTAATGTAATAAAGTTAAACCCCATGCTCAGGGAAAGTAAATTTTCTGCTGATTCTCTTAACATTTGGCTATCTTCTCTGCCCATTTTTTCATCTGTAGAGGGCGTGCATTTAATTAGAGTTGGTATAACACTTAAGATTGCATCTTTTGCTCCTTTTTCTGGAGAATTTGAACCCTTGTTTGACTTCCCCTTCTCCCTACAGACTTGTCACCTGCATTAAATGGCTCAACATAAGCATTCAGTGATAGACTGTTCTCCTTAGAGGGAGGGGAGCAAAAAAATTATAATACATAATAATTTTGATTGCTCCCGATTGTCTATAAATAAGGTGACTGTGGCAATAGAGACAAATGTAATCCACACAATACTTAAAAAAATGTTGAAAATTATCAGTAAAATCCTTGACTACTTTCCTGGAAAAAATAAATTGCCAAGACATTTTAATATCCAAACAGGACCTTACTAGTTGAACTTGAGCAGACACAAAGACACTGAAAAGTTTGGAGCATGAAACCTCATCTTTTAATTTCCTCAGGAAGATAATCTTTCTGAACATATTTTGTTGAGAATTTAACATCTAGCATGTGGTCACCTGTTCACCAATTTTTAATTTTACTCATGCACCTACTTTGATTTTACACAGTGCCCATGCCACAGTCTAAAAATATGTTTAGACTGTGCCCACGCATCTTTGGGCCCCTCTCAAAGTGGTAAATCAAAGTATATACATATTATGTGCATAAATGTCACCTAAAATATATGAATCCTATTGAACCCAAACACACAATGGCATTCTGATGGTAATCAATTTGCATTCTCTTCAATTGCGAGCAAAAGCTAAATTTTCCTTTCTTCGACTCTAGAGGTGTGTCAGGGATTAAAATGACTCCATTTTCACATAATTCTTTTGATGTTTAGTTCTCAAATCTCCCAGTAGCAGTTTTTTTGAATTTCCATTACACAAGACAGCCTGCTCGTACGGAGTTTACCATATTTTGGTCAATGTATCTTTTTCTGTGTGATGATGTATCAATTGCAGCAGAAAGGGTTTGTTTCACCCCTGACGGAATACCGCTATTCTAAGCCAGTTTTTTTTAAGTACTCTTCATGCTCAAATTAACATACAAAAACAACAAAAAGCATCAGTCACATCAAGGAAGAGACAGATACACATCGGGAATGAAAAAGGTCCCAATACGCTCAGATTTATTGTAGCCAATTATAGCCATAAATCCGAAATATAACAATTCATGAGTAGGAAAACTTTTTTGTAGAAGAGTGAAAAAAGTTGGAAACTACGGGTCAAAATGACACCTTTCTCACCAACTGGAATACCAAAAAGTCCACGTTTCTGGTATTAAAATATTTAACTCTTTTGAAGCAGTGGAGTTCTCTCCTTAGCATGACTGGTGGACTGATCCCAAAGAGACTTTTCGATCCCCTCCGCATGGAGCATTTTTGCAGGACTTTCGTTAAGAAGGGTCTTGTGGATAATCACACACTCTCAGCACCAACCTTTTTCTACCCTTCCTAGCAGGGACTCCGCATTATCTCAGACTCTCACGGTAGTTGGGCTCCCTCCTTTTGGGGTTTATAATCCTACCAGCAGCATTGGTTTGTGGTCAATCATGCTTTGTTTGTATGAATTAGCTATACGGATAACTGTGGCTCGCATGTAAATTGCAGACTTCGAATTGAATTCCTTGTTTTATTCCGAGAATTGTCACATTTTGAACGAAGCTCTACGGTCAATATTAAAGCATTTAATGCAGCAACAATTTCTATGTTGATGTTTATCCTGAAATCGAGATATAAGTTAATATTCATCGTAGAATTTCGTTTAAAAATTGCAAATGCTGCTCAAAAGACAAAGAATTCAGTTCTTAGTTTCTATTTATTTAGAAGAACAAATGTTTATTTCGAAAACTGACTGAATGAGCAATTGAATGACTGCAGTCCCTTACCACAAAGAGGGGTAATATAAGACAAAGAGTCCAGATAACTGCTCACAGATTTCAAGGGTACAGGCTGAGTCCTGCTTTGTTGGGTCCCGAAACTAAGACTTTGCGAACCCGTAACCGCCATAAAAGGGGGAGAGCAAGGAAATGTATATTTTTGGCATTCGTTCGCCTGCGTAAAAAAATCTCCGACAAAAATTTGCTGCTTTTGTTTACCGGGTCAAGAAATGTCCTGCCGCATATTTTTCGTCATTTGTAGCGAAAAGGTTAAAATGGTATAATGTGCATTTCAGTTGGTTATTTGGGGATACACTTTGGTGAGGAAATAAGGAAAATAGGAGAAAAAATTCTAATGGGTTTAGGAGAAAGAGCAGAGACAAACTCCAGTTCAGAGGTATATGTACTGCTAGGGAGGAACTTCAAAGACTATGGTTTAATTACTCACCCAAAGAATAGAGCGCTGCACAGTATGAGAAATGCACTCTATCCACTAGAAAAATTATCTACATCAGCTTGAAAAATGTTTAGAAATAGCCCAGAGTTGATCCCTTCGTGACAATTCTGGTTACAATGATAACACAGCTCTACAAAAAAAAATTTTTTTGTTGTTGCCGGAGATATTTCAACGAATACTGGGTATATTTGGTATGCTGAATCTGAATCTGAAAACGGATTTCCCCAATTGGCTCCAGTTTCTTAGATACAGGCTATCTTTGACATGTAGCGTTTAATCGTTAAATTATCAGTAAATCGGTTGTGATTCCTCAATTCTTTATGCCTATTCATTTTATATTTTGTAACTCCGTATGTACAAATGTAATATCTTATATGTTACACAATATAGAGGAGAAGGTGAGATTATGGGACGTGGTAGTAATTTGAGACACCCTCATGTGTCTCACAATTTCAAGGAGCGTCAGTTAGTCACACTGTTGCAGTGAAGGTGAAGGATAACACTGGTGAAAGTGAAGGAAGGAAAGGAAGGAAGTGCAACTTTAGCGCAGAACGGCTGTTGGGACCATTGAGATGTGGGGTGGAGGCAGGCGTGACAATTGAGGTGGCTTTGCTCGACGGGCTTCGTCGGCTCAGAGGCACGGACGGGGCGCTCAGTCTTCAGCGCGGCATCAGATGAGCGAGTGTGACCTATCCAGTGATGTGAACCACTATCGTAATACAGTCCACAAACCATTCTCAAGTTCGTGTTTTCATTTCTGTACGTAACCCACCCTTTGGACATTTCGTTGGAAAATACGAATTTCGAAAGCGAACAACGGCAGTCGAGAGAGGGACGAGGGTGTGAGAGGACGCAGTTTGTGTAATAGCCATTAAAAGTTTTCCTAGTGAAGAATTTCTCGTTCACAGTATCAATAAAAAGGTATGTCGCGATTAGTTACTACATTATATTCTTAGTTTAATGTAATATATAGATAATATTGTTATAAATATTGTCTTATTAGTTCCACCTTACCTTATTTACAATATTTTTGCAAATATATTTTTTTAATTCTTTTCATAGATTAACATGAGTTCTTCGTGTAAAGGTTGTTTCAACTCTCTTGATGAGTTCTACCATATCTGTGGAGAATACAATCTGCAAGAACAACGGAAGAACATTACTGACTTTGTGAAACAGGCCTATCTTGCATATTTTGGTGTTAAACTGGGAGACCAAGATAAACATTGGGCTCCTCATAAAGTTTGCATACGCTGTGTGGAGTCTTTACGACTGTAGACTAATGGGAAACGAAGGGGTTTAAACTTTGGAATGCCAATGGTGTGGCGAGAGCCAAAAAAATCACCATGATGATTGCAATTTATGCATGGTCAATGTAAAAGGTTTCAATCGCCACAAGAAGCATAAGTGGGAATATCCTGATTTGGAATCAGCAAGGCGACCAGTGCCACACAACGATGACATTCCTGTACCAGTCTTCACCACTCTGCCAAAACTACCCTCTTCAGATGACGATGATTTGCAGCACGTGAACACTAGTAGTAGTGAATGTGAATACGAAGGAAGCTCCACAAGACATCAGCTCTTCAGTCAGGAAGAGCTTAACGATTTGATAAGAGATCTCGGTCTTTCTAAACAGTCTTCTGAACTCTTGGCATTTAGACTTAATAAGAAGAATTGCCTGCAACCAGGAATTAAAATCACAGCTTACCGGACAAGAGAAGCAGATCTACTTCCATACTTCAGTCAACAAGATGAACTTGTTTACTGCAGTGACATTCCTGGTATACTACTGAAACTGGGACTAACAAAATATCAACCTCAAGACTGGAGGCTCTTTATCGATTGCTCAAGCAGAAGCCTAAAATGTGTGTTGTTGCATAATGGTAACCGCTATGCATCCATTCCAATTGGCCACTCAACAAGACTTCATGAGGAGAACGAAAATATCCAGATGATTCTCCAGAAACTTCGTTATAACCAACACCAAATGGTCTATCTGTGTTGATTAAAAAATGGTTAACTTTTTGCTTGGACAGCAAAGTGGATACACAAAATTCCCCTGCTTTATCTGCGTGTGGGACAGCAGAGCAAAGAATGATCACTGGGAGAAAGTTTCATGGCCATCAAGAGACACCTTTACTGTAGGAACAGCTAATATCCTAAAAAAACCATTAGTTGATGGGGACAAAATCATTCTTCCACCACTTCATATCAAGCTTGGTCTAATGAAGCAATTTGTGAAAGCATTGGACAAAAATGGTGAATGATTCAAATATATTTGCAAATCATTCCCTGGTCTCAGTAATGAAAAATTAAAAGCTGGTATATTTGATGGTCCCCAAATTCGGAAACTTATGCATGATTTGGAATTCATTAAAGTTATGAATTGCATTGAAGCATCTGCGTGGAGCAGTTTTGCATCTGTTGTCAAGAATTTCTTGGGTAACTACAAAGCACATAATTATGAGGAACTGGTGAAAAACATGCTCAGAAACTTCAAAACCTTGGGGGCAAATATGAGCATTAAGATTCACTACCTCCACAGCCATCTTGATAGATTTCCGGACAATCTTGGTGACTACAGCGAGGATCAAGGTGAAAGATTCCATCAAGATTTTCAGGTGATGGAAGAATGATATCAAGGTAGATGGGACCAGCACATGATGGCAGACTACTGCTGGAACCTTCAGCATGACTGTCCTGATGTTCAACACAATAGAAAATCACACAGGCAGAGTTTTTCGAGATGCTAATTGCAATAATTTTAAAAGACTGTGTTTTTTCTTTCTTTTTCTATTACTTCTGAATGAACAATGGATCAACATTTTTGTGATTATTTTCAATGTTTTCTCATTTTCATTTGCTTGTGTGCACAATGTATCTCAATTAATATTTTGATGTTTTTTGTTTTTTTAAATCTATATAGTATACGTTATAACAATAAATAGAGCCAATCTAGCAAAACAAATGACATATTCGAATTCAGGGCCATAAAGTTATCCTAAATTCATTGTAAATTAGTTGGCAACAAAATCACTGTTGACCAGTGAATTCATTCCGGGTAAAAATTTATTCCACTTTCACCCTAGGGAATTCAAAGTGATAAAAATGCTATAGGCAAAATAGCAATGTGCAGAGTACAACAAAGCCAAACCAGATACGTAATAGAAGGCCTTAACCATGTTAGGTTTATAAGAAGATCCAGCAATAATTTTCATGTACATTCACTTTTCATAATTATGGACACAGAGATAGAAATGATATGTACTTCATTTTGCCTGGATTATGGGGAAAAAAGGAAGCCTACTATGTTTACATGAGGAGAAATAATCAATAATATCAATATAATATAAATTTTATGAACATCTTCATTCAATCATGGTTTAACAGTGTTTTAATACAGAGTATAGCTGTTCTGTTTGTTTCTTTGGCTAAAATAAACAAAATTAACCCAGAAGCAATATTGCACCACATGGGCATTAATGATATTTGAATTCTAAGAACCGATGGCACTACATAGTTCAAATTTTTCTTCAGATCTTGAGGATTTCGTAAATTCTTAACAGATTCATCATTTAAAATTTTTCATAGCCATCTAGCCAATCGTATATGCAAGCAGAATTGCATACATTTAATACTAATGCTTTGAATTTCACTAACTCACATCAAAATCAGTAAAGAAGTCATCACAATATCAATTTTTTAAGACCCCAAATGTAGCATACAAATGATCTTCAAGTTTCAAATATTTCTTCAATAAAAATATATATTATCTTCGAATGTAACTGACTGCATCATGGAATTGACTTCATTCTATAATCATTGGTCATATACAGCCGTTTTTCCGCCAGCAGAAATCAGCTTCTTTGTTTTAAACCCATATTTTAAAACAATTTCCATAGCCAAGCATTTTAGCCATACCTTACATAGTAGCTACCAAGTTAGTTGGCAAATAGAATATTAGATATGGTCAGAAGGAAATAAAAATTGATCTCTATTTAACCAGTAATAAATAATTTCAAAACAAGAGTGTAAAAAATAATCTAAGGGCCATTACTCGTTACAACTACCACTAGCTTCATTTTCTAATGAAATAAATAATTCTAGAGGAAAAATGAAACACTTTTTAAAATTTCGAGGAACTAAGAGCTATGGCAGAGGCACAATGGTGCCACTGCCATTCAAATTCACTACACTGGAAAACTTCTACAATGTGGAAATCAACTAGTAACTCAGGATCCTTCAGGCCAGTCAATATCTGGTTTCAACAAGGTCACTGCAGATGAATTTTCTCACCCTTGAAAAGGTTATACATAATTCTTAGCTAAATATTTATGCAAAAAGTAACTATCACAAACCACAAGGATAAAAATTGTAAACCAAACTTATTATCCAGAGAATGATGTAGTACATAATGGAAACAAATGAAATATGAAACAAAACATAAACCTTTTACATTTTTTCACAACCCCTACATTCATACTTCCTTTTCTTCTGCCGCTGTTACAGGATCAGTGGCTAAGATTTTTCACAACACATAATTCTTACTGTTAAATCATGAGACAAAAACAAAGATTCTGTGCACCAAACACATGAAAATAAGTTTACCCGGTAAATGATCTTTCCTCTTTGCAAATAGTTGATTAAAAATTATTTCTATAACATAAGCGAAAGTTTCATTCAGGAAAAATTCCTTTTAAGAATCTATAAAATGCTGTTACATATTTTGTGGGTATTTTAAAACATAAAAAGGATGAAATAAAATACATTGAGAACAAATTAATATTTTATATGCATATATTCAGATATAATATCTCATAATGTAACACTTGATTGCACAGAGGCCACAAACTGCTGCCCTTCACTTAACTCGTATATATTAAAGCTCTTTTTCATATAAAATATAAAATTCACAAGCACACTAAAAACAAAATATTTACACTTATACACACCAATGTACACCATAAAATAATTCACCATAGGTAATTAATTCAATAATTTAAAAAAATCAAGCCAGCCACTCATTAATAGATCAGCCATCAGGTAAGACCGAACTGCCCCAGCTGAAAGTAAAAATTGGAAAGATGAGTTTATCTACAAAGGTAATTAAAAATGGCAATGAATACACTAAAAATATTTAAGTGCATAGTAACAAAACTGAATGAAGCCCAAATCAATCTTATATCACAGTGGAAATGTTTTTCATTGAAAATTTCAGGAAAAGGAGAAAAATTACAAAAATGCATGTATATTACACCGAGAAAGTTAACTTGGATAAAATACCGGGTGTTTATAAATGAATATCGGGGTTTTAACGCTTTATAATATTTATTACATTATACTTACAATTATAAATTATATGTCAAATGAAAGAGCAACTCAAAAAGTTTTGTTTTTTTTAGCAAAAATGTGCATGTGCGTGAAATGTTTCCGCAGCGATCTGCTGGAAAGCTGTAGTAGCAAAGATGGCGACTAGTGAACAGAAAGCGTTGTGTTTTACAGTTTGCAAAGACTGAATCTGTGCAACGTGCGTTCCGCATTAAATTTGGTTGTGATCCTCCAAGTGACAATAACATCCGTAGATGGTATCATCAGTTTGAGGATAACGGCTGCCTTTGTAAAGGGAAGATCACGGGACAACCAAGAGTTAGCGAAGAGACTGTTGAGCGAGTGAGAGAGTCGTTCACTCATAGCCCAAAGAAATCAGTCCAGAAGGCTAATCGTGAATTAGAAATTCCTGTGTTGACTGCTTGGAAAGTTTTAAGGAAACGCTTACAACTACAGTGCAACCTCAATAAAACGAGACCCCACGGTGCACAAATCAACACTCGCTATAGCGAATTGTCGCTTTACCGGAGGTGGAGCAAATAATAGCCAATACACCTGTTGCGAACAGTTATACTGGAACAGGAGTGGTGCGGCGACTAAGAAGTTTCTATCCGATAAAGGTAAGCATAAATCGAGATGAAAAGCGATGTTTTTTTTGCATCACTAAATTTCCTTACTCAAACAACGACTAACTATTCAAACAATTTATAAGCGCCGTACTGAATAAAAATCATGCAAAGCATGGTTCTGTCAATCATTATACCAATGCACAACCGACGAAGCCGTTTTTCTATGCACTTAACCAGTGCATCTACGTAATCATTCTATTATTTTGGTATTTTCCACTGAATATTCAAAAATTAACTGATAAAACCATATCGTGGTTATTTAATACCTCAAATGTTTCCATTGGTGTATTTTATTGATGTATATTATTATTGGTGATTCTTCCACGACTTTGGGTTTACACCGCCGGCATCACCAGCAATTATGACGAGAGATAACGCTTTGGTGCTTTGCATTAGTATAATCAACCTTCCTCACTCTTGAAATTCTTGATTCGCAATCTATCCTTAAATACTTCGCTTCAGGCTTAGGCGTAGCCCCTTTCTCAGAAGTTCCCGCAGATTGGAGAGGGCAAAACCACCCGAACAAAGCTCCTTATAACTCTACATAGTCTGCATTCCATGGCGCTTATGTTTTTTTTTAAATCGTGAAAAGCGAATAGGAAGATAAATTAATTTCAACACTCTCATATTACTCCTTTATTTTTATCTTCTCGCTCAGACGTGTTTGTTGTTTTTTTGGCCATGGTGTCTGCCATCAAATGCTTTCTATTCACACAACTCTCACGAACGTGCGGGTATGCGGCCGACTGCTTTCTGCCGCCCGAGGAACAAAAGAAGATCAAGAATTCGTGAATGCTAATGCCACAATATTATCACAAAATTAACTACTTATTTATCGAACGACAGTTTACCACATAAATTTGAGACTGAGCACTCCATTAACTTCATTTCTAACAGATCGCTAGCAATAACAGAGATGAAGGAGTCTTGATGTAATTTTATTCCGGCAGTGAAACCCTCGCTATGGCGAGAGCCAACACCAAAAGGGCCTCGTAAAAACGATTTTTTTAACATGTATATTATAGGGTCCATTGACGGTGCATCGGCTAACTCTCGTAATAGCGGGGGTGTCGCTATAGCCCATACTCGCTTAAACGAGGGTCCACTGTACTTCCTTACCAGTTACAGTTACTATAGGCCCTAAAGCCTACAGACCAAGGATTACCTGCCAACTTCACCACGGAAATGTTTCATGAATGATGATATTTTTCTGGATCATGTTGTCTTCGGTGATGAATTGACCTTTCACCTCAGTGGACATGTAAAAGCTCATAATGCACATATCTGGGGTTACTGTGCAACACACGTTGTACAGTAACTACAGATTCAGTCTTTGCAAACTGTAAAACACAAAATGCTTCCTATTCATTAGTCGCCATCTTGCTACTACCTCTTTCTAGCGGATCGTGGAGGAAACAATTCACACACATGTGCATTGATGCTAAATAACAAAACTTTTTGAGTTGATCTTTCATTTGACATATAATTTATAACTGTAAGTATAATGTAATAAATATTATAAAGTGATAAAACCCTGATATCCATCTATAAACACCCTATACATTGAAATCACTCATTTCAGTTTTCACTTGGTTGAAAGTCATGCTGAATGAAGACATAAAACCTTAGTAAATCTTCACAATTTTTTAGGCAGGAAGTGTTTCGACACTCAGGCATCATTTTTTAGTATATTTTTTTACAGGACATTCCCTATGTATGAGCTAAGGATGAGAGAGAAGGGTAATGGAGGAAGGGAGGCCGGGGTGGAGAAGGAGGGTGAGTGTGGGAGTGGTTGTGTTGTGTGACTAAGTTCGCAGAGGGAAAGGCTAGGTAGGTTAGCTCCATAGCAGAAATGCTTTCCTGGAGTAGCTCTACAGCACAAATGATTTATAAAGAGAAGCTCAAATTTGTAAGGATCGGCTAAGCAGTTATTCAAAGCCCTAAAATTTATGCATATAATACATAGGTTACAGGATGGACAATAGCCTGCATCAACAATCGGAGTCAGTAGTGTTCTTCATAAATGAATTGCTTAAAATGAAACACTTCAAAATGAAGCTTCCTTGGAATGAACCAAATGAATTGAATAATAATTCTCAAGTGAAGTCTTTCAAAATAAACAAAAATGTTCATAATGAACGATGAATCCAGATCCAGATGATATGGTAGTGGCTGGTTGACTGGCTGCAGGAGGTAGGTTGTGTTATCTTATCCTTTTATTTTAGTGATAAGGTTATCTTCAATTAATCATTGCTTATTTACCTCTCATTGAAATATTTGCTATAAGTTCTGGACATTAATGTCCTGCTCATCTTGTGCACTGACCTTTACCTGTCACAAACAATGAGTCTCTGTAACACATTGATTACTGACCTGGTTAACATAAAATTCTGTTATTCCCCATCCAAATAATGCTATGATCTTACTCGAAATATGAGTTTGAAACAACTCCTATTTTTTATTGATAAAAAATATGCTGTGAGAGGTTTTCATTTTAATAGAGTCCATAAAGGATATGAAATTCATGGAATGGGCTAGTTCTACATTAAGCAATGACTAACAGTGAGAATACTGGTTTCGTACAACACATACATAATTATTTTTGTGCAGCAGAGCATGACCTAACAATGGTGAAGGTAGAAAAACTTATGTGAAGAGAAGATGAAGAGATGTAAGGATAGGGGTGAACAGGATGAGGAAGCCAAGTGATCAGAAGAGAAATCAAGTAGACTGAAAAAGAAGTAAGGAACATTACAGGAATTATCTTGGAGAGGAATGATATGCAGGGAAAAATGACATGAGTAAGGCCAAGTTCTCTCTTCATAATTTAATCACAGCCCAATGATTACTTTTATTAAAGATTTTCAACCCATTAAGCTTTTTCTATAATAACAACCAAGAGATGTGTTACGGAGAGATACATATCGATGGCTAAGTTCTAACAAATCGTCTCTCAAATTCGACTGGTTTGAGACAGGTATCTTGAATAAAGTATAATAACATTAAAAAATAAAATACAAGCAAAAAACAACTCTTTGTTTGAAAATAAATGCTTCTTTTTCAGTTTTATGAACTTTTGGCTTAAATTTCATTGTAAAAGTAAAAAAAATTTTTTTTTGCTCTCCTGAAAAGTTGCTATTTTTGAGATACATGTTGTTAAAACTTAGCCATTGATATATGATTCAAAGTTGACTTAATTTATTAAAATCGCCCTGGAACTACATCCATCAACATTACTAAATCCCACTTATCATGAAGGGGTTTTAGATCTGGTTTATCATCTATATAAAAATGACTAATTTGTAACATTTGAAATGCTACTAATCTTACTTATATGTGTTTGAACACTCTCCCTACAAGGTAAATAAAATGGAAAATAAAACCCCCACTAGTCAAAGGGTTAAATATTAATGTAGTTAGCGCTACATTTTCCTACTCTATTTATGAATGATGGAACTTAAGTCAGGAATATTGTGCTCATTGCACTGGCCAGAGAGATGAAAAAAAGATACCTCCATGGAAGTTTGATATAAGTGTAACTCCCTTTTAGAATATAGATGGATAGTAATACATACATTATTTTTTGGCAGATGGAAATTTGTGTATGCAGTGATGGTCAATGTAAAAGTTTTGTGATAAAAATATGTTTCCTTCAAATGTAACAGAAAAATCCACTCTCTATTAATGCCATGGAAACTAAAATGAAGTCACTAATATTTCGTCGCATAGTTAAGAAACGATGACTCTTTTTGCAGCAATAATGTGAAGATGACATTAATCTATCACTAACAGGTTAATCTGCTTTAAAGTCTAAGCAATCTGTCATCAGAAGAAATCTAGATCACTTAAAAGGAGACAATCGTTAGCTAATAAATCATACTAACTTCCCAAGCTCCATTTGCCTGACTTTTCCATTACCTATTTCAAGTCTGAATATTTAAAATAAATCCCTGACTTTATATTAATTGCAAGGCAGTCCAGGTATGTATTACACAGGGAAAATTTGGTAAGGTATATTGTGAAATTAAGTATTTGAAATAAAGAGAAGTATGCATTGCCAAGTTGGTGCTCCCCATGCCCCCCAGTCAGAACAGCAACAACATTCCCACCTCACCACCCTGCACAGTGACACTCCACATGTTCAACCACGATTTTCATATTTTTGCTGTGCCTCCAGAATTTTTCCCTTATATTTGCCTGACTTTCGGTCCCAATTTTTACTTACCTAAATTTCCCAGAATTCCCAGACCAGTATTGCATTTCTATACATACTTGCATAATTATCGTAACTGCATATAAATCATAAGTCAACCTCATAGTAGACTCCAATAAATTCCATGAGGTTTTGAGGGAATTTCATTTCTAAATATGGCATAAAAACTGAACATTATAGAAATACAATTTTTAACTATTCCTTCAACATTAAAACAAGAAGTAATTACTCAAAAAGAAAAAAAATGTCATACAAACTGGGCCAAAATACATAAAAAGCAACCATATGATATCATTGGTCTATATTAAGGTTGGAACTAATGTAAGTGCTGATATAAAGATGTATAGGTAAGGAGTATCTGTTTACAAACATGATCCGTGCTCTTCCACATCCTTCCCGTGATCTTCCACAAGTCACTGTTTATCTCATGTACGCATTGTTGAACTCATACAGTGGCTTGCATGATTCTAATGCACTGAGTGAATTGTGGAGTCAGCAATTAAATATGTAATAGCATTTCTGTATTGTTTATTTTGTTATGAACTTAGAAATTAAGTTCCTTCATAATCTCATGGAATTACTTGGAGTCTAATATATAGTTGTCTTTAATTTGTGACGAGGCTGATCCATGACAAAACTCTCTTTGATCTGTACGTGCTTCCCTAATTTATTTCAATTACAATATCAATATGAACTGGTATACAAACCAGAGCCACCAAAAATGTCCATCAAAACTGTAATACATGATGAAACATATTGTACCTTCAGGGCAACTTAAACTATAAACAAAAAGATAATCCATTTGATCCTCACAATGTTCAATAAGAATTCTGGGAGATACTACTTCAACAATTGATTGAAAATCTCCAAAAAGATGGATTTAGAAAAGATAAAAAATGAATTATTTCCTTAATAGCTAAAAACATACCAGTGTCTGCTTCTGCTCCTCTTTTATTAATATTTTCTTGGTTTGTTCATCATCAAACTTAACAACTGCTGCAATAACTCTTGCAAGCACCTATAATGAACATGAAAGCAGTGCCAGTGACTTAAATTTATTCAGACAAATAATATCTAGCTACCCTAATAAATATTTTAATGCATAAGATGAGAACAGATTTGGTATGCACACTAGGGCGGATCGGAAAAATCGATTTTTTTCAAATCCATCTGGCCCAATGAAAAAAAGTTGTGGGACCGATCAAAAATAAGGCCTGAAAAATTTGAGACCTCTAGGTGAACCCCTGACCCTCGCTCAAATGCAACTTAGGGGGGGAGGGTCAAGATTCGAAAAATGTAATATTTTATGGTCATTTCCTATAGATTTTGCCGAGTTACTGCCCTTTAGGGCCAAAATTTCATGCATTTTGACGTATCTGCCACCGTTTAGCCAAAATATGCCTAATTTGAGTCCGCGTCCGCGAAGAAAATATGCCAACGCCCACGCAGCGTCGCGGATACAAGAGCCGCAGGCCGATCCCCTCCCCTCCCCGCTCGCTTCTACCCCTCCCACGCTTCCAATACAGCAAAATTCATTCCGTGTATGCAGCTAGCAGGTCGTTTATCTTTGATAATATAAATAGGAAGATGGTAGAAGGTAATAAAGGAAGCTTAGTGAGACGACTTGTCCCTTATTAGGCGCCTCGTCGGGGTTAAACAAATCGATGTTACCAACTTTTAGAGAAGTGATGGAATAGTTTTAGATCCAAGAACGCAGGAAAGGAGCCTACGGTCCATGAAAAGGCCTCTCGAGTGGCTATAAAGGTGTGCGAACTATGGTGACGCTTCCCTTCCATTATGTGTGTGACTAAATGGATTTAGTGATGCAACAGGAAGTACTAAAACTTACGGAAAATGGGAATAGGCCAAAAGTAGGGTTTTAGCTGAAGTACAAAACTCAAGCACTATTGACAGAACATTTGAAATTATGCGATATTTTTGCGTGTAAGTGCAATAAGGAGCATAATGTTCTCCCCAATGTAGAAGTATGTTGAGAGACCAGCGGACGAAACTAAAGATGATGCCTGCTGGATTGAGTCCTAAAGAAACTCGAAAACTGAGGAAAAAAAAAGAGAATCGTCGGAGAGCGTTGAGTCGACATCGTCAATTCTTGTATGGGAAAATAGTATCAAAAATTTTCTTCATCAATTCATCCGAAGAAAATTAAACTTAAGAGAAATCATCCGATTTTTATCTCTACGTTCCTCATCAAATAAAAATTCAGGACTAAACTCAAACGGGAACTTTTGCGTGGAAAATGCGTCTGCCAAATGTCATAGAGGTATATGCAAGAACCAAGAAACAGCAATGATCGTCCCCGCAACTTTAGTTGATGCAAAAATCATAACTTCGTAAGAAACATCCAAGGTAGTTTGCAAGAATTACTTACGTAGACAGAAAAAGATGCTAATTATTGTGAATACGAAAAGAGAGGTATCAAAGGGTGTCATCAAAGGAATACATTTTTATGGAGTGAAAGACTATACTTTAGTCTGATGAAAAAAGGCAAGAGCACTTATCAATCCAAGTTTAAAGGGGAACGTGTGATGTTAGTTGAAGAAACAGGGTCCCACTTTTGGGTTTGCCTCCCCCGTCGGAGGATTAGCAAAAGTTATAAAATCTGCGATTCTCGATTCCTTTCCGAGTGAAAATTAGATACTCAAAAATAAAAAGGATTTGAATGCGATGGTGAATACCGCCCAAAAAGGAGGCATCATCCCTATGCTACAAGCATAATTCCAACATCCCTTGCTATGTGAGTAAACTCTTCTCGGGATTCCCACCGGGTTAATTTTTCCATAATGGCAAACGTTTCAAGCTCCGATTCGGGGATCATCATCAGGGATAAATTTCGTTGAATCTCGAGAAGAGTTTACCCACATCATTCGCCGGGAAAGCATCAAATCATATTTCATCCCTTACAGAGGTCTATTTGCTAATTGCACTAAGTTGACCTAGATTTGCGACATAAACATTGGGAGGGCAATCTAAGGACCGACTTTGCATTGTTGCAAGTATGCGTTTGGCGGCCGATCTGAAATTTTTTAAGTGCTGGATTTTAATATCAACTTTAATGACTACTCGCTGATGACATATTGGAGAGAGACCACGGTACCTCCGGCTACATCTGACCTTAGTGCTGTGGATTTTCAAAAATCTATTGATGAACGTTCAAATTTGAAGTTAAATATTTCTTTTTATTATACATACGGACGAGAGATTCGTGAAGAAATTCACCAAAACTTTGTTGACAACATCGAAAGACGAGGAATGACACTGACATAAGAAATACAGATTGGAAAGCAGGTAATTGAAAACTTCTTTCGTGATTGTTCCTCCACAGACGATACTGAAACATTAAATATTTAGACTAACGAAGTAAGACGCACTTGGTGTGAATTTTGGTGCATTTGGCGCGTGAAAGAGGCTTGAGGGGAGGGGACGCGAGCGGCTTTGGCCCAAAATCCATTTAATCACATCTGTCGGACAAAGCCGAAATTGGAGCGCATATCCGAAGTTAGCACACCTTTATAGCCACTCCTATAGTTTCGTCCGCTGGTCTCTCAACATACTTCTACATTGGGGAGAACATTATGCTCCTTATTGCACTTACACGCAAAAATATCGCATAATTTCAAATGTTCTGTCAATAGTGCTTGAGTTTTGTACTTCAGCTAAAACCCTACTTTTGGCCTATTCCCATTTTCCGTAAGTTTTAGTACTTCCTGTTGCATCACTAAATCCATTTAGTCACACACATAATGGAAGGGAAGCGTCACCATAGTTCGCACACCTTTATAGCCACTCGAGAGGCCTTTTCATGGACCGTAGGCTCCTTTCCTGCGTTCTTGGATCTAAAACTATTCCATCACTTCTCTAAAAGTTGGTAACATCGATTTGTTTAACCCCGACGAGGCGCCTAATAAGGGACAAGTCGTCTCACTAAGCTTCCTTTATTACCTTCTACCATCTTCCTATTTATATTATCAAAGATAAACGACCTGCTAGCTGCATACACGGAATGAATTTTGCTGTATTGGAAGCGTGGGAGGGGTAGAAGCGAGCGGGGAGGGGAGGGGATCGGCCTGCGGCTCTTGTATCCGCGACGCTGCGTGGGCGTTGGCATATTTTCTTCGCGGACGCGGACTCAAATTAGGCATATTTTGGCTAAACGGTGGCAGATACGTCAAAATGCATGAAATTTTGGCCCTAAAGGGCAGTAACTCGGCAAAATCTATAGGAAATGACCATAAAATATTACATTTTTCGAATCTTGACCCTCCCCCCCTAAGTTGCATTTGAGCGAGGGTCAGGGGTTCACCTAGAGGTCTCAAATTTTTCAGGCCTTATTTTTGATCGGTCCCACAACTTTTTTTCATTGGGCCAGATGGATTTGAAAAAAATCGATTTTTCCGATCCGCCCTAATGCACACCTCTCTGTGGATTTGATGTAAAGTTCACAATATTCATAAAAATATGAAAGAAAAAATTTAATTGAGGTATATACACAACATCTACAGAATATACACAATGTTACAGAATATTCTACCAGGGTTCATGCCCACATATTTTATAGCGGGTATAGTAATTGTCATTCAATTTTGAGGAAGTTATGTACCAACAAAACTCAGTGGCATAACTATGGGGGAATGATGGGATAGATTCCCCCCAAAAGCCTCAGAGAAATAAAAAAATAATTTTAACTAAATATTACCTAGTTTTGACACATAATAACTACACCTGGTTAAAGTTAAAGATCATTAATTAATTATGTAAAATTTATTTCCAGGCATATCATTTTTCCTTAATTTCGCCCCTCCTGCCCCCCTCCAAGGCCCCTCATCCCCTCCCAAAGCAAATTCCTAGTTACACCACAGACAAATTATTATAAATGTATACCCAATTTCAAGTGTTAACTATTACCTGGATACCAAATACATATCAATACACAATCAGTCAATAAATAAGGAATTAAAATAAGAAAAGTCTCTCTCATTCTGACAATTTAAAAAAATTCAGGTACACCCAAATCAATAAGAAGCAAAGTTAATGATGTAAATGCCATACTTGGTTCCCTAAGCATTAATTTATAGCACATCCATTTTTCCTAATAAAAATAAAGTCTTGATTTTCAAAAATGTCATTAATAAGGAAAATTCCTTATGCCTCTATCAATATAACATCTATCATGATTTCATTTTTCGATGCTCTCTCATTACTTACCATAGGCTCTTTTCCCATCATGTACTCATAAAGAATATTTCGAAGGTACTCCAACTCTGTTGAGTCATCCAGGGTAGACCTTTCAGAATCGTTTAAGGACGACCTTTTTTGCAAGGATAATAAGTGACGTAACTCCAATATCTCTGCACTAAAGAAAAAAATACATAAAATTATGGAACAGAAAAAGCACATCCAGTAAATTGCAAATTGAACCAATGCCACATAATAACTACCTAATTAAAGTTTTAAGTGAAAACAAAAATATTTCTAACTCAAAAGAACAAAAAAAGTTTCACGTAACAAATTTGACTGGACTGGGAAAATAATGACTTTATGGTAAAGGGGTTCCAAAACAGAGGCACTCATCGTGCTGCATTTTCACAGGATGAGAAAATTTCACATAAATTGAAGAGATAATTCACAAATATAGCAGCTACAGTAGACTCGTGGTGAGATTTTTTTTTTGGGACATGAAATTCCTGCCACGATAAAAAATAAAACATGTCCACAACATACAAAGTCACTCATGTGACAAACTGACTCATTGACTAATGGATATGAATTCCTGACTACTTCCGGGACAGCTGTAAAGCAAAACTTTTCACTAAGGGACTAAAAATGAATGACAGAAAATTTCTAGAAACCCTGTATTTCCAACTTTTCCCAATGAAAGAAATCCAAAATGGTGCAAATTCTGGTTTTTCCGTGCTCACTTCCAGATGACGGCCTCCGAGTTCTAGTGCACTAGGGAGATCAGAACCTACGCCAATTTTTTGGATAAGAGGAGGATTGGTGCTTCATTCAGTAAGCTTTTTACTTCCTTTCACCACGGGAATCCGAACTTTGACAGGCCACCCAAACATTCTATGGTTTTATGCAACTCGAGAAACAAAATTATGGATTTTTTTTCCCAAAGACTCCTGATTCCAGCAAAGACTCAGAATTTTACATAATAACTGCCGACTGGATTTGCTCCCAAGGGGAATATTGAAAACTGTTCCCCTCAAAACTATGAAAAGTATTCAAATCATCCCCATATTTTTGTGCATACTTTTGGCCATGGTCTCTATTGCTTAAAGTATGCACGCAAACTGACAATGGGCATTCTTTCGCAATGAGGGGACTTACATACATAGTATTGCCATGCTAAGGTTGGTGAAAAGCAGCCTTCCTTCTCCCCATCCCCAGCTAGTTTTTTTTTCCTCTCTGAGACTCTTCTATCCTGTATTATTCTTGATCTGACCTAGGTACTTATCCAGTGGCACCGACTCCATGGGGCCTGAGGGGGCCCGAGCCCCCTCAAAAATTCTTTATGGGTGAGAGGAAAAAATGTATCAGGCTTGCCGATTTTCCCCGGAGTGTACAGATTTCAATATTCGAATTATCAGGGGTCTAATGTTTATCATATGACTCTTCTTAAATGCTTAAAAAACTTAAAACTCACTACTTATAAAATTTACCGGGGCATGATCCCCAGTTTGGGCCCCACCAATATTTTTTATAAGTCGGCGTCCCTATACTTCTCCTTTGTCTTCCTCTGGAAATTTAGCCGTCAATTTTCCTTCCATTATGTTCCCCAAGTATCAAGTGTATTTCATTATGTGGCCAATCCACCAAGTTCTTCTTTGGCATAAAGTGATCTGTAGTGTCCTTTCTTCTCTTATACTTCCAAATACATCCTCATATCTCATCCTATCCATCAATGTATGTAGTAATTTTACAAAATGATCTGCAGTATGCTCAAAATGCAGAATGACTTTCAGAGTGAGTATTATTCCACACCGTAAGGGTTTAAATTGATTTGAGGTACAACTGAGGACGATGGGATATCAAAGTAGTAAAATGAAAAATATGTACAAAGCTTAGAAACAACAGGAGAAACTTTGAAAAGTCAAGAAAATTTTCATTACTTGTACTTCCTCTTGGTTTCAGACAACTCCCGTGCCTGAGCTTGGATTTGACGCTTCAAGTACGACATGCTCCCAGTGCCACTCTCCACTGCTGCAACAGCTACCTTACTAGTAATTTCCAAGTCCTGCAAAAGATTAGAAAAAAGTACATCAGGATTTCCACATTTGCAATTCCCACCAAAGTATACATAGCACATGAATACAGATTAGATTTCACTATTCACCAAAATCTAACATGCTGATACCTTTCCCAGATTTTAATAATAAAATAGGTCCACTTCTAAAATCTCAGAGACCCTATCAAACAGATTTTGATCATACACCCGTATTTATAATGATTTTAATCGTTTTGATTAATAGTCCTGAACAGATGAATTGCCCAGACTGGGTCAAGCAATTTTGAACTTCACAAATACATACATGCATACTTAAAAAATGTGATGGGGGTGGCGTAACATGATGATGCACAAAGGGTAAAATTTTTTTTTTACCCTTTGTGCATCAGCAAAGATTTTTTTCTTACCCTTTGTGCATGCATACTTATGTTTTTTTCTTTAATTACGAGGATATTAAAAAGTGTTTTTATCCCTCCTTTCTAAATTTTTTAAGAAAAACTACTGGCTGTTTTGATTTTGCTTTATAGGCTACAACTTACAATCAGTAATCTTTTCAACTCCTGTTAGATAACCGTGACCTTTCCAGTAAAAAAATTGCAACTTCGCATATGCCAAGTAATGATTGAGATACATATTGACATAAAAATTTATCTAGGTAAGTGTCCCTTCAGACAAATAAGTCATTCCACCACACTATCAATTTGGTGAATATTAATTTCTCTAATTCAACCAAGACATGTGCTCTAATGTGGGTCAGAAAAATCAATTTATCACACATTGAATTCTTATACCCCCCAAACTTTTCAAATTTGGATGGCAATCCAAGTAAAACATAAGGAAAAAAATGCAGAGATGAATATCAAAGAATAGCAATTATCCAGAAACCTAAATAAATGAAAATCTAAACAACAGAGGGTTTTCCCGAGTTTTTCAAAAATTATATTTATTTAAGTAGTATCACCGAAAATATGTCCATCTAAATGGGCTAATCACTGTCTCAGAGCCTGACTGTCTTCATGCTAATCCCACAAGAGATAGTCAACTAATTTCCCATTTTCTTCTGTAAAATATTTCCTTTTGTGACTTGGAGTACTTAAATGTGTTTATTTTACACAACAGTATTCATAGCTTCAACTTACTGTGTAGATTCCTTGGACTTAACAAGAAGAGGAATGGAATTGGTTTGAAGTTTACATGGTTTGAGCCGCACACCAAATTAATCAAAATCTATTCCAGAATATATGCCGTTTTATGGAAAATGTATGGCACATGAATGATAATCATTCATTTTTCTCCTTGAAGTACGATTGCTTCTTTCTCGTTCATTGAGTTCCAATTGTCATGAAGAGGAATTCCACAGACGTATTTTATTTACCTGCACTCATTTTGCAGCACTGAGAATCAACATTTTGTTTAAAATACATTTCTACAGATACTGTTTTACCACGTGTATGCACTCTTTTCTGATACGAAGTTGGTATTATTTTTTAAAATCCATTTTTTTTACTGAATCCATGAACCAGTTGCATAAAGCACAGGAGCCTTGCAGTAGTTTTTATATTGGTTAAGCCAATCTCTATTCAACAGCAGATTTTCTCAAAACATTTTGAACCCTTCCTGACCCCCTCCATGAAGCCTTAAGGGCCCCTCACTTATGGGACTACCTGCAGTTACTAATGTTAAATTTATAAATTCAAAATCATAATAATTTTTATTTACAGAAACTTATACGAAGAGAGATTACTTCCAATTAGAGGATTTGATAATTACCGATATCTTCATGCCAGTAGTATTGAAAACTGACATGTACATATATTGTGACAGGTGCATGTTGAAAAATATGGAGGGGTAAAATATTGATATTCTATTAAGATTGTAAAAATATTGTGCCATTTCCCTTCTGTTTACAGGTGGTTTCATCAAGATTACTTTCATGCATTATCAACTTGGTGATTAACGGACGAAGATTTTTTTCAAATATTTTGAATGTTTTTAAATCACATCAAATCATTAATTTTATTGTCTTTTTCTCATTACTTGACCCTTTACTCAACAATAAATCATTTCTACTGATGCCAACGCACATTTGGAAACATTTTTTTTCTGTGTTATAGTACTGCCTGTAAATGATCTGTTCACTGAAATTATCATTAATTCCAAGTGTATGGTCCCAAGCATTCCAAATTATCGATCTCCTAATGTATTCAATTTATGCAAAGAGCCTAAAGTTTAAAAAAAAATATTAAAGGTTAATAATTTGTCATCAAGAGGTCATTTTCCTGCCAGGGGCCCATGGACCTTCGTGCTTCAAGGAATTTTGCCAATATAGAGGTTATTTTAGGTTTATTTCCCTCCATTCATTGCTAATAGGGAGGGCACAGAACCTTATAATTTTTTTTTAAATACGGATTTTAGTACTTCTGGGTCACAAGTTCTCCTTTGTCACGAACCCTTTTTCATCACTTTCCAACTATCTTCAATGGTTTCAATACTTTCTTTATGCTACATTTTCATTAAAAATATCCTGGACTACTTTTTTGGACTTAAAACTTATTACGACTATGTTACGAGGACATTTCTGCACTAACCCTTTTTTCAGCCTCCCACTGTATTTTAAGGGCTTCCATAATTTCCTTATGTTTTTCCTCCATTTCAGATATTTTGGACATCCATTTTGAAGCTTCTTCTTCAGCAATGTGGCCATTCTTCTCTTGCTCACCACTTATTTCTTGCTTTAGCTTTTCAAGCTCAAATTCTCTTTCCTGCAAAAACATTATGGTCAGATATAGTAGAATTTTGATTCAATGTATTTAACAGATAACAAGACAATTTCTTAATACAGCAGATTCCCGATTATCTGGCTGTGGATGATCCGTGTTGCGGATAATAATCTATGCCTGAGTTTCACACTTTCTTTTGATGTTTTCAGCAATCTTTATAAAAAATAAAATCGCACATAAAAGCACAACGATTTTTGCATTTGAATGCAAGGCTACACCGGGCTTATTATTTCCATAAGAACTCCTTTTGTACAACAAAATTATTTTAATTATTATCTGACAAGGAATGTTTCAATTTTACTAGGATGTCTACTCTAGCATTGCAGAAGACGAAGAGAAGCGGGAAATAAACTCTAGCTTAATTACATAAGATTCTTCAATGGTTAATCAATGGTAAATTTAAAAAAATGTTATTTATGATCTTTAGGTATATTTTTCATGCAGTTACTGTGCAATTATAGCTGTAGCCTCACATGTGGTTGAATACTGCCCAAGGGAACCGGAGATTTCGTCGCACTCAGGCATGTTTATGCCGTGAGCAGTCAAGGTCAAACTGGAGAGGAAGGGAATGTAAGAAGGGAAGGCAGAGGGGGAAGTGGAAGCAGAGACGATGGAAATAGAGATTTAAATGTGTCATAGCCAGGTGCTAACCTGCTCAGACAGTATGCTGAAGTATATGGAGCAGTGGGAATATGAGTACAATCACGTTATCACTGCTAAAAAGAAATGTAGTGATCGGATGAAGAAAGCACTCAATTAGTCAGGGACGCGATCTAAAATAACAAACAATGTGCATAAATAATAATATATCAATTGATTTAAATATATTATGAACATTACAAAGAAATTACATTACCGAATTTTCCGTTTTCCGAATTTATTCGTGTGGAAAAATACTAAATGAGGACTTTGATAATAGTTTTCACGACGTTACAACTGGGAGTGTTCCAAGAAGAAAATCGTCGACCAAAAATTCACCAAAATTACGCATGACGGATTATAATCCAAGTAAGAGATAATTTAATATGCTCGGATAAATTCTCACAAAAAAAGTAAACACACTTCAAAACTTAACAACAAAAACATCTGAGTACATATTAAGGTGATAAAAAAATCTTTCTCACGTTGAGTATTTTGTTGTGATCCTCCAAGAGCTGATCGTACTCATTTCCTTTTAAAGTAAGCTCTTCTCTCAACCCCTTAATTTCAGACATTAACTGTCTCCTTATATAGTCTACCTCAGCTTCCATTTTTTCTGAAAATAAATAATAAATGTTAAAAAACAGAATAAGAAGTATATTATTAAAGGTATTGAATCCATTAATACAATACACAATTCCCATAGGAATCTGTAAAAAGAACTATTTTTAAAGATTTTGTATAGTTATCTACTGAATAGCCTACCTGGGAGAATAAATGTCCACACTGAATTATTGGCTCAACTGAATTCAAGCATCACTACACCAAAATTTCCATTAAAATTCATAATGTAGGTGCTCTACATGTTTAAGCATCTTAGCTTGACCATCATATTTCAATAAAAATAACTTTCATACATTATCACTTTACTTCTCTCATATACCCTACAGATTACATAATATTGAGAAAATATTTCCATACGCTTTGGAAGATTTAATATGTTTGAAATCAATGCCTGTGAACTCATTTGCACAGTTATACATTATGATATACATAGCTGTTTACAGTATTATGGTATGAAATGAAAACATATTCATTTATGAAAAATTAATTTTGCCATTTCAGAAACTTTTAAAGCAAAGAAAAGAACCAGTGGTTCTTAAATAAACAAATGGTTCTTGCACTCAGAGAGTAGAATGTACATTTTTAACACGTTGCGTATGGATGGCGAGAATTCTCATCATTTTTTTCCCGAACATTCCGGACGGATGACAAAGATTCTCGTCATTTAGGCACATCAACCTAAACAATTTTAAAGCATACAATACGTATTCGTTAGTACGTTTTCAGTTGTTGTTCGTTATTCATAATGAATTGATGCATCATAACGTTTGATTGGGTAAAGTTATATTCTAAACACTAGCTTTTTATTGGAAGTAAGGAAATAAAACTTTGTAAGGTTCACTGTTATTTAATTATGAGCACGACCCGGGTTTCGTAACTTGGTTACATCGTCAGGTGACTGATCTTGCATGCATCATACATTTACATATATACAAAGTACACATGTGACTGTGAGGACATCTATCTGAAAGGAAAAGGACTGGTTGAAAGAGCGGGGGTGAGGGTTAAACACTTTTTCCTCTCCGATAGATGTCCTCACAGTCACATGTGTACTTTGTACATAAATGAATGATGCATGCAAGATCAGTCACCTGACGATGTAACCAAGTTACGAAACCCGGGTCGTGCCCATACTTAAATAACAGTGAACCTTATAAAGTTTTATTTCCTTACTTCCAATATGGAGAGGTCTCACAAAGTAAAGCCTGAAGTTATTAGTTATATTAGCTTTTTAACCATGTTTAAACCAAAGGCATTACGCCTTAATGGGCACATATTTCAAAATCGGCATTCCTAGGAATTTAAATACCCCGGTACGGAATGTGTTAAATGTGTTTGTTAAACTGACTTGGATTTTATTGTTGAAAATAACAACATCTGCTGGAAAAGGGAAGGAAAGGCTTCATGTTTATAGAAATCTTATTTTAGCAATAAAAGGTCATTACCTGGTTCTTGCCCTCAGGTTATCAATTCAGCTCTTAACAAGGTTAAACTAGATTTAAGAATTTCACACTGTAAATATTTCTGTGAAATGAGGATCTTACCAGAGAAGCTCGACAGCTCTTCTTGATGTGCAACATCTTGATTTGCAGACGATGCAGCATAATCTCTCTTCATTTCATCCATTAGACTTTCAAGTTCCTGTGCCCTGCTTTCCCACCTGGCCTTATCCTGGGCTTCCTTCTGGGCCACAACAAGACACTTCTCCAAACTGTCCTTTGCCATTAACACACTCCTTAACTCTTCCTCCAATTGGAGTACACCCTCCTCACTTGTCACAGCATTTGCTTTCACCCTCAGCTCTTCCTTTAATTCACTGATCTTACCCTCCAGTTCCCTTCTCTCTGCTTCCCAATGTCCACTCAAAGAAACCATTCTCCCTTCAAGGTCTCTGATTTTCTCATCAGCAGCATTTAATCTCTTCACTCCTTCATCCCTTTCTTCCCTTAAAGCTTTCAATTCGGACTCCAACTTCACTTCCTCTTCACCCTTGGTAGGTGCACTTTTTTTAGATTCGGCAACAATGGATAGTGCTTGTTCCAATTCCATCCTCAAGCCCTTGTTCACCCCTTCTGCTTCTCTCAATTTGTCCTGCAACTGACTAACTTCATTCACGCGTTCCTCCATTATTGTTTTGAGATTACTTTGCTCCACCTGTGCTGCCTCCAATGCTCTTATCCTTTCCTGTAGATCATGCCTGCAAGATTCCTCACCCTCTAGCTTAGCCTTTGAATCCTGTAGAAGAAGCTCATGACTTTGTTTCTCTGCTTTCAATGCTGTAATCTCTTGCAAAAGTTTTGTCTCTCTTTTCAGTAACTCCTCCTCCTCACTTTTGAAAGCTACTAATTGGCTCTCAAACTGTGCTTTGACAGCAACAAGATCATTGTTTTCACCCTTCAATTTATCCAATTCAGCATCCCTAGATGTTAACAATTCTTTCAGGGAATCCACCTCTTTCATGTAGTCAGAAATAATGACAGTCAGTCCTACTTCACTATTGATGGCAACACCTAAATCTTCTTTCAAAGTTTTGATTGCCTCTGTATTCTTAGCTTCCTCAACTTCCTTGGCATCTAGACTTTTCTTAATAGTCTTTGTCTCCAGCAAAGAGACCTCTAATTCCTTTTGGCATGCCTCAACTTTAGCCTTTAACTCATTAGCAACTTCTTTCATTTTCTCCAACTCCTTCTTTGCCTGCTCTTCCCGCATAGCACCCTCCTCAGCTGACTTCTTAAGACTGGCAATTTCAACTATCAACTTCTCTTCGCTCTGAGACCAAGCTTTCCTCTCCTTTGTAGATTCTTCCACCATTCTCTTCACTTCCATTTCTTTGCTCTTCGCATCATCCTTAACCTCTTTGAGAACTTTTATAAGGTCACCTTCCGCTTTCTTGAGACCTTCTATCTCACGAGACATGCTTTCAATCTGTTCCCTCTGCATCTCCCAGCTCCTCCTCATTGCTGCTTGCTCATAAGTTGCCTCATCGGCTTCTACCTTTGCCTTCTCTTCCATCTCCCTCACCACCTTCAGGTCATTTTCTGCTTTTAGAGCTCTGCTCTCAGCTTCATGCTTCTTCAGCATCAGAGCCTCCATCTCACTCACGGTAACTGCAGCCCTTTGCAATTCCTCCTTCAACTTCCTTTTCGCCTCATCTCTCTCCGCTGTTGCACTTTCTAGATCAGCACGACTCTTTTCCAAATGCTTCAGTAATCCCTCTAATTTTTGGTCCCGATTTTCCATCAATTCTTTGGTGGCTTTCCTAGTTTCCTCCTCCTGAAGACGAAAGCCTTCACACTGCGCCTTCAACTGGTCCACTTCTTTCTCAAGTACCGCCATGCTCTTCATGGCTTCATGTAAAATGCTCCTCCCATCACACAAGGTGCTCACAAAGTCTTTACACAAGCCAGTTTGAAAGGAATTCATTTTATTCTCAGCCAAGAGTCTTAGTTCTTTTTCCCTTCGTAATTCTTCTTCCAAATGAATATATTTACCCGAGAGATCATTTTCACCTTTCCTCTTTTGGTCTGCAGCACTGGAAACGACAGCCTGTAACTGAGATTTCACATTTTGGAGTTCCTGTTCCTTTCCTTCAAGCGTGGCAAGAGCAAGGGACACTTCAGCATTATATTTGGATTTCAAACTTTCTCTTTCCTTTACTGACTCTGCATGAAACCTATCCAGTTCACCTTTAAGATTTTCATAGTCCCTTGATATACCCTTACACTTGAAAGCCAGATCTTCACTAGCAGACTTGTCCGTTTCCAATTCCTTTATCTTACTCTGTAGTCCCTCCACATCACTCTTAAGTCTACACACCTCATCCTTGGAATGCTTCAATTCTTCCATCAACACTTTCTTCTCAGAGCTGAGAGAATCATACAGTCCTTTCATCTCTTCACACTCTTTTACAACACCCTTAAGTTTAGCATTGGCAGCACACACTTCCTCCTTAAGTTTCTTCTTCTCGCTAAGCACTGAGCTCAAAGACTCCACCAAACTTGCACCACTCTCGCTAGCCCTATAACCATCATCCGAGCATTCCCTAGGTTCTAATTGGGATGAATTCAATGCAAGAAGTTCTTTCATTTCTTCTTCTTCTTTCAACAACCTATGAAGCTCTCCTTTCAATTCACCATATTTCAACTCCCACTTCTTCTCAGAGAAAGGTTCACTTTGGGTTTTGGAAGCTCCCAGCTCACCTTTAAAATGCTGCTGTTTCATAAATAATTCTCCACCCACACTTTCGTTAAAGTTTGACATGGTCGCAGACACCTCTAAGTCGCTAGCATCCTTAGACTCAACCTTATGCAAAAAGCTATCACTATCCGAGTGCTCGAGGGATACCATTTCATCCATCCAGTTCTCAAAGCCGTCCATCAAATCCTTCCTGCCACCACCCCTTAAAGCTTCACTCAAAGTTGACTCCCTCTGGTTCTGACTGAGTTCCTCATCTTCAAGGGTGATGACCGAGCCATTAGACCGACATTTTGAAAGGAGCAATGATGCCCTCAGTTTACCATTCTCGGCAGCAAGGACCTCCACTTCTCGATATTTAGATCGTAGCACTTCCTTCAACTGCAGTAGTTCTGATGTAGCGGGAAAGTTGGCCGGCAATCCATCTCCTCCAGCACCAGTATCTTCAACTGAAATTTTGGCAGTGCCATCCCCAGATGTTGACATGGATGCTGATTCGGCACCCCCTCCTTTCTTATGGCTCCTCAGCTCTTCCTGTAGTTTGGCCACCAATGCCTTCAGTTTCTTTGACTCCTCCTCCCGAGATTCCAGTTCTCTGTGCACTTGCATCTTATTTTCGGCAAGGCTGAGAGCAGCCTCTTCCTCTCTCTTACGTTGTGTCTCCAGCTCCGACTGCCGAATAAAAATTGTTTGCAAAAAATATAAGCAAATATTAGAAAGGAAAGAATGAACAATACACGAGAATAAATTGAGGGCTTTTATGCCCCCATCACACTACTTCTTATAATAAAACTACAAGGGAAACTTACTACATGTTTTCCCCACATAATCTGAATGAAGACTTGAAAATGCAACATTGCTTACAAGTTGCCACAAACAGAAGGAGAATCGTACCAAAGCTGCTAATTAGATGAAAATTTTAATTACTAGATTAAAATGGCAAATTCCAAATAAAAAAATACATTAAAGATTAATGTTCATGCATATTAAATCATTTATTTCATGCAATTTCATGTATCTACAAACTTTTCCCTTAATTTGAATGAGAATTTTTTTCATACACCAACAAATATACTACAACTTTTATTTTGGCAAGTAACACGCAGATGAACTACAGGCATAAAATGTTACACCAATCCATTCAGAAGTTTTCTGCGCAGAAGTTAAATGCAATCCCTCATCAAAAAAGTAAGGAATCCACAAATAATTACATGCCTAACAGTTATGATGTTCTCAAAATAACTCATTCACATAATATATAAACAGCATAGAAGATATAATAAGATTTGGTAATAGAATATGCAGCCTGGAATAAAATTTACTTAACAAAGTTATTCCTTACCTACACTTGAAAAAAAGATGACCAAGGATCTGACATGTGAGGACATGGTTATAATTTCAAAAATTGAATGCTCACATATATTTAAAGATATTATTCATCAATTAAAAAGAGATTTCTATTAATGCCTTTTCTAAATGATGATAAAACAATTATTAAACAGTTATAATATAACTCTTTTTAAATTCAAACTTTACTAGGTAAGTACAAAATTAGAAGTGAATTATGTAAACAAGCAAATTATTCACCATTTCTCTCCTGCTTCTCAGTAGTGTATTTTTGTTGGTTGCCAACATCACTTGACAACCCAAGTCACATTAAAACAATTTACAATTTAGGAAAATGACCGAACAGTTCATCAACAGCAAATACGTGAATATAAAGGAAAGGACTTTTGTATTTTAATATTTTCCAGCAAAATTATTACCAGCAATAATTTACTTATTTTGCCAATTAATCAAGATAAGCTACTATCCACTACTATCAGCATTGACACCAGTTTGATTATATTCTCTTACCTTAAGGCTTTGCACCTCTTTTGCCAATGATGTTTGAGAGCTATCAAGTTTCGCCCTTTCAATTGTAAGTACTTGAACTTTCTCGTCATTTTCCTTTAGGCTCTGTTTATACTGGGCAACAAGGTTCTCCAACTGGCTGATTTTATCTACGTACAGAAATATCTCATATTAAAAATGAATCCCTAAATGCAGGTGGAATATTTAGGACATTTTTAGATTGGTGAGTGATAAAACTCTTAAGTGAAATAAAAGAGGAAAGAGCAATGGCCATTATAAACATTTCCCCAGAGGCTACATAAGAAACAATGATCCACTTGCCTTGTAGACTATTTTCACTTTGTATTGAAAATTGAGAGTCGGATTCCGATACTCTTCTGCTAGAGACATCAACCAACAAGTCATCACCGACATCCTTATCTTTTGACCAATCACGCTTTGAAGTGCCTCCCCCTTCAGATTTAAGAAGCTTAACCTGTTTAAAGATATAGAAACTACATAAAGAAATAAATCCCAAGTTTCAGGCTAGACATCATGAAATTGCGACCTGAATCTCATAATAAAAGCTCTTAATGCCTCATAAAATTAGACAATTATTTTGAAAAGAAGCTAAAGAGGAAAATCAATTTCAGTTGTTCTTGAAATTTAACTACGGACCACAAGTGTACCATAAGGTACTTTTATCAAAATATTTACCTTTGTTTTTAATGTATCAATTAGATGATCTTTTTCTTCCAAGTCATTTCGAAGAGCATCCTCCAGATGTGCTTTGGCTTTCTGCTCCAATGCACATTGCTCTTTAAGTTCTGCAATCTTCCTCAAGGCACGATCTTGTGTTTCCGTAAGCACTGCCTAAAAATTAAGTCATCCATGATATAGTTCCAAAAAATATGAGCCTAACAAAAAATACATAACATAACAGACATTACAAGACTTTGTAATTCCAAACATAGCTCCATTGTAAGCTAAATATTAAGAATGAATATGTATGTACATTCATCATCTCATAGAAAACATCATTTTAAATAGCAAACAAATTTTAATTACATTTTTAAATTTAAATTACACAAAATGTGGACTATTCAAAGCTTATACAAATCTCAAAACTAATTCTTATTCAAGCTACAAAAGCAGACCGCCATTGATAAAAACTGTTGCAATATGCATATAGCACATAATCTAATTTCTTAATTTACAGAGCAGCTTATAGATAGAAGCATACCTCCCAGTTCCAAAATTACACTAATCTCTAGCAAAAATAACTCAAGTGATTTGCATTAAATCACACCGTTTACATTGTAACCTCACTTTACATAAATGATTTGCAACTTTGCAAAATACAACTGCAGGACTGATCGTAAAGCATATTCCATTGCATGTTGAATCTGCATCATTATTTCTGGATGAGGAATTAGTTTCAAGAGCATCTGTGCAGGTAAATTCTGCTACCTCTGTTAAATGATGTGTTTCATAAACAAATATGGCATTTAATTACATGCAATAAGAATGTAATTAGCAATGAAACATTTTTTTGGTTCAGCTGGGATGAGCCAAATGGTTTTTTTCATGGAAAATTTCATTCTAAGTGTATATAATTTTGCACCTGTGCATGTGACTACGTAAAAAGTTAATTATTTCATATAATTACATTGAGTGGAGTAGCTGTGACTCCTCGGGATGATAATGTGGTGGTTTCCCCTTGCCTTCCACATCGCAGTACTACAGCCGTTAAAGTAAACGTTACCACGCCCGTAGTGGAATGTGTGTCGCTGTACCGACCAGTATGGTCTCCACCTTCGCACATGTGAAGAAGAGCTGCTGCCCTCTACCCCAGGTGATGAGAGGCATAATTGTTGGCGGCCCCCAGTCGCCAAATCACGGTATCTTCACAGGTTTTGGTATCTTTTAAATGGTCTACCTTACCCAAGGGTAGCCCAATACCCCCTCAGAATACCGCCGCTTTTTGTCCACGACTGGTTATTCGACGAGAGAACTCGCTTATCTCGCAGCTAACCTCTATATCTAAAGGTCGACCCACCATCCGCAACCCGGTGGACGCACTCGGTGGCTTTAAGCTCTACATAATTACATAATTTTTACATAAACATAACATTACATTACATAATTGAGAAAAATTATGCAAGTGGATGCAATATCAGGAAATTTAAGAATTTAACAAGGGCGCACATAATCAGCTAACAAGCCGAATCCATAGCAAGGTTTATCCCTCATTAAGCGGGGTTCTACTGCATTTGTAAATAACTCAAAAATTTTGCCATACTTTTATCATAATTCTTACAGAATAAAAAATATGTCAGTTTCTTATCACAATGAAACATGTATTACAGTTTTAATTAATATTTTTTCCGAGTAATTATCCAGCATTTCCAAGAAATATTTCTCATTTTCAACAACAATATCCAGAAACTATAACACAGAAAACCTAATTATTTATACTATCTGTCAATGATTAATTTCGAAGATATAATTTTGGAATTTTTGTAAAAATTAAATTTCTCTTGTTTCCTATGGAAATAAAAGAAATGGAAAAAATATGGAAACTCCTAAATGAAGAGGGTTGTCACAAGTCATTTTAAAAATATTAAACTGCTACTAGCAGTCCCTTTTTATATTATTAACAGTTGAAAATTGGTACATATTCTTTCAGCAAAAAAAGGGGGGTTTTAGTTTTCAGTTAATTTATCAACAAATAAGAGAATTTTTTATAAATGTAAACCTTATAGTGAAAATTATTATCACTATGTTTAGTTAAATACATACATATGGTTTTTCCATGCATACGAAAATGTCCTTTTCTGAAGGAGAAATTTATAGATAATCACTATTGAATGTTTATAACACAAAAATTTTTCATGTGAAAAATTTTCACATGATTTTTAAAAACTAGTTTTACATGACAATAGCATTTGAAGGTTCCGTTAATTTCATTCTTGCCTACTTAAGTTTTTATAGCAATGCATAAATAGTTGATTTCCATTGATCCATGGACACAATTCTATTGTGAATTGAAGCATGAAAATACTCTTAAATGGTAGGCTTATCTGGGCAAACATTTTGATTTTACATCATTGAGGTTGTTAGTAAAGAATGGGAAAATAAAATCCGAGATGTTTGATGAAGGGATCCCCAACAGCGATTGAGTTGACATGAAATGACCATATAAACATCACGCAAATACATAACTCCTAGAAGGACATATAAGATACTGACTAATAAAATCATCTTCCCTGTATACAGAACAATTATAAAAATTACTCAACATGGTATAGATATATTCTCCTTCCACAACTTCCTAGAGAGCACAAGGTAAATGGTTGAGTAAAATCCTCTAGCATGACTTTGATCACATTGAATTGATATGGAGAGTTATCAAATTTAGAGATACCAAAAAGGTAAAGTGGAAATTCACCCACTGCATATACTTATGAATTCAATATAAGGGCAGAATACTAGGCATCATAAAGAGCAAAACAATACAAAGTATATACCATGGTGCTAATAGGAAAATTTTCTTTCACTAACCAAGCTACACCTCATGCCATCACTGAACTTGATAATTTTAAGCCCTTGGCAATAGCCATACAAATAACCATCAAACATATGCTAAGCGAAGAGGGACTTATATAAACAAAAATCACCTTAATCTTGCTATTTTGTCGCTCTAATTCCTTGAAGTGCCTAGCCAGGTCAACATATCTTCCTTTGTACTTGTGATACCTCGATTGAGTCTTACGGTATGCCAACAGAAGTTGTTCCTTGCTAATGCTTTGAAGATGACTTGCGCTACCAGTTATGTCATCGATTTCACTTGTAGACTCCAAGTCGGACTGAAACAATAATAAAATTATGAATACCAAAACAAATCTATAAATGAGAAGCGGGAAAGGCACTATCTACATACTTAAGCAACCATGGAATCCCTAGTTATGAATAGCAAAAGGATCCAAAACAAAGAAAATACACGAAAATCAGAAGTGAAAATATACAGAAGCGATAAAATCAAAGAGCGATGCCATAACAGCAAATACAAACCAAGACATCTAGAGGGTAAACAAAGGAATATTCGGCAGTCGTGGGACGTGTATCACCACGCCCACTTGACACTAAGTCATGGCATATGAGCACATAGCTGAAATTAATATTTACTCCCTAATTTAAGATTGACAGAAAATAGA
Source organism: Ischnura elegans (assembly GCF_921293095.1). Taxonomy (NCBI): domain Eukaryota; kingdom Metazoa; phylum Arthropoda; class Insecta; order Odonata; family Coenagrionidae; genus Ischnura; species Ischnura elegans. The sequence goes on along the minus strand of NC_060249.1, from coordinate 74,359,146 downwards.
AAAATTACCTGAAAATGATAGGCATTGTTCGGCGATTCATAAACTGGAAATAGGGATGATACATCACTCATCATGGAACTCGCGGATGATCTTCTCGATCTCGGTACGGATGGGAATCGTGGTGGAGTAGAGATAACATCTTCCCTTAGGTCTATTCGTTGAAAACTGTTATCTTTCTCCGGGGAATTTCGCGGCGTTTCCGACACTGTAACGGAAGTAAACAAGGATCTCAATTGTAACTCATGAACATCGCTGTAAACTCTTACCGAATGAATCAGATGATCTTTCACAAATGAAGCTCATTCACCTTCGCTCTCCTCCATAATGCTAAAATTGTCATTAGATGTTGACTCCTGTATAGAGCTGATGGAGCTCGAAGGACTGACCATAGCCTTAAAAATATATACAAAGAATAATTAATTTTCATTGACATAAGAGAGGCTACAACAATACTCCCGAAGTGTTCTAGAATAAATTAAGTAATTTTTTCTTCGAGTAGTAACGATAAATAAATAATAAACTAACTTGAGCAAATTGCTGCACTGAGGCCTGCAATTTCGGAGAGATTTTCACTTCCTCAGCGATTTTATCCTTCAGTTTCTTAAACATTTTTATGGATATAAAGTTACATGCACAATAATGAAACGGTGATTAACGTCAGCTTTAAAAAGGTATCACCTGGAAGGCACACATTAGGGAGAAGTCGATTTAGTTCATTGACCAGGATTCCGATTTGAGAGGTGGTAATCCTGTCAACGTTTACAAATTGCCATATTGAATCCACGGAGTGCAGCGCGCATCGCTACTCATCGTACTCATTGTATTATGACATTTTCAAATTTTTATTTATAAATGACATGCTGTTTCATCGATGTCAACTTAGTTTTCCCAAATGCATATAGAAGATGAACTCCAGGAAGAGATGCATGTATATTTTTATATTCGAAATGAAACTCTACAAAGGTAAATGCGACATCATCTATTCCCATTACGATGCTCAAGTTTCTATCCCACCCCCCCAGCCCGCCCAATCCTATAGGAGAAAAATTGGCGCCAGTATCCAATAGCGTTCAAAATTGTTGCAAGACCCTCATTGCGTATTCGAGTTCCGTTGTTGTTTACGTGAATAGCATTCAGATTATTTTCGAAGTCGGAAAATCTGAATTATAGTAACTCAGCATATTAATATATGGAACCAAAGTCTTTGAAAGCATTCGACGGCTGTTTTCGATGAGTACAGTGCGCAATGTTGTGTACGAAGATGGCGAAAGTGCCATGTAACGGATTTCTGTTAGCTATCCTTGAGCGCAGAGAAAATGTTGAGGGACTTTTTTTCCATTGGGAAAGCGTTGAAATTGTTAAATACATACGCCGAGCAAATTATCTCTTCAATCCTGCCGTAATAAGTTGTACGAATCGCGTCGTGGATGGCTAACCAGAAGTCCTCTGTGACCATCGCGTGCAGTGGATGTTTTGGCCTCCAGTGTTTTTATAGAGTAAGTGCACGTGTCATTATCTAATAATATGTCGTAATTGTGGAAATTTAGTTATTTCTTTTTGAAGTTTCAACTTTATGATTGCATAAGTTTATTCGATTCGGTGTGTATAAAGGGGTATAGGTATATGATATGTTATTTTGTCCCAGATGCAGTTTATGTCAGTATAGACTATAGTGGTGCTATCTTCTCAGATTTTATTGATAAATGAATGATATTGAAATTGATTATATTGAAAAACGAATGGATTCTTAAGTTTTTGTGAATGAACTCGATGATTTTTTTCAACTTAACAGTGCACTTTTTTGTTATTAAATTCTTATGTGCTGCGTCGACCACTCTTTTTCAAATTAATGCAGTGAGTGATTGCTGATCTTTCAAGTTTGTCTCGAACTTTTTGAATATGGCCGGTTTGATATTTTTTGTTTATGATATCCATATCTTAATATCATTCAAGACTCACTTATGAAACAATCTCAGATGAGTCTGTCCCGAAATATTCATTGAGTTTCCGGAGAGAATTTCTTGGAAGTATGTGAAATTATTCTCAGCAAGCTGTCTACAATGTATGTCAATTAAATTTATTTTCAAAGGTTAAATAATTTTCTATAATCATAAGGTCCGGAAAGGACAGTGGTGAGTTTTCAATGTGTGCATTGAATTGTGCAATTGGGTGCATTGTAGCATAAGAGATTTAATTAAATTAGTGTCATAACTGCATATATTGGATGCAATTACCTCACCATTGTCTCATTTAAAGACTCATGACCATTTTTTTTAATGTACCAAAATATTTCGAATCTGTGTAAGCCAAGCTGACATTGAAATTTGTCACTGGTGACATCCATATTTATATAGGCCTTGCCTCACTTTTAAATCAGCCGACATTAACCTGTCTACAGATGATTGCTTTTTACCAGCTGGATAATATTATCAATTTTTATAGTATGTACAAAGGCTTGTATAATTGCATAGGACATGGTTGGTTCACTCTCGTCAACTCAAAGTAAGTTTAGGACATTAGAAACCCCCTGCATCACCTCTCTCACATACAACTATATAGACTTCATGTTGCAATATTTATATTAAAATATTTGAACGGTCACCTTATTATAATAGCTACATTACTTCAGATCAATCTCTCTTTATAGTTACAATCAAAGATTTCAAGGTGACCCTCTGCCTTTCAAGTGAAATGTATAGATTATATGTAACCTCAAATAATTATCACAGGGGGTCATAGCCTGTAAATAGTGAAATTGAAAATGATGTATCCACCCACTTTTCTAGAGATTGTCATAGAGTGTTCTCAGGTTCACTTTATTTGAGTACAAGCAGAAATTTTTCGGTATCTACATTCAGGCAACCTCTATCTCATAATCTACTCTGCGGTCTATTCCTTCTTTCTCTACACTTTACAGCTTTGGTTCACAAATAACTAGATAAGTGTCATTGTTGCTAATACCTCCTCTCGGGAGAATACATTTTAACCAATGTGGCTTATACTCCTGCAAGGAATAATTCTGCATAATAGCAGGAACCCACTTGTCATGACAAGCTGTGCCCCTGGAGGGGAAAGCTACCCATAGGTCTCCCCTCCAGGGGCACAGCTAAGAATTAAGGCTAGGGGGGTTTAAGGTGCAACTAATACTGGGAGGTATTGAATACCTGCTAGGGTAAGCGGGAGATGCTGCTCTCCCCCAGAAAATTTTTATGATAAACAGTTCAAAATGGTGAGTTTTATGGTTTTCTGATGGATATTTTATTAATCATTACACTATTCTATAAGTAATATGAATCCAATTAAGTAAAATGGATTAAAATTCAAACTTTCTGCAAGCTTTTGGAAACTATTTGCTGTGCCACTTATTTACATTTACAAATTTTTATTAAAAAATCAATTTCCACAATTACCCAATATCATAGGACATTTTTCCTATCACAATTATGGAGATATTACTTTCGCTTATGGGTGATAATTAAAATTGGTGTAGTGTCCTTTTTTACTGGTCTCAAAGGTTCTCAAAATTCTTTTGATAAAGTTGCTCTATGGTAGTCTGGAAATTTTCATCTGTAGTCAGTCACAACCTTCAGCAAAAATTGTTTCTGGCTTTCATTTTTTGTTAGAATTTTATAAAACTCTTCCATCAATTTAACTCCTCTTTAAGCAGTAGTATCATTGACTACTTGCATGTGTTTTACTTGCGTTAATCCTTGCTTATATGCGTCGTCACTTTTCCAATTAACTGGATCCTCTGATAGATATGTCACAGGAATATGAAATCTTGTGGAAATATTTTTTGAGTAAAACGAAAAATATTTTCAAAAGTGGAGACAAAAATACAAATGATAGATGTCTCAGAGTCAGATATAACGGATAATGCAATGCAGGATTTTATTTCTAGACACTCACAGAAAATTTTTAACCTATGAAGTAAATTAAGTGGCATAATCAAAAAAATATCACAATGGTTTATTTATGAAAGACCATGGTAAAGACTGTGATTGATACTGTTTGCCAAACTTCAGGGAATGTAAAAGCAGGTCTGGCAGAAGGCATGGGCTGCCACAAGGTGCATTCCAGCAAAAAAAATTACTCTCATTCAGACCTGTGAATAGATTATCTCTCACCTTTTTATCATCCAAATTGGTCTTCACTCTGTATACCTATATTCACATATTGACATTTAATTCACAAAGCTGTTGATTGATAATCATAGGGACCCATTCCTTACCTTACGGTGGTTTTGCTGTTACTAAAAGTTCTACAACATTTATTTAATAGGATAAATTCCTGAAACTAGGGGTATGGATTGCAAATCGATGAGATTTCATGAATAACTCAATGGAATTCTCACATCAGAGATCATTATTGAGCGAAATGTCTCCCATCACTCCAGGGGCAGATCCAGGATTTCTTTCTGGGGTAGGGGCACAAGCAAGGCTGTATCCAGGATTTTGTTCTGGGGGGGGGCCAATGATACCTCGTGCAAAACGAATGCAATGATAATGGAACCGTATTAAAAATCTTGCTTATTTTTTAAGGGTCTGGGGAGGGCATGCACCTTCAATGCCCCCCCCCCCCCCCACCGCCTAGATTCATCTATGCATCACTCTGTTAAACCATGGCATGAGCTTTCAAGAGAAATTTTCATTCTTTGAAATTATTGAATCACCCTCTTCCAATTTTTTGCAGAAACTCAGGAAAATGAACACTTATGTATAATGGTAAAGAATGGCCATTTTACAGTGCAGATTTTATTTTAAATATTGAATAAGGAGTGAAGAAGATGAAATGATTCAGGTAGTCTTTGAAAAATGTCATTTAAATTGTTTAATTTCACATCACTTTTCATTTATATCATTTTTTATGAATGACTTTTATAGCTATCTTTTGTATTCCTAGTTACTATCTAGGTTATTGTAATTTTTTGTATCATAAATTTTATGGTAGTTTTCATACACGGATTATGGTCTTCTACCTGATTAATCTTTTTTTACAATGATTTCTTTCTTTTATGAAAATAATCCATCCAGAATTTTTTCATTGACCAATTTGTTTGGCAAAGTTACTTGGATGTTTGGATCGTGTAGCATGGCTTCTGTTGTTGCACTCAGTGCATTCTGATTTCCTGCCCAGCACCTGTAAAGAAGAGGAATCTTGTAAGATTTTTCTATAAAATCAGCACTGATTATAAAAAATAATAAATACCGGTAGTTTATTATGTCTAGTTCAATATATCCTCTCAAAGCATAAAACTATGCATTGCTAGATACATGTAAAATTATGGCTGAGAGAAGATCCATCCAGCCTATTTTTAGTATGTTAGACATGTTTTGACTATCTTACATTTATAGCATTATGTAATGACATTTAAATCACATAATTTTATGAATGGAATTCGCACGACTCACTTCATTACACTGCGTACAACTCATGCATTACATTGTATTTTATATTTTTCCTATATGTAGACAAGTATCACCATAAAATCCTTTGCAATAATGTGGATTTTTTAAATGCAGTTCCCTAAAGTTAAGCATGGTAGGCCAAATGTTTTTACAAGTACAGTTAGAGATACATGTTTTTACATTTCCATGAAAATAGCAAAAGTATTGCTTCTTGGTAGACCCTGGCTAACTCTTCAGTATTCTCCTCCCCATAATTTTTTTCATGAGAGTTAGAAACACTAGAATAGTGTGCTTTGTTGTCATCTAATTGATCCTCTTTAAATACATGTTGCGACCTTGTTGTTCTAGTTCAATTGTCTTTGTAATTGATTTTCTTAATGGAATGTGTCTATGTTATACTTTCAAAGGATACTTAAATTTTAATGATAAAAATCATCATTTATTATGTTTTTTTGATGTTTCTGTGATGTGTCAACTCACCGTCTTGTCAATCCATTTCCAACATCCCACGACAGAAGGAATCGTGCTCTGTTTGCTGCTTCATTGGAGCCATCAAGGAGCAGGCCAAATCCTCCATTGATTACTTCTCCCCTATAATATGTAGTTTCATGCCATATCATGAGTTTTACTTTTTGATTCCAGATACATATTGAACTTATTTGGATGTAATGCTGCCATTGGCAGATCTAGGGGAGGGGGGGCACGGGGGCATGTGCCCTACCCCCAGACCCTTAAAAAATATGCAAGATTTTTACACGGTCCCCTTATTATTGCATTTGTTTCGTATTACAAGGCATCCTTTTGCCCCCCCACACCCCCCCTTCTTGGGTTTTAATGAAAGCAAAATTTAATTTTCTGTGGTTTTGATCTTCAAAGTGATGTAGCAGGGTGTATTTTTGCCTCTAGAAAAACAGAAGACTTGGAGAAAAATAGGGCATCTTGATGAATGATTTCAATGTTTTACATGGTCAATATTTTTGATATCCCAAATAAACTGATAGATAGGTTAGTTAACTTTCCTTTCATATGCAGTGAAGCTGATAGATTTATTTTAACTCTGATTGAAAATTTCATGAAATTTGTTAAAATTCATTAGACAACAATTTCTATGGGACTTATGATTTCCTTATGATAAAAAGAATTTTTTAAATCATCTTCTTTTTCCTTACCATCCAACTCCACCCCCATTATGCAATGCTACCCAGGATGCTCCTCGGAAAGAGTCACCTATACAATTTTGAACTGCCATATCTGAAAAAAGAGACACCATTGATTAGAAGTTTCAGCAATCCTTTTCATGATTATTTGGGATGTTTTTAATGAGTTAAAATTCTTGTAATTGTTTTTTACTTTTTGGTGTAAATATGGGTTAGCTTTGGAGCACATGCCGTCATTTATAATGAGATATTATTCATATTTTATATTTTGTATTGTTAGCATGTGCAGAAAATGATTTTTTTCATCAGTATTTTAAGCATCAACATTGTGCTATGATTTTCATGTTAATCTGAGAAAAAAATAATGATTTTAGCATGGCATCTGACTGATGTCTTGGTTTTACGGTGAAACTCAAATATAGAAAAATGTTTTATCTTTTTGCAAGTATTCATCATGGTACATTCAATAATATATTTGTACTTATTGTATTCAAATGGCCGAAAAATTTTCTTTACAAATAACCTTTCTGTTCTCCATAAGAAAACTATTGAGATGTTTAATTTGATTTTTTGAAAAAAATATTCCCTACAGAAATTTTGAAGTTGTGGAAGGATAAGTGATGAAATTCGTAACTCTAGTACTTGCCTGCAGTAAATGCTGATCCATCCTTAACATCAGATGTCTCCCTGAAAGGACTATCTGTGCCACTTACATCATGATGATCTCTGCTAATTACCACTGGTCCCTTAAAATTAAATATTCCCCCATGAGACCCTGGAAGGCTGAGAGATAGCTCATCACTTGGATAGTAACAGAGGGTTCATGCGAAGTCTGTGAAGTCATGGAAATGTCAGGAAAATTGTCAGGGATCACTCCAAAGGTGTGGCAAAAAAGATGAAAATTGTGGCTGAATATGTAGTATGATGCTGCGATCGAGCAGCGATGTGGGAGGCTTGTTGCCTTCCTGGCTTGGCAAAAAGGGGCGGCGCTTACTTGGCACTACTTGATTACTTTCATTAAAAAAGTGCGGACTGGAAATCAGGATTCAAGGAAATTGAAAATGGAAAGTTGATGTGAACCCTTTTACATTGATCTATTCTCTCGTTCTATATTTAAATGGAAATATAGACTTGATAGCTGAGGATAGATCTCACCCAGCACTAAACCCTTGGCACTTGAACTGCACATAGAGTTTAGGCTTAGATGTAGCAATTTCCTTGCTGTGGGAAACCTACTATATTTGAATGCAAGATCATTTATGCCTTTCCTCTTCTGTGTATAGGCAACACAAAATACACTTATGTATGTACCTGTTGCAACAACTCTAGGATATTAAGGTTAAACTCCCTTGGGCACCACTTCGAAGAGATCTCGAATGTTATTGGCGCGAACAGAATACTAATGAACGTTGTTGTGCCCATACCAGTTTGATAAATTTATTCATAAGGCCCATAAAAACAATAACTTTGTGTTTAATTTTCTAATTTTTCTTCTTTGCTGTTCGTGGAGAATGAAAAATATTGTTCTATCTGTAAAGTTTCTTAAGGAAGAATTTCACAGAAATTATTGAATATTTATGACATTACCTTTCCTTACCTCTTTGGCCATTGTATCCTAAGTCGGTTTTTGGCCTCACCAATGACACCCCTCCGCTCTTCTCTATCCTCTGCTACCTCGGCATTGGTTCCTGATGGAGTTAAATCTTTCAGAGCTTGGCTCTTCCTCCGTAGTCTTGCCCTTCCGATTGGTCTTCTGCCTTCTGAGTAACACTGGTCAACAGTTTTAATTGTGGATGTGTTCTCTCATCAGCATACATGTCCAGCCAATCTGAGTCTTCTGCTTTTTATCCTAGCTACAGCATCTGGATGATGATATAAATCTCTCCAGTTCTGTTTTCTTCAGATTCTCCAGCCTACTTCGTCTTGTTCAGCCCAAAATACTTTTTCATCACTTTATTTTTGAAAACTATTAGCTTCTTTTCACATTTTTTACGGCGTCCAAGTTTCTGTTCCATACAAGAGTACAGGAAGTATTTTTGAGTGAGATTTATTATGACTTTCGTGTTTTTTTGATAGTAGCTTTGACTCAAACACATTAGCTATGGACCAGTAGATTGCTGAAGCTGGAATTATTTATTTTAGATTTCCTCCCCTCCTTGTCATCATTTGTTATTATTGTACCAAGACTTTAAATTCATCAACATGTTGAAATTAAAATTTATCTACTTTAAGATTCACTGCCTGGTCATCTGCTCTTTCAGTTCTTGAAACTTGCATATATTTTTTTTTATCTTGGTGTATATTTAGTCCAATCTAGTTTGCTACTTGTACTAAAACCTTTATTAAACTCACCAGATTGTTACTGTACCCAGATAGAAGTTCCACATCATTAGCATATGCCAACACATTTATTTTAGTGCCAATAGTATTATGTAACAGCTTCTTGATGTTTTGTTATTTTAAGGGAATCTTATGACTCCAAATTGAAGAGAAGGGGTGAGAAGCCATCTCCCTTACTTCCCCTATGGTTACTTCTAAGTTTGAGGTACATTGTCCATTTATTTTCACTGTGCATCGAGACTTCTGTACTCACATTCTTGTCAGATTGAGGAGTTTATCAGGTATGTCAAACTCTTTCAAACTTTTCGTACATTCTCTTCCTATTCATACTATCATTTGCTGTATGCAATTCTACAAACAGTAGATGAATATGTATCCTTGTTATATTCCCAATATTTTGAAAGTGATTGCGTGATGGCAAATATTTGGTTTGTTGTGGAGCGGCCATGGATAAATCCAGCTTTACCATCTTTTATATAGACTTTTAGCCTATTCAAAAATATTTTTGACAATGTTTTATTAGGTGAGCCTTGAAGAGATAACCCGCTGTAGTTGCTACAGTCCATTTTATCTCCTTTTTTATATAGGAGTTAACAATGCTTAATCTTAAATGATCTCTTAATTGCAATCAGCAGGCATTGATCTTTCTTTCATACTTCCAGGATCAATTTATGGTGATTAATCAGAAGTGTCTTCTCTCCAAATTTGTAATTCTCAATAAGGATATCAACATTTTGTAGAGCTTTATTATTACTAAGCTGTTTGATGGCTTTATGTACTTCAGTTATTGATGGTTCACATGTGTCAGGTTTTACATTTCGAAAAATGTCCTCATATCCTAAACTGTCACTGAAGTTTTCATTGTAATTAAGTAATTTAGAGATGCACTATTTTTATGACATTTAAATTTTATTTTTTGGTATCACTATGTCACATCACTGGGTAGTGTAAGCCGTATAGGGACTCTATACCACATAGTATGTTTTTATATATTCTTCACCAATCATTCCATCCAGCTATTAACGGTGTAACTCATGATCTCCATTTCTTGTATTCTCTTATCAAATTATCAAAATATCAATGGTATATTGATGAATAGGCTGCATTAATGTGTAGTGCAAAATATATAGACATCCAGCTAACCGAGTGCAACATTTGTGGCATTTACTCTAGGCTAAATATTGGACATCAAAAAGGCAGAATAGAAAAAGTAAAGTATTTATGAAGAAAACCTTTTATCACATTGACATGCACAGTAGCTCTAAACATAGAAGACTTAGCATTTAAAATATTAATACCTTTATTTCCCCCTTTGATACAGCATCGTTGAATTCCAAAGCAATTTCAATCCTTCCTCTCCAGTCTGAATACAGTATCCTTGCTTGCGAGCCTACTACCAATTGGTGTTTTCCTGCATTTTTAATCCATCGTAAATTATCTGAATATTGAGCGAATGCTGCTTGTGAGACGGCACCTATATTTCAACAATGGCAATGAGGGTCGAGTTACTATCAGCATGATTGGCAAAGTACGTAACATTTTCATCATGTAAATTTACCAAATTGTTAATACATTACTTCAATTTAAGCATCCCAAAAATTGAGATCAAATGTGTAGTTAGCATTAATTTGAAAGGCTGGAATTATTATTGGATTGAAGTCCTGTTAATTTTAATTTGCATAATTAGCACAGATTCATGCATCACTATTTGGCTAACCTTTTGAGATTCGCTCTATGACGTAAGCAGCAATTTTGTCAGTTATGTTTAGATCCTCTGGCAGTCCACTGGTGCAAACCCATCGGAAAGGTCCAAAGCCCAGGGAGAAGATGTCTCTGAAAACGCCATATGAGCATTATTTATTAAAAATTACCATAGATAATGAGACTATATTGTGTTAATAATATCTACTGATCTTGATAGCTATGTTTATCATATGCACCTTCATTTCTTTTGTCAGCGATTCCTGAATAAAATTAATGCCCCAAGGCTGTTGCCTGAAGTGGGATTGGTTAAAAAAGAAGGGAGTAACTTGAAAGAAATATGGGAGAAACGTGTGTGATACAGACCTACGTAAATTGGTTTGTAGTAAAATATTTAAAATGCTGCAGCTACAAAGTTATACTTACAAAGGCATAAAGGAATCACTGGGCAAGATAGAATGGACAGCTGTGAACCACCAAATTTAGGAGTGGTTTATTAATAATACATATTATCCCTAATATACTAATATTTACCCCATAATGTCTTGTACGTATGATGGATAGCGGAAGGAGAGCACATCAGCCTCTTCCTCCTGATTGTTCACTGCATTTATTTTCTTATTAACATCTGCACCAGCCCTTCTTGCTTCAAGGAGGAAAGCATTGCCGTAATCCCAAAAGTATGCACCAGCCTCGGTCAACTTATTTATGGCTGCTACTTGACGGCAGAGACTTTCTCTCACCAGTTTCTTAAAGTAGTTTGCTTGTGATGGATCACCTAGAACCTATTGAATGGAAAGGTCTGATTGGCATTTTGTATGGTAGTATAAACATGAAGAAAGCTCTCATCTGATGCAGTTACAGATAAGGAAAATGAGAAACATTCCTCACTTATTTCAAGGATACACAATTAACCTTTAGAGCCTCTTCAAAAGATATCTGCACAGGATAGTATCCTCCACCAAATGGATCATGGCAAGATGTCTGATCCGATCCTAAGTCAACCAACCGCTCCCCTGTTCTTTCCAGCTCATCAGCCAGGCGTTCCCAAAGGGCTACTACATTTCCATGATACCCTATACTTACTGCCTGAGAAGAAAGGGATAGAGTCATTGAAACATTTTTTTACAGATTTGTGGTATTATAAATCAGCATAATCGCTAAACATTGATTAAGAAATAATGCTGGTCATGGAGGTAGTAAAGATTTCCCATAAATGGTCAAATTATCCTTTTTGCAATAGTGATCCATCCCACAGGACGAATAAATATTTCATCCTATTGTGAATGAGCAATGCTCATTGAGTATATCATTGGGATGAGGTATGCGAAATTAGTGCACATTGTATGTGAAAGTCATGGTATAAAGGAAGTGTAGGTGCACTGTATCTAGTTGCATATAATGTGAGTTATACTTCAGATAAGTTAGGAAAAAGACAAAGTTTTGTTACTTGCCTCTTTATTTTTCTTGGCTATCCTTATTCTGTTAATCAGCCGATCCAAGTCATCTTCAATTTCCCCTAGCCATCCTTGTTCATGTCGTTTTTTTAGTGCTTTGTAGCTCACCTAATTTTTAAAGAGCCAATAAAATTAATTAGCTTGCATGGAGGCCAAATTATTTTCAATTACTGCATAATTGCTTTGTTGAAATTTATTGTTTATTTCAGTAACCTTAAATCCTATATTAAATGTATTTATGAGGTATTTTATGGGTAAAATGCGATGGATATTTTTTTGTTTTTCATGTTTGACAGCATGGCTTCATACTGTCAATAATTTATTGATAAGGGATTGCTCAGACAAAGTGTTAATGAGAGATAATTAATTAATTTTCAAGATTATGTATGAGTTCTGCAATGATACTCTATATCTGGATGTGTACAAATTCAACCCATGTTGCCGACCTCTGCAATTATGCCAACACACCCAGCTATCACTGCAGCTTTTGCTTGGGCACCACTCATACCTCCTAGACCGGAGGTAATGAAAATTTTTCCACCCAAATCATTCACTCCTAGATATTTCCTGCCTGCATTGAGCACTGTGATCTGTAAAACAAAAATGAAAACGGAACAAAAAATTATTTAATAACCAATGACTAAATAAGGAAATCCACATTTCTGTTGCCTTTAACTGACTTATCAAGGTATCATATAAGTTCAGATTAAAATATTCTTGTGCAGAGATTAGCTGTATTATTTCAGCTTGCTTTGTGATTTTTAATGTATTTTTTAGTGTAGACATGCACGTTTTGGAATTATCATGAATCACTGTTGATAATTAGGCCCTGGTTTTTTCTTACTTAATTCAGTGATAAATATTCTTTAAATTTCCTTGATGAAAATTGACAATGTTAATTCATGGGAATTTTTTTAGAAAATACATTTTAGTGATGAGTAATAGTTGTTATGCATTAAATATTTAGCGACTTTGGTTAATAATTTGTGCTTACTGTGGTTCCATGGACTATGCCCTGTGGCCCAATGTAGCAATAGCTTCCTGCTGTCATCTGGCCATACCTGTTGAAGTTTAAATGGAGTTTTACATTGAATGTTAGTGCTTTTAGTTATTTAATAATTTTTTTATATTAATGATCAATTAAAATTTATTTACTTGAGAAACATCCTTATATTTACTTTTTGTTTGAGGACCAAATTTTATTACTGAACTAATTCAATGATACTTTGATCTTTATTTTCTGCTAATGAATTTCATTTGAACACATTCATGATGATTTTCTGTTATTCTAAATGCAGAAAGTTTCTTACTTCCCCAAGTTTAACAAATAGGAGAAAGTTGTCTGTGTTAGAAAGAAAATGAAGTATTTCTTACATTTAGAGGTGGGTTAAACTGTTCATTTTGATGAACTGTTCACTTTGAACTTGTTCGGTAAAAAGAACAGTTCAAAATATCTATTCGTGGCGAACAGTCAGGGTCATTCAGGTAGAAAATACTGTTTATCGGACGTTTTGAGTAAATGAAGGCTTAGTGTGGTATCAGATGGTTTGTGCAGCTTGTCATAGTAATTTCAAGCAAATTCTGTCCCGGGCCTTTACTTGGTCATCTGTGTGCAGGACAATATCTGCTGTCCACTTGTAGAATAACCCAGAAGTAATATTTATCAACCCAGCGTCTGATGTTATTCGTGTATATAGCACCAGAAAAGTTTTAAAATGCTGCTCTTATGAGCAATGTAGACTTTCATACACAGCTAACTGTTCTTTATAAACATTTTTAGTATAAACATCATTTGTGAATCTCTCTCTAAGATATCTTAGGTATCTATCCACTCTAATGATGCAATTAACTGTCAATAATAGCATGCGTAAGACGGTGAGAAATAATCGGTATCATTGCTAAATTAGTACTTTTTGTAGAATGTAAAAAATAGAGGAATCTGTTACACCCATGGAATTCTGTAACATATTTAAATATTAAACATTGAAAGCAAAGAAAGAGTTAGCCCTTTTGAGGTGTATTTATGTGAAATTAAGATAAGTGGTCACAATAAAATACATAAAATGTGGTGACGTGAAAAATCTAATATCATCAAATAAAATCGCCGTCGGTAACATATTGTTTTTATTTCTTCGAAAATGATGGATATATGCCTCCGTAGACTTTCTCCGAAAGATTACCGAGCGCTTCCCTTCGATGTCTAATTACAATTCAAGCAAGTAATTTGAGGAAAGTTAAAGCCAAATGTTTGTCTCTCAAAATCATAAGTTCAGACCTCTTAAAGCAATGCACGGTAAAATATAGATTAACCCAGGTAAAAGTCCCCCCCTCCCATTATGAAGAATTTAATAGCAAAATATATGTTGAATAAAACATAGTTAAACAATTTATGTTTAACTTTTCTGTTTGATCAAATACATCTTTGCATTAATATGACTAATCAAAATAAAGTTTTAACCTAATGTTTAAATTAAATTTGAACCATAGCAAAAATTACGAACAGATAACCGACCCGTAAATTGACCGCGAAATTGAACCATCGCATCCTGTTCATCGAACGCGAATGTTGAAATGAACACAAAATCAAAATTAACGCGAGAGCTCAAATGAACAGCCAAAGGAAACGAACGGCCTCCTAAAAAATAAAGTCCTCCTAGAAAAGAATACCCTCCCCAAAATGAATGCTGAGGGGAAAAAAACGCCCTCCAAGAAATGAATACGCTGAGAAAAAGAACGGCTAAAAAGAACCTAGCATTTTGCACACCCGTTCGAACCACTCAGCAGCTTACTGTTTAATGAAGTGTTCAGATTCGGAGGGGAATGGCAGAGAAGGAAGGGGAGGGGCTCAGTCGTCTATGATGCACTTCGACGGCCTTGGGTGATCTGCGTCATAACTGCCATCTGTTGTCGTCACTATGCACTTCATAGAGTAAGCTGCAGTTCAAATACCTCTTGGTGAGCATACCTGTTGGACCGAATACGCCGAAATTTTGGAGCGTGTACATGAACAGTGAACAGGGAGTTTTAGAGAACTGTTCATTTTCAAATCGGTTCATTTCAGTGAACAGTCCTTTTAGGCAGTTCGGTTCTTTTTGACCCATCTCTACTTACATTGTTACTCCTAAGGCAAACATATCATCATATTGGTCTCTCGAGGAATAGTTAGGAATGACCATCCCATTGGTGATGACCACTTTTGGTGACAATGGTGGTGAAGGGAACAGCCCTAGCGGATGGCCTGAATACATATGAAGAGTTTGGTTGCTCTTCATGATTGAGAGGTAGTGGAGAACAAGTCGGAACTGCAGGAAGAAAAAATATATTTTCTTACATTGCACAGCATGGTATAATTATTTTATCTGCAAGCGAAGTTTAAATAAGTAAGTTGAATAGCCAGTTATAAGAGGTTGTGTTTAACTCTTAGACTGCGGGATAGTTTTTAAACATTTTGTTTTTCTGGGATGGCCGGGAGAGTTAAGCCGCATTAGCAATCCCTACAGTGAGGAAAAGTGCACTTGGACTCTACCCAGGCAACAATAAAAATTTTGGGAAACTGAAATAGGCAGTCGAACAATGGTCAAACGTTTAAATACATTTTTCCAACCGTCAGGGTACAAAACGTTCCCGCAGACTAAAGGTTAAAGCATGGTATGAAAAAAATCATATTTCATCATAATCATAATCAAAATTTCTATTTCCTTTCTTTTACCGGCACACATCATAATTCGAGTTCTGGTGAAGTGTGAGGGAAAATGCAGTATGTATTTCGGTAGTTATGAATTAACGTGGTAAGTCCATATTTTTTTAAAATGTTTAAATGTTTGTGTATTCTCGGTTACAATGGTGAATCCATAGAGTAAGGGAAAATGTTTCTGTGGATAGTTGTTTGCCTGAAACCAATAATGGAATCCTTCGAAACTGAACATATTCTATAGATGATGTACCAAATTTATACCTTTTCAATGCCCTCTTTTAAGTAAAATACGATAGATTAATTACTATAAATAGATATAGACAATATATCTCCCAGGTGATTTATTTCTTCATTTAAAACCTAGTTATGAATTGCATATTGTTTATTCTCTCTTTGAGTTCCTTTCCCCCCTCAGTTATGTCAATATCATCCTCTTCTTATGGCAGGTAATAGTGTTAAAATGTTTTAGTGATATGTAACTAATCTACCGTAATAAAATTTTCTTTCTCATTAATCAGTACTCAATTTATCCAAGTTCGGGATGTAGTACAAGTACATGCTTACAAAAAAATTATTATTGAATGGTTACATACCTGAGCCCAGTTAGATAGGCATTGACCATTCCCACCGTATGTTACCAGCTCCTGAGGAAATTGTGCTACTTTGACATCCAGATTATTCATCAACATAAGCATGGCAGCTGCACATTCAATGCAGTTTGCCGGGTATTCTGATATAGGATATGCCCTGAAATAGAAGGTATTCTTCTTAGGTATGCTTTGTAGGACATTGCAACTTGTGAAAGAGAATGTTAGACATAAAGGAATGATGGCAAACTGTTTTATATTTTCTATTCATATTATGTATTTACTGCACTATGTGCGCAATGAAGCAATTTAATTTTGACCGAGCATTAGTTTTGTCAGTATTGATGATAGAAGGCTGTATTTAAAAAAATTATTTTTTCACATTTCATGTCACCCCTGGGTACAATAATTCGATCATTTAGCAAAAATAAGGACTATTAATGTTTTATGACATAATGGTAGATATATCACCATTGAATTCATGAAGTTAAATCCTCTGATTCAATTTTATTTAGGTTCATTGCTGAAGGAAAGGTTTTGGCCTTGCAAGCAAAGCAGATAAATATATTAGGGTGGGTTTCAAATAGCTCTCTGTACTCACTTCATGGGTATATCTGGCATGAATCTGTACATGTAGATATGTCCATAGAGTTTAAGTTCCTCTGCAAACTCAGGAGCAAGGATGTGATGTGTCTCTGGAGGGAAGTACCGCAGGGCATTCTTCAGTGCTTGCTAAAATATTTTGCCATGTTTGAAAAAAGGAAAAACATGTAGAATTGAAATGAAGATGAGTTCTTGTTTTTCATTTCATTTGTACACTTTGTAACTATTAGATATGTTTGCTTCTAATCAATTCTGTAAATTAATTTTTGCCCCTATTTTCTTGGGCATAAATCCCTCTTCTCATGGGCTTCCAGCAGGACTCCGGCTACAGAATATCTTAGTAACAAAAAATTGATGTCCTTTACATGAGGATTCAGGCAATATTGTATTTAAATGAAATGCATTTAGCTGGGAAAATATGAGGTG
Organism: Ischnura elegans; assembly: GCF_921293095.1. NCBI lineage: Eukaryota > Metazoa > Arthropoda > Insecta > Odonata > Coenagrionidae > Ischnura > Ischnura elegans. Next base: position 74,341,773 of record NC_060249.1, on the reverse strand, counting down.
CACTATGTCCACAAAACTTCTCTGATTTTTGAGCCTATGTGTTTCACATATTTTGTGAATTTTTGTGTTTGGTTGTGGCTTATTCAAGGGAAATTAATTATTAATATAGTTATTTCCATGGGGTAATCTTGCCTTTGTGTGGAGAAATTAAAATTGTTGCATCACAGGCACATAAGTGGGGAATTCAGAGACGGGAAAAGGCAATATAATGGCGTCATTCACTCATACCCATATTCGCAATTCGTTTAACGTATTCGGTTGATGGGTGGGAAAGGTTAGTAAAAGAACAAATTCTTGATTCTTCCTAATTAATAAAAAAGAAAGTATTCTTAATTCTTCAATTCGCTCATTATTTTAAAATAACGTGACGAGAAAGTGCCGCCTACTTCTCATGAGTTGGTTACGCCATTGGAATTTCGCCTCATTAAGTCGTTCAAAGAGAATCCTTCCCAGAGGGGAGGAATTACTCCCAAGTCCGACGAGTAGTGTGACATGTGTGCTATTTCTGTGCTGATTTTTTAAAGAAGTCACCTAATTCATCGCCTAAATCTAAAATTGTAAACATCACATCTATCCACCATAATAACGTAAAAATAAGTCCACGATGGCGATATTAAGGTAAAGATAACGGAGTACTCGAATAAATACCATAGATACACCGAGTAAAATTGGAACTAACTGTAAGTTCTAAAAGTTACTCCTGAGAATTATCAGATTATACTGTAGGACCCGATAGCGCAGAAATCAGCGATATCACGTTAGCTTATGGGTTATGCAGAAGCAATGAGCTATTGCTATTTATAATATCCGTGGAGTTAATTAACTACCGCCGCACTTAGTCACGACCACCCATTGTGTTGTGATGGGAGAGGAGGGCCGGGAAAACTCTTCGCGGCTCTGTTTTTCGGGCACTTCCTTTTCCGCTTTCGCCTCCGTCGTTAATGATGCCGCGAAGAAAGCTTAAAGAAGACTCATTGTCCCCGAAATCTTCGTACGGTTATCATGTTACTGTCCTGGCTGGGATCAAATGCGTGTTGACAGCAAAGAACCATGCGAGGTCGATGCGCGAGCAGCTGTGATGCGGTGATTCGCTCGGCAGGAGTTCGAGAGGTCGTTCACTTATGTGTGATAGGGCCGACGATTTTCGACGCGAATAGCTCGAGAAATTGGCGATGGATGGAGATCGGGTGAAATACGGATCTTTTGAATTTTCTAACTCAGTCACATTCGAGAGGAAATAATATGGTCGAATGAGCTCATTTTAGATACATTAAGTCAGGAATCTCCGCTTAAAATTGATCAAGGTCCAAGAAATAGGGTGGTTTCCTATTATTTTTTTATTGCCTAAATCGAAAGATTGTTACTCCTGGAGTACGTATTTCAAGCTTTTAGATTTTTAAATGACGATATCTATTTTTCGCGATTAAATGAAAAGTGAAAATTTTCAAGCGCGCGAAAACGCGACGGCTAAGTATAAATGCTGGGAAAACGCCGTGTGACGTCGTTCTGGTTCCTGCTGCGGTAAGTGAGGTGACCTTGGGGCGAGGCTATGAGCGCTGATACGACGCAGGATGCTAGCGGGTAGCAGAGTACCCTGCTAGCTGGTAGCGCTAGGCTTAAATAAGGATTATTAATACCTTATCAAACGAAGGAAAGTTTCCGACCTTAGCCAGTTTTAATAGGTGATTATTAAGACGTTTCCCTGAGCTCTGTGCCTCATGCATGCATTGGTAATCTCAGACGATGTAAAACTCCTATCTACTCGTATAGAAACTAGGTCCCTGTGACGTCACGTGGAGTGGCATCGCATGGGCGCCAATCTGGCCTTTTTCAAATGAGAATAAAATTGACCATTGCCATTCGTTTAAACTGGGATTTGTAAAACCAAATAATTTGTATATTATGAATACACTAATGGTGGGTAACGTATCGCAATCAATGCCTTTTGTTTTCTTTGATGAAGGAAACTACCCTATTGCTATAAGACTGATCTGGACCAAGGACTATTTTAAACCGTATTTACTTCTGCTAAGGTCCATTACGAAGTTTTATTAATAGTATTGTTTGATATTTTTTTAATTATTTATTATTTTAAATAATGTAATTAGAAAAATTAAACAACTTTAAAAAATAAAATTATCAAATTTTGCCGCCCCCTGAAATCTACCGCCCGGGGAACGCGCCCCTCATCTTCCTCCTGGTTCCGGACCAATTAAAGATGCGGAACGGACTTTTTTTCAAGTGGAGGGACACTTAAATACTCCTCTTTCCTTAAGAGTCCAGGTAACAAGCATAGGAGGATACCAGGTCGACGCAGTAACCGTCTCGGCTGCCTCTTATCCCTTGGCCAAGGTGAGCAGAAGTTTTATCTCGCCAACTCGTTGAGTGTCTGCGATGATTTCTTAAGGACCCTCAACTCCTTAAGGCCGTACTGCGTCTTCCCCTTCGAAGCGAATTGGGCCCCTTTGTTCATCGGAAAACGTATCACGTGGTGTAGAAGTCAATGGAGTATTGTAGTGGCTACTAAGGGGAGGGTAGGTAGTTTTGGTAACTTCCGCGGGGACTTGCTTCGTTTTCTGGTTCCCAATGGGACGCAATTCACAAATAAATAATATTCCGTTACTCATCCGTTGTTCAATCTTTAAGTGTCCAATATCTACATCAACTATATCTAACATATCTAAATACTCTGCAAATCACTGAAAAGGTGGTTGTCAGTGAGCGATCCTTCATTCAGATTCATTTCGTATTGTACATACTATTTCGTTCTGTTTTTCGAGTGTGAAAATTCATTGTGAAACAACACATCACCCAAATACGATCTCTAATAGGAAAAAGGCTTTTGAATTCCTACCATGCAATCGTGGAGGTAAGAGAAACAGGACAATATGGGGAAAAGAAATACATTTAAGGAAATAAATAAATATCCTCGCAAGGTTAACTGTAAAGTATGCAGTTGAAATAATGCAAGTGGTTTTTGTCTCACAAAGATGAAGCTAAAAAAGCGTTTAAATTTCAATCCACATTTAGTTAATCTTCTTTCCCTCATAGCCTCTCGATTCGCCTTAGGTTAGGGATCTGTGTGCCCACAGCATTTTATAGCATACTTTTAATATTTTCCCATCTATCGTTGTAAGTTGCGTAATTTTATATCTCCTTCGAGCATATACTCGTTTCCGTCATACGGCATGTTTGCATATCGTTGCTATATCGCCAAGGACTTCGAGCTCAAAAATGTCCCGACTGAGGAGCGGCAAAAGTTCTTTAAGACTGTGTCATAGATAAAGATTGTGTATGCATTGGTGCATAATTGTCCGGTATTTGTGCCAGAAACAAGATTTAGGGATTCAAACCTCTGCAAGCTATATAAACTCTCCCCAATTTTCCCCTCCAAAGCTCCTCTGAAAAGTTTCTGTGGGTACTGTCGTGGTAAGGAATGGTAAAAGAACCAAACCCTGCGGCATAGAGCAGTCTGTAGAGGGTCCGGATACAACCAGCGGAAACTATTTGTTTGGGAGACCTGAAGAGCGGAAGCCATTACGAACGCCGAGAACCCATACTGGAGCCGGAACCCTTTCTTAACGTACAATAGACCTTCTTCAATTGTATTCAGTCTAGCCTTGACTGATATAATTGATATGTAATGTATGTATGTGTGGGGGAACTCCCTGAGAGTGTAGAGTCCTGCATAATGCCTTATTATGCAGGACTCCGTGAAGATGTCTGCGTCCTCTGACAAAGAAGAAAAAATGAATTTCGTACTTTTTTGGAAGTGAAAATATACCGTTGAAATAATGCAAGTGGTTTTAGCCTCGCAAAGATGAAGAAAAAATGGTATTTATATTTAAATCCAAATCCGCTGAAGTTAATTTTCTATCTTTCCCTCATGGCCTTGAACTTTCTATTTCAATGACCATAACTCAAAAAAGAAGAAGCTGAGACTACTATAATGTGTTAGTGGTCAATAATTAAATTCCTTTTGTACTTTTTTCTGACAGACCTGGCCATGAAATCGACATTTCATTTATAATTGACACTCAGTTTGAAAATGTGAAATTATCACCTCAACTAAATGATTTTCCTCGTCGATTTTGGGTAGTTCTTTCATTGTTCTTGGGAAAAATGAATTTTTAACATCTCCGTTTATTGTACCAGAGTGGATTTTTTATAACTTATTATTGATGTGTAACATCCTGAATTAGTGAAGGCCTTGCGATTATTAGGTTGCTATCGTATGAGCTGTAACCTATTTTGCGGCGCAGATTACGGTTTACACCTGATGAATTAACGTGGAGGTACGAATTCTCGCGCAGCGCTTGGTGAATAGGTGATAAACGACAGTGGTGATGGAGAGGACTTGATGTGTATGCGAGGGTTCAGAGGTGTCTCATCAAGATAACGAATTCGACAGAGATGAAATATAGAAGATCTAGAATGGCTCCTAAGCGTAAAGAAATTATCAAACGATTGTTTTTTCTGAATAAGTGATCAGATTGTCTGATTCTATCAAGTATCGAAAATTGATTAGGAAATTCCCGAAATAATGAAATTAAAATATATTTCTAAATAGTAGTGGGGGAAGAAGAGATGCTTAAATCAACTGTAGTAAGATACCAGGAAAAGGGAAATAAGTAATCGCTATTAATGGAGTTTAGGATTCCATTCGGATATGCTAATGATAAATAAGAATAGGCACGATTAAAATAGCCGATTGAAAGCAAAATATTGATTTTTTTTCTTTCAAGTTTGTGTCCATGGGTTATAGTAATTATCTATTAAGAATCCGACGTAAAATACAGATTTGAACACCCCTTTGATTATTGAATATCTTCATATTTTCAGAGACAACTATTCCACTTAATATCACCATCAAATCAATGAGCTAAAAAGTCTTTTATTTTACGGTACCCTTTGTGATCCAAGATGGATACTCAAATGTATAAGACACCTTCAGTATTAGCTTCGTAAATTTCTCTCTACGTTACCAATATACCAAATATGATATAAGGGAACATTGCCATTATGATGGCATAGATATTGCTTTGGTGTAAGCTTTATACCCTTTAACCTTGTACCTCAGAATAATTAGAGTTGGGATAGGGGAATGTTTTACCTGATGTCTTGAATGGGAAGTTAGATAAATACTAAAATCAATTAATGCCAATCACAATCTTGCTGACTTCCGTAAGTAGAGTGGATGACATCATGTCGGATGGAAATACTCATGAGTATTGGAGATTATTCTAGAAATTATTATTGTTCGGAGTTCCACAAGAATTATTTACAATTTTAAATGTGTCTAAAATTCATCTTGCGTCCTTTACTATGTGTCAAAGAGTACAATGCTGTAGATTTACTACAGCGTAAGTCAATGTGAAATGTTTAGTGAAAGTTCATTACTTATTATTAATTTTATATATTGCGTCGGTTTCTTTTATTTTTGGAATAAGTAAAATTTCGTAGCATAATTTTAACCTCGTTCCCAATCATCTACAAGCTTCCTCCCCCCTTCTGAATAATTTTGGTCGTTCAGCTGTTTGATGAAACACCTATTTCGTGGAAATTTGTTCGCTTCCCACTTATCGGGATTAATTTAGATCATCTTGTCAAGATGTCCCAACTGTGGAGCCTGATCAATACCCTCTTCGGTCCACAGCGATGGAGCAGTTCAGCGCAGAGGTAAATTTCCCCTACTGTGACCAATCATTGACTCCTCTGTAATTTAATCAAGGAATGCTACAGGTCCTTCTTTCCCATCCCAACCCCTCTTAAGCCCCTTTGCCCCTCTTAAGCACCCCCCACATCCCCGAAACCCCTTCACCACACCTCGAGGGATTCCAAGATCCTTTCGGCCTCCCAGCGCACCTGCTCATCTTGCGAATCATCTTTAATTCGAGTGCGTTTCACCTGATGAATATCGATCGTGTTGGAGGTAGTTCGTAGTAACTATGTCATGTTGATAATCAGGCCCGGAACTAGGACGGGGCAAACGGGGCACGTGGCAAAATTTTAAAAGCTTATTTAAAATTTCTAATTAAATTATTTACCAATAATTTTTAATTTATAAATTATTAAACAATAATATTTATAAAACATCTTAATAGCAAACGTACGGTTTGTAATTTCAACTAACGCATCTAAAAATGTAGCTAACTGGTGCAAGGGCGCAGCCAGGAATTAAGGCTAGGGGGGGTTTTAGGCGCAACTAATACTTACGGGTGTGGGGGTATTGCACCAACCATGGTAAGCAGGAGTTGCTGGGTCCTCCTCCAGAATTTTTTTTTAAGAATAATGGTTCAAAATGGCGAGTTTTACGGCTTCCTGAGGGATATTTGATTAATCCTAACACTATTCTATCAGTAATACTGATCCAAAAAAGTAAAATGGATTAAACTTAAACATTTCTCTGAGCTCTGGGGGGGGGGGGGGGTTATCCCCCAAAACCCCCCTCGCCGCGCCACTGAACTGGTGTATTATATTTTAGTTGCGGCGGATGGTGAGGGAAGAAGGTTGAGGGATCAGGAGAGGGGGGTCGGCAAACTGATATTTATCCCCCTTGACATTACTTCTAGTCCCGTCCCTGTTGATAATAAGCTGGTAAGCTTGCTGCTTCTCAACTGGAGGGTTTAGAACATTTTGTTAAATTATTAAGATCGGGGTTAGACGAGGCAGTTAGTTGGTCTCATTGAAATAAGGATTAGTAGGGCCGTTATAATGCTAAAATTTTTTAACACCAAACCTAATAGCATCAACATGTATTTAAATCTAGCTGATATGAGTATGAGATGATGCATTAACATATTTATAATATTGTGAAAACGTCAAATAAGGCGTCATCACTTTTTTCCTTCTATTTTAAGATTTAAAAAATATCTCTTATGATATTATATATGAGGATTGTGGTAAAATATTTCCTTCAACGCCATTGTAGGACTGATGAATTTGTGTGTTTCAACAAGTAGTAGGGTATTGTGAAAATTTCCATAAAAACTTTGTTCCATTTAATCCAATGAATGATTTTCACTCACATGTGGGTGGCACTCTCAGCAGTAGTGAACTTATATTTCTACATTTGCATCACTGCAATTTTCATTACTATAGGGGATTCTTATTATTATAAGTTTGTGCTGAATAGTCATTTTCGTACGAGTCAACGGAAACGAAACATAGCCCTCTTAATGAAACGAAGGTTCGGGTCACTTGTTTTATATTTAGGAATTGAACTGTGCAGTTTTCTCTGGTTAATATTCTCCTTAGCAATGTACGGTAATCGTCTCCAACGACTCAAGGAAGTGGGCCTATATTCTCAAATATGATGTTGTGTTTACAATTAAAAATTTTGAGTACAATGTAGTGATTCTTCACTTCAAAATTATAATGTAATCTCAAAGCAACGGGAAAGGCTCATGGAAAATGCAAAGATTAGCTAATTTGAGAATTGAGTGGATATCTCCTGCAAACCGAACTTGAGTTTGCTGACTAATGATGATGATACAATTGTTTCATCGATTTCTTTCGCTCTTTCGTTCAGAATGCATTTACACTTACGTAATATAAAATAATTGTGACAATAAATTATGGTTCATCAGATTTTCGGAGCATTTCCATTGTTGAAGGATGAGTTGGAAATTTCAAATACTTGATTATAACTCTTGTGGTTTGCGATATACTACTTTAATAGTTAATACAATTTTGGTTCTGTATCTTTTTTGTTTAGTTCCATTTATACATACATTTATCCTATTATTTTAATAGTGAAAGTCAAGTGCGTATTTCCTTGATTGTCATGCTGTTGGGCAATATTATTTATTGCTGGTAATATTATGACATAGAATGTGACAAATTTATAGTCTTAGCATAGTTAGTACATCCCGTTTATACTGGTAAGTTATACTTTTCCAACCTTTTTTTGATGTTGAAGTTAGTGCATTTGAAATCCCAGCACGCTATTGGCCTGTCAGCATGTGGAGGGATGGATTAACGAGTTAGTGTTAATCTCGCCTCGTCGCAGCAGGTTGGCGATGGTCTTGTCACGTGGAACCATCCTCTTAATATATTCTGCAATGCCTTTGCTGGACGGTACATTTCTTGGCATCTCCATTGATTTTCCGAGTAAATTGCTTAAGAACTTGGTGAAAAATTGTGTGGTAACGGAAGAGAATCAATGTATCTTGATATAGGTATTGGTATTGATTGAAGTGTATTAAATTGAGAACTCAGTCGCATTATTTCAGAAGTGGCTGATCATTTTTTGATATACTCCAGTAGCTATAGCCGTTTACACAGATGGGGACTGTTTTTATTGGGCATGCAATGAACTTTGAGAATAAATAAAATTGTGATAGCTGGTTGGCCATTCCTCTGGAAAACCTCTGTATTTCCCTGTCTTAAAAGTTACGGAATGCCAGGTAAAATGACCAAAGATCTGTAAAATAGTGATTTGCCCTTATCTTCTTATGTACTGTCATATCTTCGATACTTTAATATCCCTAAATGCCAATCTTGAGACGTACCTTGTCTGCTAAAATTAATTTTCGTACTTTTTATTAATATATATTTATTTTCTTCGTTGGTTTTTTATTCATTGTTTCTTCATCACTTGTTGAGATTGGCGCGAGAAACTAAGTATTTCTCATTTTAAAGAATTTTTTTCCTTTATATCTATATCATCGACTGACAACATCAAAAAAAGCCATTTATCAGGCTTTCCATTCTATCCCTTCCGAAAATTGCTTTTGAAAATCTACATTTTTTTTAAAATGCCGACTATTACGTCTGTGATTGTCTAAGCATCGATAATAGTGTGGTGTTACTGGTATGTGTCTCTTTGACAAAATCCTGGATTAGTAATCAAAGTACCAAATGAATCGTGATAAAAATAAAATATAGACAAGCCGAATTTCTACTTATTGAGTAAATAGTTAATGAATGTTGTTATTGATATCCAATCACGTTAATTAAATGAAAATGGCGCTGCGGTGGAAAACTATTGAATTAAAAATATAAGAATTTAACTATCCAAATTCTGTGTACCATTGTATTTTTCAATGCATGTCATCTATGATAGCGAAAAGTTTTTGTTTTAGGTCGAGCGGTGGTGAATATACCGTCTTGTCAAAAAATCCATGAGAATCAGTTAGTAAAAAATTTGTGTTGCAAACAAAATCTTACCTTCTTCCCAGAGGGTCCCAGCCGGTGGGCCCGAACCGGGGCGTGCGGCAGGGAAGGGTCCCTTTGCTTCGGGGGCGGGAGTGGGTCTACTGGAAGCCCTGAGCAGAGGTCCCGAAGGGCATCGGCGATCGTCATCTCTTAGGCTCAGCTCGTATAATTTCTCAAGCCTTTGTTTCCTCTGTGAGGCGTTGTGTTCTTCTTTTCCCGGCAAAGTATTCTTTTTGTGGATGATTCCTTGGACTGGACTGTGGGATAGAGTTTTAAAATGGTCACTAAAGCGAGAATTCTCCGCATTATGGAATTTGGGATAGAGGCGGATCCTCAAATTAATTTAAAGCCAGGAAACTTGCGGTGGTCATAGATTCCTTTCATCGGTTGCTAAATGGAGGTTTACAGTTCCATTGCAAATACATATGTTATTTTTTAAATATTTTCTATAGAGCGCCTCTAATTGGGTGAAATCTTGTTCGCCTTGTTCACCTCTCGGTTTCAAACATGAATAATGTTTTAGTGCCCTCCTTGGAATTTTCCTCATGGATCCACCTGTGATTGATATAGTCTCCTCAAAGTAATAAACTTTTCAATACGGTATTTTGTAGCCAATTTTGATTATAATTCAATGGGTAGATGATTCAAAAAGTGTGATTTTACATGAAAGTAAACTGAAGCTAAAGTAATGCAACAATCGGATTGTCTTTTTAGGTTGTGTGTAATAGCTTATTTTTTTACCAACTACTTAGTTTACTTACTTGTGTTTTAAGGAGTTGGCTATTGTGCGTCAATAATTGAAATGTTACCAAGTTTTTTTACTAATTGATAGAATTATTAAAAAAACGATCGCGGACTAGCCAGTGTAAAACGCTTACGTAACGTTGTAACCCGCAAGTTCACGAAAAGTGGACAAATCCCACCGAGGAAAAATCATTTTCTATAACTGGAATACGAAGCCGGGATCTTGCTTATTATCACCTTCCGAATTCGAGTTGTCAGAGTTTTAATCCGGGTCTAGGCAAATGGTTTTTTTCTGTGGAACTGTCGCATTTTGAATAGTTGTTCAAGAAATACCTAAAGCTCAACTTTTTATAGCTCGAAACGGATTGGTAGTATCCTGGTTTAGGGTACGGAACAAGTAAAATGGTATTACCCTCTACCTGAATGAATTATCCTCTTTTAAAAATGATGCTATTTGTGTTCTTCTGAAGTTCGCCTCCTGGCTAATCTGCGTGTATTCCCTAACATTTAAATGTATAATGAAAAGTGTAAAGACTTAGTAATTTCGCATAAATAAAATAATTTGTGTTAAATTGCAATCAAAATATAATTATATATTATAAATAAATAATATTGATTAAAAATCAATTATATTTATTAAAAATTAATAACATATCAGTGGAGTTTATAAGATTTTACTTTACAGAATCGACTTAATATAACGAAAAGTAAAAACTTTGTAATTCTACGTACATTTTTTAATTTATATGGAATTACTAAGATTTTTGCCTTTCATTATGTTAGGTCGATTCCGCGAAGTCACGCCCGAGGCAACGAATAATCATTTTTTGTTTTCATTTGCGTGGTCGTACGCCGAGGAAGGAGGACGGGAAAATATAGAGGTGCTCGAGGTTTGGGTTTTGAGTATAATGTTGATGGTGAACTGGGCGAGGCGAATATGATGTGATGAAGTGCTGGGCATGGTGGGCGCGGAGAGGAATCTTCTGGATGAGAAATGGATTTGATGGAGCGAGAACTGAGATGCGAGGGGATGCTAAAAAGCGTATTAATTACTAAATTAAAACTTTTCCTCGGCGATTTTCCTGGAATAGTTTAAATTTTCTTCACGGCCAGCTTTAATAAATCTCGCATTGTCTGTAAAATCGGTCGTGAAGTAAAATTAAGTGTTTGTGGAAAATTGACAGTAACTTTTAATTTACCTACTGATATGCTGTAATTCCACCAGATAAAGCCTTAAACAACTCGCTTAAAAGTGTATAAAATGTTGAGTCAGTGGGGAAAGGAGAAGAAAAGGATTTAAGGAGATAAGGAAAGTCAAATCATTCTCTCTTTAATTCTACCTTGTTGGTTGCTTTGGATAGGCCCCAGGTTAAGCCTCAGGCGTGTGAATATCCCTTATGCAGCGTTCTATACTAGTTCCATTCCCTGGATTACCTTGTCCTTTGAGTATTTTGATTAGTGGTGTCCGAAAATTTCACCCTGGATTTCACCCAGGTGCCCCTCGATTAGCAGCCAAGTGATCTACCCTCTTGGCTACCACGCTCCCCTTTTATAGAGTAATCAAAGGCCTTATTTTGATGTGAAGAGGGAAGTTCGATTAAGGAGGAGGGACAGGCTGTGGTGATTCGCCAAATGCTCCTTGTAAACCTACCTTTACCGGTACTTCACTACTTTAATAATAACGCAGTCGTGGTGAAACGTCCTTGCGTCGCCTCAACGCGGAGATAGTGTCACCGGTGGCTGTGGCCGCCAGAGATACGGGATGGGGACGAAATGACGGTACCTCTGCTCTGATCCCTTCCTTCCGATATCAGCTCGAGGACTTGCTCGAGAATAAGAAATATAGCGACAGCAGGCTGGTGCGGCAACACGTGACTCCCCACCTTACCTTCCCCCCCCCCCCCCCCCCCGAGTGTTTTCCCCTGGCCAAACACCCATCCATTTACTCTCGGCGTAGCGTTTGCTTTCGCAGTTTCATTATCGCCTCCCCAGACTTAAACGATTCGACCTTTCCCTTCACCCTCGCTCCCTCTAGCGTCCCCTCATACCTGTCACGCCACCTACATCCCGCCGATATATGTCGCGGTCTTTCTCCGAGAGTAAGTGTAAGAAAGAGCGAATATCAGTCTATGCTCATGCGAACAGGAGTAAAAGAACAAAGTCAAAGATCATGTGATAGGTCTGATTGAGCGACTGCGACGATGACGTTTGTTTTCATGTGGTACATTTCAAACCTGCCGTGTGAACGGCGGTGATATTAGCATTGAATACTTCGAGAAATAACTATTCCCTTGGACCGGGAATCGAACCACGAGTGGCTATCTCGGCTACTCTGCGAGCCACTTCGCTATCAAGATTCGCTAATTCCCATGCCATATTTACCGGCCCGGCGTGGTGCAAAGTTTTTTTTACACAGCGATATTATTATTTATTTTAGCTTAAAATCATTGGGTATCATTTTGTATTTTAAAAACATTATTATGGAAGAATAACATAGCTTCATTTCACTTTAAGGTACGAATGGCCCTAGAGTCGGCACTTAATGCCAGTAATTAAGTTGGCCAAATTTCGTGGTGGCAAAAACGTATATCATTCGTCAAATCAGAGGTTGGGGAGTGGCTATTTTAGACAGATTGCGGCTATACAAAATAGTATCGCGAAAGCTCTGGGCAAATCATCAACAAAAGCAAGAGGAAAATTGAAAGTGGGGGAAGGGAGGTTCAGAATGTGAGTGTGTGGAAAAACGCTTTAGTTGGGTGATGTCAGTGTGTGTGTGTGTGTGTGTGTAAGAAAGGCAATGCTATGCGGTCATATGGTCATTCGTAAGCCGAAGTTATGGATGGTAGTTCACCATTTTAAATTGTTCATGGAATCCATATAAAACACCGACCCTTCTACACAATTTTGCAAGCCTTGTTATTTATTGTTGAGATGAAAGAAAAATAAACTGGCTGCCCCACAGAACTGTAACGAAAGGTTTCGAAACCCAACGGAGAGATCCATCATGTTAAATTCAGAGGCATGATATCTTTTGAGCAAATTCATTAATTAATCAATTTTATTTTTAAACAATTTCACTAGTGAAAATGAACATGGGGATCTTGTACGTATCAATTAGGGCTGAACCGAATTGGAAGACTAGATCTCGTTAATCCTACCCCTGGGTGAGTACAGGCCTGGATTACATCCGTGCACGAAGGGACCTCAATTTGCGCCGCCCTCCCGGAATCAATGGGCTCCACAGTCCGCTTAATCGTTGATAGACATGTCTGGATGCAGTGAGCCGCTCAGTATGGCGTCCGTTCGACCCAAGGGAAATTTAAACCGACGGTTGTAGCCTGTTTGCTCGCTGTCAACCGGTTGAGGTACTGCTTGGCAGGGCTATCCCTCAAGTGTGCTTGATGAAGAAGCTGGTGTGATGGTGATGAAGAAAAGAGCATTGAGTATGTGAAAAACTTGAATTCGGATGAAAGCCTTGTGTTAGAGAACAAATGGGATCCACCTTATTGTTCAGCCGTTTGGGCGGAATGAAAACATTCCAGCATTCGTGAAATTTTAAACTTCGCACCACTTCCGATCGACGGGTCTTCTTTTCGCGACGAATTTCTTTTCTACAGATTAAGCTATTGGCTTGAGATTTTCCTGGAGTATAAAGTAAACTCTTTTATCTTGTATGATATACGGTACGACATGGTGAAAGTTCTTAATATAGTTAAATGATACATTGCAATATTTCCACAGAACTTATGCGAGCACGACACGCATCGTTGCTTCATACAACAACATTATCAAGGGCTCAAATAAGTTCTGTAGAAATTCTGCAATGTATAATTTAATTAATATTCACTGTTCGTTATAAGATTCCCTTGAAAAAGCGACCAGCAACGACGTCGGGAAACGTTGGGGCCACCTGAAAATTAACGCGGCGAAATTGCCTAAATTTTTTTAGCTAACATAATATTGACTCTTTTAAATATTTTCCTGTTTTTCAACTTTGAAACTTTTACCTCGGGTTTTCCTCAGTTGTAAATTTATGTTTGAGATCCAGGAATATACTATCGAAATTCTTATCAATATACGCTGAAATTTTCAAGAACATGATGCAAATTTTGAACGAGTTATAATTTGCGATAAAGGGCAAAATTCAACCGGTCGTGGGGAGTGATGAGTCTTCTTAATATCAAATTTCTCTTGTAAACAGGAAGTTGCAACATCCGCTTGTTCACTTCTACTTTCCTTTGTAGTATAAAATTTGAGCAACTACCATCCATAACGCTTTTAGTACCTCTGCCGTCAATCACATCTTATAAATACTTCTTCAATGCACCGCAATAGTTCCAAACGTTTTCACGCAGTTTGAATGTGTTCTTATCTTCCTTCATTTTTGCCGTCCTCACCTATATTTGCCGAGAAACCTATATTTGTATTTCGCCTATATATGTCCTCATCGCTCTGTGCTTTTCTCGAACTTCCCGACCCGAAGTTGCGTGTCGTATTATACGTGGATTCGTGCCCTTGGTGTTCAAAAGTGAATTATCACTCACAAATATTTGAAGCCTTTACCCAAAGTTTATTCCCATTCAAAATCCTAACAGATCAATCCAAGGGAATAGAATGAATTATTGAATTTGTACATCTAGCATAGCCAAATTTTAAGATATCACCAATGTCTAAGGAAGGAGAGGAGCCGCTTGGTGAAGGCACGGGTGTATATCGAGGCGCTTCGGTATTACAGGCCATACGGCCCGTGTATTTATCAAATAAATATTATCATGTACTTTGATACATTTGAGAGACGACTGTGAAGTGACGAGTGATGACTGACCAAGCGTCTTCACCGTGCCATTATTTAGGAAAGGTGAAACTAGGATGTTTTCAGCAAAGAGGAAGGTTTAACCGTTGTCGAAAGTGCAGTTCCCGAGGCGTAGTTTGGCATAACTGGCTATTCTGAGACGTAAAAGAAATACACATTTATATATACTTAGGGAAATAGAATTATTCGATTTCTGGAGTATTACATTTCTTTATGAGGTTCTTCATGATCTTGCTACTATTAAAATATTCACTACCTAGTCTGAAGCTTCATGCTTCTGATGTTTTAGGGCACATTTACTCGGGAGGAGCGATTGCTTGCAGTAGAATATGTCGATTCATCTTCAGGATTTTCTGCAATCCATTTCAACACCTCTTTGACGGGCGATACAAGTTAAGTGCAATACCAACATCATCTGGGATTAAGAGAGAAGTGAAAGATCACGATGTCAAGACTCACCTCAGCTTAAATTTGTTATTTTGTTTCCTGCTGCCTTTGCTTCAAAAATGCTCTCTTTGCTTATGCTCGGATTAATCTTGGTAGTGTAAATTTGCTAACATATCGGCTTTAAAGTAGCTGTTTAATCTAAGAAGAAATTAGCTACGTCATATTTTCATGGAGTTAATGTTTGGTTCCATGAAACTACTTGTGTGTAGATGTGTAATAGGGGCGGATTTAGCATCAAATTTGGGGGGGGGTCATGATCTAGGTACGAGGAGAATGGAATATCCTCCGGGAGAGAGGGGCGTTCTCTCTTGTAAAATTTTTGATAATGAAAATGATGAAAAAATAAGCATATCCCAGTTAATGCTCCCTTTGGGTTAGCCAACTAAATTTTAGACACTCAAATCCATGCTCCCTAATGCCTAAAAAGTTAGTGCATAGCTTATTTTATTTTTGAGCTTGTTGTTTTTACTGTAGGATCTACACTCTACGATAAATATAACTCAAACATCTCTCACGTTTGGGACTCGTATGCATGAATTTGCATACTCATTCCCTTTACTCATTTACAAGGATACAAAAATGTTAAACTATTGATTATAAATTGTTGATAAAATTATCATGACCCCTTAAAACCCTCCCATTGAATCCGCGACTGATGTTTTGTTCGTCATAGTGATTAGTTGTGCATACACCCTGACGGAGAAGTCTTTACTATCTCAAAATGGTTACCTGCCTTTACTATTTAATTGGAATATAATGAGGTCCTTCGTCGAAATGTGAGCACCTATATTTACACTAGAGTTAAGTGCTTAATCACTGACGTATATTTATAATTAGATTGATTATCAACTGAAAGCACTTGACATAATATTGGCGTTTGATATTTCTTTCTAAGCAACAAACTTATTGCAATAAGATGTGGTGAAGCGAAAAAGAAAACATAGTGATGAAAATAGTACATTTGACAGATTGAATTCTATAAGTATTACTATAATTACCCACAAATGTCTACATAAAAAGGGCCTTTCTAGCACTTGTAACTGCACTCCTCTGGAACAGGTTACACATTACAAATACTTAGGTATAACCATTGATCAGTATTTGAAATTTGATAGACACATAGTTAAAATGAACAGTAAACTAAGGAAAATTAATTATCAGATGTATCAAATTAATACCCTAGTTCCAAAGAAAACAAAGATTATGATATATCACGCACTGGTTGAATCAATACTACGCTACGGAATTACCATTTGGGGAAGTACTGCACAATACTATCAGGACACTGTTAAAAACTCAAAAAAAAATACTCAAATTAATTCACGCAGGGATTGAATCAACAACAAACCATAAAAATGCAGGTATTTCCCTCAAGGGTTCTCCTGATCATAATAAATCTTTGTATGAAGAACTCGGTATACTAAAGGTTACTGACCTGTACATTTATGTGTTAGTAATTAATAATTATTTCAACAATACATTAAAGATTCACAAAGATTACAAACACTCCATGGAAATGAGAAATCTTACTCATTACTATGTACCGAAATATAATAACAACTATGGTAAAGGTGTAATGAATATTAAAATCCCAATGGCAATAAACGAGTTACCAGATAACTTGAAGAGAATAAAAACTATTAGGGAATTAAAAAGTAAACTAAAAAAGCACCTACTGGAGAGATCGTAAAACGGTTGTCTTATTATTTCTTAGATATGTTTTTGAGTGTCATAATGTAATACTCTATGTGGCTAGGGGGTATATGTATATTGTCTATGTGTTAACACTTAATAAATGTTTTGTAAAAGTAAAGATAATAATGGAACCTGCTGATAAGCTTAATGCTTAGCGGGACCATTAAAATGCAAATAATGTAGCTTTCATTCAAATGTAAATATTTAAAGAAACAAAAAGATTTATTCCCCTGAAAGTGATTTCTCAAAAAAGGAGAAATTTTTAGTGTCTACGGTTAGGAATTTTTTAAAAGTGCTTCAATAACCTTTTCTGTATTAACATGATGCGAAACTAACAAATATAGAGCAGGTACCCACAAAAAACTCGTAGTTCATATTTTTTCTTTTTATTTATTCCCTATTTAAAATTTACTGTTTACTACACATCTCATGGCATTCGATATTTTTGTTGAATTTTGATTTTAAGATTGAAATTTGAAAAGTTACTTTGCTCAAAAATTAAATCATTTCTCGTTTCAATGTTTAATTATTACAACTTTTCCCGTTATTGTTTTCACGTATTCTCTCTACGAAACATTTACGCAGACTTTAGCTTTCAAATAAATCGTCGTGCACGATATTTTAATTGAGTATTGGTTGATTTCACGATTGGGAAATTCTCCCCTTTTCATTAAATCCTACATTATTTTGTGAACTAAATTGCATGTGGTCTTCGATCCTCAATATGAGTGGCATTGCTCATACGTTTTTCCAGTCCTTTTATAATTTATGTATTGAATGATTTTTTGCAATTTATCTAAGCAGGAGAATATGTATGCCTATTTGGAAATATTGGCTTAATTTTTATATTTGGGACTGGTGCAAAGAGTTAAACTAATCGCAACATTTAATTGTTTCTGATAATCATCAGAGCCTTACCGTGTAGTTCTATGCCACATAGAGCAGGTTCTATGTGCTTTGCTCTGGACCGAAGGTTACAATGCAGATCTTATTCAAGGTTCTGCGAATCATCTCTCCTCCGTTGTATATTATTAGCAGAATTAGACAAGGCAGACTTACAAGGTATTGTAATATGAATTTTTATTTTGAAGAGAAAAATGGTAACACCCATCTGTAATGACTCAATGATTCATTACCAAGGAGATAATAGTGGTTGAAAAGTAATACAATAGTTATGAATTTGAACCTCTGGACATAGTTGTGAGAGAAAATCGAATCGTAAAAGAAATTTGGACGAAAGAATACAGTTTTGCGTGACTAAAATACATAAATTTCTTCTAGTTTAAAAATAATTAGAAATAAATAAAAATATTACAATAAAAGAAACCATGGTCAAAAGGTAAAGCTATTACTAGGATTATAAAAGTAAGTTGGTTAAAGACCCTATAATTGTTTATTCCAAAAAAAATTAGCAAATGGTAACGTCAAATTTCTGGGTTCTATCACGTGGTCACGGGAAATGACACTTCCCTGATGAATAGATCAGTCAGGACTTCTTCCTTTATAGGCTCAACAAGTTATTGGGGGATGAATAAATTATATTTTTTTAGTTTGATATGCCGATAATATCTATGAAATGACTTATTAAAATGACATAGCTGAAGCGAATCTTAGAAATTTAATAATCCGTCATTTTTTCACTGTTCGCCAGATTTTAATTTTTTAGTCACTTTAATTATTATCCTGATGACTTTTCGAATAACTGCTCGCGTAGATGGTATTAAATTTGATATTTGTATTAGAAATTCAATTCACAGTAGGGAAATATAAGTTCTGCCCAATGAAATCAAAGTTTTGAGATTTACGAAGAGAGTGATAATTAATAACCATCAAATTATTTTGTTACGTTAGATATAATCGGAAATCTAACGAATTATCATGTACAGAAATTTTAGGATTGTTATGATGTTTTATGAAAGTGTATGATATGGGATATATATTTTGCGTATTACGCGTACTGACGGATTACTTTTCTTTGTTTAAGATATTCTGGCTTCGTTTTACCTTCCCGGATTATTGTACTCCTCAAAACCAATGGCATAAGTGCAGATTTCTTGAAAGAGCATGCTTGTCCTGCTTATATTTTGATTCAAACATCGCGCTTGATCACTCCGATGAATATTCACGATGTGCTCAATTTGTTGTTTTTTGAACACGTTATCATAAAATAATCACGATGAGTAATATAGAAACTATTTTTTTTAAAGATTATTATGAATCATTGTATTATTTAGGACTAAAATATTTCTATTCCCCTTTTACAGTCCCATTAGTCGAAAACGTCGAAACAGCGCCAGCCACTGTTTTTGAATTGGAAGAAGTTGAGACAGGGGCCGGTAGATGTCGGGGCGCGGCATAAATCCTCAGAATCTCATAGCGGTCTCCTCGATCGCCATCTTAAAACCCACGGAGTGGGCACAAAAGAGGAAAGGTGCAAGAAGTGGTGTGAGGAGATACGAGAAAGACCGTGGGGACGAGGACGAGGTAGGGGAAAGAGACGTTCGGTCGGTCGACTCTCCTCCTGCGAGATGTTGCAGCGCTCGCTTTGCGTGAGTCAACTATTGTGACTGCTTCCATCGGCCGCCGCAACGGAACGCCATAAAGGGAACGACCCCCGACAGACAGAAGTAAGAAGCCAAAACGGTTGTGTGTATGAGTCCTTAGTCTTCCACGCGTTCGTTCCCATGTCTCGGAAGAGGTTAATCCTCTCTCCCGGATTGATCCGGTGAGTTTGGCTCAATCGCCGGAGGTGTGAAAGAGAGAATAGTGAGTGTTGTGAGTTCACCTCGTAGCCGTGGGTGCACTCGGTGGTGAAGAAACCTCGACGGTCGTGTTGGCCTGACCTAGGATCCCCTGCCTGCTACCAGTGCTCTAAACATTGGTCATTTTCCAGGCGAATTGACCATCGTGTGTGTTCCCCAAGCCTGAATCCGTGCTCCTACACCGGTCCTTCCTTCAACTGATAACACCTTTTGCCCACTGTTGCTGCTCGTCTCGGCAAGGACTGCAGCCAATTGTTCTTCTTTGTGTCGGCACCGTCCATCTCTTCGTCCGTCCGGTGCTGGAGAATTGCTATTCGGCAGTTTCGCTTGAAGAGTTGTTTTTGGAGGTATGTACAGTTATCATCTCTCCTGTCTTTCTCCTCACGTCTACCGTAGACCACCGGCATTGTTCTATTTCTGTTTCCCGTTGCAGCGTTGTCTTCTCCTTTTCTCTTCTCTCATTTCGGCGTGAGAAGTCAGGAGATGAGGTAGGAATTAGAAAAGACGGCTTGGCCTTCTTCCATTCAATGCTCTTTCCGCCCGATCCACCTTCTCACAGTCGGCGACTGATCTCATCACTATCACATGGGAGTGTGGTTATCTTATGTATCTATCGCCTCTTGTTATCGTGATTGTTTCCACGGGGGCAGTTCGTACGGCGATAAGCGAATGCATCGCATGTAGCGGTGCCGTGGGTCTGTTTATTGTTTTTGGACTGCGGTTGGTGAACCTCGTGCGAAAGTACGGGAGTGAGTGTGTGGATGTCTTACAAGTTTACGTTCCGTAGCCAGTGTCATTGATCTCTCATTTCGTCTGGGCTGGTAGGATGTTTTCGTGAGGGTGGACGAGGGAGGGTTTTCGGTGGTTTTATAGGGAAATGGTCCCTCGTTTGCGGAACCACGCTTAATTACACCCGCTTCCCCGGAAGTCTATCCTTACTCCCTTTCCCCCTCTTTTTAGCAGTCCTTTAAGATTCTCGTAGGGGATTTTTCGTGTCCATATTTGGAATGTTAGGCATTTCCTTCTCTGCTGACAGATCTCGACCTCCTTGTTTTTTGTATCACTGTTCTCTTAGTGATCAAGATTGTTTTCTAATGTTGTATAGTACTACCTACTAGTATTAGAACTACCTACTTCTTTTCTAGGTTGCTTACCAGCTGATTCGGCGTACTTGTCTGAATTATAGTATTTTTATTAACGTTCTCCATTATTTCAGTCAGGACCTAGTTTTTTCGTATATACCCTGAAAGTACCGTCTAAGCTTTGTTTATAGGTATCAACGTAAGATCAATTAGATGCCCGATGCTAAATTGTCGCTAGATATCGAAGTATACCGGGCTATTTGTTTTGGGATTGTGTTTAAGAGATGCGGTTTGACAGGAGACAAATAGAATGAGGATTTCCTCGATGTTCTGTTTTAATCATTCGACAATCTCAATAGTTATCATTTTAATCATCGCCATTAAGTCAGTTATTCGTTAATTCTATTTGTCTGCAATGGCTCCTGAAGATTCAGGTCCTGCTCAGGTCTTGCCATAAAAATGTTTGGTATGACTTTCTGTGAAATTCCGAAAGAA
The DNA here is from genome assembly GCF_921293095.1 of Ischnura elegans. Taxonomy (NCBI): domain Eukaryota; kingdom Metazoa; phylum Arthropoda; class Insecta; order Odonata; family Coenagrionidae; genus Ischnura; species Ischnura elegans. The sequence goes on along the minus strand of NC_060249.1, from coordinate 74,320,576 downwards.
ACAAAGACCATATCCGAGTCTTAATATATCATTTTTTTGGAAACAACTGCTCCGGACGTATAGGCTTCAGCTACATCTTTGAGGTGAGACAATGTGAGTGATTTTATGAGTCGGTAATCCGTCCATCATTTCTTTAAGCATAAATCGAGCCCATTGGTATCACTTTTATGCTAACGTGAATAATTGCTCGTTGAAAGCGCGTTTAAAAATCCCGTAACCATAGATGCTCCTATTCCAGCATGCGCCTGACCTTTCCCGCCCACGTAGCATAGTAGAAGTATAGGTGTGATATTTTGTTTTGTAATTGGGTTACACATTTTTGTGCCATGTACGAGTGAATCTTCGTTAATTTTTTTTACCTTGGATGAAACCATATTAACCTAATCTAAGTCCTTGTGGGAGGGTGGATTTGTTGAATGTGATGAACTTCCGCGTCTGGATAGCCGAGGTATGAGGAAGTCTTGACCTTCTCCTCCGTTTTACGTTCGCTTTTCGTCGTGGGTATCAGAATGGGCTGTTGCTCACTCGTTAACAGTGATAAATTAGTCACATAGGATTACTGATAGTGATATGATGTTTTCATATTATTCCATTTCTTGCGGTAAGAGTAATTTGTGCATTACTTTTGCGGTCTTGCGTGTCGTTTAAAATTCACCCTATCAGCTTAAGTTACAAGGATAGATCTTTCTTGAAGGAAATAATTTTCAGCAGACTAGAGACGAGTAAAGTAATCAGTTAGTGGATTTTAGGAGAGGTAGTGAGATATAACCCCTAGCAGAAGTAGTAGATAGGAGAGCAGAGTGCAATGAACCTGCTTGTGTAGCATGATAGTAGTTATTTACTAACTTGATTACATTTCTCCCCTTGAATCGGAAGATTATTTGAGAGAATAGAACTTTGATGTGGAAGTAATTGCACCTGAATCGTAATTGAAATTTCGATCTCATAATGAGAATTTAACCCTCAAGGAAGCGAATGAAAAACCAGCTTTGAACTCCCCTATTTATTGTCCGCAAAATCGTGGCTTTCATCCTCTTAAAACTTGCCTTACTAGTTGTGTAATTTATCTGCATTTGTAGTGTAGTAATACAATGCCATTTTATCTCTCAAAAATAAGTTAATTGGGGTATTTAGGTCATGTAGAAGTTTAAGATGATTAGAATTTGAATGACTGCACAGTTGGATACTTTGCTCCTGATTTGTGAGGATAATCAGTTCATCTTATTAATTTTGACTCTGTATTAATCGATTAACAACTCCTATTATTAAATTTAGTGTGTGTGTAGACTGATGAAGCTGTATTTATTCTTACTACGTCAAAGAAAAATGACTGAGGGGGAGAATTTTGGTATACTTCTTTTGTCTATTTCTCTGCCTAAATAAGGAAGCTTATTATTAAAAAAATAATGAATGATAAAAATAAATAGTAACAAGGAAATAGCTATTTTTATGTTTAATTATTTATTTTTTAAATGTTTTACTGGAGAATCTCGATGAAAACAGGTTGAATCTCATTAGGACCTCGATGAAAAACCTATTTTTCCTCTGGGGTCGGTTACCACCGCCTGAACTTCCCTCAACTGCGGCCCTGATTCATTCTGAGGGCACATGTGCATCTATTGAGGTCGTAATTTCGATCCCAGTCGGGAGGAGACTTAGACTTGGGGGGGCAGTGTGTGTGATAAATCTGATTTGAACCCTCGCGACGTGGTGCTGAGGACGATCGAGGCCTTTACCCCAGATTTGCGGTTGTATTACCACGTTGGACGTTGCATGTAGGACAGTTGTTTGCACTGGGTTTGTGATGTGCTCTGCGTTCGCAAACGCGGGTCGAAGAGCGGGAGTTCCGAGGAGGAGGTCGTCTTTTCCTCCTCCCCCTCACCCCTCTCCGATCTTCCCACCCGACTCTCTCTCCTCCACATCTCGAATTTGCCGTTGGTCATGAGTAACGTCTGCTTCCTCTCTCTCTCTCTCCCTCATCCAGCTCCGCTATGTTCTCCTCGTTTTTAATATGTCCGTGTTTACGAGCGCGGCTTCGGTTGGTGGTGGCGAAGGGAGCGGAGAGAGGTCCTCGAGTGTGTGTCGGCTGTCTGCGGGTTGAAGGAACGCCGGGAGGGAATCAGCTGCATCTCCGCGAAGACGGGGAGAGCCACCTTTGCCCTGCATCCCTCTCTCCCCCTCCTCTCTTTCTCTTAACTCCGGGTTAACCTCTTCTCATCATGGGAGTGTCTGCTCGTTCCCACCATCTTCGTTATAATCCTCTTCTTCCCCTAGTGTCGAGTCTCAAAATACGTCTGATGTAAGGCTTACGTATGGATTTATCAGAAGTAACGGTGACAGTATTGCAGATGTATTATATAACTGAAAACTTCAGGCTTTACTTTGTGAAACCTCTCCATGTTGGAAATAATGAAATAAAACTTTGTAAGGTTCACTATTATTTTAATATGGACAAGACCCGGGTTTCGTAAAGTATTTACATCTTCAGGTGTTGTAACTACGTTACGAAACCCGGGTCGTGCCCATATTTAAATATTAGTGAACCTCACAAAGTTTTATTTCTTTATTTCCTGATGGAGGGATGCCGACTTACAAAAAATATTGGGGGGGCCCAAACCGGGGATATTGCCCCGGGAAATTTTACTAGTAGTGAGTTTTTAAGTTTTTTAAGCATTTTAGAAGAGCCATATGATCAACATTATAACACTGATAACTCTAATCTCGATATCTGGATACTCCGGGAAAAATCGACAAGCCTGACACATTTTTTCCTCATACCCATAACGAACTTTTGAGGGGGCTCGGGCCCCCTCAGGCCCAATGGAGTCGGCGCCACTGTCCAGATGTATTATGTTTTTGGGGGCTAGATCAGTATAAGATTAAATGAAATACTACCTCTTTAGCATGATATTTTACACACCACCCCATTATATTTTTTGTTTGAAATAAATGCAATATTAAAAAAATAAGCAACTGCGATATTACTATTTGATGGGTTTTAATTGCTACGATAGGTCAAAGAGCGGGCGGTCGACAGCTTGAACGCTAAAAATCTTCTTCATTTCAGGAAGGGAAGAGGTTCGAGCCAATCTAATGTTCGCCCCTAAGTGGTAAAAGTAATGAAGAGTTTGAGGGGTAGTTAGGAAGTAGTTAGTAGTCATTTATTTGTAGGGAAATCAACCATTTTGGCATATGTTTACATTTATGAAAGCAAATGAAGAATGGAAATACTGTTATATACAACCTTCACATGGCTGTTAAAAATATTTTCTCAACTACCAGTCTCCCTGGTGGTCAAGTGACTCCTGATTGATCCTCGTTGAGACTATTCTCGTTTTTTAGTTCCTTACATCCGTTACACTTTGATCTCTACATGATTCAAGGGGCAATACATCTCCCTGGACACTATCAGCCCTGATGAATTCGGTTGTCGAAACGTCGGCAAAATTCCAATTTATTACCCGGCGGCAGTCCCGAGAGCATTATGCGCAGTCCTTTCGTGGGAGAGCGCCGAATCCTTCATATATGTGCATCAAAAAAGGGAAATACAATTTACAAAGTTCACTGGGTTGTGAAATTTATTTTAGCCCAGTACGGTTTTAATAATCTCTACGAAGACGCCTACAGAAAAGGAACACTTTTGCCGCGTCCGTCCTGATAGAATCTTTGTTCTTCTATGTTCTTCTCAGTTCTTCTATGAAGACGGTCGTGCCTTCGCTCTACCTCTCCTCGTTCTCTTAGTTCCGTGCTTATCCTCGTCACATCACAAACTGTCTGCTCCTCCCTCTCCCTTCGTCAACATTTTCCTTCTCTTTCCTCCGTATCCTGCGTTACGATAATATTCTGATGTGTGGGTGACCGTATGGATTCATTTAAACAGAAAGGTATTCATGATACACGGCATCATAGGGACCTGTATGCTGTAAAGAAATAAATCTAGTTATTGAAGATGTTAAGGGAAATATTTGCAGGAGCATGAAAATATTATATTTACGGAAAGCCACCATTTTACTTGATTGCTTCACAGAGTACTTCACCCCACCTCATCCAACCGACATTAATGGGTTTCACTGATTGGCCAACGGTTAAATGGCCGGGTGTCTGCTCATGGTCAGGGTATGTCTAGTTTTTAATTTTCGCTGCCTATTATGAGTGTGGAGAAGAATGGAGAAAGTGAAATGGACGGATAGGAGGAGAAATGAAAGGGTGACCTAGTGGGTGAGGAGAGGCAGCTTTTGGATGGGATACGGAGAAGACAGAGGGTAGGTATGGATGGAGCGAGTCCTTAGCGGGGAGGGGATGTCGAGAACAGTGTTAGAGTGTAGAATGTTCGGTGAACGAGGTAGGGATAGTGAAGAGAATTTATACATTTTTAGATGGAGTGGAAGAAAGTAGGCCAAGGGTCTTCAACCCGAGGGCCTCGGGCCGCATGCGGTCCCTAGAGGTCAAATAAAATATTGTATAGCGCCACACAATATAAAATGTATATCGAAGAACTCATCAAAAATAAATTGTGTAAAAAATCTCATTGATTGAACTTTTTAGCCAATGAAGACTATTGAACTTTGATATTATGTTTTTTTTTAATTTTATTGATGTGGTGGTAAAGTTAAATGGAGCTTAGTGGCCCTCAGGGCGATTTGAAATTATCGCCGTGAGGCGATCGATTTTTGGCCCTTGCATTAAAAAAGGTTGAAGGCCCCTGGAGTAGGCCTTACAATGAATTGAAGAGGGAAATCCTTGGAGATAGGGGAGAATGCTAGAATAATTTTTAAATACTCCATGCAAGCCTAACGAAATCGATAGAATAATAATACTAATAATAAACCGTTTTGGCCTTTGTTTACGTGAAACAAAAACTTTTGATGATGAAATGTAATAAATGTGTCATCCATCTTGCTATAAAACATTACGTGGCATTATAAAATCGTTGCAAGGACATACGCGCTAGAGGGACTCCTCGGTAGAGCGGGCCACCTTTGACCTCCGTCTCTTCTCCACATCCTCCCCTCCGCGCTCTTTCCTTTGCTCTGGATAACCTCTCCTCGTCACAAGACTGTCTGCTCCTCCCCTCTGCCTTCGTCATCATATTCCTCCCCTCATCGTATCATGTGTCACAAGATTCCTCTGCCGTGGGGGTTTCCGCGTACATTTTTAGGAATGTGAGTTGTTTCCTCCCGTTGGGGGAATGCGGGCAGGTTTGTAAGCATTTATGGTTTCAGAAGGAATCCGTAAGGGAGGAAGGCGGTGCGCAGTGAATGCATCTTTCTCATACCTCGTGTAGTATCAGTAACTTCTCATCGAGCGATGTCGTATTTATTTTGTTATATTTTAGGTCACGTTTATGTTTTGGCTATGTACGAGTTACGGAGTAGATTTAAGGTCTGGATGAGTCTCGTACTGAGCAAGAGTAAGATTATAAAGACGCGTTTGAGACATGAATGTTAGGTTTGCGTGAGGTTGTGAGGAAGAGAAAAAGGACTTATAGATGGATTGATTGGGAATAGGCCGGATGGGAAATTTGGCATAATGCTCCATTTAACCTATCTTAACCGTTAGAGCACTTAGGTAATGATAGTCTCTAAAAGTTAGAGGAGAGACATCACTTCTTCCCTTATAAAGTACCTGGAATTTAGTTGGTCTAATTAAAATTATTGCTTAAATTAAAACTTTAGTATTCGGAGAGTGAATTTATGGTTTTAAATTCCAAAATAACCACAATTTAACCGATTAAAATGAATTTTATTGCAGTTTAAACACAAATGCCATAAGTAATAAATTGCTATTACACTCTGGCGGACGTATAGGTGAGACGTCAGAAAATGGGTGCTCTGTTGTTATCCTGTAAATCAGGAGTTAGAAATTGTCAAGTATGGAACCATGGGTAGAAAAAAGTAAGTGCTGAGGGTCAGGAGTGGAAAAAGGGTAGTGTATGGAAAGAAAGAAAGAAAGAAGAAAGTATTAGAAAAAAGAAAGTGTTGTGAGACAAAAGAACTCGTGATCACTCTTATCTAAGTCCGTGCCTCAGACTTCTATGATGAAGAGCCTCGGGTTATGTGTACAGTCACCCTCGGTGGAATCACCTCACCCTCGGTGATTTAAAAACCCTTTTGTGTTGGATAGTCATTAAGTACTGGGATGCGTATCCATGAAATATTCCTGTGTAGTATCTGTTACTAGGGATTTAAATGCGTAGAAGATGCACGTGTAGAAAATATTGTGCTTCTTGATTCATGTCTGTACGTTAATTAAATATTGTTGAGTCGATGGAGACATTTTTAGCATGGTTACATGAGTATATTCATCGCTGATAGCATCATTTCCTCGAAGTTCTCCTTATTTAGTTTTATTAAGTTACATCTCCACATTTTTATTTGAAAGAGCACTGTTCCGTTTGAAGTGTACTCAGTACTTGGAAAGAGTATTTTATGTATTGCTACGGGACGATGCTCGTGTTTTTTTCAGTATAACGAAAGCGTTTGTAAATTTTCTTCTCTTAAATTTACTGACCTACCGTTTCAATTTAATGATGTCGAAATTTGATTAGGCAATAGGTAGGGACACCAGGGAAATCAGTATTCTCATTTCATTATTTTAAATGGCCTGGTGGCCTTTCAAGGTCCCAAAACACATATTCCATGCCAAAAACCCTCCTTATTATATCTATTAAATTTATCTTACTCGAGATATTTGGGTATGAGTTTTAGTTAGGTGCATAAGTGAATGATGAGCGGAGAGAGGTGAGTGTGCTAAAAGCATTTTTTTCTATGGATCCAACTTCAGCTTGCGTGTTGCGTAGAAATCATGTCATTGGGTTTATGCACACGCTGTTAAAAGTATGTGTTGCATTCGATAAAAATGAGAAAGAAATTGATTTTGTAGGTTTATTATGGTAGTAATGATACTCATTTAAGCTACACATACGATTTCATGTTAAGACTCTTCATTGAAGCTTTCTCGGTAAATGGTTGATAAAATAAACTTTTTCTGGTCTTACCGCGTACTACAGATTATCTCCCGACGTTTCGCGACCCTGTTAGGAGTAAGTATAGGGTAGCATAACCCATTCTAATAGGCCATCGTAAATATTTTGAATGGAAAAATAATAATCCTGTTTACTTTATGCTTTTATTACTCCCATTCGTAATTAACTGGCTTTAAAGCTAGTTTTTAAGTAAAATTGTGGTCGACTCCGAGTTGATAGACAAGCAATGGCCATTTATTTGACATAAGAGATATATGTTTTAAAATTGAAGATAAGACAGGAAATGAAGGTAGTTTTTAATCGCTTTAAGTATCAGTTATATGTGTTGCTATCAGTAACTCCCTTAAATTCATTGTCCTCTATCATGCCATCGAGAAATTTTAAAAATCCGACCAACTGTTAGTTGTCCAATATGTTTGGAATTAAAGTATTTGTGGTTTTATGGATAGCTTGGCAGGTTTATTCTCCTCAAGAATGTTATGGGTACAATAGGGTTGGAGGAGTGGAGGTAACGGTATTTGGTTCTATAGTGAAAACATGAAAACTTAACTCCATAGCGAAATATTTTCTGACAGTGTTCGTTTTAATAGGAAATAAATAAATTTTCCCACCTTGAAGGATTTCTTGGAGCAAGAAAATTAACGAAACTCGTGAATTCATATTGTTTACAGTATATTTATGCAAAATTTCTATGCAAAATGTTTGATAAGCCTTGATGATTAAATCCAGTAGACTATTTTCTGGGCCAATGAATGTGAATACAGCAACATTTAAAAAAAATAGTATGAACGAGGGAAATGATAGACAGTAGGTCGAGGTAAGAATTACCGAATGGTATCTTTTGAACGACAAGACGATGCAACTCCCCACCTTAATTTTCTAAGACGACTATTTACCGGCCTTGGTTTCAATAACTTTGCATTATCTTCAGGTAGAAAATTGATCCCATTCCTATTCAGTAATCCGGCGGGCCCCTCATACCGTTCACCGCCTTCTCTCCTAACCTACTTAATGCTTCTCATTTCTTCATCGTTAACTGTAGTTTCAATCGCACTCTTGATGCCAATTTAGATGAAGCGGCTGATTGATGACTTCAAACGATTGCAATGAACCGTCCAATATATTAAGATATCAAAAGCAAATTTTGCTATGGAAAAATCGAGAGCCAGTAGGATGGCACTGTTGGTGGTTGGCTTCCAAAGGACTTCGTTGACATTTCTCTGTTTTGGAAGAATAAACTGGGAGAGCATATATTTATACTTGCTAACGAAGCCCGGAATCTTTATGATAAAATAAAATTTAGTGGGAAGTATTATCATCTACAGTCAAAAACCCTGAGATAGTCTCGATACTCCTCAATTTTTTAATTTTTCATTTTAACATTTTTATTGTTATTTTCTCCCTTAGTCACTTGGTCAGTAAATTCAGGTATGGGAAATCTGTTCTTCCATTGAAACTCGTCGTAGTGTTTGCGCTTCTTCCCCTAGTTTGATCGGTTATTTGGGAAGTCTAACAGTAGTTCATGTACTCCAATGAGAGCTTGGGGATCATTTTATAGCTGGATAATTATTTAATTATTTGAGTATATAGGTCCTTACGAAGGAAGCATCTTCTCGGAATTGCCTTGCTGTTAGCTCAGAGGTGCTTCAGGCATGTGGAACTATGCACATACATACTTGCTTTTAGGATAGAATACTTATATTTTTTTCACGAAATTTTCGTGCGCCTTGGCTCGTCCCAACAGGAGAAGGAAAAGGAAGCAAGAAGGGCAATTTCCCTACGGGCCAACAAATGCGAGCCTTCTTCCATCCCGAAGCACAAAACCATGGCGTCTGTGAAGCGTGTATAGTGTTTCAAGATGGTATAATGTGTGATTCTAATTGATTGTAGCAATCTTCCAACTAGACTAGGCGCAATTAAAATCTTGTACGAAGCAAAGGTTTGAAAAGCATTCCCATTGCAACGGTACAGTAGTGGACCAAGGGCCCTGAGCCATATGAGTATCGAATTAAGATCTAAGTTCTTATCGCTCCCCATATCAGTAAATATAGATTAAAGGAATGATAGATACTGAAAGTTGATCAATCACCTGGCCGATGCTTCGAAACGTAGCGATTAGTCTATGCAACCCTTTTGAATTTTATACTACCTTTATTTCACAGGAAGAATTTGACATTCTATCGCATAAGGTTCGCCATCCAGCAGCTTAACGGTGTCTTTCGTTATTATTTTTTCAATGCGCTCGTCTTTTATAGGACTAGCGTTCTGACATCTACTCCCACTTGCTGTTGTGGAAGTTGAGGCACACAGCGTAGATTCCTCTTAGGTGCATGAGGGGAGTGTGTTATTTCTCCCTCGAGACGTTGCCGTCTCCGCGTTCTCTTTCCTGCCTTCTCGTCCTTCGTCGACGTGAGGGGGTGGAGGAATGCTGTGGGAGGGGTACCGTCGAAGAGGTGACTCCCCTATCCAACCGAAAGCTCATGCCAAAAATTCGGAAGTCCTCTTTCTCTCACTCAAGTGTTGTCAGGGGGAGCGATCCCCTTTGGCACGGATTGGAAGGGAGAGACGGCTTACCGTTCTCGATGAAAGAAAAACTTTTGTTTACACGATTAAACTTGATGTATATTTCTCCAATCAAGTCGTCATTATGTAAATTTAATTATTTTTTTGCATTTTCCGTCAGTTATAACATTTAATCAGGAACCCCGGCGCGCCAGAGTAACTTATGGGGGCGTAGCTGAAGCATAATTTAGCGCGTCTATGATGTGAATATGTGATGAATATATTTGTATCTAAAACTCATTGAAATACTTACTGGGCTCTAAGAATAAATAAATATATGTGTTAAATATTCGTGTTTACTTTTTGTCGAACTTTTTTCATAAAATTTTCTCATCCTTTTCTTTTGCCAATAATTTAGTCCAACTTTTACGCTTTTTGTTGGAGTGATTGGAAAAAAAGTCTTTTTGTCACTTTCTTTGGTAAGTACGAAGATTACTTTTCAAAATACTGTATATTGAAACCTTTGATGGTTAGTGGGTAATTTTTCTGGTTATTATTAGTACGTTAATGCATTAGATATTACATAATATTAATAGTACATTAATTCGAAAGAATCCTTGGCATTGTACATATACCCGTTGCAGTGCGCTCGACCGATATTATAGGAGATGGTAGAGTTTGACACGCATTTATCCTCTGACTTGCAGAATAAATATTTTTAGGGAGGTCAGTAACCCACGTCGTCCATACATCCATTATGACGCAGTTCTAGGGTTTTTGAGTGCCCTTCTCTTGAGGATTCACACGGATTTGAGCACAGGACTCTCGGGGTTGAAGTCCAGGCCTTGATTAACTGTGCCACCATACCGCTGTAACTGTTGCTTCATGTAAGAAAGCGTTATTTAAGTAGGCTACGGTGGGGTGTTATCGTCTCACAATAGGTGTTTTTTGTCCTCCGTCTGCGGTAATTGTGGTAAGTGACCATTTTCGCTAGGGTCCGCGAGGCAAAAAATGTCTCGGAAGACAAGCGACCGTGAATGCAGACTTCCGTTTAGCGAACAATTACGCCTCTTCTTTGCTTAACGCTATTGTGGTGGAATCATCTCCCCGCTAATCCGCTTTGCAAGTGCGAAGTATTGTCTGCGCTGCCGCGTAATCGAGAGTGGGAACTTTTCCAACGGAACACTTAAGAATTTGGGGCAACTCACATCAGACGGGAAAGAGGAGGCAAATTTCCCAGCTCGTTCAGATTTAGACGTGCCTCCGCCCGATCCATGTTTAATTTTCGAAAATCATGTTCCGGGCCATTCTAACTTTTGAATTCCCTAACCAAATTTAAAGTAAAAAAATTCGTAATTTGTAACATAAATTTATGTGGAATTACAAAGCTTTTTTCGTTTCATTATGTTAATCCGATTCCATGAAGTCACGCCCGAGACAACGTATTATATTTGAACTCCATTGTGTTCACCTATTACAATGACCCTAATCTATCTCCATAATCAGTATGTCTAGGAATAGGAAATATTACCCTAATAATCTCTCTCAAAATGAAACAAAAGTAACTTTTCGCACAAACTTTTCAATAACTTAGCGCGATCAAAAACATCTAGTGCCTTGATAATTAGTTGCTGGAAATATGGTCACTTATTGAAAATATTTAAAAAATGTTATTACCAAAAGTTACCTTGGTTTAATTTGGATATATATTTGTAGAGTTTCGACATAATTCATCGCAATACGCTTTTATTCGCGAACAGTCCTTGATAGCGTAATTTTGTTTGACGCCAATAGTAAAAATCGGAATGGATTTTTTTGGTAATCAAATTCGGTCAATGAAGGCGTGGCGGTTGCTGATTATTGATGCCAAATAACCGGTATGGTTCCGAACCGTTCAATTTGTTTAACATGTATTCCTCCTCCCAGGCTTGTGTTCAGTTTTTCCCTCAGTTGTTTTGATGAGGACTCTTTCTTTTTAACGGTTTTGCTTATGATATTAGACGCCGTGAAGGCCAAGGGCGAATTCCTATTCATAACTTCGCAATGGGTTGGTCAGGAATGGGAAATTTTGATTCAGTTTGACGCCTAAGAAAACTCGCTGTCAGCTTTTTCCGGGAAAGAATTCTATTTGGCGGGAAATGAGTATAGGTATCGATTGTTGTATTATTTTCGTGGAATAGAAAAAACAATTTCATCTGATTCAACGAAACTGAATTTAATTTATGGTTATTTCGTGTAATGAATTTCTCCCGCACATTTTAATTACATTCATCTTCATAGGCCGAATAAGCAACCGCAATGGTTACATGTCCAGATTAGAGCCAATAATTTTCTTGGGTCCAACTTGGGAATTACCTAAGACTACAAACTATTTTTTTCCTCTTCATGGTGCTTACTAAGAATTGTAAGCCTGATCTTAGATGTCATTTTGGCCGCCACCGACGTAATTAAATAGAAAACTGGTCAAAATGAAATGTTGTTCGTTTGACAAAAACGTTTATCCAATTAAATTTTAATTGATTTCATTCAAGAGCGTCTTTGGTGCTCTTTGATTTTTGAAACCCATACTGATAGATGGATAAAATTTTTTTTGGCATTCAAGAACTGTAAAAGGTGATTATAAATATATTTTCTAGGATTTTGTCAACTGAGCTCAATACGGAAATTGGCCTATAATTGTTGAAGTCAGATTTACCTCCCCCTTTATGAACAGGGATAAAGGTAGCAAGTTTCAGATTTTGTGGTATAAAACCATGCTCGAGGCAATTGTTGATGAAGCTAGTCAACATTTCTACATTAAAATTAGGATTTTTCAGATCTCTCATTCTAATGTTGTCATATCCTGGGCATTTCATTGGGATATCAGAGATAATTTTCCTCACATCCTGATCACATTCTTGAATCATGTGACAGAATGCTGCTTGAGACATGGTGACGGGGAAGGAATTATTTTTTTTAGTGGTGAAGAACGCTTGAAATATCGGTTGACAAGTGATTATTTTACATCTCGACTCCTCTTTTGCTCGAGTGGGTCCCATTCGGTTGTACGCGATTTTGTTGTCGCTAATTTTTCGGTCCGCGCTCCACGGGATGCACGTATCCATGTTTACATTGGAGCGGCATGGCGGTGGTGACGAGGTTACCTCGTAACCTGGACCGAGAGAGTAAATATTTACGGATGGAATGCTGTTCCCAGCGGAGCGGGGGAGGGAGGCGCGGGAAATTTCCCCCGTCCATCCATCCACTCCTCCTAGCACTTCCGTATGGCCTCGGCTTCGCTCGATTTTCCCCACGAAAGGGGGTGGTGGTCATAAGGGGATCGGCTGGGGGAGGGGGGGTACGTGTCCACCCCCCGGAGTAGCGGTCGTCCCGCCCACGCCTTTCCATCGGAGACAAGGATCCCATCGACGTGTGATGTTTTGCTCAATATGTTTATTTTTGTGATGCCAACCGTACGAGCTTCCGTTTCTAGGCATTGAGTAAATTCTTAAAAGTTTATTTTCTGTTAATATGTATGGAAATGATGCTTACTTCGCTTTTCGACAGAAATGATTGTGTGAAGGACTGGTGAGATACTTGTGGGGATGGATAAGTGAGATTTCCACGTTTATCGATTTATTAGGCCTTATTAGACTTACAGTCTCAGTCCATGACGTATATACGTAAACATAAATAAATCAGCGAGGCCTTTTTGGCAAAAATGGAGTAGATGATTGCCACACACTTGAATGAATTTTGTCTCTCTCGCAATCCTCGCGGAATTTTCTCTTTGGGTTCAGTGTTCTTGAAAAATATATTTTCACTTTTGATCAAATATCAATCGGCTATTGAGAAACTGGATAGTGATACTTTTGAAACGAGGGAGTAAACCATGCCAAACCCCAGTATAAACTTTTATTGCAACAAAACCGTTTCGTTGGCTGCGGGGTTATTTTCATGTGATGTATTAAAAAATAAACCAGTTAGCGGATAGCGTCGCAATTTCCATTCCATGTGAATTGGAGGTTGTGATAGGTACTACGTATCTTGGATATCTTCAACGCCAGTTCTTCATTGTGAAATGTACTCGATTCGTCGTTTTCCGCGCACTGAGATTCCAGCCGTTCAACACACGGCTTTCTTACGCGGGAGATAGTGCATATTAGCTTCGTTGTCTGCTACATTTTCTCTTGACAACGTGCTCTGCCTTTTTTTAGAATACGTACTCTGCCCATGCCTACGGTTTCAGGCAAAATCCAATTATTTTTATGAAATTTATATATTATTCACTGTTAATTTAGCCTTAATCGCTGCTGTAGGAGATGTATGTTTATTTAAGGTAAAATCAGCTTCTTTTTATAAAAAAATTGGTCATTTGTTTTCTGTAATAACTTATAACGTAATAATATTAACGTTTTGAACGGGGTTAGTGAATACAAATTTTTGGCGCATGTGATTATGTTCATTCTCGCTACTTTTTATTACCTCAGTGACATGCAAAGACTAATACAGTTCTCCTTTAATATTGCTAATTTAATGGATGCTTTCGACTACATAATCTTTTGAATTAAAAAAAATTATCTAACCGATAGGCAGCAGTATTTATCCGAATTTCCCAGCGATATTGTTTTAATTTGCAAGCTGCTTTCGTAAAATCTCGCGTAGGATTTTAAGTTTACGGAAAATGTGTAGGAATTTTTCAGTGATTGGCTGCTGTTGAATGATCTTCGTGGATAAGTCAGGTTTCTCTTTTTCACTCGAATGTCAGTCAAGTATTATCCTCGACCTGAATGAGAACTCCCAAGTAAACTTCATTCTCAGAGTGATCAGCCAAACTTATTCAGTGGAATAACCACCTAACAGGGCAGAGGCGGTTTTGTAGGCATGGATTGAACATTTTTATTGTTTACTTCGTTTTTTTAATTCCGATATATGTAGAAGCATTTGTCAACATTTCTAATTATTTTTGGAGTCGCTCTGGTACATCACAACTCTTAACCCTACTGGCACGTGAGGACTTCACTCACCGGCCTAATGATCTATAAGCTATTGTTTCATTGTTATAGTTGGAGTGTAGAAATTTTTCGTTTTTTTTCGTAATACTCTATTATGTTTTTACTAGTTGCAGAAACTAGCGAGTTCTTTTGTATTTAAATTTAGCTGAATCTGTCGACTTTCTTCGCCAGAGCCCATCATATCGAGCATTTCCTCTTTCTTTTTCGCTTGGAGGTACATGTGCTGAAAACGACTTAAAAATTCACTGGAGAAGCAGCATCACGGTGAAGTGAATGGAGCGATCGACGTGTCGCAAGCTATGAAATGACCACTGCTTGTAAGAACCGCGACAATGAAAAGAATTTAGTATTATGCGAGTTTCGTGTAAAAAAAACAATTACCTACAATTCAATGATATGAATGATATCTTTCATTAATTCCTTCATATTAATTTTTTTTATTATTTTCTCAGCGAAACCTGAAAAAAACACCGTGAGTTTAAATTTCTTAAATTGTCCATTATTCAAGTAAAAAATATTGTCGTTGGTATGTTTCACGGACTTTTCCTTGTGTTACACTTGAATGCGTTTCATTTTTTATCTCCATCAATAACGTGAATCAAACCTTTTCTTCACCATAACCTCTGGATTCGGTAATAACTCATGAAAAAGGTTTCCGGAAGTACTCCTTATTGTAATCGAAAATTTATTATCTTTTTACTCGAGTCGGAATTCACATTTCGTGGAAATTCATATTTATTGAGTTTTAATTTTTACCCAAAATCTACCACCGTTGTCAATCAAGCCTTGCTTTTCTCGCTCTCCGAATTCAGCTCAGCTTTACGGCTTAAATTTTATTCCCTTATTTTTATTATTATTTATATCCTTCACGATTTAAGGGAGAAATAAATATTTTCCAATGAAAGTATTTTTATTTGATAGTCCGCTATTTAAGATCAAAATAAAGATATAACAATGAAAGTCGGTATTCATATTTCGCGGTACGTCATGCTTCGGTCTCCGATGCATTTTGATTTTTACCCAAAACTCACAAAATTCTGAATTCCTTTTTTTCGTAATTCTTACGACGAGTGGTTACTTCACAACTTAACGATACGTCGACCGCTCGGTTCACTTCCTGCGATGCTGCTTCCCCAACTTAACCGTGTTTCCCTTCCCCTCCCGTGCCCTCTCCACGCCCACGCGACACCTATCCCCCCACCTCATTCCTCCCCTCATCCCCCACCCCTTCCACCACCTTTCCTTCCCCTCCCGGCCTCTGCTTTTATCGATCCCCCCCCTCCAGCAGTCGCACCTCTCCTCTCCTCCCTCATCTAGGGGAAGGTGAAGGCAGTTTGTACGGCGCGGGTGGCTGAGACCCCCCCCTTGTGGAGAGATTTTCGGTAGGGAGAGACAGCTGAAGAGGTTAGCGGGGGTTGGGGGTCCGAGTGAGTGAGTGATATGCATGCCTTGGTTGTGTCCCGCCTCTGTGGGCACACACACTTTACGTGAAGGGCTACCGCGCACGTCCCTGGAGCTTTCTTCCGGAGTTTGGCTCCGGGAATGTCATCTCGAGGGTCTGGGATCGAATCCAAACACTTGCTGAAGAGGTAATCCATTACTCCTGTAATATTCTATGTGAAATATCAGTGTTCATCTATTGAAGTATATATGTGATTGAGGTAAATGAACCCCCATTAAACTTTTGGGTTGTTATTTTGTCACTGATAAATATCGTACGAACAAATTAAGTTTTGTATTAACGTTTCTGAATAATTTATTTTTAATTGTCATTTTTAACTTAACTGACGAAGTGGATGGTATTTTTGTTGCCATATTTGGATTTAGATTTTTAGAAAAATATTTTGGACCATGGAGGCAGTTACAAAATAATCCTAGTTTTGTCCGAAAATCGATATACCATCCATAAATAAGATCGATGGTTTAATGGCCGACCATCACGAGGGAATCACTAAATTGCGTAGTCAACCAAGGTAAAAAACTTAAATCATGTCTAAGCTTTTACTTTTGACAGCATCCTTTAGTCCTGCTTTTTGCAGAATCCATCTGCAGATGCTGTTCATAGCAAGACTCTGGATTTTCGGGCTGAATCCGTGTTATGATTGAAGTTTTCTTATTTTTGTGGAATTGGAGATTTTTTATTTCCTACTGGTGATGATGTCACGTTTCCACACCTTGAATTTTCAAGATTTACGTATTTGTCGATTTTGGTTCGTAAAAAAATGACCCCATCATGTTTCTCATCACGAACAAATGTTCTCTTTCCCACTTCCAGGCTTTTTGCTGGCAGCATACATAGAGTTTTCCTCGCTCCACTGCTCCCTTGCCAATCGCGTGCATTCGCGCGTGCCCAATGCACGCGTGTCTCCTTAGATTACGATTTCCCGATGTAGCGAGCTGTTTCGTGAAAGAAGTACTCGTACAATTTTCTCTGTCCTCATTAGGAACTCTAAGCATCTCCTGATCGTATGCGCAGCGTGAGAGAATCCTTCAAAATGGTGAATTAGCGGTTTCGCGCGAACTATTTCGCTTTAAAGGGAAATTTTGAATTATTTATAGAAGAATAGTAAACTTCAATGAATACCTCACCCCTTAAAATTGGAAGTAAAGTCTGTTTACGTACTAGCCATTGCGATACATACTCTGATTTACGTATTTGGGCGCAGTTGAAGTGATTCGTGGGAATGACAAATTGCAAAATCGAATGCGTTGGTGCATGAATGCGAATCCCAGAAAAGTGGGTCCCATTGTAATTTTGTTTTTGGTCGTGTTGCTCTGTGCGGATAACTGCATGTATCACAAGGTTAGATTTAAGTGACTCTTGTAAAACTGCCTTTAAAGTGGAATATAAAATTTCCATAACAAAATATGTGATAATCTTTTTCGTAATATATCTCTCACCAAGAAATGCCTAACTTGCTGGACTTAATTTATTATGGGTTGTGTTGCTAAGGAAAAAAACTAAGGCAACAATTTCCATTTCGTGTGGCGATAGTGTCAGGCTGTCGCAGGCTATAAGGGGCAAGTTTCTTTTTTGTCGTTTCAAGCTCTTCTGGAGATAAGGTTGTTGCCGCGGTTGACTGAGGTTTTATTATACTCCAATGTGTTTCGCGCCGCCAGAATAATACTCGAAGGAAAGCATGAATCTGCGACGATGAGCGTATACTGGATGAAAACTAAATTTAGGATTCGTGGACGCGAAAATAGTAGGATGAAACGGATTTAGAGACAGCAATAATTATTAGTAGCTTGAATTAAAAACTATAGTAACGTTGTGGTCATCGGAGTATCCTCTTAGTAAGAAAATATAAGAAAATTTGTATACTATTCTCTGATGTAATTTACCCATGATGCACAATGGAGACGTAAGCGCAAGGCATCACTCGCCAGTATATAAATATTTATATGGCTAGTGACTTATTAATTTATATTTGCCCAAGACCTCTAATTCTTAGCAATTATGTGCGGGCGTGGAAGAATTACTGTTTCATGTTTATTATCCTTAGTAATGTTCCTTGTGTGGTGGAAGCAATAAAAAATTGTAAATTCTAATGTTTTTTATGCCAGAGAAAGTCATAGCAAGTGGAGTGAAATAAATTAAAAAGAACCATGGCATCATGGATTAGAAAATCGTAAAATATTGGGAAGGAAAAGAGATTTAGAGTCGTGGTCCGGATTTAGATTTCTTCCATTGGGCTCCCAGTTGTCGGTGAATTCTTTAATATTAGTAGACGCTAATGCACGCAGGCTTCCATTCGCCCGTTATATTTCCTTCTTCAGTTCGGTATACGTCGGACCTGTCTTATTTACAAGCATAGCTTATTCCTTTCTCCCTCCCCGTTTGCTGTACAACCTCCCCTCTGTTTCAGGTTTTAGCATCCACTCACCCCGTGGTACACAATAAAGCCTGGTATTTGTCGAAAAAAGTAGGTCGGAGCAAATTTTTCCGAAACGCGAAAAAGCTTAAGCTGCGTATTTTTATGTCCACCCTTATTCCGACGTTTTTTCTATGCCCTGGAAGGTCGAGCGAGTAGTGTGGAGGGGAACGAGTATGGTTTAAAAAACGGTCGCTTTCTTGTCGGGGACGCATTAATTAAAAAAAGAAAACAGAATTAGTGGGTATTTTTTTTTCAAAATTACTAGGCGTAATTGCATCCGAAAAATATTGTCCGCGCTCTCATTTGCTCGTGCTGTGTAAGTAGCCAAAATTAGATATGCGTTGGGCGAGTTTTACGGTCAAAGCACGTTCCGCTACGAATAATCCTTTCCCATCTATTTTGACTATATAGTGGTCGGGAAATTGTTGCTGATAACTAAATGTTTTACTCCCAATGAAAGTGTTTCTGAAATGAGTTTACCCCCTTTTTATCTTAACAATACCTCTATGAATTGTGTTTTTCGTGTTGGGATGGTCTAGACACGCAAAGTTGAGACACAAACTGCCCAACTTTTTATAAAATTTTGTCCCAACTTATTTTTACATTTTTTTGTAATTTGTGGCCAAGTATCTATGCAAAGTGTTTTTCTAACTCTGTATGAAAAACTTAGCAAAGTTTGGGACTCAAAAATCTTTATGCCTAATTACAACATGAAAATCGTATTGTATCAATTAGCTTGAAAGCGATGCGCTGTAAAAATTACCTGCTGCTATCTTCCGCTTCTGAAGGCCTTCACACACGGTACATTAAACCGTACGCAGTAATGCCTAATTGTATGAACGCGTGAATGAACGCAAACATGCCCCATATCCATCCAACTTGTGCGAATGCATGAACAGAAAATAGATCCTGTTCTAATTTGGTTCGTGCGTTCGTACATGTTCCGTTCCGGTCCACCAAAATCGTTCATGCATTCAAACATGAACTCGTACGTGTTAATTTATAATGCAAACAGGCCTTGAGAATGTTTAATTGTACTCCCTTGCATTACTTCTCCGTGAATGATGTTAATGTGAATAGAAATGCGGTTTAGGTCAGCCAGGTGTACACACTGTAAAAATATTTATATCCGTTTAGTTCTCCATAGTGTATTACTAATTATCTGTTTTTCAGGCGTACCTTTAGAGATGCGATTCTCCCTTGTGAGATAAATGCAGTTGAACTCCAACCCCCTGAACTCTAGCTTTCCGAATCACCAGAAAACCTAATATTTATGTTTTATTTATCCTTAGTCATAACATTTAGCGTTTATTTATTATATTATATCTACGTAATTTCTCATAGGGTTTTCATCGAAACCGTATTAGATCTCAATTACAATACGTTTCGGAGAGTCGCCAATTTTCTAATGATATTGGATGGTTACTCTTTATCTTGCCCGCGCTGTTGCTGGCCTTTTTGTGTGTCCCTTATTCATGGAACCATCGTGTTCTTGGGACTGGTGAAAGGCCGGTGTGAATCAAAGAGAACGGAAAGGAAATTATATATATCTCTCGTATGGAATTGGTATTGGTCGGCGAAAGAAGCTATCCATGTGGGAGCGAGAGGTATTGGACGCAGATTGTATTTCGATTTCGTGCGGAGAGGAAGACAAATGTATTAATGCCCGACAAGGTTTGGGTAGAGAGGAAGCTCTTGGAAGATATTCGAGGGAAAACGGAGGGTCGAAGATGTATTGAATAGGGGGCTGTCGGGAAATGGGGAAAGAAATTGATATCCTGGGGGAGATATTCGAAAATATTTTGGGCCTGACGAAAGGTGGTGCTGTCGATCAGGTGTTTGTATCGATCAGAAAATTTAGTGACCTAAGGGTTGTGAAGTAATCGACGCAAAGATCGCATACTCCGAATGCCTACCTAGTAACATATGTTCTTTTAAGACTCAAATCCCTTAGCCTATAAGCCCTTTCCTGGCTTGAAGTCCAGAAGATAAATTAATTCTAAGATAACTAATTCGAAGATAATTATTCCTAACTAGGCCAGTCAGTATATGAGAAAGAGCCTTGATTAGATGATCTAATCAACGCTTCTCCTTCTCATATACTGCCCTATGGCTAGGCTAAGGGGTTTGAGCCTTAAAGGAAGCCCGTTCTCGAAGTTTTATTCATTCAAGAGAAATATTCTATGGCATTTCCCTATGAATGTAATCGTCAACCTCCCGGCTGGACAAATTCTATTTAATTTTTTGCATGAGTTTTGGAACTTAATCATGGTGATAGTAATGCTGTAGTAATTCTTCGATCCGAATTATTGTAACCACTGTATATTACTGCGATTTTACAGAATATGTGAACTTAAACTAACTCAAATATTTCCATTTATCTGAAAAAACCAATGAGTTTTGATAATTCGAGCGACTTTATGCGAAATAATTTCATTCTCCTCGGTTTTGGTGTGATCGAATTTTATACGAAATAATTTAATGTTTCTTTTATAATTTTGAGAAAAGTATATTTTTTCTTGTGTTTATCGTAATATTTTTAGCAGTGCTCTTATTTTCGGTACATAATGCATTACATTTACATTTCGAACAGTGAATTTACATTTCGAAATTTATTTGTCGAGAATGAATAATATGAACCATCCCAGCTCCATACATTTGAGTTCTTGATCTAGCCGTAGTCGGTTACAACCGTAACATCATAAGTAAGTGACAAGGAGTGGGTGAATTGCAACTTTCGTGAACGTTTTAGATGCTTTTTTCTGCCCTCAAGTTTTTTTTTTTAAGCCAAAAATCTCTCCCAGCTTTAAAATTGGATTTTATGCAGCAAAATTTCGGAACGCGTCTCAATAAATAGGGAAGTTTTGGTGCGCTCAATAAATCGTTATGGGTGCAGCTGGGTCGGGTTGTCTCGAAAAGCAGAAGCGCGATTGGGTATCCTAGTTCACTGTCACGGTACGGCGGCTAGCGTGATTTTTTCTCCGGTCGTTCCCATGGAGTTCGTGCTATTTATTACGGTCACTTGACGTGAGGAGGCGGTTTAGACTCCTCCATGTACAAAAAATTACCACTAGCAATGGGTTTTTCCTGGTTCTTTTTGGTAATGAAGCTGTCAGATGCAGGTTTGGGGAAATATACGTTCTCTTGCACGTGTTTTTTTTTGCAGGTGTCGCTGTATAAATATACCGTCATGTTGATTTTCTTTGGTTGATAATATTATTTTCCTGGTATTAGCATAGGATTTCTTTGGGTGAGTAAGTTGGGTTAAGAAAATTTGAGAAGTGAGAATGTTAGATTCTAATTTCGGTTACGGTATCATTTCTACCTTATCAATTGATATAACGATAATAGCTTCCGTTTTTCAAGTATTTTCTCCGAATGTTTTTGATTATTTTATATCGATTCTCATGTCCTTAGCCAATTCATTTTAATATCTATTCCATTTCGAAAAATCTGGAATGGATTAAAGTCATGTACAATGTGTTTGCTATTATTTTTCGTTATTATATAGCCTCCTTCGTCTTTATTGTATATTATTTGATCCGCGTTACGTAATTATTTATATGGTTTCTCAATTAATGTTCTTTTCCTGATTGTTTTCTTTATCAATTATGTGCTTCGTTTTTTTGGAAAAAGAAGCACCTTGCTGTGATACGCTAAGCTACAAATCGGGTTAATGAAGAAATTCATACCATTTTACGTTATCCTGATATCTTCGTCTGAAAGTTTGGACTATTATTCTACCTTATTGGATTTTTGACTGAATATGCAGAGCATGAGAAATCTCTCCAGATAGTTTTAATTTTAGTCTAAAAGAATTAGTTGTTTCATGGATGGAACGCATTAATTATTTGAATAATTATGAAATAATAAGTTTTGAATGCAGAAAAGTAGAAAAATGGAAAGAAGAGATTGAAAAAATCCTGCATGCAATTGAAGACTCATGAAATCTTGGTTTAATTGTTTTTAATGGAATAATGGGAGTCGTATTTTTTCGGAATGGATAAAATTTCATGCATGAGATTTTACGGTTAAAATATTGAAAATATGATTTATTTCTGTACCCATTATGTTTTATTTACTCATTGGAAAGGTAAAAGAAAAAGGACAAATTTGCACATTAAAACAAATGTGAGAGCCATGTGTCGATTTAATGCGGATCGTCACTGTGACAAATGTTTGATGTCGATGAAATCAGTAATTTATCGTTGATGTTTGTTATTTTTCTTTTGTTGGGACACCTCGTACAACAGAAGAGCGTATTTTTTCAGGGTGAATGGGAATAGCTATTGTAATATCAAATTCAGGCAGGTTCGACGGGTCGTAGGGAGTTAGGACGGTGGACCGGTAAAACTAAAACTCACGCAATCTTTAACTGATTGATTTTCTATTTTAAATATGCGCCGGTAAATATACCGCGACGTGATTTTTTTTATCAGAAACAGGTGTTTATTAACTTAATGCTTTCGCTTGAGTATAATATAAGGATCTAGAATGGGAAAAATACAAAAAGCATTAGAAAAAAAATGAAAAGTAACTTAGTTTATTTTACATTGATTGAATTATTTGTGTTATACATCCTTGGTGTATTTTGAATGCTTTGTAATTGATGGAGAACTATTTCCTATCTACTCTGTCAGTAGGCAAATGAAAGAATTTAATGTATGAACATAGTGTTAATTATTATGTTCTTATGTTTTATTTATAAATGTTGATGAAAACCTATCTATCCTTGATGTCTGATATTTATCTCTTCAGTTAATGAATTGGGTCTCCTTTCGCAATAGATGAGAATGCTTTCTACTGGGTGGACGAATGGCACAATTGTAATTTGAAATTCGTTCAGGTAGGTACGACAGGTCGAAGGACTTGCGGTAGGTGGACCGGTAGAGCACTGGGCAATCTTTAAATGATGGATCGCCTCTGGTCTCGGGATTTATCGGCCTTAAACGCACCGACGTGAACGGGGTAGGCCCTATTGCCCGCCAATTTATTCCGGGCCGGCCGTCTCCGATGGAAATCCTTCCCCTTGAATTTACCGCCCGCGGCAACGACGGCCCTCGGGGGCCAACGCTCCCGACGAGAGACCCCCGGTGCCGGCCACTTGCCGACCCCGGGAAAGCCATGCGCTCAACGATCGCCGCTCCAAAAAGTTGCTGATTAATTCTCCTCCTCCCTCTTGGCCCCTTTTCAGGGGATCAAGATGGATGGATGCATTCGTGGCCTCCAAAATTCTGCCTCGCACTCCGGCCCCGCTCGGCGGCTACCTCCTTCCGCGTTATTCACGTTTTTCTCTGGTTAATGATATAACGTTCACTTTTAATTCAACAAATCAATTAAACACACTTCACAAACACCCTTGTCCAGGAAAAGTTCTCATGAAGAAAATCAGAAGCGACGGTACTTCACGAATCAAATCGACACAAATTATAGACACAATTAATAAGTACTTCGGGCGAAAAATCGGGAGCGACGACGCATGCATCCGAACGCCACTATTTTTATTACAATCGCACCAGTGAATGTCCACTTTAGAAGTAAACTTCCAAAATTTGATTTTAGATAATGAAATGCCGTCAAACTGCGCCAATATAGACTTTTCTTAATCTTGAAGGTTCAAATGTGAAATTAATCCTCTTTTCTTGATGTAAATGAATAGTGATCAAAGGTACAGTGGTGAAAGGAAAACTACGTAAAAAATCCGATGAATGTCCTTAAAATCCAGCGAATGGCCACATATAGTTCCAATGAATGTCCAAGACTTAAAGTCAATGAAAATCATCGCTAGGTCATGAACTAATCCATTTTATCCAGGAGTTTAAACAACTTCGAATATTATACAACTAGTATATAGCTCTAGCCTTAAAATTTCCATTCAAGAATAACTTAAAATTATTAAATAACAAAAAAAACATGATATTATTACATTATGATAAGTAATGCGTAAAGCATAGGTCACATCGGGCCCTCCTTGTTGACCCTCGTCGGTCATGTGACGGCACGAGGGAAGGCAGGGCGGAAAGTAATCCGACAATGACGTTTGGGTGGGACCTCGAGAGGATCTCATCGTAACTCATTTTGCTATTTATCGTATCAAAAAGCAGCTGGCAGTTAGTGAGAACAAAGCCAACTATCATGTACCAAGTCTCTTTATTTTAAGAAGGATCCGACTGCACAGCTTTATTGATGACATCTTTGGAAGGTATTTCATAATAAGAACGTGGAAACTTGAATAGTTCCCAGTTTTGTTCCATGATCCATTATGATGGCCAAACACTCCATTACCTCTTCCGTGCTGGCCTCCATTCTTCTTGAGGGTACTAACTCTCCGAAGAGTTGGGAAGTTCTATGTGTACCTCGCGCCAAGGAAACTGTAATATAGATTATTAGAATATAAATTTTCTTTTTCGAGTTGTTAATGTTTCGTATGATTATTTTTATACCTCATTTCTTTCAAACTTAGTTACGGATAGCGGCAACCTATAAATGCAATCAATACTTCCGTTTTAGTTCCTCGGATTCGATTTTGAACATTAAAAATCATTCTTAGTTCCAATAAAATTTACAGTATTAGTAAAATGTTTGAATTATACGTAGAAACTGTCGGAATTTACTTTCAAATATTAATGTACCTTCATCCTCAAACCTCTTTAAATATTTGCCTTCAATGGTTTTATTTAGATTTTTATTGTACTTTTCAATGTTAAAAGTGGATCGAATGTGCTTTTTTTTAACTTTATTTTTTGCCTTCTCAGTAGCCACTTTTTGATCAGCAAATTCCGTGTTCCTGTACCAATTCCACTCTAAAGTTGTCTAGAAGCTCGCTCTATTCCAGCAAACGAGGTTAGAGAACGTGGTATGAAAATTTTACCATTTCTTGTTAAATAATGATACTAGGGAGTGTTTTGCCTCATTCCTCCTGTTCAGTATAGTCGGTACAGACGACCGCCATAAACCTCTGGCTATTTTATCTTTCCTTTTTTTACGTCGTATGAAATAAAACGACCATTTCTTTGCTCGTACTATTGTGGCGAAGAAAATTATGCATTATTAAATGCGGCCTCATCGTATGGATATGGTCGCAGTTATTTTATTCTTCGTGCCAGGGTGCCGCAAGAATGTGCAAGCAGGCTTCATTTTAACCCAATGCGTCCCTTTCACCCCTAAAGTAGGTTGCTGCCGGGAAAGAGATAATAATTATTCATTTATTTTTTTGTTGCCACGGGTCTGATACTGAAGTTCATTTCTTCTCAAATATGTTTTTTCCATAGCCGTGCGATTTTTCCTTTACCGACTTTATCATCTACGAAGATGTTGCTGATTCGGTGATTACTCATTAGACTTTTCTTTGAATCGTGTTCATATCAAGAGAGTCGCTTATCTTTGTCGGCAATTCTAAGGAAATGTTTGAAGTCGTTACGAAACTTGTCTGTATTCCTGTATTAGGTTCGTTACGTCATATGTGATAAATGCGCCTGCTGTCACGTTTTACAGGAATAAATGTTGAAAGGACTTGAATTGTGAGCTAGTAAATCACCTGATTTCAATTTTCTGTCGCTCGAAAACTTTTAAATAGCGCCTTTAATTTTTCCAGAATATGATCGAATTCGTGCTAAGGTCGTATTCTTCAGTCCGATTCCGGCAATCCAGTTCCAATTTTAGGATGGTTTTTTGGCCCGGTATGAGACCCAATTCTTGATTTACCTATAATTTATTTATGACGGAGGCCCTAATAAGCCTGTTGAAGTACCTCATATCATCCTTTTATCCTTAGTGACGAGAAATTCAGCTGTTAGCGGTTTATCAGGCCCAAATCAAGATTTTTTTGTAAATGCAAGGGCCTGTAAGTTATCCTTCTCTTCCTCATTTTCGTCTGAATTTTTCCTCTGTCAGTTCAGTTTGTGAAACACTGTCAGCTCTCTTATCCTTTCAGAAGTATAAGTACATACTTTTTCTCCGTAATCATGTCGGAAAGGATATTTATGACATCGTATTCACATCACTCTTTGCAGATGGTTGTCAATTCTTTTTATTAGTTTATTTATGGTGTCTTTCTCACAGTCTATGTTGGATAATTCTCGGTTTTGGGTAGCATAAGCCCATACTGTACGATAATATATATTCCAAGCTTCCTTATAAACCCTAATTTCAATTCTTTACTTTCCCTGTGTGTTTCGTTTATTCAGATTTCTGTAGGCACTTATTTTTTTAAACCTGTCTCTCTCTTCTTAACCCTGCATTTTTCTCTTCCTCTCTCTGTTACGTTTACATATATACGTCTACATAGCATTATTATTATATCTTATTCGGCTAATTATATTCTCTCAATGCTCCAGGACTTTTTTAACCACTTTTTTAACCACTTTACAGTATAAACATTATTTTACTCTGTTATCTGCTTTCACTAATTCCTTTCAGGTCATGTCCATGCAAATATATTAAAAAACGGACCCAAAATGTGAAAAATACGGGAATTTTTTTTTAATATTATTAATATTCACGCTTTATATTATTAAGTTTTCTGTAATAATAGCCTAAAATATGTGTTTCAGTCTAATGCGCTGATTTGAATCAGTAATTAATGTCTTTACTCCAGACCGCTAGCAGAGCTTACGAAAAAGATATTTAATTGTTTTTCTCATAGAAAGAGACATCATCCGTCGTGACGTTGTGCTCTGAATGCTGTGGTTTCGCCATTTCTTCTGCCATTCATTAGCATTTTTTAAGTTGTCGTGGTAGAATATGGAAGCAAACACCAGTTCTAAAAACCTCTGTTAACTGTAAGTAACTTCCAAATGAGAGCGAGTCAAGGTATGGACCTACGAGAGCCCGGTTAAGATTTGTTCGCAGTTGTATTATGGCTACATAACGTACAAAATGACATCCAATTACGTTCAGGGAAACGCTGAATAAGATTCTTATCTTTCCCTAATGAGGGTCGAGTCGTGGTAGCTGTTAAGGAATGTAAAATGTGGTCGCTCTTAGGACCGCGTTACCCAAAACATTCCCCCTGGGTGAAAATTCATCGATCGCCAAGTTTCGGGTGAAACTGCGGCTGTAAGGGGGATTTTTTTTTAAAGTCCCCTAATCTTGATGCAACCCCAAGACGCCGTATGGGTTCTGCGGCGTTTATTTGGGTCGTGGAGAAAATAATGATTATCATTTAGATGACATGAGTTTTTGACTCTTGCTCTTTTTTCCTCTTTCGCATTATCAATATAAATGAAGTTAGTGATTATTATTTCCGTCGCATCGGGCCGATTCAACTACCTTCCGCTGTAAACTCCTTTATTTTAATTTGGATCGTATATAATTTGGTGTTATCTGATGTCCCCTTAACAATGTTTTCATTGCTTTTTGTGCGTGGTTAAATCTTCCTGCATTCATTGCATCCTAATTTGCACTTCTCCTCTCCAACTGCCGCATATTTAACTCAGTTTTATTTTGGTGCTAATATATAATATAGGGTCAAGTGTTGACCAGAACTTAATTTTAAAAAAAGGTTATAATAATTTCATCTAGTACTCTTAATCACCAAACATATTACTTTGTGCGATCGAATATGTTCATTTTTGTGCTACGATCGGCATTTTATGGACACCGCCGTTCTTGACCATTGATCTCTGGAAGTGTAGGCATTATAAAAATGGCACTATGGGCGTGGCTTATATTTTTTCCGTGGAGTGTACAAATACTCTTACTTACAAGCAACCAGTGGCGGATCCAGGATAGGGACAAGGGAGGAGCTAAGTGGGGGTTAAAATTCCAGCAGTAGTGGTGGTCGGAAAAATTACCAATCTATCTAGTGTACATTGGATACCCAAGGGGGGCTATAGCCCCCTTTGCCCCCCCCCCCCATAGATCCGCCACTGCAAGTAACCCAAATTGTGCAAAACCTTCATGGATTCTCTGATTTTTTTCGTCAGTGCATTATATTTCGAGACGTTTATCCTAGAGAAAAATTTAACCAAAGGAGCTCATTTCAGACATTTGTAATAATGCAATCCTGAGATAGATATAATGTAGCTCTCTTTTTTCCTTTTCTCTGACTAATTCTTTTAGTTCCTCGAGTTCTTCATCTATGCGTTCTTCTTCATCTGCCCCAAATTCTTATCTCTCGATCTTTCTTGGGGAACCTTACCTTCAAATTTCCCTCCTTTACATTGCTAACGTGATTGATATGCTTTATGACTTGGCCTGTGCACTGGGTCCTTTCCTGACGCATGCTGTTCCATAGTTACCTTTCTTTTATTCATCAGGAAATCCTATTTCTCACTATATCCATCTAATTTCTGCACTCGCTGCTTCGTCAACTCCAGGTCTTGGAATGTGACTACTTAGGTTTCCGCGTTTTCGAGGTTCCAATGTCTCCATTCTTCCGTTGCTACCGCGTCGGTTGTTGGTTTAAGACAACCTTTTCTTCGATCTGAAGACGCTGGCAGCAGTGCCAGCACTGTTGTCTTAAACCAACAACCGACGCGGTAGCAACGGAAGAATGGAGTCATTGGAATCAAGGTCTTGGAGGCTTCCGGCTTACTCTGTTCAGCTTGCAGATGACTTGAGTGCTCAGGTCACTTGTGATGTCACCGTAATTACATTAGGAATGATTCCAAGAATACCTACATTTCGCTTACCATTACTCTGAAAGTCACGCGCCCAGTTTACTGCTTTTGTTCTCATTCACGACTGGTTATAGCTGATAGTGAAGCTTAATGGAAGCTCAGTAATTAAAAATAGGTTTGCCTCCGATTAATGATCAAAAGATACCACTCGATCACTCTAGTCATCTTTTTGTTTCGAGAAGTGAATGTTTTCTCATCGGAATGAGGAATCAGTGACTTGAATAGAAATTTAACTGTTCACTGTCGGGTCGTAGCGCGATTGTTGGATGACGAAGGAATCGAATGAAACGAAAAAAAAGGAGTCTCGTTAGGTGGAACGTGATGAACATACCGCATGGTACTTTTCAGTCGAAAGTGGTAAGGATGCATTTGGAACGAGAGATCCTACAAGCGTGGGAACGGAGTATGGGTCTCTCACTGAGATATCTTGCTCCATGTTTAACCAGTCGACGAGTGATCAAAGGTTAAAACGACGATAGCCGCCCGCCCGCCATTTTATGTCATGGGAGCTCGGTGCTTTAGTTCACTTGGGGTGAAGAGAGTGGGGAGGGTGAGCAAATAGCTTGAATAAGAGAAGCCAGATGCCCAGTTGCTCCCAAGTTCCATGGTTCACCGTGAGTGACTCGGCACTCTAACCGACACTTGACTTGCTCAAGCATCTCTCTCAGCGAGGAGAGATAAAAGGGAAGCCTGTGATGGCTTACCCAATGTACGCGCAGTGTGGGCGACGAAAGCATAATCAATGCAAATACTATATGCCCTCGTCTCTACCAGTCTCACATCCGCCTGTTCGTTGGTGACAAGCCGTCGTCATCGAGTGCTTTGTTTGAGGTATGACTTTCTGTACTTCGGTCAATGAAAAAGTTGAGTAATCTTGGTGTATATCAAGCTCCAGCGTAACCCTAAGCCCATTGCTCTAGCGGTATGCATTATGGTAGTGGCCGGTATTTATCAGTAGCTTAATAATTTATCATCCACATTTGTACGTTGAGTTGCATTTCACCTAGATTTGGAGATGATCTCTTGACGAATCCCTAAAATTTAATTTAATAAAGATAATTTATTTAAAATTAGCTCTAATGTGTACCACTATTAATAATATATATTTTAGTTCCAAATATTTTGCCCCGGAAAGCAAGGCTCCCATCGTCCTTGTTCGATTTCTGGTCAAGGTGAATTTTTTCTCTTGGCAATTCTTTCATTAGGTCTTCCATGCTACTCAATAATCAAGTGTATTGCCCATGAACGAAGGTTTTCATTCCGAATTTAAATCATTATGTAGTTTAAATAACTCATTTTTATATGAATAATATTAATGACACTATCTTGGGGTAATTTTAGAACCCAGTTTATACGCCCATTTTTATAGTCACATGTCATTTTTTTTATCACAACCTAGTTAATCATGTGCATTTTTATCTATGCGTGTGTTGTATTTCGGTTGTGCGTGTCAAGTAACTATAACGTAACAGGAGCTCTGAGTCCTTTCGGAGGTGTTTGAACAAACTCTCTTGCGTAGATGTCCATCGGGCGATTTTGTTCTTAGGAATGATGCAAAGTTGGGAAGGATAAGTCAGATTCTTGGACTTTTCTTTCGTCGTACGTGTGGATTTATAATGAGAGATACCCGTAAACTCCATTTTAAGCGGCACAGAATTTCAATGTACTTCCCACTTTCCGTTTGAACAACGGTGATGGAGAAGGAATTATTTATGTTAATTGGATAAGTGGAATTTTTTTATGCTAATATCGAATCTCTTCCTTTCCTCCGCGTATATGTGTTTGTTTAATGTTGATGTTCAGCTGCACTATTTAACGTACTGGTTCCTCAGTTAGTCTTTTTTAATTTATCTGATTCGCATTTTTTACATTGCAGTTAATGTGTTCTAGGATATTCTGAACGTCAGTTCTTCTTTTACCAGAACTTCACAGGAACCGCGTTTCTCATATTTGATCTTGTTTGGCTAGGTCGTTTATCTGTTTTCATGGATGCAAAGAAAGGTGAGAAAAAGTCTCCTTCGTGATATATCTGGTTGTATTTTATTTATTTTTTGTTTATTATGACCGTTCCATTGCTATGGAAGTCTCTGCTGCATTTGGATTTTATTTCTTCATTTGTTTTTCCTCGCAAATATGCGGAGCATTTGGAATTTATCTGGAATTACTTTCGGGGCTGACGTCAGTAATTAATGGTAATTGTAGATAATTCGAATCTATTATTTACCAAACGCGTTGAGTTTATTTTTACGTATGCTAATTCATCCCACCAAATTGAATTGAGGTGTCGACATTTCTCACTGCGTTCGATTTAACGCAGCATGTAAATAAATGAAAAATGGACAGTCGTTCAGTCGTCGGATATATTAGATTAGTGGTAGAATTCCGCTCCAGTTTCCGTTTCGGTGGGATTTATTAGCAAATTATCCATAATCCCTAACTTATTCACGAAAAAAATCTTGCTTTACAATATGCCTTTGTTCCTTTCGCTTTGTGAAATTGTGTTGGTCGTTTTTCAATTCATTTGAGCTATCGCTTTTTTCCTCTGGGTTCCGAACTATTCCCTTTGCCTCCTGAGAAAACAGAAGGTTGTTTATTTTCCTTCTTATGAAAATTTACGTTCATTATAACTGGTAAGCCAAACCTATACGTAGGTTTTTGTGGCCCATTTCGTGTAAGTGATATTTGATCCTTTTGAAAAATACGTAAGTTACAAAAAATTGTATGACAATACCAGAGACTGACGTTAGCGTGCAATTATAGACAAAGGGGTGCTGAAAAATGAAGTAGATGGAATAGCTTTGGGTTTAACGAGGTATGTAGGAAATGTCACTGGGTTTTTGGATAAAATGAAGTGTGATAGACCTTAAACCGAATTTTTTAGAACGAAAGAAATTTTACGCATGTGATGGGACTAGCGGGGTGAAGAAGTGACCCATATGTGTCGTTTTGCGTATAAAGTTACCTCACAAGTAAATTGCATGTAATGATTGATATTAGTGATTCTCAATGCGTATGAAATTGTGTATTCTGAATCCACGCAAACCAAAAATTCTCTGTGTGGTCTTGGTACTTATGTGTTTCCCATTCACGTTTATTATTTCCACATTACTCCGACTTAGGGCGCATCCAGCGATCAGTGGAAAGTATTTACCCTCCTTATTCAAGTACGTTTCTCATAAATCACCCAAAAAGTTATGACGTTAAAAAAATCAATTTACCCTCCCGGTGCTGGAATGAAATATGCAGTGTCGATAAGGGACTCTCGTGAAAGTCAGAGTTTGTGAGTGACGTTATCATTTCGCCGAAATCCTGCCGCTGCCGTTTGCATTGGTTTATTTATTACCTTAGGAGTCGCATTGTGTAGCGGTTTACGCGTGAAATTTGGAAAATGGGCTGCGCGAGGCTAAAGCTGAGAATAATAAATATCTTCATTACGTAGTCGTCTGGGACTGGCCATGTTCAATTTTAACCTGTTTTTAATGGACGCGATAACTCACTTACGGTCAAAGTACCGTGAAATCCACTGCGGTATGATAAGGATTCGGTGGTGATAAATGCTTCCCAATCGTAATGTTTTCTATGAATTATCCCTTATTTAGAGCGATTCATCTCTAAATGCGGCTGCTCTTCCTTTATAAAAATATTTTTTTTTTCATCAACACGAAATTAAAATTAATATTTAGTTTTTCTATTAAGTATTATTGTTTCCATGAACTACAGAATAGGAAAACAGTATTCATCTACCTCGGATTATTTCACTTGCTATCCAGTTTTGAATATTTATTTTGGCGTGATAATTATTAGCACCTAACAATCCTCCATTCAACCTTTGGCTTTGTGAAATTGTGTCGGTCACTTGTTAATTCATTAGAGTTGCTGTTGCTAAATTTCTCTGGGTTTTTCCCTTGGCTAACTTAGACAACAGAAGGTTATTTATTTTCCTAAAACCAAATGAAAATTCACTTAACATCGGTGGTGTTAGTACTTCTGAAATAATTATCATTTAATCTATTCCCTATTTGCCTACGTCAGTGAAATTAGAAAGATCTTTCCTAAGATATAAATTTCCTCCAACTGCAGTTTTAGCCGTTATTCCTTCAATTTTAGCTGTTTGAACATTCAATGCAAATTAATATAATTGGTTATGATCGATGCGTTTTATTTCTGTAAAATTAAAAAGGGCTCGTTTACACTACGTGTACATTTAAGCAGGATTTATACCGTAAAATTTTCCGGGAGACACTTTCGTGGTAACTACGGAATATTTTTGTGGGTAATTTCTGTAAAGTAAGTTGTAATTGACTGCTTTTATTGCGATTTTAGACCATATTTAATGGCTACACAGAAATTTAATGGCTCGCCAGAAAAAGTTTCTGGAGGAGGTACAAATGGTCGAGAAAAATTTTATTTTCATGGCCACTGCACTTGAAATGGTGCCTATTTATAAAAATAATAGTGAAAAATTTTCACACGCATTTTACACGAAATAAAATTTACTTTTACCCTGGTTTGAATGTTTATGCATCATCGTAGTGTTACAAAAATAAATAGAAAAGAATACATTTTATTAGGTCATATTACAAAAATAATTTTCATTGAGGACTTGTATTTGATATGACCAACTTTGCCCGAGGGGATGAGTATTTGTAGTATGTGGTCGTATCACTTTAAATCCCCCTTGCTTGACTGCGT
The DNA here is from genome assembly GCF_921293095.1 of Ischnura elegans. NCBI lineage: Eukaryota > Metazoa > Arthropoda > Insecta > Odonata > Coenagrionidae > Ischnura > Ischnura elegans. The sequence goes on along the minus strand of NC_060249.1, from coordinate 74,286,903 downwards.
CCATGTTAGCATGTTAAGCGAATGAGGCTGGGAGCCGCTGGAGACTCGGAGGCTGCGCGCTAGGCTTAGATTACTTGAACAATTGAGAATTGATATCTCTAAGAGCGACAAGGAGAACATAATATTAGAGCCCCACTAAATTTCCAGGTCCGACAGAAGCGATAAATTGAGAGAGATATTTTACCAAACGGATAGATATGCGAACTCGGTGGCGGTGGGGTGAAGTCCTCGCCTGCCAATCCGTAGGTCGCGGGTCCGAATCCCGCCTGGGTAGGTGATCCCTAACCAGGGAATGGATGTTTGTGCTGTAAGTTGTTGCTGAAAAACTCGTTGTAAAGGCCGCAAAGTACTGTTTACGGGGAAATGGGAAATAAATAAAATAAAGAAACTCCTTCTTCCCCCGTACCATAAAGGACTTAGTAAATGCCAGTCGTAATTTCGTTTGAGCGTATCCTTTTTAATTGCAAATGGCTAGTGTACTAATACCCCCTGCCACACGCCTTTCAGGCGGCTTGCGGGGCATGTAGATTTAAATGTAGATGCGTTAGCGCCAATGGAATGTACTGTGCTAGGGAGAGCTTTGCTCATCACCCTTTCACGGAAGAATTCGTCGATTCGGCTTTCATCTCCAGTTGCGTACGGGGTAACGTAAGCGTCAAACTTCCAAGGGCGTCTTGGTCCGCGTCTCAACGCCCGATAAGGGCGATCGTAATCTCGTCGTCGTCGAGAGGAAGTTGAATGGGCACCGCAGACTCGAGCGACCTTCCCTTGCATTCACCGTTATGCTCGGGCTCTCTGGGCGTTTCGTGGGTCTTCTTCGCCTCCTATGTCTTTGAGACTTCTCCCTGCCGTCAGCAGAGAGTAGAGTGGTCTTTCAATCTTCTCCCTGTGAGGGGAGGGACCTCCCAGGGACGACGCCCACGCCTGGCCCCATGTGCGTGAGTGACCCCTTTGACCTTTTCCCTCCTTCCCCGTGACACGCTCTCGTCCTTCGTCTTTTTCGTGGCTGGTCTAGTCGTCTCGAGAAAGAGAGGACGCCAAACTCCCCCTTAGGTCTTGCATTTCCATTTCCCCCTTCGTCGTCGTGTGGAAATGGAAGTGCGCACGCTGGCGAGGGCACTGCATAAGAGCGTCATCTTTACGGGATTCGTGTTGTTTCGGATGAGAAGGCCACGCCCACCCGGATGAAAACATTGAGGCTGACGAATGTTTTGAATAAGCTATCCTGTTGCGACTTTGTCAGTGAGACTTGGGGCGCGAGTTAGGGGAAGGCATTACTACTGTGATTTTGAAAGAATAAACCTAAATCGTATTCCGTGTTTTGGCTATAGTGAAACATATATAAGTGGATATTTTAATTGTTCTACTCACGAAAACTTATGCGAGTGAAGTTAAAAGTTTCAAGTGAGATTTGGCTGTACCTACTGAAGCATAGCAATGTAACACTATTCTATTAAATTTTTACTAAACATTTAAAACCACGCTTAAAAGTTTTGTATGCTATAAATAAGTTCAATCAGGTATTTTAATCCAGTACTGCAGATATTATTATTGCATAAGTTACAATTTGGCAACTGGCCAGGTGGTAACATGTATATACAAAAAATAAAAACACAACATCCCCACAAAGTCACATATCAACTAGACAGTTGTACAAATTTTAAAATTTAATTAAAATTTCTAAAAAATTAAATACTTTTTCAGCTTTTTCTTAAATATTTTTACATTATTAGGAAAGGGCTCAAATAACTCTGCAGGCAATCTGTTCCAATCTTCAATTGTTTTATTCAGGTATGAAAATTTTTTAACATTGGTCCTCTGCGCCCGGCATTTGATTTTGACCTTATGATCGTTCCTACCAATGAAATTAGGTTTTCCCACTTCATTGCTTAATTCCCTCCATGCTTTATCCCCTTTGTATATTTTATACATACCGCAGATATATGCCCTGTGCTATTCTGGAGCACGTCCGTCCTTAGCAGTGGCCGTCCATTCAAGCTGTGTTAGCCGATCGTGTTGCCATTATAGGTTCCAGTGATTACCAGCCTAATCCTCCTGGAAGCTATAAGCCTCAACGTTTCATAGGTAGAAGTTTCTACTCCGCGCCTGGTATTACTTGATCATCAAGCTATCAATCTTGAAATATTTTTCATTTCTGCTATGGTCCTAGACAGAAAATTGTGAACGAGTTAATTTCTCTGTTTCTATGACAATGCTCGTCTGTACGTTGCAAAAAGTGTAGGTTACAACTAACAAATGGACGTCCATTGCGTAAATAGGATATCATAGCATAGGAATCTCATAAAAATGTAAACAAGTGCCCCTCCCTGCATTGTTTTCGGAGTAATAGAAAAATAAATGCCATAATTTACGTCAAAACATGCTAAAAGAATGGAAATAGTGCCACAGTGTTGACTCAATTTTGTTTGGTAAATAACTTTCAATTAGATAGTATTCATGGCATAATTTTTGTACAGTTTAACCTAACTTAATTTTTAAAATTGAAAGATGCGACTGACATATGAAAGCAGTAGCTATAATCAGTATCCAAATATATTTTTGGAAATGAGAATTTGTTTTTGTTCACAAATTGGATAAGAGTCTCCAATGTTTTTTTAACGTACTAGCCCGTCGGAAACATTTCCTCCTTGCGGTTCCTTCGTTTTCCTCTTCTTCAAGATCCCCATGTCACGAATCAGGAAACCTCTTACCACTCAGGGTGAAATGAGTTTGGGAATTCTCCTTACTCATCCAGCGATGTTCCTTTTGGGTTAGCACCCGCGTCAAGTATTAAAATGCCAACGTTTTGTCCCCGATGAGGGAGACTTCCTCAGGGCCAATGATTTCGCATGGAGTTATATATAATCTGGAGATGGGAGGGATTGAGGGAAGTGCGGAGATCTCCATGAGTTTATTTCTTTTCCTGGGGAGTGCTTGTAACCAGGATTAGCTCATCTTTTTTCCTTCGCCTTTGTTGAAATTGTTAGCGTGCTTTCTTATCGCCAACGCCTCCCTGAATAATCGGGGTTAATAATGTTTTTCCTTGGCTAGGATTTTTTGCGTTCCTCTTGCCGACGTCATGGCCCAAGGTGCCGTGTTCTGCGACTTTCCCAGTCGAATGGCTGTGCCTCGTTCCTTTATCCTCGTCCAAATAGTTCTTCCCGTTGCTCCCTCATGCACCTTGTAACAGGTTCTGCACTTTAAATGATAAGCTCCTTCCGTCACCATTTTCTCTTTATCCTTTGCACTTTTGATTACGTCTCGTATTCGGCTCCGTGGTTTGAATATAGTTCCAATGTCATACTTCCGTAATATGTTAGATATTTTATCGGTGGCTCCCTTGATGTGCCGCAGGTATGCTTTCATCTTGTCGTTGCCTTTATTCACCTATATTCGCCGTGGCGGTGATAGTAATTTCCAGGAAATGGTAATTTTATTACTTGTCTTCTAGTCATTATTTATGAGAATTTCTGTTAATTTCTTTAATTCTTCCTATTCCACGTGGGTTTCAACACTCAGAATGACAGATAGGAGAATCATCGTGGTCATTACCCAATCTGGTTTGCTCTAGGTGTTGATAGGAGCTGGCTTGTGTATATCTGTTGGCATTTGGGGGCTTTCTATATTTGGAGAGTCGAGCCATCTTCTTTTCTTTTGATGAGGAAGTTTGGTATGATTGAAGAGAGACATTTAATGTACAAATGACCTTAACCCCTTCCTAATTTTTCTGTCAATTGATGCCAGAACCTTACACCAAGTGCTCTCTACGGTTTAGTTATCATCATTGTTTTCTCTGAAACAGCAGGTCTTGGAGCAGGAAGGAAAAAGTTATAGAATGCTAAATGTGGGTATTAGTAGCCACCTCGTTTTCGATTTAGTAAATGTATTCTAAGGTGGAAGCATTATGGAAACCTGTTTGTTGGAAAATGTGTGTCTAAGTTGTGTATAATTGAAATAAGACTTTAATGTATGAATGACCAACTAATGTTTCTATCGATTGGTACCAGAATCTCACGCCAATTTTCTCGGCGATTGAGTAATCACAATTTTTTCGCTAAACCGGCATGGTCTTGGAGGAGGAAGAAGTAACATAATGCTAAATTTGGGTATTAGTAGCCGCGCTGTTTTCGATTCAGAAAATATATTCCAAGGTCAAAATCAGCCCCCTCCAACTCCCGGCCGCTAGGTGGCCCAAAAGCTTCCGTGCGAGGGAATCGCCGATAGATGGTACTAGTGGGTGTTTGCGCGTCCAGCATTACGAAATTGCATTGAACCAAATACAATACTTGATCGCTGGAACAACGAATTTAAAATGCCTTTAACTGAATTGAACACTAAGAAGCAATTTAATAGCCTTTTAATTTCATTGACAGCCAGTTAGAAAGTCCATGCACAAAAAACATTGTCTTTAGAAGAAATTGAAAATGAGATGTTGTCGTCTGCTAGCAGTCGTATTTTATTAGCTCTACTTCGTAAAAAAGAAGTTATTTGCGTCCTGATCATCATATATTTATCGCTAACGGCATACTGCCTGACATATAATTATCAAGGTATCGGTCCCCCAAAAAAAATTGGCGATACAGACAATCGAGTCGGCGTTTCCTCCTCCAAGGAACTCCAGCGCAATTATGCTGAATGGGGAAATAAGTTTTGGCTGCAGATATCTCCTTTAAACTCTCATTAGGTCACCTTAAACAGGCAATCCTAAACTGGTAGCTACGATGATACGGTTATCTCCGATTCAGAAATTACAAGATCCGCAATGAGAAAAACTGGCCCAAAATTAATTACTGAAAGCTTCACATAACGACTCATATTAAGATTAGATTAAGACTTAATGGTTATTCTGAAATGGAAAATGTACGTTTGAGAACCCTAATTAAGACTTTAGGCACAACAAAAACACCTTGCTAAATTCTTAACCCAAGAAAGTCACAGAAATACACATCACAAGATCAACCGAAACAGCAACCAATGTAAAGGAAAAGGGGACGTCTGGGAACGGTAGTTGAAGGAAGTGATTGTTGTTAAATTTAAAATGCATTTATTCATGAAAGCACAAGCACTATCATTAACACTGTACAGGCGAGCTTAAAGGATAAGGGCAAAGGTTGGAAGTGTGAAAAATGTAAATAAATCTCGAAGTTCATGAAGATTTGAGGGTTTTCCACGGTTGTGGCAGTATCACTTCCACCAAAAGATCTGGAGATGAATGACCGCCTAGAAATAGAAATTTTTCAAAATTAGGCAAAATTTAAAAAAATATATTTAAAAAATGAGTTGCAATCCTAGGTCGTATCAGTTATAAATGTGGAATGACAGTACTTTTACCACGAAAAATCTCCACAGTTAGCTAATAATGGCGTTACACGAGGTTATGTCACACCAAAAATGTGAGGCTTTGAGGCACGAGAAAAATATCATAATGAAAGGGTGGGGCCAAATTTTCGATTGCAAATATCAAGAGCTAAATTCATCCTTTCAATTCTTAATATTACCACCATTTACTCTATTCTCATGACTTCCTTTTTTATTACAGATAGTAACCCCTGCCCCTTTTCAGCAAAAAATATCCTGACCACATTACTGTTGTTGCACTTTGTTTACAACTACAACAATTTCTAAACTGCAATGGCAGCAAATCCACAAAGTAAAAAAATATGAAATTAATTATATTTCAACATCCGTAGGCGGATCACCGTTAGTCCGTGTATATTATTGTACGCTAAACAACATCAATACTTGCATAAAATGAGCATGGATGCAAGCATAACTATCGCTAGGGCGCCATAAATATTATCCCACCAGATAACAGAAGCTACCATTATAATTTCACTGTCATTAAGTCCTAAAACTAGAGTAGGATGCACATTAACACTTTCACCATGATCATAAAAACATAAATTCTCTGCACAACTGTATCTAATAGGAATGAAACAATACAAGTTTTCAATTCGTGGTGGAGCGATATTTTTCCTCCTCTTTCTGTACTGACACAAAATTCTTCACTAAATATCTAAAGCCATCAATTAATTGCAAAGCGAGCTACGAAACCACCGAGGTTATGCAATTGTAATTAAGTACAATAACACAATTAGTAAAAACTGATGGAACTATGCCTCCACGGCAACATGGCATGATATTATTTCGGTATTATGTGAAAAACATGAACCATTGAGTTCCCGCGAAGATAAAAATAAAAATTTCCGTAAATAAATATCGGATGCTTTGCCATATCCTCTTTAAAAACAAGAGAAAGGGCATGCATGGAAGAGTAAACAAAGCCGCCATTGCAGATACTGCAGTATTTCCGCTATCTATTTGCACCGCTAATTTATTCTTAGCGAATAACACATATTTTCAAATAAAAAACGAGGTCACTGGGATCTAAAACCACGAAAAAATTACCAAATTAACGATAACAGAGCCATAAAACTAACATCGGTAACCCACCGCATTTTGAGTACTTACCACTGCTTTGAAAAAACTTTTATTTTCAGCTCAGCATTCCTTCCTGGTTTTCCTGTATCTTGTAGAATTATTAGACACATATTAAAAGCGCGATGCACGAACCATCTTCAAATTTAATAGCTTTTTAGCAATATAACACATCTTCCAAGTGATGAGCTTCGCTGGTTCACCATTGAAATGAATGTAACAGCAACGCGATACTGGGCGCGCGACAGGCTCGCAGCGCCACTCTGTAACGAACTAAAAAAATTGAATAACGTGGGAGGATTTTGGGACAAGCCAACCAGCGGCGTAACAGCCGAGTTGGAGGGGGCTGGTCAAAATATTTGGGAAACCTATTCGGCCTTGGTGGCGGCGAAGTTAGGTCCTTCCCTTCTAAGCTAAGGGTCGCGGGTTCGACTCCCGCCTGGGCATGTATGTTTTTAAATGTTTTGCCCAGTTATATTAAAATGATCGTTATTGGGAATACCTGTGATCATTACATACATTATTATTATTAAATATTGTTGGGCTGCAGTGGCGAATCCAGGATAGGGATGAGGGGGGGCTAAGATTACGATTTTATCGAGTGTAAATTGAATATCCTTGGGGGAGGGGGGTTTAGTCCCTCCTAGCCCATCTCTGGATCTACTACTGGATTGTAACATACCAAAAGGGTGTTGAATAGGCCCTTAGTTTAGAGCTAATTTCTATTTCAATTCGTTAAAGAAGATTAATATGTAGGAAAATATAACTAAATACTTTGTACAAAGTGGTAATTCCCAAATACTTAGATTTTACCTAGTGTGTGTTCCGACCCAATGGTGGGGGACTATAGCCCCTTAGTCCCCTCCCCCCCGTATAACCGCCTCTTTTGGGCTGTGAAGTCTATATGGATATCCCATGGACAAGGGTCCCCAGTGTGTCTCGGCGTTCTCGCCCGCCGGAAAAAACTCCCGCTCCGCTCCGCGGCCCGTTCGTCTCCCTCTTTAAGATCCCCATACCTGGGAGATGACCTCTGCTTCCCTCCTCGAAAGGAAAAAGGAGGAAAGGTCCGGAAGAATGAGTTTCCTCGACCCTTCCTCCTCTTACTACTCATCTCTCTTTCGCTCCCTCGCTCACTTTCTCTTCCTCTCGGAAAGGGGCGACATCGCTTATTTGTTCCTTTTCCTCCTCCCATTGTCTTCCCCATCTCTCCTTCCATTATTCCCCGCGTTGCTTTTTGTTCTGCCGGGGGCGTCTTGCGCCCCGAACTCGTTGGTTTGACCCTCTTTCTCGCGTCGCGGAAATCTCTGCCCTCGAGGCGGGAGGTTTGGGCTAAGGAGGCCATTACCACAATGTGATCGTTATCCGAAGGCTATGTTTATGTGATATGTCTGCAAATCATCGCTTTTTACTCTGAAATTTTATGTTCTCAATGTACTTAATTTTATTTGGAAATGTCTATGGAGTTTTCGTCTTAGTATTTGGATGGTTTTCACCAAATCCAGCCTCTGCCTCTTTTATCTAGGCTTCTTCAGGGTTACGATGAATCACTATTTAAGTTTTGCTACTCGAATCATGTTAGTGTACCTATTTCTATTGTAGTTTTCTTTTGAATGTTTCTGGTGACAAAATTAGTAGAAATAATATCAACAATGCTCTCCTTCTTACGTGAACAAATTTTTCCATGGAGTATCTTGTCATTTTTCGGTTTGCCCTAATCCATTTCTCTCGGGCTCTCGACCGGGTGAATTGTCCCATAATTGCGGACCTTTTGAATTCCGAATCGTTCCTCGTCTTTGGTACTTATGTAACCTGACCACCTGACAATACTCACCCTAAAAGCGAGAAACAATCCTAATCTCGCTATGTATGCAATCTACCCGAGAAAAATATTGTTAACCTGAGAAAAATATTGTTAACCGGAGAAAAAACTTAGTAGATGACCTATACTCAGAGTTGACGTGAGATTCTTGGAGGATGTCCACTGTTTTTTTTTAGTATTAGGCATGTGCAATAGGACCTTATTAATAGTAACAGCAAATCGAAAGTTCACTTCATAATTAAATTTCACCTATCATGCATTCGATATGCAATGCTTTCTTCGAGGTGATGATGACGCCTTATGATGGAAACATTTGCGAGAAATATGAAATAAAGGATATCCATGGTGTAGCCAAGTTGTGTTAATTGTTCCAGAACCAACATGGGTTCCCAATTAGGTTCTCCTTTTTTAGATTTATAATCGAGCTTTTTACTCTAAATAATTGCAAAAAATTCTTTTTAGTATTTCTTTGAAGTATTAATTTTAAAAATTTACTTATAAGGTACATTTCTTCGCATTAGAATAGTCAGAAGACCTCATTCAAAGTCCACCCACTCCCATGAGTCGTATTTTCAGCTACGGCATCGAGAATGTAGGAAGTGAAGTTTCTTTTTTGCAGGCGTTTACATCTTTGTTATACCCGAAACCTTTCCAAATGTATTCAGCAAGGTGCAACGTTGCAAAAAACATTCTATCCCCCCTCATGCCGAAGTAACGATATGGCTTTGCGAAAGACTCGCTCAGCACTTCCGTTTTGTGTACGGGCCTTCCGAGGTCTCTCTCTCCCCGTCCTATACACTTTAAATTTATGCGCCGCCTTTTGGGATGCATGACTCGTTACTTAACGCGATAAGAAGTTCTCCGTGTCTCGCGGTGCGGAATGGAATCGCAGCGCACCGGCTTCTCGGCTCCTCGTATCCGCGGACGCATAATCGATGGCCGCGGTAATCTCGTTGCTCGGAGAGGCACGTGCGAAGTAAATTCGCCCGCTCTCGTTCAGGTGCTGCCTTCCTCCGAAAAGGAGAATGGGCACGACTCACGGTTACGGTCTCGGGGAGGTTCGAGTTGCATCAAGTCAGCTTGAATAATAACGCGGGCCGGTGCAAGTTGGTCTCACATCGTGAGACCATTGTGAATGACTCAAATTAGGATACCAATGTTGCACTTGCAGCGGAGAGTGGGGGGACCGAGTCGCGACTTGTATTCCAGTTTCTGTTGTCACGTGTAACTGCTTCCGCAGCTGCACTAGTGCTTGGTAGAGCGTTCTAGTAATACTCGTTAATGATTTCTCTAATTTATGTAGTATGTTAGTTGTTGTATTTGGGAATGGACGTTCCACTGGGGGTTGATATTAAAGTTGAAGAAATACGCCATTGAAAAAAAACACCTCCAGGCTCTTGCAGAGAGATTTTTTTATTTTTCACAAGTTTATAAAACTTTTTCCTGTTACTGGTACTAAGTTTCTCGTTAATGAGTTCTCTAATTTATGTAGTATGTTAGTTGCTGTATTTCGGAATGGACGTTCCACCGGGGGTTGATATTAAAGTTGAAGAAATACGCCATTGAAAAAACCACCTCTAAGCTCTTGCAAAGAGATTTTTTATTTTTCATAAGTTTCTAAAACTTTTTCCTGGTACTGGTTCAACATTTACCGTATGATTGCAATGAAATCTTTGGAAATAATTGTGATGTGAAATGCAATTCGTTACTTAGTTTTACACCCATGAACGAAATTTCTGGCTACCTTGCTGCGGTAGACAAAGATGAATTAAAAAGGCAAGTATTCAAAATGTAACTCAGTGCTAAATTATTTTGATATTTACTTCGATTTATCCTAATTTCATCTCTATTGGAATCCTGTTGCTAATTACCACTACGATATGTCCAAAGCTAAATGCGATCTTTATTACCTATTCTTATTATTCGTTATTACTCGATAGTTATTCATCATCATCAGTCAACAATCCTAAGATTGGTTTGACGCAGCTCTCCATTTCTCTCTCCTATCCGCTAATCTCTTCATAGCTACATATTTATTCTCTTTTACATCCTTTATAACCTGTCCGATATAACTCATTCGGGGCCGTCCCTTGCCCTTTTTCCCTTCCACTTGTCCTTCAACGATTGTCTTCATCAGACCATCGTGCCTCAAAATGTGGCCAACCAAGTTGTCCCTTCTTCTGCTTAATGTTTTTAGGAGGCTTCTCTTTTCTCCCACTCTCCTTAGCACTTCATGGTTACTCACACGGTCAATCCATTTTATCTTCATCATTCTTCGGTAGCACCACATTTCTAATGCTTCCACTCTTGACTTCTCTGCTGCTGTCAACGTCCAAGCCTCGCTTCCATAGAGAAACATACTCCATATGTAGCATCTGATGAATTGTTTCCTTACTTCTATGCTGGTATTTTCAGCTGTAAGAAGATTCTTCTTCGTGTAGAAAGCCCTCTTCGCCTGCGCTATACTACTGTGTATTTCTTTCTTGCTCCGTCCATCGCTGGTAATTCGGCTTCCCAGGTAAGAGAACTCGTTCACCTCTTCAAGCTTATGCTGTCCTAGGTTGATGTTTGTTTTAGCCTCCTCTCTTTAGCGTATAATTTTGTGCACTAAGTTTCTTCGTAAAAAGTAAACTCTGGCTTTCTTCTTTCTTTAAGTGAGCACCTTGATTAGTTGCTTGAAATTCTTCAACCAGAGTTCGTAGTGACTCTGCTTTCATGGTGATTGATGAATGGTTCTCACACTGCTCCATTCACGATAACGTTCGAAAACATATTCTTGTGTTTTACTCCCAAGTGAAGGGTCTGAGACGATAGTATAAGTGGTGTTGTGTGCATTTGTTCCTCACTCAGTTCTTAGGTTGCTTACGGAAGCGTGTTTTGCTGTGTTGGAATAGTCGGCGTGGGATCGAAGGAGCTTGAACACTTGCTCCTGGCTAACAATTTATTTCTCGTATATTACAATAAGGAAGCCGCAAGAATCGCGTCTGAAGACGGCCCCGATCATTCCGGGGCACGGCCTTTTATAGCTGGGCTCGTCTCCAGCATTCCGGCCGGCAGTGACGTACTAGCACTGCATAAGTCAGTCACCTGCTGTCAGTCAACTGCGTTGGCTGGCACCTGGATCCCAACGTTACTCCACTTCGAATTGATCGTTATTTAGGTAGTTTTATGTTTCGGCGTATTCTCTGTACGAAGTCCTTTTTAAGCAATGGGTTATTTTTGAAAAAAATACCAATCAATACGGGGCGTGTGATGCTTCATTAATTATTTAGGTATTGCTAGCGTTTAAATTATTTAGGTGCTTTATCCTTAAACATTTTGGTGCTTAATTCTTTGCCCCTGTACGTTGTTTGCGTGTACATTGTCTGAAGCTTAAAACCTTACTAAAAACTTACTCCATGGCATTGAGATCGACCGAGTGTTCTTTTGAATTAGGCACTTGCTCGATCTGCATCATTAAGTTTGAGAATGCTGCCCCCCATTTAATATTGTTATTTTTTTTAATTCCACCAAGAAAGTGCTTATCATGAGTAGATGTAATAATGAATTTCTTGGTGACGCAGAGCTTGAGTTTTCTCTACATTATTTAAAAGAGTTGGAGACGAGTAAAATGTAGGTGTAATATACCTGAACTTCCATTTAAATCTGAATTACTTTATTAATTTAATTTATCGTGCATGGGTGAATTATACTGGGTTGCACTCTAAATGATGGACCAATTTTCAAAAAATATGTTTTTACAAATTATTAAATTTATTAATTCAAAATGATATCAATATAATTAATTTAAAAAAAACTATGAAACTTCCCCTTTTCATGACATTCAACGTGTTCATTTTGGATTTGTACTTACATTAGTACGAAGGCAATTAAAATGGGTCCATCATTTAGAATAACCGTGTACATTTTAGGTATGTGGTTAGTAAGTGTATCTTACTCGTTCATATCTTGAAATTTTTATCGGGGTGTCGTTTTTTTATGTTTTCCTCTAATTCGGAGCCATGTTGCTTTCGTAATGCACTCTCGAGGTAAGAAATAGGGGATTCAGGGCCGAGAAGTGTCGACGAGAGAAAAGGATTTCTTGCGAGAGGTTAATCCTCACACCCATTCCTCTCCTAGTCCCCCGTAAGTCGTTGGTGGTCGCCCGCCGAGAACAGCTTTCCATTAAGATCCGCTCCTCCATCGCGTGATTTCGAACTTCGAGTTGAGCTAAGAGAGACGTTCAGGGTCCGCTGAATGTCGTGCGCGCTTGAATTCCCAGGCTCTGCGGCTGTCGAGAGGGGGCATCCCATTTACATCAAAGCGGGCGATGAGGAGGCTCTTGATCTTGTCTCACAGAGGGCGCCTAACATATTTTACTCGGCGCGGCGCCTTTGCCTGTATATCACTCGGTCTCAGTCGGAAAGGTGACGGATTTGTGTCCGGGGACGATATCGGGTAAAAGTATGCATATTTAGGTCGGAAGGAGGTACGAGGACAATGCGGTCTGTGTTCTGAATGTAGACAGAAAAGCTCATTATTGCTTTTTTGTTTCTCGGCGCCTCGAGGATTTTCCCTCTGCTAACTCTCTTCTCCTATATTTCATTATGACGTTGATTCTTGAAGTCTTGTTCTCTTTCATGATTTGGTTGAAAAAAATGTTTTGGCACTCAGTCCCTAAAAATATTTTATCTAGTGAACCTGAAAAATACGATGACTTTTGTGACGGATTTTACATTGGAATTTGATATTCAGTGCAAAATATTTACTGGCTAAAATCACTAAATTTCTTTTGTGATGGATATAGCTAGTGAAAAAGTCTAAATTACTATCTGTGGACGAAGAAAAGAGAGATTGAGATGGTTGAAATCATGTCGCTTTGATATTTGTAACAAATCCACACAGAAAATAGCGATTTCGCCAGTGAAGGTTAAGGAGGATAAGCGGAAACATTTTTTTCCGTATTAAGTTTAATGTTTAAACTTCATTGAAATTATAATTGTCTTCATTTCCTGAATTTTTTTAATTATGTGGACAGAGCAGTGGACGCAGTTGTGAAAGTTGATATTTTTAATTGTCTTAACTTCACACCTTTTATGATTGTCGATCCGCTCAGTTTTTTCTCACATGTTCAATTTTCCATCTAGCGTTGCGTTGATTTAAAGATTACTTTTAGAAAGTTTAGTCAAATTAAAATATGAGTGACACTTGAATACTGTACCAAATTTGACCATTGGCTACCATCTTGCTCTCCCCCAAAACCCAGCTTTTAGGACGGTTTAGTTTCCTCACTTGCAATTACTTCTAGCTAATCCACAGCCCATGGCAGCTTATGATGGAAAAACCTCGTATATTTCCACCGATATTATTTTTTCCCTAATCCCACACATGATGAATATCATTTGAATCTTGAAAATTATTCTTATTTGTAGGGTTTCGTACGTAAATATGTTTATTAGTTAAGGAAAAAAAGCTTATCAAATCAGGAATTTTCTCGCCTTATCTCATCCAGGAAATTTTAAGGAGTATTATTATCGCGTATTTTTTCCGTGGGTTGAAACTTTCTTTCCCCTCTCAGTTATTAAAAGTAAGCTTAACTAAACTAGGATGTCTCGCTGATGTCTGATTTGGGTTGCAAATGGGGAGAGTGGTTAGCTTTACGAAAGGCAAGGTTTTATTGGCGTCCGTGATTCCGACATCGGGTGCAGTTAAGTAATGCATGAAAACTTACCACCACTTGAGATAAAATGAAAAGGGGGTGAATTTCGACCATGACCTGCCGTGGGATAGCGTAGGATTTCCATAAAGCTTAACACGGTCTCAGGAATCTCGTCGAATGAATGCAGTTTGGAAAATTGCCGGATTAAGGGTTTCTATATGGCGGTAGAAATTATATCGTGGTTGATTATACCTCTTTGTATCCAATTAGAGACTCCATAGTGAAATTAAATGGAGATTTTCGTTATTTTTCATATCGTTTCCTCATGCCATTCGTAAGAATCCTGATCCTGATTGTATGCTTCGAGCGTCAAAGTTTTAACAGAATAGTTTTTTCATGCCAAAGCATGCCGACTTAATGGTGTTACGGCAACTACCTAACAATCGAGTTTATAACATGGTATTCACTCGGTTTTCAACCCTTAATATTTCTCAGGGTCGTGCATATTTTTCCATAAACAACAGTAATGCGTTAATTGTTTTCGGGTTGGATTCTGATTTACTTATGGTTTTAAATAAATTAGTCTTGAGTGCTAATGTTTATCGCCGCTTTTGGGGGAGAATAATTTTCCGGTTTGCAATTGCTGCGAAAAGCTTCATAACGTCAATTTATTTAAACCCATTATTTTGATGGGATTTATTTTTATGACTTCAGTCTTAGTTTAGTACTATTTTAATAGTAGCCTCTACTTCCTTAAGCTTGCACGTAAAGCCTCCTCGTAATCTTGAATCACCCATTTATTGCTATTTTTTTCTGCCACCTCTTATTTTTTCCGATCAAACAGATGTCACCTTTACTCAGCGTGACGGGGTATCGTGTAATACTTGAAAAATTGCAATATGCCTTCATTTTCATTTTGTCGAGAATTCTTTTCACAATTGTACACATTTTTCCGGCATTAGGGCTTTAGGTATTATTTAATTTTTTTTCTTTTTAATTCTCTGTGTGTCCGCGTCGAGTAATCCGATTACTGTATTCACGTGAGTAAAATCCTCTTTCATAAAAATCCCTATCGACCGTGTGACGAGGGAAATGGTCCTTTATGCCAACCGAGTGAAAGTATGCCGTGATTTATCACATTTCCTTCCGAACATTGGTATATCCAAGTGTGTTTTTCTCCAGTTCTTGCCCAGTGAATCGAACATGCTTTGTTTCCAACGTATGACTTTAATTACGGCGAATCGTTTGTTATTCAAAGTGGATAGGGAAAGAGTCACATTTCCCGACTCGTTAAATATGAATTCACTCGAACTTTGCCTCTCTTTTAAAGACCTTCATGACTGCCGATATTAGCATCATAATCCCGCGAAACGATTCTTTTCGAGGACGACGCCTAAATCGCGGAATTGTTTGTGTGTCAGATTGTTTAAGGAATGCCGAATAACGCTACGTTCAAGTGATTGCGTGGAAGTAAATGGAACTTGGGGTGGTGAATTATCCGAATAAAATTTTATTGGATTGCGTTTATGTAGCCCTAAATGAATTGGCCCCTTTTTCCCATAATGCCTTACTAAAGTTGCTCGCGGAAGACGGGCTTAATTATGTGACCGTAAATTACTCAAGTGTTCAGGGTTTCAGTCTTTGGCTCCATTCTCCCTGATGCATTATTCAGGTCTATAGGATACAGTGTCGGGGGAGTCGTTCATCTTCGCGGGCCACTTGCTGGCGTCCGTGCAGTTTATCGCCGTTTACATTTGCATTTAGATTGAGGGTGAATCCCTCCCTTTTAATTACTAATTCACCGTGGTCATATATACATTAAAGAATAAAACGTAATTTTATATTTTCTCGTTGTTTTATTACCATTTATATTATTTTAATACGGCTGTAATTCATATTATCGTTTAGATAAGGTGCATCCATTTCTCTAATCCCCGATTTGTTTTTCTTTAGGATCTTTCATCATAAGCCATCAGTTCAATCAATTTTTAATATTTTCCATTAATACCGAATTATAACCTTTAGAAAGGAGCCATTTAACGTATGTAGTTATGTATGTTTCGCTGATTTCAATCGACCGATTATACTTATGTTTCGTTCCTGGTCATTAACGGTATTTTTAGTTGAAACTGGGGACTTGTTAGCGATATACCCGCGTGAATTCACCCATTAGTGCACTTAAGTACAAACTTCTCTGAATTTGGCTGAAACAGCGGGAGATCAGAGAATCCTAGTTCTGACTCATGCTAAAGTATGATCAATTTTCCCCTTCAGAATTACTTCCTTCAAACCAGGTTCGTTCGAAAGAAGTCGACATTTGCTTAAATGATTGATAGTCGGCCGCTATTTCTGCTCTGCATTTTTTTAATCTGGAGAAATATGTATCATGTATTTGATGAAATATTTAATTGCCTGTTTTTTTCGTAGCCGACGGTTACAGTTGTTGTTTGTAATTCATGCACGCATAGAATTCTTCTTCCGCACGCTGCGTAATCTCGGGGAAAAGAAAAGTAAACATCTATCGTCACATTGTCAGACTAGGATCGTGGAGAAGGCAAATTATTTTGCTTTGCTCGGAAAAAGCTGTGCTCCTGCTCAATTATTGCGTCCAAGTTTCACATTTTCGATACATTTTCTTTTAATTAACGTGAGTGTCACCCCAAGGGGAGCCTTTTAGGGCACAGTCGTGATGCAAAGTTCCCGTCCGAGAGGATATTTTATCTATCAAACGGAATGATGACGGGAAAATGATTTCCAGTCGAAAATTTAGCAGTTGTCATTTTGATCAAAAGGGTGGCCCGAGGCTATGCCATTGTGAAAGGCAACGCGGGACGATGTTAATGGACTTGTATGAAAATTAGAAATAAACTTTTCATCGCGAAGCCTCGTCGATGGCAATCCTATCGGGACTGCTTCCTTTTCGCTGTCCCTCTCCCACCATTATTACTCTTATGTCTATTCGTTGCTGGAAGCCTTTCTTCCTCTCTCATCCGTCTGGTTCTTTCTTTTACACTCTCTTCCTCGATACGCAAAAAAGTACCAATCAATAAGTCCAATCTGCATCGATTTCCATCACGCCGTACAGCAACGCAGTCCGACGGGAATTCAGAGTTTCTCTCTCTCTTTCTCCATTGTCTGCCTACATTTCTGTCCGAGTCTCTTTTTCGCAGTGTAAAGGCGGAGGCACGCAGAATACGGGACAGAAATGTAGTTGCGAGGGTCCGATATGCGTTCACTATCATCAGCAGGCAGGACTTGCGCGTGTGCATCGGGCGAAATATCATTTTTTTTTTTTCAAACGGCTAAAGTACAATTTTTTCTCTCTTGACTAGGTTTTACTGATAAATTTTATCCATTATTAGCGATTTTGTGACGTTTTACGTTTACGCAAAACGTTTACGCAACGTTTTTTAAAGGGACACCGGACAACTTTGAAGCGGGAATCTTCAGCATTT
Organism: Ischnura elegans; assembly: GCF_921293095.1. NCBI lineage: Eukaryota > Metazoa > Arthropoda > Insecta > Odonata > Coenagrionidae > Ischnura > Ischnura elegans. The sequence goes on along the minus strand of NC_060249.1, from coordinate 74,269,553 downwards.
ACTTCATTGCTACTGGAGAATTTAATGATCGTAAAAATGAAAAGGAAGTTGTTATACCGTATAGATCCACTCTGGGAAAGTAACGGAGAATTTCGTCACGTTCTTAGTCCTTGTGTCCTTGCGAGGCACTTCTTTTGTTTTTTAATAGTTAACTATGCAAGAAATATCGAAAATGGACGGCATGATGATTTAGTGTAGGGTATTATCAGCTAATTGATTGCAAATGGAAATAATATGCTACGATAAAAAGTAGACTTACTTATATTAAAACAGAAAGGCGAATGAGTGATTCTTGCGTGGTCCGCGATACATTCTCTCCTAATATCTAAGGTTACTCGTAAAACTCAAATTCTAAACTGGGAAATTTTTCTACTACTGGAACCATCATTGCCTTTATCCAAGAACCTTAGTCATTTTGCGGTGCTTCTGTTCGTCTCCAATCACTACCGAGATGGAGGCAGTTTGAGACTGCTCTTTATCACCCTAATCGAATAAAAAGCTCATCCTGGAGCAAAAGTCAGCGCAGTAATCTCGAATAGCATATTCGTGTACTTAGTACTCGTCAAATTTGAGTTGGTTCGAATGTCTCGCGTTTGAACGTGAACAGACGGTGGGATAATCGTTTAGGTAATTTTTGGACACGTGTCTAGAATAGTGTCATAGCTTACAATCGCATTCATTGCGTGACTGCTGTAACTCGAGAGTAAATCCTAGGGATTTTGGGTGGGCATGCCTCATTGCTTCGTCTCTTATTCTTCCATGACCTCTCCGTCTCTCGCTCGATTTAAATTTCCTGGATTCGGCTGTGTGCGGGGATATATCTAAAGTGATGTGTACGTCTGTCTCTTCTCCATCTACCTTAGAATTACCTCTCGAAATCTCCTCTAAAATGGTTTGAGCTGTCGATGAGGGTACGGGTTGGAAAAGATTTGAGAGCGAAACGTGATGTAGTGGGCCCTCCAAGTACATTTCTCGTCCCCTTCCATTCCTTCCATTGAAGGAGTGTTCAATACCATATATTCAGCCACGTGAATAAAACTCGCCAAAGATAAAGTTTAACAGCATGCCTGAGTGTTTTGGATATTTTATTTATTGATAAAAAATTGGGAATGAGGCAAAAAGTGTTTATTTATTTATTTATGATATCATGAAAGTTTTTTTTTATCGTTCATACAAACCGTTCCCGATTATTCGATCCATCCTTCCTTTTTATTTATTGGATATCTTGGTTAACCTAAAAGATATCACCTGTGAATCCGAATATATATCTTAAGTAAGTGCTAATATTTAGTTTCGCATGTGTTTATAGTATAAATGCAACCTTTCAATCCGATGTTTGAAGTCATAGCTATATTCTTCGATTTTATTTACTTTAGTTTATCGCACTGCCTACCTGTCTTCAACTCATCCTGGTACTCTTTTGTACTCCATCTCTTTCCTCGATTAAACATCATCTTAATTTTCGCTTATAGAATTTAGCGAAACTTTGCATGAAGATTAAAATAGGAACTCTACCACGATTAGAGTTGCCATATCGCTTCTCTGAAAATGGGGACATTGGTAAAAAATGAAGACTTCTGAGGATTCCGTTTTCTAAAATTTCTCGTTCATGTAAAATCTCTTTCTACTTCTGACTTAAAATTGTTTTCGCACGATTTCCTGGTGGTTCCAAATTCTGAGGATGAAAATATGAAGTGATTTTAAGTACAAGTTTACTTGTTCTACGGGATGAAGTCAAGGAATATTTTCCAATACATTTTTGAAGTAATTGCATGGAGGGTATCGATTTTATTTTTCATGCATCTGAAGCACGAACGCATGTCTGTCCTTAATGCCAGACTATTCCGTTTATTCGATCGCCATGAAAGAAAATACGTTTAGTTTATCAAGGAGAAGGTCCACATACGTTATAACCTACCTACAAGGCCTTACGGGCATCTCTCCTGGTGATTCATCAACCCAGCGTTGCTTTCAGTGCAAATGTTTCATTTTTTCATATTAAAATTAGTATGTGATATGATAGAGGGCTTTATGTATGAAGTTTATAATTATGCATTAAATAAATTATTTAACGATTCTTTTTTTCTTAAAATCATATTTTTAGCTGAAGATAACACATTTTTCTTGGAATTCGACAATGGCCTTGAAAACCTGTAGTCAAAGTGATATTTAGCTAGTTTGATAAAAGTCAAGTAATTTGGTTGTTAGTTTGAAATGTGACACCATATTCGGTCGGATTGCGCTGAGAGTTTATGGGAATTATACGTTTATATTACAATTTCTCTTTCGATTAGTGTGCTATGTACTGAGGTAAATAAATGCTTATGGGCAGGACGCCGCCTGCCTGAGTTTCGATATTTTTCTCATAAAATAACCAAAATTGGATTTTTTTAGTATTTGGTAATGCTCTTTAAATGGATATTGTTCGACTCTTTAAATAATTATGTATTATTATCGGTAAACTCGCAAAAAATGAACGTGAAAAATCAAATGAAGTGGTTGGGTATACATGCTTTGTAGCAAGCAAGCAACATACGCAAGGGAGACTGGGTACGGTTGTTAAAATTTTCATTTGATCGCCCTTATTTCTGTGAGGAATTATTGTAGTAAACCTTCTTAATGTAAATTTCAGACGTGCAAGCTGCTTTTATATCCCTTTGCATCCTCCGCTATTCTCTATAATTTTGCGTATAGGACGACTGTCATTACCGCACCCAGTCTACCCTAAGTAACGGTTTTTAAAAATCGGATATGATCGGGACAGGTGCTTGTTTTTTGATATGAAATGAACCATACGCTTCAATTGCTATAGGATTTTTAAAATGTAGCCTTGAGCTCCTCATTTCGCATTTTTGCATCAGTGGATTTAATTTATGAAAGCAAAACGTGTTTGAATAAAGTATCAAAAAAGTATTTATTTGGTTTGATTTTTAACGAAGTTTCCGTATTCCCGCTCTACCGCTCCGTATTCAGCCATTTTTGCAACGTATCACTTGACTAGCAGTACACTACGCCATTACTCTGAAATATTGGGTGTTCATGGAGTACACCTTCGTCAGCATTTCAGATATAATTTTTTTTTAAATTGAGATTCAGGAAAACGTTTTCATGGATCTTCTTAATACTTCACGTAAATTTCCGGATGATATCTCAAGTTAAATGAATAATACTTCACAGAACTACACTGGTCGAGTGGGAGTGATGGGTCCTCTTAATAGTGGTTTGTTTATGTGCTCGCGCACGTCTCGACTTATACTCCACCGAGGCTTTTCTGGGTGAGTTTCGAAGCATATGAGGCATCGAATGAGCACCCTCAAAAAATCCTTTCTTCTCGCCGGCTCAATACTCGGATGAGTTTTCTTCCGCGAGATCCAATATAGAATCAACTTCGCTGGAAAAAATAAAACGAAGTGCCCGAACTGCTCCCTTCTGGTCCCGTCAGCAGCGCACGGATTCCTCCGAAATTCTTTGTCGTGGCGGTAGGTGCTCCAACGATAGGGCTCCATTGATGCCTTCCGTATCCAGCTTTCTACTCTTGTGGTTGACGAGAAGGGGGCTGGAAATTTTATTCCGTACGTTATTGAGGGAAACGAGCTAGGAAGTGCTTGACGGGGCTGGCAAAGAAACTTCTGCCTGAGATGAGGATGAGTCAGGGATTGGTGGTTGGAGGAGTTACTTTCAGGCCTCAAGGGAGGTCTGTAGCCCGTGAAAAAAACGGAAGGTGCTAGGCTAACGTATAAAAGAGTTGAATCAAATAGGAGGTTTCTTGCAAGTGGCAAGGTAGGTATTGAGGGGAAGTTAGTAGATTCTCTAGAATTTTTTTGTTTACTTTTTGTAAACAATCTCAGAAGAATACCTATCAAACGTTGCCTCGGTTGCGTTGCGGACTGGAATGGACTCTCAGAATTCATTTTGTGTGCGATGAAGAAAGTTGGGATTTATTGTTGGAGACTCAGTGGTGCCATGGTGCCAAAACGCGTCGGAACGCCGCGCCGGCAGTGGTTAACAAAAGACATAATAGTCAAATAACTCTTTTATCAATTTTGTTGCCTCAAAATTTCTAAAAAAAATGATGAGTTTAGGCGTAACTTTGTTAAAGCGATTCATTATGAAGAATGAAAAAGAAGAAAAGAAAGTTTCTTCTTTTTCATTCTTCATCAAAATTTCTAATTTATACATTCGTAACCAAAGCAATAAAATAGTATGAAAATGTTAATAATGACTTAAAAAAACACGCAAAGTAATAATTGTCTTCTAAAGAAAGTTAAGTAAAGTGCGTTCCGGCACTGCCAATTTTGCCATGACGTCACTGAGGAGACTGATAATTTTCTTCAAAAAGAAATTATGTCTCGCTGGTATCGATGTGCTACGTAGTATCATTATGCGAATTTCAGCTCAAAGAACCCTATATGTATGTATACCTGATGGAACCGGTCGGAAATGATCATATTTTTGAAAAAATGCTGTTCTCTAATATAACGATCGACTTCACCACTTTATGCTGGAAAACACTTTATTTGAAAGGTAACACGCATTTCCAAGGTGAAGATTTTAATCGTATATGAGGAACTTAACTAGGAGGTGTGGTCAAAATCATTGCTTTCATCCGCACAAGGATATTTGGTGCACGTGGAAGGGATCAGATGAGATTGAAGATAAAAAGGCCCCACAGATAAGAAGGTCACCCACCGGTCTGTAGAAAATATTTAGAGACGGTAAGTATTCTCGTACTGGCATAGTGAAACTTTGGTCTTTTATTTGTTGCCTTGCGAACTAGTTGCAATCCCTGAGTCTAACGTGGTTTTAATTATCTATTGATCGATTTCTTGCTGCTCCTTAAATGTGTCATACGTGTAGATTTGCAGTACAGTGATTTTAACATGTTCGATTGTATTCGGGTTTCATAATAGGAAGGTGTTGATTTTCAGTGCTTCGAATCTCTTTTATTCCCTAAATTACACATTTTTTTCTCACTCACATGTTTGCGGAAATTCAGCTCAAGTAATCACTCTGTGAAAGTCAATTATTAAAATACACCTTTTGCTCGCGCAATGTGATTATGATTCACCTTTTTATTTCGAAAACAATCAAGTGTTAACCTTTTTTTATTTTAACTTTCGTGAAACGCGGATAACTTAATCTCTTGCTTCATCCGACGGTGTTTCCAGATCGATAAGATTTCCTCTCCAACCTTTCTTAATGGTTTTCCTGGAATTCACCCGTATCGTACGGCCTCGGAAGTTTTGAAGCCCGCAATGGAGTGAGGGGCTGAAGTGTTCGGGGAAAGGAGAGAAAAGTATAGGAGACTGCTCGATGGCGAGGTGAAAATTCATTATGGGTCTAAAAATGTGGTGGTGTCGGACAAGAGGTGTTGATGTTGTCTTGGGAGTGCTTTAGAATTCAAGGGTGTGGCGTAAATAGTTTTGAGGCCCCGTCGAAGAGCCCATCTCGTGGGATAGACGGGGTTATAATAATAATTATCCATCTATTTTCCGTGACAGCCACTTCACCCGCTTTCACCCCCACCCACGGGCTTTTCTCTATCTCCTCCCCGTGCTTCAACCCTTCCCCTCCCTCGACTCGCTGCCATGGCAACTGCGGTGTTTGTTTTTTCCGCGTCCACTCGTCTCACTTCTCGCTGCTCTCCAACTAACCCTTTCGCCTACCTTCAATGCACCGTTGCCTTCCTCCTCTGCCGCTCCCGCGTACACACTAGTTCGTTTTCTTTTGTGGACAGCGCCGCGCCGTGGTGCGGTTCGCGCGCTCTATGCTGTCGGAGCCGCCTGGCTGCACCACAGTCGACACCACTACGGGCACCATCAAGGGAGCTAGTGAGACTTACGTGCAGTACTAGGCGCGAGCGTAATGGGAATATTCGAACAATAGGCATACGGATCGCTTGCGGCTCTTGGGATACGTAATTTCCCTCGCATTACAGAGAAATCTGTGTCGTGATGGTGAGGTTATCTGTTAATTAATGCTAATGTAATTAGTTCTTTTTTTGTTTTAATTAAAATAGTTTTATTGATGTCCTACAAATTGTAATTCTACTGTGAACGTAAAAATAATATGTGTATAGAACTCCGTTCACAATAATATCACAGAAAAAATTAATTAACGAAGAGTATATTCGGACAAGAAACGGAGAAAACGGTGATAATATTATTAAGAAGTAACGTAAATTCAAATTTTGGCAGCGGCTAACTGGAGAACGTGTAGGCTCTTTTAAATATGAGGTTCTTTTGTTTTTGTAATCCCATCACGTAGAGTAATTTTAAATAGTACAATTTATTGTGTTACTCAGTAGCTTATAATGAATTGTGTACTCGATAGTCAGCGTATGTATCCCATATCAGTATCTATTCTCAAATGGTCGCAAATGTCCTTTCATTGCTGATTTTATAATTGTAAATGTTCTCATTAATTCAGTGATTTTAGTATGTTGGAATTCATATAAATGGTTTTACAAATAATAAGTTTGCAAATTATGTTATTTTGTATTTACCTTCGAATTTCTTTTAGTAAATCTGATCTTAGTTTGGAGGAAAGCGATCATGCAGGAGGTACTATCGGGTGCCGCATGGCTGTCTCCTTGCGCTTTTTCCCGCGATCGTTATGGTGAATGAGCCCGTAGGATATATCTTCAGAGTGAATTTCTCCTTAGTCAACCGCAAAAAGAGTGAAGGCAGGGAGGTAGGAGGAGAAGTATGATTATTCGTAGCGTACCTCTTGAGTCTTTAGAATCCCGCCTTCTCCTCTCGGCCGTGATTCGCCTCAATAAACAAAATCGCGGCCGCAGTCGATATCGAGTTCGGCGAACAGCGGGAGCAGCGAAGGAAGTGTTCTTTCTCTCCCAAGGAGTTTGTTAATATAATGGATGGGGCCCCACTGGTTGCGAGCGTTGAGCGCAGTGTGGCAAGAATGGGGGTGCTTGGGTAGGATAGTTTTTACTTACTTTGGCCAAAACATTGATAATTCCATAAGAGTCAATGCTAACTATTTGGCGAAATATTCGGTCATGATCGTTGTTACGTTAAAATAAACTATCGCAAACGAACACAGTTCACCTTTTTTGTATCATTATGGAAAGGCTTCATGAAAATATGCCTCGAATATCTTTTCCCGAGAAAAATAATTGTCAATCACCACGGTTCCGCTGTGCAACTAGCTTAGCCGAAAATAACATTTAACAAGTGGAAAATATCCATTCCCCTGCACTTCTAGTGGTAATTAATAAGATTGAAATCTTACGATAGCGGACCGGTCGCAATAATAGCACGAAAGTATGTTCATGACGATGTATTATCACCACGATATGACTATATGGACAATTTAATATACACAGTAGTATGGCGAACGATCCGAAAACTCAGACGCCAAGCAAGAAGCAATTGTTGCATTTTCAATTTATAAATAAGAGGCGATATAAGTAAGTACAGAAGCGATATAAGGAATGGAATACTTGATTATATACGTACACTGTTTGAAACTGAGTCCGAAAATTGTCAAACCAAGATGGCGGAATTCTGACCACGCTTAAAACTCAAATACAGCTCCTCCAGATATTTACAACCTCCTTGTTCTCTCCATTTCTCTCTCTTTCTTCGCTGCTTTGAGGATCGCGAGCGGTGGAAGAGTCGTCGTGATCGCTTCGTGGAGATAAGGGCCGTTGGTGGTACGTACCGCTTTTGCTATCAAGCCTAGTCATCGCTCGTGGGATTAATTCGAATACAAGATCACCTCTACCCTCCCCTGCTGAGTCTCTCTTCTTTCGCTCGACCCGAACCTAATTAAGATTACAAATCGATCCTTCCCCTGCGGTTGCTCGCGGGTTTTCGATTTACGCCTTCAGACAGAAGCCAAGTTTACACGTCGAAGAAGTGTTTGATAACAGTGGATCGAGAGCTAAATCTCGCTACTTATGTCTACACTCGAGTATGTCAATGTATTTCGTGATGGCATTGGGAGAAAGAGGAACGACGAAGTGCTGGACGTGGCGGGTGAGGAGAAGCAGCTTTTAGATGAGATACGGAGGAGACAGAAGGTATGGATGGAGGGAGTACTTAGTGGGGAGGGGATGTTGAAAACGGTGTTAGAGGGTAGGATGTTAGGTAAACGAGGGAGGGGAAGGAAGAGAACAGGATTTTTAGATAGATTGAAAAGGGAGTAGGCCTTACAGGGTCATTCTCCCATAATCGTACAAAATTGTATCCATGGACTGTCATAAAAACCAAAACTGTAAAATCAAAACTAAACCGGATTATTATTTTATGTACTCTTTTACTAATTTCAGTGACAAATTAGTAAAGAAAAAATTATATTCCCCAAATTTAATGTCCACAGTCTATGATTCGTCATGTCCCTGGACAGTCACACAGATTTTCAAAGAGGTGTTTATTGTATTAACAACCTTAACCATATAATTTATTGTAAAATCTATCATTAAAAAAGTGAAAACATTATAAACATTCCAAAATAGTCTTTTTGGGTTGCCTTTATTTCATAATATTCATAATAAAATAAAAAATCATTAGTCCTACCATAGAGTAATCAGTATTCTTACTCTTACTACTTACTCTTCTTACTATATACAGATGTATACTTTCTCTGTGGTCCTACCCAAAAAAGTAATGTCCGCGGACTCACTAGGAAAAGGGGGAATTATTCCTAGATGGTGGTAGCCCTGAGCAACCAATGTGTAGAGAAGGAGATTGTCAGCTATATTGGATTGATTGAGTTTAAACTTGATTTAGTGAATGTTTTAACGCGGGAAGAAAAAATTTAGTTCAGTTTTTTGAAAGATCCAAGATCATCAGTCATGTCCGTGGACAAGTAAAATTAGTAAATGTAAAATATTTTACTAATTACAATTGAGATGTCTTTTGTAGCTATTAGATGCGAGTTCAATGTAGTAAGGACAGCGTCCTAACTTATTGTCAGTCCCAACTATAACTTAATTTAGAGGAAATCGTCATGTCCGTGGACATCATGTCCGTGAACATCATGTTCGTGAACTCTGCAGTCCATGGACATGCCAGATGGTAACGGAAATGAAGATACACTATGAATAGTTACAGTATGTTCAATGACAAATAAAACAAGCATTTTCTCGCGAATAAACACAATATTCCTCTTCTGCTGTGTCTGTGGACGTATATATCATGTCCGTAGACAGCACAAAAGTAAAAATAAAAAAAACTGTAAACTATGCTAACGATCTCTGCCACTTACGTCATTGATCGTATGATTGAAAAACTGTAATTACACAATTTTGGTTCTTATATGCACAAAAAATATTTTTTTTTTCAAATTTTGCCTGTAGAAAATGTACGTTTTTTTGGATATTGACTTTACAGTGAATTGAAGAAGGCAGTGCTGGAAGGAAAGGGAGGCTCCCTGACTACTTCTTAAGTACTCCATGGAAATCTACCTCATACGGTAGAATACTATAATAATAATTGGGAGAAATGTATGAAATAATAAAGCTAAAAGAAAAACTTCTTTCATAAACGCTGTAAAATGTAGTAAAAAGTAAAACATAAGCTTTTCGTCACTCGAAGAAGTTTGGAGATATTGAAGATAGAATGAAGATTGCCTCGCAATATTAATATCGATACCTATCAGCGCCCACTTTTTATTCTTCGAGTGATAGAAAGCTTAATCTTTTACGTTATAGTGCATTTTATACTGTTTATGGAAAATATATTGAGAAAATTTCAACTGTTTCTCCGTATGGACAATTAATTACATCAGAGTGTTTCAGAATAAGTTTCAAATGTCTGATTATTAAATATTTTATTGTCGTCAGAAGCAAGCGCCGATGATGGGGAGTGGGTAAAAAATCAATTACAAGATTCCATCGATGAAACATAAGCAGGCCATCCAAGTCATGGGAAAGCGTGTAAAAACAAAGTATTTGGCGGATGGGTTAGAGGGCAGAGGTTTTTGTGAACACAGTAAATGAAATATTCGAAATTTCATTGAGTGAACATCTCAAAATACGCGAAAGCGTAGTCTTTCCTCCGTATTCTCGAGTGCATACATGCAATGTGTAATAGTGGTTTGGTATCATTCAGATGAGTTAACTATTTATTTTCCGTATCAAAATAATCTGCATCTTATAAATTGCTTAAGATAGTGGAAAGGCGTGAGTTTAAATTTGACTTCCCAATTAGGTTGTTTACTACGACCCCCAATCATAATTAATTAAAATAATTCAGTAGGTGGAGGGGCAAAAACGAGCAAAACATATTTAATTCAGCAATCCATTAGGAAGGTGAAAAATAACTTGGAAGTTGGTAAGAACTGCGATAAGAAAATACGTGGGGGAGAGGAATAGCTGAGAAGCGGTGACCGGTAGGGGCGCGTGACGTTATCAATTTATATACGAAAGGGTTTGGATTGTAGCCGTTGATAGCTCGAGAAGAAGGCGATATATCGAAAAACGGTAATGAGCCAGTCTCTTTATTTTTAAATCTGTGTCGTGTTTGATAATATATATTAAAATCGGTGCGCTAGCTCTCATGGTCATACATGGTGATTTAAAAAAAGCCGAGAAATGGACTTAAACCTACGCATTGTTAAAAACTGATTTTCAGTGGGCGCTAAAATCAGGCTCTGTTATGTCTTGTTTTCCATTATTTTTGCTTCATTATAAGTATGCGTGAATCTGACATTAAGCGGAGACTAATCGAATTCATCAGTACATCAGGAAGTTTAGCATGCTTGAATGTATATTTTCGTGTTTATGTCCTTAGCAGTAAACCAAGTGTTCCAAGCATCCAGGGGTAGATGCGTGGCTTGGGAAAGTTTGCGCACATTGTGTTCCCTTCGGTGGAGAAGTTCTCTTTCCTCCTGGCAACGCATTGATAGGATACGACAGTGTGACGCGCGTGAAAATGGAGAGGCGGAACGAAGTTTTCCTCCATAAGTTAACCTGTCATGTCTTGTTTGGATATCATGTAATCCTTGAAGATGTCTAGACCACACGTGTCGTATAGGTATTTTTTCTCGCATAGGATTCTTCGGGACTGCATGATTCAAAACGCAGACTTAATTCCAAGTCACTTTATACTTCAAGTAAAATATGCTATCATAGATTTTTGCGTACGTTTCAGATTTTTTAAATAAATAAACAAACGTTCTACCATCTTTCATCTGGGAATTAATATCTCACTACGCGAGTGTTGCATCCGCAAAATAAACGGATTGTTTATTTTATCAAAAAAGTTCGGTCCGTCTAGTTAAATTGATTATGTCTTCGTCGGAATTTCCGGGATCGGAATCTGGTCAACGGAAACATCGATTGACCTTTTGCATGCGCCATATGGAAATGAGTTTGACGGCAGGATGGCTCGCAAAGAAAATTTCGGACCGACATTCGGAGTTTTGCACACACTTAATCCTGCCACCGATTACGATAGTCTGTATCTTGCCAAAAATGTATTACTTCCCAAACACCTTCCTTCCTCGATTTAGTAAAGGATCGGTTTCAAATATGACCGAACTCTAAAAGGTAATACGCATTTTATGAAGAGCTTCGTTGTGATCCTTTCCTTACACGAAGACGTCAAGGTTTGTGGGGCCCCTTCATACAGTTTGCTTTAGGAAGTGTTGAATTATCGACATTAGGCGGTCGTTCACCCGGACTGGAGGAGAAAGATGAGTTACGCTGAAAACAATAGCTTCCTCTTTCCGCCCCTTTCAGTATTTTTTAAATAAAATAGCGAAAGTTAACGCCCACTTGTCATGAGTTGGTGACGCCATTAGAGTTTCGTCTCATTAACCTTTCATAGGGCTGGAGTCTCAAACAAGAGGGTGAACAACGTGCCACGTGAGAACGATGTGCTCGGCCGAGGAGTAGATGGGAGCGGGTTTGCCGCTCAAAACGGATGCGTGCCGTCATCAAATTATCTCCTCTCTATTATCTCTCCGAGAGGGTTAAAGTCGTCGATATATCGCCCCCAACAGTGCTAGAATAATGTGATGGATCGAAAAAACCGTAAAATGCAGTTCTATTTATTCGTCAAACTCTGTCATAATCGACAATAAAAGAACGTGGTGAACCAGCTTATAGGCGGGAGAATTTATGTAATGATTTTCCAGCGACCTTTATCATCACCCCGATAATGAGTGTCTGTCGGTGAAAACCTAGTTCTAGTCTGTTTAAGTAAATTATATATTATTTTATCGTTATCTTTCGCCTACGGAATACTATTCCACCATATTGTTCTAAATGTGTGTTCTATATTATGGAAAAATATTTCCCACCCATGATAGCGACCCATTTTCAAAAGTCAATAACATTTGTTTTAGCATCTTGTGGACGATGCATTGCTCTGCCTTTCTCTAATGGAGACTAAAGTCCAATTTGCCGTGGGCAATAGCGAAGTGGGCATTCTTATGGTGGCCTGCTTGGCGAATAAATATTTATTTAATATCTTCTCGTCTCGCACAAGACAAAGAGGTAATGGGGAGCGTGAGTTAAAGCGAGTGTGGGTGACTGTGCAGCAAGGGATACATAAGTTCGGGGCTTGGAGGAAATGAGTCGTAAACAAAAGACGAGCCAGAGACAGCGAAGAGACAAGAGTATGCCTTGCGCGATGCTGCAAAGAATCTCGTGAAAAAAATATGCTGCTCACGGAGTTTCTCGTTGCAATATTGATCCACCGTGGTACCATCCCTTAATGAGGCACCATGCGTTATGCTTGCGTAAAATTGTATGCTTGTCTGTTGAAAAGTTTCTTGGCGTAAACTGTTGAAAAAGAGCCTCCAATTTGTAGCTTACGTTAAGTTACCTTATTACGGTTAGTGACTATATTGATGTAAAATTGATGGTTTTGATGGGGAGTAATGAGTCAAATTTATTGTTTGATGGTAAAGTTACCTTGTGTTGCTTTTAGCATTAATGCTGGGCCTCTAATCTAATTACAGCATTTTATTGCGAGCCGTTATGTGAATAAAATGGTGGTTGGCGGTTTGAAAGTAAAATGTTCTTTCCAATATTTTTAAGACGTTGGAATCAGGAAGTTGTTTCTTGGTAGTAACTTCCTTTTTTATTTACGGAATAGTATACTCATATTTCATCGAATACGTCTACTGTAGCAGTTCATTGAAATTCTTGAACTTATAAATTATACAGATCGTAACGTACGATTTGATGCAAGTTCATGTATAGTGGTTGGTACACATTATTTTTCAATGCTATTCGATTCCAATTTTGGGTGCAGGCGCACGTGATAGTGAAAGCTACAAATAACTTATATTATTGTTGCCAAATTTGTTCTGAGTCTCAAACCCGGTATATTCCCTTTTTACCGAGAGTAGCCATTCATTTATAATGTTGATTTTTTTCTTCGGAGTATCTCGGAAAAAAGGTTTTATGCTCTTTAAATCGGCCTTTTGCAGCTTGGAAAATACTGTACATTGGCTCTATTAATAATAAAATCGACTTCATTTTGGCTGTGTCGTGTCTTTCATTTATTTTCTTAGGTGCACTTACTCGATAGTGTAAACTTGGTGGTGGAACTGTATGAAATGGGACTCCAATGTATTTTTTTCTTGGCTCGGCAACGTTTACAAGTGCTTTGTCTCTGCCTATTCAATATTCTTATTCATGAGTCTATCTGCTGATTAAAAAAAAAGTGCTCCGTACGCATTCTCGGGCAGACTTCCTTAGTATGCCTTTCAGAGTACAATTTGCATCTGCCCGTAACACATTTGGTAAACTCAAGTCTAAGATTACATTATATTTTTATTTGGGTCATCGTGAGGGGAATGTCGGATTTTTAGTATTTATGTCAACCGCTGTCATTTTCCGTTTTTATTTTTCCAGGGTCGCGATCGGTGCTACAGCCCTGCGCTCTTCGCTGTCTCTCTCCGCAGCGACAACGGGGTAAGCACGACCTTGACTCGTTCTTTTCATTTCCATCAACTAGAAACGAGAGAAAAAGATAGCGGCGCGCTGGGCGAGTGCGTTTTCCCTGCAACTCACGTATTCACGTAGTCTGTTGTTTTCTCTCCCGGTCCGCTTCCTCCTCGAGATCTCCCCGTAGTGCTCTCTTCGACTTCTACCGCCGTGCCCCGGAGATGGGACGCCCCGGGGCGAAGATCCTCTTCGCATATGCAAGGCTTTGGGAGGGTGGACGGGAGGGATTTCATGCTCCTATTTTTATTTTCTTCCCGCCGCTACTCTGTGCGACAATCCCCCCCGGAAGCTCATCCCCCCTCCGCAAGTCCTATGCCACCAGTCTAATGCGATGCTAAGGTAGTCAACTGTTCATGCAACGGGCAAGAACCGCTGTGTTTGCAATCTCTCTGTAGAGAGTTGGTGCAATGAGGGTTTTCAAGGCGGTTCGATCGAGTTTAAGAGGACGCATCGCTCTCGCTCAATCGGTCTCTTGTCCTGACTTAGTAATCATTTAAAACTTGTGCTATCATCTGTCAGGGTACATAGAGTAGATCCATGTCAAAATTTTACTGTATCTCACATTTGCAAATTTGTACTTTAGTATTTCTCATTTGTGAAATTGTTGCGTTTGAGATGCGGTCAAATACTGAAAAAGGCCTATTCAATATACCCTGAGTAATTCAAGGTGATAATGTCTGTTTAAGCGAGTAATGTGCCGTGAAAAAAAGAGGAGGTACAATTGGTCGATATTTAGTGATGGGTTCTCTTAAAGTATTAGATCCAAATCCGTAGGAAATCATTAGACACCCCTGGAATAGATTCTGGATTTTTTCATCCTGAGTTTGTTGTTGATGAGCAATGTTGCTGGTTGCGTTACAGTTTCCGATATCGTTGCAGCTTTGCAACCTACTTCCCCATTACAAGCTCTTTACTCTGAAAATTTCAAGATCATGGCATATATTATAAACGAGCATGTTAAACCTAATGAAAAAAGGCAAAATACGAACGGTTGTTAAGGCATGATGGGTCTTCTTAAGTACTTTGTGTAATATTCCAAATTTCATCTGTTGACGAATTCGTTGTAATGAAACATTACTTTTTACATTGTCACGCGTACGTGTCACAATTGTATTTAACAAGGATTAAATTCGCTGTGAACAAACCATTCGAATAGTAGTCGAACCCACACCCCTTTGAGAGCCTGGTATGTTACCAATTTCACCGATCTGCCGTCATTCTATGAATCAACATTCTGTGGAGGGTCATCGGAAAAGGCCGTGAGAAAGAAAGGTAATTGGCTAAGTAAGTGGGTAAAAAAGACAAAATACTTGGGAAGTATGATTTTTCGTACTCGTAAATACTTTGGATTTGAGCCATTAATCTGAGCAGCTAATATGTGACGTTGCACGAATTGCTCAAATGTGAAAATTTAAGTGTTTATACTTAAAGATAAAATTTTTTTGACGTAAGCGTTAAATATCATTCCTTATTCGGGTTTCTACAGATTAGTTCTTTTCGCAATGACATTCAGAAAGTTTGCTCCTTTCCATCATTGAGACTTTAATTTTGTGTATTACCTATACCGAAAGCCAAACATATAACGTTTCCAAAGAAAATTGTTGTACGCATAAGCCAATGCATGAGATTGCGAAGTTCCTCAAAATATAACGATTGAATAATGAGGCAGGCAGCGGCGGCATCATTTTGAGAGATGTTAGTATATGTAGCTTATAGGATAATGCTCGTGCTTAGCTTCGCTTTCAGTTTGTTTGGTGTCCCTTAGGCTGCTTACTCGCCGTCAAGTCGCCCCATCGCATGGGCGCCTTCTCTTTTTTCCGTTTCCCGCTTCTGGCAACGGCTGAGATTGTCCCGGACGTTTTCCTTTCTCCCACAACTCCCTGCTCTTTTTATCGCAGTGGAGATCACTCCCGTGCCTCGCCTCGCCGGAATTTCTGTTTATTTATGAGTCACTAGCCCCAGCCTTTTGGCTGTCTCCAGTGGGTTTCTTCAGGGTTCACGTCTACTGTTTATATTTTCATTGATATTTCAGTGTTTCTACTTATTTTTGTTCATGGGGAGGGGGGGGGGGGGGGGGGGGGGGGGGGATGTGGTATCACTCCCGTGGGCGACCCTTTGCTTCCGCTTGTGTCCGGCCCTGCTGTTATGGGTCCCGCTGCTCAGCAGCTACAGACTACAGCCTCTTTCCCAGCTTCTTCAATTTTACTTCTTCTCTAATCAAGTGGGTAGCGCAGACTGGGAAAAGAAGCGTGACTCCCGCTCGACCTGAGCATCGACAAGAGAGCATTTTTGGTGACATATTATGTCGCTTAAAAATCATGCCTTGCAAATTTCAGGGTATGCAGTGAGAACCCTCATCAGCATATTTCTTTAGTTCAAATTTTAGCATTTCAACTCATTATCAGTACTTTCTCAGATGCAGTGTTTGCATTTGAGATTCCAGCAAATGCCTTCAGAGACCAATTCTATTCACCGTGAATATTGCGAAATGTTTGCATACATGTCGATTAATGATAACGTTATCTTTAAACGTGCAATTTCCCGTGAAAAATGATACAAGAGGAAGTGATGCGTTCTCTCAAGGCATTAGTTTCAAAACCGACTGTAGACTCCCCGATTGAAAATTGATGATATTTTCATCCTGATATCGTTATTGACTAGGAATGGTACTAGGTACTGCATTGACTCCTATTCCATGTTTGATCGGCCTTTTCCTCATCCCGTCGTTTTCATTAGCCTTAGATAATTGACTACGACCTCGAGATATTCCGTTTTCAGCTCTAATTTATTCTGTTCATCTGACCTTTGAAATAAGGAATTACATTTTCCATGGATACATTTTCCAAATGTTCACCCAATGTGATAAAAAGGGAAAGATATCTCTTTTATCACATACTGTGACTACTGGTAGTGTATCAGATGCGTGGTGGACTTTCTACTATACCTTCTTTTAGCTACGAAATTTTGAAATCCATTACTTACTTTCAGTCACCTTATGAAGCTTTGTAATTTTTTAATTCAATCAATGTTTTAGTTTTTACTCTTTCAATGGTAATAGGTATGAATCTGTGATTTGCTCCATCCAAAAACAGCAAACGTCTCATCGGAAACCGCTAGGTATTCTCAAGAAAATGACGAGTTTATGTTTTGTTCCTTTTGAATATTTTTTGTCAATTTAATCATGCAATATCTAATATATTAGGGAAATCAAGCGACACATTACGTAAAGGCGTTACCGAGAGGACATGTCTGTTAAATTTACGTTTTGCATTTGTGATTTAGATTGTTTTATTTTTATCATTCATTTA
Source organism: Ischnura elegans (assembly GCF_921293095.1). Taxonomy (NCBI): domain Eukaryota; kingdom Metazoa; phylum Arthropoda; class Insecta; order Odonata; family Coenagrionidae; genus Ischnura; species Ischnura elegans. The sequence continues at coordinate 74,252,318 of NC_060249.1, read as the reverse complement.
TGGTAGATTTTTGCAACTTTTTCCCTCTTTGTTTACGTCCATCACCAAACTCAACCCATTCTTAGTTTCCCCTAACTCATCATTAATGGATCGTTAATACAGCCGATTGCGGTGTATTTTCACGCTACATTGTATCGATTCGTGCAGTGCTATTTGCTGCATTCTATTTTTCAGTACTTGACTTCATGCCTATGAATTATATCGAATTTTGATTTTGCTCCAAGCATCGATACCCGAGTTTTTCTCGTCCATTGTATCTGTGAGCAATAATTATATGCATCGGGAAGTTTTTGAGAATTTCTTCGCTGTGTTGTGGTGTAGTTTGTTTGTTTCCTTCCTGATGGCTATCGCGGTTATTGAATCAATAAATGAGCTTCACAAACTTCTCGCCGAGGTAGAGGCACAGCTTTGGAAACCAATTTATTCCGACTGTTGAATTCATCTCCGACTTCGCGGTGCTTCAAGAATTACAAAGTTGTAAAAGATTTGATTGCTGACCCAAATGGCCCGATTAACGTAAGTTATGGACTTTTTTTGCAAACCCGATTCATATTGCTTATATATTGAGTTTCTTTGAATCGGAATGGCTGGTGTCGTGAAAAAGTGGTGCTTTTATCTCCCATTCTCGGAAATTGCGTATTGATTTTCAATTTCAATCCTCGTCTTTCAATGGGAGCCATTGTTAAGGACATGTTTTGTTGAAGCGGTGGGATGCTGATAATTTCTAGTAATATTCGATTCTTGCCATGTCAAAAAGTGCGCATTTAATATCCTTATGGGGAAAGTCTGTCGATAAAAGACCTCTACATGTGCAAATAAGGCCGTAAAAGGAAAAGACGCGTATGAAAATAATCCACATTAGACATTTAAGCATGAGTAATTGAGATTCTTGTCAGAGCTCCGCGATAAACACCTGTATACAATAGGGTCTCGAAATTAACGAATGGTAGGGATAATTATTTCTAAGGTCTAATTGAAAGCGCGTGACATTGCATATCCCGAGCTCTACCCTAAAGGGTGCAGTCGTTGAGGGCGTCTTCACATTCTGTCGTTTGCAAATGCTGTCAGTATCATTTCCATTACGTTCGTAACTAGCCCTTTTGCCATTATGGTAAACAATAGAGTCATTAGCCCGATCAATACTATCGTGGATATAAAGTTCATCACTCGAATTCGTAATCAGAAACCTTTTTATGTGGTCTGGCCCAATTTGGGGAAATAATTTAGGTCCAACGTTTGAGAATATTGACGAACGAATTGAGAATAGGCTCCTGACAAAAAGTAATTGCATTGGTTGGATGTACAGAAATCAACATCGTAGAAGCCGTAGATTCCATAGGCACTGGTCCATTCGCCAAAGTTTTGGGACTAACCTCCTTTACCGTACATACCAAACGTGTCAAAACCTTGCCATCGAATTTTTCCCGTGAATACGCACGTTGCCGCGTGTAGTATTAGTTAAAAGGAAAAGAAACGAAGCAACAGATACCCCAAAACTTATTCCGAAAACTGTCTATCCGAAATTCCTGCCGTGCGAACTCGTGCCGTTTTATGGCTTCAATTTTGCAGTATTTGGTTTGAATCGGAGGAATCGGACTTTTTCACCATTTCATTTTATTATAGTCGATTGCGATAAAGCATGATGGTAAAGAGACGCGTATATTTCCATTTTTACCACCGTCGCCTTTTTCTCGAGGTATTCGCGACTTAATATCGACGGGCTTACCCCGTCCGCTGATAAGTTTATGACGTCACTGACTCTTGTCGAGCGGTTCACCGCTTCTCCACTAATTCTCAACCTCGCGCATCCTTCTCACGTGGTTCTTTGCCATTAAACTCTAATGAGCGATTCTTTCTGTCAACAATCGGGTCTCTCTGATCTAATGAACCAGCCCTTAATGACGTCTTTAGCTCGTGAAAAATGGGCGGTAACTTTTGTATTTTTTTCATTTTTAAGTGGTAAGAAAACGCCAAAATGAGGTTTTTTCATTATAACTTATCGTTCCATTACATATACCGAATTACACTATTAAATAGCGATATTGGTTTGAGTGAACAGTCCAATTCGGTTTCACAATGCCCAATCTTTTTTTTTTACGCTTCAGGAAGAGTAATGCACAAGATCTTTGAACACCGGAGCGTCATACCTGAAGAAACGTGCCATAGAGACCGATTGTCTGGAAGGAAGTGACACGTGTTGTGCAAGCGTGAATTCAGTGGGGTGCTCGGCGTCCATTACTTATCTCTCGTACGATTCACCCTAACTTCGGGGACATCAAATTTGCATGCACAGTCGCTTCGTAACTTTTTACCAGCTCCCCTCTGCTCCGGTCCCACCTTGCTCTTCTGACACCACTTTTTTCTCCAACCCGCTAACTACTAGTAGTCGACCTTTCTCGTCCCAACCACCTCCTCCACGGCGTTCGTGCATTTGGGCGCTCGCAAAACCTCGTGAACGTGCTCGTGCGCATGGAGATGATCCCACAAGAAAACGAAGGTCGTAATTATGGTTAATTGGTCCTCTCTTCACCTGCCACGATTGCATTCGCCCCTCGCCGGGTTGTTAACTCGGCACTCCGTCCGCCGACTCCTTAGCGCCATTATGGACGAACGAGGGCGTAAACGGTCTGGCCGCGAATATTAATCGTGAATCTTCGTCGGAAGAGGGTGTCTTTTTTTTGAGTGACTATACTGGTTACATTTCCTTGTCTGAATATTCCACCTCTTGTAGGTGTCTCCAACGTTCTCACGCAATCGGTCGGCCTTCCCGCGTTAAACCCAATTTATATAAAATGAGTTCTTTTTATTCTTAGGTACCTAATTATTCTCATTAGCGTACATTGAAAGGAAAAAAATAACTCATCAATTTGGAGTATAAGTCATTGGAGTGATTGCAGTTGTCTATGGACATAACACAACAGATGACGCGTCGCAATGTAGGTATTAGATTCATATTTTACGATATATGCGGCTTTTCAATCGCGTTTATATCAGAATCCTCTTGAATCCATTCTCAACACTACTCCCTGAATTTTATAAGGACTATATATTTTTATATAAATGGACAATATATATTTATCTGGAGGACTCTGCTTAGTTTATCTTATCCATTGTCACGCGTCATTGGAATTAATTATGGCTATGAAATTGGTGTTTGGTGAATTAACCCAGAGAAACACCATCATGGAATGAATAGAAACTTTTACCTTCTTGTCGTTCCTTTCATTGTGTTTCTACATTTAAGATGACTTTATATGAAGTCATAACAAAACGCTGTTCATTCATATGTAAGTTACAAGATTTCACTGTAGCAACTTAGAAATGAATGAATGAATTAATACACTCATATATGAAAATAAGCCTCAACTTTTCCCTAGACCCTCGCTTTTTTCTACCCTCCAATGAAACAACTACGTAATCGTATTCCCAAAGGCTTGATCTTCTTCATACTTCTGTGTTTTTGGAGCCGAGGCAAAGAGTAGCTTAGCCTTTTACGGGACGTGGACAATTGGGTGGTCCATTAAAAAATCAAAGTGCTCAAATTTTGCATGCCGCCCCCTAATTCGATTACAAATAACGATTGCAAATTTTCAGATTGATTTGGTTTTTCGTAGCCGTGCCCTGCGCAGCTTTTTGTTTTGGCGTATATCCTGTTGAATCCTATACGTTAGGCAACAAGGACCGATAAAATTATTTTTCCTGTACTGGTAAAACCCAAAGTTTGACCTAGGACTCGGTTTCATCCATATAAAGGTAAACTATTATGTCAACTTTCATTAGCATAAAGAAAACCTCAATCAGAAGCAATAACATTAAATAATGTGTATTCGTTTAATTTTTTCTAGGCGTAAAAAAAGCGGGAAGGATTATGCCTGTAAGTCGAAATTTTAATGATCATTTATTTCATTAAGCCTTCGTGTTAATAAAAAAAAAGAATAAAGATAGCTCATGAATGTCTTTCTTATCAACATTTCCCTGTAGCAATAAATTTCAGTCATCCTTTTCCCCCGTTTTTCATACTTTCTTTTAGGCAAAAATGATTTAATTGCTTATCCTTAAAGAATTAAAATGCAGCAGTAGTAATTTGTTAACATCTTGAACAGGGTGCTCGTGACTGTGAATCTTCGTAAATTTTGCAATGGAAGGTTTAACATTTAACGATGGAACTTAATTATATGGCTGAATAAAAATATTCTGGGTATTTCTTTAAATTAAAATGGAGTCCCAGGTGGTGGACGGAATATTTTCATTAAATTTCGTATCCCTCGCGTTTGCGGCATGTTGTAATATTTATTTTCTTCTTATCTATCGAGAATGGCGCAGTGGAAATGGACTTGTTATTCTTTTCTTTCCACGAGGTCAAAGAGACCGACGGCTCCGAATGTGAATATTTGTCCTCTCTCAGCGGTAGTCGTTTTATTGTTTGCCTATTCCTTTTTCCGTTTGAATGGAAAAGAGTCCCCTTTTCCTGTACTTTAACGTCCCTTCTTTTATTCGAGCATCTCCCCGGTTGATCAACTGTTTTTCTTTGGTCGTGTAGCAATTTTGGGAATTGCAATGGTGAATATCTTACCTTGGGGGAAAAAGGACCCGTTTGCTGTTTTCATTCGACATAGTTTAATGCTGTTATTTCTTTTCACGCTGGTATTCTGAAGAATAGCAAAACCCTATTTAACTCAATGGAAAGAAAATATTGATCAGTAAATATATTTTTTCTCTGTTTTGATTATTATATAGTTTCCATTCTAATGTTGAATGTTAGTGAGTAGGATATTTATCATGAATATTAAATTAGTAATTGGTAATAATTTGTTTTAGGGAATTGATGAGGGAATATTTTAGTTTATTCCTGTTTGTTATTATCGAGGTTTATTGGTAAGTGGTACTTTGGTGGGGCCAAAAAATAGCCAGGTATACTTGACCGAAGGGCGACCCTTTTTCGAACCCTTTCGTGTCCTCCCTATGTCGAAGGTGTCGCAGATATACCTTTGCGCGTTCTTCGTCTTAGTGGTTTTCGGTCGGAATCGGATGGAATCTCTGACGTAAGTACATACATTTCTGTTTTCGCGGTAGGGCTAACGGGGAGACGAATGCATTAAAAAAATGCTTTTGCTCGAGTGCGCTGCAGATCGTTGTTTATTTTCATAAGGAGAATATTTATACCTGCATGAAATATACTTCTTGCTTTTTAAAAATCATTTGAGTCTGTCTTGTTTTTAGAAGTTTGTGATATCTGGGACCAGAGGGATGCGTTGTGACGTTGAAGATTAACCGAGCTACTAATGAAACAGCTTTGCAATGGCTGATTACTGATGGTCTCCATCCAATCACCAATAATCCAACCGGCAAAAACTAATTGACATTGTTCGGGTCGTGGGTGAGGTAAATTCTTTCGTGTGGCAATGGGCGTGAATTACACCGCCTTTAACTTGATTGTACCAAATGGATGTGGTTAAATACCGCACGGGTCTGATTCTAATTTTTTGCCGGCCTCGGTGGTGGCGGGGTAAAGTCCTCGCCTGCCAAACCGTAGGTCGTGGGTTCGAATCCCAGCGGGGTAGGTGGTCCTTATCCAGGGCATGGATGTTTGTGTTACATATTGATAATCATTCGTTGTAAAGGCCTTAAAGTGTTGGAACGAAATAAATAAATAAAATACCAAAAATTCCGAAAATTTTGGAAGCCCTTTGTTCATGAACTGAACGGGCAAAACCTAAGTAATGCGGGATGTTGATCGATTATTGATAGGAGAGAAGGAAAAAAGAGGCGGTAGTAAAGTGAGCATGGCCGACGCAATAACCCATCCGCGGGGATCGACTGATGTGCCGCAGGGGCCCTTTCTAAATGTTTTACGTGCGGCATGCCTATTTATCCTCTCGATATCGTTCCTCGGGCTGGTGTTTATCCTTGAAGGGAACGTTTTAATTTATCGGAGTTGCCTTGCGTCGTCGCCGGGCGGAAGGTCCAGCGTCCCGCTTGTGCGTGACACTTCTCTTTTTCGTCCCATTGTTTTGCAGTCGCGCGAGCTCTATCGCATGCACCGAACCAGCTGATGTGATACGAAGCCTGTGTTTATCGAAGTCGTTTCGCGGAGACGAGTTAATAAAGGTCGAGAGCGTTGCCATAGCAATTCGGGCTTGAAAATGTGGTTTAATAATTAGCATCGGCGCAGATGTTGCTACAGCGACCCGTCATATAATATCAGGAGAGGCTCGGTGCGAATAATTCGCGGTCAAATAATTGAGTCGAAGTCGTGCACTGATTTAAATTTCTGCGCGATTGCTTTAGCACAATCATAGTTCGGGCTTTGTTCTGCAATGTCTCTATTTTGCCTCATGCGTGACATTAATTGAATCATTTGCTGTTGTCAACCGGGAAAAAAGTTTTCATTACACATTTTGGTGCTCTCTTCCTGTCAAAGAGACTCGTTCAGGGAGAAAATTAATTATACAGCCGTTCTGTATTTGTGAATTTGTAGTTCAGAGACTAATTGCAGTTTGGATAATTGGCGATTAACTCTGTTTGGCTGTGGTATTTTTTCTCAATACAATATTCACGCCAGTTAAAGCACTCCTGGAAATTGGTAAAATATTATTAGTATATGTTGTAGATTTCTCTCTGAGGCTTGTAAAATTGTTAGCATGGGTGGCGGGGAAATTGCTTGCAAATTTTGGCAGAGGAATGGAACTTATTTAATAGATTACCTTTTTTGCAAAAGTATTTTCATCTACTCAAAGGATAACGTTCTTAATCTCTTCATTTTCAGTTCAATCTGGAAGGTTGTCAATCATGCTTTATGCTTTTCAGCCGATCTCTCACATTAAAATACCTAGGCGTATTATTTACTTTAGGAGGCTACTAATTGGAGGCTTCAATCTCCTATATTATTTCTACTATATAGATACCTTTTTCTCAACTTATACGCAACCAAACTCTACAAATGAGGTACCAAAATGCTCAGAATTTATCAGAGAACATGCGACGGTATACCTTACTTCCTAAATATTGCTATTGTTTCCTAAAATTGGTTTTTAAATAATTTGAAAAAAAAACAAAAACCGGTAAATATTCCTGATGTTACGGCGCACAAACTGATACATTTGTTCATTTGCAACAATATTTCGCATTCTATAAATAACTTTTATCAAAATGCGGCTGATTCCACATTCAAGTCTCCTGTTGATACGTAAGTATGAGTCATCATTTGCGTTCAACAGAGGATAGTGTAATTACTTCCAATGTTGTGTTTAAAGAGGCCCACTGACCTCAGTTTGTACATGAATATTCCAATTAAATTTGTACATAAGACCCTGCCTTTTTGTCTACATTTTAAAATTAGAAACGCGCCTATCCCTCTATGGACCTGCATCGCAAAGAGCGGGGGAAGCCCGCTGGGAGCGGGCGCAGCACTCTCGTTCTTATTAATAATGACTTTTTATTCATTGAGGCTCAGTGTTAGGTCGAGTTTCTGCGTTATTATTGTTTAATCTTTATAGCTTGCGTTGTTTCTTGATAACCAAGTTTTAAAAGCGAGAAATGAAGTCGATCGCAGCCGAAGACAATTTTTGTTAATGTAGGGTTTCTAACGTGAAAGTTACTTCGTCATAATCTGCACAAATAATGATTACAATCGTAATTTATTTGCCATAGGTCTCATGTTCGTTTTTTTTTCATTTTTTTCAAATTGAGGTGGTTGCGATGTATTTAAGACTGTCCACACGTGGGAATTTTTTTCATTTTTAAATACAGTGAAATTAACCGGAATATCCACACTAAAGAATTCAAATCAATTTAAAATTTATATTTTGAATATTATAATGATGTATTTTTGTTTAATAATCGGATTTTTTAACTCCCATATAAATTTTGAATTGAGAAGGGGCAGAAATTTGATCTGTAGTTCCTGTTTGGTATTAAAGATTATCCATTTTAATGGATATTATGCTTCTGTGCCCATACAGGTGTGCCAGCAACTAATGGAGCACGCATGTCAAGTTAATTTAATTATGCGTTTTTTCGATTTTGTAAAAATTTTCGTACTATAGCTACGATTATCGTTGGCATGCTCCATAATTAATAATGAAGCCTACTTTTAGACGCTCTATCGATGCATCATATATTAAATATTTATCTATAAAACTTTATTTTTTTATAAAGCTATTGAATAATGAGCTCTTCTCTTTAGTGTCAGTTATTTGTTATCTATTTATGACGTAAAAAGGTAAGGAGTTAAAAAGTCGGGATTCCGATAGCTGAGTTGATACCTTATGTACTATATTGGTACTATGTTGGTGAGTTGGTTAGTTTCGATACCGAATTCATATTTTTCTCCATTTGCAAACTAGTTGCAAATATATATTTTCCTCTCTTTTCATTTGCACAAATATGTCCTCTTTCTTTGGATCGGGAGTATCACCTGATCCCAGGGTATGAGAGGTGAAGCCGATATCGCGAGATGCGACAAAAATGATGAACTCTTCAAACCATGACGCTAGTCTTGTCCAAGTTTCTCTCATACCAACGTGTTTCACCAACTTTCGTTCGGCCATGACGCGTAATTGGTGACGAAACGAGTGCGGAGCAGGTGTAGGGTTGGGTTGGAGCGGTGTAAAGAGAATATACGATGAGAGGGAAGCGTCAGGAATTGGTGAAAATCGTAATGAAGCTCGCTCAAAGAGATAGAGGGGAGGTAGGGGAGGGCATATTACCGTGGAAGTGCTGAGCGCGGAGGCATGGTAACGTGGGGAGGAAGGTAACCAAGTGGAAATTAAGTGGAGGATGAAGGGATATGGGACTTCTGGGTGGTTGTATGCTGTTAGAGGGTTGGTGGCAGGGAGAAATTGCGTTGGAAGTAAGAGCATCTCATGGGTGGGAACTTAGGTGAAGGGGAGGGTTTGTTATTTATGATAGGGTGACATCTGTAAGGACGAGGAAACAAAAAAGGGTCGCTGTTGTGGGCTATTTTGGTGAAGAATACATAGAAAGTGTGAGTGCTGTAGAAAAGAAGGTGAGATTTAAAGAAAGAAATCGTCTTTTACATCGCTTGATTTTCTTTTTTTAACCTTATGCGCTAAGCATTACTTCGCATGGTCCTAAAACGATCTGGCAACGAATAAGATTAGCCTTGTTGCTGACGGTAAAATTTTCTTTTAATCTTTGTTGTTAACTCTTTCTCCCAGATGTTCAAATCGAAAATTAGTATGAATAGGAGGGGATAGAGATCAGACCAGTCTAGGCCGCAGCAATTTGATGGCTACTCATTCAGGTTGGAGGATGGATTTATTTTTCTCCGAGGATTTTATCTGGTGGCGCTCAAAGGCCTGGGATTGGAAACCGAGGCCCCTCCATCAATTGATTCTATGCTTTACCCTCTAGGTTAGACATAGGCTTCGCATATTCCTCCGTTTCCTATTCTAGTGTTTAATTGTTTTAATTTGATTAAAACGAAAGTACTACGAGTCCTTGATGAGAGCTCTTCAGTGCAGTATTCAGTTCGTCAGACCTCCTCAAGCCGTAGTCCCTTTGCTGTCTTTCGTTTAGGCGGCAAAAGCGGATGGCGGCATTTCCTTTCTCCTCTCTTCCGATCATTATGGCGAAGTGTTTTGAAAACATGTCGGCCATCCACAACGTACTTAAGACAAGACTATGATGACGAAATTGATTATTTCATTGGAATTCCATCGCAAAAATATCTACCTTAGTTTGAATTTTCATTTTCCCTCATTAGGTTTCTTAATCAAAGAGGTATCTCGTTGGCGAATGACTATAGTGCAAGTGATAGCTGGTTATTTCCGAAATATTTCTTTCCAGCGAAAAGCTTGCCTTAACTCCCTCCCCTTGTAGAGTGCTACCATATGCCTCGACCAAAGGTACGTCTACGTCTGTATAATTGAAAATACTTAGGGGGCTAAAAGATGGTTCTTGGAATGCATCGCATGATGATGGAAGGAACACACTCATTCTCCCCCTCAGCGGAGAGTATCGTATCTCCACCCGGGGGAAGAGGTTGAAATAACCGGCCTGGTACTTGGTACGCATTCGAAGGTCTGCGCTCTTAGGTTGATTGTTATTATTTTTTAAATTTTTGTTGGACCTTGTCCACCGAAGAGTTGAAAGTTCCGTTTGCTATTCAACTTATCCGGCTTAGTGGTAGCATTAATGAAGCCCCCATTTTATGAATTAAATTCATTTCTGTTGTATTTGTAATTCGAATCCATCCTCTTGTATCTTAGGCTATCGGGGGTAATACCATTTTTTCATTTGCTCTGGATATTTTTTCTGCTGTAGAAGCAATGTGTGCTTCTTACCTCGGTGGTGTTTCTTTTCAGTTTTGAGATTTGCTGGAGTAAGTGTTTAGAAAGCCGTTCTTTGCCTTTATTAAAATGTAAGCAATCCATGCCAATATTTTCAATTATTAAATCTTGCTTTCATGCATTGATTATTATGCCATCAAGGGAAAAGAAGACGTCATTTTTTCCTATTTGTTTTGGGGACGTAGTATATCCTAACTTCTACGCGTAGACAAGTTGGCGGAAACGGCATTATCATAGAACCACAGAATCTCAACTGAGAAGGATGCATTATATGAAGAAGAAAATACAAGGCTGTGAAAACAGAGGAAGGACAGAATCGTTTCAAGAGAATAAGGAACGAAATATGTCGTAAAGCGCGGAAGGCTAGAGAAACGTGGATGAAAAGTATTTGTGAAGACGTGCAAAACAATCTTAAACATGGAAAAGTAGAGGCCGCCTATAGGATAGTGAGGAACCACTTTAAGGAAAAGGGCGTAAGATGTAATACCCGGACAAAAACGGAGAACTAATGATTGAAAACGAAGACAAAGGGAAGAGATGGAAGGGATATCTGGAAGATTTGTACAAAGGAAGCAGCTTAAGAACGAATGCTATCGAGAACGAGAGGGAAGTGGATGCCGATGACATGGGAGCCCCAATTTTAAGATCAGAATTTGATGCGGCTGTAAGAGACCTTAGGATAAATAAAGCTTCTGGTATTGATGATATTCCTGCAGAGCTAATTATGTATTCCACAGGTGAGATACCAAAGGACTTCGAGAGGAATATTATAATCCCTATTCCTAAGAAGAAAAGAGCGGAGAAGTTCGAAGATTTTAGGACCATAAGCCTAACTACACATGCGTCGAAGATACTGACAAGGATCATCTATAGAAGAATAGAACGAAGAGCAGAGGAGTTCTTGGATGAGGACCAATTTGGATTCAGAAAAAACAAAGGGACCAGGGAAGCAATATTGGCCCTTAGACTGCTCATGGAGAAGAGAATGGAAAAGAACAAGCCAACGTTAGTTGCGTTCGTGGACTTAGAGAAGGCATTTGACAACGTGGATTGGAGCAAAATGCTTGGAATCTTAAAGGAAATTGGGGCTCTTTACAATGACAGAAGAATCATTCACAGTTTATACAAAAACCAAGTAGCGGTGATAAAATCAGGGCCCAGCTGTGAAGTAGCAAGAATTAGGAAAGGAGTGCGACAAGGCTGTTCATTGTCACCTATAATTTTCAACGTTTACATTGAGAAAGCCATTAATGAAATCAAAGAAAAAGCATTGGGAGTGAATATCCATGGAGAAAAAATTAGCATGCTAAGATTTGCCGATGACATAGCTGTTATAGCAGAAACAGAGAAGGATTTGAAAAATATTCTGGTTAATATGGGTAGGGTAATGAGTAAATATCAACTGAAAATAAGCACGAAGAAAACCAAAATATTAGTATGCAGCAGAAGAGAAGAAGTCAAGACCAACATTAAAATATGGAGGCAAAAACGGATAGAGGTGGATGAATTCTATTATTTGGGAAGCAAGATAACTAGTGACGGGAGAAGCAAGAAAGAAATTATCAGCAGAATAGCCCAGGCGAAGAGAGCATTCCACCAAAAGAGAGACCTGCTTACAGCGGGAAACTTAAATATGGAAGTAAAGAAGCAATTTATAAGAACATACATTTGGAGTATGCTCTTTTACGGAAGTGAGGCATGGACAATGACCGCAGCGGAGAAAGCAAGGATAGAGGCCTTCGAAATGTGGTGCTACAGAAGAATGATGAAGATCAAATGGATCGACCGAGTTAGTAACGAGGAAGTCCTAAGGAGAATAGGAGAGAAGAGGAGCCTCATGAAAACCTTAATAAGAAGACGGAACAACCTTATAGGCCACATCTTGAGACATGATGGCCTGATGAAGACAATCGTTGAGGGACAAATGGATGGCAAGAACGGAAAAGGAAGACCTCGAGCAAAATATATGGAACAAGTAGAGAAGGATGTGAAAGAGAAGAAGTACGTAGGTGTGAAAAGATTAGCTGTCAAGTAGGAGAACTGAGTGGAGAGCTGCGTCAAACCAATCTTAGGATTGTTGACCAGTGATGATGATCTTTAAATATGAGGAACATCATGAAAGTTCCTATCACCTATAAATTTTGTTATCGATTTCATCTTAAACTATTTTATTTCAAATTTTGTGGTTTTAAAGTGTATCATGTTTAACTCGAAAGGCATGCGTCGTTCTTTTGATCAATTTTCATGGATGGATGCCTGCATGTCAGCGGCAACCTTCTCGCCGTAAAAATATTTCTGTCCTCCTAATGATTTCTATCTGTTTTGTATTTACATATTTTTTCGGGGCATCAGTGTGGACTATAACGAACCCAATACGCCTTGAAATACTTTTCCCTAGGCCCTTATTTTGCATACTGTTGGACTATTAGACTCGTTGAACTCTATTCGCCGATGGTGAAAATCAACCAGCTAGGCGTATATCCTTAATGGAGTCACTCCGATTTTATGTGTTTTATTTTTTTGAGATTCCGGGTTGCCAATCCTTTTTAATCCTTTTTTTTATTTCCTCTCGCTCTTCCGATGTGATTATCACGAGGGAGACACCCATTGAGTTGAGACACCCATGAGCCGCGCGTAGCGTTGCTTCTTTGTTCATCCTCCGCTCGCGTAGACAGAAGAAGTACGTGCTGCGGTACACAGTCTCTCGTTAAGATTCAATTCAAGGGAACTCGTAGAGGTGGCGTTGATTGAAAAGTGAGGATGGCTCACCTTATTTTTTTGTTTGTGGAATCAGGAGTGCTCTATTGATCGGTACAATTTGAGTCCTCGGACCACGGCGTGCTCCCCCTCGCCAAACAGGAAGGGAAACTCCCTCCACCGACAGCCGCGGTGGAATTCGTGTCAGCGGTATTCGTCGGTCGTGCATTCATTAATCACTTCATTCTTCTTTGTTTTACGGGAGGAAATTTATCATTCGTTTTCGTTGAGTTTATTTTTTGCGTGCCCGGCGGCGGTGAAACTTTTCAAGGGATGAGTTTGCTATGGGCTCTTAGCTTATTGTTTCAAAATGGCTATTACTTATTGTTATGTGCTTGAGTAGTTATGCCAATGTGGAAGTATAAAAATTTTCTTTATTATTTTTGTGCTTTTAATGCTTCTTAAGCGAGGCAGGTGCATAAGTGGTTATGGCCTACTGGTTATAGCGATGGATTTTATCTCGATTGACAAATCACCAGAATTTTGAGGAACCACCGTAGGGGAAACGTTCCTGGCATTAATGATGAATTATGGAGCAGGAATATTTATATTTATGGATTAAGAATACATTTTCAGCTGACTCCCACACCGGTAATAAACGAATTTTTAGTTATTTCTGTTTGTTTTCTCGTGGTATCAGTGAAAATGTCATTAATCCTACGGTTGTTTGAGGCTTATATCCAATTTAGCATTTTTCTCGATAATTATTCGCTTTAATTTCGTTATTTTAAACTCATTTAATCTTAATTTTTATATTTATGACTAGCTGACCCGGCGAACTTCGTACCGCCTAACATTCAATGAACTTATAGTTTAGTTGCACCATTTATAAATAAAGAGCGGCTGTATCGTTTTAATCATATTTGATTTATTATAAATTAAATGAGAATATATTGATGAAATAAAAATTATACGCATTCAGTTGTTGGCTATTTGTGTTATTAACAGTAAAAAAATGTTTTTAGATCTAAGTCCGTAGCGTTAACTTGGCTTCACGGGGCAGGTTAACGCTAAATTCGTATCAAATGACTTTAGGCGCGCCAGTTATAGTATATCTGTTTGGAAAAAATGCACTGCGTAAACGTGCTGCATGCGGTGTGCCCTACACATTCGGGTTTAATGTCTTGCGTCAAGCGCCTTCTGATAAACAGCAGTTTTTGTTTTGTTATCAGGCGCAAGATAAAGCGAATGAAGCTAAATAAAAATAGCGAAGCGAAGCAGGGACGCAGCGAGGGGGGTTTTTGGGGGTTAAAACCCCCCCAAAAGCTCAGAGAATCTTTTTATAAAACATTTGGTTATTAATATTAGGGGGACGGATGAGTCACAAAATATTTAACTGTTCACACAGCCGCAAAACCTAACCTTTTATGCTAAAAAATGTCTGGGGATAGCCCCCACACCTCTCGCTTACCTTGGCGAGTTTTCTATACTCTACAGACCCGCCAGTATTAGCTGCGCCTATCCTTATTTCCTAGCTGCGCCCTTGAAGCGAAGGAAGAAATACAGCGGATGGTGTACCGACTCGTAAACATACCACATATTATTTACCATGAGAAAATCATGGGTTTTCACTGACACATGAGAACATACATCACAAAAACTGAAAGACTGACCATGCGATTTGTTAATCGTTATCACGAATGCAACACGAATTGGAAATTGAATACGTTTAAGCTCAAAAGGGAATATAAGTTGGGATCATGGAATCTTCGGATTGAGAACTTCCTCATCTTCGAATTTTCCATTGAGTATTGTGGCGTGAATCACTTCCATTATTAGTTTTTTTAATAACCAAACACGTTCCGTTGGATAGCTTTGGTTGGTTTCGGTTTCGAAAGATCATGAACACAGAGCCTACCTTTAGCTGTAAATCGTGCCGTGGTAAGCCAGGTGCGTCCAAGGACTTTAAATATTCAGATAGATAGTTGGTGACTTCGTCTTCGTTTATTACAAAGTTAAAAGATTTGAATTCATGCAGAGTACGGACATTACTGATAATAAACAATTGCTTGGAGATTTGTTTACACACACGGTAGTTATGTGTTTGTTGACAACTCAATTCGAGCTGAGCCACGACCACCGAGAGACAAGGCCTGAGCGCTGATGCCTTCTAATTGTCTGACGTCACGAGCCGTAGGTTATCAACCACGCCTTCCGACAATGCTTGCAGTTGTTTATATTTATAAGCCATTGCGGTGAAAATGGTGATTGGGTTGTTGAACGCTAAGTTATTCGGAGTTTTAAAGCTTTTGCGATGGTTTTGTGGGCAACAGTATTGAATATAAGTGTTCAAGAGATGGTGTGCTAAAGTTGTCTTTCTCTGTACAGAGGAAAATACAAGGAGGAAACGAAAGTGTGCGTTTTCAAATTTCCTAAGGACGAAGAGACGAAGAGGAAATGGATACTTACCAATCCAAGAAAAGACTTCCAGTCGGCGAAATATTCCAAGGTGAGTTACTATCTTTTTCTTTCTATTTGGACGGCGTGATTATTCAGGGAAATGTTAGTACAATGTAAATGTTGATCGTCATTAAAAGTGAATTAAAAAGATACTTGATGTAAGCATTGACCGGTAGACGAATTGTTATTAGTTTCTTGAAACAATTCTACTCTCAAGTGTATTTGCAGGTTGATTTCAATATTATTTGCGTTATCGCTTGAATAATTAATGGTTTTAATTATTTCATAGTACCTAAATGTCTTTGAAATTTTCGTATATCAACGCTAAATAGAATACGGCGCTTATCTTCGTGTTCTAAGGTGTTGTTATTAAGAAGAACTTGATTTTTTGAGGGTGTTATGAATAGTTTGTGTTATTACTAAATTGTGGAAACATGTGAAACACTCGGGATGAATAAATGGGATACCTACTTGTGTAATAAATATGACCCATGCCTACGATGGCATTTTACATTATTTGTATGTTTACGCATGCATAGGGTAGTATTACGTACTGTTTTAGAAAAGAAGATTTTTTTGCATTAAGCAGTTCTTACAAAGGTAATATGTACTAACTAATCGTGTTAATCTGAGAACGATTGTGTAGAGAGCGAAATCTTAAAGTCTTCGAGGGTATTAAATAAATGATTCTTCAGTAGTTAATCAATTATGGAAACATGTGAAACGCTCGGGATGAATAAATGGGCTACCTACAAGCGAGATAAATATGGCTCATGTCTAAGTTGGCATTTTAGATAAATATTGTTAATCTAACTACCATTGTGTGCACAGCGAATTATTTAAGTCTTGTTTACTACACCCTTATCAGACGAAGGTATTCTTCACTTGAAATACATTTGATTTTCCGTCTACCAATAAAATTATCTCTGTTTTTAAGGTGTGTATCCGGCATTTTCTGGTTGAAGATGTGCTTCATTAAAGCTCCTACTTCGATGAGAAGTCAGGAAAACTGCTGGCTGTACCATTGAACAGCCCAAAACTGAGGGATGGTGCCATGCCGAGGATCTTCCCTGATTGCCCTGGGTACCTTACCACTTCAGAGCAGACCAGGGATGCGCCATCAATGAGGGAAAAGCGTCTTGAAAGTACTACTGTGGAAGCTGCTTTAGCTGAGAGTTTGAAAACTCAGGAAGCATATAAGGCTTAGAAAAAGCTAGACTCTTTCGGAAACGTAAATTCTCTGGTGAAGATGAATAAGCATTCAGCATTTTGGGATGTGGTCGTGAAGCCGTGGACTGTAATATTTATGCATTAGGAAGAGTGTGCACCACCTGTTATTACTTACTCATTAATAGTATACATTCATAATAATATCAAAGTATACCACTGAAAAAGGGAATTAAAAGCAATAAGCAAATTCACTTCAATTTTTCAAGCCTCTTCTAAGTATGAAAAGTACCAATGATGTGTTGGATAGAATTTAAAAACTCCACAAACTGTAAATATTTATAGCTATAGTGTAGCTCTACCGGAAGAATGCAAAATTAAAGACTTTGCAAATTAATCTTTGAATAACTTTATCAAATCACAAATGTCTCTTGTTCCAGAAAAAAAGGTAAGTAGGTTCAAGAAAAGAAGACAAGTAAGGTACATCTGTGACATATTTGTATTTGCTGCAATGTTTTGTTAGTATCTCCTGAAGTTCATATATTTGCTCGCAATTCTGGTAATTTGGTTTTCCCACATCCAGTTACTATCAAACGGCTCTGCTCTTCTTTTAAAGTTGGTCCAATTAATGAGAAAAATGAGCATGGGTTTCTATCTTACGTGAAGCACCGAGTATCTCATTACAGAACCACGAGCGTTATATCACCCTTATTCATTAGAAACCCTTTCTTGACTACAAGGGCAGAGTATAGTAGAACCTGCATATAACTCCAGCAGTTTAGCTTCTAGTGCTCATGAGTTCGCGGTAGAGAACTTACTATATTCATTTAAAGATGTTGTCCATATTTTGCCAGTGAGTACTCTGTCAGCCTGTGTTCTAAAAGATATTCTGAAGAAAGTCATCATTGGTCTCGAAAAAGTTGGTCTGGAGGTGGTTTGTGTTATAAGTGAAAACAAATCCATCAACAGGAAGGCAGTATCTCTCTTCACCAATCCACCAAGGCTGAGTATAGTTTATCCACATCCTTCTCATCATTCTTGACCATTACTCTAAAGCCCTGACTCTGTCCATATGTTTAAATGTATTCGCAACAACTGGATCAATAAGAAAAACTATTATTTTCCCAACTGAATGCGTTATATATGCTACATTTCTGTGTTATCAGGTAGGACATGGTATTTTTCCATTCAAAACTATTTCCCCAGGTACTTTAAAGCAGCAAATCCTAGTTCACCGTTTCTTAAAAGGTTACAATTCAAGTTAAGTGCATAAATTGCCATGAAATTATAGTTTGCAGATAGGTCTAATCAAAACAATCCCTATGTCATTTAACAGAAGCACAATCTAGTTTTATCCTAATCTTGTGCATGTGTAAGAACATAACATTTTTATTTCATTATCGTTTAATGCAGCGATGCTGAAAAAATAGAAGCCCCGTGAAGGATGTAAAAATCCTATGACTTCTATGTTATAAGTTCCACTGATGCGTAAAAAATGTTTTACTGAATATAAGACTTTTAATGATATTCTCGAGGTTTCGAATGCATTTGGAAGCAAGCTGTTTCTCTTCGAAGAAGATTTTTCGGCGAAGGCGTAGGTCCATTCGAGACAATTATGTTTCCCGAGGTAGGGATTTACTGTTAACATCATTTAAGTGCATGTACATATGATATTATATAAGGAAAATTGTAGCCGGAGAAATGTCTGTTCACATATCGTTTGGTTTTCTTACGCATTCCCCACCAATCGGCGCTATCAATGGCAGTCTTCGCTACTCCCTCCGTCCGCCTACGACTCGTGACGTCACAATTCAGCGCTCAGGCCTTGTCTCTCGGTGGTCGTGGCTGAGCTTACCTCTAATTCAATCATTTTAATACTATTTTAATATTACTTTAATATTTTAAACATGTTTGAACATTTAAATTTTTTTAAATATAGTTAAAAAGATCAGTCAATACATCAGCAAAAACGAAAAAAATCATATTTTTTTGACCGTCTTAACAATCAACTCCTAAAAACATATCTCTAAGATAAAGTTGAATTTTTTTTGTGAACTTTTCCTATTTTTTAATGCCCTATATGTTATCCGGGGCTGAGAAGAATCCAAAGAGCCTAATGTCACTAAAATCGGTGCTGCCGTTCTCGAGTTATAAGTGTTCTAACTAACACGATTTTCGACTTTCTTTTATATATATAGATAGTTAAATGCTGTCCTCCTACAATCAATTGACAATGAGTATTCCTCATATATTCGGAACAAATATTTCTGCGACGTTTTCTCCATTAAATTAAGAGGTATCCCTGTATTTTTATGGAATACAAAGTTTAAAATTATGAATGGGATGCTGATTTTAAAATGTCTCTGAAATTTCAAAATATGCAAAAGAATGAAGACCGAATCTCTGAGAATTATATTTTATAAGAATTGAATTTGCTAATCTTCTTTGTAATTTTGTAAATCCTCATCATCTTGTAAACATCAAATTAATGCAAATCTTGTAAGTTTACGAAAATGTTGATTAATGATGGAATCTTTACGTTGTTTAGGCAGCAAAATGATATAAGTTTGTCGTATCTCAAGAATCACGGCGAAAAACATATGTTCGTCACCCGTTTTGGATTATTAGTGAACGAATGTTGAAAATATCAAATCGCGTTAGCTTAGTGAAAATGGTGCCATGGTCGGCTCAAGTGGCTGGAGCAAGTGTTTACTTAAAAATATAGGATTAAATAATAATATAAAGTCAGAGTGTCTTAAGTTCAACCGATTCTTGCGTGATAAAGTGGAAGTTCGGTTTGTGGAAATGAAAGGTAGTTACACTTTTTCACAATTATTTATTTCATACAACGCATTTCGGCTCACAAGGCATCATGTGGTACGAGAAATTTTAGTACATGTGAACATTAGTGGTTTCATGGTGCCGGAACGCCGTTGCGGCAATGGTTAATGAAAGACATAATTGTCAGTCAGCCAAAAGACATAGTAATCAATCATAGTAGACAACTTTTATCAATTTTGTCGTCTCAAAATTTCTAACATACACATTCACAACCAAAACAAAAATTTTGTAATGAAATTTAAGGAATAACCTGTAATAAAAACACACAGAGTAATATTTCAGTGTTAAAAAAGTTAAGGAAAATGCGTTCCGGCACTGCTAATTTTTCCATGACGTCACTGGAGAACATCACATACCTTATCAAAGGTATAAATGTGATGTTCCATGTGCTACAATGTCTTGTACCAGTGAGCCGAAACGCGTCGCACGCATTAAATAATTGTGGAAAATACCAACTGCAACTACCTGTCATTTCAATATTTCTTAATTTTGCTTGATTGATGCTATCTATGACTGGAAAACATTTTACAAAATAGGCATTAAAAAAAAAAAACAATCCCAGTCGGGATCATGTCTCCTTGATGATAATAGACGAAAAGGGTGCTTTTGTCATGCAGAATGCGTCATAGGGATGCAAAAGTCAACGACCCGAAAATGGATTTTCTGGCACGGGATCCACCTTCGTTAAAAGGGGTGGTTCGCCTCCGGGAGACGCGCTTCCGCGGGATGGATGAAGGAAGTCTAACGAACTGCGGGCCTTCCGGACTCTGCCGGTCACGAACGTTGGAGTGGATGGTGGATGCGGATGTAAAGGCGGTCGGGGTTTTCAAGTGGGAGAACGAGGGCGGAAGTCGTCAAAGGCGACGAGGAGAAGAAGACCGTGGAACGGTCGGTTATAGGGGATGGGACTGTGAAGTGGAGGGACACAGGACAAATTTTTAGTGGGTCACCCCCATTCCAGGGACCAGATTTTAGCGTAGCTAACTCCTCTTTCATGAAAACCAGGTGCTTCTTCAGTTATTTATCGCCTTGCTTTGATTTTTTGTATACGAGGCAGCCTTTTTTAATAATCTATCGATATTTCGCTCCTAATAGCTAAAATGAGCGCATTTTCAACCACTTCGGCATCCGAAATTGTATTCACTTCGTTATGTGCATGATTGATAAAATCATTCACAAAACATCTTATCAAATAAACAATAGCATCTAGATCTCTAATGTAGCTAAAAAAAATTATTACCAAGCCAATCTTCTTTACTTGCACCATTTACAAGACCTGCAATATCAAAAATTTCCAGTTGGTTATAAATTATCTTCTCTGAACCAGCAATCGCTTCTAATTGCCGATGGTTGCTTTGTATGTGCTAACGGTTGAAAACGTTTCCACTGCCGCAATATCCTCCTATTGTCGCTTTTTTTTTCGTCCTGCGAGTTTCGTAAACTTGGAAATGTTTTGGTGTAACTTCTGTGGAAACTATTCCATTTGATATTCCCTACTTTCGATTGCTTTAACGCAGAAATATAATCTAGCTTACCTGAAGCGTTGACGTGGGAAAGGTAGTATTTCAGAAAAAATAGAAATTTCGTTTTTTCATGGGAAGTTTTTTACATGCATATGCCAATGACGTGGACAAGGTACAAAGTCAATTGGTACAGTGTATCAGTTGCTATGATTAACGAAGTCTGTGCCCTAATATAAGCTTCATACTGTTGGCAAACCTCTTTTTTTCGTCTCCTTTAAAATTCTCATTTAGTGACTTATTAAATTAACATTTTAGAAGAGTTAATTGTATAAAAGAAGTTTTCCTTGTGCCTAATGGAAACTTTTGAGTCAGAATTATACGTCTTCGAAACGATACTAGAAAGTGGCGTAACTAGGAATATGCTTTGGGGGGGATTGGATTTGATTAAAAATTAAATCGGAGAATATTAAATGATGTTCAGCGGAAATATTACCTTTATTTAAGCGTTGGTGGGATCGAATTTATGCCCGGGAGTTATTTTGGCGGAAGTCGTCAAAGGTGACGAGAAGAAGAACCAAGGGACGGTCGGTTATAGAGGATGAGAATGCAAAGTGGAAGGAAGCAGGACAAATTTTTAGTGGGTCACCCCTATTCCAGGGATCTGCCTAAGAGGCGTGCCGATACTTACTTCGTATGTGCTAAGGGTTAAAAACGTGGCTACCCCCGCAACCACCTCTGATTGCCGTCTTTTTTTCGGAGTGCGAGTTTCTTAAAACTTTTGATGTAACTTCTTTAAAAATAATAACATTTGATTTTTCCCACTTCCGAGATAGAATGAAAGGGAGTAGGCCTTGTTGTGAATTGGAGAGGGAAGTATATGAACGAAGGGGAGGATGCCGAAATGCTTCTTAAGTACTCTATGGAAACCAACCGTAACCGGTGGACTACTTTAATTAAATCGGAGAAATATTAAATGATTTTCAGCGGAAGTAGAATGTAGCTTTATTACTTTAAGCGTAAAAAATTCGAAATAAATGAAGCGTAGGTGTGATCTAATTGTTTTCCGAGGATTATTTTGACAAACGCCACAATATGTACTGAATTTATTAGGATTTGATGTCTATCAATTTTATTTTTCGGATCGCTCTTGGGAATCAAACTCCCATGATGACAGTACTTCAGCAAATATAATAATGATCGTATTTTTGGTGCCAAAATGTGAGTCGGATATCGACAAAGATACCCTTCAGCATTTCACATTTTACAAATTTTAAAGGCGTGTGTAATTTCTTTGAGGACCACAACCGATGTCCTTGAAAATATAGTACCTCTGGTTAAGCATCAATAGGATATTATCAGTTCCGTTTTAAAAATGCCGAGGTATGGGATCCCTTTTCAATTACCTAGCTTTGCTTGAATTGAGTTGCTTAGTCCTTCCTGATCCATAAAAAACTCTGCGATGGTGGTGCTGATTTAAATTTTTGTGATTGCTCGTAACTCTCCTTGTCAGACGCAGTTACCCCCTATCCGAGGACCTCGGAGAGAGTATTCATCGTTGGGTGCAGATGGTCGCCTTTCAGTTTCCTCGCTCCAATCAATTTTTGATCGAACGGGAGAGCATATTGAATTGAACCTGGGTGCTGGGCAAGCGCACGAACTCGCTCGCAAGGGCATGTCTCCCTTCTCTCTTCTTGTTTCTTTTGGTAGACTTCATTTCAGTGTCAGTCAACTTTATATCGGATGCAAAATACGCGGTGGTTACCCCAGGAAGTGCCTCCGACTTATCTTTTGTGATGAAAAGATATATGTTTTGCTGTTGTTGCTTTGAATTTGCAGCTATTTTGCGGCTTTATTTGAGAATGACATGCTCATTTAAACATGCGTTATTAATGTGCTAAGTGGTTGTATTTCACTTTTTCTGTTGCAAAAATGATGATCATAATAAGAATTTGTTTTAACGATGCATTCAGAACCTTATGTGAAATTTTACCGTTAGGTTCCCTGTTTTTCAAGAAATCGACGTAATTATATAAAATCCACTACAAATGACGAAAATATTTAATTTAAAGTTAACTTTCATCTCGTGGGTGGCATATCTGTAATGAGAGTTGTAAACTGTGGTTGATTGCAAATTTTTTTGGGTTAATTTCCGAATTTTCGTGGCTTAAAAATATAAATTAACTCTTCAAAAATTATGTACCCAATTTTCCGTCGATGTTCACTCTCTTGGAGTGTGGATAGTTGGCGTTGATATAAGACCACTATGGATTCATTGAAATGGTGAGAAATTAGTGATTTTAGCGACCATTATCTAACATCAAAGGGTTTTCTGGGGATAGAGTTTGCTGCATGTCGGCGTTGAGGCATTATTTTTTGCAAAGTCATTTTTTAATCACAAAATAGGATTTTCAAAGGTATTAAAAATCGTGCGATAAAAATTGGCATTTTTGGACGATCCTTGGAATCATCGTGCCTCGTTGTGTCATCGCATTTGAAAAGAATTGAATGTATAAAAGAAGTTTTCCTGTGCCTAATGGAAACTTTTGAGTCAGAATTATACGTCTTCGAAACGATAATGGAAAGTGGCGTAACTAGGAATATGCTTTGGGGGGGATTGGATGGCTTGGGGTGGCGACCCCCTCCTCCCCAGGCAACTTTTTCGGGAAAATTTTTGAAAAATGAAATGCATGGATATACATTTTGCATGTTAAAATATTTCTTTATCCATACATTTTATTTTCTTTTTTATACATTTTGTATCATTTTGGTACTAATTTTTTTTCTTAAAGCAGATGCAGTTATTAATGTTCAAAACTAGACTAAAGTTTAAAAAAATTTATTTCTCAGAGGCTTTTGGGGGGATTTATCTCCTCATACCCCCCATAGTTACGCCACTGATACTGGAAATATGTTGAATGTTTGACAAAGAAATGAATTACATGTTTCGCTTTTCACCTTATTTCAAACAACAACTGGTTTGCTATCACAGGAGGACGTCCAAACGGCATGTCGCGGGATACTGTCGTGTAGATGGGGTTGCCCATAATCTCAAGCCGGTCCGAAATGATCACCCAACTATTTTAAAATTTCACCTAAATTTCGTATTTGATTTTGAAGATATCTTCTAATCTTTTCTCTCCCCGTCACCAGCCTTTTGAAGTCCTTACAAATAACCACCCTATTTAACTTTGAACTAGTTGATGCTAACAGGTCAGCCGGGTGCTTCTTTCCTTGATTCTGACTGATATTTTTGTTCACTAATTTCTTCATTGCTTTTGCTTTGGTTAATACAATACCTTGTCACAAGCCCCTCCCCCTCCAATCATTGTAGCGGCCAGCTTGGCGCCATCTCCCCCCCTTCCTTAGGGAATCTCTGACGCCGATACATATATATGAATATCGTGGATCACAGTGGCATTAGCGGAGCTTATCTAGTCGGATGTAGCACATCCCATCCGCGCGGCTTTCGGAGATCAAGACGCTTTCTAAGCCCATTTTGCATGCTCTCGCACGGGACGTGCATGGGTCAGTGGGAAGCCGGCGGCATCCAGGTGACTGGGTTGTAAATAATTCACCTCAGTGGGACGAGCTTCGACCTTGGGTCAGGGCAGCGGGCAAGTGGACGCTCGGGCCCGCGATATAACGAGGGATTCACGGGCATCATGTTTCGAGGATTAGCCGGTATTCATTAGCCTCCCGTTTCGCCGTGTCTCGTCGTCTCCTGCTTTTAGAATTCGCTTTGCCTCTTTAATGGGATTAATTGCAGCCGGACATCGTCGAATGCGGGTCACACTGTTAATTTTGTTTGGCCCCGCGGCCGACTCCCCAGCGCACTGCAGATTTCGTGCGGCAACCAGCGTTGTGCTATGCATGGGTATCCTGATGGGGAACACTTTTCGGCACTAGGGTTGGGACTTTGCAGTATTCAAATCTCGTGAGATTCAGGTCGAGGGGGTGGAGTGCATTCCACCACAGTGCACCCGTGGAACGGAACTAGCATGCTCTTCATTCAGTACACTTCTGCTTTTGGATAATTGGTTAATATTCAACTTTCGTTTTTCTTGCAATGGATGGACTCTATGGCTGAAGAGATGTCGGCAAACTGGTATTTTTGTCGGGAATCCCGAAAATCATGTGGACATGAATATTCCTTTACCTGCTATGATAGAAATGATTTTCCAATAATGTCATGCGATATTTTCCGGAGTCTAAAGTCTAGAGTAAAGCGTTAGTGTGTGCAAAAGTTTTGTTTTTATTTGTCCTTCAAATGGTTGTATTTTATTGTGATGGAAGTCATAAGCCATGAAGAAGGACGAATAAATATATTCAAGACATGAGTGTTTTAGCGTGGCCCTAACTCCAGATGAATGTACAGATAGATTTATGTATTATTTTCATACGCTTTGTTTCATACATGGAAGTAAACGATATTTTTCGGTATGTTGGTATGGTATCATGATAGAAACATTAAAAGTATGTAGTGTATGACGTTTCATATCAGAAGACGGCACATTTGAAGTAATTACCGCGTTTTTAGGGTTCCTCAGCACAATGACATGCATTGAGGGAGCTTTCTTCCGCGTCTTCGATGGTTTGGGTCTTGTTTTACCGGTAATTACCATGTCAATGACGACCCTAGCGAGGGAGTATTGTCTTGCTACGACCTGCGACCTACCTTAGCGTCCAATGGTGCGAACGAAGCCAGGGAAGGATCGAAGTCTGAAGGGAGGAAAACCATTTTCCGCTATCCGTCGGTTGAAATGGGTGTGGCCGTATGTGGTCCGATGGTGGCGTTATTGGTGGTATGGGCGTCGAAGCTAACTGAGCACCCGGGGCATCTCAATGTGAAGGTACTGATAGAGTTTCATGAATCTTCTTAAGTGCACTGTTATCGATTTTAGCTTGAGATTCACCTGTTGTTCCGGCAGTTGGCTTTATAAAACTTGAGTTTGCGTCGCAGTTGGAGTTTTAGGCTCAATTGTGTACTCTTAGAAATATTCACTTTAGCCTGTGAACAAGAGGAAGATTTTGTACTGGCTAATTTTGCGCCCTACTCATAATTAATGCAATCCTTTTCAATCGTGTTTATATGTGAAGTCACTTTGTTAAATTATGCATTTTGTAATCAATCGATTTCATAAAGTTATCCATGATACCATCAGTGTTTAGCGGGCGTGAAATGATTGATTAATATTAAGCTGCACACATATAATGCATCGTCGTCAGCTCTGAACAACCTTTTCTGAAGAGGAAGCATAATTATTTAATCGAAATGTTGGCTTTAATAATTAAGGATATAAATAAATAGGTCGCAGGCTCAGACGTTACAACCAGTTAAAACTTTTTTTAGCCGGTGTAAATCGTGAATACCTGCTGAATTCGCCCCGAGTATATAATTGCTTTTAAACTCATTTTCGGGCAAGAGAGAAATAGCGAAAAGGCCAAGCTGCAGGTATATGTTGCGTTCTTGAGATCGTCATAAAATTTACGACACCACTCTGGTCAAATTATTGAGATGTCGTCAAGATATCGAAAAACGTTGTTCTGTCCTGGGGGGATTTGAGAGAGAGATTACCTTTTCCTTTTTAGTCCTCCATGTGAAAAGTGGCGATCACCGGAGGCAACGAAGATTTCGTAACGATTCCATCCATCTGGTCGGAGAAAAGCGATGATTTAAGTATCTGAACGTAAGCCGAATGTGGGTTTTATTTACGTCGTATCAGTTTTCATCTTCTTATGCAAAATTATCAGACAAATGAGCAGCTGTAATACTAAAAAATTTCTGCTAACTTTCTCTACGTCTTAAAATACCTGAAGATAAAGACGGGAAGTTCCTGGTGCTATAAATTTTCACAACTGCATTCAATGAATTATTATTATGAAAGGTACATGATCGCTAAAGGTTGGTTTGCGGGGCATTATGTTTAGGTTTATGAAGCATTTTACGATTCATCCCCACCAGTGTCACCTCCAAGGATGATGTTCGCCATAAAAAAATATTTGACGTAGCTGAGATTCGAACCTGGATTTCCCGATTGCCGGTTAGGTGTGTTTGCAAGTTACACTACCAAGCTATCTTATCAGATGTAACTTAGGGATGGGTTTTAACCGAACAAGGTGTTGACGTCACCGGTCCACATTGTGGCATAAATGCGTCGGAAGTCGTGCTAAGCCACTTTGATCTCACTTCTTCAATTCACTGTAAGTATCCGTTAGTCCTATTTTCTTCCTCCTCTTTCCATGCCCACTTAGCATTCATTCTTTTAAGACGGAATTTCAACATCCTCTCCCTGTTTAAGCACATTTAAATGGATAATTTGAAGCAAATAATGTATATAAAAATGTTAACTCGAAGAAAAATTCGCATCAATTGTTGCGAAACTTTTGTTCACTGCTATTATTTAAAATGTTATCAAATTTTTGCTCTCTTTAGAAATTGATACTCTTTATTGGCTGGCTCTGTTGTTGAAGTTGAAAAAAATATTCCCTGCAGTTAGTTTTCAGCTGATGCAGTTACCCTTTGAATTACAAGTTTTCGGCCATAATATTGGCACAGAATATTAAGTTTTATCGTTTGTTTTTTTTTCGCAACCTTTGCATAATGCCGTCGTGAACGTTGAAGGAAGCTCAGCCTTGTTAATGAGAGGTGATCCATATTGCTTTATTAATCTGGATTGATTAAGCTTCTCGAATGACTACCATATAGTGGCGTAGGCCTCTGGTCCCAGGAATGAGTCTCTGCGTTCGGGATAATTAATCTAATTTCGAAAGCTCAAGATGAAATATTTTGCTGTTAGTTAAAGCTTGAGACTCAGTCGATAGACCTATGGAAACTAATGGGACGTAATTGAGTTTTATGTTTAGTTTTATTAGAGCCTGGGTACTTTCCCTTCTAGAATTGCTCGTTGAGCTTAATCAATTTTGGCATTGATGTATTCACATAATCTTGTAATTTGATTAATTCGTATTCTCATCATGCTATGCGGACTGCCTCCATTTCCCTTTGTACGCCGTGAGGTTAGTGCTGTTGCGACAAGGAAGGGATGATTTTATTATCTCGGTAGGTGGGGTAACTTGTTTACATGGGGCAGTATTTCAAAATCTAGCCATTCGTGCCTTATTTCCTTGAAAATGTTTTTCTTTGAAAGACGAACTTTGGTAGTCGCAGCCTCTGTTTCAAATAAAATTCTATTGTCAGTAATAATATAATGTAATTCTCTCTTTCAGTATAATTTAACGTGAGAGCTGCCTTCGGCTGTTAACTTTTTGGGGGGCGTATCACTCCCTCTCGACAAATCGTATTCTGTCTTCTTTAATTACTTGCTTGTCAAAAAATTTACATTTTAGCGACTATAGAATAAATCTCTGTAGTCATTCGGCTGTGGAGTATTGGATCCGTATTTTAGACTTAAACTTTTATCTCTGAGAAAATTATGGTGTAAAATTTCGTATTTAAGGTACAGGATGATATTTTGTTGACGATGGTATGCGCTGTGTAGCATGAAAATTTCAAAGTGATAGCTGAACTTATAAACATGTAATGCGTTACGAGATAAGATTGGTCAGCGAGAATGATGCCTGATCTTGAGTACTTACCGATTTGAGCTCAATGATATTCGCTTGGGTGCGAGTTTTTTCTTGGACTTGCTTGCTTACACTATCTCTGTCTTTATTGTTATTTCAAATACTTGTCAAAGGCGTCTGGATACCCCATCATCAGCTATTCATTGCTTAAACGTAAACGAAAAGCTGTACGAAACAATAAAAATTAATTTGCATACATAGTGTATTTTTTGTAGCCATACTGCGTGAGTAGCTACCACGAACCTATAGATACAAAAAAAGAAGGATGAAAAGTTGGGTGATAAAAGTGGCAATTTAATATCCTTAGATGATTTCATTTCATCGGATTTTTTTGAGCTGCTATGGGTATGAAATCCAAAATTAATTGATTCTCTCCATCAATCTTTAATCGCAGGTCACGTTATTGGAATTCATTTACCACATTTTTGCTGTTTCCCAGAATTTTGACGAATTTGACTTGGGGACGTGATGGCCAATTATAATCTGGTCTCTATCGATCCGAGCATTGGTGTCAAATTCGGCCATCATGTTTTGCTCAAAAATTAATCTTCTGCCGATTTTGCGGCTCCAAACTTATATTTAACAGCGTCTCAAATGCATAATTTTTAACTTATTCAAAAATATTTTTTCCATCAGTCTAAACAGTGGGATTAGATGGGCACTCTTTTAAATTTTCACGAATGCTGTGTAAAAATACTTCGTTTCTCCCGGAATCGCCTTTCCCTGCCACCCGGTCTTATTTTATCTCGATTCCCTGCGTTATCACCCGTTTTAAATGCCGTTATATTACAATTTTATGAGTATATTATGTAGAACTTTGCCTATAATCACATATATTTCAAGTGTGAAGAATTTACCTTAGTACAGGTAAGAAGTAAAAATGTTCTTATTCGGGGTTATTTTTTATTAGAGCCTTCGGCACATACCTACCCTAAGAATTTCAATTTTTGTTTTAAACAAACATGTCATGGATCAAGAAAAAATACTATCTGTCGAGCGGGAGTGATGCGTTCTCTTAAGGCCTTCGATTGCCCGATACATGACATATGCTTATTGTGTGTTTTTTTATACAAATGGTTTCGCCATTATCGAAAGAATTGATTAGGGAACACAGAAAGTGTTATGCAATCATGATATTTTTTTAAGCTTTCACTTTTTTCCAGCTGTTTGAGCCGAACAAGTGGCTTAAATTGCAACATTAATTTCTTATTGCTTGAGATGTATCCGGGCGATTAGCCCTATTAAATTTTTATTTTGATTCTTATGATGTGATGAACAATATTTTAGTTTCTATTTATTTTTTATGGTATTTGTGTTCGAGCGGGGCAGAATTAATCAACATTTTTCAATTGCGTAGACAAACATCACTAAAACAGTATGTATTAAATCGCGGTTATCAAATGTAATTTCAAGAAATTATGCCAAGACAAAATTATTTGTTGACCTCAGCCGATGAAGTACAATTAAAAGAACATATTTTGAATCATCAAGATGTTGAAATTGAAGATTACTTGGTTTCTTCAGCCAACATGATAAATTCAGTTCAACAGATTCAGGCTTCAATTGGTGGAAGTTAGACATATTTAAGTAAATGAAAGATCGTAGCACTTTTCCACAAGAATTTTTAATGCGTACAACGCGTTTCGGCTCACTGAGCCATCATCTGGTACAAGACACTTGAACACATGTGAAGATCCCTTTTATACCCTTGAGAAAGGAGGGGAACAATGTGGAAAGATACAACTACGTCTCTACTCTGTACACCCGTTCCCACTCCCCCCCCCCCCATCCTCAAAGATGTCAAATCCTCTCCTACCCTCCTTTCTCAAGGGTATAAAAGGGATCTTCACATGTGTTCAAGTGTCTTGTACCAGATGATGGCTCAGTGAGCCGAAACGCGTTGTACGCATTAAAAATTCTTGTGGAAAAGTGCTACGATCTTTCATTTACTTAAATATGATAAATTCAGCCGTAATTATTACTGTTTCCATCAGAGGAATCGTATCTTGACCGCAACGCATTTGCTAACGGCGTAACCGATCATGGTCGTCCATTCCGATGGGATTCGGTGCTTGAGTGCTTGGCACGGCCGTGAATTCCGGTCGGAAAATCGTCGGCGTGACTGGTGTTCACCCAACTAGGCATGCGTCGTGAGGTTTCGCCGTTAAAGGTTGGCTTCAGGAATTGGCTTCATCAAGCCAGACGGTGTTGAGATTCTAGAGTGTCGGTGATCAGGAGGCAGAGCAATTGGCGGCCTACGTCCGCGTCTCGCCCCTCCCCCCCATTACCAATTTATTCCCCCTACCATTGCAGGGTCCATCCAGCTTCCGCGGGCACTGTAATACCTTCATCTGAAATCGCCTCTGCTCCTGGGTCTCCCTGGTCATTGTTCTTGGGCAAAACGAAGGGGGCGATATAAAGCCTGCCCGAGGCACGTTCGCGGAAATTTACGGAGGTGCGATCCCGTCGGAATTCCACCAGAAATAAGGGAAGGTAGTCGTATGCGAAGGTGGGAAGCGTTAAATAATTCCCACGCGGGGTTTGCTGCTGTGGTATGTTCCGGTGGGTGAATAATTCACGTGTCATAAAGTTAGAGGCTTGTGAGGATCATCGTGTTTTTGAAACGGAAGTAAGTTGATGTATGCGTTTTTGAGTCTTTTTCCAACGAAATCCTACAAAAAGAGGCACTGAGGAAAGACTTCAAATCAGTTTTTCTTCTGACAGCATTTTTCTCATGTTTTGCAAACACTAATGCTTAATAGTTGGTAAGCTTATATACCCATAAATATAAGAACATGTAATTCAGGAACTCCGAATCGACTGCTTTGAAATTCTTAGTTAAGTGTTAGCTACTAGGTCTGTTAACATTGTGATTGGAGGATTCACCGATCTACATTTTAAAATTTTAGGCACTTTTTTGGTAACCCAACCGCCGTCAGACATTAAGTGTGTAAACCATGTCCGTTATATTTGTGACACGGATAATATAAGCTGTTAACAACAGCTAATTTATCCGATTTTTCTTACCTTTTCATGATCTTACATTTATTGATTTTTATATCATTTGAAAAATAAATTTATACCGATACTTTTTCACGAGATAAATGTATCATGAAAAAAGTGTCTGTTTTATAACCTTTCGATACGGACCTATGAACAACCTCACTTAAAAACACAAAAATTATAATTGTTGTACCTCTTTTAAAATTGTATTTACGAAAAGAATAATTAAAAATGAGTGATAAATTATAATGAACGATAAATAAATTTCAACAAAACGATTAAAAATAATATTACTAGCTATAGAGGTGTAACACACAGTATTAAAAACAATAGTGTAGCTCTGTCGTCGGTATCACGGTATGTAAACAGCATTATGATTGAAAATTTTACTACTGTTGTTGAAATGATTACGATTGTGTCGTTCAGTAAGACAATTTCTTTGAAAAATTTTTATGTAATAAAGGAACGTAAGCAAAAATCTGAAGAGTTTTCGAAGTTTCATGTTACTTCATAGAACTTAAAGAGTAAATTTTGATGAGGCGAAAAATGGCAGTTGCCAACTGCCGCCGCCAACGTAATGCGCCTTTGCATGAGGGTGCGATCAGCAGCGACCTTTGCTCGCGTTTCCAACCTCCGCGCGCAACTTGTTGAGATCAAGGGGCTGCCTCGGTCGGATTTTAGCGATTGAAGGCACCAAGCATCTCGACGGCCCATCTCATTTGCACTTTCAAGGGTCGGCTAGCGATCAGGGACGGCGAGTTGCGCTGCGGTTGGAGGAACGGAAATGGAGATGTGGGGGAAGGGGTAAGGGTGTAAGAGAACTCCGGGGTTGTGGCCTTGCTTTCAGTTCCCCGTGAGGTACCTAGAGAAACCAGGATTCAGGTAGTTTGCAAGTGGGGCTAGAGTTGCCATTTTTTTATATCATGTAATACATATCTCATTGCCATCTATTGAAGACAATATATTGAAGAGTTAACTTTAAATGGTGGTGTGAGAAACAGCTCTTATTTAGAAATACATACTTAAAACATTTTTTATAAGCAAATGTACGAAGATATGAAGGGTAAGGGAATTTTACATCGAATATATATATATATATCGTTCTCATAATTTTTAGGTTACGAAGCTCAAAGTAAATATCAGCGTTTTTTTCTTTCGGTTGATCATACTTTGGCCTAAATATTACGAAAAACAGGGGACTCGCTTCTGTTGTATCGGAAAATTTCTTACGTCTGGACGTGTAATTTGTAACGCAATTTGGTGGAATCAAGCGTAATTTTTTTAAATGAATGAAATAGCAGCAGTATATGCTTCCGCACTTACACCTAAAAGAAAGTTCACCCTGGGATGGCGGAGTCTTGTCAGAGTTGCTTCAGGTCACATGCTCAAGGATGGTAGCCCAATGCGGTTTTAAATCTCTGCCCTCCTTTTGGTACTATTTACTGAAAATATCCATTAACATCAATTTTCGGCAGGTAATTGCTATTAACTGCTGATATGCTCCTTGTTTAGATGACATCGCAAGCACGAAATGCAAATCAGCGCTTTCATTTAGTACACGATGACACCACTAGGGAAATTAAGGTTGCCAAATAGCGGTTTGAATAATATAAACTAATGAAATATAGTTTTTCCTTTTTTATGAAAACGAATATAAAATTCTGAGAAAACAAATTTGTTCCTAGGCCGTAGTGAGGGAAATTGTTTTGTCAATGAAGGCGTATAATATTTTGGTAAATGAAATTAGCTATTAGAATTGTTAATTTGATGAATTTTGGCTCTTCTCGGTAAAAGTTATGACTGTAATACCATTAAGTTTCGGAAACTGGGCAAGTTAATTCGTTGTAAAGTGTGGATATAAACCTAGTTTTAAGCTCATAGCGAATTGCACTTTTATATGGTTGCAGCAAAGTCACTTCAAAGACCGTTTTAAGCCAAATACGAAAAAACGATGCATTTTTTAGTGATCCTAAAAGATCAAAATTGTGGAAAGGAGTGGGCCTAAACTTCCCGCCTCAACTTGGTCGAAAGTCTGAATACTGCCCTCATGGCGTTGTATCCTTGTTTCCATTCACCGGGTGGCAAGGATGGTGGGAGCGCAACATCCCCCTCGACAATTGTGCCTGGTGGTTGAATTGTTCTCTGGATTAAACGGGGGTTGGATCCTTGTCGGAACAACTGAAATGTATTCCTATTCTCGGTTGGGTGTGCTTTATGCTGCGCAGCATAACTCATGCCTTGTCACCACTTGAGAAAGTTGGCATTTCCATTGTTGCCGATGATTTATTTTTTCAAGTAAAACTCTCTCCGAAGGCCTTGTTGCTAACCCCCCTGTGTCATGTAATTTTCATAAACTGAGCATTTGTGGCGGAATGAAACATGAGTGTGAAGGTTCCTTAACACCCGCGTATAAGGCAAATATGAATCGTTTTCATGTTTATTGGCATTTTAAAAAATGGCTTCAGTAGCCAATTTTGTAATGACCTTATTGCTCGACTTGTTTGAATTTTCATTGAGTTGTAAGCCAGGAATTGCCCTCATTTAATCTATCATGTCGCGGTGAGCTATTTCACGAATCATATACTGGGTGTTTTTATTCCTATATGTTCCTTTCAAACGCATAAAATACCTTTTAAGTTCTTTCTCGTGGAAATGAAATAGATTGATCGAGTGGTTTATTTCCTGATTAAATTAAAAATGAGAAATGCTCATTTGTGATTGGTATTTGGGGGTATTACTTCGCTCTCCTATCTGCATTCATTCGGAGCCGTGGCGAAAAAAATTTCCATCAATGCATGCTTTCCCTATCCTGGACACGGATGTTTTCGATCGTCCTACATTGTTTTTTGTTAAATTCTCCCGCTGTTAACACCTTAAATGCTGTTTTCGGGGCGGTGAAGTGAATTAAAAATAAGTAGCAATTTTTTAACTGACCGAAACATCTACAGCTAGAAGTAGCAATTCCATCTTTCTTTCCAGGATCCTAAATGCTCGCAGTGTATTTTAGTTGCGTTTTAACCAGTGCCTCGAAGCATAGATACATCTGATTTAATGCAATTGGTTTCAAATTTTTTCATTCATCGGTAAGTATAGTCTTCCCAGGGGCATGCTAATTTTTTTTACGGCGTATGCATAATACCTTGCAGCCCACTGATCCGTCTGATTAGTCGTCCGCGTCGGCGGTTGCTGTCCTAGACTGCTATCGGCCGAGGTGTGGTCAGCAGGGTGTCACGTTTTGCCTTGTTTCTTGGAGCGAATTGTATTTCCGGGAAAACCGGAACCAATATTACGGATGCGATTTTTTTTCAAAGCGACGCATACCTTCTGCAAGCCTTTTTTCCGAAACTTTCCAACTTTAAAAAATAAACCAAATTGTCATACTTTTTCGACCGCTTGGATAAAAGTAAACCATAGCCTAATTCATTATCATCATCATAGCCTAAAAATAGCTTAAATCATAGCCTAAAAGTAGTGATCATCAATACCCTTTATGTTTATATTTCCACGGGATGTTTTCCACATGTATTATATTATTAAAAGGTTTTCGCCAAGATACTACTTTTTCATGTCAGATATATTTCCATGAGGCTACTGTAGTAATATTATCTTTTGAATGGTCTGATTGTATTGCAGCGTTTTTATGATTGTAATTAGTTGTTACAAGGAAAGGGAATACATGCGTCTTAAGTGTATCTCAGGCTATTTTGTTTCGCTGTGTTGGAACTGAATTCTCTGCGTTATCGTTAAATGACATATTTTCCTTGTACGCCTCGGGTGGCGAATGAAGTTATGAGTCATTTAGGGCGTGAAAGGTGGTGGTTGAACACTCATACCATTGCAATGCCAAGAGGTGCGTCTCAATTCACGATGAATTTTCCATATGTGTATGGGCAAGTTAAACTTCCTCCTTGCCAATGTAAGCAAGGGGAGTACTTAATGGGAATTATTGAGAATTATCGTATTTTCATAATTTTTCAACCATCGGGTTCGTTCGAGTGGAAATGTCCATTCTTATTATTAAAGCGAAATGAGTTTCATATTTTTAATTATATTCATGTAATGATTACCGTGTTGTGCAAAGTCCCACATGCCTGGAAAACACAATCTTTCCTGGTACCGTAGTTGTAGCAGGTGGAAGAAATGTATTTAGGGCTTTATATTGTATCTGGAATTAGATATATCGGTTTAAGGTAATGGTATGTTTATGAAAGGCTTGTGTGAATGGTTAAAATTATTTGCGATTGGTGTTTGAACCCAAATGTCCAGTCTTGTGTAATTTTGAACGCTTCGTCGCGACGTAACAAATATTGTCGTTTTTCGAAGTTTCCATCGGTCCTTTTCTGCTTTATTTTCCCGTCACGGATGTGTGTGGAGATAGTGATCAATAAATACTGAAAAAAGGAAGAAATACCTATTTCACAGTCAATCCGAGTGTGCATATTAAACGAAAAATCTGCATCAGCACCTGGTCTAGGGAGACATGTTAATTAACTGTCAATAGATGTCTACGATATTTTGTTGAGGTGACCTAGAATGTGTGTCTTTAATATCTCGTGGCTGTATTATTCAGTGCTGCATGCTGTTTTTCTTCTCTATTCCATTTTTTACACCGCAATTTCCTTGTTCCTATGCAGAATTTAATCTGTATTCCCCAGAGGAAAATTCAATCTATCTGCCAATGCATCGCTATGTCCAAAGCGAATATTATTTTTACCATTTTTATTTCCTGCTTGAATAGGAAAATTGAATTTGCGTAGGAAATATAAAAGTTTAGAATTCTCATCGTGGAATCCAATTGTTATCGTTATAGCATGTGTGTCCATTATGTGTTAGTGGTGTGTTCGTTTAAAATTATTTCTTTTTTTCCGTACGTATACCGGATTTATCGGCACGATGTACGCGTCTTCAATTTATCCTAATTAACTCTTGTGAATGCGTTTTCCTGGAATAAATTAAGCCATCGCTTCAGCCAGGAAAAACTGTCAGTTCCACCATCGTATAACCTTTCAAATTTTCTTATTTTATCATGCAATTTAAAGAATGAAGGTGACTTTCAAAGTGTAAATCCTTTATCGCCCAAACCTTATGAATTAGGTATGAGTAAGTATTATGTACTTCCAGTCTTTATTTTTTCTTGTATACAACTCGCTAGCATCAATTGATAAGTCATCTCTCAAACTTCACATCCAATAGAAATATGAGGTTATTCTCACCCAATGAAATTCGACTTTTATACGAAGTACTGGAAAAAGTAGTCGTAAGTTCGTTTGGTTGAAGCATTTCTATGGTTTTTCAGTCCACTCAGGTGCTAAATAATGATAGATTACTTCTTTGTATTCAATTCGGGGATCATAATTTAAATTATGATCGGGATAAAAGCCTTTGCTGCGGTTATGGATGGTTCCTTTTAAAAATTCTCGACCTTTGCTGAACTTATCCACAAGCTTATAAAAAACAAATATTACTCCCTAATACATTTAACAAATAGTCACTCTGGTATCCTGATCAAACGTCTATTCTCTCCTGTTTTTACTTGCTCCGAGCGTTGATAAAATACACATCTGTTTCCGATACGCCTGAGGCTTAGATAAAATGCCTTGTCTGGAGGAGTCTTGCGTCACTTTTACAGTCATGTCGTAAACATTGCAGCCCTGACCTAACCTCGCTTCGTCTTACACCTCTTCCACTCCAGTCTCTACGTTCCTGTGAAATATCAACATCTGTTCCATAAGGCTTGTTTGAAAGGCTTGGCGAAACATTGCAGTAGGCACACACTTTACTAGTGCAGGTGTAACCATTTCATTGTCTGTGCAAAGAGTTGGAGGAAAGCCCTAGAAGCAGAGACAGCGGTAGGAATCGAAGTCGTTGGGCTTGAATTAGTGCCAGTGTATCGCTGACGTGTTATCGGTGTTGTGCGTCGAAGGAAAAATGTTGCCATAGTAAGGAAACGAGGAAGGGATTTTTGAGAATAGAAATGTCATTCTGTAATCAGGAGAGAGCTCTTGAAGTGTCACTTCTGCTTGTGAGTGTGGAGCATGGATGGCTATTTTGCCAGTAGAAATTTTCGCTTTTATAATGTAAAAACTTTTCCGAACATCATCGCGTGATCAAGTTTGCCTTATACAGACACTGTAGGACCCGAAAAAGTTTTTTTTTTAACCTTAACTAAGAACCTCGTAAGTTTCAGCGAAACAGTATTTTTTCTCCGAATTTTGGATGATAATTCCAATATTTACATACGTAATTAAGAATGTGTGCATATGAGCATCAAGAGGTAAGGGTGTTCAATGCCAAGTGCAATGCTAGTCTCTATGTCCAATAATGGTTAGGTCGTGCTGGGATCAAGCCAATTAGCAGTACTCTTTATTTTTTTTCTAAATTGTATTGGGGTGCTTTGTATTTGCTATCAGATTATATAGTTCATCTCCATTTCTGCGCCATGTCAAGTAAACTGTCGTATGTATTTAAAATTGTTATGATATGTACCAACGACTATTTTTTTCCAGTATTTACTGTAGGACCTATCACAGAAAACGAGCATCTGACGTAGGTATCCATTCCGTTGTTTTCAGTATCTCCCTAATTCTGCCTGTATCATTCTATTATCTCGTTATTCTTACTAAATTATCAATAAGTAGTGAGTGACATTTATTACTCTTTATCAATGACTGTAACTGGAATCATTAATCGGAAAATAAATTTATCATTTCGGCGTACACGTATCTGACTACATTTTTTTTTAGAAATTACACAACTTTCTGGTTATTCCAATTAAACTGTACAAGGTATCTCAGAAATTACATAGGTTGCCATATCTTGGTAACTGAGTAGTTTTTGACCCGATGTAAACTTACCAAAAATACTCAAAATTGTATTCCCTAACCATTCCTGGAATTTGGAAATTTTCTCGTGAAGCACTCTGCGAATTGAGTTTTTTTTCTGTAGATGTGTGTAGTAGAAATGTTTTGTTATCTCATTTTTTCCTATCTCGCAACGGAAAAGTTCCACGAAGTGCCACCTGAGATCATTTCCTTGCGAACGCTTTTCGTTTAGTGAAGCCAATCATGGGCGCCTGATCTTCGTCCACCATTCCTTGCCCAAAAGACCTCTCCCCCACCAACTTTACATTTTATAAAATCAATTTAAATGGAGATACTGAAGTCATAATAGCTTTTTCCCAGGAACTTGGTGGGTCAAAAAACTCTGGTTTCTTATTTCGTAGGAAAGATGAATTTTTTATTAAAATGTTTTCCCAAACCACCAATTACCGTTCATATTTGCCATTTTAAATCGGGGCATTCAACAAATTTATCAATTAAACGTACACGAACAACCGTGCCCTAGGAAGGGGAAACTTACGTAGGCGGTACTCGAATCCGTGACCTCCTGTTTGGCAGGCGAGGAATTTACCCCGCCGTCACCGTGGCCGGCAATTATTTTGTAGTGTGCTCAGGCGTAATTCATTTAATTGGTAAATATAGTGAACGCAATAAATTTTAATGAATTTCGCTGTGCCCCGCGAGAGAGGCCAGCCAATGTCAGATCAGAGCCTCCTAATATGGCTGAACCGTATTTATTTGACATGAAGAAGAATCTGTAAATTTCGAATTTGATCGTGGTACTTTTGGAAGTGCTTAAACTTTCGAAAGATGTATTACCTGTTGGGTTACCTGAGAAATCTCATAATGAACAACTCGGGAATACCGAAAATTCTTCTGCATAAAATGTCATTGAGTAACCGAGTAATTTATCATCGTAATCATCAAAAGATAACGTATTTAACTAGAATTTTGTTCAGTTCTCGTAAAAAGGCTATACCGACGTAAATATTATCTCAGATGCTACTTTAATTTTCATTCACTTCTCAAAAAGGAGTATCATTCAGTAAGAGTAACGACATTTACTTGAGGACTTTTCCTTGTCAATAGTGAAATTTCCATCCTTCTTTCTTTGCGAAAATTCTGTTTATTGGTTTCAAATTTCTGTTTAGTAACCAATATTAAGAATACTTTTCTTAGCAGAAAAACGTTTTTGCCCCAACTTGTTCATTCAAAGAAAACTAGACGGTGGCTTTCGATTTTTTTCGCTTTTAATGCTGGGCCATCATAAAATACACCACTTGTGGTTATTTTCACTCAACTCTATGTATAAAATTACTCCAATCTTAAAAAGAAATGTTTAATCTCTCGGTAATGGAGTATGGTGTACGCGAATTCGCTTCTCATTTCCGAAGGGTCATGCTGCTAAGGAGACATCTCTTCGAACTACGTTCTTCGAAGCGGGACCCTCTTAGATGTAACGTCGGTTGGTACTTTATTCACGCCACAATCATTCAGTCCTCCCTCAAATCGCGGAAATAATCTCGGTTTTCGGCCCTCTTCCCGTAGCAGGCAACTAGTCCGAAAAGAAAAAAAATAACCCATCCAATTTATCCCATAATCCCTCACGCGAGTCTACGCGCGCTCTCCGCGAAGACATTTTCATAATGGATTCTCCTTTGTGTGTCTGTGTGTGAGATTTTCACCCCGCCTCCCGGTAACTCGATCAATCTTGCGTTGCGTGGGTAAGTCCGTGGGCGTGTGCCGCCGAAGGGGTATGTATGGGAGAAAGGGGTTTTAGGCGGCGCCTCCTAAATAGTTAGGTTCGTGCGCGCGGAATATGTTATGTCAGGGTTTCACCCTAAATGGCTTTCTCCGGAGAATGGAAGACCCCATACAGCCCCTCCCCCCTGCTGTCTTTGGGAGGGAGTGCGTAAATTTCCTCGCAGTCCCTAGGAGATGCTCCTCCCGTGTTCCATCATGCGGCGAAGGAGGGAACGCATTTACGTGCGCCGTCCGTGGATATTATGAGCGCGCCGCGGAATTGACTTACTACCATGTTGCCCTGGCGTGGGAACCTTAAATCTATACGGTGTTCAGGGAACGTTGCGGATCGTTCCGTATTTTGTAATGCCGTGGGAGGTTTTATACTGACATGTATCTTCTCCCTCCTTTTCGCTGGGTTTATAGAACTGGATTGATGTAATTTAAAAGTTTCAATTAAATGGTCGTAAAATTAAAAGTACCTACACCTCGTAAGGGCCTCGAAGTAATGAAGAATTAGTAGTGCGTATTGCGGAAAATAATGGTATTCCGTTGCCGTAAACAGCAGTTTTCACGAATAGTTGAGATATGAGGGTTATTGATTACGGCTAAGATAATACGGATAAGAGGGAGACGCACTTCCTTCTTTAACTGCTGACAATGAGAGAGATCAATTGTTTTCATTATCTAGTTAAATTAAGCCTAAAATAATTAGCCTTTGTTTGACACTCTAAATTTTATTAATTCAGTACCGGTTTCAACAATTGATAATAAAATTAGCTGTTAACAATTAGGGAGTAAATACAGTTAATTACGAAATGAAATTATACTATTTCGAAGTGAAATTATTCTATTGTGATACTTTTTTGGAATTGTGGTACTATACATATCACAATTCCACAAAATTACGTTCGAAGATACTTTCATGATATGTCCATATAATTTGAATCAATTAGATTTGAATTTAGGAACGGTTAAATGAAGAATTTTAGATAATTTTTAGCAGTATAATGCAAGGAATATCTTATTCGAAAATAATAACGTTGCATTTTATGGATATTGAGGAGAACTAATCTCCGCCAGAGGTGTGATATTGAAGGAAACCTCAGTTTGGTTGTCGATTATAGAAACGCACGTGGTAATTGTTATTGGCGTTTATTCTAGTCAGAGTAAGGAAGCTTGGGAGCTCGTAAAGAAGAATGTGGAAGGGGTGTTATCCCTCAAGCAATCCATATTTGGATGGTTTTGAGGGAGAAAATGCGCGAATTTGATGGCGAGGGAAGGCGAGACACACGGGTGAAATATCGGTTGGCATATGAGGTTAGTCGTGGAAATATTGAAATTTGAGGGCACCCCGTTGAAAATGATGAGAGGGATGTTCGGTATCACCTGAGTAATGAAGAGCAGAGGTTTGCCATGCATCACGTTGTTGGACGTATACAGGGGCGCCGACTTATAAAAAATATTGGGGGGGCCCATATCGGGGGTCTTACGCCGAGAAGAGGTTAAATTCAAAGTGTGTCTCAGCACCGTAACACTATCATAATTCACACCACTTGTTTTCAGTTAACCCATGCTTACTACCTTAAAATTATTTGTTTTAACACATTATTGAATGCATTTTAAAAGGTATCTATCGTCAAACATGGGAAAATACCAATATATTTTTGTGATTTTCCCAAAGCATAATATAACTTAATTATTTTATTGAATTATTGAGGGGGCTCAGCCCCCCCTAACGAAACTTTGAGGGGGCTTGGGCCCCCTCAGGCCCCATGGAGTCGGCGCCACTGGACGTATAATGTCATCACTCATGGAAGGTCACTAAATATTATCAAAGTTAAAATTTGTTGATAAACTTTTGAGATATTGGGCGTATATAAAAT
This sequence comes from Ischnura elegans, assembly GCF_921293095.1. NCBI lineage: Eukaryota > Metazoa > Arthropoda > Insecta > Odonata > Coenagrionidae > Ischnura > Ischnura elegans. Next base: position 74,210,322 of record NC_060249.1, on the reverse strand, counting down.
GTGTACCATTTCAGCAACGAATTTTATGAATTGCTTAAATGTACGTGTTTGTTTAAAAGATTCGCAGATTTTCGCTAGTTTCAGTGCCATTTCATTTTCGCAATGCAGTGAAACACCTACACATATTAATAGACTTTCGTGCATAGGTAATATTTTAAATAAGCCCGATATAATTGAAAATGATGTTAAGAATCGGAGAATTTTTTATAGTGGAAAACACATGAACTAACATGTTCTTATTTAATAAAAGGGTACGTGAAGCTATTTTTATGCTTTGAAAGGTGACGCAAAATTACAGCTGGTCACAGAATTCGTTAAACTTGTGAATTGACAGCTCTGACGCATAACCTGTTAAATTGAAATTATGTCAACTTAAATCTCCGTCTATCTAGTGTATCTAATCCAGCAATTCCCGTGTTTGTGTGATTCCATATGCATTAAACCCCGTCAAAGAGAAAAAAAATCATTTCCTCGGTATCTCGTTAAAAAACTAATTACTGCTGTGACATTAAACACTTTTTCCTTCCACAACCTTTTTTATTTCTTTTCAAATGCATTTTCTTTCCTCGTCTCCTTGCTTACAAATCTTTTCTTCTCACACAACAATCCCCTCTCATTCCACAACAACCCGTTGGCAATCTGCAATCCCTCTTCTTTGCATCTTTACACACGTACATATCATTTTTAAATTAAACATAAAATCAATAGAAGTATTAATTAAACATAAAAATAAATATCAAACATTACACTACATTCATCGATCCGGAGACGTAGGTTAACGAAATTTCATTTTAAATTTCTTCTTATCAGCTTCCATTGGACTCCTGCCTGGACTCATTCTTTGCCAAAATTTCACGTCTCAGAAATACTTAGTTTTCATTTATATGTTGGCGATTGATTGTTTGGTGATGATTACAAAGATTTCAATTCCAGTTTTTTTTAAATAATGTTACGGAGGTAAAAGGTTTAGTCAGCATTGTTGCATTAATTCGGTGTATTAGAATTTCTGGTGATGTCCGAAGTAGTTCTGAACTTTCGCTGAATAAAATTGTGTGTTCATATTTGTGTCCGCAGTTTCTATAACTATAAAATACCTTGTCCCACCGTTGATTTTTTTTCTTGGCGCTAGCTCGTTTCGTGGCCGCATAGTTACATTGGTGGAAATGTCATGGATTATTCATTAACCAGTCCCGAGTGACGTTGTGGGACAGTCATGCGAAAATGTCCGTAATATTTTGTATATATTATTAGAGTGTCGACATGGAAATGGCGGCTTTTGCTGCCTTTCACGTGTCGCGGCTTGTGTCACTGGATTGTCTCCCGCATCATTAGGGCGTTCTAGCGAGCGTGATGGCCCATGTCATTTGCGGTGCCATGTGGCGCTCCGGTGACGCTGAGGGGGCGGGCTTGGAATCTCGTCTCGCGGACTCATTCGCCGCTCTACTCAAATAAATCATTTCTCGCATTGCGTGCGGTTCTGCCTCTTTCGCTGTTTCGCCGAGTTATCCGCCTTCTTCCGCGCTTTCATTTACGTATACTCACTCTACCTTATTCATCAGCGTACCACAACTTGAAGAGACGAGGCGGTACTTTATGACATATCGACGTATAAAAGGAATCTACGATGTGTTTTTCTCATTATTTATTATGCATTATTTCTTCAGCTCTCTTTTACATTTTCTACTTCTAACAATCCTCTTCTATCCCTATAAACGACCACTTGACAGCCAATTTACAAAAACATTTTAATCATAATATTAAATGATAATAAGACGTTTCAATACGATCTTATCAGGTCAAATGTGATAAATTTCTTCAAAACGACTTCATTCTGCTTCTCAGCAATTTTCCTACTCTTTTTAGTATCTTTGTGGTATAAAAATAATGCAAATGTTGATGCATTACTTTGTTTTAGCTATAGAACGAGAACTTTTAAGTGTTATATCTGTATTGGCATTTTACCATTGTTTTAATTTAGTCATAACTTGATAAAATAAAAAAATGTAATGCACAATATTTAATGCTGCAATGCACAAGAATTGCGGTTGAGTGAAATTCGAATTCCGCTAATGGATTTTTTTTCGCGGAGAATTTCTTGCTCGGATATCTTTACCACATTTTATCTTACCCATTCAATTTTTACTAAAGTGTTTTTATTTTAGTTCATTATGAAAATTATTTATAATGTATTTGGGCATTAAAATAAAATGGTGTTGAATCGGTTGTTGACCTACAAAAGGAGATAATTTACTTTAATGAGAGATAAGGACTGAAATCAGGAAGAGTTTCCCTGTAGCGAGTTGAAAGCATTGTTTTAATACGAGAGAATAAGTGTTTTAACAAAAAGACGTATTCCGACGTTACAAGAAATTCTACCAGAGTATCAAATGCTCGTGTTATTCACTGGAGGTGTGGAGTCATGCCCCTTGAGAAGAGCACTAGTCAGTCGAAACCGGTGGGTTTGCATCAAATATATTTTGAGGAAAATAAGTGCATTCTTTAATTTTTATTTGGTGAACCAGGTGAGAAACATGGAGTTGTTTAGGTCCCTTGAGATACATATCTTCAAAACGGTTTTATTCTGCTTCTCTGCGCCTTTCCAACGCTTTTCGGTATTTCAACTCGGAGGAATAAAAATAAGCAAATGTTGATGCATTTCTTTGTTTTAGCTGTGCAACGAGGAATTTAAAGTTTTATAATCTATTTCTCCCCTGGTAGATTTAGTCAATCTTACAGAATTTCATTCTTTCTTTTGCTCCGCTTGAGTCTTCTCTGTAAAGCAGTCCAAATAATTTTGACGCTAAACATTTATGTTAAAAGCGGAGAGAGGGAGAATTTCCATTTGATTATTTCGTCTGATAGTCTTATTTTTATTTGATATTTGAACACTTCCTATCACTCCAAGCTTATCATTTTCATATTTTTTCCCCGCGGTTTGAAATTTGGCTGGTGACGATGTTCTTCTATTAAATATGGTGCTCATCGAATTAAATACGTTTCCCAAGTTTTATCGCGCGGATATACTTAATGATATTTGTAAAAGGGTCTATAATGGCTTGTGCCTCAGCGAGAAGAATCGCCACAAAGCAACCTCATGGGATTCCTTTAATGCGCCAGGAAACTCACCGAGTTTAGTCTCTCTCTTGTTTGAATCTCTAAGGAGAATTATGGTATCCCGTGCCATTTCCTCTTTGGCGATTTTGATGCACTTAAATATGGTTTAAAACCTTTTCTCTGAAATGATTTTTATGTGTATTAATATATTTGTGCTTAAAGCACTGAGTAATTTTTAGAAAAAGTTACATAAGTGAGGTTCCTGGCTTTAGGGTGCTTTCATGCTAAATTAGTGAATCGTGGTTACTGTGGAGGAAATTGAGGTAAAAGTTTACTTAGAAAGGGCAATTTATTGAAGTAAAATGAACGTTTGTTGGTGTTCAAATAATCAGTTTTAGTAGGAGAAGCATTAGAAAATAATTATACGATTAAGGAAAAGACGTGAAGTGGGCACTCTGCAAAAATAGACGGACTTTCGACATGGAGTCCTCCACAAGTGCAATTAGTAAAGGTTAAAATGCGTAAAAATTAGTAAAGGAAAAATCATCAATCCCGTTAGCATTCCAGTCGTTATTAAAATCTCCGTTTGTCAAGTCTTTTGATTGTAAAGAGAAAAATGACCGCTGAATACACGGAATATGCACTAAAATGAAAAATGATCGTCATGGACTTGACTCCTATTTATTTATAACTTATTTAGCAGCTTCATTAAAAAAAGAAAATTTTGAATACTCGTAAAGTGACCGGGAACCGGAACCGTCGCATCCTGTTCATCGAACGTAAATGTTCAGATGAACGCGAGATCCCAAATGAACGGCCAGAGGAAACGAACAGCCTCGGAGAAATGAACGCCCTGGGGAAACGAACGGCTGAAACGAACCTAATATTTTGAATACCCGTTCAAGATTTTAGATCGATCGAACCGTTCAGCAGCTAAACTGTTCGTTTCATGACTATCTCATGTTTTCTCGGACGAAGTTAACTTTTCCCTCGTTTTCGTTAATAGATTATGGTTAATAAAAGTAAGAGGAAACAGCTTTATTTTCGCTTAAACTGCTGAGATCAGACCATTGAATATAAAACCATTAAATTAATCCAGACATTTACCATTAGCAAACGGAACAGCTTCAATACTTCGTATGCTCTCTTTCAACATTCATTTATCTTGATTGGAATAAAATGTCCGTATTAGTTCATGCTACCTAGGTGCTATTTTGATATGGAAGCAAATAAATAATAATCTGTCATGGCCGATTGTTAAAATGGGCGTCTCTTTAATCTCCTCGAAATTTTCCTGAATAGATTTGCATTTATTGCTGGTCACACGACAGATAGCCTTCAAGGATCTCATGTTCCCTTTCAATCTCCTTGTTTTACGTTGAGTTCGCGGGTTTATCGACCGTATTGGCATTTTCCTCTTTGTGAGCCGTTTGACATCACGAGGACGGCTTTATTTCACTCGGTCTATCGAAAATTGCCCGTTTATCGGAGCACATGCCGTGCTTGAGTTGCGGCTAGCATTCCGTGGTTTAGTCAACCTCAGCGTGGTTTAGCTTGCGATTAATAATCGCTTTTAGTCATATCTCGCCTGAAGGTAAAACCCCCAACATGCGGAAACTCGTGGTTTTTCTCCAGTATTATCTCCCCGTCCGTGAATCACGGAAGAGACACCATAGCCGCTATCTTAATTGATATCGCTGTATTTATTTTCATGTCGGGCGAGATTATTATTTACGGTCGTGCAAATCCTTGGTCCTTCGGAGTCATGTGATGTTCTCCCCCAAAGTGGAAAGGGAAGTCAGCGTATCTATTGTGCCGCTTTCAGAATAGTTCCCTTTGTTTTTCATTTCAGTCTAATTTTAGAGTTGCTTCATCCGCTTGGGAGAATTTTGATTCTGTTCCACCACCTGATAACTCATGCGTCGAGTGTTTCTCGAGACTGAAGACCCAAGTGTGGCGCATGAAAAAAGGAGCTGCAATTTCTACGTATATTCCCAAAAGAATCAGCAGGTATACTTGAAAGTGACTTGTGTAATGGAATTGAATTTTCTGTGAATTGGATGAATCTTGCTGGAGTTGTCATCGAAAAAAAATCGAATTCACCTAAACTATCAATTTTTACTAACATCTACTTCAATAAAAACTGAATTTTTATTATGGAATTATCATATTAGTACTACTCTTGATTAGATTAGCGTTTAGCTATAAATTTTTACCGTACTCTTTCCGGTAAATGTAATCCTACTCATTCCATTTTCACTCTGTGTAAATAGTTTATCCCTCTTTAATATTGTCATACCCCTAATTTGGACTCCTTTGTTTGCTGGTAGCAGCTTGCTTGCTTTCTTTATATTGTAATTTTTATTCCATTTGTTTAAGTTTTGCTGATTTTATACATCTAATCTGCTATGGGTATATTTGTGAGTGTAGAGTTACTAATGTAAGAATAATAAAACGATGGTTATCCAATGTTGGATACACCCATGCAATTTGCTTAATGTATTTCCCTGGATCAATCCTTTCAAATTTGTGGTGTAAAAGTTTATATGCCATCGTGTGTGAGCTATCTTCACTTCCTTTTCAGTTAATGTTTTTACTTCATATTTGTCATAACACTGATTAATCCCTTTTCTCTCATAAATTCCGCATTAGTCACTTTGTCGCAATCTTATCATTCTGCTATAGTTGCGATATAATTTCCAAGACGCTCTAATTTATCTGTCACTTAGGAATCATCCAATATTGATAGATATAGTTGAAGTGGTTGGTAGGATTTTCCTTGAAGTTTTATTTGTATGGGAGATCACGTCACAGTTAGATTTTAAGTTTTCGATAAAATATATTAGATTTTTTATTGCGTGCATTGTATATGGGTAAGATGAAACTTAATCATTTCACCAATTTCGAACGAAAAAATGTTTTGGAGGAAATCAAATGTATTTATTGTCTATCTTGTAAGTTCCTTTCGGGAAATGCTAGGTTGGAAACATTTAAAAAAATATTTACTGTCTGTAAAAAAGCAGGGCACCCGAGTATGAGGAGCTTTAGCGTCTAAACGAAGGAAGCAATTTCAATGCAACAAAAATAATACAAAGAGAATTTATTTCTATGTTGGATCGTTTACTTTAATGATCTTCGGCTCCATTGTATAGTTTCCTGTATTTAATTTTTTCTGAAAAAAGTACCCGTTTTTTTGCTCGTAAAATCAAGTCGCCCAACTTTGAGCGCTTAGTATTCCCGTAGTTTTCGATTCCGTAACTTACAATTTTGATTTATGAAAGCCTATTATTAACAGTTTTTAGAAAACAAATAGTTTCTACTGCTGAAATTGATCGTGTTGTGGTAAACAACGCAAATCTATGCCAACTGCGAAACCAATTCTAGTAGGTTATAACTTCAGTTATTGACGACTGTAAATGTAGTTCAGTAATAAGTGTGCTGAAAGGAAGTTTTAACAATGATAAATATTTAATCTAGATCACAGGCTGAAAATATTCTCTGAATCAGATTACGTTCGTTATCATATTTTGTCAGTCCTGTCTGTGAAATTTATAAATATCTTTGCACCTTTGCGTGTATACCATTAAATAGCGAATCAATTGTGGCTCATCAACGAGGTAGTGGAAATATAACTGGTGTTTTTATGTGATTTTTACCCTTTAAACGTAATGAAACCTTCAATAAATGCGTTTCTCTGCAGATTTTTAAAATCATTAGCGGAATTTCGCAGGCGTCGCTTGTTTCATATTTTTACAGTACTGAGTGGGATATAATTGAATTTTATTTAATTAACATTTATAATTGAATTGGCTTCTTTTAGAAAACGAAAATTTTCATTTTCCCTTTGGTGTTTATGTAATTAAAATAGCGCGTATGGAGGCTCTTCGAAATCCACTCGTACGTACGTACGCTATGGTTACGCAGTGCGTGGAGCCAGGTCCGTTTTAATTGGGAAATAAATAAGCATGGGCTTTTATTTTGACTTGCATATTTATTCTTTTTTATTAGTTACTCCTTAATCTTTTACATCCTAGGTATGTATTTTTAATGAATCCAGTGTAAATCTCAAATCAAATGTGAGTTCTTTTAAAATGTCGAATTACTTACATTTTTTGTCTTGGTGTGTATGCATTCCGAAGTACCCTGGGGCTAGTTTAAAGTATACCGGGACTAGCCGCGGTGATAACTTTTACGGGAGTCACCCGCAATGCACAATCGTGCGAAAGATCTACAGAGAAAGAATCATTCGCCTTGACCGGGATTCGAACCCGGATCCCCCGATTTCCGGTCGAGTCGAGAGATCTATAGCCAGTTAAGCTACCGAGGCGTCAATATCTACAGGGAAGAATGACGCCTCGGTAGCTTAACTGGCTAAAGCACTCGAGCGGAAATCGGGGGATCCGGGTTCGAATCCCGGTCAAGGCGAATGATTTTTTCTCTGTGGATCTTTCGCACTACCCTGGGGCTTCGCGGGTTTTTATTTGGCCCTATTTTAGATAATCTAATAGATGTTCAAGTATTTGTTTGCAATTAGTAATAACATGAAAGTGTATATGACGTTTTAAAATATGACACACATCACAGTTAAACATTTTACATACCATATCCCTCTCAGTTCTACACATGAGTTGGATATTTTCCTCTATTCTTCGCTAAAAATCTTATTCAAAACGTTTTAGCCCTCCCTCGCATATTCTTTCCCATTCCTGTTGGTCGTATTTGCAGATATTCTGCGTGGTATACGTGGCGGTAACCATCCCTTTGGTAATAAATCACAATAATGTATGGTTATGAACAATCATCTTGGGGTTCTCTCTAGAAAAATGATGGAAGCTTCCTGGCCTTAAAACATGGCTTACATTAGTTTACATTGGTTTACACGAACAAGACCTGATATTGTTTTACTTCGTTCGTGAGAGTCAGTCTAAAATTTCATTGCCATTATTATTTTTATTTGATCCAAAATGTAGGACTTAAGGTTTTGGTCTTTCTAAAGTAGAGAATGTGATTTTATTTAGGTACTCGTTGCCTTGTGATTACCATGACGCCTACTCACGGTAATCTTTTGAAACTCTGTCTGCGAGCAGTTAACGCTCTGATAGGTGTGATAGATAGTACGGTTATTAAAGCCATTGCAGAAGAAGATTGTATTAGATTTGTTTTCCTTCGTTAATGGCCTTAAACTCTTCTTTTTTGGGATTCAAAGTTTTTTAACTCATTGTTTAGAAATCATCTTGAGAGAATGGTGGTTGATATTTTTATATAATCATGATATCATCCTAAAAATATAAAAAAAAGTCTCATTGAAGTCCATTTATTGCTGCAGAATGGCAACGCAACCTAAAATTTATAACTATTATGCATTTATAAGATTATTTGTGGAATAATTATTTGGAAAATTCTCTCTTTGAAAATCTCTGAGTACACCAGAGAATACAATGACTACTTTATTTTACTGATATTCATTTTTATATTTCGATGCCTCTGACTTATATATATGTTCTTTCCATTTTCAGGTAAGTGAAATCCTTGGGCCTTGATGAATGAACTTGTGGATGAGAATTTCATCGGAGTGGGATTGCTAAAATTATTTGTGAGTAGAAACAAGCATCCGCCATCAGAATCGTGCTCTTGTGATTGTACCAAATGAAAAATATAAAATATCTACAGAATATTGCGTCTTTTAGGCCCTGTTAATTGTTTCCATGTCGCTACAATTTCTTTCTATAATGGATTTTTTTTCTAACTTAAGATACTCGATTGTGCTCGTCTAGAGCCAGGTGACGTCAACTGGTTTTCATTCCATTTCGTATTCAGGAAAATTGTTTTGGGCGTTTGTTTTTGTTTCTTGCCGCTTTTTCTTTTTTTTCGCGAAAGTTGGATTCAACATGGACGCGCTTCCGGCGCAATTCTATTCATCCCCATGATTTGGAAATATTTTGGAATATCACGGTTGTAAATCGTAACTTGTAACTATGTAACTTTTTCACCGGACTGAAAACCGCTTTGTAAATTATCGTTTTTATTTTCAAATGACATTCTCTCACTTAGTCAAAATTTGGACAGTTTTCATTTTGGGTGTGAAAATTACCGGAGAGAATGTCATTCCGTGGTGACATTCTTCGTTTCGTCCAAAAGACATTCTTCATTAAGACATGTAGGAAAATATTTCACAAGGTGTCGTCCTTAGGTGCACTCTAGACAGTATAAATTTGAGGACCTAATGCCAGTGCAGGTTAATATGAATTTGAATAGGTTTTGGAAGTGTTTCAGAGTCGAGTATTTGAAAAAATGTTATTTTTTTCGCTGACTGTCGCTACTCTTCTCTCACTTCCCGAACGCTTTTCACTGTTTATCTCGGTTTATCGATGACAAATTTTTATTGCATATTATCGAGGTAGATAGGTATCTTGTTAGTTAATGATCAAATTTAGAGAAGTTGTCATACTGCTGGGTAGGTTCTAACTCAATGATTAAATATAGATTTACTTGTCGTATTGCTTTTATTTAGCGTAGAATAAGTTCGCACTTATGTTATGATTTTTGTAAACGGTGCTAGGACGAATGAAGTGCTACTATTTTATTATTACCTTTTCGCCCGAGGAAGAAAAATATCCCAATTCTTTATTTTAACTGATTACCGTGATGATTTGTTTCTGAACTTTGAAGTAATTTTTTAGATTTAAGCTTCTCTGTCATGCATACATCTCATTAAACCGACAACGATACAAATGCGCCATTTTAATACGTGTACCTTTGTAAACTGGCTGGTGGGGGTGAGCTTTGGGCTCACCGGAACAGCATCCGGAAACTCGCCTTTGGCGCGGACTATAGTCGTGAAGAGGCCCGAGGAAGAAAGTGTATTCAGTTGCTGGAGGAAATGTTTGGTAAAGTAAATGGGCGATGAAGTAAATCTTTCGTAAAGGTGGTCAAGAGCATTTGTCCGTGTCACTCAAACGATAGAGTGAGGGAGATAGTGTGGGGCTCAAACCACCCGCACCTGTCGTCTTTTAGATCCTTCTACAGTGGCCTCGGCCTTTGGTGATATCTGCAGTGAGCGATCTGGGAGTTGCCGCGGCTTCATTCTCCGCTGCCGCGCCTGCAATGCCTCGTATATGTGAATGTTATGCCTATTCCCCGGCTCCTCGCCGTGCTCGTAAGTCAGCAGCTCCTCTCGCCTCGGCCGCCCGCCATGCAAATTTCCGCCCTCGTCGTGAGTTCACGGCGCGCCGTTTTGTCCCCTCGGATATTGTCTTCCCGAGTTCTTGTTCCTGTCCTTCAATTTTTTTGTTTATTTTTTCGACGCCACAATCTCAAAAATTATTTTCTAAAAGTTTCATTACTCATGTTTATAGTATTGTTAAATAAATATAATTGAATGGTAACTATACAGTTGGCCTCGTGAAAATGTGGGTGGAAAAAAGGGTACACCTCTTGTACAGAACTTGCTAATTCCGGCGACGAAGTACCGTTTATAAAGCAATGTGCCAATGGTTTCTTTTACTCACTTTTACGGAAAGAATCTTTGATACTTAGTATATTTTGACGACTTATTGCATTTCAGCTGATTTTCCGAGGTCGAAAAACTATGGCTTAGTTTATGCAGAAGAATAAACACTTACCTGAGAGTTAAGAAATTGTGTAATTATGTATTTTGAATGCAAACCAAAGCTTTAGAAATTATAAATCTAAAAGAGTGATGTGGGAAATTTATGTTTGCATGGTCGTTATATCTTCGTCAATGCTGTCTAAGTTGGTATTCCGTTTCAACAACTTTTCCGGAATAACTTTTGGATTCTTAGTGGATTGCGACACTCTGGGCGATAGAAACCAAAGGTGTGTTAGGGACGTGTGCTGTATTTTTATTATCAGGACCGTGTCTCTGTGAAATGTAGCGGTGTTTATGGCATCACTGTCATATAATATAAACGACCTGGCTAAGACCATTATGTCTCACTACAAATACTGTCAAAATATCTTCCAAGGGAAGCATGTCAGATACTTAAAGGGAGCGCCTGGTTGCGTGCTCTTGTCAAAGTTATGACTGACATTGGAGGACGAACCGTTTCAGCGAACTGTTTCATAATTGACATGGGTGAATTCTATCACAAAACGTGGCACATCTTGTGTGACTGAAAGCAATTTATCCCCGAGGAATTGAGGCAACGGCGCAGTTATGTTTAGTGACAATTCTCTCTGGCTTTGATCATTCGAGATAATTTGAGAATTTTTCAATTAGAGTCCTGGAATCTAAATGTTTTGCCTTCCAACCCTATTTTGAATCTTTTGTTTTGTCATTAATAGTGTAACGAGAGAATGAAGTGGAGGGACACAGTTTAAGTTTTCAAACAATATTTCAGATAAGCTTTTGAAGCTCCTGTCAGTCGAGGATATTGTTGGTAAGGTGACGAAATAAGTCTAGGAAATCAGAAAATGAACACATTTCTTGTAAGCTACTTGATAATGATGTCGATGACACTATTTAATAGCTTTATACTGTAGAGCTGAGAAAAGATATGATATAACATTTAGTTCTTCGTCCATTGGGAGTTCGGAACCCGGACCAATGAGGTTAGCCACTATAATAATACTATTGTTTCGGTAATACATATTTGCCAATATGCTATTTTATCAAATCCTTAAAGTTGATCTCAATTTTAGCTGGTATATTTTCTTCGGTTTTGTTGAGCTATTCACTTATTTTACCCGGCAACAGTTCTTGTTTCATGCAGTGCTTTGTCATGCTGAAAAGATTTTCAGACCACCTTTAGGGCAACCACTAAGCCCATGCTACCAATCCAAAGTTTAGAAGAGTGAATCGTTAGCATGATAAAAGCATTTTTCAGTGTTTAGTCATCTAGGCTGAGATAAAGAATATATCTTTCATTTTGTTAAGGTCTCCATTATTTACGCATCTTTGTGAAATAGTACGGGATAAAAAAACGGATTTCCTTTCTTGGTTGCAATTCCTTTATTATTTTTGGCCTAGGGTTAAATTAAATGGGGTTTGAAAATGGAGCGATAGAAGGGGAATTCCTTCCTTCCGCTTGTAGAGAAAACGGTCGTAATGAATAATCAAAGAGGAAATGGCTATAATTCTGGCTCTTAAGACTTTATAAGCGAGATGTATGTTTAATTTCATAACAGTTGATAGTCTGCAAATTTAGCTTGCTAATTCCGGATGTGTGTCTATTATCTAGTGAAATAGCTCGGAGAAAAAGAGAATTATTATATTGAAAAAATGAACATGTGCTTGACCATAAAAATACGATTTGTAACTGAAAATTTACATGTCTCATGAGTCGTTGAATATCTGTTAACGTTATGATTTTATGCGCCTGAGGTTTTGTGTTGGTACTTACGTACGCTCACGAAAACTCTTTTAGCTCTCAACCATACATATCCGTCCACAGTGGTTCAAATGACCTCTGTCGTCGGCTACGACCCAAAGAATGAACCGATGGCAATGTCGCGGGAAACCCTGGCAGTGAAACACTTTCGTTCCAGAAGTTGGAGTCTGCCCTTGTTGTTGTTTTTTGAAACACCGCGTCGCTGGGCGGCGGCGTTCACAGACGGCCTTAGCAGACGATTTCATTACGGGGGGCTCGGTGGTCGCGGGAAAAGGAGGACTTTCACAACGACCCCTAACAACAACCCTCCCTTACAACACTTCCCCTCCCGTCGCACTTGGTAAAACCATTCCGGTGAATATTTACGAGCTGTCACATGTGCTGCGTTCTCCCTCCATTTCTGAGCGAACACGGTTCGAGGACAACGAAAGAAAGGACACGGAAAGCGAGCGAGAGAAAGAGGTAGGGAGAGATGGAAGTAGAGAGAGAGAGAGAGTCAATATTGACTCGCGATTTTTAATTTACACGGCAGTTCAATTTATTTTTTCCCCCCCTCTTCGAAATTTGTCAGTTGACGCGTGGACTCGCAGACGGGGAGCAGCGTGTACCGGTGCTTCGCTCTCGTTTCCTCGTTTTCCTCTTTTTACTTGCCCGGTTGCCATAGTCCTTCCCTTTTTCTGTGCCTCTCTCTCTCGTACCTCAGCCCCCGTTTTTTTCTCTCATTCTCCCTTGCCCGCTTCTGCCGTCATCCCCGAGGCATGTCGGTCTTTCAACCCCTCCGGCCGATCGCGATGCTGCCTAGCACGGTTCGCGGACGCGCGGCAAGTCCAAGGCCAAGGGAGTGTGTGAAGGGTGAGAGAGGCAGATATGAAACGACTATGAAGGCGAGGAGAAAAGGGAATGTAAATATGATCTCAAAATTAAAAAAAATATATTTTCTCCAAAAGGAGGTGGCCACGATTATTATTGCTACTATTCCCCTTTTATTGGGTTTTCGCGACGGACATTGTCATGCAGCTTACGTAATGAATGACAATGGTGCTAAATTGGTTATGGCCCTTGGTCACCTTTGAAGAATTTGCCAATGCAGTGGGTTATGAAAAGTGATGGTGATTTTTGTAGTTTCTTGCTCCTCTGTAATGACTGTTATAATTTACTTAAGCTTCCAATCAAATTTTTTGTTATCATACCAGTACAGGCTTTACAAATTAGCATTGATATTCTAATTTAGTTTATTTTCCATATTTGTGATAATTTAATTATCATCTAGGGTATCTTACCAGTTGAGGTTGATTTACGTATAACATATTGCGAATATCCGCTGTCCATGTAACCACACGAATGGAGCTTCCATTTAATTTAAAAAACAATACATATTCTATGCGTTCTATCTTCTTATTCCATTCCTCGCCCTTCCCGCTTACATAACACTCTTACTTATAACGCGGTTTTTAATGCCCTTTCTCGTTTAATTCTTCATCCTTTGGAACTTCCCTTCATGTAGATTGTGTTTGGTGTCTCAAAGATAGCAACAACGAGGAAATAGAAGGCGTGGATTGTAATTCCGTAGCATTCAATGCCCGAAATGTGATTAAAAGCTTTCAAAATATCGATTTTTCTTACTTTTGACGTTGATTGAGTTAAATGTTGATGGATGAATCAAATTATGATAGGTAGAATATATTTCGAGTGAATGAATGAAGACATAAGAGAAAGTTGGCCATTCGTGTGCTAGTATATTCCTGCCTTCATAGAAGAAATCCTTTCTATAAAATATTTCCTAATTATTTATAATTGTTCCCTTTTTTAACAGGAATTAGTTAATCGGAGAAATTCTCTTTTGCTTATGCCCTTCTAGTAATTACCAAAATCAATTCCGTACACACCTACATTTCCTTGGCATATGCCTTAATTAAAGGATGCTTGGGTCAATCTCACATTGGCTCCCATTCATATCATCGCCCACAATTTTGGCAATGCTTTCAAATTTTTAATTCATTGTTGTTAAGTGTATAATTTTAACCTTGGCCGATTCTCTCGAGGTCGCATTTCGGATATTTTTTCGCCGCTTGTAGAAAATAAAAATAAAGCGGAGAAAACACAAGAGCATCATGCGCTTATACAATTATCGGTCTCTCTTTGAATATTTCAAGTTAGCATCTGTTATCTTTCGGCTAAATACGAAAAAAATATCAGGACGAGATCGATAAGTCTCCGTATCGCGCGGGATTCCGGAATCCGGCCCGGAGCGTGGAGTGGGGAATGGGATGTAAAGCTCGCCCGCCGCGCCGTGTTCGGACTAAATTTGGAAAAATGGGTGTCTCCCGGCCGTAGATGGGTAAAAGTTAATGATGGCGAAGTGGAAAGGGATAATCAGAATGGTGACCTCCCTGGAATAGGAATTGGGCATTAAATTTGTGGGAGTGAGATAATTTTTGGAAGGGATTCGAACCGACTAAGGAAAAATGCTTTGATGCTTTTTTGTCATTAGTTATTGAAGAGTTATTCTATCTTGAAGAATGAGTGGCTGCTTCAGTTAGGTTTTGCGTGTAAATATACAAATCTTAAGTTTCGATATTACTTATTTTTCAATAATGTTTTTGTACCATTTTTCAGGCATAATGAAATGCGTCATTTAAAGGAGTAGCATTCTTACAATTCCGTAATTGTATTACATGGGTTTTATGCCTAAATGCAGAGGAAATTATACATGAGGAGAGTAACTGGCCATGGTAATTAGTATGATGGATCCATGTAAATCTAACTTATCGTGTATATAACTTGTGATAGTAATGACATAGTATCATTTAGCCCTGTGTTACCCGTATTTTCACCGTTTGAAATTATGCGACGTGCTAGATATTGCTATCATTATTCTTAAAGTTGCTTCAATTGGATAAGTAATTCCCATTTACTCCGTTGATAATGTTACTCGTTAGATTGGAAGTCCTGTATTTATTTCTGATGGAGTTTTTTCACTCTCGTAGCTTAAAACGCTAGTACGTGTAATGGTTTTGTATTAAGTCACTCTTTCCCCAATCTTGGCTCGGTTCATATCTTCAAATTAGAGAGTTTCTAATGGAAATGTTTAAATGAAGTTGTTATACTGGCGAAAGAAACATTTTATTTTCAAAGTAAGTGGGTGATTTACTGACTTAGTCAGAAATACTGACCACGTCCGGTTGTGTTCCCAGATCCTATCGGTATTCTTTAGTGGAACCGTCCCGAAATCACTTAATGGACTGTATTTCTGCTCGCCTTTATTTTCTATACTAAACCTTTTCTACTTGTATAATTCTTGCTGTTTTTCTTTAAAATTGCCATCTATTCACGTTCATTTTCCTCTTGGTTTTCTTCAATCATACCATTTCAGGAACCTGATTCATTCCGTAGGACATTAAACAGTACACCAAAGCCGGGATATATTTTGGCGATATCAGACATGCAAATTGGAAAAGCGTTTGGATAAACGTAACCGTTGCTTTCACGGCTTTTAAAACTCAAAACTGAATATGCATGTCAATGCATATTTGCTTGAAGATGGGATCCTCATTCCGATTTAACTTCGCCTGAAACGTGTGCGAGGGGATTATAACTTGGTTTTGGATGCTCTAAAGCATTTGCAATTTTGGGTTCGGAGTCAGAGTTGGAAATGGCATGTCTGCTTGGTCTTCTTCTGAATCATCAGACGTTTTTGATTAAAAGTAATTGATATTCATAAACTTTAGGGGGGATAGTTTCTCCTGTGCTGATACATATTTCCCATACCAAAGAGTACTTCCGTCTGTTGTTCTGATATTATTTTGAAAATTGACTATTAGGGATGCTGTGGAAGATTGCGTACCTATTTTTCGACAAATATATTATCCACCTCGAAATCTTCTGTTCAACTTTGAAGCAACTTCATATATTGTAAATACTGCTGTATTATCATGTATGATTTGTTGCTCTATGTGGTGGAAATTCTTAATATGTATTAAATTAGACGTTTCGCAATATTTCCACAAGTTTCTCGATGCTCATGAGAATGTTTTATAATGCACGTAACGAGTTGTGCGGAAATATTGTGCAATTCATAGTGTGATCAATACAAATACAGATATATTATCGTTTTAAAGAAATATTGAGTTAGCAAGCAGATTTAATGTGAAAAAATAGATGAAAATTCATGGCGTTCATGAAATTTGACGCAAATTATGGATATAATTACTCACCAAAACGATTGTATTGCTGTTTATTGATGTACTTCATATAAATTCCGACTGATTTTTTTTTTATCTTCCAGGAGAAAATTTTGAGGAATTTTTTAGGAACTTTTTTGCTGCTATCTGTTGATGATATTGAGGGATGGAATTACTAACATCTGTTCTGCATGACTCCAGCAATACCGATTTCGATAAGTTATGCTCCCAGATCCTATCCATATTCTGCTGTGGAACCGTCCCGAAAAAAGACCTAATTGCCTTACATGGGGTCCACGGCTTGACGTAATCACTACCCTTTTACTCCAAATGTATTCACTCCTTCTTTGCGGAATAGATGATATTTAAATGCTGTGTTAATAGTTTGTAATATATGAATATGCAGCCTTTACAGCCTCGTCATGTCAGTAGACTAAAGTTTAACTAAAACACCAAGCATAATATTTTACTTACGATACATATTTAGAACATCCGCGAAGACAAAATATATCTATTCATTTGTAAGCATTCGCATAAAGAAAGAAAATCGTTGAAACAGGAATTATGAATTTACAGAACAAATGTGTCATCATCGGGAAAAATTAACTTTCGTTACTGGCTAGCGATGAAAAAGTCATCTTGAGAAACTATTTAGAATTGCGGAATTGAAAACTTAAAAAAACAGGCCAGTGTATTTATTTTAATTTATAAGAGTTATAGTTAATAATATTGTTTTTTCAGGATAACCTTTCCATCGTGAACTAGGAACCGAAGTTGATTCTTCCCGATAATGACTCATTTTTTCTGCAAATTTCCGTTTGATTAGGGGCTTGGAACTGGGCGTTATGTCCGCGATGCGCCACTTTCATCGAAGAATCGTTCCGGATGAAGTACATATGGGCGTGGGCAGGAATGGAGTAGTAACAACGGCGGGTCGTGAACTCGTCGAAAATGTCGAGAGTCACTTGCGGAGAGAGAATTAGGAGTTTCATTCTGGGGAAATCAATTGTGCGGCCGTATCGATGGGGCCCTCTCGTCTCTCCCGCCGGGAACGGGGGCAAGGGTCAAGAACTCGTATCATCGAGGCGGCGTGTGATGTGCCGAGGACTGGCCGCGTCACTGCTCCTCCGAGCGCACCGCATATCAGGGGGGGGGGGGGCAATTTTAGTCCTTGGCCAAGCGTTTTCTAGCCTATCTTGATGAATGTTGTTGTTTCATTTCGGACCTAATGGACCCTTTGCAGTCTCTACACGTGGCAGATGTGTAGATACTTCGAAGTGTCTGATTGAAACAGCGAATTGGATGTAATTATCTTTTGATAGCTGATTAGAGGATGGAGTGGAGGGATGCGTCAGATCAATATCAAAATTGATGATGGTATCCGTGGTCTAATTATCCATTACGTCCCTCATGTTTATATGCCTCATATGCCTAAATATCTATATTATATCCGGCCTCGTTAGCGGTGGGGTAAAATCCTCGACTGTCAAACCGAAGGTCGCGGGTTCGATTCCGTTGTTCGTTGAGAAATTGTTAGGACTTGTGGCAGATGAAAAAAGCACGAAGAAGTGGGACATAGGGGAGCTTAAGGAACTAACCCGGCAAAGGGAGAAATGAAGGTCTTCAGAGCAAAAATCTCAAGATTGCAGTCAGAAACGTTTATACATTGTATCTTTGGGTCCGGGGGGCAAGTTACATTAGTAATTTCAAATATGTCATATTATAAATGAATTTGAAAGTAAACAATAAGAAAGTACGGAAATAAAATTAGGTGGTGAGGAATTTTAAGATAATTCTATGCGGCAGGCGATGTGAAGCTTAATAGCTAAGAAAGTCTCCGATTTTGGGGTGGGGGAAGGCTCGCCCAAACTTTTGTGATTGCAGGACTACAAATGAATTATACCAGGAGTATAGAACCGCTAGGGTTCACAGACCGGCTTGAATGCGACTACAGCATTTATTTGTGCCATAAGATGCCTTCAATGGGATTATGAGCCCTTAGGCAAGCATTTTAAGCATGGCTCTATGTTTATGGAGCCACTTTCTCGCTCTTCTTTCAAGGCGAGAGTAGAGTGCATGAAAAAGTTGGCTCCGTGAAAGTAGTGTGAGGCGCGGTATGTGTCGGAATGAGTCAGTCAACCCAGAGGGCTCTTGCCCCTTCGGTCGCGGAGAGAATTGGAGGGGTTAAAAGTCTGTGGGCACTGTGGGGGAAGGGGAAGAATTCTGGGGTAAAAAAGAATCGGACGGAGATAAAAGGGTTGCGAGGAGAAGGGGGGGGGGGTGTCCGGGGGACACGTGTGTACCAGATGGTGTCTCTCTCTCCCTCCACATACGCCCACCACCCACCCGCCCATCCTCCTATCTTTCGACGGTCCGCAGCTTCTGGTGCATTCGGCCGTGGTGACGTTATCTGTCGGCAGTCCACTCCTTGCCCATCCGAGTGTGTGCGCTTTTGTGTGAACATAGGGCTTGGGATCGGAGCGGAGCTGACAATCCCCCGTGAACAACCCAATTCGGTGTCTCCTATTTGCTCGTCATTGCGCCTAACCCAAATAGGGAATCTGGGGAGCCAAATTGTTTTAAATTAATGACAGATTAGTCTGGTGCCGATGAGCTCTTTTATCAATTGAGTGGGTGAGAAGCGAAGGGGTAAGAGGGATTTTTTTCTAAACGGAGTTAGGAACGTTAATGTGGTAAATAAAACAATCGAGATCAACTAGTTATTTACTAGAGCATTTGGTTTTCCACTCGATGTCAGCGCCAACAGAAACTCACTCGAACCCCTTGGCCAACAGTTTTTATATATTTTTAAAATCAATTTCTGTGCCTAGATCCGTTTGGAAAGAAAAATACTTACTCCTCTTGGCTTCTCACCCCCTCAATTAAAATTGGCGATTACATGCCCATGGTACATTTCCGAATCACCCCCGAATTTCTGCATCTCCACTTTCTATTCCCCTTCATTCTCCGTACAAAGCCTGTTCTATTCCTCCCCCTTCGTCACCTTCTCCTTCTTTTTCTTCTTTTTTTTCTTTTTTCTCCTTCTTGAAGTTTCTTCTCCTCGCCTGTTTGGAACGTCTTCCGACATCATATTCTCCATACCCACATCTCGAATCCCTCCAGCCTCTTTTCGTTCTCTTTCCGTAGCATCACGTTTCTGCAAACGCTAAACTCCAGATCAGACTCTTCACTAGGCCTGGCCTGATACTGTCAATTACGGTTCTTTCATTAGCTTTTATTTATTCGCGAACCCCTCCTTAACTAACGCAATTCGTTCCTTATGTCCTCACCGCAGTATCCGTTTTCTTCTGATATGCTGCCCAAGTAGTTTAACTGCTCCAGTTGATGCCCACTTACAATAAGAGCGATTTTCATGATTTGTGAAGATATAATAAGTGTTCTCCGTTTTTCGTTTATTTTCCTGTTTTTCTAGATATCGGAATGAAAGCATTGTAGTTAGTGACCCTATCCCGGAAGAGAGCTGTTGTCGACACTCCTGGCTCTCTTCCGTTTACCCCTCGTGGCTGTACTTCATTCAACTTTTCTCACATACCAGAGAGCGAGTCCGTTTCCGTAACGTAGATATGATTAAGTCACAAACTTTTCGTGTGGAAGGTAATTTTAGCTAATTTTGTTATTTGCGAGTGCGTGGCTGAGTGCTCAGGATTTTTTCCTCCGATGATATAGTTTCTTTCCACCTAGCATCTTTCTATCAAACTTATGAAATGGATTGTAATTTTGGTTCGGAGTAGACGATTTCATTAAACGGATTAATGAAAATTTTCAAATGAATTGTGATTTGCGTGACTAATTCCACTGGTTTCTGAATTCAAATCAACGTGGCAAATATTTAAGTAGTATCCGAGCATTTCTTTTACATGCTATTCCTTGTTGAGTTACCTGGCACTGCTAAATTTGATGAAAAATGGTAATGGTATCATTTTTCAGCTCAATTGGATGGCATGCTTTCGATTATGAATATGTTAAATTGAATGAGGGGGATGCTTTGCATGTTTTGTGTATTGAACATTAATAGTGATCGCACTAAAGTTTGCCATGTACCATACAACAAATTCTCATGCCACGGGGGTATGCAATGATTGATATTGATTTGGATATAGTTCTCTTTTTAGTGATTTATTTCTTGATTTTGCTCCTCCTCTTGTTTAGTGTTTTCATTGGGAGGTGAACCAGCGATTATTAATATTGCAGTATGTGGCAAATCGTGTCACTTAGCTCAGTTTGCATACCGCTCGACCGAGAGCTTCCTCGTTTCGAAACTCAACCCTGAAAATGTGAATCCCTGAACCTGAAACGAATCCATAAATTCTGCAGTTCGATACGTACCGTAGTGTATGCGAGGGTTTTCGCTTGCACATATGTATGCGCGCCAACTCTTCGCTTTCCACTCCTTTTTACGCATGTATGTATTCCCTCTCCAGGTTGAATGCCTGGTCGGAGGGGGGGCATTTGAATGAGGGGCGTATCTGTCTCTTCCCTGTGTGAGTGGACTCGGCAACATGGAGCGATTGTCGCGCAGCGTGGAGGGAAAAAGGGAACTAAAGAAGATGGAAAAGAAGTAAACGTGAAAGAGAAGGAAGGTAACGAGAGAGAGAGAGAGAAATGAATTACGTAAGAGGCGGGACGAAAGTCATGCGATCGTATGGAAAACTCGTATTATTCTTATCGTTTTAAATTTTTTTCCTCCCTTTCCCGCCATTCGGCGTTCGTCGTCTTTTTCCCGCGCTCACCCGACCGTGGCCGAAAAAACGTCGGGGCTTGCGGCTGGTGTGGCGGAGGCGCCTATGTAAATGGAATAATAAAAAAAATCCATATTTTTTTCCTTTCCCTCTTCACTCAAAAAGAGGTAAGGGATCGAGGCGATGGATTCAGCCCCGCCGAGGGAATGTTATTTGATTCTTTCCGCGAGGAATCGCGAACTTTAATCAGTATCCACTGAGCGGGAGCGCTCTCGCCTGCATTGATAAGCGTTCTCCGCATCAACGGGAGTGGGATATTGCTTTTGCGGTATCGGGAGTTGCATGCAGTCAGTCGATGGGCGAAACCGGTTGGTGATGGCAGTTAGTGGCAAATGGGTGGAACAGATGGATGAGAAAGTCGTTTGTTCTATTCTCTCCTGAATCCTCTCCACTAGTTTGGAGTTGCATCGTCATTGTGATGTCTTTCGCATTGCTGAACCTATTATGGCATATTTACTAATAATATCTTCGTCAAAAAAATCCATGCGTAGTTCTAACTCCATTTCTCATATTAAGACCATTTTCCAATGTTACAGCAGGCTCTTATTAGTTTTTTCCTGGACACCGCCACTATGACTGAATTTCAATCGTGAAAATGGAAAACCTTATGTGATGAAAACATGCTATTTTATTCAATTTTCTTTTCGCTATGTGTACTTTAGCTATTGTAGTACTTCGCTCTGTGTACTTAAGCTAAGTATGCATACTTAGATATCTATGTCATTTCTATAGGGACTTTCGCCATTATCTTAGGAGAAGACAGACGCAGGTGGCTATCTTCGAAAGGATCACAAGTTTTTCATTGTATTCAAATTTCATCCTCCATTAGCCTGCACCGCTCGTTGGTGTTTCGGAAATGGAATAAAGTGGTATTTTTTATCCAATCAAGGGCGTACCTAGGATCAAAACTAGAGGGGGGCAAGCCGTGGTCGTTTAAGTTGTAAGCACAGAAAAGGTCTGGGATATTAAAATTTCGAGAAGATGATAACAGCGATTTATTAGTTTTTTAAATTATTTGTTCAAAAATAAAACATTTTCATTTTCATTACATGTTTTATACTAATATCACTTTTCTTGGATTTAAAGAAGATTTTTTCGAAGCTTTCGTTTTGAACTACATTTACTTCTGCTTCTGAAGGGGGGGCAGCTGCCCCTTTCTGCTGCCCCCCGCTGAGTACGCCCATGGATCCAATGATGAAGTTATGGTACATGAATCAAATCGTTATGGGCTTATCGATTGGTAGTAATGAGTAGCCCTGTTACCAAACTGGATAATATCTTTTTAAAACTGTAGTAATTGGATACGATTGGTACGTGTTTAATGCGAAAAATAGTGGGGCCCATTCACTTAATTGCTGATATTGAGGGTAGTGTTGAGATATTTTAATTGAGATGCGATTATTAGTGAATGGGCATTCTTTGCCATATCTACATTGCATTTTTTGGCTTGGATCCCGCATATCGTGTCTAGCTTTGAATTCTTGCGGCATTTTATTTAATAGGTATCAGTAAGAAACTTGGATTTTACAATGAAAATGTATCAAACACCAATTTGCGTAATTCACATTGAGTCAGTGATTCTAAAATTTTACTATGGTAGTCTTCACGTGGTTCCATTTGATTCTAATTTTACTCATCAAGATTTCACGGCATGATTTGAACCTCCTGAAATTACGTGAAAGCCCTGAAAGAGAAATTCCATAAATTCCATTTTTGCAGTATCTTTTTTTTTTGCCACGCTGATAATACTGGATCAGTCCTGAAATTCGTCTTCAATTAAGCTTGATAAAACTTTCAAAGTATCTTATTTCCTGCGCCGAGAGATAAGATCCTGGAAGAAGACTCATTTGTCAATTAAAAACTCTGAAATTATCTTTCTAGGTCGACATGTCGAGTTTAAGTGCTTGAATTGTGAGGAGCTTGTCCTTAATGCTGGGGATTGCCGTGTGAAAGATAGTGTCCGCACTTATTTTTAGATAGGCGTCAACAACTCTGCTCGTGCTTTAACTAGCAGAATGTAGCGTGTATGGGTTGCACATTGGAGCTCGTCATTTTATTTAGCTTGCACTGCAAACTGAGGGAGTGGGTGAAGGAAGAGTAAGCAGTGATGAATGGATGATGGCTGAATGCGAAATGAAAGTCAGCTAAATGGACTGGAGGCTTGAGAGATGAGTGTTTCTTTGTTTGCGAAATCGGAGAAAGGATGGTGGAGAGTCAGCAAATACAGGAATTGGAAGAAGGGAGAGTACACTATGCTTTGGCTGAGACTGCGACACATAATACGATGAACTTATGTCCGTGGACTGACCAGTGGCGAGATATGGAATATGCTTTGGCGAAGTGTGAAAAGATGGTGGTTGAGAGCTGACAATCGAATTTGAAGAAAAAATTGCCTTAAGCGTTGCAAAGAGATTGTGAGGCGATGATCATATCGGCCAAAGCGATCTTATTGCGGTACCAAAATGGAGGAGGTCAAATCGGTGCAGTTTTCAAGAGCGGAATGAATATATTTTGAGGCTTAAGAGAATTTGGTGAGGCATATCCTAGAAGGGTAGTTTGAGAGGCGGGGGCCTTTTTATTTTATGGGGCCCGTCCTCAAATAGCGTAACAATAGCAAAGGCCCTCCATGAACTGGCCCCAAATAATAGAAAGCACCCACCAACGCCCATCAACCCACACATCCACGATGTGGCCTCATCAAAATCTCTCTAGCCTCTTAGTTTCTATTTTTGTACAGGGTTCCCACTCAACCGTGAAAACCTTAAAACAGTGAATAAGCCGTGAATTTCGTCTACCATGAAAAAACCTGGAAATAGCCGTGAATTTCATCATAAAACCTCAAAAATCACTCAAACTTATAGAAAAAGAGCTACAATTGACGGATCAAAAGAAAAATAAAGATATTTCAATCATGTTTCAAGGCCGATCCACATACAGACACTGTCCACACATTTATCTCCACACGTACATTCGAAGTGCAATTATTGGTCCTTGTGCCATGAGGACACATTGATCTTGAGCCTGTGATTGAAAGACCGGCAAACGAAAGTGTTCATTAACTCTGGCGAAAAATCAGACACTTCTTTACTTCCCTACCTCACTGCTCCCTCCATTTTGCCACTCACAACCATAAGCTTCGCCTAAATATTGATATCGATAGGTGACGTCGGGAGAAATAGCACTTTCATTGCCACGTTTGAATTCACGGCGTCATCAATATTTCTGCCTAAAATGGCTTATCAACAGACCGTGATTTTGACGATATTTAGACCGTGAGAACCTGGAAAAAACCGTGAATTTTATAATTTAGTTAGAGTGGGAACCCTGTTATAATTAAGTTTTTAGTAATACCACCCCGTATTCCACATTTGGGATTGCTCCTAGGTCTTTTTTTTTAGATATTCCTACCTTATTTGGCCCGCCATGGCTACCAATGTTTCATTTTGAGATCCAAAACTTATGGCTAATGTTAAAAACATCCATCATTAGGTTAGCTCTTAGCCAAATGTCTGCAGCTACGGAGTCTCTAACCTGATGATGTGTTTAAAAGAGATAACATTAGCATCGCATCTTTTGGCTGCCTGAAGAGAGTGGGCAAAAATTATATGCCGTTTCGCTTATTATTTTACTTTTTAATGGGATCTTAAAGTCATGCCTATCATTGTTTACGGTTCTCTCAATTCCTACTTCTCTCGAGCTGAAATTCTGATTTTATATTTTTTAGTCAAAGAGTAGACTCAACTTCAGTGGCGTTGGCCTCATTTCCTTAACCTTCTCTTCTGTTTAAGTATTGTTTTCCGCGTCTCAGTCGACTTTTTATGTTGGGTGTGCGCTGATGTTTCTTTTGCGTGACTTGGTAGCCCATTCCAAAGCTCCAGAATGTTGTTGGTCTGAGCTTGAATATGAAGACTAGGTGATTATTCAAAACAAGCCCTTGTGATAATCAAGAGGATTATTAAAAATAGTAAATGAGTAAAATGTGCTGCATTAACGCACTTGTACGCTTTGTCTTATTACGCAAACGTCATCGCTGTTTGTATGGACTGCTGAATCTTCCCGTTGTGTAGTGTGGAATTCGTTTTCTAATTTGAGGTCCCTAGACCCTAGCCAAGCGGTAAAAGTGCAATTTTTTCATAATTTTGGAGATAAGTGCAGTAAGTTGGTGGGCTACGCAATATTTTTGTGGCAAAAGGACACTAGTAAATCACTGCATGTATACATATACACTTATCATTGATTCACTTGTTTCCATTCTTTGCAACAATATTTTGTGCCCCGCCAACCATTATCTTCACTTTTTTCCGACATTATAAAAATTGCACTTGTACCTCTTGGCTTCTATAGTCCTCATATGAGGTATCTCAAACGTTCCTGCTATGTGTGCTCTTTCACTACTGCTGCCCTCACCGGTTTCTCTCCGGTCGTCCTTTTATCTTCAGACTCCTATCCAGTCGTACTGTGTTCCAGGATTCGATCTCTTTCATTCAACACGTATCTGTCGCATCTCGTCCCGTTTCCAGGTCGGTGTCAATCTGTGGCTCTTATGTATCGCTACTGTGTGGTTTATCGCTACACACTTCATGGTTATGTTTTGTTTTTCATTTATTTAGAAATAAAGCTACTTTATCTCTCCACATTAACGGGATATTTCATTAAAATTAATTTGCTTAAAAATCGTTTTTTTAATGGAATAGAGCTTATGCAGACGTTTTCATCGAGTTACGTTATGAGCTCTCATTGGCAAAAGTTTCTTCACTTTTGACATTTTTTCAGTGTAGTTGACTTTGTATTGCTTCTGGAAATATTGTCAGAATTCCATTTTTTATTAAATTTGATAATACTCCGCGGAATCGTGAAGTAAGACAGGAAAGTAGAATGCGACATATTTTTGCGGAACATCAATATCAGGATCGTTGGTAGTGGGTGGAGAGTCAGGGATTCTGAAACCCATCCCCCGAGGACCAAAAGACACTAAGAGGATCGGAAATGGGTATTGATAACCCTCATACATTGGAATCAATTATGTCTGAACCATTCCCATGGAAAACAATTTTATCTAATTGCCTGATTATTATGAGTTCAGAAATTATTTTTTTGTTGATATTACGGTGACAATGCGTTCTATGTACACAAGTAAGATATCTATTACCCTACAAAATGTTTTAAACTCTTCATTTTTTTATCAAATTATTATTTTAATTGCGCCTGGATGCGGTAGTTTCATTATGAAATGAGGGAAGTTTTAAGGCATTTTTTGCGTTGGGTATTTTAGGTTTGGGTCTTTTCTTTCATTAAACTAGAATGGAGGAGTTGTTGTTTGTGTTATTTGCTCCAAACATGCCAAGTCTATTTTGCTATTTTATCTACATCTACAAACTGTCTTGCAAGCCGCCTCGATAGGCGTTTGGCTTATTTATCTCTTTGTGTAGGTAAGATGAACACGTTGTTACGTTTTCAGCCGCAACAAGAATGACCAGTTGAGCGCCGTGCATTTTCCTCCGTGCACCGTGGTAGTAGAGCGCTTATCACCGATCCTCCTTGGAAGAATTCGAAGCAATCCCTACAGCACATAAGGCATGTGTGCCACCGTTTTTTTCGGTTGTCGTAGCCACGGGGGCGTCTGACGTTTGCAGCTTCGACATGCAGTCGTTGCTACTTCAAGTGTATATTTCTTCAGCTTCTTCGCGCGATTCAGAGAAGGAAGTCGGAAGGGAGCTTTGCATAAGACCCAATGCAAACAAGACCATCGCGCGGTATGGCTTTGATAGTTGTGCGACAGTGTGTGAATGTGCTGCTAAAGTACTCTGGCGTGTCCACCGTGACTATCATCTCCTGCAAACAGTAAAGTCCCCGGGTCGTTTTCTGTCCTTGCGCTCAAATGCAAGCCGCGTCTGGGGAATAAACCGGCCGAGTTTATAGTGTACCTTGGGAAATCTGGGACGGTGTCGGGTATTCCCTGTGCAAACGCTGAGGAGCATAACAACATATTGCAGCGTGACCCAACACTGGTCTAACGCCGGCCAAAGATTGTCGCGGGACGTTATAACTTTTTATCTCTATTTGCGCCCAGTCTGCGTAAATAGTTCCTCGCGCTTCCCGGCAAGTGGGGAGCTTGATAAGTGGAAGATGGCCTGAGGGCACTATGGTAGTTAACTAGGTCCCGCTAGGAAAGATATCAATTAAGCGCGTCGTAATCAGTCCCGTGGTTGACGCCTTGCAGCTTTTACTGTCGACACAGTAGTCATGTGCCCTGCAGTTTTGATGTGGGGTGCAATTTAACGATTGGTTACCAAGCAGGACTAATAACACCGTAATTTTAGTGATTCATTTGTTCAGTTTTCGGATGAACAACTATTTATGATCGCATTTTAAAATTGTTCAAATTTTTTCTGTGCAGCACGTAATCATGAGATGTGAAATGCTGTCAAAAAGATTTCGCTATTAAAAATATATCTAAACGGGTGCATAGAAATTGTTTCTTCAAACTTTGTAATGTAACATGAGTAAACCGTTTTTAGTTATGATGTTATTAATGTAGTAATTGTATCATATATTTCGTCTTATGATTATACTGATGGACTCGATCTTCGCGGGCTAACACTAAATTGGATGTGCATTTTGATTGGGCAAGTAGTGGTTTTTAGCAGCGCTTGTCGACGTCACGTAATAAGGTTTGTAATTAGCCCCACACAGAGTTGCTGTGGTGGTCAAGGAAGTGATGAAATAACTTTACCCTTTAGAAAAACTGTGTGGTGTAGTTATTTCAATTTCGTGGTTTTTACTTTTAGTATTCTTAGTCGAATTTTAATTTTTGCTGAGGCTCAAGCGCCCACAAAGTGAGAATGATCTTTTGAAGTTCATTATATGCTTACAGGGAAACTTCATATTCGTAGCCACGAATACGAATAACACGGACTTTTTCGCTGATTATAGTCTAAAATTTGTCGGTTAGAGAGAATTGAGAATTTGTATCAATAGTATTACCCGCAGGTTAATAGTAGTGCCAGAACTTTGCATAAGAAAAGTCATGCTCGCCTTTAATTAGATTTCCTCTTTGTAACTTTCTCTTTTCTAGCGTATTTTTTCTATAATTGTTGATGCGATGGTAATGACTTGAATTTGTGCTTGGAAAAATATTCTCATCAACCACTCGACGAAGGATAAATAAAAAAAAAGAGGTTTTAAATGTACGGGCTTCTCGTGAACATTAATGTTGTTGCCTTGAATTCTCATCATCTTCGTGGAGAAGGCCCCATAGCATCAGATTAGCTCGTAATGTGTGCAAATCGCGTCAGAAAATTTGCCGCGGTAGTATTTTCAAGAGTTAATATCTAGGCACCAAAACTCGCGTTTCGCGTGGAAGATAAGTGACGTTCAGGAAAATGCTATTTTGCGGAAATTCAGGGTAGGTTTCCGTGCTGGCTTTTTAATTCTTCTAGCTAGCGTCGTCTCCGTCGGATTTTCCTTCATCTAAGCCCGTCCGAATGGGGGTGTGCATTGTAATTTTGGTGACTAAGACTTCCTAATACCCTTAGTTACCCACCGTTACTGTCATGGCCACAAATTTTCCGCATTATCCTTGCATCTTTGACTATCTCCCCCTGAAGTTGCATAACTGGGCAACTTAGTATCCCGGGCTTGCTCGGGTTAATCATTTCGTTCAGATTCAAGCTGTTATAATTAATCCACGTAATCCTGTGAACTCTGTAGGTTCCTCCGGCGAAATCTACGAAATTAATTACGTGCGCTGTCGTTGCATTAAAATGAAACAATATGGAATATGTTAATGAAAGGATTTAGTAATTATCCACCTCGTTGCTTTACTTAAGCCGCGTCATGACGTGGAATTACATTTTGTTATATGCACATGACGTGCTTTTGCGATTATAAGTGAGACAAATTTAACCATGCGAGTGAGTAAAATAAATGTTGCCCCGCGGATTTAGTTTGCATGGTAATAGAATTATCTCTTTCTGCCCACGTACCTGCTGAAATATTTGTTGACTCAGAGGCTCGAATTTGAAGTGGAAAGGTTGAATTTTCGAAAAGATGCGAATGCTTCGTGAGAGGTTCTTCCTGCAATTATTCTAATGACTGTATTAAAAATGAATTAATCCCTTACAGATATTCTACTAATTTTTAAGTTACCTCAGTGTCATGTTTACCATCCACCAATATTTTCTTTATTCTTCGCTAGAGCTTTCGCTGTTTGCTTATTTCTCCACATACTTCATTTATTTTTTTAACTCCGGACGAGTACTTTTGTGGCTACGAATGTTTTTCTACGTTCCCCCTGAATTTGTTTTTCATCAATAGTTAAATAAACCATGTTGTAAGTAGTTTCAAGTTAAGGTGCTACAGAATGATTTATTCTCTTTCATTTTGCCAAGTGTGATTTCACCAAATATTATTTCTCTACCTAATGGCAATCTTTGAAATACATTTTAGAAATACTGTTATAACTCTGTGCCGATTTTATGAAAATTATTTTCCATGAAATCCCATTTATCCGGTGAAAGATCACACGTTAGATCAAGAGTGTTTTAAATGCTTAAAGGATTTTTTGAAATTCTCGTTGACCATGTAAATTTTCTGGTCAAGCCGTCGTAAATCATTGTATCTTCACCAAGTCTCCTTAGCGTGAATGGTATCATGACCTTAGTAGCTACCCGTAGAATACGACATTTTGCTTGCGCGATTGACCAAAAATATATTTAGCTACTCTTTTCGTCTGTCTATAACGCTGCCCTATTCAGACTTTCAACGGGAGATTCGTGATTTAATTGGATTTGCGGTAGTATAAACTAAGAGAGGAATCCAGGGTACTCATATTTGTTCTTCTCAGTATCGGATATCATAGTGAAGATGCTAACATTTAATTTCCAATTAATTAATGATCTTTGTGTGTCTCCCAATTCAGATAGGACTATAACAGAGACTAGACTGCTTATTTTATTGCCGTTGGTGTAAACATTGTTCTTTTCATAATCTATTTTCTTTTTTAAATACATATTCATTGAAACTGCCTTCAGCTCCTAGACGTGTGAGACTTTTCAAATGAAATTGCTCTCTATTAATTGAAATTCGAAAAATGGAATACTATAGTGATACTTATAATTGTCTAAAGACCGTTGACGACTATAGAACTGTTAAAATTGGTAATTCGAGTTCGAAAGAACGGCAACAATGTCAGAAGATGTCCAGTGGAAAACCCTAATAGCCTCCCCTGAAATAGGTAGTTCTTGGGATAATTTCCACCATTGATATTCATGGTACAGCTGAAGTGCGCCGCGCAAAATGGATAAGGCTGGATTATCTATTTTTTGTGTTAGATTACCAGACACTGAGTACTCTAATGAAATGAAATAAAATGAGCCATAGGTTTAGTTGAGGAAAACAAACGACCATGCCGACATCAGGAAGATTTTTGCGTTAGAAAAGGAGGCGTTCGTGAATAGGAAAGAGTTAAAGTGAGCATCTTTGTGTGAAAGAGTTAAGAAAAGGCCAGTGAAATGTGAGATATCGAGTGTTGCTCTTTATAGTGCGTAAACGTAGACATTCACGTAGGATGACGAGAAAAGACTAGATGCGTTCGTGATGCTCGGTTGGGTGGAGAATTGAAAAAGTGAAGTGGACAGTGAGGAAGGGGAACGACGAAGTGCAAAGGGCAAAGCAATGAAATACCTGGTGGAGATACGGAGGAGACAAGAGGTTTAGGATGGAATAAGTCCTGAGCGGGGAGGGGATATCAGAATCCAATTAAAAGGGAAGAAAATTAGGTATGCGGTGTAGGGAAGGAAGAGAACAGGATTTATCAGTAGAATAAAAGACAGTAGGTCTTGTAGTGAATTGAAGGGGAAGTCCAAATCGGGTAGGAGGCAGATCAGGGTAATGCGAAAAATGCTCCCTACCTACCTGTAAACCTACCTTACCGGTAGAGTACCTACTTCAATATATCACCATTTGTGAAGGATACGTTTGTGTAATACATATTTTAATACTGCGGCGATGCATTAACTTGAAATATTGCAGATTTTGAAATATGACACATTACCGCCGTGCGCGGCGTTAGCGTACGTTTGAGGCTATCAACCTGTTTTGAGTTTTTGGAAGTTCTTTCTTCCTGGGCTGCCATCTTGGATGGACCGCAAGGGCCCAACTTATCACCATGAGCCTCGGTGAGTGGATTGCGTAGTGGTCTGCGTAGTGACCCGGAAAGGTCCGTGGTTCGATTCCTAGTCGAGAGGATTTTTTTCTCATGCTAATAATCTCAGGGTGGCTTTGTTCATTTATTCTATGTTTTGCATTTAACAATTTTTTCTATGTTAAAATCCGGCCAAGGTCCTGGTGACAAGTGCCTGCAGCAGTAAGCACAAATAGCTGGTGTCACACGACTATAGTCAATCCACCGCATCAAGCGTATATCCCAAACATTTCTCATCCGCGATCAACGGCCTTGCATCAGCTCCCTCAACAGGCGGCTGCTGTCGCACATGCCCTTTTATCTCGCCGATATCCATTTTCGGTGCCATATCCATATTTCAACCACCAACACCACACCATGACTTGCCTCCCTCAGTTCGCTGCTCCAGCTTTTTTTTTATCCCACTGCCTATCAAAACTCCTCCGAGTTCCTCGAGGCGCTCTGTCTGAGAGACGTGGCGCGGTGTTAAAAATAACGACTGCCTGCCGGGTAGCCGCCTCCTTGTGGAAAGTTGGGTTCTCGGCCGTTGCGGGTCGGGTAACTTCCGGCGGCCTCTCTGCATAAATATTCCTTCAAGACTTCCGCGCGGCTCGTTGGATAAGGTTCCCGATGAGAAGTTTGTTGATCGGCACTCCATATCCCTGGCCGGGAGCGAGCGCCTGAGGTCAAGCGAATTGGTTCATTGAGCAGGCCTCTGTTGTGGGCCACAAGTTGTGAATGCACGGTGTGTGTTTGCTCGATGGTTACTCTAGGGGTCAGGTTGTAGTGTTGACCCATTACGATTTGAAGGGAGTTACAACCTGTTTGTTTGCATACTATTTTTTCATTTCTCGCATGTGCGACTGTGAATTTCCCTTGTATATCCTAGTGTCAATTTTATAAACAAGTCTTTAATAACCGACCCTATACCCTGATTATGAGAATTTCTCTAGCTTGTGGCGGTAGAGCTCCACCTTCATCAGGCAACCTTCGGGTTTGGTCACTGAGTGAGTAAGTCTGGATATGATGTTACCTTTGATGCAAACGTTGTTACAGCCTGACCGTGTTTCTACGGATGATATTGTAATCATCGTCATCAGGGCTATTTTTTTTGTTAAGTTAAATTTTCGTGTTACACAATTTTAGTGGTTCCCCACCTCAACTCGTCTGAAACTTAATGAGAGGAGAGGATAGTAAATTCCATCCGGTAGAAGACTGTGACTGCATAATACCTTTCTCTGTTTCCGGTCAGGTCTTCCATGTCGGAACGTATCCACTTCACATGAGCCAGCTTTGTTAATCCAATCATTACTTTAACATTCGAATTCATTTAGTCCTGATGTAATGAGTGCGGCCCATGCCCTGAGGCTTGTGATTGATCTGAGTTTGTGGAACGGAATTCCTTCTCCCAGTGTCAGTAGCTGAGATCAAACGAATTTGTTTAATGAGCGTGTCTCTGTTGTGAACAACAAGGTGTAAATGTATAGTTTATGGTTGCGCGATGAATACCCCAGGGTTCAGGGCGTGTAAAGAGGAATAATTGCAATTGCAAAAGGGAGATACCTTCAGTTTTCGACTTGATTTTTTATTTTCTCAGGTTTATTTCTCAAAATTTGTCGAAGCGAGGTCTGAATATCGATTTTTCTCGGGGTACAAAAATATGTGTAAGGACGTGACTTTTGCCTACTTTTAGTGCCTTTTTGCCTAATCTTGTGGTTACTGCCATCATCTTCACCTGGGCATATCTTTTTGTAGTGAATTGAAATAGCAATGCCTCATCATCCCACTTAACCATGTGTAAATCAACTAACACCCGTTTACAACTTCATGACAGAAAAGAAAACCTTTGGTAAATCCTTCCTAAACGTTTGCTTCGTAGCTCATTTTATTGTTTACTATGTAGTCTTCTATTTATGATGGAACGGCTCAATCTCATCTTATGCGAGCAATCAATGTTTATACGGGATTTTTCTCTCCTCCGGCTTCGATGTTTATCACTGAAAAATTTTATAATCGTGCCTCAAGTATTTTTGTTCCCTCTCAAACCCAGCACGGGCTGAACCGCTAATTTTGCCTGCGTTTTTTTATTTTGGCACTGCAATCGTCTTCATCTGGGTAAAATTTTTGGCCCCAAATTTTAGCTGTTGTGGCCTATTGCTGTCAGTCTTTTCAGTCGGTGGACTGGATTTTAAGAACTTAAATTAGGTGGTAACTTCGGAATTGTTGGTCATTTTAAAATCTCCTTCATGAATTAAGGTGGGAAAATGCCGAACTGATATTTCATTTATCAGTAGTGATTTTATTGGCTTGAATTCGGCGTCGAAGGACCTCTCATGCCCTTATTCATACACAGTAAAAAAGGTGACGGAATGCAAAACGATCTTTCTTCCGCTTAGTTTATTTAAATTAGAATTTATTCGATTTTCTTCTTTTATTTTATATTTTGATTTTGAATGGTTTTTATGTGAATATTGTTTTTTTACTAGATTGTATGTTAATTGATTGAATAATTCTTCCGCTTTTTAATTTCTCAGTATTCTCTACCAGGCCGATATCATTATTTTAAAGTTCCAGATAATTCTAGAAATGGTCAAATTGTGAGGTCAAATTGTAAGGTCAAATTAGTCAGGTTGTAAACTATGCGCGTATTTTGAAACGACTCAATGGCTGAAGCGATCCATAAGTTTTTTTCTTCCGTGTATTTTGTAAGTTTTGGATTGCCTCGCTCTTTGGAATATGGCATTGTGTGAATATTCGGTATTCTCTTGGAATTGGGTGCCCTCCGCTGTTTTCATGTTTTATTTTCATTATTCGAGGAAATATCTGCTTTTTTAATCTCCAATGGGGCGAAAAACTAATAGAAATTTGAAATTAAAATGGATTTTTTTCTCTGCATAGATTCAATATTAACTTTTCGTAATTTTATTTTTTCCTATGGGTCTCGCACACACCACCAGTACCATATTTCAGTGCCTTCGCTGAATGCGGGTTTTTCTTGGTCATTCCAATCATTCAGTTTTGCGTGGCCCCGCCGATTCCATTGCTAATGGTGATATTATATCATGCTGGGAACATTTCGTAGAGTCTGTCCATGGAATCTCATAATTCATATCTCAGTTAACTCAAATAATATGCAATTCCAGTAACTATTGTGTGAATGCCCCTCAAAACTAGTTCAGATTCGTAATTTCGGATTGTTCATTTTATCTTGAGGGCGTTGTATAATCTAACACAACATCTGCAGTGAAATTCAATCACCCTTTTCAGTTCAAATTAGCCTCTTTATCTTCCTCCTTTTGTTTCATTGAAAACGTGCACGCTTCCTCTCCGTTAATCAATTTTCTGCGGCGAACCTTAACCGTGTTTCGTGGAGATTTGCCATTTTCCAGCCATTGGCGCTTCTCTCTTTGTCACTTCAAAGGTATCCAAACCTCTCCACTTTTCCCCTCCAACGAACAATTTGTCAAATTCCAATACACGGGTTTTCTTAAGGTTTCGGGAGGGTTCAAGAAATCCCACGCTCTTGATGGGTTTCTAAACTTTTCCTCAACGTGTGACACGGCTGAATTTCTGTTTACAGTTTCATACTTGCTTTTAGCGAAAGCAACCATCCATATTAGCATACGTTTCAAGATCCCCTCACAAATCGGTACATGGACGAGGAATGCTCGCTGCCTCTCCATCATCAATGTGGCCATTAATTCTTTTCATACCGAGCTCTTCCTGTGATGTTTTTAATTTATTACAAACGCAAAAGTTTTTATGTAGCTGATAATTTCTTTATTGCAAATTTCAGACCGGTTTTAATTCTTTGTCCGATTCTTACTAAAAATCCATAACAATCCTTTACAGCGGCCGCTTATGTTAAAGTAAAAAATGATACATTGCATTAATTAGAGTCTATTTTCTTCATTTCAGAGTCCCAGTGTATCATTGCCCGATCTTTGTCACCCTCTCCGTTGTTGGATAGAAAAATTATTGCTCATTACATGGTTAAACGTCAAACACCTCAATCCATTGCCGTTCTATAGCAAAATTTTCGGTCGGCCATGTAGAGAGATATTTCATGGAATCTTCTTCTGCTCTTACAGCTATATTTGTAAATATCCGTAGCCTTTAATGGCTAACGACCACGACGGAGAGAATTGGAATGCTGATGCATATATCTGATGTACCTACACATTACTGTATTATGATTTAATAATTTTAAACGGTGAAAGCGTATATTTCACTCGATCTGATGATGGAACTGAAATATTTATAAAGGGAATGATGCGACGTTGTTTTAATTGGCTCGTTGAATTTTCCATGGGAAAATGTACCCTGTAAATATCATTCCTTATCGCACGAATGATATATTTACCGTTTGCTGGGAAATTCCTTTATTCACCTAGTGGAATGATGCGTAGAAATTGGGTTTGAAATTCCATGTTGCCGATTTATATATGAGGAATTCCTTTTCTTCTCTTTTCATTCCGCATCGGCTACCCTTATTATACATTTTTGGCGAATGCGATAGTTATCTATTTTTGTGGCAAATGACTTATTTCGAGGTTCTTTCGCCTACGTACAAGCTTTTCTCAACTTCATTTTTTTTAAATAATCAGCGAATTTCATCCTGATTTTTTAAGCATCCGTATTGTTGTCATTTAGAGGTGACAGATATTTTTTTATCACTAGATATAACCAGCAGTTTAGCAGTTTGTAATGGTTTATGGATACATTTGGGGTGTATGAGTTATGGATGTATTTTGTTGAAGAAAGAACCAAAGGAGCCTGTTTGTGAGGGTATAATGCCCAAAGAAAAATACTTGTTCAAATAAATAGTAATTGTAGGCAGTACATGGTAAAAACTAATTCACCCTAACATGTATAAGCACCATTTGGGAGGCAAAAAAGCCCCTATTGTTTAAATTTTATCTCATATCTCATTCGGTGTTAAAATAAAGTTTTTGGTGTCTTTTAATTTTATCGATACATACCTCATATCTTCGCCAAATTTTATCTTCGCAAAAAAGTATTGGTTTCATGGCGCACAAATATGTTCAGCCCCTACCACGAACGCCTCTCGGCCAATTCATCAAAAGTTTGACATGAAATGAAGCGATTATTTCGTTTTTCATTCACCGCATCGCTTTTATGAAATTGATTAAATGGGCTACCATTGTGGGAAAAATTTCCACAGTTTTATTCTTTAATAAATGCATGACTGGACTTTGAATAGATACGAAGAACGCCGTCCCTTCCGTAAGAAAACGACTGCAATTTCAAGTTTATCGTTGCCTTTTTATCGAAGTCTTTCGCGGCGTGTTTTTCGTTATTAGGTTGAAAGCTTCTAATAGCTTAAAAAGTAATAAAGTTTGTAATGTTTGCCATTTCTCAAATAATTGCTGGGAGAATAGCGTGCATGATCATTCATTCAATTCTCTAGGTCATAACTTTATTTGAGTTCTCCGAAGCTTCTTCTTCTAAAGAGTCATCCGTGCAGCAGTGGAAATCAGCGTTGTTTTTCTCCAAGTTTGGATTCAACTCTTCTCCTTGCTGTGAAAATTTGAATCATAAACTATTTATGCTCCTTCGCTTGAGAGACCTTGTTACGGGATATAACTTCTTGTGCACATTCACGGATACTTCTGAGGTTCTTCTCGTTAGGACTGCGGCAAGTTCGCATGAGTAGCCGGGGTAGTGATTTTTTTCTGAAATCTTTCCATCCCCTTTTTCTTTTAGAAAATTAATTTTTATGAGCTAAAATTACCAGAAAATTCGCCTACATAACCGAACAAAGTCTTGAAAAGCACGTAGCAATTACGTATTTCCATGTCCCTCTTGTCTTTCCCTACACTTAGGCTGTTCAAACAATGAAGGCCATTTACCCTAGGGCCCAATTAACCCTTTTCCCGAGTCAGCGGTCAAAAATTGCTGGAATTCTAGGTTAATATTCCTTGATCAATTGAAGGAAAGAACGGTGAGATCGGTAGGACGTAATAGTAGGTAAGGGATTTTCATAGTATGTATAGGGAATAATGAAATGAATATCCCGTGGACTGTTTTAGTTTCACATCGCGTCTGCCAGAAGTTATCGATGACTTAGCGTTCAAAATTCAATTTTTTTCCACCGTATTCTCAGCTGGAAAATAAATTTTTCTCTCTTACGAAGTCACACAAAGTCGTTTTCTTCTCCTTGATCGTTAGGCCGGAACCGGAAAGCGTTGCCTGTTTAGACCTACATGCACAGTTATAACTTAGCCACACACAATGGTTAAAAGTTATATATATTATCAAGGATGAAATTCGCGTCCAAAAAAATGTTTGGCTTAGCCGGGATTGGAACCCGGATCTCCCGATTCTAACCGGTTTATCACCAAGCCATCTTCTCTGGTTCGATACCCGGCTAAGCCTATTATTTTTTCATGGCGAATTTCATCCTTGGTGCGCATAAAATATCAAATTACTAAAATGGATAAATATTTAATACAAGTTACATATACTCTCATTATTAAAAATCACTGAAATGAAGTTGAATTTTTTGTATTGATGAATGAATTAAACGAGATATAATGGCTGCTGCAACCGATGATTTAGTAATCATCAACGTAGGGCGGCTACGGGTGATGACGGATTAATGGTGCCCTGTTACGGGCGACCGTCCTCGGGGATTGCCGGGGTGCGGACGGCCGCCTCCGTCCGAGGACGTTGGCTGAAGGTGCCGCTCAATTAAATGTGCGACCGCGTCCCCGGGCATGGCGAAGCCCCGCCCCGGAAGTAGGGCCGCGTCTGAGGATCGGCCGGACGCTGAGGAGGTATAGTAGGTGGGAGGAAGCGTGCCCCGCGGGTGTGGCGGTGGACCGCGCTGCGAGACAATGGAGGGCGTGCGGTCATCTTCGCCTCGGACCCCTGTCCCACATCCTCACGGAGGAGCCGTTGGTTCGTGGAATGGATCCCCATAGCGTCCTTCCGATATCCCCAAATCATGTTCATTAGTGCCGCTGTCCTTGGACTGGTTAGTGGTCCGTAAGGGTTTAGGGATTACACTGGGTCTTTGTATTATAATAGTGACTTTTAGAATCCACTAAGGCCAAAGAATATACTTGAACAATCCGTATTTCAATGCTGGAACATCGTCTTTAGGTCCAGCATTGAACATCGGATTGTGCAATTTTTTCCATGACTATATTGGATTGTAAAATTTACTGTTATAATAAATGGAATTCCACAAGGTGAGCACTATTACAATTTCAATCGTGCGCCTTAGTGTTCAAGTCTGGCAACAAAACATTGCTCTCGGTCATTAATGGTGATCAATTTGGTAGGCGGTGAAACTCGCAATGATTGCTGTGAGAAGAAATTCCACTGCACCGGGAATCTGGCATTCAGGGCCACTGCGCTATACAGGTTCCTTGATTCTAGATACCAGATTCCTTAAAACATCAATAACTTCCATGATGTTGTGTAGGGAAAAATACCTCTGCAAACTGAAGTAAAACCTACGTAATGAATAATGCGTGTTGTAACATTTTTTTTCCTCAGCAAGAAATCTTGGGAAAAGTAGGTATAATAATTTTTATAACCAGTGCAGAACACCGCTTAGTATCTATTAAAAGAAGTATAATTCACCTACGGGACGCAATGTGCACATTTGTGATTTTTTCTATTTGAAATACAGATATCTTGCCTCGTAATTTATCATTTCACACCGATAAAGTTCATCAATATCGTATCGTATTTTTGAATGTATTTAAAATGCATTATATTTGTTTTATGCCAGATTAGACACATGACAATGGTACTTGTGCATTAAAAAACAAGTTTTTTTAGTGACAGGCAACCATAAAACGAGAATTTACCAATAATCTATCTGAAGTTAGATGTAAATGAATTTTTTTCCCATTTTTACCTTTTACGTTGCCTCGTTTATTTAACTCGTAGCTTGGCAATGCATTAATATTTGATGAATTTGTGTGGTCGCTGCTGGTTGGATACAAATTCGCTCTAAATTACGTATGGCAATGGTATTCGGTGTGCTGGCTATGTGCGATTATCACGATACAATCAATGCTTGATCGGGGAGATAAATCCAATTTGGGATAGTTGTCGAACCTTCTCGATAATACCGTATTTATAGATTTTATCAATGCTCAATTTGCCACCATAATTTTCATTGCGTTCACCATTAAGTGCCCATAGTATATCACGGTATTCAAAGGAAAGATAAAAAGCTTTTTGTAAATGTGCAGTGATGATTTTTTGAATGGTATATACTTTTTTATTCGGGTTCTTCTTGTGGCTGTAAATTGTAGGAATAAAATCGGAAACGACATTTTCCCAAAACATTGAATTTTGTAATGCATACCTTGTAATTTTTTCGGGTTTCTCTGCAATATGTCGTCACCAGCTAACGTTTATTCACTAGGGGTACATACTTCTGCCGCGTCGAACGCCATCTATATTAATTCCTTTTAATACCTATCTTTCTATCATGTCATTTACTTTTCTGTTATTTTCAATCATTTTTACATACGTAAACATCCGTACTACTTTATATATACGTATACATATATCAGTGAAACTTTAAAATACACAATATTTTCAACAATTCCTGCATGCTGTATGATTGTATGATTTAAATGGGTATGGAAAGGTAGGATTCTTCAGTCGTTAATGGCGGGATGCACAAATTTCGGACGTAGCTTGCTATGTATCCTCATGTTAAGAATGAAGCATTTTTCTTATTTGTTTTTGAAAGAATTAAAGAATTTTTATTTTTATTTAGTTATTCCTGCAGTATATTTTGTATGGTAGAGAGCTGTCAAAGGCATCACCAATAGCATTTTAACAAAGTGTCATAACCAAGAAATTAACTTCACAGTCCATCGTAAAGATGTTCGGTCTCTAGGTTTCTATGACATAGCTCTTACTTTCAGTAGTTCTTTGGGTTAACTCCACGGTTACTATTTTCCAAAAAAAAAACATAAAATAACCATGTTCGTAATTAATCGTTATATTATCGAAGAAACTGCATATCTTCTATGTTAGAGTGAACTTTTTTTGGAAATAGCTTTCGATATGGCGCACGTATAACGAAATTGAAAAAAATACACTGACGTTAAAACAAAAAAATATGGCATTCATAGATACATTTATTTAGATTACGCGTAGCCATTTTTAATATTGTTTATGTTATTTCTTCCATTACGTAGTCTGGATCTGGCTTAATTAATGTAAAACTACTTGATGAACGATACTTCATGGTGGTCATACTTAAATATTACCGGTACATCTGCAGTCGTTGGCGACTGTGAAGCGAATGCGGTATTTAGAATGATTTGTTTTATTTGTGACATAAATGCATTGCAACTATTATATTTTGTATAATTTACTCAGGTTTTGATATGCAATAGCTTCATAGAGTTTGGGCAAAAAATCAATCGATTGAAGTACTGGTCAACGGTCCATTTGCTCAACGGCTCAAATTAATAAAAAGGATTCTTTATGGGCTACTTTTGATCCTTGCCTGAAAGTGGCAGACAGTAAGTGCTTAAGGATCATAAGATTTCGCTGTTAACCTTTAAACTTAGAACTACATAACAAATTAGTTTCTTCAGCTCTTAATACGCTAGCCCTGGTGATAATGGGACGAGAGTAAAGGGGAGTTTCTTTCAGGGAAGCTCTGGGTCTGTGAGCTCGGCGGAAATACTCAGGTCACCACCAGCTCTGTGGGCAACTCGCAAGGATAGGAGGGAAGGGTCCGTGGGTTCCGGTGCCTTTTGTCGTAAAACTAGGCGAGACACCCTGAGATCGACCCTGAAGTCAGACACAAGTGTCCGTATTTCACTCCGACCGTTCAAACGTGTCATAAAAGGAGGTTGATAATAAGAATGTGTTGTTGCTCAAAGTGGCTAGTGGCGTTGATGTGTCTCGCTGGGAGAACACTTCCTTAATGTTGGCTCGTAAACTAGTAAAGAAAGCAAAGAACTCTTTGAAGCATATCCCGAAATCGACTGGCAGCTAAGTCGGTGAGTGAAAAGCTATCGACTCTTGCGCCGGCATCGTTTTATCCGTGGGAACTAAGGTAATATTTCAATCGGAAAGAGAGCAAGTCATTGATGTTTGTATGAACTAGTGTGGGTTCGGAAGGAAGGTTCCAAACTGACTTGGTAATTGATAAACAGCACTCAATATAGTATTTATGTAATTCAAATTTATCAAAAATTATTATTGCACAGTCCTTCATTGCGAAAAAGAAGTGGAATGAATAAAGTTTACCAATAAATTTTACATTTACATGACAAAGTGTAAAACTGGATGTTTTAGAAATTTTAGAAATCACCAAATGCACTCTTGCACGTAACATCGAAA
This sequence comes from Ischnura elegans, assembly GCF_921293095.1. Classification (NCBI taxonomy): domain Eukaryota; kingdom Metazoa; phylum Arthropoda; class Insecta; order Odonata; family Coenagrionidae; genus Ischnura; species Ischnura elegans. The sequence goes on along the minus strand of NC_060249.1, from coordinate 74,168,438 downwards.
TTTTTAATGATATGACTGTATTCAAATGTTCTAATTGGAATAAATGCACCGTTTCAGTTGAAGTAGCGCTTTTTGACTTCAACCGGGAATATTTTAAAATACTGAATTCGGATGCCTTCCCTTGTGTAACTTTCTCAACTGACAAATAGTTAATGAAGAAGCGCGTTAATAGTCAGATAGAAAAAGATACCTCTGCTCGATGAGGTTACTATTGTATGACTTAAATGCTGTATTCCATCCCGTTTCCTTTTTTATTCTAATATGTTGATGTCGTATTTGTACGTGTATATTTTCTCTGCTGCTGCATACCTGGGAAAACGTGAGTAATTTAGGGAATGTGCAAGTGGTATTACAAAAGCGGAAATCGTCAAATTTACGTAATAAACACAAGAACTTATTTTTGGTGTCCTTATTTCTGTCCACTTCGTTTTGCATGGCATGATCTTAGAATTTTCACAATTCCATTCGTAGTTCGACCCTGCACCGTTTATGTAATGTGGCTCACCGACTTAATTGAAGAGCGTGTTAGTTAAGCTCTGTCTCTGTACATAATTAACGCATTTACCTCCTTATCCGCTTACCGTGAGACCAATGTTTACCCATTTGGTTTCAATTTGCCCAATCTGGCCACCCAAGGCACGAAAAGTACACTAATTGAATTTGATTAACACACGCTAATGACTGTTAGTTTCACAACAGGGTAATGAGTGATGCTTTTAGAGGAAGTACACAAACAAAGGTTCTCATTGAAATACTATTAATTTCAACGTTTTTTATATCGCAAAATGTTTCAAATAGTCACTGGACAATATTTCTGAGCCTCTTTGTTAAAGCTTGGAAAATTCAGAGAATTCGGTCTTCCAATTAGTAAAAATCGTAAACCTATTATAAGTGTACCGTTTGCGTTTAAATTGGTTAGATCCTGTAACTAATTGTATGAATTCGTAATTACATTTTTTCGTCTTCCACTAAAATTATATCCTCTTCATAAGATAATTTATTGGAACCGTTGTTATATTTTCTTCGATGGATGGGAAACCTGTTTCTATAAATCATGGTGTGTTAACTTACTGTGGTGACGACTTAAATCATGGGATATGGCGTTGGCAAATCATAAAGATTTCCCCAAAAATGTTACATCGCACAGTAATTCCACCGAAGGGAAACATCCCTTAGATCCTCGAGTTGGGGACCCAGGTTTGAATCCTGGTCAAGGCGAATGATTTTTCCTCCATAGCTTTTATCCAACTTGGTGCGCGTTCGGAGTCACCGCTGGGTGTTCCGCGGTAATTCCCAAAATCACAGTCACTCCTTCTCTGTGCTCGGGTGTACCCACAGGACTACCGCAATGCGCAAAATCATGTGTCCTTGTTGTAAACAAGTCCACCAGCTTTACGCCATCTCGTTTCCTAAAGTCCTAGGGAGTCTGGGAGCAGCTAGGTAGTGATAGTGAAAGGACTTTTTGGGTAATCCGACTAAGATTCCGAGTCCGTTTGGTTTCCTCATGGTCACTTAAGTTTCGAGCCACGTAGTACCATACTATTTTCGACTCGAATCAGGGACGCTGACGCTCTAAGGACTGGAAGCGAGCCTATGCGATGAGGACTTGACTAAAAAAAAGTGAGATTCAGAACTCAACTCAAACAAGATTCGTCATCATACTAGCTGATTCTCCTTACACTAGGAATACGCCTCTAAATAAAACACAATTTTTTTTCGAGGATTCTCTAGAGGAAATATCACTCGCCTTGATCTGGGGTCGCATTCACCAAGGACTACGAGGAGTCATTGAAGTCCTCGTGAGCGAAAACTCAACTTTGAGGGAACTTAAGAGGACGTATCACTCCCGCATTTTTCGTGACGCATTGCTTGTTCAAAGCTTAAAAAACTCAGTTAAATTGAAAATTCCTGGATAGATGTATAGACCGTTATCATCGTTTGATTGAGTTTCAAATACAAAAATTATTACTATTCTGAGAAAATATTTTGGTAAATATTTCAAATTTGGAATGCAAACAAAAGCTGACGAAATTCTACGCTGTAAACCATTGAAATTTCGACAAAATTGATTTTAAGCAAATAAAACCCACGTCACGAAAAAAAACAAGTTGAAAGGATACGCTATTATGTTAAAATCAATTCGGCCTCGGTGGTAGTGAAGTGGAGTCCTTGTGTTCCATTTTGTAGGTTGTGAGTTCAAGTCCCGCCAGGATATTTTTTTACTCCAAGACATGGGTGTGAGTATTTCTTTTGTTATATTGTAATAAACCTCGATATACAAGGTCCAAACTTTGCACTCAAAACTTAATGGTTGCCATTATTTTAAACCGTACGTTTCTTACTGACTTACCTGGAATTAAAATTTCCGAATAATACCAATCATAAAGGTGAAAATCGCCTTAAGGTGTGTGTTCTCTAGCTGAAGAAACGCCATCACTCCCATTCTACCGGTTTCTTTTTCTCTTACGTATTACTCTTTGAAAACTTACGCTCTTATATCGAATATTTCAGGAATTGTAGAAATGGCCATTGGTAACATTATTCTACATCTCAAATGTGAAAGCTTGTATCGGAATTTTCTCTGATGTAAAATGTTCATGCTTGAGCTTATTAATTTTATTTGAACAAATTTATGCTATGAAGATCCTGAAAATTTCAATATGACAACGTACATTTTCGGCCCCGAATGATTTAAATAGGGCAGGTTAATAAGGATGTAGAAGACAAATTGTTTTTCAAGTTAACTTAGATAGAGTTGATTATAAAGTTTCGGTTGCAGTCGTGCCAGTATCCGTGGTTATATGATGAAGGCGAAATATTATTATTAGTTGGTTATAAAGTTTTACTTATTTTAAATTTGAAAATGTTAGGTTAAGAAATACGTCACTATCAAAGAGTTTGCAGATAAGAAAACGGAATGGAGATCTGCGGCAAATCAATCTTACGATGGTTGTCTTATGATGATAAAAGTAAATTTTTTGAACTTGCTATTCGAGTACCATACGTAGGTTTTGTGGGGTCCATAAAGACTTAATAAAAGAGCGGGGTTGGAACAAAATAGGTCAAAAGCGGGACTCGCCCTTCTACATATGAAGGAACGATCACAAATTCAAAATTAAGTTCATGAAGCAGAAAACGGACATCTTGAAAAAATCCTTCCAACATAGAGGAATAAAGGAGGGGAGCGACCTACCGGAACATATTTTTAAGGACTTTCCCGCTAATGCTAAACTTTTTTAGAGCAAGTGCTCATTCATTCCCGGGTGATGTCATTGTGATTTATTAGGAAGACTTGTAAATTAGGTTATTCAGCCTTCATTTGCAGATTGTATGGTATTAGAATTAATGTATTTTTTTATAATATAGGTTTATATTCTTTCCCTTTAATTTGTTTATTGATTACTTAGTAGACTTTTCAAAGTTTTTTTTTCAATTAAAATCTCATGCTGCCATAGCCTACTTGTAGCAATATGTAATAAAATAAATAAATAAATTCGTCGCCAAAATGGCGAAATAAGACCGTTTGAGAGGGAAAGAAACCTTCTTGGATGGATAACTATTACTAATATCACTTCTTTTTTTAATAAAGCGACCCGAGTTTCGATGACTAATCATCAGGCGTAATTAATAATCAGATGATAATTTACACGCGATGATGATGAATATTAACCGAAACCCGGTTCGCTTTATTACAAAAAAGAAGTGGTATATGTAATATTACTCTATCCAAGATGCCTTAAAATGGCGTACCACATAGTTAACCATCTATGTGCCATCGAAATTTGGTGGTACCTACTAGTGGCGCAGCCAGGATTGTGAAATGGTTGGGGTGGGGGTTTACTGGAGATTTTTGGGCCTTTCAGGGGTGTATGGAGAATACCCCAGGGCCAAGGGAGGTCCGTGGGTCCTATTTTGAAGGCTAAATTATTCTAATAAATTGGATGAAGGATAAAATAAATATAATATAATAAAACAAAGTGTATTAACTTACTATGATTTTAAATCCGGTCTACACTATAGCCGATATATCGGCTCGTGACACTTTTCGCCCGTGGAGCAATAACCGATGTATCGGCCCTTGGCACTAAGAGACTTAAAAATTAGTTAATGAGTGCTGTTTGGGTAAGAAGCATCTTAGGTCACGTAATACGCATTTTAGGTCAAGGCGAATCTAATTTCCTCGGAGATATCCTCGAAGAAAATGAAGTCTTCGTGTTTCCTTAAGAGGCATGTTTATGGTGTGAGGAGAGACATCAGCTGGTATGATGGTGCATGCTTACTCTTTCGAGTCCAGCCCTCATGGCGTCCGCTCGCTGCCCATCAGAGTGCGGTGATTACGTCCTCCGCACCCCGGCCGAATCCTGCCCTGTTAGCTCGTCCGCAAGGCCCCGCTTCCTTTTTCGTCCTCTCCAGCGGGAGAATCTCTGCCGACTCTCTACATGCACACTCTCGGACTCCTCTACGTATGTGTTCTCCGCCGGTCGCTCTAATTAGCGAGCGAAACGCGAGCACTGCCTCATGTGACCCATTCATCATCGCACGCGGAGAGAGAGATATATGTATGGGTCGCCTAGCGTAGATTTTAATTGCTTCCCGAGTCACTTCCATTGGCCGTCGAATGTGTGCCACATTTATTTCTAGGGTTGTGATAATTTCGTATATCTTGAGACGCTTGACCCAAACTTAGAGCCTTTTGTACACGCGTCCTTCACGTACTTCACGTCTCTGCCTCGGCAATGCCCTCGTTTTGACGTCGATTGTCCAAAGTTTCGACCGAATAGTCCGTTGTGTAGTGTGTTTATAATGTGTTAATATAATTGGATATCTCAGTTCGCATTCTCGTAAATGAGGACAGAGTCTCAGAGACATTTATGGTTTTTTTGCAATGGTAAGTATCAATATGCGTAATTGTAATGAAGCATATTGATAGACTCAGCAATGACTTCATTCATTGCCGTTTATATCCACCATATTATGTCAGAATATCTGTCATATTAACGTTAAAATGTGTTTAATAATCCTTATTTTCATGTGAATTAGGCTTAAATTATTCTGAGTAATATTGAAATGAACATTCTCTTGGTGAGAATTACTAGTAAATCCGTTCTTATAGCTAACAAACGCATTTATCAGGTCTTCATATCAAAAATGCAAGATCGGGCACATTAGCAAATTATGTCTACAAGTATTGTAGTTCTGTGTTTACAAGTTTGGCCGAAAAATATAATTTTCACACAGTACAGTAATTTATTGCCGCAGTATATAGTAGCAACTTGTCACTGTAGTGAAAAACCCATGTTTTGCAAATTACATAGGAGAACAGCCAATTCGTTCCCTTTCTGTGACTTGTTCAGATCAGATAAAAATGTGTCCTAATTCACTGTAGACTATTCTGTAGAATTGTAGAATTATGCACTTATGAATTATGTACTTTGAATTGTAGAATTATGCACCGTAGAATTATGAACTTTTTGTAGAATTATGCATATTTTGTTACCTACTCTTCTTTTTTATATTTATTATTTTATTAAGAGCATCATTTTGTTTTCTTTTTACAGATTTTCCTGACGAAATTGGGGAAGGCGCCCTAAAGACGGTAAGAACTATTCATGATACTTAGTTGATCTCTAAAAGTGGGCACAGGAGTTTTCGGGTTCGGGCGGTGTGATGGTTGCGATAGTGGGGATCACCCGGCCCAAAGCGATTAATACCGCACGAATGAGTTGGCTCAGAAATCAAAGGTCGCTTTTAGTCGCACGTTTCAGCGGAAATAATCAAAGCCTACTTATAGTGGGGTCAGACCGAGGGTGGGTTAACCCTTACACCCCACATTCAAGATCCATAAAGTAGTTTGAAATCGTTATCTATCAATCACAGTGTGCAGCTTTTTTATCGAATTTCTTGCGAAGGGAATTACATATTCATAAAGTTTGGAGATAATGTTACTGCTCTGTAATTATTATTCTGTGTTGAATTAAAATTAAACTATGTGCTTTCACATAAAATATTTATTAGGTCACTACCATGGTTTCATGCGTCATCCTCTGATCTTATAAATATTTTAGGTGAAAAAACATAGTTTAAATTTCATTTAATATGAATAAATTCCATAAAGTAACGCCTCAAATCATCAACTTTATTATTCTGTCTTATTTACTTTGTTAATTTTCTTTTGTTGGCTTCAAAATTTACTTTTAAATTACTTAATAAAAAGTTTGCTGCCATTTTTTTACGTTTTTGACGTCGTTATTTCATTCATCCCCGTAAATCTTCGCGTTTGATTTGGATACTTCTTCTTCGGAGCACGAACGTAATCTAGTCTCTGGAGTTGTCAGTCACACCCGAAACGGTTTATTTGTTTATCTTAAGTCTTCCTCATCGTTCAAACCTTCCACGATTTCCGTCCAGCTGGCGGCTTATGGTTAAGTGATATTTTAGTGGTAAGTTAAGATCTGTGGTATATGTCGCTGTTTGTGAACGTACATGATCTTCTGATTTGACATCGTAAATAATATTAGATCGAAAAAAGTGTTTAGATGACGTGGAAAAAGATTCACTTTCGGACGTCATATATTGAATTTGGCTTTTGCAGGAATGAGTTAAAATGTTTCAAATCTAATCGTGTTTCAACATTAATAGAGTCAATTTGGCTAATTCGTACCTCAACGGTCTCCTACTTATTGCAAATCCCAAGTATATATGTATTTTGAAATATCTCACGGGTATTATAAGACCAAATTGGTCACCTCGGTGAACTTATGTTTAATATCCCTAATATATTAAGAATAGGAGTATTATGAGTCCAGTTATGTACGAATAAGTAACCTATCCTCAGTTGCATAAAAATTATTTCCAGTGTGTAGATTCTGAGTAATAAATCGTTAAAATCCTTGAACTGCTATTTTATCATCTAGTGCCAGGGAAGCGCGGTGTTACATTTTAGAAATCATTAAGTTTTTTAAAAATTAAAACGCTTTAATTTACTAAATTTTATGCATGCTGCTTTGACGCCAAGTTATGAATTGCTGTAGTAGATCCTTTGGAAAATTTTGAGTAGTGCACTGTAATTTACAGGTAGCACAGAGGGGGGATTATTAATCGCTATCATTTGAGTAGGTATATTGTAATAAATTATTATGTATATTTTCACGCAATATATTTAGCACTTTACTGACACACCACTATAGTTATCGAGATTACTCTTCAAGATAATGACTCAAGGGTACTCTGGATAATGACTCGATAATGACGCATTACAAGTTTCCTCGTTTCGGGGAGGGAGAGGCTAACTCCTGGCCCTCTTTCCAAATAGGAGACTATTTTAAAAATGTACACAAAAATGATATTTACGTCCTTTGTCTATTGAAACTCATAAGGTCTCCTATACGTCAGTTCTTGTAGAATGCAGTGAGAGGATTCGTTTTAGGGATCGCAGTGGGATCCTGCTCGTAAAATTGCCACTTTAAATGCACTCGCGACCCTCGAGGAGTGGGAGATGGCACAGCTGCGTGCCTCGCATGTTCCCGCCCTATTCCAGCATCCGTCATGCCACGCCCTTCTTTCTTCCTCTCCCACCCGTCACTCCGTGCTCAGTCGCTCGTGCATTTATTTATTTAACTCTTCCATATATCCCCTTCCCTCATCTTGACGTTCGTCCTCACCCCTCCCTCCCCGAGATTTTTCTCCATTCTGTTCTATTCTGATCCCTCTGCCACGCCCACTTTTCCTCCCCCCCCGTCATACATCCGGCCTCTCATAAACCATGCCTTTCTTCCATCTCCCCCTCCCTCCCATACCCTCTTCTGCCCCTTCGTCATATCTCCCGAGATGCGTCATTCCTTCACCGAGGCTTCCGTAGGCCTATCTCTCAAATTCGTCTCATGAGAAGGGTCAACCCCTTGATGACTGATAACTCTTTTGTGGGGATCAAAAGGCTTTCCCTTTTTTTGGGAGATCGAGTCTCTTGATTTCTTGTTGGGACTCCGGGACATTCAGATAAGAGTTTTGGACGTCTTATCATCGATTATTGTGGTTGCTTAATTTAGAGAAGCCTATCCTCAAATCAAACCAGACACAATAGCCGGTGAAGGAAGCAACTTAATTTAAATTTTAATTAATTATGAAATGCTGATTATAGAGCTATTTTATCGTGACTGTAGCCGTACATTTTTCTTTGTTCGTGTCTTTCCCTTATTAAAAATTAGGCTTTTCTGCGGGTTTTCAATTGTGATCGATAATAGATACTTTGATACTGTCAAAATAAGTTTGGAGACCAAATTTGTATGCCTCTTTGGAATACTTACGGGAACTTGTCCATTTATCATTATGCGTTTTCTGTAGGTATATTTTCTAAAGTCGAGGCGTTCGAAATTCAAGTCTGGCCGTATCCAAATTCGGATACTTGAATGTTGAACTTAATGTTAATGTCCATCTCCTCTGGGATATTTTAGAAAAACTTTTATTAGCCGATTTTGATCATTATTCATGTCGTCCAAATTCGATTTCTGACCATGGTTAAAGTTCTAGCGTATACCAAAGCAAAATACCAAATCATTCTAATGCAGCTTTAAGCATGCTATTTATATCCATCCAAGACCTCATGAAATGTTTCTCTTCTCTTCTTCTCAAAAGCTATTCATATTCATTGTAGAAAGCGAAAAAAATCGAAGCTGTATCTGCCAAGCAGATGGGACTTGAAATTTATTTTTAGTATGACCGTTCTCAGTCAATTTGGAGTACAGTATATGCGTTATACACTTAAGTCCTCGGTAAGAACGCGATATTTCCTTTTTTAATGGAAAATGGCCATTTAGTCAATTTGGAGGAGAGCATATACGTTACACTCTTTTAGTCCTCGGTTGGAAAGCGATATTTCCTGTTTTTTTTTATGTATAGAAAATGGCCGTTTTTCTGCCAAATATCCGCTATTCCTCTTTTAGCTCAGCAGGATGAGTTATATTTGTTGCTTATCAACGTAAATGTGTAGCAAAGTTTCGGAATGTCTCTAATCATTTTTCTGCGAATTTAAATTTTCCTAACTTTTTTTATGTTTGTGGTTAGTTCCATAGTGTCGACACAGAACTGTACTTACCCAAATCCGCTCTCCCGTTTTCATTCGTCGTCAGGTCAATTAACTTCGCACGTCCGTTTCCCGTATTTCCAGTTGACCACTACGTTCTGCTTTGTCTTTTTTTTCTCAATTACTTCCCCGTGGGCGTTGTTTTGTGCGCAAGTGTCTCTTCGCTGGGGTCCTCTTCTCGGGTGAAAGTGGTGTCTGGAACCACACCGCTCTTTGGTGTGCCTTTTCGGATCGCAATTTCCTTTTGATGACCGGAGTGGAGTCCGAAATCTTCCACTGCCTTTGAAGGCTCTCGGGAAGTGGGCATAAACCACCCGGCAATTTCGTTTCATCCTTCTTTGCTTTCAACTGCGAAAGCCAGAGTCCCTCCTGTATATTGCTCGCTTCTCATTTTGAGCGCGGGAGTAAATCAGGCAAGTACCTACACAGAGACGCTAGAAACTTATGTGTGCCCGGTTTTTTTTTCTTCAAAACCTCAAAAGCCTCTGACCCGTTTCGTGGGCAGTATAAGAAGAGAACCCTCCGCGATGGGGTTGGAGGCCGCTTATCGGGTTGAATTGGTGGAAGGTACTTTCTCTTAGCTTGATATTTTAAATTTAGGATGTCGGAGAAACGAAGTAAGTAGATGCGTTTCATTTTCGTGAAAATTTTGAATTTTTCTCTTTTAATTGTAACTCATTGACTGAGAATCACGGAAAATAGACCTTTCCGAGCTATATTGTCGGGAAATTAAGTTTGAAAGTCCACATTTTAAAACTTTTTTTGATGGGGGCACTTGTCTGATAATAGAATAAAATAATTCTGATTAACGTTGTTGTATGTATGTTAATAAAAAAAACTGAAAATTTGTTCGTTAAAGTGTAATAATTATTGTAAAACAATCGACCGTGAAGTTAGCTCTTGACCGATAATAATTTTAACGCTCTTGAGTACATCATTCATAGCAAGCTACATGTACCAATTGAGGCCCACCGAAAGTTTGATATTTTTAATATATTCTATTTTCGACAAATTATGCTTCCGTAATACTGAACACATCCTTGTCTAACAGAAGACCACATATGATCTGCTGATTTGTGTATTTGTAATGCAATCCTAAAATTGCTATTCTATAGTCCTCTTTTTATCGCTTTCCTAGTAGATGATGTGTCATTTTGATTCTAGCCCAAAAGTTGCATGATGTTGAAGGCGAACGTGTAGTAGCAGTGTTTAACTGTCCATCCTCTCTTAACTGCAATCGTTGGCTATCAAAAGTGCTGTATTTTGTTGTGCCATGGACGTATTTTGAAAATTGAAGTGTCGGAATTTGTGCTGGAAGATCTTTACCTAAGTAGAAATAAGTTTGAAAATCAGTACTGAGGCGGAATCTGAAAATATTTTTCGTTTTTGTTATAAGCATTTGTTGCTACAATGCTAATCCATTATCTAACATTTTCCTCTAAAAATGCCGCCATGCTGGTTTTGGCGCGAAGGAATTTTATGTTGTAGTATGAAAATCAGAAATTGTGGGCTTACGCTGAAATTTGTTAATGAATCAGAATCCCATCTTGATTAACTTTGGGCCGTGTAATAATATTTTTGTTCACTTTTGAGGATTGTGCGTGGCTTAAATTACTCCTAGCCGATCAATACTTTTTTAACTGTGGAATAAATCATCGAAGTCCATGAAATCAATTAGGTACCCCGAAATCCCCCTAGGGAAAGGAAAACATAGCGACCATGTGTTTTTCCTGCCCCATGGGCTCAGCGGAAACCAAACACAACTATATAAACTACGTTCTGTTTATTTCCTGTGGAAAAAAGGGTTCGAGCGCGTAGGTTTTGGAATGTTCCATATTATTTTGGGCTTTACGTCAGGTTTACGTTTCCACGAGTTTACCGTCTCTCTAGTCCAGGGGGCCATAAAATCGCGGGACTCCATCGTTTTGGATAAAACGGAGATATAATTTATTACTACTCGTGGAGCTGGTTAATGGCTTTTATGCAATAAATGTGCTCGATAGATGTTACGTGAAACCGAAATGAAACTATGAAAATTGGACGAAATGTTCTAGTATTGAGGATAGCACCTTCCTTATGTAATTCAATTACTCTCATTATGCCATCGTTCTTTATAGTATATTAGCACTTGCGGACTAGCATTCGAAATTGGACTAATTTTTCAGGTTTGAACGTATGTTGTCCTTGAAACATATGAATCGAATAAAAATAATTTTAAAAACTTAAGGAGAGATAACTTTAAAAGTGTGAGAGATAACGTAAAAATGATTTGTGTTCCTACTTCGAATTTAATTAAATTGCTTCTCACGTAAAATTTTGAAACTATATGTTTAATAAAATAAAATAAATTATGAAACAATCTACACGACTTATTTAAACTATAATGATATGAGGCTAGAGTTCGAATATGTGTTTCATATTGTCCGATTATTCATCAATCCGAATATCAATAAATTATATTCGTAATTTATGGCGCAATTTGCTTTAGGTGTTTATAATTTCAAATATATAATCGTGGTTTAGGCGTGAAAGGCAAAATTTGAACTGTGAAAAGTACATGGAACTAGTGTACATCAGTGAAAAATGTATTTTTCATTATATATTATTTGTTTATAATACAAAAACCCCTCGAAATTAGGTCAGAATATCAAATCACTTCGCTACTCATGGAGAAAGAGTTTTCCGAAATATATCCGGGCCCGGAATTTTCCGCATGTCGTTCTGTAATTCTGTGTCTCATAGTAAGCTTCTCAATGAACGCTTAAGTTTTTGGTTGGAAAATTAAATGGCAAGGTAGTAGGCGGCGAAGCCTCTATTTTAAAAAATCAAAATATTTCCCTCACTCAAAGGGTGACGAAAGTATTCCACCCCTGTTGACTTGTATGTGTGGGGCGGCAGTAGCTCTGTCGCTAAGGAGGAAGCCCCACGAAGATGCGAGAAATTCAGGTAATGGGGTGCCCTTTTCTTTCCGTTCATCGCATGATGCCCTCGGTGGAGATCTGTCACCCAGAAAATGTCACAGATTGAGTGAAGCCGAAGCTGCTCCTGCTCCATCACCTACGTTTAGAACCGTCTACTCATTGTTCGAAATAGTTCCCTTTGCACCTCTCCATCATGTGGGTAAATGGACCTCACTCCCACTTTCCGCGGCTCTTACTGCTTGACTTTGTTGGCGACCTACTTTTGGAAACTTCATGTAGTTCTTTTACCGTAACTGGCCCATTGATAGTAAGCACTCTTAGGTGCGAGAGAAATGATTCATCAGTTTTCGCTCACGCCACTTTATGGATCGATGGCTCAGTAAAAATATCTTCATCCACTGGCGTCCTTGTTGTTACAGGTTTTAAGAATACACTAGTCCTTCTTAGCTGGCTGAGGCTTAATTTGAGAGCACCCATTTCAGTTTGCAATACTTTTTTTTCTGATAAATGAAAAATGTAATATAATTTTTTACGTTTATATTTTTTATTGTTCGTGGTGGATTATATCTATCACGTCCTTATGGATGCAGAACATGACTTGGCATCTTCCATGTTATAATCTCTCGTTTTAGCTGCAGCTGTAGCCTGAAGGGGGATGCTGGTATTAAACTTCTCTATCACCAAGCTTAATATGATACGGATTGTTTTGTTTTTCTGAGCTTTCGGTAATGAATAAAACGTGGTTGATATTTTATTCAAATTTAGCGGGTTTACAAGGATAGATTCGCCGATAAATTGTGAGCGACGCATTACGACGGCGGTAATAATAGTGAGAGCAACAGCACGCTTACGGCATGTAGATGAGGGTGAATTCCTGCAACTTTAAGAAGGCCCATCGTGACTTATAGTTCGCGCCACCCTTATTAAGCATACTAGTGTCTGGGATCGTATTGCCAGCAGACTGATAATCCTGATATGCTGTTGGGACAGAGAACTATGATTAACAGCTTGCAAGGAACTTCCTTAGTTATGCGGTACAGTTTTCCTAGCAGCCACTATTGGTTGTTTGATGTTTCTGTTGTGATTGTTGGTTATTTTGGGTTGAGTTACTGGGTTGTTTAGAAAATAAGGCATTTACTCCATTCAGCTAACACTTTCAAGCCTGCATGGGATACCAAGTGCTTTCACCAAGTGCATTCAAGAGGAATGAACCATTAACAGCAGCACCTGAGAGATCTTGTGAAGGATTGTTGCCAATCGGAAATTTCTTTGAAAATTGGATGGGATGATGGATGGAATTCCGATTTTGCGCGGATTGACCCAAATAACGTTCCAGTCGCGCGAAAACCATTTCCTTGGGACGGGCTAACAGGTTGTAAGTTCTCATGAGGTGAACCTCACCCTAGAAGTCCTTTCGCAAGTTCCGCACTTCGGGCCAGTTGAGTTGGTGGGGAATCCTTAATGCGAATCGCTCAAGCAGGTTCCAAGAGTTTCGGAACGGATTAAGAGCGTTTCCAAGGGATACAGGGGCCGTATTCTGTAACTCCAAACCGATCGGTGCGGCACCGATTCGTCGGGTGCGACGTCACACCGACTCCCGGTAAGAAGTCGTGCGATTCTGTACGAACCCGGTCGGTGCGGCACCGACGAGAGGACGGGAGATCGTCGGTAGCCGTACCGACAGCAAAGAGGTGTCGGTACGGCCACCGACTAGTGGGTTTCATGAATTCCCCGGTGCGCATTGTACGTTTTATTTTGTTTTTACCTCATCACCGAGTAAATAATGAGGTTTTCTCCAATGTTATCTTTTTCTGCCCCTCCGAATACGCCTCTATAATTCACTGTGTCATCATCTATATTAATTACCTTGACAGAAATATAAGATAATGGTTAATAAAAACGAGGTTTGCTAACATATAATGACTTTCTCTCATGTATGTTACCGCACTTTTCACTCGCTTGTAATAGGCTTTATTTCTCTCTATCATCATTTTTTTGCTCCTTTGACATAAAAAAGATATTTTTGATTAAATATGAGTTTTGCCGCAATGTTATCACTTTATATCACTCTGAATAGGCGACTGTTATTTCACTCAATCATCAATTTGGCGTTTCTCTCGGCATAGAAATAAGATCTTTTTATTTAAGTATGAAGTTTGCCACAACGGTATCAGTTTCTTTCATTTGTAACGGGCAACTATATTTCATTTCATCGTCAGCCATTGATTCCCTTGACGATAAAAGAAGATATTTCTTAATAAGTATGAGGTTTACCGCAATATTATCATTTTCTCTCACTTGGAATGCGCAACTTATACATATGTATTTCACCCAATCACAATTTATTTACTTCCTCGTCATTACACTTCTTTTAATTGCACCCAGCTCCATATTTTTATAACAATTTCCTAACTTGTTCCTCTAATATTACATTTGCATTTGAATCCTACGTTCACGTTCCATAGTATGCTATTTTCGTCTGCTACGGTGCCAATGGCATAACATTCCGTTGATAACATTTATACGGAACTTACTTAATGACAACTATATTACCAAATCATGAATAAATAGTATTATACGGAACCAATATTTTAAAAAATAAACTACGATCTCAAGGATAGTTTCAATAATTCATTCCAGCAACAACAATCTCCATCACATACAAACTTTATTGTGATGTTGTAATATTGTTTCCTTCGATTCTGTAGGTACAGCATTACTACCACACATTATATAAGCATTGTCAACAACTTATCCAATATCGTTTATCTTAATCTAGCAATAAGTCGTTATTTCCGCAAATAAAAAGATTGAGAATGACGACAACAAACTGTGCCAATGAGTCTTCACTTGTTTTTACCCTTCTTTCATTGGTGGAGACACGTGAAACTTCGGATATATTCGGATTTTCCCTGTTTGGGAAGGAAGGGGAACCGTACTGACTGGTTTGAAACCGACGACCTTACAGAATCGCTGAAAGTGTCGTCGTCGGTGCGGAATCCGTTGTCGGTACGGTTTGATGTCCAGTCGGTGGGCTTGAAAGGGAAACCGACCGGTGCGGCACCGACGAAATACAGAATACGGCCCCAGGTCGGACGCGTACGGAACAGACGTCGGGAGAATGATCTGAAATCGCCCTACTTCGCGCGGCGGAAGGATCGGGACTGCCAATGGAAGTCGTCGTGCTGGAGTGGCGGAATGATATACGGGCGGGACTAGAGACTGAATAAGGCGCAGACCCACCTTGTCTTAACGTGTGGAGTGGGAAAAATTGAAGCTGCCGCCGTAATAGGATTATGAGGAAGTGTTTTACAGGGACCTGGGTCGGGGGATTTCGGGGCCGTACGTGCCTCAACTGTTTCACTCTGAGTTTTTTTTTTTCGTTGAACCTTTCGCGCGCTTCTCCGATGTCTTTCATTTACCCGCTCCCACTCTGGTTTCTCGCTACCGACTTTTTTTTATCTCTTCCGCTACTCCTAAGCTCGAAACGTGGGCTTTTATACGTCGTATCTATCCTTTCAAACTTGAGAGGGTTTCAATGTAAAATAAAGTAGATGTTATTTCATTTCGTTTTCTTGTAATTCTTTGGAAATATTGTTAAGTTCTGCGAAATCCTACATTTCTTTCGTATTTTTCGTCCGTCGAATTATGATTAAACTTTTGTAAACGCTAATTAAAGAGGTCGATGTGTTTTGGCAATCTAAGACAGCCTGTTTTTCATCGGCCGCTTTGGTGATCACGCATAATTTACACAAAGCCATGTATAAAACTAATTCTGAAATTTTATTTTTTAAATTCAATAAAAAAATATCTTATTTTTGGAGAGCATGGTTTTTTAACTTTTAAATTTACGTGTGCTTTGCAAATGTAGGGTATCCCTGAAAAAAAATTTAAAAGCGACATAGAAAATCAGAAATGATAGTGTTAGTTACATAAAAATTGGACCGATGAAGGACTGGCTATTTGAGTAAAAATTTCAGCGTAAAAAAAGGCACAATAATTGGCTGAAAGTAGAAAATTTTAGATTTACAATTAAAATATATTGGATAGATAATTGGGGAATGTGGATGGTAAATTTGGTTAATGAGGGATTGTCTGTTTTGGCGAATGGAGCGTGTATATTGAAATCTCTAGCCAAATTAATTTGTGTCTCATCAGTGTTAAGGAGCATTAAGTATGTAGCTTAGCTGTAGAAAGAAAAGTAGGTGGAAAAATTGGTGGAAGAGTAAATAGCAAAGGCTTCTCACGATGTGACATCCGCTCGTATTGAATCGTGGGAGAGTCAAAAATACATGTAACTTTTAAAAACTCTGCTTATTTTCTATGGTTAAATTTTAGGTGAAATAACCCTTTTATTTTTGCGATATCATGAATGTGAGGACCTCTCTGCTGCGTTCTACGTAGGTAGAAGCCAATAAAAAACATATATTGTTAATTCAGTGTCGGCTCAAAAATATTGATATCTCGCGTTTGGATGCGAAAAACTTAAAAACGGATTAAAATGCGAAAAAAAGTGATAACTTTCTTTGCTTAATTCTGCATTGTTAGACTTTTATCGCAAAAAATCGAGATATTTTTTTATTCCGGTTGAACGAAATACTAACCCATTTTTGAAGGTGTTCGGGTGAATCACAGACTTTTGATGGCTCATCATCCAGTTTAAAGCCATTTCAGTTCCAGCCGAGGTTGAATACGTTCTAGATGCATGTCTTTGCTATGTAATCTAATACTTTCATCCCAAAGTGTTATAAGCACTTTTATGGCGTCTGTCTTAGGCCATGGGAAAATGTATCGTGAACTTACGACGGGAAGTGTATGCCCGCCAGGTAGAACTGGAGCGAAACGACTGGAAATATCGGTTCATTTGTCACCCGTCGGATGTAAATGCATGAATTAGTGACTGAGGCCCGGGGTCGTAATGGTCCCGCAAGGCCTCCCATTAGCTCAACCCAGACGCGCCTTAACGATGCGAGGTCGAATTAATTTATGCGCCTTTTCATTGCTTTTTTGTTCGTTTTTACCTATTTCCAACGTCGAGACAGACGGTGCTCTTCTCGATGACCGGGTCTTGCTTGAGATAGTAAAATTCGCGAGAACGATAGTGCCTAGGATTAATAGCTGCCCCAAAATATGTATGAAGTGTGGTGAATAGCCGTCTTTTATTTTCCTGAGTTAGAAGTCGGATAGGTTTTCTTATGCGAGCATAGCGGTTACGCAGATCCAAGTGTAAATGAAAACGCTTAACTATTGTAAACGTAGTATCGATATTTTCTTAGTAATATTGCAAAATATTGTTACCCTTCCATCCTATCTTCATGTGGTGGTGAGAGTTCTTGTTCTCGACTGAGCGTACTTAGTAACCTCCGGTTCAAAAACGTTACGTCACAGTTTCAAAATCTCGGTCCACTCCTAATATCTTCCATTGGTTCTATAGCCGCTGAAAATACATGGCACTTCGTCGTTTGATTTACTCTCCATGTTTTCACCCATTTCACTTCTATCCACTGCCAAATCTCGAATGCCTGAATCTTTTTCTTGTTTGTTTTTCCTCACGGCCCTTGTGTTTGCTGGGGGAGCTGTTCATGTCCCTACTCTTAGATTGTCTTGCTGAGGACTCGGCCAAACCTAAATACTTGCCGAATAAGCAGCGACAGCTAAGTGATAGCGAGGATATTTGGGATTGATTATTTTCAGTCGGGAAATAGCTTATGATTTGGACAGCAGCAACAGCCGGTTGATAGCGAGGATATATGGAATTAATTTTCCTCAGTCAGGAAGTAGCTTATAATTTTGACAGGAGCAATAGCCGGTCGATAGCGAAGATTTTTGGAATCAGCTATCTCCAATAAGGTAGTTTATAGCTTTTAATTAATTCTGTAGCTTGATAATTTATTTTCATTGACGCTAGAGAATGAAACTTGGGTTCTTAAGTTCCATATGATTCAGCGTCACACCGAAATACGTATATTTCTGTTTAATTTCGATCTTTCTCCAGCAGGCTTATGAGTGAAATTGATTTTGTGATGAAGCAAGTAATAGACTCCTCTAGTCTACACGACTGTTGTCTACTCAATAGATGAAAATGATCCAGTTCATGTCCTCCTACTTCAACGACGAACCTCTTACTTTAAGCTTCAAAAAGAATGTGTAGTTGAGTTTTATTTTTTAAGATGTTCAGTCTGTGCCTTTGATGCAAGTCTGTCTGAATCGTTATCCCCTTGTCTCCGCATGTCGATGTTTAATCACGGTGATAATTGACTACTCCCGTGATTCTCTGTTGCCGTGCCTCTCGATCAAGGAGGCGAAGCAATTATTTCGCGTCCTATGCGACGTCCTGGGGTGGCTGCAATGGGAGGGAAGAGTGCCGCGGTTCTCTCAGGAAAATCGGTTTAGTACGGGAACGCGGACGTAAGTGGAATGATGTCAGGAGGACTCCCAATGATTGATTCGCGATCGTATGTTTCACTCTTCCACTCGCATTCCCCCACGACTCATCCCACCAATTTGATTGATTCCTCAATCGACTGCACGGCATTCGTTTTCGAGCTTTAGTGAAATATTGCGGATCGATTAATCACGGAGGGCGTCCATTTCGTTGATTCGTGGTTTGCCGTTGTCCATCAAGTGGACGATTTGGGGGCACCAGATTTCTGTTCGCTTTTGCGTGCGAGCGTTTACATTCATGAGGCCCGGGGATTTCGTGGATCTATCGCTGGATATTGCATGTGAATTGGGCAGTACGAAAGGGTTGTAGTATTTATAAGTTGATGTTTGGTTTTATTTCGCGTATTTTGAAGAAAAGAACTAAATTCATTGATTGAGTAGCCGGTCGATTTGACTATGAGGGTATGTACTTCCATCATGTGAAATGTGTCTATTTCCCAAGTGTGGTGATGTAAGCTTAAGATAATTTAGGTAGGAAAAAAGGTAGAAGGGGATTTCGTTGGTTGTGTGGCTAGATCGTTGGCTTCCCACACCGTGGGCCCGGGTTCAATTCCTGGCGGTGTCAGAGATTTTTCAGGGACTTCCCGATCCCTACTTGAGTCAAGTACAGCATTCCGTCCGTCGGATGCCGCGGTATCTTCGGTGCCTTTCATTAAGAACAGGCTCATCCCGACGCGAGGTTTCTCTTCACCATTCCTTACAGCGCAAATGACCTTAGCTATCGGTCGCCTCCACCGAGTATGATACTAGGATGGTGGATGCTGACTTTGTGACTACGAGGTCTTTCAGGGTGCTTCCGAGATTATATTTGTTACAACTATTGCTGGCATATTCATGTTGTAATTAAGGTAGATGCCTACGGTTTTTTTACTACCTCATACAACTTCACCCTGTTCGCGGAGGATTTTAATATTATCGGGGGCGATTGTGTAATCAAATAAAAAATAAGTCTGAATTATTATGAATTCACGTACCTGATGCCTCAGTAGTATGGCCATAATTATTTAAACTGATGAATTGAGTTAAAATAAACCTTTTGTCATGTTTAACTTTTTTTCATGACAGTTGCGATGGTGAAAATAGCGCAGCAATATTTTATTGCCACGTAGCGTAAGAAAATGATATTTTAATAATTTTATGACGTTGCGAGGGTAATTAAATTTAGTCGAAGAGGTGTCACTACAAGCTTGCACAATCGTGAGTGAAAAATCTTAAAAAGTAATTGGAAATTGCGATAAGTTACGATTCGCTCGCGTTTCCCCCATACCCACGCACTTAAATATTTATTCAGGGCATTCGCTTCAAGGCCGCATTTTGTGATGGGGAATAAGGAGTAAATATAGCTGCGGAGAATGAAGCGTGGAGTAGGAAGGTCTTGGCTGGGCGGTCGTAAGTTCAAGCCCATCATGGTCAGTGCCAATCGCAATGGGCGAGTGGCCCTTGATCCGTTGGGGTACTCGCCGCCGGACTCTAGGTTATCGGTGTGGAAATCAACCATCGAAGTGATCCATGAGTTGACTAGGGCTGAATTGTGAACGCTCGCCAGCAAATAGTGGGCTGTTTTTCAGCAATCCCTAGCATGAAAAAATCCTCTTATTTTCGTGCATAGGGAAACTATCCCTTGCTCTGCTGTTCTTTTCTTTTTTCCGAATTACGAAAGCTGAATGGTTTTATTCCTGCACATGCAAGTGTGTCTTTCGATGGCAACGAGAAGTTCGAATAGTTGATTTTCATGAGTTGGTCTTCAATTCAACTTCCCGCCTTCTAAAATTGTCGACACTGAACTGTGAACAATTGAGTATTGATTCCCCCTCCCCAAATGAAGCCGAGAAATTGTGCATCAGGCCAACTTGAAAGGGACCTCTTCAATTGTGCTCCATTTTAATACGGGAGTTGCGCCGTTTGGAAAACCAATGAAACATTAGCCTAGATCCTAAATCGAAACACAAAACTCCCAACTCTACCTTTTCACCCAACCACACTCCATGCCCCTATTTATTCTTCTTTCAAGCCATTAATGGTTAATGAAAAAAGTAAGTGAAATTACCATATTTGAAATCCGCTATAGAAAGATTTGAAGGCTGGGACCGGCGAACAGAAAATCAGGTGATATACCGGCGTGGCGTGGCGAACTTTGAAATTTTTCTCAGGCCACATAATTCAGATGACTTTGCGACTTAAATTTTATATTGCTTGGTTCCTTTGCGACAGTATTTCACCTCATAGTGCACTCTTCTTTCGATTAAATTTAGCGTATTTTCCCATTTTGAATACATGGTTGGCGGACGTATTTGCTGGGCCCGTACGTGATTCAACCAGTGCGTGGCTTTGATTCAACCCGGCTAAAACTGCTCACGTGCCCAGTGCATATATATACCAGCATTCTATTATATTGAGTTCGGTGGTTGTCGTTGGTAATCGACTGTTTTCGACTCGTTAGGTCGAGAGCAGTCGTTAATTTTCAACTATCGCCATTATCGGCTATTGGTAGGGCCTACTATCATATTTTTCATTCGATTTCCCGTTTACTTCAGTCTTTATCGGACTGAAACAATTAGCTTAATACATAATAATTATGGAATATATAGGTACCCCTTATTGAACGGTTATGGGGCTACCATCTTAAACTTTTTACATAGGTCTGGTGCTAGCACACATGAGAAGTAAAATTTCTTTGCATTCATTTATTTGTTCTCTTGCCGATTGCATTCATTATTACAAAATGTATTTCAAATATTTGCACAAGGATAACTATTTTTCTTATGTAAACGCATAGTCATGAAGTTTGTCGTAAATGCTATTTTTTGTCGGTAATGTGGTATCAAACATAATCACGTATTTTTTAACCAGCTGTGCGCAATCTTTGGAATACAAGCTACTGCAATAAGATATAATTTCATTCGATTCGCCATAGAATATTAATTCTTCAATACCGAGCGGTTCGACTTAAATGAATCTCCCCCCAAAGAATTTTTTCTGTCAGTTTTAACTTCTTGGGATATTTTACTTTGTTAGTTTTATTTCGAAACGAGAAAATACATGTGGATAATTCATATAGTTCGATTTTAAATGAAAATTTTGATGCTCGCGGCAAATAATTTTTATATTCGTTCGCTATTCTGTGTGTATTCATAAAGAAGATTCAAAGAACGCGCTTTTTCTGAAATCACTATAAAATGCAGTGAAAAGTAAAAAAAAAAAATAAGTTTTTCATATCTCAACCTAATCAGATCCCACGCTTTGGTCTCCGACTGATTAAAAGCTTATTTTTTACTCCTTAGTGCATTTTATACTGTTTTTGGAAAAAGCGTGTTTTTCATCTTTTTTGTGTTATTTTTATCTTCTAATCATGTAAACGATTAAATCAGAGCGTTTTAATATATTTCTGCCGAATAAAGTTCTAACTAATGTCATTTATAGATAGAATTTAAAACTATAAAGAAAGTTTGTTAATTAATTAGCGCACAATGGAACGAATTTTCAAATGTCTGATTAAAAAAAATATTTTATTGGCTTCAGAAGCTAGTAAGTGTGCAAAATTTGGAGCCAATCCGACAATCGGAAGTGGGTAAAAAAATCAATCAGAAGATTCCATCGTTGGCGAAGATTCGTATCATCATCCGAAGTAGTCTGCCCGTTAACATGGAATATTTCGTGAGATTTTCGGTGCACGCTGTTTTCGGAGGATTAAATTATCAATTATATCATCAAAGGTTATTTATTATTATCATCAAGTACTCCAACCATCTGCATGGAATATTTCGTGACATTTTCGGTGCACACTGTTTTGGGCGGATGAAATTATCAATTAGTGAGCACTCAAACTCGATCTCTGTGTGGATGGTAAATTGTTTGATTTTTAGCACTCCTGTTTATTATCGAGCATGACGCGCAGATTACGGTTTATGAAAACGTGCGCGCTGTCGGCCACAAGCGTAATCCTCTTTTGTTCGTCGCAGACTCGCGCGGCGGCTGGTTGACCGCGTCATTGTCGCACTGGGTTCGTGCAGGGGAGGAAGAGGTGAGATCTCTGACCTAATTAATGTGGATTGTGCGTATGACCGGTCGAGTTGTATTGCCTCTCCGCCCGACTAACCCACTTAATCGCATCGAGTGTCTCTATCGAGTGTTTGACGTCGCGTCAAGTGCATCACCGCCCGCCGCGATGATTTCGCGTTCCGGAGTTCTGCTCGTAATCTGCGATGTCGATCCCCGTGGCTTTGACTCTTAATCTCCACGTTTCAGTTTCCACTGCTTGGAATAATTGCAGTTTATGTTCGGAAGGGCTGTTGATGTAAAAATGTCCGGGTATTTTATAATATAGGTACCTGTATGCATATTTATAGCTCCACCGGTTCGTCCGTGGATGATTTCACGTTTCCGGTTTTAGCTCGTGTTATCTGTTGAAATATCACGTGTATTAAATTATTTTATTTTGTTTTTTATTAGTAAAAAAGTTCTATTAGTAAATTCTTTCTGGATTGAACGTCATTGATGATTAAATTATTCACCACTAATAATACCTCTCATAGTTGCTTTAGACCTACACTGGGAATGAGTTACTGGCTAAATACTCAGAAGAAATAACCCGAAAGATCCCGTGTATTAAAGTCTTAAAATAAAATCATTTTCCTGAGCACAGGAGTAGTTTATTTTAGGAGTGGTTATTGAAGTAAAATACCCGCATATTTGAAATGCTGAGTATAAAAGCTGGTATATTGTTTGAAAATATCCTCAAAATGCCAATACCGTAGACGATTTCCATGTTTTGATCTGGAGGTCTGAGGATATATTGCTCAATCGTTTGATAATTTCCGTTTGTTTTTTAATTGCTGACTCTATCCGATTTTGAGGACAAACAGCATGCAATTGTAAAACAAAAGCGCCAGCAGATTAAACGCCTCGCGGCTACAAGTAGAGATGTAAATTATTTGAAGATGGTACCTCGTAAAAGAGTTAGTTCTATATAATATTGATCAATGAAATTATTTTCACGTGTTAGTATGAAGAGGTCCGATTTAATCACTTTAATCCGGTTTAATTTAAGACTGAAACAGGATTATTACGTTTTACTTAAATGGGAACCATCGGAACTTCCTAGACGTGACGTTAGAGGCTGTAGGCAGCGTAGCCTGAAACTTTTTTTGCTGCCACACTAATTTGTATTGTTTACGTGTACGTGTGTTACATACATGTTAACAGAAAGCTGTGTCAGTGGTTGACTTAGCTTGGGACATTTCTCTGTTCGTCTGTATGAAAAAGTCTTCCAAAACTGCGTATTCTCGCTTGTATACATTCTTTATGTTTTACGTGAGCTGCGTAGAGATTCTCTTAAATTCCACATGAAGAGGGCGTGAGGTTGAATCTAGGTTGTGTAACTTAATTGTGTGGCGGATTTGTTGAAATTTTAAATGTCTCTGCTTGTGAGGTGCAAAAACGTTTGCGGCGAAGATATGTTAAAGTGGCATTAGGAGAATGAAAAGGGTACAGTTGTCCGAGTTGCAGCAAGTGGTTTTCTTAATTTTCTATTTCCCTCGCGTGACCTCGTAATTTCTCGCTTTATTCCGCGTAACACTGCACTGTAACGGCTCACTGAAAATATTTAACTTAAATGCAATGCAAGCATTGATTAACTTGTGCCTTTTCCGATCATGTTAAATTTCGACGAGAATTTTCAATAGTTTCTTCGAGTTCGTGGCGGTTGTATTTCGGCTTCGGATAAATTCTCTAAATTTAAAATTCCTTTTGTACGTGTGTATGTCATGCCAAAAGAAATATTTGATTATATTTTTTTGTAGATTTTATATGGTTATTGCTAGTAATTATCGCATTCGTGATGTTTCCGTGGCCTCATACGAGCTGAACTATCTTAATATCGACATAATTAACTCCTTAAATATTCATTATTTTCTGTCCTCCTATGGCCCTAGCAGTCTCATCTTTTTCCAATCATCAGTGAGTTACTTATGTTCGGGAAGTGTACGCAGGTATATCAGCGTATTATCCGCAGCTAGTATAGGCGAACCCTTGAACGTAGGGGCTTGGGTCGTGAGGTCTTATGCCTCGTTGCTTTGGGCCTGTGCTGGCAATGTGTAATATCATAGAGTAAGTATATTCTTACTCTATGGTAATGTATAAATACTGGCGAAATAAATCCGAAGGAATAATCGAATGATTCAAATACCGGTTTTTGTATATGTTTTCGTTCCCTGAATATATCTTTAGCACATTTCGATGGCGTTTTCGTCCGAATGGGGTATGTGTGTTTCTCCGCTGCATTCAATCCACATGGTGATATAGACCTCTTGGACGTGTTAAAAAGCGGCTTGTACACTAACACATAATTATGAAGTACTGTTTTGTTTTTAACCATGACCGTTTGTTCTCTAAGTGGTAGGGATGAAAACGCGAAAAAAATTTATGGAAAACTCGGACTGTGTGGATGTAAACCAAGCGCTCCTTGCTTTTAAGTTTCCCAGCTCATTGAAAATAATTGTTGCTCGAGAATCAGCAAATTTTTATTAAGATTGATGTCTCTAAGTTTTCCTCGTTATTTTTTATACTCTCGCCTTTCTCCTCCGTTTCTTGGCCTTTGGTGTTGGATAATTAAGGAGGAAATAATTATGCTGCTGAGACTTATCTCAAGTTGTCATTGAGCATTGTCTTAATTCTTTGTCTACGAGCTTGTGAATCATATTAACGTAGTGATCAAAGAGGAAAGTCCTCATTACTTGGATAGGATGGGACGGGCGATGCATTGCTAGTGAAATCTATTCTGTGGTTAATTTGGTAAAAGTCATATTTTCAGCCAAACGAATTATATTTCTTTGTACGGCCTCTGAATACTTTTTTCTGTACCCTTGGTTCCGGAAAAACACCATAATGGCTCTCACTTAGAAAGGCTTCAGTTATGCGTATTCTTCCCATTCTTACGAATCCTATTTCGTCCTTGTCTCTCTGAAAGGGGAAAACCTACAAGTTTTAACCTCCCTCGAATAATGGCCAAAATTTCACTTTTTTGGACCATTCAAGCACGGGAAACCTTCGTTATTAGCCTATTTAAGACGCAATGAAAATGGTTTGAGGGCTAAGGACCTCAGTAACGTCGCCAATTTTTATATTGCTACGACATTTAAATGTTGGCATCTAATATTTAAACGGTACGTAATCTGTCGCGAAGTTCATAAAAATAAGTTATTCTCATTTTTTCTACATTCGCTATCCCACCCTACTGAGAAAACTAACTATGAATCATATTGACCTGTATACTTGTCAATCTCTCATTATCTTTCGGAAAACAACATGCCATCTATAATACCCCGTCTAATTGATGCGTTAATCCAGAAAAATTGAACGGTTAAGTTATTCTATAAACGTTTTTCCGATATAGATCTACTGAGAACCACTAATTCTATTGCCAGTGCTGAATTTTTATTTGACATTTAAGATGAAAAAAATATTTAATTTCATCTTGAGAGAAACTTGCTTAGGTGTCTCCTATATTTTTGGCATAGCTATGCATCATTGGCTTCAATGAGTAAATTTAGATTTCGTGATTAATATTTCAAAATGTAAATATTTGATTGTAACACATGGCAGCACCGAGATGGAATGCAGGATCATTAAAATGTGCCAGTTCCTTTTCGGAAGAGCGTCGGTAGTAGATAAGTTTTGAAAACTATAATTCTGACTTTAATGTTCCAATAACCGATATTAAATTCTTTGCCTCAATATTTATTGCACCGTATTCAAAGTTCGTTACAATATTAACCAGAAAAAATTTGGGAGGAAAAGGTTTTGCCAGAATAATTTGTCATTCTCTTACTAATCTGAGCCAAGGGTGCATAAAAAACTCATAATTAACCATACACATTCTTTCATTTAATTGTCGATGGTTAGGTTATATTTTATTTGGAAAACTCGATGAAAAACTTTTACGCTGTATTTCATATCGAAATCTGGGCACTGGGTCTGAAATAGCTCTTCTGTCAAGCACAACAATTAACTAATCACGTTATAAATCGAATTTTCTGTTGGTAAAACTTATCGTCAGTCATTCTGGTGCTAGAGGACTATTCGTTACGAACGGCGCCCTAAATCGATCCTTCTGATCAGTCCTGGTGTCGTCAATTTAATTAACGCTACGTATTGTTGACCTATTGTTATTTTTAAGAGTTTGAATGTGATGGTTCATGTTTATCGCCCCAGGATATGAGCCGTCGGGGAAATTCCTGGATGCGCTGGAGCGAGTTATTGCGAATCCAATGTGAATTTGTATTCGCCAGTGTCGCCTCTTCGCGACCCTCTCTCCTCGGCCAAACACGGCTATTCGTCCCGACCCCTAGGTCCCAGCCTGAACACGTTCGGGCGTAATCGAGCGAAGCCGAGTCAATTGTCGTGTGTGCGGGACAGCGGGTCCCATCGCCGGAGGTGGCGAGGCGCGAATTTTGGCTGAAAATCTACCCTTTTTTTCGCGCCCGATACGGAAGCCTCGAAAAATATATAGCACGGAGCTCCAGTTTTCCTTCTGTATTTCTTTTATTCGGGGTCAAAACCACAGCCGCTAGATAGGTGCAGCATGTCCATTGGCGTTCTTTCAGATATTGACCATATTTTTGCTTGGAATATGCCAAAGAGGCTCCTCCACATGGATTTAAAAATATGAAATTTCTTAAAAATACTATATAAATTATTTAAAATGAAAATTCATTTTAGTAAAAAGAATTTTATACCATTTTCCCCAACGAATCATTTAGACATAATTACCAATATAAATATTTCGATTATTTAATGCCATTCATTCGACACCGAATTTTGGGGTGGCAGAAGAAAGCGTGGCCAACCCCCAAATAATGTCTGCGGGGGATTTGAAAGTATGCTTCTAATAAATAGTTCTATGCCAAATTTTATTTTCCATTTGCCCCAAAAACAACATCAATGTGGTCATTTACAGCGGGAAATATTCAACTGCTAGCAATGAATAATCTCACACATCCTTGTCCTGGATGGTAGCTACCTATACAGGTGGGACTTGAACCTGCGACCTTCGGTTTGGCTGGCGAGAACCCTTCCCTGCTGCCGCCGAGGCCGACAAAAAACTCGGGCTCGTCCGGGATTTGAACCTTGGACCTCTCGCACCCTAAGCGAGAATCATAACCCTAGACCAGGGGTCTTCTAATGCGAACTGAGTAGAAAATAGGTAGTAGTTGTTCATGAAGTCTTCCCAGAATTTTCACGGGGGCTGGCTCTCCTTTATTGCAAAAGTTTCGACACATTGGTCATCTACCTCCTTCATTATTCAACCGTGAAAACGATACGTGAATCGCGGGTAGAAAAACCTTACCCAGTGAAAATCCAAGAAAGGTTGTTCCAAAATCGTGCCCCTGGGAAGGATTGTTTTTCAAATTTTTATTAGCCATTGATTCATGTCGCTTTCCTCAATTTTTGTGCTTAGGATCGCTTGAGGTTTTCTTTGTTGACTCCTAAGATGAGCGAGTGTGATATGGCGGTCATTTAATGTGCCTCGTCCTTATTATCCGTTAGCCTTCATTGTCACAATGACCTAAGTGCCATCTCGGGTGTTGGGGTTGACGAATCGTGGCTTCCTCCACGGATCTGGCGTTCTATTTCACGGAGTTCCGAGTAATCCAATAAACGAGTCAGCCGTTTTATATCTCCGGGATCTGAATGGTGCCGGCTGGGAGCCCATCCTTTCTACGCCATTAGTCGTAATTATTCGCGCTCGGACTTTTTTTGGGCCATTGCTGATTTGGCACGTCCGTGTCCAGATGTAAACTCGAATTCCATGCATGCCATCCCACGAGTTTGCCATTAGTGAGCGTTTTTATTTATTTCGAAGCGTGCCTTAATTACTTTATTTGTGTGTCCATGAAATCATCCTCTAAAATGCTCTCGGACTCTTATTGAATGAGTATTAGGCTCATGTCTGTGTGATTGTGTTTGTATTCCAATAATGAGATTGTTTTTGCGGCGTTTTGTTCACCTTTTAACTCATTTCGTAGATACATTTGGTCGCTCTATTTGAAAAATTCAACTCATTTTCTACGTTTTAAACTATTGGTAGCTAAGTAATCCCTATTTTAATTCTTGATATTGTTGGGAGCGATTGAAAAAAAAGCAACATGTGTAATTCGGGAAAAAATCACTGGAAAGAAACACAATAACATTAAGTATTTATAAATTATCTCACTTTGTACAGCTCCAGGCAACCTCCGCCCACAGTCCTTTTTGCTACATTTTACCGTCAGTATTTTTTTACTAATACTTTTGGTTGTTAGTGTGAATTTAGCCCTTTAAAAGAACCTATGGTGGTATGCAAAATGTGATATATCGCACATACAGCTAATGGTTAGAGATACTGAATCGGTGCCGAACGACGCGGAAACACGAATTTCACTCCTCTGTCAACTGCCGTAATAGTTTTGATAAGTAAGATTGAAATTTCAACAAATAAATAAGCGCCTAAGATTTTATCGGTCAGGTTACATTCCCTAGACCTCATATCAGGTTCTGCGAAGTTATTTGTGTGCATGCAGAACCCTATCATCCATCACCAAGATTTGATAGGTAGAACCTTTGGTTTGTAGAATGATACTTTACCCACTACTCCACCGGATGTATTGAAATCTCATTTTGTTTCTTTCTACAACATGCGGGATGTGTTTACAAATGTCCTGAAGGGGGTAAAGTCCATTCTAGATAATACGTCGGCGAAAGCATAATTCGGAAAATTGGAGGAAGAAATCGTAGTTGTGTCTTTTACGCGTTGTCATAATGCAAAGCATTTGATTGAATTTCCCTAGCACAAGGGGTAAGTAGTTTGCAAATCCCCGGTTTTATGGGAACATTATGAGGAAACAATTAGGAAAGTTTGGAGTAATATCGGCAGAATCGCCAATGTATGAGCCACATTTTGGTATGTAAGGGGTGCCATGCGCGAACCGATGTCTCTTGTTGGTACTAGAATCGTTTAGTATGTTGTTGGAATTTAGAAATTGGTGTGATATTTGTTGCTCACAGGTGAAAAAGCATGATTTTGGAATATTTTAGGACTGATTTTAATTATTTTATGTCCGAAATGTCAAAGAAAAACGTGAGAGGATTACGTTAAGTTTTCGATAAAATTTTAGCATTAAAAATTCAGTGTTTTAGCACTCAGTGAACTATTTGAACTTCTCCTTTATTGATAAAGATCCCTTCTGAACATGGCGTACAGAGAATTAAAGGTAGTGGGTGAGATTGGATGAGTATAGAACGTAGCAGTGTGGATGTTCTCAGGTAGGTGAGTTACGCTTAAAGGAGATATTGGTTTCGTAAGTACGTTCTCAATTCTAGTGGGAGGCAAGCTGTACGTCGTTACCTACCCACCGTTGAGTAGTATTTTGTCTATCAATGGAAAATAATGACGTTCCCAGATGCGCAGATGTAGCAGCTAATTAGCTGTAAGAACGCCCTCAAAGAACGCCCTACGTTGCAGTGTCTGCGCCCGCTGCTTCTCAGCGTGAGCCATCCACTCACAACGTTCAGTGAATGGCCTCTTGATGCCTGTCAGACGCTTGTAATCGACCCGGTATCTTCTGGCTGGTTGGCTCACAGATTGAACATAGTTCAGTGTACAACGTACCGCTGGTATACGAGTTACATTCATCAGAGTCAATAGCTTGCGTTGTTCGCGTCTCGCAACGTAATTTAACGGAGTTGGTAGTCATTCATTGTCCCGGTATAGGATGCAAACGAAAGTTGGCTAATATAGGAAAAGCGGTCCTACTTCCTTCAAGGTATTGTATACCCAGAAGTTCATTCAAACAGTAGCTAGAATATGCATTTTACTGCCTTTTATAATTAATTACTGGTACAACGCGTATACTGTACCACCTTTAAGCGATGAGGCGATTAAATTCTTGATTTTGACGCTTTGTCTATCTGGTTCAGATTGCTGTGACGATTTGCATTATTCTCGGAAGTTCATTAGAATTACCTCTCGGTGTGATAAATATTTTTGGTCGATACATTTTGTAAGGGCGGATCCATTTTGCTGTTTGAGTACGTACAATCCTTATGATCAATTGAGCACTGCATTTGTTTCGCTCAAAAGTGATAATTACTGTATGTAAAATTTAGGCCTCTGTTGACCATTGCCTTTCAGAATCAGTAATTTTTATTCGTTTACGATATTTATTATCAGAAATGCCCTAACACTCTTTAATTACTGCCGGCAATGATTAAATATTAATGAACGAATATCTGATGCTGAGAATCGGGAAATAATTCCGCGTGTACATTAGTTTCACCATGGTCAACATGGAAGCATTCTCTTTGCTGACGGATCGACTCTTAATTATTCATGCTTCGAAATTCATCGATTTAGAAAATTTGACAAAGAGCTGATTACAATTCAAAAGTTATGTATGTACCTACTAGGCAACTTATATAAACACCTTCGGCTCGCTTCATTATTGTTGGCACACAGCTGGCAGAATTGGAAAGTTGGGAAGAGCCTGGGAATCTGAGAGTGCTCATGCATACTATGAAGAAGCCAGGATTAAAAATAGGATTATTCTTTCATTTTTTAAAGTTTCCTACTAGCCAACCTCGTATTGAAAATCCAGTGTTATGGTGTATGGCCTGTCAAAATTTTCAATTTTACGAGGAAATTTTTTCCTTTGATGGCGCGTGAGTCATAAACAATCACATTCTTATTTATTTTCGGACATTGTTTGCGAATTGTATTTTACCTTACGGCTCTGGTAGAATAAAATTAAAAAATAATTATTTTGAATCAATTACTCTCGTTTCATTGTTTGGCACAACTGTTTCCTACCGTAATATTATCAGGCACATCGGGAATTAATGGATGTGAATAATAGTATCTCAATCGAAACGTGATACACCGCCTTAAAATATCCGTTAGCAGTACTTATTCCTCCGTTAGCATTGGATAGATTCAATGTTTGGAAGGAAATTTCTTAGCTTTTCTACAAAAACACACCCTTTATTACCGACTAGTTTCGGTTACACTGTACCATTTTCAAGACTAGTGATAGATTGGATAGATTCTTCGATTATGCATATAACTATGTCCACCACTTGACTAATGTTTTCATTAATAATTTCAGTATTTGGATTTGATTTCCGTGTTTTGCTTCATGTCGCTTAGTATAATTAAGGTAAAATGAAGTTAGGGGTAAGAAAAGTCGAGGACGACTTTTAATCGGAGTTTTACGTGGAAAAGGTGGAGAATCTAAAATTACAGATTCTGTAGCAACCTTAATGATGTGGGTACTTCATCCCATGGCACGGTAGAAAGCAAGGTGTAGCGAGGAAATATCAGGATCGTGCGGACAGTACCCTATCGACAGCGTGTTTACTTTTGGACTAGGTGCTGTCGGAAAGCTCCTCGCTCGAACGGCGACGTGTCGCGATGGTATCGTTTCTCCATAGGTACGGTGGGAGAAACAGAATACACTTTATCGCTCTTCCCTTACTCTGATAGAATAAAATTAAAAAAGAAAAAATTAATTATTTTTAATCAATTACCCTCGTTTTATTGTTTGGCACAACTGTTTCCTTCCGTAATACTATCAGAAACATCGGGCATTAATGGATGTGAATAACAGTTTCTATAACAGAAGCCTGATACACCGCCTTCGACCGTTACGCCTCGAGTTTGATCTCCGCGCCTGTGCATTGCAAAGGGTTTCCGCAGTCTCGCTTCGGTCGCTGTCCCTTTTGTATTTTTTTAAATTTCATGCTTCTTTTGTTTTATTTCACTAATACTACGCAAACTTTTGTAATTACCACTGCGGCGAGCGTTAACGAGGGTTGGGTGAAGGATGAGCGCGGATAGACATGTTTTGGCCCCTTTCTCTGCGTGGAAGGAATACCAAAACGGGAGCACGGACGTTACCCGCTCGTGCCAGCGACTTCGAACGCACGGGGAACTCATTTCAGCTCCTCTCTTTCCTAGTGGATCAGGTCAGCTATTACCGCGGTTCGGTCGTGCTGTACAATGTATAGGAGAGAGACTAAGGAAAGCATCGTATTGGGTGTGACTTTGGTTGAATTTTTCTTTTCCTCATTGCCAATTTTTCCTGAGTACTTCGGATAGGTAGGAACTTTGTTCGCTGTCACGTCCACTAAGTACTGCGGGTAGCTAGAAACTTTCTTCATTGTCACGTGCACGAGTGTGAAGTAATTTTCATCAAGGGCGGAATTCGCCATGGAAAAATCATTTTGCGCAGCCGGTCGCTCATGCATGTGGTGTAAGTGGTTGAATTCCTCACCTACAATTGGGACATCCTGATTGACTAATATCAACCGTTGTTTTTAGCGATTTTCTCCCTGATAGTAAATGCTGCGTCCTTGCTTACCTATTAACGTGGCTGTGTGTTATCCTTGAAGATAGAGAAGTGATCTACCATCTGAAAGATGGCAGAGTTTTTTTCCGAGTGAAGTTTTTGTTTACCCGTAAAATACGAGGGCTATACAGAGAGTAGCAGACGTTTTGTCATGGTGTGGCCCTGGGCGGTATAGCGCCCGCTATCTTGGCGTAAAGAGTGTTTTTACCCTTCGTACCAGTGGCGAAACTATGGGGAGGGGGGGTTGAGAGGATAGATCTCCCCCCAAAGCCTCAGAGAAAAAAAATATTTAAAGCTATTGTCCAGTTTTCACATATTATTACTGCATCTGGTTAAGTAAAATATTTAGTGCCAAAATTATGTAAAATGTATTTGCAGGCATTTCATTTTTTAAACATTTTCCCGGACCTCCCGTGACTTGGTGGGGGTCGCTCCCCCCCCCCCCACTAAGGCATCCCATCCTCGCAAGGCATATTCCTAGTTACGCCACTTCTCCGTATGCAACCGACCGGGATATCTAGCGCATCGAGGCTATCGTACTTCGCCTATCGTCAGTCTTCGCGTTGTAACTTTCGCTGTCCGAATTCGTGGAAATACATGACTGGCAGTAGGGAGAAGGAAATTGAAGCGTGATCGAAATTCATACCCTCACTTCCTTCTTACCCCTTTCGATAAGTTACTTCTGGGTTTGAAATGCTCTTTCTGAAGGATCGCAATGAAAATTGTTTGATATTCTGGTTAATCCTTACATTGCATTTATTTCATGTACTTACCTTCCGAATGCAATTGCATTGGGCAAATTGGGTAAGGAACGAAGAGGTTCTAATGAGAATCAAGGAAAACTCAATCTCAATGCATGGGACAAATAGAAATGTCTCAATTTTTTTTTTGAAGAAGAAGAGTCGCCGGTGGCTGAGTGAAGTGGGATAGTAGAACAGGGAAAGGTAATGAGGCAAAATTTGAAATTAATAGTTGAAGTATGCATTGGATGATACTCAGAGACTTGAGAAGAGATCTCGTTCAGGACAAAGTGGAAACGACTTAGACGCTTGGAACCTGGTAGTGTACAGATGTCCTGAAGGTGGTCATGGTTTTAACCCTTTTGCTGATGAAAACGTCTCCTACAAATCTCCAACGTTTTCCATATTGTTTTTCTGTTCCAACAATCATTGGCCCATTGTACGGGAAAACGTGTCTAGCTGAATCGTTTAAATTACTCATGATAGAACATAACAGTGGGAGTGACTTACTTCCGATACGAATGAGTTAACCTTATTAATCATGGGTATGTGAATTATTAATTTTGTATTATGTTTATCTGATTTATTTAAGCCGATTTTAACTATTAAATCAATTTCTTAAAAGCGCCATCTCCCTCGTAATATTAACACAGGTGTGTCCCAAGAGTTCCAATAAGCTTCTCAAAGATGCTGGAGGTAGAAAAATAGGAAAAATAATTGTTAATAATAAAAGAGGAATATATTTATCTCCCTTTCTTTGTGATAAAATTAGATTCAGCTTTTTCTTTGATCGATACCTCATTATTAATGAATAAGTAATTCAGGAAGTAAATATATATTTTTTCAACGTTGCCGCCTAAGATTCTATATCTAAAATTCTCATCCATCTTTTCCTACTGCACTCCAAGTTAAACTGCTTTAAATTCGCTGATAGATCGAATCAAGATCGACCACGTCCTCAATCGATTCGTTCTCTCTTTGCATTCGCCGTGTACACGTACGAGTCGAGCTCAACTCTGCCATTGCAGTCAACTTTGACTTGTGAATAAAACGTAAGAAAGATAGAAATTTATCATCAGAATCCACATTTCATTTTCGTTTCGATCCACGGACGCAGGAAGAGGCGGCAACAATTTTTTCTCGCTAATTTTCGCCCACTCGCCTAGGTGGCTCCTCAAGACTACTTAGAGGAAGAGCTAGAAATTGTGGACTACAAAACTTGCATTTTCATTTCGAAGCGAGCGGATCGAAACATTTTCGGAATCGAGAAAGCCCAGGTTATACTCTCCCTTCTCTACGGTCCAACAAAAGGGCCTCCTCCCTCGCGATGGAGGAATAAGGGCTTTGAAAAGAGACCTCTCGGTTAAAAGGGTGTTCCGTGGGGCGTGGAAAGGGTCAGGGAAGGGGGTTGGAGATATAAGGGAGGGGGGTGTGACAAGGGTGGGAGTCTCGACCGAAGGTTTGGCGGGAGTGAGAGAGTAGTGTTGCCATTCTTTTTCTTTTTATTTCTTCTTATTCGTTGGGCGCCACCTATCGATTCCCCGTGAGTGCAACACGTGACTCGACGGGCGGCGGGATCCCCGCGTCTAAATCTAGGCCATTTAGCGGTGCTGCGAGGGAAGGTTTTTAAGGGTTGAGCCGTGCGATCAAACACTCCTCTTCGTGCGATGTTGCGAATGGCGATCCGCACGATATGGACTTTCAATATCGAGCCCACGGATCTTGCGTATTATTTTTCTCCATCGAGAAAAGTCGTGTGGTGCACATTGTCGGAGGTCCTGAGGTAGGATTGAGTAGAGATATGTTATTGTGATAAACAATCTCGAGCTTCAACCTCATCGTATCCTAAATGTGATGTATTTTACCTATGCCTTGATATGCTTAATGTATTTTGATGAATTGTCTATGTTCGTTTGTTCAAAATGAATAATTGACGGAGCTTTTCTCTTGCAAATGTAGTTAAATTGCAAGGTTTACCTCGAGATTGGATATACCGGGAATGAAGATTAAGATTTCCTTTCGAGGCTTACTAGTAATGAGGTTTATGCTGATATATATCCTAATAATCGCCACGTGAAATTTTGGTAAAAAAGGCCTAATTTTATATTCTGATAAAATAGCATAAATTGTCGCAAATATTTGTCTGTATTTGTATTTTCCTAGTAGTCAGGGTTTAGCGAAACCTTGAGGTGTGTTTGAAGTATTTTAAGAAGTTTGCAAAAAAAAATTATAACGTGCGATATGGATAATAATATGTAGTCGAAGGTATTGTTGTTCCTGTCGTGTGATTATATTTATAGTGTACGTGGTGTAGAATTTGTTTCGACGTATTGCATATTCAGCGAAATTTAAATCGCTTTCCGATACGGGATCACGAATATCGCTCGAAATATTGGACCCGAGGGAACTCGCATGATTCTCTTCCATTCCTTATTTTTTTCCCCCGATTTCCCTCCATTCGAACCATCCTGCAGCCCCGCCCCCCTCGGCATTTGTCTTCCGGCAAAGCGCTCGCAGATTTCCCCGAATAGATAGCTTTTCGTACTCCCTCTGTTAAACCTCCTCCCTCTCTCCCCACCTCTCTTGCGCGAGTTGGAGCCATTGTCTCGCAGTGAATCTTCCCACTCTCCTGTTTCCCCATCGCGAACTAATTTCCTCCTCTTTAACTCTTGTGTATATCTTCCCGCCAACCGTCTAGCAGTAGTCCCCACTTTTCCCGCCATTGAGTAGTAACTCCCCGTTTCCCGCCAAATCCTTCCCCATTCGACTCCTCTCTCGGTGCTGCTTGCTTTCTCTGTTTTTCTTTTCATCCCCCTCCACTCCCGGAAGCTTTTAATTAGTTGGGATGGGGCGCCACTTTTGCCTCCCTTTGCTGTGATGTCTTCGTCGAGGATGGCGCCAAGATCAACTTCCTCCCTTTCAAATCCCTTATTGAGCTGTGCTTTTTGTGTCGCTCCAACTTGGACGTAATCTTTAGATATACATGAAGGAAGGTATATTTGGATTGGATCTAAATAATGTTTATCACCTTGAGTACGTGTAATCACTCATCCGTGGGCTCGATATTGCTAAGTTTTTGCCTAAATAATAATGATTCATTGCTCGCTGTGAATCCGTGTGGCTTTCTGTGTGATGTTATTCAAAACCATGAAATCAAAATATCTTGCAATTTGTTAACTTTGTGGCAAAGTGTTTTCTATATATATATATCATCTTTTTTAAACTTTAGTCTAGGATTATTAATGTTGTTTGGAGAATAATTCGTCTGAAAAGGTGAAGGGCGGATGAAAGAAGTTCGATGTGTCTTAATATTGTGTATACAATGCAGTTATCTCTTACAATGGTGTCGTGACCAAAATTTGATTTATGTGTTCGACTCTTGTGAAAGTTATTCACTTCATCTAATTCAATATTTAAGGTCATGATCATTTGAACTTTTGTGGCTCATGCTTGTGAAGGCATCGTCTGCTGTTAGAGCTGGTATTTCTGCCATCTTGATATTCGCCCTTTTAAAGTCCTTATCAAGGGAGAATAATGGCCATCAAAAT
Organism: Ischnura elegans; assembly: GCF_921293095.1. Taxonomy (NCBI): domain Eukaryota; kingdom Metazoa; phylum Arthropoda; class Insecta; order Odonata; family Coenagrionidae; genus Ischnura; species Ischnura elegans. Next base: position 74,131,328 of record NC_060249.1, on the reverse strand, counting down.
ACAGGGTAGGTACTCGAAGGAGTATATGTCTCTCGTAGTATTTTTTTGTTTAACTTTGTTATTTCATTTGACATTCCTAGATTATAATACTTCTACCCGCCAATAACTGGGAATTCCTTGCCAAAACTAAGTTGAGCATTTTCGTTCTCCCGTGTGTTGCCTGTGTACCTCTGTGCCTCCTGTAGCACTATTACCGGTGAACTATCGTATTTCTAGTGCATGTTTTCCGCTGGTAGAGCGCCATAGTTGTAAGGATTAATTGCGTGCCTGTGGAACCACGAACAGATGCGCTTTCGTAATTGCATCGGGGGAATATATTATGCGGTTTACTAGCGATAATTGGTCAAAAATTACTCACGCTGAAAACCCAAGTAATCGTACTCTTATTCCCGCCAGTGGTCAATTAAAAGCGCATCTGTTAGCTGATAACTAATGCACGGGATCCCTTAACCTTTATGGCCGTAGGACCAGTGCTATTTGTCGGTATTTTTACGAGCTTGACTTCCGTTTGTCCTTTAATAGGTATAATGGATCAACCGGAAAACGATTCCGCCTCCCGTGAGTCTAGACTTGGTTGACACCCTCTGTGGCTATTTTTTGCTATTACTATTTGCTATTACTACGTGTTATTACTATTACATAACCTCTAAATATCTCGTGGAAATAATTTTTAATTAAAAAATATTGATTAAATAAACGCAGTGTCTCTGATTTTATAATTACTCTGTGATATAAATTATATTTATTCCGATGTCTTAAATAGTATTAATGCTTTTACCAAGTTTCTTTATAAAATCGAATTCCTGGTTGTTGTCTTACGTTTTGCCATTTATTCCTTATTGAAAAAACAGCGGAATAATTACCCCTCAGTGAATGTAGTATTTTTGCTAGCGCGCTTGAAGAGCGGAAAAATTGTCAGCGCCTTGAACAAAGTAAAAATAATTTGTTCAAGTCGGTTCGTACTTCAATATGCTACTGATTGTCCGCAGAATGTGTTTTCCCGGGAATTAGGTATAACCTTTTTATCTTTCGTGTTTCTGGTTCCTATATTGGAACTCTTAGATTATAATATTTACTCTTCTTTGCATTAGGTTTCTCAAGAAGCTACCATTGAGAGATAACAATGCTGGATGTGGCACTTGGGGCCTTGTTATTTATGGCCAACCCTTTGCCATTTTATGCGTAGCATTCTAATCGCCTCTTTTCATATTTCTTCAACCATATCAGACAGGCTCGTTGGCAGACGTACCGAAAAGGTCGATCGAGTCTGAAAATAAATATTATGCGATCGCAGGCAGTTGGTCGTCAGTGAAGAAGAAAAGCTGGTGAAATTTTGAAAACAAAGTATTTCTGGGTCATGAGTAGTTGCTAATTAATTAAGGAAGGCAGTAGTTCAAAGTGACTGTGACTTAACATATGTTGAAAATTGTCCATGGTTGAGTACATAACCCCGATTTTATAACATTGATCCATCTTACTCGGGTTTTAAAATTCCCTCTCCGCTTAGTATTCGCCCCATCTAAATCCTCCGTCTCATTCATAACTCATGTGAACATTTTCTCTCCTTGCCCACCATGTCTTTCACTTCTTCATTACTCTTCCTTGCTTCACTTCTCCTTCTCTATTCTCCTCCTCACTAACAACTCGAACGCCTACAGTCTATTTTCTTCGCCTTTCCTCCCCGTCCACGTTTCCGCACCTTGACGTGATTCACTTCTTATCAGATTCCTCGCTAGCCTTCTCTTAACCCTCTCATTTAATGGTCCTCTCATCATTAGCTTTTTTTCTATTCATGAAAGCCACCTTTGCCTACGCAGTTCCCTCTCTGATATCCTTACTATTGTGTCCATTTTTACACACACACTTTTTTTGGTCTTTTTTCGCTTTCTCGGAGCGTTAGATGTATGGAAGGAAGAGAACTGACTGGAAGCGTTCGAGATCATCATAGGAAAAGAATTATAGTCAATCTATTAGAGTTAATGTGACACCTTTGATAATTCGACCGCAAAAAACCTGTTGAATTACGGAGGAATAATATCATTATACTATCTGCCGGTAGTAACGATATAGTGGTCGATGAATGGAATGATTTCCTAAGATGCAGTCTTTGATCTGAGAAGGTTAAGCCTAAATGACTTCTCTGAAAATCACCTAAATCAAGTTATCAAGTGGCTTGTAAGGTGTAAGATAAAGCCTAAAATGTCTCTGCGTAGGAGACCTAAATCTTGTTTTTGTTGGAGATTTTCACGGTGAACATGTGAAGATATCTTCGGAATTTATTGAGGTTAACGAACCTGTCGAGGGAGGATAGAGGAGCTCTTGAAGGCGTACGCTATCAATAACTTCAGTCTCGAACGTTGGAAGTTAACACTTGATCTGAGTCTGCCCGTTGCCGTCTCCCGTGGCGCTTGAGGATGGCTCCTAGTCTGAGCGTCCGCCGCAAGTACTCTTCCCGTTTAATGAGATGCGGCGTAATGAGATTGGCGGGTGGAACTTGGTGGTGTGCGTGCTCAGCGAGTTTCGCTCCCGGAGACGTCGGGATGCCGCAAGAAAACGCAAGTTACGCCCTCGTTCGGATGCGCGGGGGCCCGCTTTGTGGAAAGTTTTCGCGGGCCTGATCTGGAGTGGTAATCTCCCAAGATCAGAAATAAAAATTCCCTTCGGGTCGACTTCACTGAGAATAGATGAGGTGAGTTGTGAACTGTGGAAAGAAACTTCTTCGGGAGGAATTGTTTTCATGGGTATACTTTGGGTGGATGTTACCTCTCGTGCTCAACTTATACAATTGGTCTTGAAAAGTTATTTCGTGTGGAAAAATGTGACCGGAGGTATTACTGGAGTTGTGTGTTTTGCAGAATCGATGTCATTTGTTAATATAGGGCCAGCGTTATGTTGCTGCTGATTGATTCACGTATTTGCTAGAATATTAAATTAATACGTTTTTATTATGAGTGAGCCTGTTACTAATAATAATTTTCTTTTTTATTTCCTTGAATGGGAAGTTGTGTTTTGTTTGTATCTGAAATACTGGGTATAATTAGGAATAATTACAAATGTCCTGATGCTTTGTCATTTAATCAAGCTAATGAATTGACAAAGAATGTTACGTGTCTCGTTAAATATTTTCCCTCATACCTACCCAGTTAATGAAGTAGTGAGAATGAAACACGTAAAATTTGATTTCATTAGTGTGATCATATTTAATAATTAGTTTTTGAAATGGTATACTAATGATTTAGTTCCAATAATATATGCGATGCTAACTTTTCTTTTTTATTATGGAACTCGTGGATACCTCCTGGTTTAATAGAGCGTACAAAATTGTGCATGAAAAAATATTTTGTGAAAGTGCAAACGAAATTTGAGGAAGGAAGAGAATAAGAACGAGGTAGTTGAGATTTGAGTATGGAATGGCGGGGGTAAGTACGATGGGCAAAGAGGAAAGCGAATGAGGAAGTGTTCAAAATGATTTATGTTGTGGGGAAAGCACTGATATTGAAGTATTTAAACTTAGAATAAGATCGTTTGAGATACGGGGAAGTGAGTTTCAGAAAACGAATTTTACATTAAAACAGGGAGGATGTATCCTGAAATTGCAAAGAAAAAAATGATATCACGTGCGCAATTTTTTAAAAGGGTTATAGTAATAAAACTTGGTATCTGACGGAAATATTTGTATTTATAGTTAATTGTAATAAAAATGGAGTCACTATATGTTTAAACATTAGGAAATAGAACAAATTTGGGCAAATTAACTAATCATTGCCTAATCTGTATGGTGAATATACTCTAATTTTGCTGTTTGACGTAGTAGAATATCGTATACACGTATTACTTCAAGGTCTCCATCTCTCTATATTTGCATCGTTGGTAGACCTGCGTTAAAGTGTCATTAACGGCATATCGTCGTGGATGCAGCCCTTTTATGCCTGCGCACTTTTCTGCGAGTCTATTTTTTCGCCGAGGTCTCCTCCCGTAATCGCACTTATGAACCCTTTCTCCTTAAGCCTAATCGCTTCGTCACTTTGCTTGCAAGGGTAGGGCCGTACGATAACCTACTTAGAAGGAACTTCCCCCGTCTTCTTTTACCCTGTTGGCATAATTCTTTTCAATACTTTACAGAAGATGCTTACAAGTGGTTACTTTTATCTTCTTACCTTCGACCGCGAAAACGATTATCCTGATTATATTTAGATTGTAGTTTCAGCTAAACTTATCGAGCTTGCGAATTTGCTTGATCGTTCGTGTCTTTATCTTTTCCATGCTTTGGTGCTGTGAATTTTTAAAGTTATGCTTTAAGAAATTTATCCAGGAACTATTTTTACTATTAGTATCATCAAAAAATGAGTTATTCGAAGTGAAATGCTGTAAAAGTATCTAATTTTAGAACTTAGTATTCCACTAAGAAGGTCCACTTGTAAGGTATCCGCTCAAGTACAGCGAAAGGTTAAAAGTAAGATTTAGAAAATTAACACTGAAATTTTGATTATGTGTTTAGTGAGATGATGCTAAGTTTAATTCACTTAAATGGTAAGGAAATATGAGAATATAATTCGGTTAAACTCAAAAGATTTTAGCCTTCTTTGATAATCCTCTTTTGTAATCTTTAGGTAATAAACGTGGTATGTATGGAGTAATTGGTTTTTAATCGGTATCGGACAACCAGAGAAATTTGTAATCCCTGTAGCAGCATATTAAATGGAGTATTTCTCCAAAAATAAATGTAGAAATTAAAAAAAAAATACAATATGAAGATATTTGGGGTAGCTTTAGGCATCTCACTTGGCGGAGCTTTATACATCTATACCCGGTACTTTAAGAACAGATACTGGTGATAGACGGATACGTTTTTTTCTGCCTTATTATTTTCGACTTCTTCGATGAGTAATAATCCATCCAATCTTGGGATCGAATTTAGTTAGATAACATTAACCGATATCACCTGATGTTGAAAATTGGTATCGGATTGCTATTAACTTAATGGCGTTGGATAGTCTTGATTTTCAATTGTCCCCCAAGAATTTTGCTGTGAATCATTTCGATTATCAGAACTTCGTAAAAAATATCGCCGACGCTTAAGAAGGTAGCTTGCCTGTATACCCTTAACGCGTAAAATTCTCACGCCCACGGAGGAAAAGGGTTTGGACTCGATAATCATTTTTATGAAAGGTATTTTACCGGTTAGAAGGTAATGTCCTATGGAGAATTTTGCGTATAATCCTGGTCTGCCTCCCTTCGTGATTTGGAATTACCTTTTTGTTTCACAATAAGGTTGTTTTTACTTTACCAATAAATCCTATTTTCTTCCTTACCCTACCTCCTTGCCTAGCATTCTTCCCTCTAACACGGATTTTAGCATCCATACCGCGCTCATTGCTCGCTCCATCGAATCCTCTGTCTCCCTTGCATCATCTAACAACTTCCGCTCCACGCCCTCTCTATCTAATCGTTCCTCATTCTCTACTTCTACCTTCTCCATTCTTCCCGATTCCCAAATCTCGAACGCCAACAGTGTCTTCTCGTCCTCTTCCCTCTGTGCCCACGTTTCCACACCGTGAAGCACTCCAGTTCAGACTCTTACCTAGGATTTATACACACTCTAACATTGCATTCCTATCGTTATATCTTTCCCATTCATGAACGCCTCCTTTGCTGACGCAAATCCTTTTCTAATATCTATTCTGCACTTTTCGCATGGGTCTGTGAAACCATCCTTCGGAATGATACCCTGAGAGATTGAGTGGCCGTCTATTATCAAAGGCCATCGGTAATCGATGATATTCTTCGATTATTCTGGCGTATTGGAATTTTTGTCCGTGTAATTGTCTTTGAGGGTCGCCCTTTCTTTGGAGTTTTTTTATTTAAGTCTTTTCATGAAGTTCATCTCCGATCTATCCCGGTTGCGGTAACTGGGTCAAGGAATTCGCGATGAGAAGGTGTGATACTTTCTGAATATCACCCTTTAATATGGATTATCACATTTAACCATTCGATCCTTCCTCTTCTTCCGTTAGGGCGTGTACTTCTGAATCTACATTCCACACCTCGTACCGCCTAAATGGGCGTTTTTCAGTATTGCTATTTTATTATATATTAGGACTTCGTAAAAAAATATCAAATTATCGTGAGTGCTTCAAGCCGCCACAGTAGGCGAGTAGCGAGAAGTGTTAGGATACCAGTCATTGACCTGTGTCGAGAGGGGATGCTGAAAACCGTGATTATAGATGGGTGTAGGGTAAGTGAGGGAGGTGGAGAAAGAGAGCAGGGATCATGGATATAATGAAGAATAGTAGACCTTATGCCAAGAAGAAGGATATTCGATGTGAGAAGGGGGATATTCCGAGGTGATACTTACATTATATTTTGCACGACTACCTAAACTGGTAGATTACCTGTTGTTCGGTAAACTTCTTAATCGTATTTGCCGCCGAGTGGTGCATTCCGTTTTTCGCTTGTTTTTTGATGTGTGTTCGCCGTAAGAGGGCAAGGAGTTTTTTTTTGATACTCCAGACGAAGAGATAGTTGTTGGTAAGGACGTGTGTACTTCGGACATCCAGGAGAACCTGCCCCAGAGACATCGCGCCAGCTCGCCATGGCATTGACGCCTCCGAATTATTTTTTGTAAGTACCATTCGGCGGCATTCAGTTTTCATGTACAGCCCACTTTTTCGCCTTTTGAGTGTTAAAAACCTGTCATATTATACAATTTGTTGCAATGTAACATAAGTTTAATTTCATACGTCACTGCTTAACAACATAATATGAGAGAATGTGGTATCAAATATGATAATATCGAGGTATTTGTTGAGTATGTGGTCCGGAGTAGTTGGAGAATTTTGACCGGTGTATTACGCGCACTATTCTATTTTCCTGCTCGAATATTTCAGCGATTTCGGAGTGCGTTTCCATTATGAGATATGTGAGGTGATGCCTCGGTTCTTTCATTTAGACCTCATTCGGTATGCAAGTCTCGCGCGTCGTGTGCTTCCTAAAATGAAAAAAATTGAAACGGACGCCTCATTTCCTTTTTTCCAACTCTTTGTGGTCCCGAATTCTGCCCGGCACATTCGTGCTCTACCCATGCCAACCCGACTTCTTTCTCTCTTCTGTTTTATCTCCTGCACTGGTCATCAGCTTCATTTTTGCCGAATTTCCTCCAGAAATGGTCGTGTTGGATTGCGACGTAATAGCTCCACTCCTCTATCTTCATGACCTTAATATTCATCTAGCAAGGCTCCTGGTTTTCCATGTACGACTTAAATAAAAAAAATTCAAAAGTTAAAATGTATTAATTTGAAGCACCCGGCATAGATTTAGGACATCCCAGGATTGAATACTTCATCGATGATTGCTGCTTTTGATCGTTGTCAACTGACCGTGGTCTTCGATAGATATCGATTGTTGTGGATTATGGAGGGCTGTTTGTGGTTGAATCAAGGGTGGATTCAGGATTTTTTTTTCTGGCACTAGGGTAAATGCAGGCCAATGGTATTCTAATATTTGGGATTAAAAACTTAAAGTAACAATTACTATACGTAATATACACTTAATTTTAATATACAAGTTATTTATAAATATCTAGATATTTATAGCTTTTATATTAAAATGTAAAATATATTGATATTTGTATTAAAAATATTGTGTATTTTTTAATCGTCTGGGGGGGCACGTGCCCCCATCTCCCCCCTTAAATCCGCCTTTGGGATGATTGCTCTCAGTTTACATCGGTAGACAATATTTTTTAATTGTTGTTAATTGTGTGCCCTTGATACTGATTTTTTGTTATTCCCGTCGCTAATGTCTGTGGGTAGGAGTGCATGTAGCGTAGATTTTTACTGTAGTCCCCTTGTCAACCAAGGTGTTGCCTGTCCTATTTTTTTCCTCCTCCGAGCAGTTTATTATCCAGTCTGTTATGGTGGAAGTCTTCGCTGTCAAAGCTGCCGTAACTATCCCTTAATAGTCACGTCAATACTGCAGCGCTACGTTGAGACCGGAATTCGATGGGCGGACAAGTCATTGTGTGGATTTGATTAATCTTTATAAAATTAATCTTAAAAATCGAAATCACAGACTTGCTTCAAATGGGTAAAATTTAAAAACCATCAACTAAGAAAATAATATAACCAACTACACTGTTAGCTCTAAACTATTTCCTGCTGTGTGTATTAACTCATGAATTGAAACGAAATCAGATAATTTTTTTCCTAACATTAAGTTTTTAAACGCTGTAAAACTGTTTGTTTTCCATAGAAGATTACGCATCGAAGGTTTCCATTCCGTGGATGAAAGGTTTGAACAAATGTTTCGGATGTTGCTATTGACTGGAGAAGACGGTTCGACTGCACCTTCCGCATCTTCATATTACAAGTTCTACGTGATCAATTGATATTGCCTTAGGTGAATATTATGAGCAAACGAATGTAATTAGAGTAAAATGATTTTAAAGCTGATATGTGTGTGTGTGTGATAGCAAAAGCTGATTGTGAACGAATATTTTTATATGAACGTCAGTAGAGTACAAACAAATGTTTTCAGTTGAGCGCAAAAAGTTTTTTTATGGGAGCGACATATGTCCGTTATTTTTCAAGGTGATATTATCAAAATTTTATCCAATTACTCTTTAATTGTGATTAAAAATTAATTTTGATTAAAACAAATTAAATATTATTGGATGTAATGTAAACAAAATGTATTGAGTTTTGAGTGTGTTAAATCAGTTTTCAGCATCCATTACATTGCCGCATAAGATTGACTGATAACAAAATACTGCCACCAAGTGGCTTGTCAGCTTTAGATAAATTTTGATTTGCATGGTAGGTATAGAGGAGATTATCGCAATCGGTGCGTGACTGAAGTTAGTTTTCACTTTATTTTTTGGTGAAAAATGAGAAATAAATTGCTGTAACTTATTTAAAGTAGATTATTAGATAGCCTTTTAATCCCGATGAGAAGTTAAGCTTCGATTAGGATCCTATATATATTCTTTGAGGGAATATACAGGTAAAAGAAAATCTTTTTACTGCCTCCTATCTCCCGAAATAACCTTTCCCAAACTATAAAATTGGATAGATGTCGTGGAGCAGAATATTTTTATCACCCATGCTATGAATCAGTAGCTTGTTTTTATTCACCGTTCCCATGCTTTTTTCTTTACGTCTTCTTCCCCCAGAATCGGGAATTCCGGCAGCCGACACATTTCAAATCTGAATTCAACTCATCGAGACGTCTTTCCGGATTAAAGCGCGTCAACAACTCGATCTCTTCTTCCATTTGAAATTTCCGGCTCCTGCGCTCCAGTGTGGAATGAAAGGCTCTAAAACGCCGGCCGTGGGGAGGTGAGATGCTTCCCCGAAAGAGGCGGAGAAAATTTCATTCCGGGACACGAATGTATTCTCATTTTACCCGGGAAAGGTTTCCGATCCACCGCTCTTAATCCTTCTGCTCTTCGTTCGTGTCCATGCTTTAGAGCGTCCGCGGGTAGGTGTGCGTTCGGTAAAATCTCGATCATCAATGGCTTTTTAAAAAATTCTATTGCATTGAAACGTTTCCTTTCCCTGCATGCCCTTATAATTTTTTTTCATCCGTTTTCATCTCTTTCGCCCAAATGATTTATTTTGCTCTCTTGTAACTTTTGGTCCACTCATACGTCAGGCGAGGAACGAATGTAATTTCGGAGGGGGGACAGCCCGCCCCCTCCCAAATGAGGAAAATGTTTTGCGTCTACTGCCCGCCGTCTGGATATATTTTATTACTTCCTATCCATGCAGTAATGCTATCGTACTTCCTTATTTTTAAAATACATTTCGCATTTATTTTCCATGCATATAAAATATCATGGAGTGTACTTAAAAATACCTCCAATTAGATTAACCTTACGTTGGTATTTCAACAATGGGATATAAACTTTATGCGCTACTGTCTCAGGCTCACTTATGTATGTTTCCATTACTTAGTTGCCTCGGCTGTCTGAGTTCTATTATAAATTAATCGGTTAGATTTTCCCAAAAAAGTAGCAGTTGTATATATTTATCTTTGAGGGCGCTGGCTGTGTGTGTTGGCCTATTACGATTTTTTATTTAACTATTAGAAAGATTTTGTGCTTTCGTTGTTCTGGGTTAGTGAATTAGGTTTTCCGTTACCCATGATTTTTAATCCTGAAGACCCAGCGAATTTTTTAAAACTATAATTTGACAGTGCTCGTTTTCATTGTATTTTACTGATTAGTCGGATGTAATGTAAACACTTGGTGCGTAATATACGATTACGATACGATAAGTTGGTGTTTCTATTGCAGCAATTGACGCTTTCAGTTGAAGAGTCTGTTCCTCTTCAACGTACCCGAATTTGAAAGCGATGGCATTTCGTAATAGGGTCTACTCCCTCTTGCTCCGAAAGATGTGTTCGAAGGTTTTGAATATTCATGACTCGGCAGTCATGCTCTCCTGTAACAGCTAGAATGCAAGTGGTAACTACTTGTAACTGAGAAAGGCTACTTGCCTTATCGTGCCGTATTTTTTTCTCATTTTTACGAGCTTTCAAGGAGCGCTAGGAGTGGTTTTAATTTGTTTCGTCTAAGGATAACATGGGTCAGGAGCTCCGCATCTTCCTGTTACAGTGTTTTTGATAATATCTACATTCTGAAGTTCACTTAGCTTGGAAATATTTGGACCTATGTCAAAAATGATTGATGTGAATTCATAATTTTTTTGGATGATTTAAAATCAGATATCTGGTCGTATCTTATGAATTTTCTACCCGTAGACCGTATTTGCTACTGTAGAAGCTTCTTCTTCTAATTTGCGGAATGCAGAATAAATTTCTCCTAGTAACGCTATTAGTACACTTTGTGCTAAAACTTACTTTAAGGAGTGTTTTCCTCATTTTTCATCCGTGACACTGAACTCTGGCAGTTTTTATTATTATAGCTAATCAGCATAGCAAAGGTAATTTTTACGAAACTTAGTTAAAGAGACCTTTCGTGACCTTCGTTCCTCCTGACGGAAACGACAAATAAATGAGGGAAAGCACACAACATGGTATTTGTTCTTATCTTTCAGATCTAGGAAAAATATAATGGGTCTCCTAAATCGAAAACGCTCCATCTTATTTTATGCCAGCTTTATTATTGCCTTTTATTTAGAATTTTTCAGATTTGACCTTCTTTTATTGCTTATTTTTCTGTCTCAGTGTGGAGTGAAATTCCTCTCTGGAATTCCGACATTTAGTTGGATCTTGTTTTGTCACATATTCAGCTATATGCGACCCGATATTAAAAAATATTCATGAATTAGAAATACCCTCAGCGTCTCGGCGTGGCATAGAACTAGAAAGTAAAAAGCTCGAAATTTAATCTGCGAAGCCGAATTCTGAAATGACGGAATTTGCTCTCGAAAATTTTAGAAGCCTACGTAGGTATGCTTTGGTGCTTCTACCTACGGATCTGTATGTGGATTTAATTAATCTCTAGCGCTATTTTCATATTTCTGGTGCCCTTCCTTTTATTTTGTCCGGAATGACGGGAATTGAAACTCGGCTTTGCATTTTAGACGTGGCTCTTTTGTTCTCGTCCACTCTATTTCGTCCTCGACGACGTGGTGTGGCCTCGGCTTTGACTAGACTGCTCCAGTCTCCGCCATTTTGGTTCTTCTGAGGGAACGCATTTCGGATGCGCTGCCGGTACCGTGCATTTAAATGGCCCTTTGACCGCGCTAATTATAAGGCCTTCTGCCCGTCACGTCGTGACTTTTAATTAAGGTGCTTATTAACGGGGTGGGCTCCTAGTCGGAGGAAACTTCGCGTAATGCACTTTTGTTTCGTCTTTGTAATTAGTAAGCGAGAGAGTCCCTAAATTGAACGTAATACTTTGAAGCGAGTGGAAGTTCCCCCACGGCTCGAGATGTAAGGAAGCCGGGATGTCTGGTCCCCAATAAAAGTTCGACGATTCCTCGTTTCTATGCAATCTATTTCCCCGGTGAGAATCCTATTTTTGCTCGTGGGAATTTTATTTTAAGGAATACTTGATGTTTCGAGATAGCTTGACATTTTAATGATGGAGGAGCTGACTTCATTTCGCTTGCGTAATCGCGTTAAGGCGTGAAGTGATTTAAAAATCTGAGAGGTTTTTAACTTCGTGTATTTTATGTTTTTTTTTTCTACTGATCAACTCTCTAAGTTTCCCTATGATTGAAATGGCATGACTTCAGTTTAAGTTGTTGGTCGTGTCGAAGGCAGTGTTAATTTGACTCGTTTAATTATGGAAGTCAGGATTTGTGCCAAATGCTGTTGTGTTATAACTTTGCAAATTTAAATGCACTCACCTTGTTTCTGCGTATTATCTATGTAAGAATACACTCTGAATTTTCGGCTGGCTTTCTTCACGTATAATAAGTGTTATTTTAACCGTGTTGAAGTAATTGCGGTCTGGAAAAAATTTCTCTAATTCCTTTTATTTTTAATATTTCTACATTTCCTGAAATTGGCCAAAAATCCCCTACTCTTATCGCCTTTCGTGTTAGAAAGACTGAAAACGGTGTTTACCTCTGAGAAATAATTAAATACGAATTCATTCAAATTTTATTCGAAAATAAATTTGTATGAGTGATGAGCTTACAAATGCAATTTAGAATTTTTATGAAGCCTACTGGCCGCCGTATCTCATTTTTTGTAATAACTGTCTCTTATGTGTGACCACGGACGCGCTTGTACTAATAAAACCTTGCCATAGCTAGTTTAGGTATGATCATACAAAAGTATGTGTAACGACCACTTTTTCACCATGCTGTATCGTGCATGGTAATAAGAGATAAGGCACGTGAACATAGTTTTAGGTGAGGTGAAAGGATGGAGAGAGACACTTCTGAAATGTTTTTGAGTTTTACGGAGGTAGACGAGATATATTACTATGCCTTCACGGAATAGAACGAGGTCGCCATCCTATCTTAATGCTTCCCATCTTAGCAAGGCATCAGTGGGACGAATGATAGCGGTCGTGCAAATTTGTTCTTCTCGGCTCTTCGTCCGCTGTGACGCTTTTTCTCCCTCAGTCTGTGGATGTCGCACGAGTGGCCTAGACTTATCGCGAAATAGTTTAGAGAAAATAAGCGCGTTGTGGATTCAACTCCCATTTCCCACACGTGTGAATTACCTTGGTGAGAATGCGTTAGGTTTCGTGAAGCGAGGCTCAAAAGGTAGGAGAAGGCGTTACGGTCTGCCGGGATCTTCTCTTCCTACCTTGCCGGTTTCTGCACACTAGACCTTGGGACAAAAGTTCTTCCCCGAGTGCTTAAATGCTGCGGCATTTAGCCGAGTGTATCTGAGGATTTGATAAATGGTTTTCCACCTTTTTTATTTCGCACGTGTCTTTATTTTCTTTCGTGGATTAATCTCTTCTTGAGAACTTTCTTTTTTGTGCGGGTCGTTTTAAGCGGAAAAGTAGGCTAGAAGATTAAAAAAAAGAAAACGGAAGATAGCGCTCGATGAGTGGGGACCGTCTTTAGAGCTTCCTGGACCAATTAGGAGGACTCACCATTTTCGTCTGCTGGTAACGGCAGTTGTTCCCGAGACACACGCGTGTGTGTGTTGGTACGGGTTTGTGCAGTTATTCCAGTGCACCACTCCTAGCCTTGGCTTTGGGCCCTGACCAAACCTATGTGTGCGGAGAGACTTTAAGTCTTGCCCCGCCCCTTCCCTCTTCCCACCCATTTCGCTTTGTCTTCCTTTTTCTTGGCTTCGGAAGTGCTTTTTAATGCGAGTGCGGGAGGGATGGCTGCTACGGAGGAATGGGAGGAGTCCTCTCGAGGCTCTAAAAGAGGAAGAGAAATTACTTCTTACTCGAGAAAATGGCTCTACTTCTCTCCTGCCCACATTCGTTTCCTTTGCCGTCTGTATGACTGGCCCCGCGTCGCGTCGTGTTCATAGGTGAATATAAGGTACTTCAGATTCGAAAGGTCTCGAAATATGTAAATACTGGGAGAAATGCTCCGACAGAAAAGACCTAATTTTAACACATAACTGATGATTCCAGGCTTAACTGTGTGAAAGCGTTCCGTTTTTTTTTTAATGAAATAGTAACCCTTTTAAGGTTCACTAGTATATTTGAAAAAGAAGAGGACTACAAAAGAAGAAGAGAAGAAGACTAACATTAAAGTGGGAAACATAAACTGGTAGAGGTGAAATTATTCGATGTTATTAGGGAAGTAGAATAGCTAGTGGGGGGGAAAAGCAAGAAATAAATTATCAGAAGAATAACCCAATCAAAGAGAGCATTCCACCAAAAGATAAATCTACTTACAGCAGGAAATTTAAACATAAGGAAATAATTTATCAGATCATGGATTTGGAGTATGCTTCTCTACGAAAGCGAGGCATTGAAAATGATGATGGAAACCAAGAAATCAAGGGTAGAGGCCTTCGAAATATGGTGCTATAGAATTATGATGAGGATCAAATGGATCGGCCGAGTTAGTAATTAGCAAGTCCTAAGAATAGAAGTAAAGAAGAAGAGAAATGTAACATAACGCTGGCCTCGCCATTTTTTCTTTTGCCACCTCATGGTTTATAATAGCAATAAGGGACCCACCATATTGTGAATTTTGAGAGTAAACAATAGAGCTGAGGAGTGGAAGCCGAGCGCGAGAGGCATTGTAGATCAAACCGTCGGAGTGTACGGCCGTGCTAAAAGACAGCACGCCAGTTTTGGTAGAGGGAAGTTCCAGAGTGTGGCATCGTGCTAGACATAGCCCAAGTAGAAAAGGATAATTGACAAAGTAGCTGGAATTAACCCTTTCTAACTCAGACCTCATTTTGGGAGAAATCAAATTTTAAAAATTTACATTTTGAAAACTTGAAAATTTTGCACTTATTCATAATTAACGTGGCAGATAAATATTTCTGCATTAAGGTTTACACCACAAAATAATGCGTAGTATAGATACTTCTTAAATAGAGCTGAAAATTTATAGATTTTTGGTGTTGCTTAGATGCAATATTGGGTTATAATTGGTTAAGGAGAGGAACTGGAGATTTTACAACAGGGCGATACCCAAAAAGCTGAGGGCCCGCCAAGGACGAGAACCACCCAGGCTGATAGGATTTTCCAGACCACAGAGGGACAAACCAACCTGTGTCGTCGAATAATTGTATTGTAACAATAAAATTTTATTCTCATATAAGATACAAAAAGCCATAAGGCAATAGGTTTTATTTGGCCAAGAATTAGGTTTGTGAATGTTATCCCTTTGTATCAAGTAATTGGGTTTTGTGAAAAGTTTAAGTGATGAAGTGTGGTAAATAATTAGACAATATATTTATAAGAAGGAATAATTATTCATATACCAAATTTATGTCTAAATTATAATATACAGTGGGTCATGACCTAAGGGTTTAAGGAATTATTTTGATTATTTAAATTGTCTGTAAGTTGAATATTTCATTTAGTCAAGTAAATTGCAAACTTATCTCTGAACCTGCAATGTTTCATGAACTTTCTTTTCTGATGAGAATTTTACATGGTCCAGATGTGGCAATAATGTGGCTTGCTTTTGTATTGCAAGCGCTCAATAATTTTACTGGAGTGTTTAAAATAATTTCGAGATCCTGTTTAGTCTTTTTTAAACGATTGAACTTAAATCTTCCTCCTCATAAAAAACTTTTTCACTCGATCTGAGTCGGCAATAAAATTCTTTTATAAAATTTCCGTGCAGCCGTACACTAGTGGCATTAATTTTTAAGGGGCCAGAGAAATATTTTTCCCAAATTCCTCTAAATCCTGAACAGTCTAGGAGGTACTTAAAATTTTCGTGTTCTTTGGCATTCTCAGCAGAAAAATTGGAGGAAAGAGAATTGTCTTCACCGTCAATGAGGTCTCGCATTCTCGATTGTAAGTCTCGATTGTAAGTATTACTCCATCGTTGAAATGACCATGTTTGATTTAAGATACCGAAAAATAGGTTTAGAGGTCATAAATTCGGTTCTTTCGGAATAAATGTAGCAGAAAAATTACAATTTCAGATTTTTCCATGGATTAAATTGTGAACTACCACATAAAACAACGATATAATCGGATAAGTCAGCTCTTGAGGATGTAGGTCATAGAAACTAAGTGAATACTATTTTCATGGAAATTTCAAAATATGCTCTCCTATTCGAACGTCATCGACTAACGGCTATAAAAATAGACTTTTTTGTATGTTTTCTAGAAATTGCTTTTGACAAGTCCTTTTTTATACGACATTTTAAGAAGATAATTTCAAGGTTTAAAGGCGAAATAAATTTGGATTCATCCTGGAGTTTATCTCGTTTTGCCATGAACTAATATAATTTTCTTTTTATTTTAAGATTGATGGCACAAGTAAAACTTCGTCTCTAAAATCGTAATTACACTATTTTTTTTTAATTTTAGCATGTGATTGCGGTAGTTGAAGTCACATTACGTCATTTGCGTGAATATGGTGCTTCTGTCGACACAAATAGCTGGAGATAGTGCGAAGTTAAAAATATGAGGACTGAACTATCTGCATTATGTTCTACAACATTTTGCTTTTTAACATCAGGTAATGACGTCTATAAAGTCATAACGTTTTTAATCGCACATACGATTAGTATTTTTAATGAATCGCCAAGGTGCGAACCAAACTCCTTAAGTTCTACTATATACGTTACTAATTTTTTGAAGTGGCTGGGGAAATTTGTTCCCAACGCTTGGAAACTCGTGGAAACATTCAAGGAATAAAAAAATCCAGATTCTGTTGCATCCCTGGAAAAGGGATGACGAATATCTTCCTACTCCTGACTATGCCTCCCCCGCAACTCCTTCAATGGTCGTATACTATTCCTTCTCCCCTTTTAGAAGTGACACTCCCGCCTCCGGTGTGACTGGCTCCATTTCGTCTCAGGATGTTGTTTCCCCGGTGGAATGGTGAAGGGGATCCGGAGCACTTTGAAGTTTCCTTGTCCGTCTTCTTCCCGTCTCAGATCACGTTCTTGCCTGTGGAAGTCCTTCAGAGGTGTCAACCCTTGAGGATTGGTCCACTTCTTTTTTTATTATTTAGACCTAGAGAGCCTTTCGAGAATTTCGGTCGGTATCCTCCGTGTATCCGTGATATCGAATGGATAAAAAAAGGAATCTTTCGTAAATTTAATATTCTTGGTCAGTGTATCGGAAGAGGTAATTCTTGGTTTGGGTAAAGGATGGGGATAAGTTACAGGAATTTCTCATATAAGTCTCCAATATCCAGTTCAAGAATAGTGGAATGCAGTTCTTATGGTGTAGAGAGGCACTGTTGTAGGACCGTAAAGCCTTGAGTCTTAATAATGGTAAAGATTCTGAACATTCCCAATCGGACTACTCAATTTTTTACTGTGGAATGAGCTCTACACTTTCCAATAAAGGGGCGAACCTTAGGGTGGGAACCTCTTGAAAAATACACGCGAATAAAAAATTACCTAATTGCAAATCTGTCTTAGTTAACTAGTGTTATGATTCATTTTACCTTCTTTCATCAATGAAATCCTCGTGAAATCCTTGTGAAATCCTTCCTTAACCATAGGAAATCGCATCTTGGTGTGGGTTATTTCAAATTCCATTGAATGAAGCGTCAGCAGAAGAGTGAAATGGACAAAATCGGCGTACTTAAAACTCCATTTCCACCTTATCATGCACATCGGATTTTTATTACGCGAATTTACTTGATCACTCGTCTTACTCTCTCTTTTTTACTGACATAATAAGGTGCAATTTTCCACAAAATAAATTTTAATTTCCCTGGTTGTCAACACAGCAACTTCATTTCGGAGATCATTCAGAATATTTGTGCATTGAAACCCGGTAGGATTTAAATTAATTTTGTGGAAAATAGCACCTTATCATTTCAATTATGACAAATTTTATTTTATGTCTCTGGAGTCTTCGGCTTTTATCTCCTTATTCCTTCTTACTCTCAACCTCGCATCATTCAGCATACCCCTATCGTGGCTCAGTCCTTATAAAATTTTATGACCGCTGAAAAGGTTGCCTCAAATAGAGTCGTACGTCAGGCTGGGAGAGTGAGGAGACCGTTGAAGTCGAATACATTTTTCCCAGTACTACATGCGATGTGAGCTAAAAATATTTTCAAGAATTTGGTGGAGTTTGAAACTCAGTCCTTACTTGTAAGGCGTACTTTTTCGGAACAAGTTTACTTTCCACCGCAGTATGATGCTATTTCATTTTATGCATTGCGTGGCTCAATGTGAATCTCACGACTTGTCTCGCCGCTCGAGGAAAACCTACTCGGATAAGACGAGGGTTTTACCTCATAGCGGTGAATATACAATTTCTCCGGTACGGAAGCCGTGAGTGTGTATATCATGTATTTTATTTTTTTCTATATTCTATTTTCAGGATCATCTTGGTGAGTTCATAAAGGAGGAGCCCTGCCCTTAGCTGCTAGCCTTCTGCCGCAGACTTTAGTGGCCCGAGCATCTCCTGCTGTCGGGTTTCGGGTTAGGGGAGTGGAAAGGAGTAAAAAGGGTAAGCGAGCTGCGTTCTGTTCCATCTCCGTTTCCTCGATCGATGAGGACGTATCCACGCTTATCCTTCTGTCTCTCTCTCTCCTCTTCCTTTAAAGCCTCTCTCGGTTATCTTGATCCTCGAGTCGAGGATGCTAGTCAGTGGAACTGGACCGAGACCGCTAATCCCTTTGCTCTACCCCAGAATTAGGTTGAAATTAAATAGGATAACAGTTAAACCTACGTGGATTATCCGTAGTAGTCAGTATCTTAATCATAGCATGTTATAATGTATCAGTAGCTAGGATGTGTATACGGAGAAGTATTTTCATTCAGAATGATTTTTTATGATAATTTGTCTCTAGTTATTATCCTGTCCTAAGAACACTGCCTATGTAGTTGGGCCGAATTGATTTTTTCCCATGGTGTACTCAAACTACGGTATTTCAGCTAAAGTAGTAAGAGAAACTGTTTTTATCCTGTTTCAAGTAACTAGTATTCTCTTTCAATGAACCTAGTACCCATTTATGCACTTTATATAATTTATTGGGAAAATTAAGTATTTGAATTTAGAAAGATGTTATAAATTATGAATGTTTGCCTTCTTTAAGGATATTTGCCTAGGAGTAAGTATCCCGAATGGTTAATAAATTTATTTTTTTTCCATTGAAACAAATGGCTTTTTAGATATTTATTTAAGGTCCTGTTAAGTACAAAATGTAAGAACCAATGGTTTGAGGAAAAATCTACGTGAAAATGTTTAGGAGACCAACGATGTGATCTCGGCCATTATTATGCTACCGTAATATGGAAATTAATTCTTTTATCTAGCGTGCATAGAATTTTCCACTGAAATAGTAAGTATAGTGACCTTCAATGTTTGAATAGGTCTGCATCGTTTGCATGTGATAAATAATATTTCTTCCTTCTGTATATACACATGTGCATATGGCAACCAATTTTTTTTGCCAACGGAGTATGCAATGACTTCCAGAGCCCTCGAGGAACTTGTATAAGTGCTCCTCGCAGTATTTGCATTTTCTAACCGCGTCATTATACAATATTTCCTTACATCTGTCTCTCCCCTTGTTGATTTCGTTGGCTCCGGGCACGGCAATTGTTGGCAGGCCCTCGTAGCCTCAAATATTTTAAGAAAATTACTTTCGTCAATATCGTCAATTGTTGCAGGGAAACGAGGTAATAGCTGCAAATCGTTCGTATTCGGTAAATTTTTACCATGACAGTTTTCGTTTCAGCATTTAGTTATCGTGTTTGTTAAAAATTTTTGGAAATACTGCTGCTTATCAAAATTTCAGTTAATTCCATTAGTATTTATGGGATACACAAGTACATCTAAATTAAAGTGTACCATTATAAAGTTATAGCTGTGACTGATAGGATCAGATATTACGTTAGCGTGATTAATTGTATGAGGTACATAATTTGAAGTCTTATTTTGTTATAGTTGATTTTGACAGCGTTTTCAAATTTATTGTTACGCAATAAAATATTTTAATCTAACATAAGCATAATCAGCCCCTCTTCGTAAATTACGCCAATACAAAATTAATAAAATTAAAATACTCATCGATGAATATATTTTCATGCAATATTGTATGCTTAAGGAATATATATGACGTTTGCATAATCATTATTACTACATATCATCCAAGTTGATGTGTCGCAATCGGTTATAATCCCTCTCCCGATGAGTGCAAAATGTTTCCTTATGTCAGAGATGGGTTTTGAAGGGTAGGCTGAAGGAGTGAGGTGGTGGTTAGACGTGGGGGAAGAAAAGCGGGTCATTGCCACTTAAACCCACCAAAGTGGATTTCATTCCTTCTCCCACTTTTCCATCTCATCCTTTCTCATCTCTCGAGGTTTTTCTCCTCGTCTTCCTTTCGCTTTCCTCTTCCTCCTTGGATGATAATCAGCGTGGGTGTCAGGAGGGCACTCCCTCCGCGAAATGTTTGCGATTTCTTCTTTCTCGAGTCTTGTTGTTTCAACCTCCCCTCCCTCTCTTTCACTCCGATTCGTTCCGCGGGCGGCGAGAATGGGAATTTTTCGGGGCCTGAGGAAGAAGTTTTCCTCCTGCCAAGTGTCTTTTGAGTGTGTTGTGTGCTGCGCGTGGAAAAGGAGTTTGGTAGGTTTTTTCGTGAGTATAAGGGCTGCGTATCTTTTTCAGTTTCGTTTGTTTTTTTTTCGCGTAATTTTTTTTTACCGTGCGTCGATCGATGGTATACATATATGTAGATATACATATGTACATATATGTATATATGTATATCTACATAACGTTCTTAAAGCTACCTCTATCATTAAATTATGAATTGTTGTAGGTTTCTGCTTATGCAGTGACTTATATCGGAATGCAAACATTATTATTACATGTAATGTATTTAGGGTTACTGGGTGGGTCATACCTGGGTGCAATTATCTTTCAAAATCAATATCTTGGACTGAATTAAATACTTAGGTTGTTTTTCCTGGTTTATCATTGCTGCGTATCTTTTCGAGTTTACTTGTTTTAGTCACGGAATTATTTTTTATCTTGTATTGGTATATCGAAGAAATATCCAGGTGCCATATAAATGTTTGAGTTGTTGTTTTCTACTTAAAAATTCATGCATTGACCGATTTCGATATTACAACTCCGTCATTAGAGAGGAATATTTTCGAGAATACGGTGGGCAGATTTTTCCTTTTGCGGTGATATTTCAAAATCGAATTGTCGCAGTATTTTAAAATGCTGATAAATTATAGTAAGCTCTGTACCGTTCATCTATGATGCGATTTTTTTTATAAATTGTACCAACTTCGCTTACAACCATGTGATATTGGGCAAAGATTGATCATGAGCAATGGTCCATCTTTCAGCAGACTAGATTAGCTACCCCTCTATGTAAGTAAAAAAAAAACAGAAATAAAAACCTGAACTTTTTGCCAATGTGAGCCATGTGAAAAAAAACATTAGCTCGTAAAATATTTTGAAAAATCACTAATAGCAGCAAAGCAATGATCAATATCTTCTAAGGAACGAGAAAAACACGTAGTACAGGTAAGCATAAGGAATGGAAATTTATGTAGTTCAATCAACCTCATCACGTGAAAACCGACAGCAGAAATCTCTGAAATTGTGCTCGGGACAGTAATTCATGCCATTTTTATCGCTAATTTTATTATTATCATTTATGTGTATGTTGAAACCAACGATGAAATATCAGTTTGTGAACATTTGTATGCATGTATCGCATTATGTACCATCTTTCCACCGCGCTAACGATAGTTCTCATATGCGCGTACGAATCTTGTGTTGGCGATGGGAATAGAAGGACTCATCTTAGTTTGGCAGTGTCATCTGCTTTTCTATTACCTTGGAGCACGCTTTTAATGTTAATTCTTGATTGGAAAACGGAAATTACACCTTAAATACAAACGTGAGGGTTTACGAATAACATGTTTAGTGCTGGGCCAGTCAATATTCTGCTCGAGGAAATTAAATAAGCTTGTGTATAGGATTTTTTCTGAACGAAGAATGTGATTAGCGGCATTATTTTAATGAGAAAAATAAGCGCAGTCATTAATTGAATTAGCGTTTGAATACGAGGATGCTTCTGGTAATTTCATTTTTTATTTCATGCCGTACTGAGAACAATAAAACTTGATATGCTTTTATAAATAATTAAATATTTGCAAATAATTTTATACTAATTAGTCGAGTTGTCATCAGAATATATTCATCGTAAATCACTGCAAAATATTCCGATGTATGTCCTTTGTTCCTCCATTTCATTACGCCGGATAATCTATTTATAATTGCCTAATTTTTTCATCTCCCAGCAATGGCAAATTATTTCGGCCATCTCGTTATGAATTTATCTACCTATTTATCTATTTATCATCGCTATCTAATTATCATGAAGTTTGCATTGATTCTTAAGAAGCAATATGTAATTCTGAAGATTATTTTTCGGTTTTTGTTGGAATTACAGGAAGGAAAATAAATTACGGTACCACAAATATGTAAGAATTTTAATATTTGTGGCTCCGTCACGCATTACTTTGACGTCCATAGACTGTATATGATTGTTTTCTAGTAAATAAACTTACAAGGGAGTATATACGAGACGTGTTTTTAAAGTAAGTACCGTTTTGACATAAAAAAACAACAAGTAATTTTTTTCAAAAATAATTTATTCACTTGAAAGGCCATACTTTACTCTACTTTTGGGAATTATGTAGAAATGTAAAGTATGGCCTTTCAAGTGAATAAATTATTTTTGAAAAAAATTTACTTATTTTTTTATGTCAAAACTTAATTAATACTTAATTTAAAACATGCCTCGTAGTATACTCACTCTATGACTGTATTCTGTAGACTGGGACTAATTCGTGTTCTCATTCTTCGTGCTCATTACCCGTGATGGTAAAATGGACCTAAGTGCCGATACAGTGAAGTACCGACGCGACGTGCCG
The DNA here is from genome assembly GCF_921293095.1 of Ischnura elegans. NCBI lineage: Eukaryota > Metazoa > Arthropoda > Insecta > Odonata > Coenagrionidae > Ischnura > Ischnura elegans. Next base: position 74,108,366 of record NC_060249.1, on the reverse strand, counting down.
CCTCACCTATGGATGTTTTATATATTTCGTACCTATGATAAACAGTAATGAAGCGCTTTTGGTAAGTCTGCTGTATCCTCGATGTCTCTAGGTGTTTGTGTGTGGAATATCCAATTCATGATTTCGGTCGTTGAAAATTTGCCGTTCTAATATATGAGGCCGTCATGCTGTCCAGATTGATGAACCTTCAGTACTATTGTACGTAAGAGAGGTGTGTTTCTTTTTCGCGTGAGCGCTTTGGAAAATATTTGGGCGGAAAGCACAGGAAAGGACTCGTTTCCTCGTGATTCATGCGCTGAAAGCAATACATCAAGGATTAAAGCGAAGGTTTTCACTTCTTTCTCGGGGTCTTATCCATTCATCTCACGAAACTTGGAGAATTTCCCATTCCTTTCATTGCTTGAAAGATAGCGCGACCTTGGGTGAAATTATAAATTTTTTCGTCCTCGAAAAGGTATTCCCTGGGAGCACAATCTTTTTTAATAAAATTTCAAACGATAAAGGGGTAACGTTTTGGCCTGAAAACCTCTGAAGGAAAAAAAAACATTTTTCTTTTGGCTGAGATTACGCGCGAGTTGTATCAGACAAAGAGAGGAAAATGCTCATTCCATTTTCTGTGGAAACGTAGATGGAAATTTGATGCACCTGATAATAAGAGACATACCGTTGATCTTGTGATCTTTCTCGGTGGAATTCTGATTCGAGGATGCATTTCTCAGACATTTTTACTACGCTGGTAGTTTGTAGTATAGAAGAACCGTATTTATTTTCGCACATCTCAACTCCAATGGTGTATATTGTTTCCCTTCTCGTTTTTAATTAAAATATACGTCTTAAAAATACCCAAATCCGTTATTATGGCGTTCTGGGTTTTCCCCGTGCGAGATGGATGTCAGTTTTAAGGGCTTCTTCTTCACTTAATTCAGGGACCAAATTCTTCTCTTAATTTAGGAACCAAATTCTTCTCTTAATTTGGGAGCTATATCCCAAATAATTCCTATTATTATTATTTTTTGTACCTCATTGGAGTAAGTGAAATTGTAAAGAAACGGGCATTGCTTTTTTTCTTCGAGACGCTTTTTCAATGAGAAAAGGCTTTATTTGGAAGTGATGTTGATGATTTATCAGTGCATCGATAGTGAACCAGTGTAATGTCTAATAACCTTGCATATCAATTCTTACTGTGGCCTACGTAGCGTATTGCATTAGTGCATACATGAGATAGTATCGAACGGGCTTTAGTTTTTTTGTTTTATTGTTACTTAGTTATAGTTTTAATGCCAACCTTAAATACGACATAATAAATCTTACGATTTTCTGTGAAAATTCTTAACAATTCCACTTTTATGACCGTGTAATATTCATTTTTACGCTTTGTTTCATTTTAACGAATGGGCTATGTAATTTGTAGTAATTGAATCTCTTATTTTTATCCTTATCCCTAAAAATGTCAAGTAAAATTATGGGAATTCTTCTCCTCAAAGCCAAATTTTAGTGGTGTCTTCTTCCTTCTCTGCCATTTATACTTTCTAGTCAGCACTTGTCTTTCTAACTTTTCATTTCTGATCTCAGCGAAGACCCTACCGTTTTCACCACTGTTGAGATTTCCCTTATCCCTTCGTGGCAGCTACCTTACCTCTGTCACCGCTGTCAAAATTTCATTGCCTCTTATCGGTATCTTCTCAGTCTTCCTACTTATTCATTTTAATTGTTGGAAGTCATGAATACATCCAATTGCGCTATCTTTCCATTCGTCTGGTTTTATCTTCAAAGAGTAAGTGTTAAAATAAGAGCGGACAGATTTTCAAATGGTTCGGGAAAAAATGTCAACTCAGTCAGTTCAGTCATTGCATTCTGGATTATCAATTAAAAATATCATCAGTATGTCACGCAAATAATATGACGAGGATGTAATGCACATGCTTTGAATGTGAAGGAAACGATTTAAAAGCAAAATTAGGCTGTTATGAATACTAAGGAGCGATGCGATGTTGAAACCCGTAGTTGAGGGAAGTACCTATGTTCGTTGGAGGTATATTATGGGTAGAAGAGAAAAGGGTTGTGAGTTAGGTTAATCAGTTTGAAATTAGGCCTTCTTATTCAGAGAATGGAATGGTGTACCTAATATGGCTCGAATATCATACAAATCTACATCTATTCTACTGCTTCCGTTGAAGTATTTCCGAACTAATCGATCCTTACTGACGGCAATGGTCGCCTTTATGCAGGTTATATTTTTTCAAGATAACCAGAAGCTTGCAGCATCTTCCGATACTGAAAATGTTAATGATTCTCGTTGAGCTACGTTGAGTTTCTACTTGCATCTCGCGTGTGCAGTAGCCGCTAATTACTGTTCGTAAAAAATTAAGTTCTCTTAGCAGGAATAGGATAATTTTGGTGTTTTTCACGCGTGTATTATTTCAACGTAACATAGGTGCTTTACCCTAGTTGATTAACTTTGTATTAATGTCTACTGGTTAAAAATATCCCTGAGTGTTAAAATAATATAAATAGACCTTCTTATTGATTCCGCGGATAATACCAATACTTTAATTTATAGTAATTTCTTTAATAGCAATTTCTTATTCTTAAGACCATCATAAGGGCAGTTATTTCTTCTCACCTTTCAGTGAAAGTATATTTTCCTATCTACTTATACCTTTCTATTTATTTATTTAAAATTATTAATCTATTTGTATCTGGATACATTTGTCATTTTAAATGTTCTATTCCCCTGACCTATTTCTCCAAATTATCCTATTTTCAAGCATCCACAACGAGCGCACCAGCGTTAATATTTCTTTGCTTGTGTGCCATCAGACTTAACGCGGCTCACGATCTGGTTTCCGAAACTCATTCCCGTACCGTCGCCCGCTGGAATTCCAGCTCAATCGTATCTCAATGGCCAGCTGAACGTTCCATAATTCCTATAATGCCGGCATGAATTCGAACACACAGGCGTGTAAAGGGTGGAAAGTCGCCTCGTCACGGAACACCATTCCCTTTTCGCAAAGGAGCGGTCATATATCCGTCATCCATTGAGGGATTTCCGAGAGAGGAATCCGTTCTAATATGTGCGCCCCTTTTCCTCTCGTCTGTCTCTCCCGGTGAGAGGGTACGAGGAGCGGAGAGAATTGCGGTTCTCTTCCCGCTCGCTGCGAATCCATTCAGAAATGACGCCAAGCCGTCGACAATCGAAGAAGCATCTCGGTGGGCGGGGATCTCCTCCCTCTCTCTGTCTTCCTGCTTATTTGGCTGTGGGACTCCCGAAACATCAACAATCTCGAAATGGAGGCATCGCTGAGCTCTCGCCACTTTCCCTATCTCCCTTCCCTCCTCGCCGTCATCTCCTGCTCCATTTCTCTGCGGAATGCGGCCCTCCGCACCGGAAACCCTTTAGCTCCCTTCCATAACCCTTCTCCAACTCACCTTCCCTTAATCTCCTGTCTTCAGAGGGGGTAGGAATCCTCCGTTTGCAAAGATAAATGATAACAAATTTACATTTATTTACCTTTATTCGGAAATAATTTGGTATTAATAGCGTTACAGTATAGAGAAATGTAGAGCACCATACCACAGCGACGTACGTGAGGAACATAATGGAAGGAAAGATTAAAGGACAAGTCACCATAGGTGTTAACAAATGAAAAAATACTGATAAAATATAACCAATTGGCATTATTCGAAAATAATTTGGTATTTTTAGCGTAAGAGTCTAGAGAAATGTGGAGCGCCGTACTATCGCGATGGACTAGATAATTTTACTATGTTATAAGGCAAAGTTATTATGGAAGGAATATAATGGAGGGAAAAAACGAAGGATAATTCCCCCAGGAGGGCTAATGGATAAGTATTTGGGGCAGATAAAGGAGGACACAAGAAAGAAGATGTCAGGGAATTAAAGGAATTAGTTCTGAAAAGGAGTGATGATGAGCTGCAGTATGCCTATGATAGTGTTACTATGAATGAATTAATAGCTGAGCATGACAGAAATATTTTCTTAGCTAGAAGAATAGTTGTTGGTAACTAAAGTAATTAGCTTAGAAAAAGGATCAATGACAGGCTTCAAAATGCATATTTTAGGATTGCGATATTATAAATGAAGTAATAGCAAACACTGGCAAGGAAATATGTTCTTAATAGCGAGTATGTTTCTTACTTGAATAAAACCGTATAAAAGTGCTTATAAAAAGTCAACTGTTAACTTGATGGTTTTATACTTTGTTTATTTGTTTTTTCGGCAAGGAAGGATCAGAGGGAGCATATCAAGCCGTAGGAAAAAAATATAAAAGCCTTAAGTTAACTCAAGGCAGTGTGTACAAAGGTATGAAGGCCGTAAAAATAAATATGCAAACCATTTAAACGTAATTTATGAAAATCCTCCGTGGCAGGGTGCTAAGGGATTGGATTATTTTAAAAGTACAGAATCATAATTTTTACCTAGATCATATGTGAAGCTTGTCCCCCTTTTCCAATCCCTCAAAATCCCATTCCTGGGTTACGTAACGTGGTTTTACGTACATACTTGTACTTCACAAGAAGTTTCTCCACTTTCTCTCAAGGAATACTTCACTCTCGTAACTAATAAATTTGTAAGTCACTAGTAGGTACTTACATTTCCATCTTACTATCCTCCCTCTGACATTTTCTTCCGCATTATGCTTCCCTCCCTGTTCTATTCTTTCACCACCTTGCCATTTGCGTTATCGTTTCCCAGTGTGCCGCATATCAAGTGATATCGACCTCTCCACCTCACAAACTCCTCTCCTTTACGCCTCACCTTTCAACCCCCCTCCCCTTCATCGTTCCCAGAGTGCCCTTCTTCCGTCTCTCTCTCGCTCACATTCCCACCCCCACCTCCATTTATATTCCCATCCGCCTTCCAGCCTCCATTCTCCTCAATTTCCTCTCATTCTCTCCTCCTCTTTCCCCCGGGGACCTCTTTACCTCTCTTTGGCCTCACCATTTGTATCTCACTCCTCCTCCTATCCCACTTCATACCTATTCTCACTTCTTCTTCTGCCTCTCCTTCTTCTTGTCCTCATTGGCGGTAATGGCGCGGAAAATGACGATATCGCTCGAAAGTTCCTCTCGATGACCAATTTTCGGCTTAGGCGAGTTTGTTTGGTGCGCTGCAAGTGGGAATGGAGTTGGCTGGGATTGATATTTCTCCTTGTAGACGTTATCATTTCAAATTGTCGTTACATATCGCCGAGTCACATTCTCCCCGCTTCAGTTTGTGAGCACCAGTCGAGGTGCCAAGAACGTGTAACCGAAGTATTTAAAAATAGAAAAGCATATATCATAGTATCATTTATACAAGTTGCTCTCTTTCATAGCATAGGGAATAAAAATATCCCTTTTGAAAACAATACTCTTTAGGGTTTCCTACTCCTATCTATGATAGCAAAAATGGCTTTGGTGTTTTTGAATCTATGTAAATAACATTGTATTAGTACTGAAATATCAACATATCTGCTCGTTGACAAGAAGAACTAGGAAATGGAACGTGGTAAACATTTTTATGTCATTAAGAAATATAGTAAAGTGTTTAATGGTTGAGCTATAAATTAGCTTTAAATTTTATTTTTGGAGGTAACGTGACGGTTAATAAGGATTTAATGCTCTCCCGATGAACTATGGCGATGAAATTTCCTGTTTATGAATCTAGCACTTGAGTACGTGGCATCACTATCTTTGAGGAGGAAATATGTCATCAAAACAAGGTACGATTGTTTCTATGTGCAATAGGACGAGCTCGTCGTAAACAAATAAATTGAGTGAAGAATGTGCGGCGTCGTATTTAAACAATGCTACGAACTTCACAGTAGCGTGCCGAAAACCATATAATATAAGGACGAATCAAGATAATCCGCGTCTTCAATGCATTAGTCCGTCCGCGCACGAGTTGAGCATAATTGCTGTTAATAGTTGGCTGCTATAGCAGAAACCCAGCTTGACTGGCATCGTCATCGAAAGTCACCAGCGAATCATCAACGGCCTAAACAAATGTAGCTTAGATTAATCGAGCTATCGAGAAAGCGCTCCCCATACTCTTTCCATTTCCAGATCCCTAATATACTCTTCCATTCCCCACTCCATTCTCTTTCCAACGTTTCCCTTCAACTCCTCGTGGCCTCTTCCGCAGGCCGCCTATCGCTTTCCGCTGCGTCTTTTTTCCCCCACCCACCCCTCGCGGGGGTCCCGAAGGGCCAAAGCCACCCCCTTCCTTGCCACTTTTCCCTCCGTACCTTGAGGCAAAGTTTTGTATCCCTTCCTCCATTTTATTCCCGCGCTTCATAATTGTATGTATTTTTTTCTCGCCACCCTTTCTCTGCCGTGGAGTACTATAAATTTCGCTCCCTTTTCAGACTCCTCCAACGGGTGAGAAATGAAGGCGGATAATCGCTCTTGTTTTTGGCAAGGCCATTTTGTTGCGAGTTACGATTTTGGGTTGAAATTGTTTTTCTTCTTTTTATTTTTCAAATATCTTTCTTTTCGCCCTTGTTTCTCGTAAAATTCAACTTTTCTTTTCTTTGTTTTTTATTGGGTTTTTTATTTATTTTTTATTGCCGCGTCTTTACTTATTTCTTTGCCGTCGTGCGGGTGACGTTTTATCACGTCGGCGATATGACCGACGTTGTTTTTCTAAAGTTTTTCCATTCGCTCTGAAATTCGTCCGCCGAAATGTGCCCCTTTATTTTTGTTATTCAACTTTTTTTGTGGCTCATAATCTGTTCCTGCTCTCCATTGTTCGGTTGTATTTTTGCAGGTTTTTACTAACCGATTGGTAGTAACCGAGTTTATCGCGTCTTTCCAAACGGCAAATAGGATTAAAAACGTTTTGCCACAGTGTTAAAAGGATTTTGGTATTATGTTTTTAGTCCTATTGGTATGTTAGCTCTTTTTATGAAAGGATTACGTAGAGGTGAATTTTTCCCATGCTTGTTTTCGGTTTACTGGCGTACGTTTCGCAATTTTTAGTTCGATTTCATTGGGCGGTAAAATTGGATGAAAAAAAACAACGAAATGTTTCCCGCGCTCTTTCTATTCACCCCGTATTTTTTATTCAGAGAGGCATATTTGGACTCCACAAGCCTCTCTAATTATATGGGCTCCATTAGCGCTCGTAGTAGTCTTAATGCTAGTGACCAGAGGGGATGAAATTATTTCTCGGAGAATTTCGCCTGCAAATTAATGAAGTGCACAAATTATTTTCTGCAAGATGGGGAATTTCATCATCCTACCATGATAAATGTCGTTTTTAATGTCATTCATTTACATCGTATGTATCTTGTATGAAGAAGAAGGCTTATTTCAGAGGTTTTTCGAAAGTTGAGGTCATTTTTCCCATGAGTGATTAGTGGAGAAGGAAGGTTTTTAAAGATGCCGCCACGCCTTTGGTGCTGCTGATAAGGAAGGGTATGCAGTTACTGTTTAGCGTCTTATCCGTCGGACACAATTTTGTATTTTAGTGCCTTTCACGCATGGCCCATACAGCGACGGGGTTTCTTCAGACAGTTTCCCGCTACCGCTAGATAGTGATCCTAGGCTCTCTGAATCAGGTGTCAATAAAGTAGCCACCACCAGTTCACATTATATTTTTTGGATAATTTATAAGCAATTTCCTGAGAAAATGAGTGGTTATCAAATTTTCTGGTTTTTTGGGTGGCTTTTTGGTTTAGTCGACTAGCAGTTCGGATCGCGATTTCATTGAGGAAAGAAGGGTGGAGAAATACCCGTGGAAGACTGTTAACTGAAGGTCCTTTGAGGACAAAGGCTGAAGAGGACGCATCACTTCCGCTCGTCTGTTTGTGTTTTTTTTCATTATTGCTCGCTGAAAGCGTGCCATCATATAAACTTTTGAGGATAAGAGTAAACAGTTTTCAACAAATACCTGTATCTCAAACATAAAAATTTCACCTCCGAGAAAATAACGAGGCAAATACTTATATTTTGAGTACAGACTAATGTTGATAACTTTCTACTCCATATATTCTGAAATTTTCAAGATGATGATGTAAATTTTAAAGCAGCAATACGCTTTGAGAATAGACCAGTCGAGCGGGAGTGATGCGCACTCAAAACGTCCTGTCTGAATGACGGAGAACTTTGATTGTTATTCATACAGGGCACTCAAGTGGATTAGAAATTTATTTTATGCCCATCAGGCTACTAAAATAGCTCTCTCGCGAAACACGAACCCAATCTCCTCCAATTAACTATTCGTAGTAGTCATTCTTGTTATGGCTACTCGATGACTTTTACACATGTTCAATGCTCATGAATATTCTTGAAACACTTCAAGCGTCTTCTAATTACTACAAATACTTAATTTGTAACTCATTTGAAGTCACTTGGCATCTTTAATTGTTAGCAAATCAATTTTACTATTCTAATGCAAATGTTTTCTAATTTTAGGATAATTTCAAGCTTCTTTTTAGCCTCTTAGTAAGTAAGCCGCGTCTTATACACAGGAAAGCTGCCTTGTACCCCTTTCATTTTAATTCAATTTTTCTTCTCGGTGATGTGGAGAACGTTTAATGTTTTCAAATTTCTGAGTTTGTGCGTTTCAGAAAATCTTTGAATTGTTCTCTGCTTTCCTCCATTGGGTGATATGTGCAGGTAGCCTTCTTAAGCTGGAGTTATTCCTTTAACTATTCCGAGAACTTTGGGCATAAGTGATGAATAATTAGGGAAATGAGCGTCGTGGAGGTAGCAAGCAGGTATCAGGTGCGGTTGCAGAGAAATTTTGGGAGATTCTGGCGCCATGCGGAGGGGTTGGAGTATAGCGGAACTATTTCATCATCAAGGATCGCTGGAATATCTAGAGGTGAATTGAACTGGCTCTCTGAAATTGGGATAAAATATTGTGTTGCGAAAATACTATTAATTGATATCGCAAATATTTTTTTCGCGTGTTCTTAAATAATATTTCCCACCATTTTTTACGTTTATGTTTTGGGTATATTGAATAGTTAAATAATCCACCCGATCAAATTGAGGCAGATTTTCAGATGTTGATGTCAAGTTCTCTCACACGTTTAATTGTGTTAGGTCGAAAATAGATTTTATGCTGAAATAAACTAAACCTTTTTTCTTTAAGTCATAAGTGAAGTTTTCGCATGATATGTTTCGTAGATGCATATTATGCACGCTAGTTCGCCAATTTTAGAATTTTAAGATCTCTTAGGTAATACCGTTCGGAGGAAATAGGTCAGTTTTTAGTGAAGTAATTGGAGCAGGGTTTTGGGTGACCGGTGATACCGGGAGAATCGGGTAAAATGCGTAAAGTTTTAGTTCCTCGAATTATGCATAAATTATTCATGAATTTTTGCCACCACCTGGAATTTTCAAAATCTTTTCTTTCAAATTTATTTTGCATATAATTTTAGCCAGTTGAAATCTCATTTTCTGTAAATTATGACGACTGTATTGAGGTTCCAAGTAAGATATTCATTAATTAAGTGTAAATTATCTATTGCTAGGTGTAAGCTATAATTTAAGAATGTAAAATAATATTGCTAAAACGTATGTGAGTAATTTTGGATATTTTAAAATTCTTAACTATCGCTGTAATCTGGTACAATTTACCTGGAATTTTTTCAATTTCCTTTAAAATCCTAGAATTATGCATGCATTTTTCTGATTTGATTGGCTGGACACTCTGTCGGGGGCGAGTAATCTTTGTTAACCAAGGTATCGCCTCGTATCACTGTAATCGTGGTTCTCGGAACCCAAGATGGCGTTATCTGCGTTGAAGCCGTTTTTTTCCCAGCGTATCTGCGTAAACGGTTCGCCTCGTTTGAGAGCCATAAAGGCGACGCGTCGCGACGCCTCGCGCTCAATTTTTAACGAACGGTTCACACCCGCCCACCCCCGTCTTCCGGGCTCTCCCCAGAATATCATCCAGTGTTCCTCGTACCCCTGAGCAGTCATGGGGACGGATGGTTCGGGACCAGAGAAAATGGATCTGATAGCCCCTACAAGGCAATTTTGGTGTCATTTAGAAGCGTATTAGTGGCTTAACAGTGGAAAATATGTCACGAAAATTCTGCATGACAACCGCATATGGGGCATTAGCGCCGACAGTAAAATTTCGATAGCGGCGGCTTCTGGGGGAATCTATTTTTGGGGCGAGAATAGCGCGCTTGTATCGACTCCGATGGTTTTTATGGCTTATATAATAGTAATATGATTTCCTCAAGTAATATGACCGTTATATATTTTTGTACAAGTTATTAGTAGAACGTTACCTTTACAGATAGTCTCAAAGGTGTCACCTCTAGGGAAAATGCCTTACGTACCTTAGTAGCGCTACCCACACTTCACAAATCAATTTCCCAAAGTATATGAAAAAAATATGCTTGGATAATAAAAAATTGAGTTCCAAGAATCAATGATTTCAAAACTATTATTACAAGTCTAGTACTGGGTAAATTCTGGAAGGGACCGTCGCATTTGCAGTGTGAACTAGGTTTTGTTTTCAGCGACGCGGTGGCGCACACCTCTTCGTACGAGCTACGGTTTAAAGCAAAGTAATTGTGACTAAACGGCGTGTCATATCTGGCTTATGGATGGCAAGGGCCTAGAGGTTTCCAAGTTGGGTTTCTCATAAATAAGTGGGAATAGCTGAGGTCTGTGTATCCTCAAGCTACGCAACCCGATAACTATGCATGTCACAATGGACAAAATAGGTGGGCACACGCTCAAAGTAAATATAAACAGGGCGCATAGCGTGTCGTTACGCAGTAGCCGTAAACTTAAGCCAGCTTTAAAGCATTCAGCATCATAATTATTACGAAAACTGGAAAAAGTTCGTTATTGATAGAATTATCTGTGGATTCCATCGAGTACTGATACCTATCCTTCGTGACATTTGAACTTAAATAAAGGAAAATAAAACTTTTAAAAAATTAAAGGGAAATAAAACTTTTAATCGACATGGCCACTTTTAAGCAAACAAATCAACCAATCAGGTTCTACTAAAACACGTAATGGTCGGAGGGGAAGGGGTGATGGATATCTTGATTTAGTATTTTTTTAAATAAATATACCGGGGCTAGCCGTAGTGATAACTTTTTTTGGAGTCACCTGCAAGATCCACCGGGAGATTAGGGGGTATCCAAGCGTATCGAGGTAGAAGGTTTTCGGTTGTTAATCGGTAGCTAAACTGGCTAAAGCACTCGACTGGAAATCGGGGGATCCGGGTTCGAATCCTGGTTAAGGCGAATGATTTTTTTTTGTCTGTGGATTTTTCGCACAGTTTGATTCAGTATGTTTCTATTTGAATCTTGTCCCCATGAGCAGAATCCGGAAATTGCTCTTCTCTATCCTTTGCTCTGTGGATACATTACAGCTCGGCGTGGATAGGAAATAAGCTCTCCGCAGTCTGGTGCCTCTAGTCCCCTAGCCCACCGGGACAGTCCAGCCCCCAATTTCCAGGGACAGCGGAACCGCGCCACATATGCCCTCTCACTATAGTTCCCTTTACGTGCACTTTGCGAATCCCGGTCTGGATATAATCCCGGTGGCGCTTTGAGGCGATCCGGGAGGCAGGTGTTTCGACTGGCTTCCCTCCCACGGGACGGTAATCGGTTCCCGAAGAGGGGCTCCTTTGTGTTCCGACTCCCAAGCTTCTTATTCCGCTCTTCCTGCCTCCTCCTATCCCCTCTGGATGCATCCACTCTACTATCCATGCGCAGTTTAGCAACCAAGGTCCGTGCTTTCAGCTGTTGAAGGTGGTGCTCACTTTCCCTTCCGTTGTTAGGGGGGATTCTCTGGTATCCGAACGTATCGAGGCAGAAGGTTTTGGGTTTGTTAATCGTTTTATGCCAGATAAGGGCGTGTATGAATTTAAAAAATTTAACGATATCACTTGATTGTGTGCTTGAGAGGATGAGGATTCTAAAATCAGCTTATATATTTAGAGGGTAAAGTCTTTCTTTCATTTAGTGGATAGGGGATGTTGATATTTATTAATTTATTTTATAAATATTCCGGGAAGTTACTCTTGTGTGAGGAGACAATGAAATAATGGCATTTGAATAATAAAATATGTGATAGAACAGATAGTTTTAGGATAAAGTGGGAGTTAAGTCCACTGGCGCAAAGCAAAGCAATAATTATTCCCCCTATTGCATAAAATAACGTGAAAGTCAGAGTATTTCCATTCTTTAGCGAATAATAATGTAAGGACAGCAAATACTAGTGTTACGAAAAATGTCGGCAAGTGTTTTAAACACATTATTGTGGCGATTATGTCTTGGGGCACTACAAGTAGTGAAGGTGTTGAAAATGTTAATAAGTAATTAAACAGCTATAGCAGAAAAATCAGATATAATATCCAGAGCACCAATAAAGACTGTAATAATCCCCCTTAATTTTTAGCATGTGTTTATACACATGGACGTATTCTCGATTTCAAATTTAAATACTTAAGTATCTGGGTGTTTTTGAGTCTATATAAAATTTTATAATGATTATGGTCATTGCCTGAGGAAGAAACGCGTTACTAACTGTTCCTTTTGAATAAGCTCACTCGCTGTGCGTATCTGTCCAAGGTTGTTTTGTAGCAGAAGTTAAGGGATCACATCGCGTTATCGGCGTGCGAGCACCACGTATCCAACGTGGTTCACTTCATTGAACAAGTCTCTTGCTGAATTGAACTTTTCTTGAATTCCTTGGATGTTCTGACCATTAAAAACTCGTTTTATATCGTTTTGGCAGGGGGCTTCACCCTGTTTGTATCGTTGGACTCCTCTAATCCGTTGCTCTGTGTCCAATTTGGGAACATTATTTTCTCGCCGCCAATTCATCTCTCCTTTTTCTGTCGCCTGTGTAGTGCTAGACGAGAATCATAACCTTAATGAACGTACGGGAAATCCGCTATTCACTCCCCAAGTGCAGCGTCAAGGATGGAAAACGTTCCATGCGATTCCGTCGCTTCAGGTGTGTGGGGTCTTGTTTTTGCTCGGTGCAGCGTTATAGGCGGAGGCTCGCCTCCTCCGCATTCCAGTGGCCTTGCCGTGGAACGCGTTTTAACACTCACACGAGCACGCTCCGCGAGTCGGAACCATGTGGGAAGCGGTCTTGAACTTCCTCCGCCCCCAGTCAGGGACGGCTCCTCTCATTCTCCCTTGTGGCGCCAGCGGCCGCCGCTCTTGCGTAGACTTTCAAATACCTCAATTAGCTCCATCCTCCGAACACTCTAATGAAATAAGTTCATGATTATCTAAAACGCGGGCGTAGCTATTAAAACGAATCACTATTACCGCACTCCAAAGAATGCTTATTCAAATTAATTATAAATTCTGTTTGATAGAATTTTTAGTGTCAAATAAATTGCAGCTATATGGTTAGTCTAATTATTTTAGGATTTTTAACTAGAGCTTCGGTGTGATCGATGCTCGAGTCTAACACCTCAATGGAAAACCCAATCCGGCTTTAAGTGGGCCGGCTTTAAGATGCGTAAGGGCCAATATTGCTTCTCTTTTGTCCTTGCTTTTCCTTGAACCCAATTGGCCAGGAATTATCATTCTCTTCGTTCTATTCTCATGCACATGATTTTTATCCGTATATTTGAAGCATGTGCCGTCAGGTCTATTATCCCAAAATCTTACTGCTGCTCTGTTGTCTTCTTTTTGGGGATTGGAATGATAATATAGTCCTTATTAGTCATTCGGCTAATTTCCTGTTGAGTACATTTCTCAGATCGTTCGGTAGAGCTGGCTTAAAATATTTTTCAATTAGCCCGACCGGAATATCGTCTATTCATGTTACCTTATTCCTTCGCAGATCTTTTATTGCTGAGAGAAAATCCGATCATAACTTTCCGGCTCTTTCATCGTCCTTTTCTTATTCACTTTCCTCCTCGATTAATTTTGAGCTGAGATTGCTTCCATTTTATAAGTCTTCCAGTAATTCTTTCCAATTTTCATCTTTTCCGTTTTGGTCTTCGATTTCTATCACGTTTCTCACTCATTCAATCTTCAGAACTTGCCGCCAGCACGAGTTGTCGAGGACTTTAATTTTTATGATCACGTTCTCCTATGGTCCGTATTTTTTTTATCAATAAACTTCTCTGACCGTGCGAATATTTTAGCGTAGTTTTTCCATATATATGATGCTATAAATACACCGTAGAAATCGAAGGAATAGGATACACAATAAGCATTGTTTCTCCTTGAAGATGGGCACGTCATTTGCGCGAATAATGTCTTTTGTAATGGCATTGCTTTGCGTCAATTGCCGAATAGCGTCTTTCTGAAATACAACTATAGCGATAAGTATAGACCCATATTCGTGCGTAGGTTTCCGCGGCGTTGTTCACGATGACTGCTAATTTTCGGGTTCTCTTGCCGCGTCTGTCGTTTATGGTTGACAACAGTATCGGAAGCCATCTTGCTTCCGTCTTCAGGTCGAAGGTGAGAAGTTTTTATTTTTTGCCATCTTATATAGCACTGGCCGATCTCCTCCTGTGCGCTGATTGGTCAGAACTCTCTTCCAAACGTTGTTGATTGGGTAGCCGTTGTCCCTGTTAATATTTTGTGTTTTATCATTTTGTGTATCAGCAACGTTAATGGCAAAAAATGAAAACTTCTCACCTTCGACCTGAAGACGGAAGCAGGATGGCTTCCGAAACTGTTGTCAACCATAAACGACAGACGCGGCTGGAGAACCCGAAAGTTAGCAGTCATCATAGACCCATATTATTTGAAAATGTTCATGTTTTGCTTATTGCTTCAGTATTCTCTAATTTATTACTTGGGATATGTGGAAGATAATTTTTGAAACGATTCAGAAATATATGCTGCATTCATAATCATTCATAATGTATTTACGTGATAGGATCAGGAGCTCTTTAAAAGCATACTTAAAAACTGTGTCTATACGAGGCCCGTGCTCGTCATTTATTTCACGTCTTCCTCGAAAGAAAAGTGACCTAACGCATCGTGGATCACGAGTCGATGCAATATAAGAAGCGCCACAGTAGAGGCTCTTTTTTTGGTCGAATGGTTTGCCTTGTGTATAAATCTCCAGCTTCCCTCAAACTCGGTAATCCCTCTGTGGGTCCTAGTCATAAATCCCACGATGGGCGAGCAATGTTTTCCTGTAAAGCTTTCCGCACGAGTGAAGCGTGGTGCAGTATGCCGTGGATGTAGGTCACGGGATGACCGAAAACAGATTTGGTTTTGTCCGTGATGGAAATGGGTCCATTGTGAGCTTTTCCCCGCTTAACCCCTGGTTCTGGGCCTGGAGGTCGGCCAATGTGCGCGTGCCTCTCAAGTGGAAGATAATAACTCCTTTGCTGTTACTAGGCGTGGTCATGTACCTGTCTCATTTCGTTACTTCGTGGGGATACGGACGTCACGTAGCTTTGCGGATTTAGTTAGCAATTTATTTTCCCGCGGCCTCGAAATTGGCTGCTCCAAATCCGTTCTGAATCTTCATTATTACGAATTCAATGAAGAAATCATTGATTCATTGATCTCGTTAATTGTGTGCTTATTATTGAAGATGTATAAGTAATAATTACGCACTGCAGTTTATTTTTTGGAATCAGGATGTTGAAATCTCAAAGACGTTAACATTGCAAAAGGCTTGAGTAGATCATTCTAAATGAGGTTTGGTCAACTTTTTTTTTAAATCGGTTCGTGGTAAAGTGCTTTAGGTGAAGTTGATAGTCAAGTTGTCTCGTTTAGTCCGCATTTTTATTATACTTGGAATAGAAAAGAAAGTTGACCTCTGCCGAGACCATTGATTACGAATTAATCGCTCAGGGATTTTTAGTCAGTGAAAGACATGAAAAATAGTGCAAATAGTTTAATTTCATACGGATAAGTTTGGATATTTGAACGTTGCTGGTTAGTCGCGTTAAAATTTTATTTATCTTTCCAACACAAAAAAGGTATCCACCAGGTAAAGGTCATCGCTTCAGTTTCATTTATGTAGAGTTGAAAACCAATGTCCAAATGATAAAGATTATCGTGATATTTTATGGAGTTAACTTAAATAATAATGTTATATTTCTGATACGCCTTATTTTCGTCATGGTTGATTCCGTGTTCTTACCAGCGAATTTGAGGGAAGCAAACAGGCTTAAATTAAAATGTATATTAATATAAGTTGGTCACTATGGCTTATTCAGATGGTAAATTTATTTTCCTTACGTTTTGTAGCTCGGTACATTTTTAGGTTTGCCCATCACTCGGTCTTCGTGTGAAGAGGACGGTTTTACGGAGGTCTCTTTTTCCGTGTGTGAAAAGGGAATATTCTTTCCCTCCCTCTTTCTTCCTATATCGCTCAATTTTGATCGCGTCGCTTCGACGCACCTGACTCCATTTTCCCATTTGTTGAGCACCGCCGTCCGTATTGGCGGGAAAGGAATCTCCCCCGGGGAGGGGAGAGGTGTAGCCGCGGGGTCGTAGGTCGCATAGCGCGCGCGATATCCCTTTCCCCTGTGGGTGGGTGTCGCTGAATGCGGTGGCGTGAAAGGAAGGTGTTTCTTTAGATCGCCGCGATGCCGGTATGGAAGGCGTAAGAGTCGCCATTGCGGCTATGTCAGTAAGTTATACTGATCTGCCTTCATTTTAGTACAAATGTAGTGAGATGGTCTAAGGTATTTAGCAACATAATTGGCGCTCAGAAAAATAATGGTTAGCCTCATGTCTGTGCCAAGTAAGGCGCTTGGTCATAAGATAAAATCATTTAAAGATTTAAAAATACTAGAATGAATACGAAAGGATTTTTAAAAAATGGTGTAATCCGAGTGCGTAAGAAAATGGTCTTCGTGATCCATGAAACCTACGTAGAAATATTTATATTTTAAATGAAATGTCGAATGAAGTTTTGTTGATGGAAGCTTTTATGAATCGTTGGTTTCTTCCACGAATTATCAAAAATCTACCGTTTCGAAGATACTTGCTACAGTATTCAGCTTTTTGGTTTGGCCTTGTAGTTTCATCATACTACCCATTCTGTAAAGTTTTTTCTGCAACCTTCAGGGAACAGGTATTCTGCATGGGAGCGACTATGCTATTGTCGGGATTACTTTCACATTTTCTGTTTCCGATAACGTGGTATATTTCAGTCATAACGTATGTCGTGCCATTATTAGTCGATAGTATGAAAGTGCTCGGCTTACCTTGGTAAGCATTTTAGATAGCGAGTGATATGAATTCAAATTCCGTTAATAGTCTATTTTTTTATCAATCTGACCTAGGCTTAAAGCGCCACAGGGTAAATATTATCGCTTTTGAATCAATGGCCGCTGTGGTTAAAGGTTGTAATCAGACCATGGTTGTGATTGTGGCAATGATGGTTGCTTATTTTTGTACGGAGCGAATAATTGCGGATAGGGATGTTGAAAACTGTGTTTGGGGGTAAAATGTTGGATAAACGTGGGAGAGAATAGGATTTTTAGGTAGATTGAAAGGGAGTAGTCCTTATTGTGAATTGAATTGGGAAGTACATGAAGGAAGAGGAGACTGCCAGAATTCTTCTTAATGTAATAGTTAAGAGGGAAAAAGTAATAATTTGGCATATATTTTAACCATGCACAATTAACGTTTGCCTCCAGAAATATTAGTTATTTTCATCAAATATTTCATGCCATAGAAATTGAATGGAGGAATTATTATGAAAAAAATTAGGTTTAAATGCTAATTACCATTTATATGGTTTTGGAAGGCTTGTGGCCCCCAGGATAAATTCAAAGTAACTCTCGACGCATGAAAACTTCTATCCATTAATTCCTATGCTGGCAAACTCATTCATCTCTCTGGCAGGAACCTCTTCGTAATGCGAAATTGCTGCGAGTTTTTGGTCGCATAGCGCATAATTTGGAAATGGACCACTCGAAGAGAAGTACTCGTAAATGGTGCGCGCGCTTGCTCTTCTCATTGTTACGGCTAACCGCTTGGAAACGGGTGGGCCGATGATTCAAGTGAGTGCCTAATGCTTTCACGTCCTCTATTCCTTCATTGAGGCCGTGGACGCAGAGGGAACTTCGTGCCATGATTATTTTGTGAATTTCGAATGGGGAAAATCGCGTTCCTTCCGGAGCAGGTAGAACTAAGTATCTGCAAATGTGCTTTAAGTTTCGTACTATAAAACAATCCAGTTAGAAGTTTTCTAGTATAGCCATGTTGAATTACTAATAATAATGAAAAAAAAATTAAAAAATAACAGCTTTTCCTAAGGCAATATGAAATGCACTTAAAGTGTTTTATCACTCGAGGAGTAAGCGTGGGTGCTGACTAAGTTAATAAGCAATGAATTAGAAAAGTGTGATAGGTAGGTGATTGGCAGCCATGCTTTGCCATTTGAATTCTATAATTTATTTTTATGAATTAGTACGGCTACGTTATAATTGTAATACCTCTTTGGTAGCTTAAGTCAGCAGAAACTTCAACCAAATCCACTTCTAATGACATAGAACAAACTTCAATTATGATTCCAGAATTTTTGATGAAAGGGTTAAGTGCAATAAAGCATGTGTGTGAAAGCTAGCTGTTAAAAATCGAAATAAGCTGAATACAATATCGGTAGTCCATATTACTTGTATGATATCGCGATAAATTTGCGTCATGTTCGCATGAAATGCTGCTTCTGGGAAAATGCCTTACTGAGAAAACTTGTGTTTTAGAGAATTTTGCCACTCAGCAAGGGTGGAGTGAATTATTCTCCGAATGATGAAATTTTTATTAATATATAGTGTTTGTTGCCTCTGATTTCCTTTGAAATAATTGTTACACCGTCTCACGCTGGATTTGCATCGTTTCTGTAGTTTCTTTTTGGAATTTTTACCAAACATCTCGATTTTATTTTTGTGTTCCGTATCCAGTCGCTTTCACTTGAAGTAATTTCAGCAATAGTTCAGTTCTTCTATTTTTTTTCGTGCGGAAGAGTCATGAAAACTTTTTTATGTCAAAAAAGTATCACGGTTGAAGTTGTATTGCTGTTATATTAAGAAATAGGTAAAAATAAGTCGATTTAACGGCAATTTATTATCGATTAGTTTATACACTGTATAATTTCCATATTCTCAAATTTAAAATTGTATAGTTGTTAAATAATTCAACCGTCCGTTAAATGTCGTGGCTGTTGAAACTGGTCGAGATCATGCTAGCAGCGATGTGGAAATTTAAATTACTTGGTGATCCCTTTATATTATTTCCTAATTAAATGTGGCTCGAAGTATTACTGTGTCACGGATCTGGGTTTGTATGCATGTGGGGACTTAGTTGGAAGAATCGAATTTTTTTCTTGAGTTCCACTCTAATTCTCTCATACCTAATCAATGGAAGTTCGCTTGTCTGTTAGCATTTTGCTCTTCATTAAGGCCATTAAGACTTGCACGTGTTTGCCTAACGCCGAAACAGTTGCTCTTGTAATGGTGCTGTAATCTAATTGCAGGTCCGCATTCACTGGCAACGGATGTCTGTGATTTAATTCGAGCGAAAGGCATTCTTAAATGAATTAACTTTCCCTTCAAATTCTAATGATTGGATTTGATTACTCTGGGGAGGTTCTAGATCCTTTTTAGAATCTGAGCCTGGGGATAGCTTCGCGAAAAATCTTGTCACGTTCCTGATTTTTTATTTACGTTCATGGGAGTGAGTTTTTCGCTTTCAATGGAAGAGTCACTTAGAATGGCGAAAATAAATTGAAATAAAATAAACATTGAATTACCTACAAATGAAATGAAAATCTTGCTTTAAAGTCTCATTAGGAACTCGTAGAAACGCTGTTCCTTAAGTAACAGTTTCGTAGAAAATAATTGGATTAATAGATATATCTTCCACGTTATGTACCATTAAACTCAGATTATCCAAAAATCGAACAAATTAAAAGAAAAGCGGAAGATAACTTTTATAACACCATGCAATTACAAAAAATACCTCACTGCGTGGTCATTGGCGTCACTTAATAAATATGTTTGCTTAAATGTGCTAATGATATCTATAACGCATTAGGAAATTAAGTATTATGCATTTTTTCAGCATTTTTATTAATATTATCATTGTCAACGAGTGCTGGTGTTTCATCTAATAATAAAGCCTCGAATAAATTCCCATTTTTTAGGGTTTTGACTGCCACATCCTAATCACTGGAAATTTTAAAAGGTATATTGCCCTAATAATAGTGCGTTTTACCTTATTGTGTGGGTTTGATTTGAACGAAAGAAAGAATATAAGTGTATGTATGATCCTAAAATCTGTGAAAACATTATCAGCCTCGCAATTTGTGTAATCTCTCCCTCTCAGCGCTATGCTAATCCGTTACTTGGCCTCGGTGTCGATTTCAGCGTCCTTTTGACTTGTCAAAAGTTGTGTGCTCGTCCAGGGATTCGGAGGTACTTCATGTCATCCGATAGCGTAATTGCCTTATGACCTTTCGTTTCCAGGCTTTCTCATCCATGTTATAGAGGATATATATATAACCTCTTCAGTCGTACGTTCTGCAGTACTCAATTTGGTAACCATAGTTCGTAGAAAATTTATTTTTTCCTATTTTTAGATCAGGTTCTCTAACATTTCCGTCCATTTTTACTTTTTTGACAATTTTTTATCTCTTATTTTCGAGAGGTCATGCTGCACTTTCATCGTTGGAGTGTAATTTTTCAAATTTTCACGATGCGAAACGGTTCGTGCACATCTACTAAGCATTGCCGCCGTTGATAATGTGGTGTCTCGGAAACTAAATAACTCGTGATCTGTGTATGACCCAGGTGCATAATCATTTTAAATACAATTTTTTGCGTATGCAGTGTACATTTTGACATCATATTTCACTGCTAAAAGACTAGTTAAGTTTAATTTTTATAACGATTCATGGAATAAGGTGGTCGAAGTTTAGTATAACAAATTAACATAAAGAATTTAATTTATTAGCTAGTAACGGAGGAAATAGTACTGCTAGGCGCCTATTTGTTGTTTATTATGTCTATTATTTCTGTCGAATAGTATATGTTTTAGATCGTACGGCCCGTGGCGAGCTTTTTATCGGCCGAAAAATATTGTGGAAATTTTCTTTTATCTTGCTGATATTAGCCGCCTCGATTACCTATTTTAAGTCTTTTTTCTGGTCCTCGAATGTGTAATTGGCCCCCATATTGCTGTGACTCGAGAAATTAAAACTTTGGAGGCGCCTGAACCCAGACCTTAACATTTCTTGTCAATGTAAAAGAATACCGCTATACCAACCTGAGGAGTTTCGAAATTCAATGTATTTAAATGATATCGTGGGGAACCTAATTAAAAAACCGGCAATAGAATATTTATTTCAAGGTACTAATCCAAGATTGCATATCTACAATAGCCTTAGAAAGCTAAGGCCAACGTAAGAGTATCATCTTCACTATTTATACCATTTTTTGCAGGCAGTTAATAAAGTAAGTCAATGAAGCAAATGTAAAAATATTTTATTGAAGTCATGACTCTTCTCATTTTTCTCGACTTTTCAGTTTAATCATATAAATTTTTCCAATCGAAATAAATGGAATTATATAAAAAAAATATAGTCTTGATAGTGAGCCTATCTTAGACCTTTCACGTTATCATCCCCCTTAATTTCGACCTGTTCGTCTTCCTCCGTAGAACCATAGAACCCTTTAACCCGTATACAATGTGGACTATCCCAAACAAGAGCAGCTGTGGGACTTCGTCGAGTGGCTAAAGAGGAGTGGACGCTCTAATTACCTGGATGATTCCAATCCGAAAGAATGGGGAAAGAGAACGAGATATGGGTTCGACCCAGCTTCGGGGAAGAGAGAAGGAAATAACACGCCGCTGACTAAGTGACCGTCCAGCGGCAGTGGCAGTAATATTCCATGGCGGCAGTATTGATACCTCTCTATGAATTTCTTAGGCCATTGATTCGATTAATGCTCCGGGATGGGTTTTTTCCATGACAATTCCTGTAAATTGTACCGCGGTCTAGTAGGCTTGAAATGCATTATTCTGTATCATAGAGTTCAAATGTTAAATGGCTCGAGCATTAATGCTCAAATTTATAGCGACGTGAACTTGGTTGCATAGGAGGGAAGTGACGTGGAGCATGTAACGCATACGAACTTGATGCATGGTTGCGTCAAAAAATTATGAAGCAATCGCAAAATCAAAAATAACACAAGGGAGATAAATTTTATATTTCAGAAAACTAATTTTCCGCTTCGGTTTCGACATGTATAAATATATGGTATTAGGTCATTTGATCAGTAAAAGTAATTCACGAAAATGTAACTAAAACTCACCTAATGCACTAAACACACCAAAGCTAATCTCAGAAATAGACGAAGAGACGAATTATCTTGCCGATAGATAATAACAGCTCTTTTAGTGAACCTTATATTTCACCTATTTATTTTCCGAATGACAAAGCAACCGTTGCATTTTTTTAAGCTTCAAAGAGATGATGAAATCGAAATACGTTTGTTGAATAATAAGTGTGTGTGTGTGTTGCATTCGCCTTGATCAGTGAAAAAATGTAAATAGAATGTATTCATTGCTCTTTTCCAGAATAAAATCAATGTTTTCATCAAAAGGAAAATAAGTATCTGTTACCTAAATTATTGGAGACCGTGATTGTGTCATGGGTAGATCTTTTGTCTGCTGATCGAAGTGTCCTCGGACACCGGGTGAAGCTTTATTGGGCGCCAAAGTCATCAATGTACGAAGTACCTACCTTAGCGTAACAGACTGGCCTCCCTAACCCGGATGTGGGAGGCTGTCATGAACTATGTAGCAAGATTTTATGATATAATATTCGAAATGCGTAAACAAAATCATTTGAATTGACCAAGGTGTTACTAAAGGCGCTCCATTGCATATCGAGGTCTTTAAATTCGCATGTTAGTCAAATCAAATGAATACTCACTTGTACGAAATTCGAACTTGTAGGTGACGTGGTATCGTATCTACCTCAGTTACTACCAACTTTCCAGTTGATTCGCTGAGTGAATTAGTGAGCGAACAGCACATTATCAATGATGTATTTCCTTTGGAACTCGTGGCGCAGCCTACCTAATCCGCTGAGCGAAGTCCCGCAGTTGTACCCGTCTGGGATATCCGACATCGCATCCGGGTAAAGGGGTTCGACATTGGATGAGTCCGGCGGAGAAATGAAGCAGAGTGCCTTTGAGGTCGAGATTAAGGGCGTCGTCGATTCCTCTTGTCTCGGAGTCGACCCCTTTTCCTCCAATCGTATTACCATTCGATTGTGTAACGGTCGACTGTTTTTAATGATGTGAGCCGGAAATAATCCGACGGACGCCGATGCGAGACAGCGCCCAGCTCCGAGAACAGGGCCGCGACGATTGAGTTGTAATATCGGTGCATGACGGATGACGACATCCAAAATGATGACTTCATGATAAGCCTTAGCATCGCGTGTTGGCAGTGAAAATCTTTCAGTAAATATCAACAGGAGGAATCATCGGCTTCTATGCATGCGACCAAGATTTAAGTGTCAAAATTCCAGATCACGTGATAGCTCTGTTTCACTTAGTTCTGCGGTAGTGTTTTTTTATGTATCGTTTATTTCTATTGGAAATTTTTTTCCATCATATAAATCACTCACAAAGGCAGAGAAGAATTTTATCAAAAAATTAACTTAAAGTAGGTATTACAGTTGGTAATTTTTTTCATTTCCAATAATAATACTGAAACCGTCTTTTAATGATTGACTCATCTTTTGGTTAATGCGCAGCCACTTTGGGGTGAGTTCTGAGGTTGGGAATCAAGGTATCTGTAAAGTTTCCTTTGTTCTCAATTGGGACCCAGAGGTTTATCGATGAACTAGTTTAATACTAAGGATGAAAAATTGTCTGAGTCTGTAGCTTCTATTGCCCGTATCTGTCTAAAGTGCCTCTGCGGAGGCACGTCCAAAGTAGCCAGACTTGTGGGTAAACGAAGGAAAGCTTTCGTACAAATAGCTTAGCAAGGAAATTTTCAAGACTCTCTCCGGTGGGATAACGGAGTGCTTATAGTGTATGGCGTCATCTTAACGATGAATTTAATTCGCTGAGCCATAACGATAATTTCAATCTACGGACCACTGGAGTTTCCGTTCTACGCCGCTGCCGTCACGTAGTTTATGATGATCTCATTATCTCGTAGGGACGTATATTTACAACCCACCCTCTACCGGTATTGCTACAACTCAATGCCCTCGACTGCACGATGGACTGGCGTAACGAGCAATAATCGGATTCACTATTTCAACCGGATGACGGCGTCGTCTTTTCACAAAGGCGATGTGTTTCGTTACGCGTGATCTGCCGTCGAACGAAGGCGTGGCTGAATTCTCCAATTAGGTTCCTGAGCGCTCCCTCGTCAGGGTGGAGACCGCCTTCGAGGGTATACGGATTAATTAGGCATCAATTAAGTCGCCTGATTCAGTCATCAACTGGTGGCATTAGGGAATGGAGCGATGGTTTTTTTTTCTTTCGGATCACTTTCGAGGTAGTTTGTTACTGCAAATTAGGACTGCTTTCCTCCGTATACTTCTATCTGAACAGAATATTAAGGCAGCAGGTTCTATGGGCGATATACATGTAGCATTTATAGGTGAAAGTGAGTATTAGCTCTTGAGGTCCTATTTGGACCGTCGTTTTGGGCGTTAGGCGGTTCTTCCTCAAAAACATTTCCTTTCGTCTATCACCTTAGAAAAAGTAGAAATGAGAAGCAACAGTCCTCTTGAACGAAAATGAAGCATTTTTCACCTTAAACAGCTGCCATTACTGTTTATTGAAAAAGGTATTCATTGTATAATGTCTAATTATGTTGTGAATGTCTAAGGATCATAATCAACTGGTTTTCTGCCCACTGACAGGTCCCAAACACTAAAGTTGTCTCCACCTCTTCCTTGGTTTCCTTTTCCATTTTTTTTTTAACCTCAATTCGTCTGTCATCTTCAGCCATATTCTTTCCCTTCCCTTTTCTCCTTCCGCTGTTCGCTCGACTGATGTCTTTAAAATCCCCTTCCCTCTTAAAGTATGCCCGATCCAATTCTCCTTTCTAAGGATATTGCATATGAAAGAATTTTTTTTAAACCCTACTCAATAAAAGTTGTCATTGAGTATCTGTGTTGATGCTCACGTGCGAGGTGGATAGCGTGCTTGGAAAATAGGCGTGGTGTCAGTATGTTCTTGTAATTGCTCTGGGAAAGAGTCATTGTTTCGCGCTTGGCGTCCGCCTGGACGAACTCGGATCATTTCGTTGTGGGTGTGTGCGAGTTGATCGCCATCGAATTAATGGGCCGAGTTCTGCTGCACTCCACTTTTTTTTCCTTGTTCGCCCGGTTATTGATGTGCTCAGGCTCGCCGTGTAGAGTGTTATTTAACATCGAAACCTTTTCGCTTCCTTCTTTAACGTTGTTGTCCTTCATCCTACCTATATCCCAAGCAAAAAAAAAAAAAACTGGCGATAGAGTCGTATCACCGAAACTGGAATTGGGTCGTGAGTCGTAAATTACCGTAGAGGTCAGATGTTGAACTTTCCAGCGGGTAGGCTATTCGCCCTGTCGATTCTTTTTTTATTCCTTGATGGGCAAATCTTTTTCAATATGAATGGTCAAGGTATGCTGTCCATATTTTTTCCTCTTTTTTATGTTTCACGTATAATAGCAGTCAAGTGTACATGTACATCAACGTTATACCTTGCGAGCCTCCTCTAGGGTGTTTGGCAGGGGAAATCAATCACCAGCATGCAACAGGATTTTCTCATGCACACCAAACGGTCAAATAAGCGTTGCGCATGCTAAAAAATTATTCTACTACATTCATGCAAAGGCAAAACTTGCCAAGTACTCACGAAGTTAATCTGCCAATAAAGCAAGAGCACACGAAACATAGCGTTTGAAATGCCAAGAAAATTCAGAAATATGCGTAATTTATTTCCTGTGTATTTCATAGCTATGCTTAGTCAAGTTCTGTCAGCGATGTAGATTCCTTCTTAACGGTCTATTTTCCTCAGAACCGGTAATTTTTTTGAAAGGATGTGAGGGGGCTGCATTTTTACCGAATATCAAAACTAGCACTAATCTCTTCTTATTTTATTGAGCAGTGTCAATTCATTGGTGAATACTACTTGTTTCCAATACCGATTGTTGATATTATTTACCATGATATTTCGTTTATGACTGACTTTCATCATGAAAGGCGTTGGGCGAAGGTACTTTAATTCCTCTTTCGGTTAGTTATTAAACGCAATATGATACTTCACCTCGGAATTCGCTGTCTTCTTCTCAACCGTGAACCATTCTCTCTTGCATTCCTTGCCTCGTTTTTCCCAACTCTTTTTTCCCCTTTTTTGGAAGCATTGCTTCGCTAATGTCTATGTTGTTTCTTTGAAGTAACTGTTATGAAGGAGGTACTCAACCGAATTGTGAAATTTTGGAGCGCGTAAAATTGTGGAAATTGAAGTGATTTTCTTGCAGATGGAATCGATCAATTCTTAATCGCTCGCGAGTGAAATAAATCTCCTTTGAAAAACTTTGAAAATGTCAATAGGCTGATGTCATAAAAATTTCACCGTGTCGTAGCCGTCCTGACCGATTTTTCGTTCCGGGAAACGCTTTCGAAGGCGAGTGCGTACGAGGGAAAATTGTTTGCTCTCCTCCGTGCTTCCGAAAGGGAAACTATGCAACTTCTGAGAGAGCTATCCTCGTTCGTCTCATCCTGGTTCCTGGGGGCGGCTTTCCCCTGACCATATTTGAACTTCCCCTAGTTAAACGTAAGGGGGCTCGTAATATGTGCGTGTGCGCATGTTTCCACTGTGACCCGCACTTGAGGTGTTGAAATGAGAGAAGAAAATTGTTCAAAATCTCTTCACCCCAAGTGAAACAGGCGAAAGTTTCGCCTCCTTGAAGTATACAGCATGCGCCTACCGTGGGCTCTCTAAATGCGTGCGTAAATACTCAGCTGTTTTAACTATACCTAAGATTGATGTGACACCATTGAATTTTCCGAAACAGCCTAGGGGATAGTTTGGACTACCAATTTTGGGCTCTTCTTAATCTCGCGAGGATAAGATTTTAAGTTTTCAATTAAACTTAACTT
The DNA here is from genome assembly GCF_921293095.1 of Ischnura elegans. Lineage (NCBI taxonomy): Eukaryota > Metazoa > Arthropoda > Insecta > Odonata > Coenagrionidae > Ischnura > Ischnura elegans. The sequence goes on along the minus strand of NC_060249.1, from coordinate 74,081,302 downwards.
TGCCTTTGCTCTGTAGAATTTCAGGATATTAAACAAATATTACTCATTACATTACGTTAAGTGGCCGTGGAGTTTACTTGAGAAATGTTTTCATGAAGGTCATCTTTTCGCCCCGATAAGATATGTGTTATGTGCTAACCAATCTCTCTCTGTTTCACTCAGTGATTATCACGAAGGCTGGTTTGAATAGGTGAGGGTAGAACTCAACCTAGGCATAGCTGCTTGCTCGTGAATTTCACGCTCATTGGCGGACCATTTGTTTTCCCTAGGTCTTCCTTCACTACTAGGTTTGGGGGTGTCGGAAACTTCTCCCGGGATTTGAACTGAGGATTCTTCGATCAAAAGCCATACAGAATAAACTAGGATCAGAGGTATAAATCCCTCATGGCATAGGTATTTGTTTTATCACCTCAGAATAAATTTCAATGTTCAATGAATGTCTGGTTTCTGAGGAATAGTCGTGAACTTATTTCGAGAGGATTTCAGTGAACAAGCATAGTGTGTGTTGAACGATAATCCGTGTTTTTTTCTTTGCTTCATGTATCAATATATATTATACTTTTTGAGGTTTAGCTCGTTGTTATTGCAGAATAATGAATCTTCCATGTGCCGGTATCTTGCAATTAGCTTTTCTTGTCTTCATCAAGTATTCAAGTTAGTAGGGCATAGACTGTAAACCATGGAATGGAAAAAATCAATAACCATCATGGATAAGAAGCGCGGATTTTTTTCGTGAGTTTGCCCGGAATATTTGAGGTCGGATAACAGTCGACGGTGAAGCGGGCATCTCCGTTTATAAAAAGCAAAAAAAGGGGTAAAGCCTGAATCACGGTAATTTTTTCCATCCCTTACAATGATAGCTAAAGCGATGGGTTCTCGGGGACCTAAGGAGTGATAGCTCGACACATTAATTTCTGAATCACTTAGTCAGTCCCACCCTCCCTTTTTCCATCGCTTATTCCATCCCTTTCCCCATTTAAAAACTGTCATTTAATTGTTAATTAGTTTTTTTCACGCACCACCGAAAACAACACCTTTTAGCCTTTACATCGGTGTTGATAACATTTAGCAATCAAGGGTTTACAAATATCCATCCCTGGATAATGGCAACTTACCCGGGCGGGACTCGAACCCGCGACCTTTGGTTTGGCAGGTGAGGACTTAACCCCGCCGCCACCGAGTCACTCAATGAAAAGTCAAGCGTGGCGTTTCAATGACTGTTATCGGCCTTACGTCCTGATGGGCAGAAGGACGGTGCCAGCAATGGATTCAGCGACGGAAAAAAGGACGTACCGAGTGATGGAGAAAGGGATGGGATTTCCATCCCTCGCGCCATCGCATGAAACGGTCATTTTTCCGCCATCATCGGAGCTATCGCTGGAGTTGTCCCTGGAAAGGGATGGATAAAAATGATCGTACGATTCACGCTTATGGAATGGGTTCGCCTTTAGGGAATCCAGTTTTTCTTTCGGGGCGTCGTTGTTTGCCCGCGGCTTATGATTCATCTCTCCGTAATAGAGTCAGTTCTCTTCCCCTCTCCCTTTCCTCTTTTTTATCCCTCTCGGCCCATTCTTCGACTCAATTTCCCCCATCCCTTCCTCAATTTTAGCACTCTTCCACGAGCTCTCGCGGGAGAGACCCCAAACTAATCCGATCGCAGATTGGTTTGCCCTCAGAATGAGGTTGAAGAGAGGCATTGTCAACCTCCTCGACTCAAGAGTTGATTTAAACCACACCGCTAAACTTGGCTGCCCAGTAAAGTCACCAATAGCTGTGGCAAACCTGAAGCCATTTGGCCTCAGAAGAATGATGTTATTTCTCTTGGAATTTAAAATTGTTTTTAAAGGTGAACATTAATTTCAAAGATAATTTCAGATGGTTTCACTTTCTTAACCTTCTCCTAAACGAAATTTAAATTGACCATGGACAATGATGACATTGACGGAGTGAACTTGCAACCTTGGTCGCAATCATGTACTAGGGATTCACTTGCGGGAACCATTTTCTGTAATCAGAGTACATTGACCTTGGATAAATAACTTTTATAGTAGCGGTGAATAAACTAGAAACCTGCGTCAAAAGTACCGAGCATTTTTAAAAAATTGAGAAAGAGAATTTTCCTAAAAATAATTTCAATTTACACTGATGTCTCTACTTGTCTGTGAGTACTCATTTTCATGGAAATTGATGTTTCACTCGAAATAAACTGAATTATCAGCGCAGCAATATCACGGTCTGAATCACCTGTCTTCCTAGTCACAGGAAATTGGGAATCTTGGTTTGTCACGTGACTTCGGCGTTTTCCAACCTTTGGCACAAAATAATGAAGCTAATGATCAGTTTCCCTATCCTTACTTACCGAAGCAAGAACGGAAAACTCCACTCTCCTCACTCTTGAGCAACCTTCTCCTCAACGCTCTCCGCTCCTTAGTTTTTTTTTCAACTCTAGCGCTCGTGGGGAACCCCGAACTAATCCGATCACAGCGTGATAGCGTGCCACCCTTTCTTTACTTAGTGCCTGCCCTCCATTCTCTCCGCCTGCTTCCCTTATTCCTCGTCCCGTCATCATCATCCCCACGCGAAGCCAGCGCGTCGTAAAGGAATTTAGGGAGATGGGGATAAAGAAGAGTTTTTTTTACCGGTGGCGCGTGCGCTGCAGTGCCTTCCCCTTCTTAGAGGGCGGTTTAAAGAAGAGATTTAGCCTCATGTTATCTCAAGGGTTGGTTCAGCCTCACTTTTCCTTCCGTTCATCGTTATTGGCGTTAATGTGACAGGTTTAAAAGGGAAAAGGGAATTTTTAAAGTTAATTTATGGTAATAATAGAAGTGGAGAAGAATGGTGAAGTGAAAGGAGGGGGTGAGGAACGACGAAGTGCTAGGTATGGTGGTGGGCTAGGAGAGAAGCTTTTTGAATGAACGTTTGGATGGAGCGAGAACTGAGCGGGTAGAGGATGTTAAAATCCATTGAAGGGGGAAGAATGAGGTAAGCGAGGGAGGGGAAGGGAGAAATAAGTTTTATGTATAGACTAAAAGGTATTTGGCCTTATTGTGAATTGTTGGGGGAGCAGACTGGGTTAATGCAAATTATGCTCCATGTAAACCCACCTTTACTAGTGGAATACTTAAATAAAATAAATAATAATAGTATCGAGGGTGTTTTGGACCTCTGGCTAGAGCATAAGGCTATGGATCTATGGGTACAGGTTTAATTCTGGGTGAGGTTTTAGAGCCACCTTCGTGGTGGGTTTTAGTAATCAATACAATTTCGGCAAGTAATTTGCATACGGCCCAATGGAAGGAATGCATCAATATTCAATGTAAATAAGTATCTATTTTTTATAAAAATGAGCCATGGTACTATAGGCATGAAACTGATGCATTAGGCATCGCCGGTGCGCCGCATCCTCGGTCATCGCCGTGTTTGTACGCATGTTGGTTTGGATATGATAGGAGGAACAAAATATGCGATCACTTGCGACTGACGATGATCTCCAGGCCACTGCATTACATTTATGGCCTCAATTAATAATTGAGTTGAGATTGGGTGATGTAATTTTCAATTTCCGTTCAGTTAATTAAGTGAATCATCAATCATTCCTCTGTCCATAAGCAGGCCCTTATGTCCCGCATTTCCGGCCTGTGTCATTTGATCGTCATATTTTCAGTCGTAATTGCTATGATCATTGAACGGTAATGTCACGCAAAGAACCATGGTTAGTTAGTACCTCCTCGCTGTGGAAACGGAAAGCGATAAACTACGGTAATCGAATGAGGAAAAAAAAGAAATGGAGTAGGTACTTTTAAATTAGCGTTTCGTGAGTGCAAAATTTTATTTACCTTTGGAGGTAAAATGCCAAAGTATCTCAGAGAAGAGGTATTTCATGTGTATTTGAAGTAAGTTATTCTTCTTGGAAGAAATTTAGTAATTAGCGATGATAAACGTGTATCTATGGAAGTACTTTGAATGTGTTTCAATTGGTATATGCTAGATTTTCTGGAAATGTAGCAGTATGCGTCGTATGTTACGCTGATAGCTAATCATTTGACTGAATTACGTTAAATGATATTATTAACGCAATTGATGTCAGTGTGGATATTTCAAGATTTTTTTCTTTTTTGAGGCATATCGCTCCTTCTCATTTTTCTTAAGTGATTTAGTACCTAATGAACTTTTAAGCTGTGTTGTGTACACCTTCTTTGATTATTTCCTGACCATCATAGGCCGCTCAGTCGTGCGTATCTGTCCCAGACATTTTTGTTTTATTATGATTGTTAAAGAGCTATTAGCAATTAATCGTATGCGTGGAATGATCATCATTGAGGAACTCCGTCTAGACCCTTCCCCAAGGTCGTGTACAATTCTGGCTGCAACATTTCCTTGAAGTAGTTTTTATCCTGAGTTTTTTCCCCCCCCTTTTCATTAACTCTAATAGCCATTTCAAATTTGAACGTCGTGCCGAATCGGAGACTTGGATGGGGCGTATAGGGCTGTGGGGAGACGGTTGGAAGAGGCAAGAAAAGTGTTAAACCGTTAGCAGCGCATGTGCTATATACCCCGTCTCCCTCCGTGAGATCCCGCGGCTCGCGAGGAGACGACGGCAGTGGAGTCAAGCATTTATTTTTCACGTCTTCATTACTCTCCCCTCTTCCCCTATCTCTCTACCCCGTCCCCTTTACCTCTTTTCTTACATATTCCCCCTCGTCTCCACTACCCCTCTCAGCATTCCGACTACTACTTAGTTCTCTCGAGCCTTGACGGTGCTCATCATCCGTCCATCCTGCCCCCTATACAACTACCTCATCCCTTCCTCCCCTACCTCTTCAGCGAGCGAGACAACAATTAAACTGAGGGTGCTGGCTGGGTGGAGAGGCGCAAGCGCTGCTGGGTTGCCACCCAAATACGATGGATTGCACTTGGGATTGAATATTTGATATATAAACCATTCCATATGATCGCTATATTTAATTTCTTAGATACTGTGTGTCAGTTATTGGTCATGGAGTTTATTATGAAAACAATAATTAGTGTGCCGACGATTTGGGATTATATTTCTTTCTAAGGACATAATTAGACTGGTAACTGTGCTAAGAATAGTGGTTGAGGGAACTATTCTTATTCCCTTTACCTTAGTAAGCGATGAGTTTGACGCTAAGTCTTTCAAATATTGCATAATTGATAAAGACCAACATCCGTTTGTTTTAATAGATTATGGAAATGGCTGACCAGGTCAAAGTCAAGCACATAACTTCCCCGAAAGACCAGTAGTAGATTAGTACGCTTTATTTTCACATTAACACGTCTGCCTTCCATAAAAAAGACATTTAAAGTATGGGTCGAAAAGTTAAACATTGATGTGAAGTCACCCTTACTTGCAACTGTCTCCAAAAAATAACCTATCTCAAAGTAACTAAAAGGTAACATTTTGCGGAAAGTATTTTTTTACTTCAATCACTTGCTTTTTCCGAAAACTAACTTATAAATTAATTCACTTAATGCTTATTTTTAAGTTCTAAATTATGCATCGGGCACTCCGCCTCAACATTACTAACGCAGTCATATTGACACATGAGATTCGGCCTCAGCGGAAGATTCGGCTTTATTTTAAGAGTATACTTCGCGCCTACCAGCACTTGTGCGCTCCGTTTTGGACGTGAGCTGAAAGCCTATGTGAACATTTCCACACAGTATCCACATGGAATCGAACTTGTCTCTCCCATGACTTTCCATGCCATTCTAGATTTAATTCCAAATGAGGGGAAATTTTTATTGTAATGTATTGAATTAATAAATATTTCTCAGGCTCTGCTCCTGGTCAGGCTGACCACGTTTCAATGGAAACGTTTCCGCCGTCATCAGAGCTGAGTGATAGCGAGTACTCTGGTGAAGGGCTTATAGGCTGTCGTGGGTGCGTGAGGACGCTTGTGGCTGCAAGAGCCAGGTTTTCTTTTACCACCATATTTGATATGGGATTCCGTTGAAATCGGGAAAAGTTTTCCATTGAAACTTCGGCAGAAATGGAATGCCTGATTCGATCGAAACCCCGAGAAATTTTCATCACATTATTTCACCGGGAAAATCGATATTCTCTCGATGCAAAAAAACCTTCAGCGGGATCCAGCCTCCGGTCAATAGAGTGTCGCTATTGATGTTAATTGGCTATCATTCAATGTCAATAAAAAGTTTTTCTTAGACCAGTTGTGAATTGGGTAGTAATAAAATTTCCTAGTTCATTATCTTTTGGCGTGCGTTATTTATTTATCCGTCACTCTCCGTTCCGCGTAAACAATGAATTGACACGGGCACAATGGGTCCGCTCATCTCTCAATGGGTCCCCAGCTGTTGTTTCACGAATTCTAATCCAAGCCGCAGAATTTTTTTATCGTATCTGTGGCTTCAATATTTGAAAGTTCATTTATGTTTTATTGATATGTCCTTTTCCCCGACCACTATTGTTCAGAGGCACACGGTACGACCAAAATTGTGGGATATCGAGTGAGATGGATGGAGTAAAGTTGTGTTTCATGGTGCATTGGCATATTTCGTGCAAACTTTATTTCAATTTGATTTTTTATCGTTACTGGAACCGAGTGCTTTGATCCCTTTAATGGCAAAGTTGACCTATTTCGAATCGTGTGATTACATTCCAAAGTACATAATTTTTAGTGTCCGGTGTTTTGGCATTGGCTCGTATGTCTGCATTATTTCAGGGGATTAGTAGTTTTAGGTGATATATTTTTTTCACTTTGAATAATCGTTTTTATACTGCGACATATTGGGGAATAATGGTTAAATTCCCTCTCATTGGTTTTCGGTCTATTTATGCTGAAAATTCCTTGCTTTTTCTGGTTTAAAATGTGGCCATCTTGTGTAGTATGCATGCTTGGGAAACGGAAGCTATTATTTTGTGGGTTATAAATGGGCATCATGAGCATTCAATATTGAAATATTATGCTCCTGTTATCTCCCCATTGTGTGATTGCTATGATACAATTTCAATACCACTTACAATAAAAGGCTACTCCGCGTCCGTCTGCGATTTTAAATATCGACATGTGCCGTTGTTCTGCTTTCAATTTATTTGTTCGTCTAGTATCCCTAACAATTCCTCCCTTTCTTCTCATCATTTAGAACGCTTGGTCTCTACTTAGAATTTTATGATAACCATATGTAAGTTATACAATTAGTAAATTTGAATCTTGGAGTGCAGGTCTTAAAATTTAATTCAAGTTTTGCCGATGTTTTTGTTTATTTACAAACGATCACAAGGGCTTGAAATGAGAAAAAGTGTATAATTGTAATACATAAAAATAATAAATTGTTACGACAATGCTTTTTACAGTAATATAATATAAAAGAAACAGTTAAAATTATCAAAAAAAGAAGGGACTAGACTTTTGAGAAGATACAGAAAATACAATTGTATACTCGTATCCATTTCGAGCCCTGAAGATGGTTTGTGAATAAACCAAAACGTAGGCAAAACTTGCATTTCAATTTTAAAACCTACTCTCCAAGTTTCAAATCTAATATTAAAGATAAAGGTCAGGAAAATTAAAAGAAACTCATTGTAAGTAATTCTATTTATAAATTACTTTCCGGTGTTCATGTTTTAGTAATTAATGTTTTAGTATTGCTATATTAATTAGTAAATAGTAATTTTTAATAATAATTATTATTAACTATGTTTTCAGCTGAAGTCCTCATATCCTTAATAGAGGGTGGCGATTTCGTTTCCCCAATATTCTATCTCTACGCTGTCCTCTATCATATCTCTCATCCATTGTTTTCCCCATGAATCCATTATATCATGGCTCACCCTCGCCATCCTTTGCTTCACTTTAGTTGAGTGGCATTTCCGTGGCTCCTCCTCACTAATTTTTCATTCGTCATCTTCATCACCCGATATCAATCCTAGGGTTGTTCGCTCAGAGCCCTCTTTCCCGTATTTTTCTCTGTCGCACCTGTCATTTCCCATTTTTTTCTATGCACGCGCGTCTATCCCCGATCGTTTGTCTTTCTGTAAACCTGTCTGTATCAGCATGGTTTCCTGTTATCACCCCTTAAGAGTTTTTCAAAAGGGGAGATTTCTATCCAGCTTCTTTTTTGTAACAAAAGATAGGCATATGAAAAAAATTATTTAATGTTTTAGTTGATGACGCACCAAAAATGCATGCATATAATTCAAAATAGCTCGCATATTTCATGTACTGTATGGTGTCGAAAGCATGGTTGGTAGTATGAAATGTCACTAATTGTGAGAAGGAACTAACTTCAAATAGCTATATTTTGAGTAGTCTCGCTCAGCCTGAACCGCACGATACTTGAGCTCTAAGTTTTGCTTTTGTTTGTTGCTATGTTTTAAGGGAGGCATTATTTTTCGCCATAAGCATGGTACCCCTGGAAGCAAGGAAGCACTGGATGTAAGACATAATTATGTTGAGACAATACCGTGGGAACTCGCTACTATTACTACGCAAGGGCTTATTAACAAGGGCTAAGATTAGGTGAATTATCGTGTGATTTAGGGTTAAAGGAAGCCTCATTTTCTTTTCCTCGCATTCACGTTTGGTATATCGTCAGTGATAGTCGACAAGTAATGGTAATTTAACGTAGCGGGCTTCCTGAAGAGATCCGATGCTTTTTACTCGAGATTGGTCTTCCAACTTTAAGAAAATATTCGTTAAGTCCGTGTACTGATTAATATATTCTGAAGTAACATTGGGAGAATATGAATGCAGGTATAGGGAGAGGATATGTGGAATTGTATGATGAGACTATAGTTTAGCTAATGTTGTTATTATATTTTATCTAAGCATGGGTATTACTTCTCTCGTTATAGCCGAGCTTCATTCTCTCAGGTCTCTATAAGTTTATATGCTTATTTACACCATAATACTCCTTAAATCTGCTTTATTTTTCCAGCTATACATATTTTTCTTATTTTACTAAGGTGATAAAGGGCTAACCTTCCAGCATTGATGAATGTCAAGGTCACCTGAGTAAGTACTCGTGCTCTTTAGATCCAGGTGCCAATCATATGATGCCTTATTAAATGAGTTTTTGTTTTTAGTTTTAATTATTCAAACTACGCCCTTATTTTTATGGCATTATGCCCAGGTCATGCTCGTAGCTCCCTCAAATTCATATTTAATTTTAATATAAGGCTGCCACTCGCTTTTCTAAGCCACCGGGAAGTTTCAATGAATACTTAACTCATACAGGCTCTGCCTGCGTCATCGATATGTGATGACGGATTTAAACTGTCTTGTGGATGGTATTCTAAATATTTTTTGTGAAAACCATCTGGTGTCCATTAGTGCGAAGAAGAGGCATTGCTGTGGAGGCGTAAAGGCATTTTAAACTCGCTCCCGTGGCCATATTTAGTCGAAATTCACAACTGACGTTTTGTTCTTTTCTTTCACAAAGACCGGGTTTTCCCGGGCTGGTAAATTGTGCTTGCATATTTTTTCCCGTGGTAATTCGCATAGCAAACTATCGTGTTGTGTAATGCACATTTGTTTGCATCAAGGGGACTTTGCGGTAACCGACTCCCCCGCACAGGAAAGGGTCTGTTATGAGAGGCCTTTTTTTTGCCTGACGCGAGGAAAACTTTTTGAGCTCTAAACATTTTCAAGCATCCTGGAACGGGCTTTCTATTTTGGTTATTTTGCGCGTGCTTGATGTTGAGCGCGATAGAACAGCTGTACTCGTGTCGGGACTAAAAACTTGCTTGGGCATTGAGCGCGAAACCACCGACTCCGGCGCTTGGAAATTGCGACCAGCTCAGACGCAAAGTTTTTCGAGTGCCTCATTTCTGTGTTTACGTTTTCAGTATTTCGAAATATTGTGAACGTCAATGTCTGGTTACGAGGCGAAAAAATGTAATCGTGAACGAATTTCAACTTTAGCGTAGCAAAACTCTGTATGAACAACATGGTGTGCGACCGTAAATGTTCGTATTGCGGCGAGTTACGTGTGAGACCTATCATCAAATATCCATTCCTACCGACTCTTTTTCAAATCGGTTTTAACTTATTGCATAAATTTTGGTACCTACTGCGGGAACTCTAGCATCCTAATGAGCTAATTAAGTTATCTAGTTTCAGCTTGTGTCATCGCTGTAATATTTTAGTCTTAGTTGTGAAGCAAATTCATTTATATTCTTGTCTATAGTATGTATTATCATCATACTGTTTTTGTGCATCGTATGCCTGTATTAACGGGATAGATTTTGGCTTGTAGATGATTTAATTATAGTGTATGTCATTTTCGACTTACTACCAATCCGTCCTACGTCCAAATATTCGGGCCGTTCCTTAATCCTAAGTTGAGGAGTGTTTTGAATTCAGTTGTTTCATTTATTTGCTAACAATTCTGGTGGTAGCATGGAGACGTGCCTTCGCCCAGCATGATTTTTACTATTTTTTGCACCTTTTTTAAAACTTTTTCCGCAAAAACGAAGTAAAATCGACAAGGTTAAAAAAAATTCTCAAATTGCGAGGTGGCACTGGGAAAGATACTGGTCCCCTACTCTGATTGTGTGGAATTCAAACGCCTGTGATTTAGTCCCGACATTTGCTCTTCCCTTACTTATCAAAATTAACAATCGAAAGGAATTACTGAATGAGCGATGAATCACTTTTTTTTCTAAAGGCTTGTTTACACGATACATCAACACGTACGAGTTAATGTACGTTTGCGTGAATGATTTTTGTGGACCGGAACGGAACATGTACGAATGCATGAACCAAATTAGAACAGGTTCTATTTTCTTTGCATGCATTCGCACAAGTTGGGTGGTTACACGGTGCATTTTGGCGTTCATTCTTGGGTTCATACATTTAGACATTAACCCGTACGTTTTAATGTACCGTGTAAACAGGCCTTAAGAGACTGTTATCTGTATTGTAGTTGTTGTCAACATTTTTCTACGCCTGAACAAGAATATGTATGAGAGCTTGCATAAAAATGCGGATTATTAATTATTGTCCTCAAAACGATATGTAATGAAAGCCGACTTTTTCGACCGACAGTCGATTAGGTGCGATCAGAAGGCCATAATTTTAAATTACTTCTCACGACGCTCACTTCGTCTCTTAGGGAACGTTCTTTATGGTTGCAATCATGGGAATGGACCAGCTGATTGAGTAGTGCCTTGTAATCAGGCGACTCCGCCTAATCCTCGCCAGGGCTCTCGTGCGGTGGAGAAGTGGAGCGATCAGCGGAGTGATTCGACGCCTTAACGGGCGCGGCCTCAACACCGGCGCGAGTGGACGCTACGTGGTCATCAATCATGCGGGCGGAACGCCAAGCGCGGCTTGCCAAAGATTTACTCCAACCTCTCCCCCCCGCCCCACACTCTCTTCCGAAAGGATTCCCTCGTCAGGTCGCGGAAAGTTGTTGAGATTAGCGGGGAGAAGCTTCATTCATCCATTGAATAAAACTTTTTGTCTTCTATGTGAGGTCATCCCATTTCTTCTCCTGTTTCCCCATGCGTGTACGGAGTTGAAGCTTATGTTGATGGAGGGGGAGTTAAGAATTTTAAGTAGTAGGGAAAGCGGTGGCGTCCTCGCCTGCGATTCTGAAGGTCGTGGGTTCGGAGTCCCTCTTGCGTAGATTACCCCTATCCAGGGCATGAATTTTAGTGATCGTACGTTGTTTATTTTTTGTTGTAGGCCACCAATGTAAAGACCGAATAGTGCTGTTTTCGAGATGATGTGTATACATTAAAACAAAATTAAAATTAAAAAACGGCGATTCTCGGAAAAAAGTAGAGAATTTTAAATATTTATTAGCCTGGCAGCTAAACTGGTTATTAATTTTTGCTTTAATTTGTGTACTTATCAAAGCCCTTCTCTCTTCCAGCTTGAATCCCTTTCTTCAGTTTATTATTAGACCTATTAATTCTCCTCACTCTAGCCACCTACCCGTTCTCTTCCGCCCCCTTCAAGGCTGACTCAATATCGTTCCCTCTCCGGTATTCAGCAAAACCTTTCCCTCGAAGAACCAATCTTCATCCACATCCTCTCTCTCGTCCTTTTGTTGTCATAAAAACTAGTCCTAACGCATATTAATGCACGATAGTAAAGTCTACTATTTTGAAATAAGATTTTAAAAACGTAACGATTGCGGAAGGGAAAAAACGAGGAAAATACTTCAGAACTGGTGATAGAAGCTAGCTAGCGATGACTATCCCGTGAAGACGTAGTACAAATGTAGGATTCATCATTTGCATGATTAGCCTATATTTCCGTTTTTACCCAGATTCATGGCTTCAGGTTTTTCATTAAACTTGATTCGGAGTGGAAACGGTTGCTTGTAGATAGCAGAAGTCGGCAGAAATCCACCTTTTCTGGTCTTAGTTTTCGCTGCGGGTAGAGTATTCGTCGTCCACGGACGCCTTTTGAAACGTGGCGTAATTTTATCGATGGAAATCGGGAAAGTGATGGAAGTGTGAGGCTGTGGAAGCCTGGCGAAGGATTAGAGACTGCGTTGGGAATCATTAATGATGGAGGTCTGAAAGGACTGGATCACGGAGGAAAAAAAGTAAGTCAACGTGGACATTGGACATTCCTGGGGGTGTTGGAACAGTAAGACGGAGGTGGAAAGGAATATCTAACGAGTAAGTATGAACGGAAAGTTTGATGCTTATAGCAGACGAGAAAGTGGGGGCCAGGAAATAATTTTTCATGCTAGGTAGTTTGGATAGAGTACTTTATACAGTTATTGTACCTATTTAGACCGGTCCATTTTACCGTTCATAGTTGCTGAATGATAATCTTGACGTTAAATTATATTGCTGTCGATACTCGCATTTCCCTGTTAATATAGTATTTTTCTTTTGCTCGCTACTCGGCACCTTTTCATCCCTACCAAAGACGTTGGCTCCATCTTACCGCTTTCCTTTTTACCATCCTCACTTTTATCAGTATCTCCTAACACGGCGTCCACTTCTACCCAATTTAACCTCTGCCTCTTCCGTGCGTATCGGCGGAGATAGCATTTTGGCTCATTTGGTCTTCTATCAAGCTCTTTTTTGTCGAAAAACCCTTAATTCCTTTCTTAATCTGTTCTCTTTTTCGAATGTTATTGCTATATCTGTTTTCTTAGAATGAACTTCGCAGAGAAGAAAATTTCCCTGCCTATTTAAGGATTTGACTATTATATTAAGCTCTTTCATGCCCAGGAAAATCTTTGAGCCTAGTGAAAATAAAATTTTGTTGAAATTAAAACGTATGTGCCTTTAATATCAAATATCGCACCATAAATTTGGACTTTCAGAATATTTCAATTGTTAATTTGGAAGTTCTCGTGATTTTAAGGGATCTGAAAACCTTTTTGTTAAAGTTTATTTCTTAATTTGATTGTAGCTCAAGATTTAGTATTTCACTCACGTAAAAGATCGCCTCAAGTCAATTTGAATCCTGAGTTAATGAATGGTCTTGTTACCATTCATTGCTCAGAGGTACCGTCTCATTCCGTGAAAATATTATCGTTTCTTTTGTTGAATTAGCATTATGGAGGGTGTGCTCGCAGCTTTGAAGAAATCATCATTTGCTGTTTCTTTTTCGGCTGGCAAACTTCCTCTCTATTGAACTTCAAATTTTTTTTTCTCCTCCGGTTCCATCTGAGACCTTTTTACTTCCTTCAGGTTCTTTAGAAATGAAGTGGGTTCTTTTTGTTCAACTTTTCAATAATAAGGGAGAAATTGCTTCTCCCTTACATGTCTAGGTCTTATAACCTTAAAAACTCAGGATTGTATTGCGAAAATGGAAGTTTTCTCAGATTCGGAGAATACTACTAGAAACACTTCCTTTGGGTGTTCTTGCGTTTTAGTAGAGCCGAATTTTTATTTTTTTTATACTATAGGTCTTTGTTTTGAATCGAATGATTTATGATGCTCTTTTTCCCAGTAAAGGATACAGAAAAAAACTCAAGGGGGGGGGGGGGGGCGCAAAAGATATTTTGAGCTGTCCATACTTTTATCGAAATGAAAAATAATCAAGTTACATGCAAACTTTAAAAGTTTTATTTAAACTGGTAATACGCGTATAAAATAAAATACTATCTTATGATATAAAAAAGTTACAATTGTGGTTCTGCAATATTCGGCAAAGCAGGCAGCCACGCAAGGGTCTCCACGCCTGCGCTCCCCATAGTATTCTCCACTGCTTTTTCCCATGATCATGTTCAATCCCATATCCTTTACATGTTGTAGACGAATTTCAAGGTCAATCGAGAATTCGAGTTTAAGTGTTTTGGGTATTAATAAAAATGTTGTTGGCCAGGCCCACGAAATTGGTTCTCAAGTATGAATATTTAGTACTGTTCCATCCCGAAGCATTTATCATTTTACTATCCGCGCTGGAATAGTCGTATGGGTTCTGGCAATATGGATTGAAAAATAGTGGTGAGTGTATGAGAAATCAATGTTTTTTCCTTAATGCATTATTTTTTATTGGTAAGAAATTTTGGAGCACAAATTTCGTCGATCGCAGCCGCAAAAATCTGGGCCGATGTCGATTGAGAACTTTCGTATTGTATTTTGAAGAAAGCCGTTTTATTTTGTACATTCCGTTATCCCTTACATTTAGAGTTTTTCGTCCTTGAATTCGCTTTAATTTTCAGTGCTAGTTGCGACTGTATTCTTTACCTTCAAGGTCAAGGTTTGTTTCTTTCAATGGGCGAAGGACGAGGCCTATTAAATATGGATACCGTTACTTCGCGGGCTGGAAGAAGTCACACAGATGTCGCCTCATCCAATCCCTTTCTCGTTCCGAATTATATGGCGTCAGCGTTCTTTTTTTTCCTGTCCCTTAAATAACTAAGATGAATAATTCACTCGGCCCCCATCATCGAAGCCGGCCGTCTTGCGAGCTCCCGAATTATTCAGGGCACACGCAAAAACTTTATTTATTTTCCGAAATTCACTGTCAGATGCCATCCGACATTTTTTTTATTCCCTCGCCCCAAAACCTAGCTCGTTCTTTTAATCCGGAAGGAAATGTTTGCCATCGCAATATCGCCTGCCTCAGAATATCGAGAGCTGGCTGGATGGGACGAATCTTTTATGGCGGTGTCCGCGGGTGGCAGACCTCCTTTTGTGTCTACTATCCCGGGAGGTTGTTGTTTTTTTATGTCCCCGACCACTTTTATTCCCTTAATTGACGAGAAATCTCGCCCCGTCGTCAATTCTTTATTCGAACCTCAGGGTTTCATTTCGGATTATCGGGAGATGGACCGAGTTTGCGAAAAAATATTATCGAATCGGTTGGAGTAAGTTTCGTCAACGAGTTGTTCGGTAAGTTAGTGAAAGAAAAGTATGCATGCATAAGACCCCTAAAATATTTCCTTTCTATGTATATCTTTTTAAATTAATCTTTCAACCGTTTCTCATTTGTGGTCAAGCCTCAAGTCTCGCTTTAAAAAATAATAGACACCTTTTAACTTTATAACCCAATTGTATACATTTTCAGGTCTATTCAGGAAAGATTTAAACTACGTGTTGTTTTGTGTTGCAAAGTTTTATGGCGAAATATGTAGCTGCCAAATAAGTTATGATTGAGTAGAAAATTTTCACATTTTTAAAGTGACAAGTGTTGAAATTTAATTTCTCCCAAAGCAGCTCTGGGCTAGAGAATAGCATTCATTAACGTATTGTGCTATCTCAACAAGAATGTTATATTCTTTACAGTTCACATCTCCTTTTTACGCCATTGTTTCCATTATCAATTTCATTAATGAGCGCCTGGCATTCATGTAATATCCGAATTTTGTGATCCGCGTAGTCCTCGTGAGAACATTATTGTCAAGATTAAGTTCCATACGAGGATGTGCTGTCGTGGGATCATCTTAAATATTTAAATAGAGAGGAAGGAAAAACTGCCACAAGTGATCTCAAAGGAGTTTTTGTCACTAACAATGAGGCTTTGATAATGAGAATCCTTGAAACGGTTCTCGTCATGAGATCCCTTAAGGCTCGCCTAAGCTATTTCTTTCTATCTCTGGAGACTTCATTTCCCAGGAGTGGCGTATTGGTGTCAGATTACTTTAGTAGCTTGACGGATCTCTTTTTAGTTAATTCGGGGACTGAAATTATGATTGGCACTTGAGAACTTGATTCGTTTTTTTTATTATGCTTGGCAGCTAAACATTTTCCATTTTTTATATGTTTTGACTTTAATGAGCTCGCTGTCTGAAATAAAAAAAGGAATTCGTGAGTCTTCCATTTTCCCTAATTTGGTGATGTCCATGCAAATTCTTTAGCCTCCTATTTTAGCATCTATCGAATTCTCATTCACTCGTTTCTTAAATGGTTTGTTTACGGATTGACCAGGATTAAGTATCTTTTAGTAATTTGCTCTTCATTGGACATCGAAATAAATGGAATGGCTTATCTTACTGCTACCGAATGATTAGACGGACGCACATTCGCAAAAATGATATTATCAATGGGTGTTTAAATTTTCAGTTTCACTGGCAGTTTTCACTTAGTTACACGTGTCTAAGACCTTATGACTAGAACCAACATCATTTATGTGTCATTATGAGACCGTAAAGGAAGTAAGTAATTGTTTTGATTGTGGGAAGCCATTGGGAGTGATAGTGATGGGGTAAGGTTTCGCGGAGAAATATTCGGAGCCTGTTTGTGTTGAAAAAGGTCGAAGTCTGTAATTCAGCGGAGGGAAAAATGTTGACGTTTTCCATTTGGTGAAGCAGTTGTAAATTTTATGCCCTGAACATTTCAGTTTTCGTGGTAAAATGATAATGCTAGTACATATACTAGTAATTCGACAAGAGATTAAGATTATGATCGGTCTTAAGGAATTCCTCTTTTTTGCGTAATTGCTTAATAGTAATTAAGGGATATCAGTTTTTCATCGGATCGTTCGTTCATGTAGCCTTGGCCTTGCTCTACAGTATAGTATACTGACGGTTTAAATTTTTCATCTGCGCCTTTGGCCTACACATGGATTTTCTTGGATGAATTACGATAATTTAAGACTATCGCGGGAATATATCGAATGCATGGAGAAGCTTTAGTGAAACTAGGATTTATCAAACTCATTTATGAACTAACTCAGGGAAAAGGGTGGAAAGAAAGAATGTTTCTATAGAACGGTTCACAAGGTGGTATGCAAATCTCGCGATTTAGCAGTCTCCAGTTCTTTAGCGAAAAGTATCATCAACTTCACATTCGATAGCAGGAATGTCAGCACCGCCCAAGGATGCTGTTTTCTACTACCTAATAATTTTTACATTCATTCCACTCAAATTAACGGCCCTAATTCGAATCATATGAGGGAACAACTTCCCTTTAAACGTATCTATTTGTTTTTTTTCTTTTTTCTTTCACTGGGAAAAGAATTCTAAAAATATTATTTAAAAAGTTGTAAAAAATATGTGTAAATGTGTAAAAATTAGGGTTATAAAATTTTCCTAGCTTTTTTTTCAATGTGGTGTAGCGGTTTTCCAACCCGTATTAACGTTTTGGGAAGCTGTCCGTATGCTCTTAATCCTGTGATTTCTCCGTGACTTATTTTTGACGATATTCTGGGGAAGCTCCAACATTTTTACGTGATGCCGTTATAACTATCACCGGAATGCGAAACTGCTCTTCCGAATGAATCTGGAAACCATTGAAAGCGAAAATATTTTTCTTACGATCCTTCTAAAAAAAAAGTCCCATAACTCGTTTCTGTCGGGCTCTGTTCGATTGCCGGAGCGGCGGCAGCTCGGCGGAGTGGTGTATTCTTCGCTCGGCGCCATCTCTTCACCAAAAATGGCCCTTCACTTACTACTCCCTCCGCTTTCCATCCTCGACCACTGTGGAGGACGCGCCGACAGCGTCGCCGTCTGGTAAGGAGGGGGACAACGTCACGGAAGTGAGGAGTGAAAGAGAAGGAAGCTTGAAGGGGAAAAAGCAAATATCGTGCGACTCAGCGCATGCAACCCAGCCGAATGCATTCCTTCGAACGATTTGCGCAAGAACCCTATAAGTAAGGTTCCCTAACCCTATTGTAAGGTTCTTGGATTCGCGATTGCTGGCATTGAAGAAAAAGTGCCATCATATTTGCAGCTTTTCTCCGAGTTTCGCGGATGAAATCATTTATGCTCGTTTCTAATACCTTCTCAATGATTTAACTTTTAAGTTAGTATTTATTATTATAAATTATTTTATGAATACGGTTGTTAGTGGCGCGGTTGTCAGTCCCGGCGTTAATAGAAAAAAATGAATGAAAACAAATAAATTCTGCCTTTCTCCTTAGTTAAAATTTTAATTATTTTTTTTAAATTTCATGGAAAGGGCTAATAAAGCTTGGTTTGTAAATTGTTTCATTCGCATAAGGTCCTTTTTTTGTAAGAATACTGTTTTACTCTTGAACCTTAGTGACCGGCACTGTTGCTTGATGTTGCATATATATTTTCCCTATAAGTTGGTTGGTAAATTGTTCCATT
Organism: Ischnura elegans; assembly: GCF_921293095.1. Classification (NCBI taxonomy): domain Eukaryota; kingdom Metazoa; phylum Arthropoda; class Insecta; order Odonata; family Coenagrionidae; genus Ischnura; species Ischnura elegans. The sequence goes on along the minus strand of NC_060249.1, from coordinate 74,062,843 downwards.
CGCATGAGATCCAATTGAAGTAAGAATACTTTTTTACACTCGGCAATATGTGACCGGCACTTTTGCTTGAAGTGCTATTCATTTTTCCCCTTGAAGTTTGATTTTACTGTGTCCTTCCCAAGTTTTTCTTCCTCCCAACTCCGAAGGCTTTCTTAACTCTTTCCCCGTTCACTATCCTGCACATCCTGGTATGGATAGGTGTGTTTGTGTGTGTTGCTCTAACCACGGACTATAACTCTGGCGTACAATTTCACACATTCAGGTTAGGGGACCTTTCCTTTGTGTTGATCACGTAGCACTTGAAGGATTATTTTTGGTTTGTCGGAAGGCTTCAGACCTGAAAGTGCCGCAGAAAAGTTGCGTTTGCCTCTTTAATCTACAGAAATAGACTTGAAAAATGTTAATCCGCGTGAAAAATTGTAATCGTAGTGATAGTAGCCCCTTGCACCACCCATGATACGTAAAAATAGTGCAAAATTTTCAAGATAAGGTTTTATGCAAAAATTAAAAAATGCATGCATACAGATTATTGATGTTATATAAGATCTTGTTATTGAAATAACATCAATAAATGATAAAATAGTATCAATAAATGGTATTACCCTTTCTTAATGCCACTCATTGTAGAATTACACCAAAACTGGAATATTTCGTCATCAGCCACGCCTAAGATTGAAGAGAGAGATGGAAAACAGCTTAGTATGTTGAAGCGCAGAATGTATAGAATAAGATAGCGCTCAGCACTTTGAGACGCTCTTAGATCAGGAAATGATAAAAAACCATGTATTTCATGCATGATACACTGGGTCTTTAGGGGGTAGACCGTGGACCACTGAGGTAACCAAGGCTCATTTCACCAGATTACAACGCCTTCACATAGTGACGCCCCAGTCTCGCTTAACGGGTCGTATTTGCCTTTTTTCCGTGGCGTATTATTTGTTCAAAACTTAAGATTTAATCATGGAGTATTCAGGATATTTTGCTTACATCTATGTCAATATTTGTCCGTATCTCAACTATGAAAATTTTATGCCTTAGAAAAAAAACAAAGAAAAATTTTCAAATTTAATTTCCTGGCAATTGTTGGCAAGCGTCTGCTGCATTTACTCTGAAATGTTCAGGTAATAGCTTAAGTTTTCGAGAAAACATGGGCCGCAAAAAATGGCTGGTCGAGCTGGAGTAATACGTCCTCTTAATATTAGCTTTGTTCAGTAGGTAGTAATTTATTTTTTATTTATCTCAATTACCGCCGAAAACAGCACAATGAGGCATTTACATCAACAATAGACGATCACACCCACCCATGTCCTGTAAGGGGCAACTTATTCAGGCGAGACTCGAACCCGCGACCTTCGGTATGGTAGGCGAGGACTTATCCCCGCCGCCAACGATGCAGAAAAAATAGTTATCCCTTTTTCGGCTTTGGTGGCGGTGGGATTAAGTTCTCGCATGCTAACCTAAAAGCCATGGTTTGGAATCCATTCCGGGGTGGATTTTTCACCTCCCAGGACGTAGATGTTTGTAGAGGAAGGCCGGAGGAGACTTCTGGTCGCTCAAGTATCTCATCCCCTCGATTGGTCGATTGCGGTTAGACTGCCCTTATATGGCTTTGTGACCTCAAATCTTCCTATATTGAGTCCGCAGGGTGGAAAGAATGTGTTGATGGACGGATGATTTTATGGTATGTGTTTATAAAACTGAAAGCTCGCCGTCGAGACGTTGTTTCAACCAGACACTCTGTGCGTTCCATAATTGCATATATCCATTAGCTTACCAAATTCTCTCTTTGACACTAAGGACGAGTGACATCTTTCATGCTTGCCAAATTGCGTTATTTGTGAACTCATGTTTATGATCGGTTATCGTTTGAGAAACTCAACATATTTTGTGAATATTGATAATTTTTGATAATATTTACCGTTGGCCAGTATATCTCGTGTAACTGTCATCATTTAAATTCATAGTCCTTTCCATCTTTCATTGAACATGGTAGTGGTAGTGAAACATATTTAAAATGAATCGCTGAGGTTAATTTAGAGGCCCTACGCATGTCCACAATCGATTACAAATTGAGTACATTTATTTACGAATGACCTTTTCGGCGTCGCATGAGATGTCACGCTGTTTTTTTTCTGTAATGCTTGCCACTTTTTAATTTTGTGTGTTTTATTGTGTGATCTTAGATGTAGGCTGCAAAAATCCTTTAAGATTTTAATAGTTAGCATTTTTAGTGGCCCTGCTAATTCTGTGTGTTGGGGAACGATATCTTTACGCTACATGCCAAAATATTATGCGCATTACTATTGCGGAAGTATATGCAACCAATGATTATAATTTGATATTTTTATTTCGATTGAACTTTAAAGTTAGTGAGGCTATCGAGTATACATTCCAATATTTTTATCCGTAAGATATATTGAAAAAATTTCATTAAAAATGTGCGTGTCTCCTAAAATACCTTAGAAATGCACCTGATATTGTACGATCCAAGGTAATATGGGTATATTTATATATTTCACCTGATATTTTGCTCGTGTATCGGTTATAAATAATTGGAGCTATTATTCTTGAATTACGTCCCTTCGCGAAGTCTGCAAATACCTTAAGCGAAGAAGTCAGAGCACAAGACTCAATTAATAGCCTTATTTGAGCGCTTTTCGTGACGTCCCGCCTTGTACTAGAATGTCCGTAACACGATGTTGCTGTTATCGTATTTTCCAACAGCCATTCTGACCCTAAGTCTTGTCTCTAGGGAGTCATTGCCCTTCGGTTATTGCCCATGTAACACCTTTTAACCCATTCCCCCCCTCCACCCATGGGTTCGAACCGCATCCCGGCCCGTGGGAAGCCGCCGCTGCAATTTCTCACGCCGTTTGAAGCTCTCTTCCGGTCTTTGGGATTCCCTTATGGGCGGAGGAGGGTCGTTGGATCGCAGCCAATAGCCGCGACTCCTCGAGTTCACCGCGATGCCACCCGCGGTCGCCGGGGGTCTCTCTCTCTCTGCCGCCGCCTCCGTTGTCTCCGTGCCTGCGACGCGTGCCTGCACACGCGGACGGACCCCCGCCGATGAGAAATGCGTTTCCACGTCGAGGGATGGTCGATCAGCATCTCCCGCTGGCTCGCTCCCAGTCCTTCCTCGTCAATGCGGGGCGAATCGTGTTCCGTCGTGGTAGAGTACAGCGTTCGCGAGGCACAGTATAATTTTTTATGTGATCTCCTTGGTGGGAACGTTTTCTCTTACAACATCATCTTTGTGATAGTTAAAACTCATTTATTATCTCCCTTCCTGTTTATTTTGCTGTTGTCCCTTTTCCTATTGGTATTTGCGTATTATATTGCAAGTGTGGTGGTGACTTCTTCGCTAATTATGACTACTTAACCCTGGGGAAGAATAAACTGTCAATATTCCACAAAATTTTATTTAACCTTACTGTTTTGACTCCTAATGCTTAATATTTTTTAAAAGTGTATTTTTTAAATAATTTTTAAAATACTAAGTCGTATTAATATAATTTTGTAAATATTTTTTCTGTACGACCCGGTTTTATTGGCGTATAAGCCGAGGCGGTGTTACTTTATAATGAAGCGAAAGTTTTAATCCATTGCTGAATCTTTGTATTGACCTATTACGAAGTCCGTTTTTTTTATTTCCTTTATAGCTTATGAAAGTACCTATAACTTATGAAAGTACCTTCGCTGATTATTTTAGCGTTTTCTTAAAATCTCAATCAGAATTAAATATCATCTACCTAAGCAATAATTCGGTGTTAGTTTTGGTTTATCTTGTGAATGTTTACTTCTATGTTTGCATTGTTAGTGCCGGTTCAAAATTCCTGAATTCCTTCCCGTTATTTTTTTCACGAATGAATCCACTCACACAGGTGCCCTTTCTGCTGTTTTGATTTCATCTTCTTGATCATGCTTCTTTAATGGAGTATCTTCAGCCTTTATATTTTTCTAATGGAATTTTATTGATACTAATAGAATAAATTTTATTTTAAAATGAGTGAAAAAGAGCAATGAAAGCAAGTATTGGCAGTATCAAATTAGATAGGTGTATATTGAAATTATTTCGGGGTACTAATTACTTTCCCTTCATCTTGCGTCAAGTTTTCTTTGGCAAAAAACGAGAGAGCTTGAATGCATATGCTGCCGTGAAATTCCCCGTTAGGATTGAATATGAAATAACTCTTGAATTATCATCTCTTGTCATTATTTTCCATAGTTAGTACTAAAACGGTCATCATTGAGTACGTTCTCAGGGCCATCCTAAAACTTTCATTTATTACGGCTGAAGTTATTTATCCCAGTGGTGGTGTATTCTTTGGGCGTTTTAAGTAGACAAACCCTGAAAGTTACGCCCTGGGCATTGAACTGGACGATGATATTTCTGTAAGACTCACCTATTTCCGTTTCGTGTGATTGATGGGTAAAATTTAAAGATGAGAGATCACTTAAACTTTTTTATAAAGAATTTTCCCCCAAAATTCTTCTTGCCATACTCTCCATTTATATGTTATCTTTTTTTGGAAAAAAAACTATTTCCGTGTTCGTAATTTAAAAAAATATACATAAATTCCTTTTATTGCTGACCTTCAATTTAGAAATGTTTTTCTCGACCTCGACATGCTTTGACAGTGCATTACTCAGAGACCTCAAAATTGGCCGGCGGAGAATTTTCATCGTTTCCCGCAGGCGGTCGTGGAATAATGCAAGACTGGCTGCGACCGCTTTGTCATCCCGTAGGTGGAGACCCGAGGGTCGGAACCGGTCGTGGTCGAGAGGAGAGGAATTTGTGGTCAAGTCTCTTCCCCTACTATTTCGCTTTTGTTTTTGCCATTCACTGAAAAATGGGTCCCATGCCATTCGGTTCGTCGCCGAAAGCTCTGTAATTACAGCTAAAGTTTTCAATTTTTGGGAATTTTCGCTTGTCTGTGGTCCCTCCTTTTAATTTTCTGCGTAGCAGCGGAGCTAATTGGATTCCCTGAACAAGGGTCCTGGCGGCCATCCCCTTATTTTCTCTCGTATTGGCTGGAAAATTTTTATTTATTTATTCGGAAAGTGACGGTGGCTTGATGAAATTCAACTCTCTCCGATTCCAACGATGCATACGTCGCGTCGGGTCCATGTTGGCACCCTTGTCTCCCAAGTCTACCGCGTGAGGACCGCATTGTATTTGTCCTATATGGGGGAAAAAATTTTGGTCTCACTGCTGGGAAATTTTTCCCCATCGATTTTTTCGTTGATTATTTTTCACCTAAAACGAATTTGCATTTTCCTGGGGAGAGTAATTTCGATTCTAGTTGTTGATATCCTACTCAAGGAAGTGTTCCTCTATCTAGTTCCTAACTTCACGATTCTCTCAAGGGCGTACCCTGGATCAAATCTAGGGAGAGGGGGCAAGCCATGGTTGTTCAAGTTGTAGGTGTGATTTAAGCATGGAAAAGGTGAATGAATAAACACTTTAAGGAAACTGTAACAGATCTTTATTAGTTTTTTAAAATTATTTGCTTGAAAAATATTATTTTCCTTAAAGATATTTGCGATTTTTGCTTCTAGGGGAGGGGGGGGCAGCTGCCCCCTCCTGCCCCTCTCTGGGTACGCTCATTCATTCTCTGGAGATATTAGTAACACGACAGAGCTCGACAGTGAGATGTTTCTCATCCAAGTAACCAAGCTGATTAATATACAGATCCAATCGGAGGAGGTACTAAAATGATAATGCTCATACCTGCATGCTCCACACTCCGATTTCATATCTGTCTTCTGTTCGAAGTACACCCTATTACCCTTCATTAGTGTTGTAGATCTTTTGTTGACCCCATTGTGCTTTCTTGTGCTACCGATAGCAGCGGTAAAGCTACGCGTGAAGTGGTAAATTGTGTAACGTGTGCGTAAAGCTTAAGCTGGAGTTTTCTTTTTTCCGAAGTATGTTTATCTGTATGCAGTTTTTATTTCGTATTAATTGAATCCTTACATGTATTGCTGGCTCATCATCCATAGTCCGTCTCCTACCACTTATTTCGTCTTCTTCTTACTTCTTATTGAAACTGTCTCCATAAATGAAGGAGCAATTAATGGATGTTGTGAGGGATATGAAGAAAATCATCGATCTTCCGCTCTTTACTCCTGAGATACCTTTGCCGTCATTAGTATCAGTCTTTCGTATTTTGGGGTACCTTCTGCGTCTTAGGTTTGAGACACTACCTAAAGCAGTCAAACTTCTCGCACGAACCGTAGGATCGTCCCCACCGATGTTCAATTGCGGTTGGAATTCAGGTTTCCACAGCGTTTGAGGTTGTCATGGTGACCGGTTTACTCGTCCATCAACGTGAAGAAATCCCTCCCTGGGAATCAGTATGGGCAGGAATCTTTTAAAAGTAACATTATTGAATGTGAATGTCTTGCCGTATTCTGCACTGACCATATATTCACTATTGCTAATTAACCTAGTGTTATATGACTCAAAATGGTTTCTCTGCGTAAATATTTCAAAAACAGATTGTACATGATTGTATATTAAATATTTTCCATATATATGTCTACAGATCCTCGAAGAAGTTTCAACTTTTTTCGGCGATCTGTAAGATAAGACCGTATATAATACCTTGCTGTTTTTCATTAAGTGGTGCTGTTTCCTATTTTCAAGGATGTTAAATAATTTTCGTGCTGGAATAACCGTACAGTTTGAATGTGATGTGTAAAACAAGAAGAAGGTACGCACATGTCGTTGCAGTGGTTTTTGAAGCAATGTATCTCAGAGGGCACGTCACCATGCCATACGTCTGCTACGTTTTTGTTCGAATTTAGATGGAAATCTAATTATCTAGTTGGTCCCTACTCTTTAGGAAAGTCAGTGTTCCTCGTATAAGGAATAATGTTCATTGTGGATTAACCTTAAAGTTTGAATTCAACGCATAAAATAAGGATTAAGTACGCATGTGCCCTAGACGTGGCTTCCGAAGCAGTGTGCCGCAGAGGGCACGTCACAGTGCCATGCGTCCGCTAGGTTCGTGAACGGATACAGTTGGAAATCTGATTATATAGTTCGTACGTACTGTTTAGGAAAGTCAGTGTTCCGAGTATACCTTATTCGTTTTCCTTTAGTTTGCTTCGTGGACCTCGCCCTTTCGGGGACGGTAACTAGGCGCTGAACAGGTGTTCCGAATCCATCTCCCGTCGCCTCTTCCCACTTAATTGCGATTATTCCTCCTCAACGGCCCATTCCGCCTCCTCTTGGAGTTCTCGCCTTTCGCCCACGTGTCACGTCCGAGCGAAAGTGAGTGCTTCCTTGCTTTAACCTCCCTCTCTTTTTCCCCCTACGCTCTGCTCCACACAGTCCGTGGAACGGGGAAACCTGTCCCCCCCACGCACGCGAAGCTATCGATTTCGATGTGGATGAAAAACCCTCCCGAGTCAAAGGGTCAGGAATGATTTCTTGCCGCACGGTGAAGTGAGAGGGAGAGGAAGTGAATTCAATGAAACATTCCTTCCTCTCTCCATTCTTGGAGTCTCTCGTCCACGAGGCATTCGATCGGAAAGTCTCGACGTTAGTCCATCAGGGATGTCGGCGAAAGTGATTGAACCCCCCTGGACCGTGGTACCTCCGCTGCCATTCCTCCTCTTCGTCGGGGAGGATTGTTTCGGCGGAGTGTATCATCCGTCTCATCAAATTTTCATTTGCTCCAACCGAGGATTGTCGGGAGATCTTTACAAAGTGTCTTTGCCACTCGGAGTTTGCGGGAAAAAATTGAGCGGGACACTTGAGTTTTCAGTTGTCCATGGGCGGTCGTATATTTTTGCTATTTCCGTCGGGCAGACGGCGATGGCTCCTAAACTTTGTTACCATTTGTTTTCTTATTCTGATTTCGTTTTCGTGATAGTATAAAAGAAATCGTAGCTCTCGCTCTCATGAAGTATTAAAATCCTCCAAGTATGTTGGTTACCGAGGAGTTAAGTAAAGAAAGCGAGAAATACTACAGCTGCGATGTGCACTCAGTTATTCACTTATCTCACTAGGTTAATACGAGATATACTTTTTTTCAACCTTTAAGTGGAACTAATGCTCCGTAATTTAACTTGTTTTTATTTATTACCCAGTGCTGTTATCAGATGTCATCATTGCCTATATCTTAATTGTACCCATATTGATACTCGCTCTAGTCGGAGCTCACACCAGCCGTATGCACTACGTGTTTTGAGTCATGCGTAATGTTAGTGGAGGATGTTGATGATATAGCGTAGCGAATGCTTGGTTACACCTAAATCCCAGGTAAGTGCCTTACAGGTTGGCTGTTGAACTGTAGATACATTGTATTTTTAGCTCAGGTTACTGTTGTTACCAGTTCTTTTTCCTTCAATCATCATTATCTTTTTTGCCTGTAATTTTCCATCTCCCCTACGAGACTGATTTTTATTCATTGGTTTCATTTCAGCTGCTCTCTCATTCTTTTCCTCCTCGTAATGCGATGCATGAGTTATGTTCCAGGAATCTTAATTGACTTCCGACTCTTCATCATGGATCTGCCTCCTCCGCGTCAGATTTTATCAGAGTTCGTCCCTTTTTCGCCCCCTCTTACCTCTTAAGTGCGCACCAAATGCGATTATTTTCTGAGCCTGCGCTAACGAAAAACTCGAATTTATTTGCTCTCGTAAATTGGCTCGTCTGGGATGCCAGAATAATTCACCTCCCGTATCTCCCGCTCTGACATTTTTCCACTCCGCCGCGGATCCGAAACGTTAAAAACCTCCTGGGGGATGAATATACGTTCCGCGTTCGTCATCCACGGAATATATGAGTGAGTCCTAGTCAGAGACGCCGTGGAGGAGAGTAGATGTCTGCAAACGGCGACATTACGCTCGTGAACCCAAGGCATATGCGGGAATCCAGCGAATATTTTTCCGGCGAATCCGCTCCCGCAGAGATGAATGGGTACATATTTGTCCGGAGGGAAAGAGACCGTGTTGCAAAGTGTAAACTTCTGAAGACGGCTACGAAAAGTCAAGTGCCTATGTTTATGGTATTCAGAGGTTCATTTGCGCTCGCCAGGAGGAATTTTGGGAATGGGTCTAAATGTTGAATGACTAGGCAGTTTCTTCCGGCCCGAAATTGATTCCTCTCCGTTCTGCTGCTTCCTTAATGCGTGCTGCAAGTTTCATTTGTTCATGTACGTCCGTGTTTGAGTGGGTCTAATTGGTGCATAGTTTCTATGAGAGTAAACATAAACCACGAGGTCTCAATGTGGCTTCGCAGCAATCAGAAGCTGAGGCCTGCATTGAAACCTCCTACTTCAGCGTAATAATCTGAGATGGAAAACATTTTGCGAAGGAAGTACTTGTAAATTAGTTTTATTGATACCCTATGCTCCTCTATCTTCGTCAGTGTTATTAATTTGAAATTAATTTCCAATCGAAATAAAAGCTGTATGAAGAAACGCTAACGTAGGGTTAATAGGGATATTTTTATCTTTCTCTTTAGGCATCCATTTTTTTTGTTGAATTTGTCTGTGATAGTGTTATACATTGCCACTTAAAGAAAGCCGGTACCTCTCTCCGAATATTATAGCTTTGAAAAAACTCAGTACAAGTGAGAATTTCTTTTTTCAAAATTTTTTTGTTTCCTTTCCTGCACATTGATCGTTGAACCTAACTGGGTGCATTATCCATCTACACTTCCATTTTTACGTGAGGAGTCTCATATAATATTTTCATTGTGAAAACTTTCGTCAGAGGCGCTTATAATGGAGAGGAAAGCCTTGCCATCTAGACGCGTCTCACCAATGAAGTTGTCAGTCCTTCTCCATTTGATTGGATATTCTTTCCTAGTCACCTTTCTTTCGCATCAACGTTTAATCGTATCACTTGTGAGCTCTAGAACTTTGAAGATGCGAGGAATACTGGTTTTTCCCGGTCAATAAAACGGTAATGACTCCGTCACCGTGCATTTATCCGCCATGGGATTTCCATTATCTCCACCACTTCCCCTATTAAATTTTCAACGCAATGGAGATTCCCCATAGCTCTTTACGCGATTGTCCTAAGTATCACTGATACGTATTAAGGAGATCCCGCTTTGATTGCATGATGAAAAGCAGATGCCTTCTGGTTTAAAATATTTCATTACATTGTGAGAAAAATACTGCCTCCCTAAGTGGCATATTTCGACGTTAAATATCAAATTTAGGCTTCATAGTATGGATTCATACTATTCATATTTTCCGTGTGCACTCGTTCCAGTGATTTGAGTCCATTCTGGAGCAATTTTCATGTAACTAACATATTTTGATTCCTGTTTCAGGGCCAATGTGGTAATAACTCAAAATAAATATCTGTAATACTCATATATGAATGCACAAAAATATATACCAAGCATACGTTTTTTATATCATGGGCATTATGTTACGATATCTCTTGTATCGTTTTTTTTCCAAAGCCGTTTTAACAATCTGGTTTTGATCCGAATCTTATTTTTCAATACGCAGAAAAGCGTCGCTGTAAATGCCTTAAGATATTCTCTTGTTTAAAGTGAACGCTCCCTAAATATATTTCTCACGGAGCCCAAATTAATTGTGAGACGATCAACGAGTTGCAGTTAGAAGAGAATGTTTCGAAGTTTTCACGAGGCTGACACAAACTTCGCCTCTCGCTGGAACCTCGTTGAGGCGGTGAAGCGTGGACCGGACGGGGACGTCGATGTGATGCACGGAAGCTGTCGTCGTGTAAACCACGCCTCACTTGCCACGAATGTGTCACGGCTGTGTCGAACCCGGATCTTCTAGTTTTCTCGGGTGAACCGCTAGGCGCTGTCCCGTAACGAGTCCGAGGGCTTGTCATTAATCCGCTTTAGCGTCCGTTATTCGCCTCTGCGGAGCTCTGATGGGCAGGATAGGTGTCGCCAAGGCTGGGCGAAATTGAAAATTAAATATCAGATTTAGTCGGACCCGATTTTTATCAGATCCCATCAAAATTTATCAATACTTATCAAACCTTATATTCGAATTCCAGATAAATTTAAATATCGTGTTACTTCACAATATATTGATACATCGCCCAGGCCTAGGTGTCTCTCCCCCCTCTTGATGTTTCTATTAACTGTATCTCTTCTTTCGGCGTGATATTTCGCATCGAATTAAAATAATGGGATATTTTATTTTTTAAATTTCATTTTCGGGGCATAATTCAATGAATTTCAAATGATAATTCTCAATTAATTTATATATTACAAAGAACATAATTTCAAATATTATCATCATTAATTACGCGTTGGCAAAGAAAATTAATTCTGTTTAAGTTTTCCTGTTTGATATTTTGATCTCGACGCTTTAATATTTTATTACATAAGGAGAACAAACCAAACTTCTTCCCGAAGTTTGGAATTAATAGTTTATACGTTATAGATGGAGATGCAGAGCAGACAAGGTTTGCATGGTGCGAGTAGTGGACAGGGAGAGTATTCTTAAAACCGCGTTGGAGGAATTAATGTTTGGCGAGCCCGATATGTGGAAAAATTAAGTAACTCCCCACGATACTCTAAATTAATGGTAGTGATCATAATGTGGTGTTGCATTACTAATATAGGTGGACAATCACCTTCCAATTTACTACTATTTTTCTAATTTCCTATGACTTTTGTGGCTATATCGTTCAAAATGCTGTCTTCTTGACCTGTGACTACCCTCGTGGTTTTCCTCATAGAAAGTTTTCTTCTTTCAAGTATGTGTCAGATATTAGTTACTTGCGTCGCACAATATTCTGCATAAAGCCGATCTATTCAACTCATCTCATTATGTTTGGGTCCATAATGCTATATCATGTTTTTCCCTTGACTTCGTAATGTGCATCTGATCGTATATGCTAGACTGCATAACCAAGTTTCAAATGTCTTTATTACCTATTTAGAAGTTTAGAACTTCTTGTTATCATCATATGGATGCTATCTATGTACCGTGCAAGTACATACATTCAAATTTTGCCTCGTAATCGGTTGTTATTGATGTTTATTTTCTTGAAAAATTGAAAAATTAAATTCAAAATTTTTTTTTCCATCTTGTCACGCTTAAAATAACTATTTTGATATCTATTATTCTTACTTTCTCTTCCTTTCTTTTGTCTAATTCGAATTGTACAACACTTCAAACAAACTGCACTGATTTCAAAAACTGATTCTTAGGTAGGTACTCATTCTGACTTATTGAAACGTTTTCCCTACATGTGTTGTTTACATTTATGCTTTTTTTTTCAAACTTACAGCATGTTACATAGTTTAAATTGACGTGAAATTAAATAGACGCACGCAAAAGAAAAACGTTTATCGTGACATGGTACTTATGTAGATATTGTATCTTCATACACTAGTGTTAAGGCGTAGAAGTGGTGGTGTGTGCTCCAAAAATGGCATTCCATAAAGTATGAGTCGTTGAAAGAAACATCGCAGACAGTCGATTTGTTTTGTTTCATCCATAAAGTTCTTTTCGTGAAATATTTATGTCTTCGGTTGATGCTTTTAGTGAGAAGTGCACGTTGAATGCAGATCTGAATGCATTTCATTCATGAATGTGGAGTTGCGACGCCCACGGATTACTTCAAGTCGAGCTGTGCTCCTCGCCACTTTTCGTTTACCTCTCTCTATCTCGGCATCAGCATTAAAATTCCCTCCGGCCTTTTTCTGTAAATCCTTCCCAAAGTTTTCCTTCCTGTCTGATTAACTCTTGTTTCCAGATGTTCCACTTATTTTACCATCAGCTGTCTTCAAAGATTACGCAATATGGCATCTGATTTATTCATTTGATATTTTTATGCTGAATTTTGAATTCGAATTTCATCTCGCTCTCCGTCTCTCGTAAGATTTTCTTGGGAAAATAATTCAAGCGCAGATGTAGACATTCTAATACCTGAGCGCGTTTTTCCTTTGATCCTCATGGAACGCTTGAGAATAATGGTGATTTAAGTTCCTTTCATGAATCTTGAGAGATTTGCTATTCCTTAATTATTCGTGGATGCAAGCTAACCTGATTTTTCGCATGTCTGCCTCCGATTATGAATTGATGAGGCTTGTCTGGGCATAAAGGCATATGTTGGTGATGTATCCTTGAGATGTTTAGAATGAAAGTACTACGTTTAAAGAAATAACCCATTTAAGAGCCGTCTTAAACGGGATTTGTGGTATTATAACGGTCGTTCTCGCTTACGAGACCGTTCATTTTCCTGTTAAAAATGAGTTCTCACGTAAAAAAATTTGCTTGCTCTGCTTGATAAAATTAGAAAAAATGCTTTTTGATAGTTGGTAGATGAAGCTCTCTGCATTTGAAGCTCGTTCTTTGTGGATGCTGCATAAGTGAGATATATGTCTCTTAATATTTTCCTGCGTGAAAATTAACATTTTGCCTTTAAAGTAGTATACTTGATTCATTTGTTGGAAAAAGAAAAGCTGATAAATTATATCCAGAAAGATTAATTCCTCCTACCCATCATCTCGTATTATGTCCCGATTTCTTTTGATTACCTTTGCAAATTTATCTCCGAAGAGGAAGCGTAGGTATTTAAGAAAAACTGGACTGCCGAAACTTCCTGTTGTCGTTATTACGAATTCTTCTTTACCCTCATTAACCTAAATCCATCATCTATACCGTCAGGCCCGGGCTCTTTCAAGAAATCTTTTATGAGTAACTCCCGACTTGCTTGCTCCCACTGAGGAGGAAGTTTCGAAGCGGGAAGCGAAATTATTTTCACTCCTAAAAAGGCATTAATCAGAACTGCGCGAGATTAAATTTTAAAAAAACAGAAACGAGAGAAATGAGGATAAACTATGCGACGTTAAAATCACAAGACTCTTAGCAAATAGGACTACCGACAATATCCGCGGGCGGTACTTTGAAGAACTCTTTCTTTCAGCGAGGAAATAGTTAGAAGAAAATAATATGAAACGAGGTCAGAGCAAACTCTTTAAGTTCTTCATAAGCTTCATTCTTTAGGTGTTACCACGAGACTATAAGGGTTCGTTATTCCTTACAAATAAATGGCTACGAACGATTCTACATACCATAAATTGGAGACCGTCATGCTTCTTCCACTACTTAGCTGTCCCTCTATTTGATTATTTATTTTATACTGATTTTCAGACTGATTTAATGCTATATTTCATTCAAGAAGACTTATATCAAATATCATATAGCGCACAAGGACGCCAAAAACCCCTTAAATGCTAACAAAGAAGAGGGATAAGGGTTTAATAAGTAACGTGCTACTAATGTTTACGTATCCTACTACGCCTAAAGGAATAATACTCGCTCCATTGTGGCCACATGTTTCAACTATCTTCTTGTTCTTCGGAAAGTTGGTATTTTTTCAAGCTAAGCATAAGAGTATGTTAACTCAGTAAATGAGGAAATATTGTTGATTTGGAATTTTCAATTTTAGAGATTGAATTTTATAAAGGAGGTTTATGAAGCTGCACTCAGTAGAGAATATATTAGCGTATGTGTTCGGTAAACTTCTTATTCGTATTTGCCGCCGAGTGGTGCATTCAGTTTTACTTTTGTTTTCTGGTATGTGTTCGCCGTAAGAGGGCAAGAGGTTCTCTTTCTTTTGATCCTCGAGACGAGGAGACAGTAGGTGGCGGTAGTAAAAAGGAGCGTCTATGCTTCGGACATCCAGGAAAACCTGCCCCAGAGACCACGCGCCAGATCGCCGTGGCATTGACGCCTCCGAATTTTTGTAGGTACCATTCGGCGGCACTCATTTCCTATGCAGTCCACTTTTTCACCTTTTGAGTATAAAACAGTATGTGTCTAGTTTTTGTTTTACTAGCGTGACCACTTTCTTGGAGGAGAAAACTCGAAACTTGTTCGTTTATTCTTTACAGGAGCTTAACGTCGTAAATGAAAAATTACAGTCAGTTTTTATTCAAAGATTAAGAGGAAATCGTTGCTATTACTTTTCTACCCTTTCCCTGTCTGCCGAGTTAGTGAACTGCTCTCACTCCCCCTCTCTAGGTATGATTTATTGATGTGTTACTTGTTTATAATTTTCTTTATATTATTCAACATAGTTTTTAATTGATTATTTATTATTCAATCATCTTTATTTCTTCCAATTAGATGTCTAAGACTCTCTTAAATATTTTTCTCTATCTAAAATGAGAATATATTGAAGTTGATAATAGGGGAACTCACTTTGTGAAAGCTTTGCATAGTAATAATAAAGGTACTTTGTTCTTTCACACTGCTTTAATTGCTCGGCAACCGATTTGGACGTATTCTAGTTCATCAACGATTGCAGTCGTTCTTGATAATTACGTAGAATACGTCGAAACAGGTTGCCGAGTAATTAAGCCATTGTGGAAAGTACAAAATGCCTTTATTATTTGTATGAATATATTTCCTCAGTACTATCAATGGAGTAAAATGTTCATGCTATAGATGTAGGTATTGTATACCTAGGATTGGAAGGTGTCTTCATAATATTTCTAGAAAGTTCAGGATGATCATACTAGTTTGAATCCAGAAATCGTAATGGAATCGGAACAAAATGCGATCGATCGAGCCGGAATGATAGCCTCTCTTAAAAGGTACGATATTTCTCGACTCATTACTCGTTTAATATTTGTGCTACTATCTGGAAATTTTCAGGGTGTATAGAATAGCATTTTCCATGTCTTGAGTCTTAATATTTTTATGGGGTTTTATTTTTATATTTTAGATACAGGAATGAATAGGTTGGTGTCTGATTTATACCCTTTGTATATACCCTTGAAATTTTCAATATAATTGGATTAATAACACACAATGAAACAGGAAACAAGACAGGCGGGAAGGTCTCATTTCTGGATATATTAGTTGTTGAAATCTTACGCTGTCGTCATGACATTTACCGAGGTATTTAGTGTAAACCCTGTCATCATACACCTGTGTCTCACATAAAATATGAGAACTTCTGTATCAAATCTATGGAAATATAATAAGACTAATGTGTATCTCGATATTTTCTCCGAGTTAACATTGTCATAGCAATGAATAGTTCTCGTGTCTCACACCGTGTTAGGTCCTCCACATTTCCCTTCAACGTTTCCATAAGCAACTATTTCAATCTATCCATTGTATTCCTGAATTCCTGAAGATGATGGGTGTATGCTTGTCAAAACGTTAGCAGGAGATATGAAGGACCTTACCCTGTGCAAGACCCGATATATCTTCACTGCTATTGTCCGCCAGGAGAGAACCAGACATTACATAACATTTACATATTTGAGACACAATTATTTACTGTCATGTACTCCTAATATCCCGAAACATTTCATGATTTTTGGATAAATATTGAAAAATTTGCTTAGGAAATACGTACGGCCATGTGAAAGTGATGCACCCTCTTAAATTGGCGTGGGCGACGCTTAGTGCCAATCACGTACGGGAGGGGACCTTGTCGGGGAGGCGGGAGCAAGAGTGAGAGGTCTAGTTGTAGTGAGTGGTAGGTCGTGGTCGTCGAAATGAGTCTCTGTGTTGACAGCGCGAGTGCTCTTGGGGCGTGGGTGGGGGCGGACGAGAGGCTCGTAAGGGGTGGGGGGTCGCTTCGAGTGGCTGTCTCTTCGCAACCCTTCTCTCCCCCCTTAATACCATCATTCACGTGTTCCGTTCTCGACATTCATTTCAAACGCAGCCCCAATGGAAATGAAAATGCTGACGTATTTGAGTGCCGAAACACGTCTTTCAGAAACATCTGGATATCTCACGTTCTTTATTTGAGCAGTGTTCGAGACTCCCAACATGGCCCAGGGTTTTATGAAACGGGAGGAAACAGTTATGGTCGGTTGGGTTTTCGTGTGCTTCAGAAACTTGCCCGAGACAAATTAAGAGTGCTTCATTTGAGATTGTGATCCTGAGGGTTGAATACAGCAATCATTTAACTCGGTTCACCGTTGATGATCAAAGGAAGGCAGGGAAATGAAAACTGCGCAGGTATAGAAGGAATAAATTGAGTTGGGTGTGATGAAATTTACTCGAGCTTTCAAGCGAGTGGGGTAGTAATAGCAATTAGCACCTCAAACAGTCAGTTAAAAGCGGAAAATGATTACCATGATTAAAATAGTTTTTTTTAGATCAGGAGGTTTAAATTTGAATCAACATCTTCATTGGGTTCATATTTATAATGTAATGATATTCTTCGCTACACTAACTTGAAGATTAACTAAAAGTTAGTGTTTGTATCTTTATTTAATGTTCGTGTCATAAAACGATATGCACTCATTAAATCTCACATTTTAGCAAGATTATGAGCCAATAAAGTTGATGGTTTCCGGCAATGCATTGTGGAATTTGCTGAACATTTTGAACGAATAAATTATACTTTGTTTTTCCATAGAATTTCCGTGGAAAAACAAAGTTTAAGTTATTCTTTTCAAAAAAATTATGAACCACCTTTCAAAGCCGTATTCATTTTTATCCCATCACTTTGCTGTTGACGGTTTAATTAGAATTATTTTTAACGAATTTCTGTAAGCGAATTACTTGAAACGAGTCATTCGCCACGAAAAACGTATGGTGAAGATGGGGTGATTCGTCTTGCTACGGTTTATCTGGGATAAGTGTTTACAATTTCACATTTGCTCCTTATTTTGAAGTTGAAACTTAGGAGAAAAAGTTTCCGGAGGAAATGTGGAGGTGTGGAAGTAAGTGGGTGGAACGTGTTGCAAGAAGGTAGCGGATGCGAAAAGTGCATGATTTAAGGATGTTCGTTGGGTGAGGTAAATGGGAGGAGGAAACTTTATGAATGGATTGAAGAGAGGTAGGATGTATCCCAAGTTGAATACATAATGATACTGCTTCAGGTGAGGTAAGGGATTGTGGCTGTGAAAGATTAATATATTCCATCTTTTTCGCTTTCCCTGATGCTTCCTTGAACTGTTGGTCATAAAAAAATCGGAAGATTCAAGCGCGATGGAGTGGAATTTTTTCATTTTGAAATAAACACGAAATTTTCCACGATTATGAAATTTTATGCCGACCTAGATTCCGATTTTACTAAATCATATTCTTCAAGGAACAAAATGGTTACAAAACCATGTTCATTCAAGATGTCATTGTTGTTTAAATTTTTTTCATTCAAACTCGCAAATGAAGATTATGTAGTAACATCGAAACCTAGGTCGCAATAAATTTTCAATATCGTGGAAAATTGAAAGTGTTTATTTCAATATGTTGGTCATGTACAATGATTAACGCAAAAAACCTGGCAATATCTCATCAGCCAGATACTGCTTGAATATTTTAAGTGATAAAAAGGAATAAATTCGGGCGAGATATGGGGAAGGTTCTCAAGTACGTTCAAATGAAAAACTCTGTAGAACTCCAAAGTAAGTTTCATTGCGAAGACCTTGATTGCGACGCCTAGTGTCATCTTCAGAACTTACCTCACGATATTGTTAACTTTAAAACTAGATTTTGAAACCTTGGTCGTCACACCAAAGTTTTTCATTTATCCATCGCGAATAACTTAGTTTCCAGTTTCCCTCACTGGTTTTTGGATGTCGGTTTCCAACTATCTCGATGAATTTATTTTAAGGAACTTTACTGTTTTATGGGGGAATATGCGAATCTCGCGTCATCTGAAATGGGGAAGCACTTTATATAACACTCCACCATATTGTAAGGCCATTTTGTGTCACTTAATTTTCCTGCACATGTAAGAGAGAACTAAAAAGCTACGACATCTTCTCTAGTGTAGTTTCATTGCATGATATCACGGGGTCACTTGAAATGTTTAATTCGTTTTGCTCGTCAGATTACGGATATTCATTCATTCATAATATCGAAGTTCTTTTCTTCTTTCACTGAGCCTTTCTTCTTTATCTGTGTGTGCTCAGCATTGCATTCCATTAACGTGCTCAAAAACCTTTGGTTTCTTGTATCGCTTTAGGCGATCTCATTTCCTTTCGTACGACCGTGAGAGACCGCTCTTCGAGTACCGTGTATTCTATGCAACTCGTCAACTCGCCCTTCCCTGCCTCCATATTACCCTGAGATACAAAAGCTCCAGTCGTTCAATAGGTACCTTTGTTCCCTTTTTGTTTCGCAGGAAGAAGGCCGAAATTGAAACCCTTACAGCTAAGTCGGCAGACTTTTTTCTCCATCCTTGCAAGAATGCTTGCCTCTCCCTTATCTTGTGCATATGATTGGTGCATGTCTTAGCAAGTAATCGTGCATTGTTTCGTCTCAATGGAAATTTCATCGAATTGAAACACGAAAAGGATGTGCGTGACTGGATGTTATCGTTTGAAGGACATGGAATTGGCGAATGTATGATCGATTTTAATATTCTCTGTTTAATTTTACTCGGCCGCTGTGAGAGAAATGTGAAATTACTCCATGCTGTGGAAGAAGCATTTTTGTCTACGTCCGTGGGAGTGGCTTATTGCCATTTTGGAATGGAATCCGGCTCTCTGAAAGTTGAGAAAGGCTTTCAACTCAAAGCTTATCATGTAAAAGATCTTGAACGTGAATCACGTCATTAGAATTGCTTTTCGACGCTTAACCACCCAACTTGTTACCCTGAGGACTGTTCAAATTTCATTCCATCGAAACAATTATTAAGTGATTGTGACCGTGAATGAGGTATTTTCGCCTTATTTTTCCATCGTTTCGTTTAGAAGAAGCTCAAAAAAGAGGGTCGAATTACAATTTATTCTATTTCGGTCTCCAATATTTTGCGGAATATTATTCATTTTGTCTTAAAAGGTGCCTTTCCTCTTTTTTCTCTACGTTTATCGACTTCCATTATTATGCCGTGTTGGTCTATCATATTTATATACGTCATAGTTATCCAGTTATTTTTACGGATGGTATTGACGTGACTGCTTAGTGGTTTTGGTAAGGCTAATAACGTGGGTGCATGTTTTAATTGAATGTTTCTTTTATATTTCCAGAATGCTCATACGCTGAGCGGTCAAGGTCTCCACTACTTCTGGTTTCCGTCTCAAGTTTAGTTCCTCGTCTCCGCGGCTGCCTCTCTTGGGTCTCGTGTAATGTGAGTATCATGCGCACCCTTTTGTTTGAATATGTAATAGGTATCTTCTCGATGTTGGAACCCATCTTCCATTAAGTATATTTTTATTTTGCTCTAATACCAGATACTGACCCATTAATAACGACTTCTTTACAAGTTTCGCGGGTGGTCATCATGGCGATAAAAACGTTTTGGAATTATGATCTTAGGTTTTCCCGGCGTATCAGTTGCAGAAAAGTTTCTCGGGTTTTTCCACCGGTTGATGTCGTCCATGTCTCCCGACGTTTCGATCCGCGACTTGCTGATCATCCTCAGGGGATGACCTGAGGATGATCAGCAATCCTCAGGGGGTCCTAAGGATTGCTAATCCTGAGGATGATCAGGAAGTCGCGGATCGAAACGTCGGGAGACAAGGACGACATCAACCGGTGGAAAACCCGAGAAACTTTTCTGCGACGTTTTGGATTATTTCGCCGTGAAATAAATCAATGGGTTTATTTCCCGGCGAAAAGGTTTGGGTATCCAGGACCATTCCCTTTTTCTTGCCCGTTCTTTGGTCCTTTAAGGGTTTCACTAATCACTAACCCTGGCTTATGATTTTAATTCAATTTTTGTTGATTGAAACTGAAAAAGTATTGCATTTTGTGCGCTCGTCTTTCTGTCTAGCCTTTAAATTACATTTCCATCCACGATATGGATATCTGGGTCTGACCTCTCTATTTCTTCAGTTTCTATCAATCACACTCGGCCGACCAGCTTTAATATCCATCAATCATATTCTCAATTGTACATACGTCAGTGAAACGTTAAGGCTGGAATTCTATTATGTCAGATTAGATTACACTTCAACTTCCGAATTATAAAAACCATTTGTCTCAGCGAGATACAGAACGCAATAAGTAATTTAGTTCTGGGTTACATGGATACAAATATTTATTTTATCGTATCAATTCATGTTTAGGCTCTCTTCTGCCTGGTAAATTTACTGCATACTTAAATGGACAACAACATATTGTCGAATAACTTCACCTATTTATAATATTTTATGTTGAATTGATATTGATTTATCTGTAATCCCCGATTTAAATTGCAATTTAATTCTCAGCCATTTTTATGCTTATGGTAAAGTGGTCACGTAATCAAATATGTGAAGATGATGTAGGCGTGGTATAAATACTTGCATTTATCAGTATCAAGATGTCTTTTGGCACTATTGTCTGTATTTAAAAATTTAAATTATTATTTATTTTTAAAGCTTCATAGGCGTGAGGCGTTTAAAACAGTACCTCTTACTGGAAGCCATACGTGTACTCTCTGACGCCACTCTTTTGAGAAGTGGCAGTAAATTGCCGCATGCACTATTGAATGGAATTGTTCCATGGATCTGACGATGCCTTTTACTGAGGTCTTTTCTTCATTCCAAAATTTTATTTATTATGTTGTTTTTCATTCTGAAATGTCTTCTTCCACTACTCGTGGTCTTAATTATCTAACACACAAGACATGCGTATGAAACGACTACGACATTACACGCTCAAAAAATTTCACGCTAATGCATAATTAACCAAATCCCACACAATATTACCCCTCGATTTAGCCATGTTTTTATTTGCGAACGTCCTCATTTAACAAAGGTTTCTTGGAGCTCACGTTAAGTTCACGTACTACGGTTAATTTTGACGCTAATTTGTATGGAATCCAACCGAAACTCGGGTTGTACACGACTAGCGTTCGCATCTCTCTCAAGGGATGGTGAATGCTAACAATCTGTCGGATGACTCTGGGGATGCGGTCTGAGGTATCGTGCGACTGGATGAAACAACTCCCTTGCTTCAAAACCGGAGGACTTTCACGTCCTCCCGGACCAAAGATGGTCGGTTGTCCGGAATACGCATGCATCCACCTCGGCGTCTTGGCGGCGCTCAAGGTGGCACAGGGACGTCTCGTCTTCGAGTCACGTCACCCGTAGTACGTGGCCCGCATGTCATTGACGGTGCGCGCGTGATCACTGGCCGTGACGCCGTCGGGTAAGACACGCGCATGCGATAGTCACCTGCATACTTGCCGGCGACGGTGTTCACTTCAGTCGAATGTTTTAAAAAGAGGGCGGGAAATGAGTTGAAAACTTCAGCGGGAAATAGCTCATCGAGTTGACGGAGGGTCGGATGCTTTCGATGTGCGTATGCAGAATAAATATTGGTCCTACGTCGAATGAGGGCGTATGCGAGCGACCGATTCCTGGCACTATAGTTTTCTGCTAAGTTTTCTCGGTCTTTGTGCGTTGCCTGCCAATGGATTTGTTTTCTTGTGAGCTTTTTTTAGCTGGTGGGTAAGAAAAAAGGACTCATCAGTGAAGTGAATAGTTAGACATGTAAATACTGCCGCATACGAAAAATTAACTTAATATACATAATATATTACTTTTTTCGATTACTAGGAGGTAAATACTCCTTTATTACCCTAATAACTTTGAAGGGAGATTATCTAAAACGGATGTTTAAGTTAAATCTTTAAAAATGATACAAGACCCAGGTTTTAACGAATAATCGTCATCTTTATTTTCTCTTGAGATCTCTCAAAGGGGGAAAACTATGGTATTGTGAAAGATTATCGCAGTAAATATGGCTTACTTAAATATTTGCATTAGGCGAACTTGAATGGCGTCCTTAAATGTATTTAGTGCTTACTAAGGAATATGACTTACACTACTGAGATATTTTCATTCGCAAAAAAAAAACTTATCATTGAAAATTATTTCAACGAAGTTTCGAACATCATTTGACTCTCCTAGTTTGACTCTCGATAAACACTCTCCTCTGTCATTCAACGCGAAAATCCCAAATCCTTCTTAATCTCACCGCTTTCATGGCGTTGTTGCGGTCACCAAACCTCGTATTTCATAGGCTTCCTTTCACGGTGTATCGTTTCCCCGAAAATCGGCACGTGGGCCCTACTTGCTAATTGCTCCTCACCCTTCCCCGCGAGACCACGTTTCGTGCTGTGCCACCCGCCTGTTGGATTTTCTCCCAACCACCCCATCCCACTCACCGAGGGCCGTTAGGGTGTCATGGGTAACCCTGGGCGATATTGAAAATTCAATATTGGAGTACGAGCATTTTTTAATATCGACAATTGGATATTACGATTACTTTCATCGGGACAATAACTATCAAGTTATCGGGCCCGTTGCATGTATTACTATAAAAGATCAATATATCATCAGATTAGAAATCGACTCCTGATGAAATTTGACTGAATATCGGATTTTATACCGTGAAACTTTATCGGTAGGTGATTTGAATCGGATTTTAGGTTACCATAATTTATCGTGATAATTTTTTTGGTTGCGATATTTTTATTGTTATCGGGCGAAATAACACGATTTTTATCGGACAGCCGTTCATCTCGTCAAAAACTGCTACGGGCGTATAGACAGCGTTACCCAAATGCTAAGCGAATTAGGGTGGGAGCCATTGGAGACTCGGAGGCTGCGCGCTAGGCTTAGTTTGCTTGAACAATTGAGAATGGATATCTTTAAGAGCGACACAGAGAACATAATATTAGAGCCACACTATAATTCCAGGTCCGATAGAAGCGATAAATTAAGAGAGATGTTTTGCCGAACGGATAGATATGGGAATTCGTTTTTCCCCCGAACCATAAAGGACTTTAATAAAAGCTAGTGCCAACCTCGTTAGAGTACTTCATTTTTTTTATTAGCTGTAAACGGCTGGTGTCCTAACACCCCCTGCCACACGCCTTTTAGGCGGCTTGCGGGGTATTATATAGATGTAGATCTCAAAAGGTCAAAGCTCGATATTAGATTTCGGGTATGTTTAAGTAAATGTCGTGATCCTTTTTTTTGTTCGATAAATCGCCTAGCCCAATCTCACCCTTCCCGTGAGCTTTCGTTCGATGCCGTGGTCTGTGTGCAACACACTCCTGTTGGTCCCTCCCGACCGCACCTGGCCCTCCCCGGGGTGGCGTTTGGGTGCTGTGGGTGCTCGTTGGGGGCGGTTGAAGTTTCGAGCGGATGTGGGTGGGTAACGTGCGTGACGCGCTCGTCGACTGTCGTCTCCCGTGTGGCCCGACTTCGTCGCTTTTTTGGCCAGTCCAGTCACGTGAACGGCCGCCCAGCGTAACCCTCGAAGCCGTGCCAGGGTTTCCAGAGTGAGAAGAGCTTGGAGATATAATTCTTATTGTTACGGTGGTGTGAAGGTCGGTTTGCCTTGAAGGTTAGGGCGTGACGAAAGTGCATGCATGGCCTAGGACAGGGGTTCCTTAGATTCCCATCGCTGAATACTATAACGTATGTTAGAGACGTGCATGTCCTGCACCGACATTAAGGATTCGTTGGCGGCGGCGTGCGGGCTTATGTTTTGCGGCTTGCCCCGGCGTCCACCCCGGTGATCTTCACAGCGCGAATCGGTCACTAAAAATCGGCGATTAAAATATTTTCAAGCATAAATAAGTGCAAAACTGGGATTAAATATTGAGTACACGCCCAAGTAATGACGTAAGCATATTTAAGTAGGTTTACGGTCTGTCTTATTTTCATCACATAGAAAGTCGGCGCAGCAGCCTCGTCTAGTTTTCGGCAGCTTTTACCTTTAATATGTACACTTCTAATTTTTATGGTTAATTTCAAACCAACTGAAGTCCTATAGGTCTTGAGGTTGTGAAATAAGTACACTTTTAAAGGTCACTCGAGCATTGCTGTTGTGAAAGATATTGGCCTCAATAGCATAATTCTAAACTACATAAAATGAAAATGTAAAATATAAATTGAAGACAAACTCTCCTTCCCCAAGGTCTTGGTGGCATTCTTTCGCGTATTGTAATTCATACAACTCCTTCATTCCTCTTATTAATTTTCTTGCATTCCTTCGGCTGACCGACGCCTTGTCTTCCATGGGGAAGATTTATGGTGCAAGTTGGGTCATTTAGGGCCGGTTTTATAATGTCTGGTTAAACCTCACGTTAATTTGACGTGGAGATTACGGTAACGTGGAGTTTAACGAGAGGTTGTGTTTTATAAAGCAAATCCTACCGCCGGTTGGCTGATGGGAACTTTAACGAGAGGAAAGCGCAGCTACTGTAATTCTCATACCAACAATTGATCGCGAAAAGTGAAACAGACGAAAGTCAAAATTGAAAAAAATCGAGTTGGAGAGTGGTGAAAGAATTGTTTACGTTTGTTTTGAAGTGATGGTTAGCTTTGAAAACGAAGATGACGCCAATATTTTTGGTTTTAATCGTTGACGATCTTATGGTCAATCATCAGTGTGTCGTTAAAATAAAAATACTCGCCTCGATTTGTGAATATTTGGCAAGTACAAGTGTTAATTGTATGAGTGCAAGAAATAGTGGTAAATTAACCTTGTTTGTGCTTATTATTCGAGAACTAAGATTCTCATTTGTATAATGAAACCAATTGAAATGGTTTTCTATTGAGTACGCCACCAGAGCGATTTTAGGAGCATTTTGAGGCTACAGTTTAATCATAATGACGATAAATTTTAATCATACTTTTGCAGTAAGATATATCTTCTTAGCGTTAGTATGGCCCCTACGCTAATTTATTATCATCTCTGTGTTCCCTACGGAATTAGGAACAACTTGCAATTTGTGAATAATCAAAGCCTTTCCCGTTTTCAAAGTACTCACCATGGCCATAATTTAAATAACAGAATTTATAACCAACCACCGTCTAATAGAAAAATTCATCAGTGTTCATTAAAACGATAACGAGGCTTCTGTCACAATGATGTCATTGTTATGATCAATTCATGGTAATTCCTTTGATGATTTTTGTGTTTATATAGAGCATTTTCAGTTTTATTAAAATTTTCACAATGAGGAGGTATATTCAGCCATGTGCCACTCGTGTTACAGACACGAAAAGAATTGAGCCATATAATTGTCAGCTAGCAGCAGATATTTCATAACTTTAAATTATCTCATCTTTTTTATGATTATATATATATATATACTGTTAAGAAGCAATATGTTTCATGAAATCCATAATCTCTGGCAAATAAATTTTCAATAAGGGACAGAACTAAGTTTAAATTTCTTCATTAGAGAGACCGAAATCTATTGCATGACACCAAGTAGCCCTTACCATTGAAGTATAAAGTGAAACATATTTTGATACTGGCTGTCAATAGTGTAGTTGATATTGTAATAGGGATGACTGTGAGTCTTTATGGTAATGCCATTGAGAATGTATTCATTGCCATTTTAAATTGAATGGATGTTCAGAAATCACTGATTATGAACATAGCTTCACAGTCTAAAATTAAAATTAGAGAAGAATGAATAAAGTTTGAATAACTTATGCATAACCCTACCACAGTTACTTCAAGGGCTCCTGCTATCCAATTATTAAATAAATGTACAGTTTGCAGCAAACCTTTCATACTTTACCAGCAGGCTGCATGTTGTTATAAAAATATGCATCTGTAACAAATATTGCAACTCTTTTTGGCTCATAGCTTGGGATGGGGGATCTATTCTTTATGTTAATACTATTTTTGCAAACCTTGTGTAAGAATAAGTTTTAAGTGCTAACATAACTAACTTCATATCTAATCAACAGCAATGGCTTGTATTGTATTTAAGATTTAAGGAAAGGAGATGGGGTGCAAAGATATTAAAGTTGCTGGGTTCAATTTATAAAAAATCTGTCGAAAAACATATCTAATCAGAATGAAAGCATTAAATTTCAACTCTCAGTGGTGTTTATGAATACTATACTATACATGTGATAGATATTTTCTTTTATTCTCAGCGCACAAAATATGAAGCTTTCATTGAACATGTTTTAAATATTTAGCAGAGTACTAAATTATACAAAGACAGTAGTGGATCCAGGATAGGGACAAGGGGGTTGGACTAGGTGAGGTTAAAATTCCAGCTGTAGTGGGGGTTGGAAATAAACCACCATTCTATCTAGTGTAAAGTGGATGGTACCCAAGGGGAGCAAATTGGATACCCTCCTTAGCCCCCCCCCCCCCCCCCCCATGTATCCGTCACTGTACAAATATACTGTTATTTATATAGCATTTAAAGAATTTATTTGTATCAAATGCAAAGCGTAAGGATTCCATCATGATGACTCCTTCATTGCAGCTGTCTTTTTGGGATATGGGTTTTCAATGGAATTATGTTGTTACATGTTGTCACAGTAAGTAATTTTTTTTACTACCTACTTCTGGGGTAATCCTTATGAATGCTGTACCAAGTAATCTCTGAATGCACCACACTGACATCACTCACTTATAATTAATATATGTGCTTCCATTATCATAAATGCAATAATATGACTTCCTCACAGAATTTTATCGTACCATGTTCTATTTATGAAGTGATTATAGGAGCAATTTCCCTTACATCCACTCCACTTTCACAAATCTATTAAGAAAATTTGCCTTTGTGACATGAACATAGACTGTTTCTCATTACATATGTTGCAGCTATGCATGTTAAAATATATCTCTAGTGATGCAGATCGGAGCGAGACAGATGAGACAGAGATAATCCTTGGAATAAATAAAAAGAGGAGAATTAAAGGGATAATCACAGTACCAAAGTGCAAATAGAAGTCTGGTTAAGACATATGGAGTAAGGTTTGCTATGGAACTGGTATTTTTGACCCAGAAGGAGGATAAGAATAGAGGTATACAGGAATGTATAGATAATATTGACAGGAAAAGGAAGTAAGAAGTGCTAGCTAGACCTGATAAGTGAGGTGAGGGAATAATTGCAGGAGATGAATTAGATATAAATGATGTAGATGAAGTGTATATCAAGCTTGAAATGCTGACAACAGTGATTAAGGTAAGGATTTTGAGTAACAAGCAAGGGCAGGGAGACAATGGTTCTGGAATAAATGGAATAACCATGTATGTAACAAAAAACTATGTCAACCTTAATGAGTAGATCACTTCTAACAGTAAGTAATGGAATGAGATATCTAGTCATGCATTATTATAAGTGTTGATGATATTATACCTAATAGATTTTTTGAACGTATGTACTCATTAGTGACAGTTCAATGGATGGAGCATGAAAAAATTAATAAAAGCTACGTATGGGATTGACATCCCAAGAAACTAACGAGTGTACCAGATATGTGATATAAATTGGCTGTTATAGGAATATGTCTTCACTTATCCTTTGAAGACTTATTAAACACATTAGTTAGTTAAACGTTGACAAGTAGTAGTAAGGGTTAATATTTTAGGAAGAAACCATACCAAGGATCCCACTTATGACTTTGAAAGAGTTATTAGTAAAATTAGACATTGCAATATTTCCACTGATTTTATTATAATAAAACTCAGTGGAAATACTGCAATGTCTAATTTTACTAATATGAAGAACTTCACCATATCTTGCTCAATATCATACAAAATACTTTGAAAGAGCTTATCGATGAAAAAATTTCAGTAGTCACTGATAAGCATGGAAAATAATGAATGTAATGGTGGTGAATGCAGTCATTTCCTGTAATTTCAACCTCATGAGCAAATACATATGTACACAGACAACAGCTTTCCCCAATTGCAAGCAAGAGTAGCCCAGCTGGCTCAATATTGTAAGAAATACAACTGACTCTGATTGTTTCAAACATTCCCTTAGCAGACTATGCTTGAGAACCTCAATAAATATATTCCCTTAGCAGACAATGCTTAAGAACCTTAAAATAATATTTCTTTGATTAATCTGACTTTGGTGTTCCATGAGTCTTCAGGTGCAAGGGTCCAAATTCTCTCCTTGAATTAAGGCTCAAATGTGTGGAATAAAATCAAACTTTTTCAGGATAAAGTATCGAATTGTTTACTTTCACCATATTAAAATATTCAAACCTGAAATAAGATAAGTATTGGTAACCAAATTGGCACTCTTATATTTTAACATGAGGTATCTAGATGGGCACCACTGATTCTATGGCTCTGAAGCTACTTTTGATGGCAGATGCACCACTGATTCTATAGCTCTGAAGCTACTTTTGATGGTAGATAATTTGCTAGGAGGTTTTAATAGTACATAACCTATGTTTGGCTACGAACTGCACTTAGGCAATAAAGTCGCATTTTTTTCCGTTGAAGGCTACACATTAGAACACTCAGAGACGAGAAGACTTCTCTTGCTTACGGTGCCTTTCCAAATCTTTTTCTATCAAAATAATGAGAGGTCATTACTTAGTCACAAAAAGTACAATAATTAGTAAACTTCCACACTCTAAAGGCTCATTTGCCTAACAAATTCCTTAATATGTCATACCATCTCATGAGCAAATCAGTCATTCTTACTTTTTTACCCACACGAGCTGTATTGGTTGCATCAATTTGCCTTTCTCAGCCTCCAAAGAAAACTCAAACAGTATCTTGTATACATTACGTACGAAACGTGCAAAATCCTTTCTTTTTCACGCAATCTTTCACTTGCCTCACTTATTCCTACATATTTATCTCCAAGAAATACCAAGCCGTACACCAGATATTGTTAATGGACTTACCTACAATTTTTTTTGTAGTACTTTGACAAACATATCTTTTGGAAAAAGAAATACGAAAATACTTTCACCTCATAACATATATCCTCACAATTAATTATAAATTCTATAGTGACATCAAATGCTAGTAAATCAGAATGCAATCAGTAAGTACGATCTTTTTCTCTCTTTCGATTGCCAAATACGAAACTTGGCTGTTCTTCTAATTCAAACTGTCTTTGTAAACACCGACACATTTTTAATTCGTTGATGAAGTCAGCAAAACCAGGTAATAACAGATTTCTATACCTACACTCCTGTTACACCTCCTTCTTTCTCTCCGATATGTAATTCTAATATTTTTCATCATCTCACTTGGCTGGCACAAATCATAACAAACTCCTACACCGGCACAAATATTGCATAACTTCAACATTTTCAGGGGTTTGGCACACGATCTCCGACTGCAGTCCATAGAATAGACAATATTATTTATTGGATGGTGATTATTATCAAACTTGAGATGTTTGTAAGGATTTCGTAGCGTATACCGTAGAATACGTCGAATAGCATGAAAACAGTGGTCCGTTGCGGATATATCACCGGTCTTATGGAAATATTTCACTTATTAAATTGCTAGTATGGTGCTAAAAATATTGGAAATTGATTGCTGATATCGTAGATACGGATAAAAACGGAGGATGCTGCGCTTGGTCGATTATTTCTTCCGTATATTATCGTAGGGTACTTCAGCATTTCAAAACATCCGCCATTTTCAACAATTTAAACTTCACGTTAACCTTTTACCCAAGGGAAATCCATGGTTTAGCTTGACTACCACTTTAACGCTCAGATTTGGCTTAACCATCGATTATAAAACAGAATTCTGGGACTTAACCGACGCTTAGCTTAAACTCCAGTTTAACCAGACATTATAAAACCGGCCCTTAGGATTTGTTTTGGAGGAAACTTTTGCATTTTAAAGATCATAATGAAAATTGCTGCTTTTTCTTAAACCTCTCTATGTTCATATTACACCCCATAGGAATCAACTCTTATCACTGGTTCTATTATAAGCAAAATACTTTCGTTTGTCGCGAAAACCACCTTTAAGTAATATGTATAACTTATGCGTAATTTTTCACTGGCTTAGCGGTTATAATACTGCATCCCCTCTCCTTCTCCATCCCTGGGGCGTTAAGGGGAAGCGAAGAGTGATGATATATTTTTATTTTTTCATGCGAATGTGGAGACCCACGCTCCGGCGGCGGTGGAGGCTTGAGGTTTGGGTTGCGGTACGTGTTGGGTGGGTCTCAAAGAAAGTGAAGGGGGGTCACACATGCCTTCTAACTATCCGGGCGGAGGGTATTCAAACTCCAGGGTGTCCATTGCGAAGCGAGGATTTTTTTTTCAAAATGGGAACGTGGGGTTGTGTCTCCCTCTGTATGCTCTCACTTGGTCCTTCACTCCCCAGGGCTGAAAATTGCCGTCGGGGTCGTGGCTTCATCCCTCGCTGCTTCAACCCAGACGATGCACTGTGGGCTGAAATAGAAAAAAGCTGGCCATTGCCTCAAAAACGATTTTTTTGAGCTAGGAAGTTGACATTTCGCATAAATATTCTCAAATAAATTGTGAATAATTTTCCGGTTTATTCTTTCCTGCGCGCGCGTTAACAGTATATATGAGGTCAAAGTTGAACCTCGATTTTTCTGGAAATTGCCAACTTTATCCTCCTGCAGTGGTGTCATGAATTGCTTTATTGCCATTTTTCACATAAACATAGAGAAAAAGTAGATACTTCCGTCGAGTTCCTCTAAGTGACTTATACCACGTCATTCTATGGAGTTTTTACATGGTGAACCTGAAGTAAAATCATGCTCATACTTGTAACCCCGAATTTTACACCGTTTTTTCGACTTATGGTCGACTCTGGTTCTGGCCGGAGGCGGCAGAGATTGAATACGGCCAATTAAGCACGATTTATTTGAGAATATTTATGTAAGGTTTCAACTTTCTAGCTCAAAAAAAGGCCGTTTTTGAGGTTTTGCTCAGCTTTTTTCGATTTCAGCCCACTATGCAATGATTTGAATAAAAGTTGTGGCATACAGCACCTCATACTCGCTGTCGGCCTACAGAAATAGTTGGGTATAAATTGACCTCAGGTTTTACTAGTGAGAGGCTACAAAGGTCTGCGGCGGCGTTCATTTATAAAGTTAGCGCGTAATGCGGGTATATTAACGGAAAATAATTAATTGAGTTTTCATCGATTGGGGATTGAGCGAGTAACTTTTTGAATGCGCAGAGCCAGAGTCGTATGGTTATGTGCCTTTAGTCCATCTCGTTTTAACTTATATTATTTAACTCAAATTATGGTGGAGGACGTGTCGGAATATCTGACCTGAATATTAGTTAGAAAAATAAGACGTGAAATCAAGATAGCGAAGGAACAACCACCCATAATTTTGATGCAGTTTGATCTTAATTCTTGGATGAGTGAAGAATTTTCATCCTAGTTAATGTTTTTAGTTTGAAATTTGCCCAGTTTATATAAAACCCATATAGCTGTGGCAAAATCTAGACCCCAATTTGAAGAATTAAGACTAGGAAAAGGAGTGAGTTTATCGAAAATCTCCATCACAGCCGGGATTCGAGCCTGTAACCACAATGTAAGAGTGCCTGTAGCCATATCACCCACTCGTCCCACGGTATATTTTTAGGCCACGGGACTGTCTGTGATAGTGATGAAATCGAAAAGATGGAAATAAAAATAGGCTTGCAATGCCCTAAGTGTGATTTAGATAATCCCATAGTGTTCGGCCAAAATGTCCATGTGATAGATGAAGGTGCGTGTCGAAAGTTCAAACTATTTACAATGGGACCAGCGGCGTGTGAAATTCTCGCATTGAGGTGTGGAGGCCGGCTCCTTTGCGAGCACCACCTGCCCTTTTCCCAGAAATATCTGGAACTCCTGGGGATCGTACCTTTTGGGCTCAGATTGGGGCAGAGTCCAGATGCATCTCTTCCATTGAAAGTCCGGGATTTATGGGTAAGTTGTCGAACCCTCATCAACGCGGCGTTAGTTATCTCAGAATTTCCACCTGGACCTAAATTTTGTATTTGAGTTTCAAGATGAAAGCCTTCATTGCCTCAGGGAACACCCTTCCTTTGCCGAAAATATCGTTTATATGGCTTTCTGTGAAAATATTTTGCTTTATTAATGGCGTAGGTATTGTTTTTTTAACATCCATTAATATCAATTTTAATTGTCATTGAAGCGGGAAAACACTGTTTGCATTGTGATCATTATGAGTCTTTAAAATCCAGTAAGAATATGAGGTATTCACCATCTAAATTATTTTATTACTTTATACCTAATTAAAGAAGGTGAGGAACGTCGAATTTATATTTACACGATTGCACTGAGTAAAATCGCGCAAAGATGTTTTATTAGGATATGATTTATGGGGTTGCCGAATTTATCCATCGGTATTGTTGGAAGGAGTTATTAGTTTTGAATTTGCTTATAACTGACTTGGTTTTGCTGGTTCTTTTTTTTTCGTTTTACTCGTTCCTTTACCTCCACCTTTAATTTAAATTCTTTGTTTCGAGTATCGAGCTTCCAGGAGAAATGTGACTAATATCATGGCAATATATTCAATTGGTTACGCAAGAACGGTAGCCCGACCTCACCAGCCTCACCATGATGCACCCAACATGGTCTGGTCATTACTTCATTCGAGTGGTTTAACGCCTTTTATTAACGCCATTTAACGCCCATTATTTTTCTTGCCTTTCCTTTAGTACCCTTTTTAAATTTGACGTGGAAGGTAAATTTAAAAAATCGGTTTCAGCTTTTCGGATAATGCGAAATACACAATGGAAATAAAGAGTGGAGGAAGAACGAGCATTTTTCGCCTTGAATATGACCTTATGATTTGTTATTCATGCGTATAAATCTAATGCTGCCACAAGGAAATAGCCTACTTGCAGCAATATGTAGTAATAATAACATTCTTGTTTATCAAGGCCTAGGGAAAGTTCTTCAGAAAAAAACTTAAAAGTTAGGCGGAAATATTTCGCTGCTCTGAGCCAAGACCGGTTATCATCTACCAAGGGTTTGAAAATTATGTACTCCCATTTTATGAAATTTCTGAGTTACGTTGAGCACCCTTATTATTCGTTTTTCCAGGTGGTCCCAGTTCTCCAACCCAAATATACCTTCAATTTTTCACCCTTTAACTCTTCAGTAAAAGTTCTCGGATACAGGTCCCAGTATAACTCCTATATGTTCTCCATCTTCTTCGCAGGAGGTATATAAATTCAGAAGTTAGGACACCTAGAAGTTTGTCGCGAAGGAAGTTGTGGGAAGAGGTTTATTTTTTTTGCGGTTTGTAGGAGCTGAGGTAGTCTACGAGTGAATGAGAATGAAAATCCCGGAGAAAATCGAAAAAGAAACCGAAGTATCGTGGGAAGTTAGGGCAATCCAATCCACTCTTTGAAATTGGCGAATTCGAATTCCTTGAAGAAATGAAACGAACACGTCAGTATCAATCCTATTTTCAAGCTAGCATTTTTCATTTTTGTTCGAGAATTTCCTTATTTTCTTTTATTTTTATCCTGTCCCTCTTCGATCTAGTCTTCTTAAAAAACGAGTAACCCTGGTAGTCAGTTCAAGCGTTTTGTCCGGTAAGTGTTTTTTACTAAAATGTCCAATTCTTATTCTACACTATGTGAATACATTATAAAATTGGCTAGAACCAGAATAAGGGTGAGGGACCCTGAGGGTATCCCTGAATACCAAAAATAGAGTATCCAAATTATTGTAGGTTTTACTTTTAACTGTATTGTAGTTACATGCGTGATAAATCTGGTTTGCATACTTGCGGTTAGTTCTCATCCTGTCGTTTGCGTTGATTGGGAAATTTGGTTCCATTACGTAGGTTCACGATGGAGTAGAATCTGGATGTTAATGGAATCCATTTTCAAGTATTTCATTGGCTAGCTTTTCCATATCCCATTGGTGGGGTTAGATAGCTGCCGCTGGGTTTTTGTTATGTAGTGCGCAGGCGCCTTGAGTGCTACTATCTCTACTTACTCAGAGCAACCGGCCATGAACGAGCCTACGAGGAAATCAATCACCTGACATGGTATTCCTAACTGCCCGTTATGCAATTGAGTTTCATTGAAGCCGGTGCTGAGCTCGGCCACCCAGCCCTCAATCCTCTTGAGTAAAGATTAATAAGAACGATCATCGTCTTTTGCGCATGGAACTAAGATACATGCGTAGAAATCAAAGATAACGTGAATGATCTCACAGGCAGCCTACGACGATAACGTTTATTTTCATGTTGTTTTTTTTAATTTAATACGAAGTAGACGTCTCATAATATAAATAAAATCCATATGTAAGTGGTTACAACGGAAACTGCGAATTTTATTATACAACTAATATTGCGACCCTGTTTTCTAAACGTACTATCATATGGAAGCGATTTCAACGCATTGAGTTTTGAAACCCGGGTCATGATTAACATTATAAAGTCGAAGTCGCGAAGTTTTTTTTTATTTCCACCTTTTAAATTTTAGCGAAATTACCCCTGAAACAGATCGATTTTTTTTACAAGTATTTCATGGGCTAACCATTTCCCATGGTGAAACTGATGTTGTGGCCCCAAAGTTGGTCCCGTGGTTGCATGTTTATACAACGCTCCTGTGTATATTTACCTACTCTGAGAAACGTACCATAAATGTGAAAAGGCATTCCATAGCATTCCTTTCCTCCGGTAGTGCAATGCAATTTCGTCGATGTCGGTGCTGAGCACGGCCGCATAACCTTCGAACCTCAGAGTGAACATATACTAGATGTATTATCGGCTTATACGCATCGGATTAAATTTCACATGGCAAAATCCTAGATCAGGTTATGGGTTTTACTGGTTAACTGAGGTAATAACGTATGCTGTCCTGTTTTATTCCATTAGATTTTTTATTTCCATTGAATTTAATGCTCACTAAGATAGAGTAGTGTAAGGGTCGTAATAAATCTGTTAATACGTTCCTCATACTGGCTAACTTTTTTGATTTCGCATGGCTTCAGCTTTTGGTTACAGTATGCGCAGCCGTCCTGTATGGCTTAGCGAAGAGTTCTCGGGATCGCCATCGGGTCAGGAACTCCATATCTGCCGACGTTTCGATGACCGAGTCGGACATCGAAACGTCGGCAGATATGGAGTTCCTGACCCGGTGGCGATCCCGAGAACTCTTCGCTAAGTCCATTCGCCGGGAAAGCACGAAATCTTTCTTCCTCCTGTATGTATTTACTGTGAACTACCTGCCATGAACGTTGATGAAAACGTCTGGCGTGGCATTGCTGTCATCCCACAGTGCAATGCAGTTTCGTCGATGTCAGTGATGAGCTCGGCCACTTCGCCTTCTAACCCGGAAAACTCCGCCACCGACGCGTCGGGGGGAGAGAACTGAGGGTGTCGTAAGGAGGGTAGGTGGGTGGGTGAACAGGTTGAAACACTTGAGAAGAGGGGAAGACGCAAGAGTCGCACCCTCCCCAGACCCTTACCTTGCACTTTCCCCTCGGTCCATTGTCCTTGCTCTTCCGCGCCAGCGACCCAACCCTTTTCCACGTCTCCCCCTACCGACCAAATGTCATGCTGCCTTCAGTTCGTGGTCGCACCGCTTCAGAAACCACCCTTCTTCGCTGTCGCTTATCGTTTTGGGGGAGACGAATATCGTCCAAGGAAAAGATTTCGCGACGTCTCGTGCATCGCCAAGCGTGTTTTATCCCACTGCAGTCTCTCCCCGGCGTTGCACTGCCGGAGTGGTTGCTATAATCAAATCAAACTGCTAATTCCATAATTTCAGTGATTATGAAGTAGTTCAACAGTTTCTCGATGTACTTGGTGGATTTTCGTTATTATTGATGGAATAAAACCTTTTTAAAATTCAACAACATTTTATATACCCAGCCAGTTTCGGCGCTTACTACGGTATTGCCCAGGGTAAAACTCCTTCTTGATTAGTTAAAACTCCTTGTTGTATTGGTACAGCTTCTTGTTCCTGCAGCAAGGAATTGTAATTTTAATAATGGCCTAGTCAGCGCCGATACTGGTTGAGTAAATGAGATTTCATGAAATTTTACTGACGTTTTGTTACCCCCATCTTTATTCTCAATACCTACATGCCCTCATTGTGCTGCAATATATGTTTCTTTTAATCTGATTGAACATTCGATAGTGACAGCAATTTAAAAAAAATCCTTTTCCTAATATTTACAGTTACCCTAATCATAGGCGGAACTAGGGGGGGGGGGGCACGGGGGCAAAATTTAATCTCAAGTGCGGCAAACATCAGTCTTTACTTATACCCACGTAGAAATGTCTGTGATGATATTCTTCTTTTATGTTCTGCGGCTCTTTGACGTATGATTTTGGCTGTAGTTGTATGATGTAAATAGCAAAATTTTAAGGAATCTCTCTCCTGTGTGTACGCATATTTTTTTTAATATCCTAACCCTTTACTTCTTCCCCTCGACCAAATGTCAAACTCCCGCCGCCCGCACGGTAGCAGCCGCTTCATACACCACCCTCCCTCGCCGACGCTGTTTAGTTTTGTTGGGGAAAAGGATATCGTTCACGGGGAAGATTTCACGAGTCTTTCGTGCATATCCAACCCTCTCGTATTTAAATCCTTTTTCACATCTCCCCTGCGCTGCAATGCAAGTATAGCCGCTACAGTGAAATGGCCGTTAAAATAATCCTACCCTCCTCTTTAACGCTGTATACCGCCATATGGTTTTTTTCTCCTCTCGCTCATCACTTACTGTAGCGAGTTATCGTGTCTTCTCTACTTTTATTGCCAGCTACCACATTTCAAAATCTGACTTTAAATTTATCCACTTAATCGGTGAATGTATGCAGATACAGATTAATAGGTTTTAGATTGTTGTACGTAGAAGGAAGTTCAATTTGGGTGGACACTGGACAGCCCGGTGTGATTCGCTAAATGCTCCGTTTAAACCTTCCTTCATTAGTAGAATACCATTATTTGCTGTTATGTGCAGTCTAGTTTCTCGAACTCAAGACTACGGTGATTCGAAAGAAAATTCATCCTTAAATGTGACTAATACTGCCGGGCACGTAGTGTTTTTAACTTGTTAAAGTGATTTTGAGTGTAAGTATTTTACTTTTGCTAACTCAGGAGTTTAAATTGATCTTGGATTCTGACGGGTGGTTATTTACTGTGGCATATGTTTTCTATCTACAATAATCGCCTCTACGAAGCTTTAAATCCCTTTCTTCAATTTCGTGGGCAATGTCGCACTGATTGCACAATTGCACAAAGTAGGTATAAAAATTATGGTGTTTGTACATTCCAATTCGCACGATGTCGACTAACTCCATGGAATATGAAATATTAATCCGTGAGAGTTCTAATGATGATATGCATTCGGAAGTGAGGGCATTAATAACCATTACAATATGGTGAAGATAATTATAATCTGTGTGTGCGGGATATTCACGCTAAACCTATGAATATGAATGTGAATAATGAAGCAGCTACAGTTTGTTAAGCGAAAATATTACGTTATGCAATCGCAAAAGCGAATAGAAATCCAATTCCAGAAGCCGTTGCCTCCAGTATATTGTAATCGGAAATTAAAAGCAGTCATGTTAAGGTATAGTTTATCGAAATCTGAGTCGGTAATCAAAAATGTGTGGACCATACAAACTGTTCGTCTGTGATTACGTTACCCTCCCTGATAACCGCGAAGCCTGTCGTCCGAACGATAGCGGTGGAAGGCCATACTGGAGGCATTGGATTATGCAACACGCTTCATGCTCGCCAGCGTTACCTCCCCTTGCGTTCATGGGAAATTATTACAACCACAATCACATGAACGCGATACTCAGCGGTGAAGGTGGCACTGAACCGTCGGAACCACGTAAGCCACATTGTTTTCGTTTTTATCGCATTTTATTTGCGTATGGCCCAACTATATCTGAGGTTCACAAGCACAGATTAAAGGTCTGCGTTCCCTCAGGGGACGTTTCCCATGAAAAAATTTCTTGAAACCCGCACAAATACTTTAGACGAATGTTAGAAAAATCAAAGGCGCTCTTTCTCCAGAGAACTCCCTTTGGCTATGATAGCTTTATATAGATAGATAGATTCTCTGGTCTAAGAACTGGTCATTTATCTCGTTTATTATTATTACTGTTTTTAGTTTCAAGGAAATGAAATTTTTAGCTTCTTTCCCGAAGTTCATCTTCCTACTCTTTTGTCTAACAATTCCTCAATTGCATTAATTACCCGGATTAGTCGCCGTTTTATTACTTTTAAGCACTAATCGTTTTGGTTTATAAATTATTCGCAATAATGATCATCAAAATATGGTATGAATCTTGTAAGGCTTCACTTAGAATATACCTAGGGCGCGTGGAACCCTAGCGAAGTCGGATTTTCGACGACTTTCGCACCAAGAAATCATCCGCTTTTGCCTTAAACTATGTTGCACTTAACTGTTTACTGTAATGAATTGTGGAGCAACTTAGCACGCAGCAGTTGTATTTTCTGTCAAACTTAACCCCTTGCCAAAACCCTTTAAGTACTTTGCAGGACATTCACTTGGCGTAAAGTTTCCTAAATTTACGCCATAATTCCTTCCAGACAATAGCTGTAAATTATGAAGTTTTTCGTGGACAGAATATGAACGCCACTTAGTTTCCCATATATATTTCGCAGCTCTTGAGATGAGGAATGTCTTTTCTCATGATTAAAAGCGACATGCATAAACTTCAGGTGTAGGTATCCATGGTTCACAAAATTTCGTCCGCATAACTTGGCGCGACGCTCTGGAATGCCCATCAATTAGCCTCAAAAAATTGAGTTACAATTTCGACGGCATGCTCGGCTGAAGGGGTTGAGAAAGATAGTGAGGGTAAGGAAATAATGGAACGCGATTAAAAGTTCCGCGGGAGGGAGCGAAGGGTTTAAAACCCTTTGGAAGCCGTCGCCTGGGAAGATGTACGAGAGCCACCTCGCGAACAATGATACCCTCCCTCCGGTTAAACCGTGCGACGCGAGACGACTGGTCCTTAAAAAGGGGGGGCGTCGACGATGGAAAAAAAGGAGGGAAGAACTTGCGCGGGGATGTAATCTGGAGAAGAGGGGAACAAGATTAAAAAGAGGAGAGGAGGTGTGAAAAAATCTGAGAAACGAAGGAAATGTCATTTTCGTAAAAAAAATTAAATTACACTCTCATATTAAACTTCATCGACTCTGGATCCAAGCGATTGGTCTTTCATAGCCTCATTTAC
Source organism: Ischnura elegans (assembly GCF_921293095.1). Classification (NCBI taxonomy): domain Eukaryota; kingdom Metazoa; phylum Arthropoda; class Insecta; order Odonata; family Coenagrionidae; genus Ischnura; species Ischnura elegans. The sequence goes on along the minus strand of NC_060249.1, from coordinate 74,023,018 downwards.
TGTGATTATGCTTGAAAATCAGTGCTTTTACGTAGGCAATCTATGCTTCCATTTCCTATCTCCGCATAGGGAAAGCATTTTGATGTAGCTGTGTTGGCATATTTTCCGTAATTATGCTTGGAAATCCGTGCTTTTACGTAGGCTTGTGTGCTGCCATTTCCTATTTGAGCGTAGGAAAATCATGTTGATGAAATTATTTGAGCATGCGGAAATGTAAATAACGTTTTCGCAAAGGAGAACTTTTAAAAGGAGCTTCATAGTATTAAAATCAGCTCGCAATAAAAATTGGGCACTTGACTGTACTACCTTTTTTTATCCAGTTAGTGTTGTAAGTGAGATGAAAGGGCATCTTTTTATGAAATTGGGAAAAATAACGGATAACATAGCTTCAAGAAGCATAGAGCAAATATTTTTTGTAAGAAAACGTAAAATGATGGTTCGGCAATATTTAAACCGCATGATAGAAATAAGTCATTTTGCTTAGTTTTGAGTTTTCAAGTTGTAAACATGTTTCATAATGACTAAGTAGGTTATTTTAATGAAGATGGGATTACGATCGGATAAAAATGATTGAAAAAGTGTATTTAATGATGTAAGTTCTAGGAAGTAAGGGCTGTCGCTACGAAGAAATAAAGGGTGAAGAAGAACCAGCCAAGATTTTAATCGGAAGCAAGGGTAACAAGATTTAGGTGTAGAGAAGACGAGGCGTGAATTAAATATTTTTGGAGTATTCACCGAGGTACGATGTGAATGTCAGTTTCATGAAAAATGTTATGTACTTATGCTCTTCTGTCAGTACATCAATGGCGAATTGAATTTTGGAATAGTGTTTTCTATATTTAAACTATAAAATGAAGTCATTAACTTTGCTCGAGTTAGAAAACATTTCTATGAAAATTAATGCATGCGTTGACGGTTTTCTGCCTCGATAATTAATTGAACACGATCATTCCTCTTGTTTTATTGGGTATGCCAATAATCATGTCCGCTAATTACTCTATGACACCATTTATGAGAATATATTCCGATATTCACATGCATTTTGGAATGAAGTAAACAATGGTGATTAAAAATTTTGATACTTAATTAGCCGACACATTCGTTAATTCTTGCGCGTAATTAGGATTGAAGAGGTTTAGCAACCAGCATTTCAGGCGTTCTTGAACTCATTATCCCATACGCTCCGTTGGATTCCAGGCCGCTGATACCCTGTAGCTAAGGCACGCCATTGAGCAATTTTTCTCCCCGTAACCGAGACAAAACTACTCCGCACGATTAAATTTGTGTCCCTAGAAGTTCCCATTTGCCCCGGTTCCGGGTATGGAGCGTGTAATGCAGGTGTAAACGTTGACGCTGCGATTTATCGGTCACCGAGACGAGCCTATTATTATCGGAAGCGGAAACTGGAGAGGCAGAATTTATGTACCGAAATCCATCAGGCGCTATGTGTTCGATGCACCTTGTTGATCCGGAGAGACAACTCCGCATCGTTTAGCATGTATCGTAAGCATGTATTTATGTATGTATATACGATTTAGACGACCGCTTGAGCCCGCGCGCTTTCGTGTAATGGACATAATGAATGCTTGGATTTCGTGGGGGGAGGGGATTAGCGCTCGCAAAATTACCGTCTCTGCACTCAACTGCGGATTAGTGACGAAGCAAGCCATTCTCGGGATTTTCCACTCCTCCCGTCTTTCTTTGTCTCCTTCTCCAGTTTCCCTTCGACTGGAATTAGCCCCCTATCGTCAACGTGAGGCAATCACGGTCTTCTGTCCCCCCCCCCTCCTTTCAGGATTGATTGTTCTTTTCAAACCTGCGACATTTTTTAGCGAGTCTTTGTGTCGAGGCTGGACCTCTTTGGCTACAATTATCCCGATGGCGGTACCAAGTACTCGTATACCAGTTTTCCTTTTGTTTCATTCCACGCGGAGTGTCGTCGCCGACAGGGACTTGTGAATGTTTGGCTGGGAGCTTAGCCGCTTCTGCACCAATTTATGTTCCTGCAGGCATTCTCAAAGGTGTGGTGCAGGTGTAGAGTTTGTCCCGCCATTATATTCGCAAGCGGTGTGCCTGATGAGTTTATGTATTGCGTTTAGACTATGAGAATACCTCTGGTCTCCGATGAATCACCGAGTACTTTGATGAATGCAAGATTACTGCAATGAATGACTAAATGATTGATGAATACGATACTGCATATATGAGTGAATAAATTAGCATGCAAAATATTCTGTTTTTACTTGCTAGGAATATTTGGATTAGCGATTATTGTAATTGCATGCACACCATTCTGTATACCGACCTGAATTAATTGCTTAAAATTCAAGTCGTTGTAATTTAATTCCTTTTTTATTTTGTCTACAGTCCAATCTGTCCCATCAAATGTTGCCTTATAAGAAGCTGTTAACGCTATAGGAATTTGTATATTATAGGATTTATGAGTTAGTTTTAGCAATATGAACGATTCACTTGTTGAATTGTCTTTTATTGTGTCTATTATTTTTTGTAAACATTCTGACTGAGTGATCTCGCATGCTGCATTAGGGTCACATTATCCGAATAAGTTACGGATGAGGCCTTTACGAAGAATTTGGTCAATATTTCTTCACTCTTTTTTTGAGTTTCAAGATGGACGAAGCGATTCAAATTTCATAGGAATGTGTCGGTATGGATAATGTAGTTTTTTTGTTTATTTTGCTTCACCTAGGGGTAAATACCGCGGGAGAGGAGGATCTGACCTATTTCTGCGAGCAGTGCTATGAACCAAGGTCTAGTGCACCGAATTGTTAGCTTAATATTGTGCTTATTTATTTTTATGACGTCTGGAAAAAAGAGGAATGTCTTGCCTATTTTTTGTAGGACAGGTCTTTGTTTAGATAATAAGTTATTAATCAGAGTTAAAAAATTCCATGAAAGACTGAGATTGTGTATTTGAAGCATGACATGGAAATTTTTAATCCCCCACGATGAAATTTTCTCTTCGATTTAAACTTCTTGTAAATTTGTTAGAAATAAAACCTACTAAACAGTAAACCCACTTGTCTTTTGAAAAAACTATTTCTTCCAGTTGCAAACTATCTGTCATCTGCGATTAAAAAATAATATTCAGTGGCTTGGAAGGCGTATAAAAATGTTTTTTTGCACGTCGAGAATCGCAATGTACAATACCTTTAGCCCGTGTCGTTTATGTGCTGAATTTTATCGCATGAAAATATTCGTATGCACGCACATATTTGCACGTTCAAACGACCGCAAATATGTGAAAATATGCATTTTTGTGGTCGTCATGAACTTTCACCAAACGCTTTGAATTTTATGTGTAGCAAAGAGCTATCATTCCATGAAAACGAAGTGCAATTTGCAGCTAAGTACTTTCACGGAAGGCATGCAATAATCGGTCGCTGATGTGTTGTGAGTGCTGTACATATCATCGGGGAATAAGGCATGGAGTGCATAGGTGGTTGGGCTTGGGGTCGATCACGTGTTGCATAGCACACGAACTAAATTTTTTAGTCCTTTTGTCTTTCATCGCTTGCGTTGCAAAAGAAAAATTTTGTTATCCTTGTTCGGCAGACATTTTATGGAAGTATTCAGTCAATTTATTTTTTTCTTCGAAACTAATATGTATATTCCTACCAATATTTCTACAATAACCATTCATCGTATTCTTTTATTTCATATCATGTCTCTCTCCTCAAGCTTCTGGATTTTCTCGGCTCATTGAACAACTTTATGACATCTTAACCCTCCTTAAAATTCCCCCAAAAAATATTGCCTCCTTATATTCCCAAGCAGTATTGTAGGTATGTATTTCTAGAATCAAATCACCATTTCTCCTATCATTCCGCATGTATCTGTAAGCGCGTTGCCCTAGTTTCACTACGACGAAGCTTTCTGCGCCATTTGCTGCTTGTCTTTTACGTCGTTGCTCAATTTCCTGCTTCCTTTGTTATTTTAGATATCGTTTCTATCTGATTGGCATAGTATGCGTTTCCATCGAGATTTCTCATGACATTGCTTTCAAGGTCGTATTTTTTATTGCAATGTCATGTTAACGATCGTGTTTCCATATCTGACTTTTTTTAGACCCTTAGTTCTCTAATACTTCATTGATGTACTGTTCACCAAAGAATACGTGTCCTGTTTAAGGAACTGTAGGAGACATTTTCTTGTTTGGTAGGATCACTTCCATAGTAACAAAGCAAATTGAGCTCGGTACCTACTGCATTTCCCGCAATTCCAAGGAAGAAGTCATAATTTCAAAAATTTAAAATGATAAAGATAGTAAAGATATAAAATTCACTAACTCTTGCTTTACTTTGTGGTATTCCATTATAAGTTTCCTGATTATCAGACAATTACTTATACCACTTATTTTTTATCAGAGCGCGACCCGGGTTTCAATGAATTATCATCATCTTCAGGCGCAGATAAATAAATTATGATTTGTTTATCTGCGCCTGAAGATGATGATAATTCATTGAAACCCGGGTCGCGCTCTGATAAAAAATAAGTGATATAAGTAATTGTCTGATAATCAGGAAACTTAGTAAAGATATAGCTCAAGTACGACCCATAATATCGTCCCATGATATTTATTTCACTATTAAATAGCAAATAAATTTGCCATCTTTTGTTGATTTTTGATGTTTTTGTTTGATGTCTGCTAACTTGCGTGCTTTGTGGTAGCTTATTGAAAATTTTAAAGCCCCAAGTATAGAAAGCGTTGTTTGATTAGTGGCTTATTTAGCTTGGGAAAAACTTACGAACTGTTTTCCCCCTGGCCGTGGAATGAGTTTTATCTAAACTGTCTGTGTTTATTTTTCACTCTTCAACTTCTGCTGTTGAAAAATGGCCAAGTTTTCTTTCTCCGATACGAGGTATGTTTGACGTACATTCCGATTCCTACTCGAGGTAATCCTAGCGCAAAATAACATTGATGATATAAAATGATACATACTCGTTCGTCTTGTACTACTTTCTCCATTTTGCTCCCAAATGACTTACTAGTCACCTATTAGATTTTCCCAAAATGCCTATGTTCCTCCTTATTTTTAGGTGATGGATTATAACCAATTCTCAAAAAATAATGCCCATGAAATGATACATTTAATGGTCCCGTGGCGTATAACAGTATGAAATAATTACGATTTTGATTTTGACTGATGCTTTTATTCATTAATCCCTCATTTATCATATATTACGTTTCGAAATAAATACCTTTCGCTACAGATGGATTTATATTAATTGAAATTAATTATTCATTATTTCCTCTTGCGGCCGTCGTGGCTCATATATCGACCGCTGGTAGTTTTCGCGCATAGCGCTGCAAGCCGACAGTGCGGCTCCATAGCTGAAAGGAGCATTAGGTTGTGCGGAGAAGATATGATATCAGTGACTGCATTGCACCATATCGAACTTCGTGGGGGACACTCAATTGATGTTAGGTGTGTGTAAGGTGTCAGTCACGATGCAAGCGGGGATTCGTGTAGTTTCTGTAAGGGGTGATCATTGTCTTTCGCTTATGCTACTGAAGAATGTTTTTAAAGCTCACTCTACTAACCCCCACCTTGCCATAGTCGTAATACATAGTTCAATCATCGGTTTAATTTAGCCAATTTTTTCTATTTCGAGAGAAAATCTATGTCGATAAAATGTAAAGATGAAGCTGTGTTTTTGGTTTTGAAATTGTTGCATTTTTAATTTTCTTGGTTTCCGCAATGATATCGTTACTTTTTCAGAATCAAATTATTTTTTGTTGCCACGCTTTTCGCTTGAAAAAATTTTGTTTTTGCTAAAAGGTACGCTTCGAATTTACAGTTAGATACGTAAACTATTTACAGGTCACCATAATACGTACATGCTTTTGTTGGTAACTATTCAGTAATATATATTCTTCTTGTGTATGTTTCCTCTACGTACATACAAGTCATTACGAGGATATCATATCCTAACCCTGAATTGTAAGTAGTGTAAGCATACTGAGAGTGATGTCTAGTGGTTGTGGTACAAAAATATTTTTTTTTGCCCTAATGATAATGCTCGAATATATTCAGTTGCAGTTCAAAATACCCAAGGAATTACTCCGTTTGGTCATGCAATTGTTTCTTTTGAAAATTATTTGAGAAAAATTACTATATTGTCTAGTTATCTTCGGTGGCGTTCTTTGATCTCTTCATCTTCCGGGTTTTCGCCGCGTTGTTTGTCATAGGTTGACGATAGTTTCGCCGAAATCCCACCAGGCGTCTTCAGATCTTTACTTCGACCTGAAAACGCATGATGGAACTCCGGTGGAACTGTCGTCAACCCATGGCAAAGAACGTGGCGAAAACCCGAAAGATGGGGAAACCTACAAGTTACATTAGCATAATATGGCAAATTACATTAGGCTAAAGTCTGGTAAATGTGACCCGGTCACCCTACTCCTGAGTTTCTAGCAGTAGAAGCATGTAGCTATGGTGGCCGCCATCCGCGATCGTATCGTGACCAAGGCCTAATGTATTAATCATCCAATCCATTGAACACGCCTCGCTGCCGACGAATGGCCGCTAAATCAGCCTCCTCACGTTGGGCACGAGCGAGGCGTCAGAACAGCCGTAAATAAAAACGGTATAAATAATTATTAGACTCGCCGCCCGCAGGGTGAGTCAGGAGCCGGCTTCCGCGTACCCGCCTCCACGACCGCGGTTTTCTTCTTTCGTCGGCGCGTATTTTATTTTCCTTTCCGCTTTTCTCTCATGACTATGTTTCGCGAACCTCGCCGATCGCATCTTAGCCTCGGGCGGACCTCGTCCCTCGCACAACCATATAGCTCCGACCGTTTCCGCCCCACACCTCATCTCTTCTCCGTAAATTTTCCATGTAGAACATAATCTCAATTTTCAGAAGTTTTAAGATGGTAAATGGGCATTTGATATGCTTCGTGGGCAAGAATGGGTGTGCGAAAATTTTCCCTAAAACGGTCTGTTAAAATATTTCCTAAAACGGTGAATTAAAATATTCTTGGAATTGTTTTCCTGGTTCTTTCCTCTTTTGTTTCGTTTTAGATTATTACATGATTCCATTTGTTTTTCCCTTTCACATCCCGTTTTGATTCTTCAGGACAATGTGAGCTATATGAAAATTATCTATTATTTGAATAAAAATAATTGAATTTTGCGAGACGGCGAATTGTATTGCGTGTACAATTGCAAGAACTCAAGAGAAAACGGACAAGGACTTTCAATGCCTTATTTCTCTCCCCTCCCTCCCTTAAACTCCCTATAACTCCCTTAAACATATTTAAAAACTGCTCATGTTTTTAACCGCCTATTAATTTAGTTTCAGCAGCTAATCTTCATTTAATACCTTAATGATGGTTTGATGAAGAACAAAATCTCAAAATGTCCAGTATGGATGATTGAAGGAAAAGAACAATAGGTAAGCCTCGAATCAGTTAAGTTGGTCAAGTAATTAAAGATACAAAAGAAAATATATGCCTAAGTATCACAAGCTTGCTGATAGGAGAGTTTGGTGGAGTAATGTCTCAATTGCTCAGTAATGACTTAAAGAAATTCAGCTTAAAAGTATTAAACTTATTTGTATTCGGCAGTCAAGAAACTGTTGCCAAAATAATCAACTCGAAAAGCCTCGAATCAACTCGATTTTTGTAAAGTCCTTTACTCGGGTTTAAACCAAAGAGAAGGAACCGTTCCTTCAACGGATCTCACTTCAGCTGCTTCGCTTCATAAATTAAGTTTGCGCCCTAGTGGAAGATTCCGGCCAGGAGGAGGCGAGAAGATCCGTTCCGTCTTGAGGTATTTCTCCTGACGGCCATGAAAACAACGTTTCGTGGATTTTTCCGTGATTTTTCTTCCTAACTCGGAATAGATTGTGCGCCTCGGCCTCCTCACGGGAACTCAAAATGTCGGCTACGCTGATAAATTCGTTTTTATTCTCGTCGAGAGTATTGCGCCGGCGTCTGTGCATCCGACTCCTTGCTTCAGTTCCCTCCGCCTGCGGGCAGTCATCCCGAGACTCAGCGCTGGATCGGGTCAGGATTCCGAGGTCGGGTCACAACCCCGTGATATCTCCCCCCAGATTCCAAGTAGTTCAGTCGAGATCGTGGCTAGGCGCGTTGAGATCGGCCCCGTAAGGAATTGACTCCATTAGATTCGTGTCCTTCGCCGTATCCTGTAATGTCTTTTACGGTACTATTGTGTTTCTGATCAAGCGCCTTTACAGTTTACATGTAGTTACATAGTGCCTTAATAGCTTGCTGGTCGCTCTGCCAATAATGTGGCTGAAAAGGTTTTTTATCGCAGTTTCTGCTCTGAAATGGAAAGTATATTCAGAGTCTGTATACGTTATAAAGTATTATTAATAATTGGTTGAATATTAAAGAAAAAATATAAAAAATTTATTTTAACGAATCGTTAATAAAATTGAGACTTTAAATGCGATTCATTCTTATTGGCATCTATATTGGCGATCTACCCAGGTACCCTCAATGACCACACCACTAGGTCATGAACTACTTTTTTTAATACAAAACGTAATTAATTGACGACAGAGAGGGAAAATCAGTAATGAAGCAACTATTTTTCCTACTCGACTGCTGAATTTCCATCCTGAAACTCCGATGTCCAGTCCCGATTTTAGTGAGAGGAACAACAATGTCATTTTGTGTGAAAAATAGCTGTGTTCATATATATCACTCAGGATACCCTGTTGCCGCTCCTTGATTGTTTGACAAAGGGGAGCTTTAACCTAAGGACAGTAGGATTTGTTGGTTATTGTTTTAAATATCTCCACTCTAGCATATTTATGCGTGTGGCTCTAAGTGTGCACTTATCACGCAGGTAAAGATCATACATGAGCTAGGATTTTTTCTAGGACCTATGCCGGAAAAGTTGTCATGCCACAAAATCTCAGAATATTACAGAATAGATGATACAAGCATTCAGCAATTCAATGCAAATTGTCTGAAAACTACCTAGACATAGGCAATCAATTATCGAGCATACTGGACATATTAACATATATGATTACAGACCAACAAATGGCACACATTGGGAAGATTAAGAATATAGTTAAAATTTACACTTTAAATTTTAATAAATTACTTTAGCGTTGAAGTTGAATGTAATCAAGGTTTCTTTTTGGCTAAAATTGCCGTTTTCCTCGGCATAGAATGGGATCTAAGAGCACCCTCTCAAGACTTTGATCGATTCAAGGTTTTTGTCATTCCGGTGAATAGATATTTGTGGCCTTTTTGTCATCCTTGTAATAATACCATTTATAAGGCTTATGTACTGTTTTTCTTGGTCAGTTTTAGGTCATTGTACAAACTGATCCTTAGGAAGCGACAATGTAATATCCAATCGCCATGGTGAGGCGAGGAAGCGACACCAAATAAACGTAGTCTTTCATCTTTAACAGAGAGAGTTATTTGAGGAGTATGAATTTTACGAACTATAATTTTTCAATAATTAACAAAATTAAATCGTAAACCTTTCACAGTTTTTTCGGCATATAGGCGTTTAGAGAAAAATAGGTGGAAAGTATTTTGGAGGAATTCACGGCTGAGTAAAACGAAAATGCCTGGTGGATGTAAGAATTCAGAAGTTTATTTTTGACGAGGGTAGGTTCGAAAATGAGGAAAAAAACGCTGTTAACCCTTCGCCGATGCTTATAATTTAGTTCTATCATCAGAGATCGTTTATTTTTCTTTTACAGCGTTTCCCTCGTCTATTCGTGTCGGAAATACAGAAAAGGATATTGAAATTTTTCGTTTGTTAGCTAGCTTGTAGCTATTATTAGCTTAGTTTGTAGCTATTATTTAAGTTAGCTATTTATGCAGTTTTATATCATCCATATCTAATGTCGGCTACGGCTTTAGTAGAGAATCATCATTTAGCATCTTTGAATTTCGTAAATTCCACTTGGCATAATAGGGTAGTTTCCTTCATCAAAGAAAACGATAGGCATTGATTGCGATTCGTTGCCCACCATTTGTGTATTCATAATACACAAATTATTTGGTTTTTGAAATACCGGTTTAGACGAATGGCAAGGGTCAAATTTTATCCTCATTTGAAAAAGGCCAGATTGGCGCCCATGCGATTCCGCTCCGCGTGACGTCACAGGGACCTAGTTTCTACACGAGAGGATAGGAGTTATACATCGTCTGAGGTTACCAATGCATGCATGAGGCACAGAGCTCAGGGAAACATGTCTTAATAATCACCTATTAAAACTGGCTTAGGTCGGAAAGTTTTCTTCGCTTGATAAGGTATTAATAAACCTTTTTTAAGCCATGCGCTACCAGACAGGAAGGTACTCAGCTATCCGCTAGCATCCTGCGTCCTATCAGCGCTCAGAGCCTCAATCAAGGTCACTTCACAAGGAGAGAGGGGGAACCAGAAATGCGGCGCACGGACTTTCCTACTTACACGTCGCGTTTTTGCGCGCTTGAAATTTTTCACTTTTCATTTAATCGCGAAAAATAGATATCGTCATTTAAAAATCTAAAAGCGCGAAATACGTACTCCAGGAGTAATAATCTTTCGATTTAGGCAATAAAAAAATAATAGGAAACCACCCTATTGTGTGTTCTGTTGATGCATTCCGATGGTTTCCCCACTTCTATGAAGTTCAAGGGTTGAACATTTAATTATCAACATGAGCTGGGGTAAATGCAACGAGAACTGAGCATCTTGAGAGCACATTGACCTGTGTATTGGCCCTGACGCTAAAACATTCCATGATCGCCCTTCGGTTTAAGAGATTTTCATGGGAAATGTCAAGTGAATTCATTTGTGAAACTTGAATTGATGTTGCTATATGCTACAGGCTAAAACGTCTTACAGGGTACCAAGCTAGCTCGGTGCATCGAAGGTAATCCTAGGAAGATTAATTGGTATTTGAAAGAGGGGTAGTTGGAATTTTTATTTTTATTTCATGGCACCAGATAACTAAAAATAAATTCGAAAGTACACAGGACGCTAATAATGAGAAAATAATGAAATTTGAGAAAAATCGAGTTAAACTCGTATAAAGTAAAAGTGTTGTATAATGCGTGCGTAGGTTTCGCGGTGATGGTCATTGTTATTTTATTATTATTATGTCCTTATTTTAACAAGCGAATTTAGGACTACATAGTCCTCTCTTACAATTGACTTGTTTGACATTCACATACATCCATGCCCTGGATGGTGGTCAAACCACCCAGGCGGGATTCGAACCCGCGACCTTTAGGTTAGTTGTCGGGGACTTTACCCCGGCGCTACCCAGGCCGGCACTACGCACTATTTTACGTACTAAGGAAAAAAGACGAATATAAATAAGTTGATAGAGGATTCATCCCATCATCGTCACAGAAATAACTCGAACATTTCTCGAGAAGGAAGGACGACCAGTGCTTTATAAGGCGGCGAAAACTCAAGATTTCTCACTTTCGGCCTGGAGACGAAAGCAGGATGTCTTTTATTACTGTTCCCAATCACGAACGACTAACGCGGCGGGAGAACCCGGGATTTGGCAGTCATCATGTACTGTAGTTATTTGAAATTCTTGAGAGTCTTTGCATCAAAATGTGTCCCCGGAACAATACCCAACAATCCTTTCCTTTTTATTTATCTACATTCTGTCATTAAAGCAGCCACATCATTCAGGGATAAAAAATCAAGGTATTCATGACTTTTTTACCTCTAAATCCAAATATATCATGAATCGTCACCATTTTTCCTTGCTCTTGGTCTTGGGCGTGGCGTACAAATTTGAGACTGCTAAAGGAATCTGTGATACCAAAGAGGGGTTTCCCCTCTCTTAAAGAAGTTGTCAGTGCTTAAAAATATCCCCACCAAACGGAAACCATGAGGCCATGAGTGGCCAATCCAATTAATGTGTCACTGATAGTGATGCTTGGCCGAATCCCGCCAGCTCTCTTGACCCATACTGTCTTCCCTAATTTTTGAGACGAAGGTCTCATGACGTCACTCGAGACATTTTCGAGTTATTTCTGTGACGATGATGAGAAGAACCTTTTATCATCTGAGTTTTGTTCCTCTTTTTTCCCCAGTTCGTTAAACTAATGATGAATTGAGTCTAACCACCAGTGGTTCTAGTCTATCCGAAGGCAGTGGATTCTTTTTTTTTCTAGCATCCCTGTATCTGGGTAAGAGCTAGTTACGGGGTTTGGAATTAATTTTAAGCTAATGGCTTGAGCTGGGGTCGGGATCGGTGATCATTGTGATGAGGAGAATCCACGTATTGTATTGATTTAATTCAAAAAGGTATAAAAGACACAGGGTTGGAATAAAAATGTTTTCCTTTGATTTGCGGCAGTATAAAAGCTTGTCATTCAATAGCCTCTTGAAATAAGCATGGCAAGAAATGGCAAATTTCTAATGGTAAATTTCTCGTGTAGTGCTATATCCAGAACAATATGTTAACTATTAAACCGCTCAATTTCCAAGTCACCCTTAATTTAAAAGATATAATGTTGTAATTGTGAAGCGATCGTTTTCAAATGAGAAGCACCTGCTTTAAAGCTTCAGATATTCACTAAATAAAGTTTTTTATTATTGCATTCTTAAATGAATTTTAATTCATAATCTAAAACTTTTAATAGAAAATATTAGGCTAATATCTTAGTTATTGGTGGTTAAATCGGTTAAAATATGCGTAGATGGAAGCTGGAAAAGATACTTATATCTCAATGTATCCATTATGTGCTCAGAAACGTTTAGCCTGGTGTTTGTAACGCATAAGTAATGGCCTTGAGACTCGAAGACTCACTGCGATAAATTGCTCTTGTCGCTCTTGATCTTCCGCAGTGAATTTACTCGTATCGCGGGCAGGATTACAATTCGAAGTAACGGAAAACATTTTTGGCTTATGCTAATGTTCTATGGCGTTGAACATGTGATAAATGATCCATTGTTTCAAGTTCTGCATTTCCTATTAAGCTTTTCCTTTTTAGTTTTCGCGAAATCCAAAGTGATTTCGCTTTTCTTAACTCTCGAATCTTTATGAGCCCTTTTAGTAGATTTATTTGTTGCCGAGTGCTTTTCCTGCATAATGGAGCTAGTAGCACCTTCGTAATAATGTTTTATTTTACTAAGATATTTGTTTGTGAAGCGAACTGTTGTACCATATACCGCTGTAGAGGACATGACCTCCATTTTCATGAGCTCCATTTTTGTGTGACGTGAAATTTTGCTTATGATGATCGTGGACGTTCTTATTTGCTATTGGAAGGAACATAGCTATTTTGCGAAAGTGAAGAAAATTTGAAGGGTTAGGATTACTCTTGAATCATGCGGATTGGATGATAACCATAAATTTTTGTTATTAAATTGGCTACTGTTTTCTTCATCTGCCTACCATCTATTACAATGTCTTACTCGGAAGTTTCTGCTTTGGCAAGATGCAAGCTCATGAATTTTGTATCTCCAGCGTTTCGCAATTTAATTCCTCTGCTTAGAGTCTCGCATCAGTCTCGCATTGTGGTGAATCCCATCTTAAGATTGTGTTGCATAACAGCAGCGGCAGGGCAGGGGCAGATTTCAGTGAAAAGTTTTTTTTTCTGTTCCTTCAGTCTTGATTTTAGCATATATTTTAAATGGAATCACGATAGAATATTATAGCAATAATGTAGTCATCAGCTGTATTTTTTCTGCCAAAGCACTCCTTCACCTGCGAAACTTTCGGATCGAAATTATTCAGTGTGAGTTGGCATACACAGATAAAATTTATGTCAGTAGACAATAAATATTGCTGTTTTTTCACTATTTGCAATGAGAGTGAAACAAACCGATGAAGGGTTTAAGTTATTCTTTACAAAAGACCCTGTATTTACACATAATTTATTTTTACGATCAAGGTTTTGGCGTTGAACTTCATCATCAAGTGAAATACACTACGGTAGGACGCCTGTACTTCCGGTTAAATCTTGGTGGCCCATGCGCGGACGTTGCTTTTAGGCATGGGCGCGTTTATTTTGAAGAAGCCACGTTTCGCCTCCAAGTTTTGACCGTTCTGTATACCTCTGATTCCGCGTCGAAACCATGGTCGTACTCATTAAAATTATGTGGGCATATCAATTTTGATTTTCCATCACAATGATTAGCGCAAAGAATTCCACGAAGTGAGACAACAATGTGAAGAATTATGTTGTTTGTATGTGCTCCATATACTGCTTCAACGTTATTATGAAAATCGAGGCGGTATTCCACGGGGCTTGAGTGTGCGTAATTACCTCGAAGCATCGCTCGGAACGTGAGTAACGGGCGTCACTTCCCTTGCACGTCACTCTCCCCCTCCCTGACTAGCTTTCAACCTTTCACCTCCCCCAAGGGCACAGCAGCCTCCTGCGCGCGAGACCTTTCCACTTCCGCCCTCTGCGCGCCACATAAACATATCATCTCGGCGTTCCGCGGTGAGTTGTTGATACGATCCTGTTTTCTAGAATTCCTTCGCGTTTTTTTAATGTCTGTTGAGAACATTTTCGCCAGCGATCTCACGAGTATATTCTAGGCAGTATATTCTATTGATTCAAAATGGGTCTGTATCTTGCTGGTTAAGGCAGGTTCTCAGGAGCATATATGAAATTACTCTGTTCTACCTCACCTTCTCATTGAAATTCCCATTTTAATTCATTGTTAGGTTTGCTCCCTACCAGTGTTTTTAAATATTGTAGTCTCTTCTACGTCATCCCTGCGTACGTGTTGTCCTGTCGCACATGATTCGTAGCATTCCCTTCCCGCTCAGTTCTCAATCCATCCAGACCTGACATCTATTCCTTATTTCGTTAAGGAGTTTCTTCTCCTCGCCCTTAAAGATCAGTCAGTAGGGTAGCCAGGAATTACGTTCGGGGGTAGGTCCGAAAGCAGTGGGAAAATGTTTTTTAAAAAAACAGGGTACTAAGTAGGGGTTTTTAAACTAATTTTAGCACTTTTCATAATCGAAGACACTTCATTTTTTAAAGAAATTTTTTCTAAATTCATGATTTTTCAACATTTTGTTATATTTTCTGAAGCATAGTAATTGTTTTTTTCGGAAGGGGGGTCCGGATCCCCTAGGCCTCTTCCCTGGCGACGCCGCTGATATCAGGTCTTGTATTGAAGATAGTTTTTTTAACTTTTAATTTTACTATTATTTTCCGTTTTCCATAATAATATCTACTCTGTTCTGAAGTCATCTGATTTATTTATTTCTATACATTTCCACACCTCCGAAAACAGCACCATTCGGCCTTTACATCGGGGTTTTTCAGATTTCACTGTCGGCACCAATTAGTCGGAATAATTAGCCAAGTCGAGTTCTCAGCTTTTCCCTTACCGTGAGTTAGCTATCAGATACCATACCGGAGTACCGTATTGATACTGGAAAATTATACCTTATCTTAGTATGTATAAAATTAGTCTTTGCTTTTCATCCATTTCCCATATCTTCTGCAGAAACATAAACGTATGCAAATGTACGGAATGGAGTGGGCCGCGGAGGACTCGGACGGGATAACTCGGACGTGTATCCGTTTATAAATTAATGTATGCGTTGAATCTTTCAGCTTATGTGGGGAAGGGGTCAGGCCGCAGTCAATCTGGCGGTGGTCGGGAGGAAAAATTGGCGTGGTGGTGCACGTCAAACGGAATTCGAGAAAGGTGAAAGGACGGCGCAGTTTGAATCAATGAATCCCCTAGAAGTTTCCCAAATCAGGCGGATTGGTAAATAACGTATTTATTACTCGATATGACCAAACGGTGGATGGGACTAAATAACACATCCACTTGGGTAATGGTAAAATTAACCCCTTTACTGGCGGCTGTAGGACTGGGAAGAGTTAGCCAATCTACGTCGACTAGTGCCGTTACCTTTGCTCTGTGTTTATTCAGTATTTTTTTTGTAAATATTTTTTTATTGGATGGGGTTATTTCTCTCTATCGACTAGTGACTACGTCATGAGCGTAGCTCGGGGGAAGGGATAAGGATCACTTGCCCCAAACAATTTTGAGCCTAATACTCATTAATGGAGTAATACTCATTAATTGAGGTTCAATTCAATCGTACTAGCGGGCTATAATGTAAGATACACTTAATTACTCATAGCACTGCGATATGTAATATTATGGCTATGGATAAATGTTTATTTCAATGTCTCCATTTTTTTCATTTATCTTTTTGAGTTTTTTAAATACCCATTACAATGTCTTCTTAGTTGGACCTATAGAGGTGTTTTTGATGTCGTTCGAATAACAATGAGTTATCATTTTTGCCGAAATTATATGCTGAAAATGTCATAATGAAATTGCTTTTCTGTTGGTTCGATTGCGGAAAAGCATATTTCAGTCTTCAATTCGATAGTTCTTCCATACCGTATCTTAAATGTTCTGAGAATGCTTTAATCCGATTTTATAATTTTCTCTTGATTTATCGTGAAAGCTCATATTCCAATTTGCAACGGAATAGCAGTTCGCAAAATGTAGCAATTCATTTCCTTCATGAACGCTTTGGCCAAAGAGTGTCAGTTTTTATCTCGCGGGGTGTGGTCACTATGGAATAAAAGGAATCAGCTCCCCGAGGGGTTTTAAATCCGCCGGTCTTTGGCGCATCTTTTAATATTCAAAGCTATCTCTCTCAGAATATCAGCGTGGTATTTAATTAGAAATTCCTCTTTTCGAGCTTGGCGTCGCCGGAAGCTATTGGGCGCCTTGTGTCCTATCCGGAATTTGGCGTGTTATTAAAACGGGAAGGCGGGGATTCGCCATGTGGGATAGACCCACCTAGCAGATAAAGGGGTATGTGGGGGAACAGCTTGATCGTTGGGAACTCGAGATATCAGGGTGAAGTTTGTAAATCTAACGGCTCCGTGGGACTCCTCCGAAAATATTAACCGGTGCGCGTCGAAAGCTTGTGTTTTATCCCACTTCCCTAATTATCATCCTCTCACCCTCCCTTCTCCTGCCTCTCGCTTGAGAGCCCTTATTGATTGGGTCAGTCGGATTATAATGTTGTTGTACGCTCGGCCGAAAGTAATGCGCAAATTTGGACGGCGTCGTGTGTTCGCTTTTTCGACGTCTCATTAAGCAGTCTCTGAAAGCCAATTAAGTCCAAAAACGGATCTTGCAAAGTATCGGTAAAGTTAAAACGTAGCTCGGCGCTTTAGGCGCCTCCCGTTTTATATTTAATTCGTGCTGATACCTTTTAGGGAAAATGGCTGGAACGGAAAGGGCTTGGAGAAAAAGAAGCATGTCAAGGTTTATTTATAAAGCCCAGCGTTGCAAAACAAGGCTGTCCAATGAAAAAAGAAGTGTGGAAGCAAGTCTTGTTCGACAGGGGATGAAGTTATCGAAGAATCCACGTCTAAATTCTGATTTGCATGTTAAATTAGGGAGAATTAGGAGCTTTTCCGGCCTTTATATCAACTCATCAACCTGTCTGTTTGTTTGTCTGTTTGTCTGGTACAAATCTTGTAACTCAAATTTGACTCACTTCCTGTGAAGCAAAAACGCTGAAATTTTGCACACTTCTTCATTTCCGATGACAATACATGAAAATATAACTTTTTCTCTCCAACCCCCCTTTAACCACCCCCCAGTCAACCTATAGCACCCCAAAACATGTTTTTGATCTAAGAAGTTCCAAATGGTCGATTTTCGTGTTTTGCGACCACAGTAAAAGTTATCCACCATAAAATTAGCTAATTATGATCTTCATATATTTATTAACAATTGTAAGGTTTTGTAAATGTTTGAATATTGTTTTACCGTTACATAAAACGTACGGGGTGGCATTTTTAACATAGGGGGGTGGCATTTTTAACATAGGGGTAGGCATTTAAAAGCATAGGGGTGACATTTTGAAACATAGGGGGCTTACCATTCACTGAAAATTTAATAAATATAGTGACTTTTTTAATACGTCACTTTTGGTTTTTCAGGGTCACTGAGTTTTTTTGCTTTGTGTCATATATAAACGTTGCTCATCCCCTGTAATCTAAACATAAAGGCTGGTTTAAAAAAAAATTTTTTATAAGAGCTTATTTATCATTCGCTCACCAATGCATATTTTTTTCTGCATAAGATTAGAAGAATTAATGGGCAGTTTTAAAATCTAAGTCCCCTTTCATGTTTGCCACTGTGCTTATTTCATTTTGTATCACGTTCATTGTCTCCAAATATAACAAATTTAAGTTGACACCTTAGGAAATATGAAGCTCGCGTTGTGAAGGCCGCGCTTAAATTTCTTTACTGTTACCCCTCTGAACAAGTCATGTGATTTTATTGTACTGGACATTTACATGCATGATTCCAGTGTAATTTTGAAAACAGTAGATGAATGAATGTCTATATAGCATAACTTATATGCAATTTATATAATTTTTCAAATGTTATTCAGAAAAAAATTATAATGAGTATGCAACTTGAAATTTACATTAGTTTTGCTGTAGAGGTGTTATTTTTTGACATCCTTAACATCCTGCAAGCGATGTGCAGGAATCTGTGTGAGGGTGAGTATTATTTGTATAAATGATAGACTATGAATAGTACTTCTTCTGAAAACATAGACGTAGAGAAAAGGACGATATCTTATTTCCAGTTAAGCGCCATCCGTCGAACCTAGTACGTAAATTAATACAACTGTGAGATCACGTTCCCCTTATTTTGACAATGAGCCAATGCCCTCTTTGGAATGTTTGTCTACCGCTCCAATCCGTTCTCCTAACTGTCCATCGTTCATAAACTCAAAACTGATCTCAGCGGTGCATACTATACGCTGCATAGCCCTACAGATCGTCGACTTCTCACTAAACAATATTTGGCAAGCAATGGCTAACTTCTGCGATTTCAGAATTCTTTGGTATTCTCCCTCGGGCATTGTGCGTTGACCATTTCCTGAGGTCTTCGCAACTTCCTTTGTCTTCCTGTCTTACACCCCTTTCTCCGCTGTTAAAGGCCGGATTATTAGCCGTCACAGCGCGCCCCTATTGGTCACCATGCTCAGGCCCACTAATCGTTGCCTTCCTTCGGCCTTCAACCTCCCTCCCACGTTTCCATATCGCGTTTCCCGGCTATCTCCTCGTCAGTGTGTCTTGAATCTCTACCAAGTGTCAGCGGACGTCTCGAGTTGTGTCCGAGGTCTTGCGTGGGCCCCGGTTTAAACGTTTCCCGCGACATCTGTGTCGCGGGCAACATTCTTTCCGTGGATATTGTGGCAGTGAGTGTCGAATAAGCTACAGTGGCGCGACATTGCTCATCGTGCGTCTAAAAGATGTGTGTCAGGCGTGACGTGATGGTTTTGGAGTGAAAAGAAGGCAAGAATGTGCAATTTTACTCCCTTGTGATAGGATTTATCCTTACCCGGATTGGATGTATCCCACTGGAAACTCTCGCTGTTTACCGGTAAGGCACATTAAGGGTGTTCTGCATTACTTCAGCTAACTCATCGCGCCGAAGAAAATGTAGTTTATTCTTTTTTAAGATAACTTCTTTAATAGTTACAACGTTTGTGCAACCCGTGTTTCTATACCTATTTTAGCACGATAGTAATATTTGATGAATCACAGGCCTGTTGAACTTTATGTTCCTGTTAGTAAATATGACAATATGGCGTATAGCGCAATGTATGTCGAAGGTACTTCATCAACCAGCCACACATCATGGAAATAACTATCTGAGTACTGTAGATGAAAAGAAATAAGATTCTGTGCGACTGGTCTGAACTCCCACCTATCATTCTACATTCATCCATCTATTTCAATGTAGTTAGTCCATTAGGGCTATATATTATGCAATTATACACACGCTGGAACATTGATCTAATATTTGATTGGCATTGATTACAAGTAGGTCCATCCCTGATGTAATGGAAGAGAAGAGGTCATACATTTACTGCGAGCGAAAATCTAGGTCCGTTGCCTCCGTGTGTATGTAGTTCATTCCACATAAAATGATTGTGTACACCCATATTTTGCATGTCCTTAGTTGAGAAAGGTATGTAAGTCTGTGGTTTTGTTGACAACATATTTGAGTGAATGTGAACCGTAGTAAGTCGTATGGGTTAGGAAATGAAGGAATGTATGTAATATTTTGTCGAAGTGTTTCGCAGTGAAAAATTGCAAATTCTTGTTTTTAGGTTCAAATTGGTTTCGCGTTGATACTTGAGTTACTCCGTTATTGCGTCGGCGTTGATTGCTTTTGATGATTTTTTTACAGGGACCCGTTGAATCGGGTATTTTAGCCATACCAGTGTGACCTAGTTGCCGAAGAAATAGTGTTTACCAGGTTTAGTATGGTATGATAAGCAAAACGTTAAGTATAGAATATGTTGCGAGGGTAATTAAACAATAGAGGATTCCATTAAAAGGAATTTTGGAAAGTGAAATTAAATCTGTTTAAAATTTCCTGTTGCCTGTGTAGCAACCCCTTGGAAAGTATGGTAGAGGAAAATGCTCTGAGTAGGATTGGAAGAGTAAGGTAAAAAAATAGGTTAAGAAAGATAATATATTCCGTACCTAACCTTGTACTTTTCATCTTATTCTATAGAAATCCCGAGTAGAATAGAGGTTTTAGTCTATTGCCAAAGTTTATGTATTCCTTCAATGTGTTAGTGAGATGATAGAAAATCACTGTTCCGGTGATGTTATGTTATCCGTATTAATAACAGAAATGCTTCCTCCCAGAACGTTTTCTGGGTGTTTTGGAAGGCGAGTATCGCTAATTATGTGTTCCTTAACAAATTTCCTCACTACGTGCAAAATTTAACTCTCGAATCTCCCCTTTATTACAAACCTATTATTACTCCCGTACGGATATCTCAAAGTTCACCTTTTGCGTCGGAGTACTTTGCCCAAATTAACTCATAAAAGCCAATGTTAAAATTCCCCGAAGGCAGATCCAGTGTAGCAGAAATGCGGGCAAGCTTCGCTGCTCCCCTCTTCGAGAATTTATCTACTCATTAATTCTCTCACTTGATCCACGTCCGCACCAGATTTTCCGGGATTTTTCTTATTTTTTCTCAATAAATCTGAGGTGAGTTTATCGTTCCGCGGTTTCGAGTCTAGTTCTACTCTAGTACGGTCTATCCTTCCAATCATCAGATTCGCAATGCATGAATGTTTTATTTTTTTAAATTTTTTTTATATTTGCTTACAGTCCCTTACAAGCCAGCTTTAGGATATCGTGTAGGGAATCAATTCCTACATCCCGCGTTAACACTGTATACCTCATAGTTTTACCGAAAAGCAAGGGATTGAATGATTTTGAGCTGTTGGTGTGATATGGTTTAACATACTGATAATCCTTAAGGAATAAAACTTGCTGTTGTCCACTTTTTTACTGTAATTATACAATTTTTAATGAAAAATCAGCGCCTCCTCGTGACGTTTGTAAATTTATGCAGGTTATGGAGTAAAAGAATGACAATTACTTTTTTTTACGTTGAGTTTTTACGTTTTTACTTAGTTTTTTTACGTTGAGTATCCCTTGGGTGACACACGGAACAATTATCCATTGATCCACGATGTGATTGTTTCTCGAGGCAATTGTAGAAGTATGCATGGGAATATTAAAAGCGATTTAGGTACTACTTTCGACAAGATTGAACTATTAGGATACCTCTTATGAGACATAACTTCTGATTAATATTTTTAATAAAATTGTGTTTTAATCAATCGAATTTGGTTTGGGCAAAGCGCTGAGTTCCGTTATAACTTCTATGCCGTACGGTTTAGGGCTCTAGAATGCTCTGAACATGTTTTTCAGGAATGTCCGGTGCCTTATGGATTATGAAATCGCTGCCTAGTGGTTTACGAATGATTTTTGTGTCCATCAATTTTAGTTAGTTCTTCTAGGTGCTGAGTTTTTGAAGACGAATGTAAATTCTAATCTGTGAAATAGGTTCCCATCTCATTTGACTCATTTTGTTGCTTACCGATCGGTGGAATAAAGGAATTAATCGTTCTGAAGAAGATGCGTCATCATCTATAAATCAACCTGTTTTGAAGTTTTTCTAAGTTTTCTTTGATATGTTATTAGTTTTATTTTGAATCTATTCATTCAAAAGGGATTCATTTTCATCAGTATTCACCCTCAGTAACTTTTCAGGATTATTGAGGCCCTAATTGCCCTAATAGTGAGTTGAAAGCGCAGTAATATGTTCATTTCATGGGAATGAGTATACTGACTGCTTAAATAACTAATGCGTATAATGATTTTCTTCTGCACTCATTGATGATTCGCGCCGATTGTATCGATTCAAAAGTCAGATATGATATCATGGGGGTGAGTTGATGACATTTACGGCTTTCGGGATATGTGTTTTATTTATTGCGTGCTGGATGGGTTTAGAGATTGGGATTGCGATATGTCAAAAATGCGGATTAGATCGTTTAAAGATACGGAGCCTTTGGACGGAAATTGGAAAAGACCTGAATGATGGTCAGTCATTTTTTCAGAGATTTTAACCTTGAGGAAAACTGCCATCAGTAGTGGGTGTTATTACGACACAGTTTTAGAAGGCATTATTCACTTAACCAGGGTTAGGTGTTTAGAGAGTCGACTTGAAACGGAGGCTGTCTCTCTCAGTAAGCCTGATCTACAGTGCTTCGATCCGAATTTCAATCAGAGTGCGCACAATACCCTCATTTCTTCCTCGCGTCACATTGCTGTGTTCTCTAATTCTATCTTCGATAGTGAATTTAGCTATGGATGAGGTGTATTGCTTTACACCTAATGCGTTAACCCTGTCTAACCCAGGGCTGCTTTTGGGAGGAATCAAATTTCAAGATTTATCATTTTTAAAGTGTGGAAATTTTCTACTCAATCATAATTATCGTGGCAGCTACATATTTCGCTATTAAACTTTACAACATAAAAGTAAACTTCGTCTATATCTTTCCTAAATTGAGCTTTATTCGATTTTGATGTTGCTTAGAACCAACATTGGGTTATAATGGGTTAATTAATTATTTTTTGGGGGCGTGGTGGCCCCAGTGATGGGTTACTGACCGAGAGTTCCCGTTTTCGTATCCCGGGTTAAGCCCTTTGGACACCCTCTTGCGAGTGCGAGGTGGCTCAGGGAAAGGTTCTGTCCTCCCTACCCTGAATGTGTGAAATTCCCGCGCCTGCGGCTCTTTCAGGGCAAGTCCTTAGTCTGGGGTGAGCTCTACACTCACGTATCCATACTAACCTTCTGGAGGAATCACCTAGTGGGTAGTGGTGTCATGGTGGCGGAACGCCGCTCCGGCACTGGTTGACAAAAGACGTAATAGTCAAATAATAGATATATTTATCAATTTTGTTTCCAAAAAAATTCTAAAATTTCTATTCGTAACCAAAGCAAAAAATGTTGTAATAAAATGCAAGTAATAACTTGTAATAAAAAACACAGAGTAATATTTCACTTCTAGATTAATTTAAGGAAATTGCGTTCCAGCACTGCTAATTTTCCCATGACGTCACTGCCAGGGAGTGAATAATTATTTATAATTGAAAATATCTTAGGTAACGGCATATTCAATATGCGTCCCGCGGGCTAGAAAATGTTATAAGACTCCTGATCTAACGGATCGATGTATTGTATTACGACCACGGAGCCACTAAACGTTACGTCCGGGTGGATTCTTGGGGATTCTTTGCTATTGAAATATAGTTGTGGAAATCACTCAAAATAAATCCCAAAAAGTTTGAAATCTATTGGCCTTCCCTAGACTCTCGCGCCGTTATCTTTCGGAGCAGGGTGGTTGAAATATAAAATAGACAGGCTTTATAATCATGTCTATAGACTTTGCCAGGTTACGGCGCTTTAGGGTGAAAAATTCGTCTATTTTGTCGTGTCTGCGGCCGTTTAGACCCTTATTTACTATTTAGAGCGGGTGGGCGGGGGAGCCTAGGCAACGTATGCGAAGCGCAGTCCAGCGGACATCTTTACGCCCTTCTCCCTCCTCCAGACCGTCGATGGACCCGAAGCCCTTCCCATCCCTCGTTCGTCTTACGGACTTCGCGCTGTCCGAAGCCGGACAACCCACGCGCGCTATCCCCCGCACACATCTAATTCCCTTTAATTCCCAGCACGCTCGCTTAGAGGCGCTTATTATTCCCGCATCGCCCTCCGCCCCCTTCCTGTCGCATTTTTTTCCACCAGTCTGGAGAGGGGGTAGGGGAAGTCCTCCCGACAACGCACCAAGCAGGGCTTGGCAGTAATTCAAATACACGAATGTATCTTGAATTTTGTATTTCAAACACAGATTTTTGGTATTTTTCCATTCTAAAATTTAAAAAAAATACATTTGTAAAATACTTTCGTAGTAGCTCGGATAGCAATTCTGTAAAGGTATGCTTCAGAGATTATTTCCTTTTCGTTAGAATCGTTTTCTTCACGTTTGCAACCATCCATAACGTGCCAAGGTAGGTTATATTTATTTAAGATCTATTAGTTTCCATACAAGTATATTTTGTATTTTAAAAGGTATTTTGAATACTATTTTGTAGTTCGTTTTTCAAACACCCAATTCAAAGGTATTTTGTATTTTCCATTTCAAATACATTAGGAGCGGCATTTTATATTTTGTTTTTCAAGTACTCCTCGGCCTTTATTTTGCCCAGCCCTGGCACCAGCTCACCATCCCGAGCCACCTCGCCTTTGGTGTCCCTTCCTTTTCTCCATTTTTATTTTTCCCGCCTCCCAGGCGGACCGTGACGTCATCTTTCCTTCCTCCGCTCCCGTCCCTATTAAACAAAGATCCTTCTTTGTTCTTGGCAGCGTGTGTTCCGTCTGGGTTGGGTTTTTTTCTCTCCGTTTCCATGTTCACCCTCAATGCCCAGTTCTCTCTCTTTCTCGTCTATCTTGCTCCCTGGACCCAGTCGCTCGTGACGGTGGGAGGGTGGATGAGGAACTGTGTGTTGGGAGAATGGGCACGAATGACTTTCGTCTCTTCCTCCTTCCCGACGACTCAAATTTCTGATTTCCTCTAAGCGAAAATCTCACGGTGCAGGCTCTTCAATCTCCTGTGTGTGTCATTACGGGAGTGATCTACCGCTTAAGCATGATTGTTCTTGGATTAAACGTCTTGGAAAGATTTTTGAAGTGAAAATTCTTCAGGCGTTGAGAGCACTTTTTGGTTGATGTAACTGGCTCGCTGTACGCAGAGAAACTATTACGCTTTTTATATGAAGTAAGGTTTCATGGCTGATTTTTTTTCTCTCGTGGTCTTGGTACTTGGGAATTAAGGTTTTAATATTTTTAAAAAATTACTTTTGATGATTATATTCCAAATATCCTTGAGTTATTATGATTCAGAGCGCGCTTTTATAAGACTATCAGCCATTTTGGTCTCCCCGCGGAGGTCAAAATCAAATGAGTATTCTTGGGTTTAATTTAAATTTACACTGTGATTTTGTTTTTTTTTCGATTCAATTGCCGAGCCATTTTTTGTGGATTGCATGCGCTTCGGAAACCAAAAGAAAAGCTTAATTCATATAATTTCCTAATTCTTGAAGATGCCTCAATATCAAGGGCACATGTTACCACTTAATTAATGAGTGATTTAATGGTGAGCATCGGACTGTTTTTGTTTCAAATACCAGGGAATATGTGCAGCCCTTTTATCTCTAGTCGCACGCTCTGTCGTCGGCTTACTGGATGGTTCGTTGAAGTACTGTTTTTCTCTCCGTCTGCGCCCTCAAGTCTGCCTCATTGCTCATAGAATCATCTCTCTTCTTCCATCTCCCTGTCCACCACCCGTCTCGAGGAGAAAAAAAAACACTTTCCCTCTCGCCTCGCCCGGTCATTTATGTGTGGGGGCGGTCATACGTTTTCATTTCGTCGATGGACGGATAGATGTGTGCCTGTTCTTTGTTGTGATCACGTCTCTCGACCACTTGTTTGAGTCCTTCAGTCACCCCGTCCGAACGGAGCTAGTCGGTGCTGGGCGACCGTCACAATTCATTCAACGTGTCGCTTGTGCCTGTTAGATAAGGCTTCGATATCTGTGTCTTATTCAAACAGGGAGAGTTATTTAAAAGAAATGCTCAGTTGAGAAGAGAATCCTATTCATATGTTATTTGCTGTGTCGGTAACATAACATTTTTGAAAACGATGAATGCGAGTCTTCATAAAACAGCAACGGATCAAAAAATAGTCTTTTGTGTAAAGTATTTAGCGTAATTAGTTAATGGTTCTGTTAATCTTCCTCTGAGCTTTTTTGTAAAAATTTAATTTACCGTCTAGTTTTTTTTCCAACAAGTGATAGACTTGTTGGCTTGCGTTTCGCTGACCGTCGCCGTTTTTCCCAGAAAGCTCTTGTTTGATACATGTGCTCGGTCCTCGTACGCAGGTATCTAATTGATTGTAGAATTCAGGAAGGAACTAACGATATAGGCTGGTAAAAATTAAATCTTTTTTTTTAGACATGTTATAAAAATTGACTTTGTCAGCTTACCGAATATGGGAAAGAATTGCTAAAATTAGTTTCACTTTATTATCGCCTCTCCGTACCCTTCTCTTGCCGATATTTTCTCGCTTCGATCTGTTTTCAAGACCCTGATCTTCCACCCAAACTCGTTCCTATCCATGCCTCCCTATTCTCTTTAGCTTAAGCACATCCTGTAATCCGCCTAATTAATTCATTTGACCCCAGAGAGGCCTTATAAAATAGTCGCCATAAAATGAGCCAGGGAGAGAGAATTTGAGTTCTGTTCATCATCAAATACTGCAAGGAATAATTTGAGGTTCATTATTAAATCTTTTTATTATAATGAAACAGTTTTTGAATAATTAATTTTGTCAGTTTCCTTTTAATCGAAATAACTTATGGTAATATTGCATAGCTTTCTAAATTGCGGGTAGTGCAATTGATGATGCTCAAGGCTGAAGGTTGATGAAATTTATGCTCTGTGGGCACTTCAAAATTTATTGCCTTTCTGATTCCCGCCGGATGATCCGAGCGTAATGAACTCATTTGATGTGCTTGCGACGTATTTATCGTTCATAATTAGGGCGCCTTCCATGTGATGTCAGGCTTGGCTTGTCCCTAATTAGTCTTTGCCGTCAATCATCATCATTATAAAATATGTAGGAACCGTGCAAGTTAGGCTGGCTTGTTTACCTCAATGCACCTGAGTCGCTTTGGTAAATGTTCCGGCCGGAAAAAAAATTAGAAATAATTTATGAGGTTGAAATAGAGATTCCCGGGCGTAACCATGTGGAAGTGTATCTTCATAAAAAAATTAAATAAGTTTAATACTTGGTTAAATGTGAAGACCATTAATGTGTCTGTGAAAGGAGTATCGCCGATTAAGGCATCGTGAGGCACAGTGAGTGAACTCCAATTCCTCTTATACGAATATTGGTCACAGTAGAGTTGGGATTTTATTAACAGAACGCATAGTTCTCACTCGATCGTTATTGTTTTTCTGAGGGATTAGTCGCTTGAAAGTTACACTATCTTCTAATTGAAATCTTGAAATTTTCAGGGCATGTGTAGCTTTTATCAATATTTGCTTGTGCTCAAATTTGAAATTTATACCACAGTATTTCACTTCATTATTCACATTTTAAGCTAAATTTTAAGATCTGAGTAACAGGTTAATGTTGACAGAGATCAATACAACTGTTCGGGAGGAGAAATGCGTTATCTTGATGTATGGGATGCGGGAATGGATTTGAATAAATTAAACAATAAATTATAGGAATTCACTGAAGGTTGTCATTGGCAAGAATAAAGGGTCTTTTAGGAGAAGCATCTCAAGTTGTGCCCAGACGTCCAGTAGGGTGTCCCCTGAAAATGTTTTTTCGGAATTTTTTATCACATCTTTTTTTTTAATTTTCCCTTTAAGTAATAAAATCTTATCAGTAAAATTTTAGGTGAATCAATTTATTTTTAGCCTCCTTACTTAATTTCTATCGTAATTTTTAATATTATCAAGCAACTTAATAATGTTAATTCCTAGAAAAACTAGATATGAATAAATAAAATATTTAAAACGGAATGCTTTTCAAACGTTTTATTAATTATCCCTATTTTTGTTTCGTATCGAGCAGTTGCGATCCCACCTTCTTAATTATAATAATTATTTTCGTCGATGGATACTGATCCATTCATTTGATTTTGACTTTATTGGGAGTGAGCACTCAGTCGATTCTGGGGCCATCGACGAAGAATAAACTCGATTATGTCATCGACTACGAACGGAAACATGCCGGTTTAATAAGTAAATTGGTGTATCGCGGTAGATTACGTTCCCAGGGCGTATTCCGAATGCGAATCCCGATCGATGAAAGTTCCGTGTGGGTTCCCTCGGGAAAATACACGCTGGCTGACTTGAATGTTTCCCCGCAGAGGGCATAAAGATCGAAGATTTGCTAAAGGGCTCGTAAAATAGGCATTCCGGGGGACTATAAGGCTGTTCTCTTCCTTAGCATCGGCATTTCCATGACCTGAAAAGTTTTCCCTTCTGGGATGAAATTGTCTGATAGTCTGATGGTCTTGAGCGCGCATAGTAAATTCTGGTATTTGTTTGATGTAATTGAACGTAACACAATTCAACGCATAAACACTCAATATTTCATATATATTCAGAAACCACCGTTTTGAGAATGAGCTCTAAATTGTTTCATTAAAATATTATATCCATAAATATGAAACAACGTTAGAGATATACTGAGCTATTAAAGCGTACGTGTTAGATTCACAAGCGTCGGTGGTAGAAAGGTTTGCACCTATTCCTGTGTTAGAAGTCCTTACATAGGAACTTATTATTGTTTGAATTTCACATGAATGCTGTTGTACTAATATTGGTGTTAAAAGCTACTTTAGGATTTTTCCCGATTTATTTATGACTTAATTATTTTAAATATATATTTAAACTGCAGGCGTCTCTTTATCTTAAATGGAAACCCTATTTTTCTTCCTTAACCTTCTCCATTTACGAAACATTCTTCCTTCTATTACATATGTATATCACTCTCTCTCTCATTGCACGCACAAACTCCACCTCTTCGTCTCCTTACCTCTTATTTTAATTTCCGTTTTTAAACCCCAAGTCGAGCACTTGGTTCCTTATCCTCTACGTCTGTACTACATTTTCAGTTATCCTTCACTACCCCATCCGCAATGCTTGGAAGTTTCTACTAGATGGCAGCCTCGGTCCTACGTTTGGCCCAGTTTGAACCCCATTCATGCACCCAGTGCAATGTTCTCCTTAACAATGTAGACCTCAGTGGAGTGCCTTCTGGTGAGAACTCCACCCCTGCCAAACACTCCTGAAGTGGCCGACAGAGTATTTCTCGGCTGTATGTAGATAATCGCCGGCCGTAAAGTTTACTGCTAGTGAGTACGGTCGAGTTTCGCTATGTCTGTTATACCCGCTCCTTTTCACATCGACTGGCCCTAGTCCATATTCAGAACGTTCTTTTCCTCAGTCGTCTCTCCTTTTTTTTCTGAAGATAATTCGGTAGCCTCCTACTGCCTCGACTCATTCGTATTCTTCCGTGGCAGATCAATCTTTTCTTCAATTCGGGACGGGACGCGTATAACCGAACATTGAGTTGCCCTCACCACCTTTCAAAGCGCGTACTCGGTTATCTTATTTTCCATGAGATACGTTTCTTGAATGCCTCGCTTGGAATCGACTGAACTCCTTTTTCCAGGATGTCGAAGTGAAGTTATTACGCTCGAGTTTTTTTTTTTTTAGCATGTATAATGCAAACCCGAAATCTGGGCGCTGTTGTTACGTGACTCGCGAGACTTTTCCCACGATCTGGGATTGCTATTTGTGTCATTTTCACAATGATAGCATGAATGTTTTACCTATTAATTAATTTATGGATGCAATTTCTCTACTTTTAACCTATAACCTTCGCTGTGTGTATTTTGAGAAGCTCCTCTGTTCCAATGGCTCATTTGTTTCCTCGATTCTTCCGTGGCGAATTGAGTGGTCTTTTTTAAATAAATGCACGACATAATCTTGTCTTCAAAGAAATAATTTTGAAGAGTATGCTTGTGCCATTTTAATTATTTCTTGATCATAATTAAGCTAGTTTTCTGTGGAATTTGCCATGACCTTTAGCGTTTCCATTTTCTTCTCGCTCTTTTTTCTGCCTCGAGATATTCTTCCACTGGTACCAGAATCGTCTGGATGTAGAAAGCTAGCCTCCTGAATTATTCCTAATGGAATTGTTTCATAACACGTTCCGTGCCCATGACGTAACGTCTACGCTAAAGCGAAAGGTTGACGTTGCAAGGATTCGTTTGCAGAAATCGGACGGATTTACTGAGTGAGAGATGGCGTTTCTTTTAATTGCTATGCTCGCACTTCGAGAGTAGAAAATTGGTATTTTTTCTTTGATAAACGTTTTTTTGTATCATTTCTCATATTATGATGTCGTATGCATGCTGTTGCAAAACCGTAACGTCTGTAGTCTTGAGGCGACAGTCTTAGCCAATATACCAGTCTTACCACAGGAAAAAAAAGAAATAAATTACACATTTTTCATAATTGATGCCAATAGCGCTCATATTGAAAACCCCCATCACTTCACTTTTGCCTAAGTAATGCACTTCAAACACGAATTATACAAAATTTCTCGTAGGGGTAGAGGAGTTTAACCTCTTGATTGTTGCTTTTTATTTGTTTTTGATGTTTTCAGAAAATTTATCGAAGCGTTAGTTTTAAGTCGGATACAGAATTTTCAGCACTTGCTGTACGAAAAAAACTGCTTTGAAATGTGAAACTAGAAATGTGTTTCGTGTCCTAGTGTCTCTTATTTTATAACTTTGAAGTTTATTTTCGATATTACCTGTGATATTTGTATTTGTGATCCTATTGTCTCCGTGGAAACTTGTCAAAACTCAACAGACCCTTATTTTCACGTATGAAAAAGCCAAGTCACGTGATCGCATAAACAATAAATATTATTTGGTTTCTATCCATGTCTTGCAAATACTGAGTTTTTATGGGCCTGTCGAGTATGTACTTGATGTGGTGACTCGCTGCTTTAGTTTCCGTGGTAGTAGCCTTTCTAGCCCATAGAACTTTTTCAAGGAGACCTTGAAAGAGTTAACCGAGCTCAAGTATGTCGTCGGCGTATAACGGAAGTACCGCTCGTAAAGTACCGACGCGTGTAGGTGCCTTCGCTGCGTCCGACACAAGTATGAATTCCCTCTTTTTGCTCATTCCGCATGAGAGCGGCTGTAACCAACCCTCGTGTCTTTACTCATCAAATTTGAAGTCGTAACTTGCTGACGGTGAAACATGTGTTCGCCTAGTTCTCTGAGCACTAAATGTTAGCGAAGTGTTCCAATAGCGTTAGCAGAATTATGATCCCTTAATGTTTTCGTAGAGCCTCCAAATTTTGATTACGAATTGTAGGTACGATTGCATGATGTTCATAAACACTGATCTCGTCATGATTTTTCGTACTAACTTTTGGGTCACTACTAGTTGAATTTATCTTTTTCGTAAAATTTCCAAGAACATTTGGTTTTTAATGTGACTTAGAAGGTACGTATTCGTACCAAAGGGACGAATTTCATGACTTATCTTTCCGGAACTATTACCTAGGGAACCCTAAATTTTCCGCCGTCAGCTATTGCCTGCCAGGAATATTTGCCTTGCATGGTATAATTTGTAAGCTTATATCTCCAAAGAAATTTTTTCTTCCCCTATACATAAAGTTAGCTTCTCGAAACTGGGGCGACGTCATGAATATTTAATCTTGTTCACGAAGAATTAATAAAGCCAACTTTCGTTAAATTTATTCATATATATTCATTTCATTTGATAGCTCTTTCCATTTTCCATAATAGTACTGATAGTGAAGTTTCAATTTTGATCTCACTCTTATGTTACTTTGCAGTCCACCCTGTGTGCTCTTGTATTTATATAATGTAAAGATCTGAAGAAAGGGGTCGCATTCTGAGAAATTATGTCTGTATATGCGACAGGATTAGCAATTTTGGTATCATCTTGTCTTACTAATATAATGGTTTGCTTAGATGGAAAAATGCTTTTTTTCACCCGAACCGCCTCTTATTTTATATGTTAGTGCCATCTCTTTGTAGATTGCTCAGTGAGGATTTATTGTTTATATACTATTGTTCAAAGTCCTTATGAAGTCTTCAGGGATATTTGTCGAGGAAGTATACAGTATTTAGTTGTATTTTATTTGATTTGCTAATATTCTTTAGTTTTCTCACCGGATTGGTGCTTCTTGCCCCTATATCAGTGAATTATTGCCATTTAAAGGTTTCCATCGTGTGGAGCCCACAGGTATATTTAGACTAACGATAATAACCATTACCTCGTAGTTTATAAAAATACCTATACATTAAATTGTCATTTATTGCGGTCTAGTTAAAAAATATTAGTTTGACTGCCTATGATATCTAATGGAAGATATGAATTTTTGAGGAAAAATGATATGTATTTTGTGTATAATTATAAATATTATGGGTATGTTCCTCACCGGTAACCTTCGACCTTTGTACACTTTAAAATGGCGGTTCACTTCTTACTGCCTTGGGAATGTTTTTGGGTTTAGTATCATGCAAACTAGGGTCATCAATGGAAAGGGGAAGCTGTTTTATAGACGTTAAATATTGAACGTAATTTATTCCAGATCTTGGTATGACATTCTTGTTTTTTTTTATTATGTTTGATAATTTTGTTGTATCAATTTCGCGAATGTTTCAAATGGGATGCATTTTCCGGAGAATGAATTTGAAAACGTTCGGAGTTGAAAAGAGGTCACGGAACAGTGATTTTGAGGCCACGAGGAAGTTGGTTATTCGAGGGATAGGTACTGTGCATCTGTACGTATGTTGAACATAAACGTAATTATTAAAAGGGTTGTTTGAACAGCAACAGGACGTAATTTATGCGGTTGCATCTCATTTGCTCAGGCGCTCGCTGTCTCGTGGTAACCTCTTGAAGTGTTCTTTTGAGCGAATAAAAGCTGCGTTTTGATTGCATGCTAACTTCTCTTCTGCCGCACGATTCCGGAGAGAGCTTTTAAAGGTCTGACCAACCACCCTTTCCTTCTCTCTGCCCTCCGTCTGTCTAATATTAATTTCTTCCACCGTTCTCTTCCCTCCCTAGCCCTCTTGCTCCGACCAAATTAATGAGATTCGTTTTTTTTTACCGCTGGAAAAAGGGTGAAAACACCCCCTTTTTAACCCTTTCCTCTCTCACCCCTTTTCGGAAAAAAGGAATTTTTTGTTACTGGAATTAATCAAGTGTTCAGGGAGGATGGTTGGTGTTTTTCGTGTTTTTTCCTCTCTTTTCCTTCATTCTCTTCCTCTTGTTTCTCATCTTTTGGGTTTCCTTTCTCTCCTAAAGACGCAAACAAGACGTATTTGATTGCGGCGTCGTGCTCTACAGACAATGCGAGGTGAAACAAATGCGAAATACGACATTATCATGTTTCTTATAAGAACAAATGATCACCTCTATTCATCTTGCGTTTCGCCCTTCCGAGAGGAGAAAATTTATGTCTCAAGCTCATATTGTAAATGTAAACAGAGTGCTCGAATGGTTGCGCATTAGCCGATGGTTTGAGGTCAACATTGAAACCCCCAATCTCTCTTTATTGCTCGTATTATGGAGGAAGCTGTAATTAAGTAGGTGAATAAAATCCTTAAAAATGTATTTTATCCTAACACTGATACACCTCTCCTTCTTCGTGAACGTTAAGTATTAATGAAGTAAAATTTTCAATCAGATTAAACAGTATTAAATTATACATATTTAGGCGAAATATCGTGGAGATTCATTTAATGAAAATTAAATCAAATTTATTTGCATTTTTCCTCAACCTCAGCAACTCATCACGAAGTCCACGGATTGTGTCCGACACTAGCTTTTTATTACAAATTGTTGATCCTGCGAGGAGTTGCTGATGATATTGAAGATACGTGAAAATAAATTTCGTCAAATCAATTTCTTTCATTAAAGTTGATCGACTTTTTAACGAGATAAAAGAACTTTGCACTTGGTTATCTCGGATTCTGGCGAGGGCTGTTGCGGTAGTAGTGGTGCCACTGCACCGTTGCATTCTGTCTGATAGCTCGTGAGCCCGGCCCGCTCAATTTCATAGCATCGTGCTCCATCTAGTTACTCAAGGCCTGTGGGTAAAGCCACTAGGTCATGACAAACATGACATGAGGAGGAAGAACATTACCTAGCGTACAAATTTTACTCTAGGTTGCGGGAATATTGAAAAGATGGCGTACTTTCACTATTCGCTGTTTGGAATGGCCTTGACGGATATCTTCGCGTCTGTATTTGCCTTCCCAGGTTCGCGTGTGTGCTTTAGCGTGAGTCACTCAGTATGTATTCCCTTTCGACTGAAGCGTTGAAAGGCTAAAGAAAAGCGTCGGGGTCGGAAGGAATGGAGGCAGATGCGTAATCAAAAGAGCTAAGCGTGGGTTGTGGTGGTGGGTGAGAGAGCTATTCAAAATAAATGCTCGGAGGGCTTGGCGAGGGTTTATAAGGGGATAAAGCTTTGTGCGTGCGATTAGCGACCATTTGTATTAAGATGCGGCGGGGGGCGGTGTAGGACGCTCGGGGGGGGGGGGGGGGGGGGGGGAATGGTCGTTTTAAATGAATAAATTAGAGCGAATGAGTCAAGTAAACGATTGTGGATTCTCCTTGGGATTGTGGATAAAAAAATGAAAATATCCTCTTATAGTGGTGGGTGCCAGAATGACATATGGTTGCTGTCAAGGAGGATAACGTCATTGTGAAGTGTTAGTCGACGTATCATAATGTGTGTTAATTTACTAATGGCTGAAGTAAGTGCTAAGGGGAGAGGACTTAATTGCTGTCTCTTGACTGTCTGTGCGTGATACTGTGAGATAAAAGAAAGTCTTTTGGACACTTTTTTTCTGTCTATTAAGTTCTTGGAGTCAATTATGACAGTTAATCCTATGAACCTCTCCCAAAAAAACAGCAAATGTCCAGGAATGTAAACCTTGTCCATAAGTTAACGATGACCCAGAGAACACTTCTATTGGTTTTCAGCAACTTTGTTTTATGGGCGAATTGTATTTTAGTTACTCAGGAAGTCGAAATAATTATAAACACCTACCTTTCCGAAAAAGGTTTAGTGACCTTGTAATTTTTTGCATAGTGTTTTCCTATTGTTATTTTTTAAATTTTACCTCGTGAAAAGTGGGTGTGAAAATTTATGTCCTGTCAGAATATAAAGATTTATGGTTGTGTATGAATGGAAAGTTCATTGTGATGCCGTAAGAGCACTGCTTCTCTGTCAGTGCTTCGCAAATTATTCAATTGTAGTTGGGAACGACTTAATTAAGAGCATTTCAACCCCAGACGCGTTTTTTCCCTAAATCTTCGGAATATCAGTGGCCTTTGTCAGGGGATGTCTTCATTGGATTAATGTCCGAATATTTTTTAATTGGGTATATTTCATTATGGCGCATAATCGTAATCCTTGTTAATTTTTTGGGATCATGACCCGGAATTTTTGTCATCATGTGGCATTAAGCCTTTCATGAAGAGATGGATAATTTATGGAGGATCTTGTTTAAAATTCTCTTTAGAAAATTGCATTAATTACTGATAATCGATTATTCAATTGCAGGTGTCTCACTTTATCAATTTGAATACTTGCAGAATATTTAAAATATTCGAATTGAATATTTGTAGTCACAAAATGCTGAACCTTTCAAATTTTTATATGAATTTATTCTTCGTTTACGCCGTCTTTTTCTTATAGAATGCAATCTGCATTCTATAAGAAAAAGACTACCCATCATCAGCATTATCATCGATTTTGAGAAGACTTCCTTATAAGCCCTTAGATCTGATCTGGCCTTACATTGGACGGGCTAAGAAGTCTCGAATACGTGATCAAATCTCTGTTTCTCGGAAGAAGTCTTCTGGCGGATTTTTGCGGTGCTCTTCCCCGGATGAAACCTTTTTCCTTCAAATGAAGCCAATTACGTGGATGCTCCCCGGCTAAGTTATCGTGGGGCTTTGGCTTCGGAAAATATATTTTTTTCTCCTCTTTCCCCTTCTCTTGGCGTTCCCTTTGGTACGCAAATTCCTCATTACTGTGAGTCCTCTGTGTTTAAGGACTTCAACGGATTAGGCAGGAAATCACCGATAGCCTCCCAGCTCTATCCCCTGAGGAAATTGATATGGTTCTATTCTTGTTGGCCGCCTTCCAGTCGTACCTAATTCTAATTCTGGCGAGGCTGTGCAAAAAAAAAGTCAAGAGCTATGGTTATCCGCGGATTCTTGTTGGAGGGAAAGATTTCCTTAGCGAATAAAATCAATGTGAACTCCAGAAGGGGACTGGAAGGATGTGTGTCAAGTGCATGGAAAAATGTTTTGAAATGTGATGATCAGAATTTTATTGCATTTTTCGAGTCAGCGACTTCCCATGCTGAAAGAGAGAAGAAGAGGAAAAGATTCGACTCGGTTCAGGTTTACGATGCAGGCTTTAAGGTTTTTTATAAAGTATGTCCATATGGCGTTATGCACGGAGAAAAGATGTCATCTTGCATGAATGGTTTTAAAATGAATTGTTGGTATTTAAATACAACTTCCATAGCCAAAAGTGAGAAGAAGACAAGGGGAAAAGGTAAAGAAGAATTTAAATTTAACCTTTAAGTAATATCTTACGGCGCACACTGTCGTTATTTTGTTTTAAAGATAACTGTGATTTCTCCACGAGGTTGTGGTGTTAAATTTAGATTTTATACTGCAATAATAATTATGTCAATAATAATTATGTCAATAATAATTATGTCAATAATTATCTCAGATTCCTCTAATTGCAATAATTTTAATATATTTGGACAACACGTTTAAAAACACCCAGGTTTGGCAGGCGAGGACCGAGGCCGGTTCAATGTGAAATTTCCATTGTTCTATACGTTCAATCGTTGAAGATATGAATTTTGGCCTGCTTTTTTCGATTTCAGCCCACTGTGTGTCGAATCTGACCTGTTCTTTACGGTCGTTGCTTACGGGATTAGGGTTTAATGTCTCATCTGACGGACGGAGTGGTACCAGAGACATCTTTTTTCCTGGATATAAACAGTTACTTATACCACTTATTTTATAAGAGCGCGACCCGGGTTTCAATGAGTAATCATCATCATCAGGCGCTAGTGATGATGATTACTCATTGAAACCCGGGTCGCGCTCTTATAAAATAAGTGGTATAAGTAACTGTTTATATCCAGGAAATAATGGAATACCACATAGTTAACCAAGAGTTAGTGAATTTTTTTTTTTTTTTTACCAGAGACATCCACGGAGCATTCGAATAGTAATGTCTACTCCTATTTTTTTCGATAAAATTTTTCGCCGAGGCCGCGATTAGAACCCAGGCCCTAAGGATAAGAAGACAACACATTATCCACCGAACTAACCTTATTCCCTTACTCCTCAGGATTCACGTTTATTCATCGATGTGAAGCCCGATTGACTGGTGCATTTGTCATTAAACCAATCTTACACAGCGGGGCATTTTTAGGTTCTTGACACGTAATTTGGTATAATAAACTTGATAAATTTCCTCCCCATCTCGTGGATTTATATCGTGAAGTAAAACGTTATCGAGCAAAAAGGTATCTGCTGGTTGAACCCGCCTCTATGTGTGGGAAAGTGCCGAAATTTATAGTCTGGAATTATTCCAAAATCGGAAGCAACTCTGATCTAATTTACGACCAATTAGCATTCAATCTATTGGCAAGGGTTTTAGTTTATGCTAGGAGCTGGTTGTTTTTCTGTGAGATTTTCAATGGGGCTTCGGCCGTGTCCCGATTGATAGACGGGTGAAGAGAGGAACCTCACTTACTAGATAAAGAGGTGGCGGAAAGATGGAAGGGTTGCTGATTCAGCAATGCTGAGATACGGTGATAGTCTATAAGGCAGTTTGTAAGGGTATTAGGTAACTGGGGAAGGAGGAATTCTTATAAACACTGATTACTATGTGCCAACTTCCATTGTAACCTAACATAACTTTTAAGGTAGTTCTTCCAGATTCATTTTAGGTGTATGTTCTGATGTCTTATGCTACAGAGTAACAACAGGTTCTTGCTAAGTGACGATTGTGACAGCAATGCATCTTCATAAAATTGAAATCTTTACGTGTATATTATAACAGAATTAATGGTAGGCTGAGCTGTTATTTTTTCTTCTTTCGTACCCTTTCTTGTTGTTTTCATGGTAAACCCTAGTGTAAAATCTTCTTTTTCTAAAATATGGACATTTTTCCTTGGTTCAGGTACTGAGGTAAATTTTTCTTATTGGAGATATGGGTGATTCTCATTTACACAACAAATTGAGAGGAGATAATCTGAAAGTGCCTCATGAAAAAAATGTCCATGAAAAAATTGCAACTCTCAACAATTGCTTTTTCGTTGTTGAGAAATTTTAAAGTCATAATTACTGTTAATGCTGCTGTTCGGTGATGCAATTTTATAAAAGTTTATTGTGCTCAATGTTTCAAAACACTTGCACGTTACCAAATAATCTTTTCGCTCCTTTAAATGTATTTAGAGTTTTACATTACTTTTAAGTGTTAACTATGTACAATATTGTCAAATAGTTGTTAATTTTAGTGGATTGAGGTATAAGTTTGGTATAGTTCAAAACTTTATTTTCTTCTAAGTACGGAATGATGGTTGTTTTTTATCATACACATATCACGCAAAATTGTACACGAAAAAAAGTTTTTCTTCGTCATGATATCGGTGAACCTATTTCCTGAGCCCTGAAAACGGGTCATTGACTTCAAAAAACTGCATGGCGGAAAAAAATGCATATTGCTTACATAAAATACGCGCATCAAATTTTTGACTCCTTTTTGTGGGCATTATGGTTGAAATCTGAGGGCGAGGATATTGCTGCTCGTTCCGTGGACCGCTTGATGTTCCGGAATCGAAAGCCATTTCATGTGACTGGGCTTCCCTTTGGTAACACTCGCGTATTGTTCCTGCAAAAGCCTTTGTCGCGGGGTAGTGGTTCGCGAATGTAATGGATTCGCCCCTTCCTCCTCAACGGGGGGGGGGGGGGGGGTCTGAATTTCGGTGGCTCATGTGAAGAGTAGGGGTGCCTCTACTTGGTTGCCTTGGCGGCCTCTCTGCCTTTGTATCCTAGGTTTCCTTCGCCCTGGGGCGTGGGAATTCGCGTACCGATGATCGTATGCATACAAACGGCCTCGCATCCTTTTGCGGCGTGAGCTACTGCCATCCGCAACATGCCTTTATTGAATTACCATCCCAAGATTTCAGGATTTTGGTTTTCTAATCCCGGAATCATAGAACTCGAGTTATGTCCTCTTATATTTGATTTTTATAATTTTAATTGGTAATATAATCGTTTAAGTGTATTATATGGAACACACTACTACAATGATACTAATCACCTATGTCTTTCACCGATAACACATTAAATCTCCTTATTTAGGTCGACACAAGGCATGCTACACGTTATTCTATTTGAATATGTATATTCATATGTATTTTTAAATAAAAATTAAAGAAATACAGTACCGGAGGAAATTTATCTTGCAAATGTGATTTAACAATGTTGGTGTCGTTTCATCTCATCCAAAATTTCCACGCAATAAAATTTCATACTTGAATTCCGTGAATGGGTCGTA
The DNA here is from genome assembly GCF_921293095.1 of Ischnura elegans. Lineage (NCBI taxonomy): Eukaryota > Metazoa > Arthropoda > Insecta > Odonata > Coenagrionidae > Ischnura > Ischnura elegans. The sequence continues at coordinate 73,983,391 of NC_060249.1, read as the reverse complement.
AAAAGACATTTTGTGAAAAACTTTCTTTAGCGGCTCGCTCGTAAAATAAAAATGAATAAAATGATAAGGAAAGAGTAAAGATAAATTACATGGGATCAGCATTGGAATCGTTTCATCTATACCATGTAGGTTATTGATTTAAATTCGGTAGATGGGTGGGAAAAACTATGCATTCATTGAACAATATCCATCATTCACTTGCTCTCTTTCGCATTGATCATCAATGAAAAGTATCTAAAGTTACTGCCATATGGAAAAAATCCGTCGTGTTCTCAGGGTATCAATAATGAGCCCATTTCATTGCGGAAAAGAATGATATTATTACAGGAATTCCAACTCTCAACATGAGTTAACGTAGAACATTTTACTATTCACCTCAGCCCTTTCACTCGCTTGCACTTCTTTTTAAGAACTGTGTTTTACAATTACCCCCATTCTATCCATGTAGCTCTTCCTCCTCTTTCCGCGCAAACCTGATATCAATCCATGCATCATAGCATCATTGTTTTCATATTTCCCTCGCCCCTCAGCTCATGCTCCATTCGAGCCATCTGCCTGCTATTGATCTTTCCTGACAGTTTCCTCTCCTCTCCCGCTGTATCAAGAACTTCCCCGTTCCATTTCCTCTCTATTCATTTCACTTACTTTTCTTCCATGCCTATATCGTAAAATGGACCGGGCTAATACACTATTTCTTGAAATAATTTGGGCATTTATTTATTTATGCATGGGCATTAGATGAACCTGTTTATTACAAGTTTTCACCCTTTTATTCGATGTGTTGAAGCATTTTAACTAAATTATATTCTACCTTGTAACGGAGCAGATAATTTAGAGTACTTCCTTAAAATTACGTTTTAAATCAGTGTAAAAAAACAAAATTACCGCGAAACTCTTGCTTCTAGATAGTAGTCGTCCAACTACGTAATTGGCGGACACTGCCAGCAGAGTAATCTAATGGTTTTCCTTGAAACTATCACGAGAAGGCATCTGCACCGGTGGGGCGTCTTACCCGGACTTACCAGTCGAGTTTGAAAAAATGAAGATAGCTGTATTTTCCCGTTTTTCGATCTGAAACCTAGTTCTTGAGGTATAGCGAAAAATCGAGGACCTTCACCCTATTGCCGATAAGTTGATGACTTAGCGAGCTACTGCCGAGCGGGTTTCAGTCACTCCTGCCTTTCACGCATCCATCTCCCGTGATTCTTCGTTGTTTAAACGGTGGTGAGAGATTATTTCCCTTAATGAACGGTTCTCCCTCAAGGTTTTAATAAACTCCAATATCATGGAAAGTGGACGCAAATTTCCAGCATTTTTACTTTTGAATCACGTGGTACCTAATGGTTGGCTTAGGAGTATTTTTTTCTACGTGACATCTTTCCGCTCTTTAAATTAAATTAAAGCGAGGAATAGTCTCCTTTTGCCGGGCTCTTTGTTGTACTTTGCCCTCAGAGATCTCTTGTGTTTGTTCTCGCTGGAACTTTTGTCTTTTCCTGTCCAAGTGACAGCCTGCATTTCCTCGCGTTGTGTTGTCCTTTTGAGCATTTCTAATTAAATTATGCGCATATGTGACAAGTAAACTCATCCTACATGTTCTTTATCTGTACGTTCACGGTGGCAAACAGAGCGTGCAACTGATCCTGTACGGCGAAGTACCCTTTGCGCTATGCCGAAAACATGGAGATATTTCTCTCTGTGTCGTACATATGTCTTTAATTTAAATATTAGTGATAAGCATATTACTACTAAAACAACGGAATTTCGTGAAAGGGATTTTCTTTCATTTTAAGTGTTACTTAGTAAACGAGCTCATTATACGATCTATTTTAAATATAAGATTCACGCCCTATTTATGATCATTGCTTTTGATGTTTGTATTTAATAAAATATTGAGACATCCAACATTTGAAAACTCTGGTATTGCACTGGTTTCATAAAATCTTCACTTTATTAACTTTTTTATATCAAGATGTTGTCAGGATCCGCGAGGGAAGGGTAGAGAAGGAAGGGTTGAGAGAAACCTGGCGTCGACTTTAGCCTACTCTTTTCGAAAGGCGCCAAGGGGACCACGGCTTCACGTCGCATCCGACGGGCGGTGTGCTGATCTTAAATAGTCTTGCACAAAGCGCTCAAGCTGGGATCAAATAATTTATGAAAAATCTTCGCCTCCGCCGAAATCTGTACCTTGGTCCATAGGGTGGGTAGTCAACTCTCTTACTCCCACGTAGTGGGTAGTCAACCCCATCCCCGAGGATAAGGGCTCCCAGACAGAAAATATTAAAGCAAGTTTAATTTTTCCTTTAGATCAATACAGGCCTTTGAAAATCATCTGAGCAAAATTATAATGTAATGAGCTAAGCATTATTATTTATTTTTCACGTTTCAAAATCGTAATGCTGATATTACTGATCAAAATGTATGTAGAAAAGGCACTCAGGTATTTTTTATAGAAGTTCCACCCATAGAGCGAATAGAATTTCTAGATACTTTTTCTGAGTGGTGGTTTGATTAAATTCACGTGAGAGAAATGACTTACCTCGTTCTTGGCGATTTCAGGAAAATAGGTGAACTAAATTTAAGCTCCTTTACCCCTAACGAAGTTTTAGGTATGAGTTTTTTTTCTTCGCAGAAATAAATGGGAAGCACCTCGTCTAGACTGTAATTAGTGATGGCAAGATAGGGAGTGTTGTGTATTTTTGATGGAAAAAATTCTGTCGGGCCTGCTTCCATGGTGATGGATCCCTTCCGGGCACCTCTGAAGTTGAGAAAATAAATCTCAGCTTTTTGCGGCAAAAATGTTTCATATGCGTGTGTATGTCTTGCTATGTTACCGCTCGTTATTTTAAATTTGGATGGCGTCATGCCAGCAATTCTTGTGGCGAGTGGACTTTTGGAGGTCGTCCTAGTTAAGTAAATTAAAAAGAGTTGCTCGGGAATTTAATGGCGCAAATTGCGCCAATTTGTAATTCCGACCGTTTAATACGAAGTCCCCGCACCGTTTTTATTCATGAACCAGTGGTGTTTTTATAAATGACGGGGATCTTTAAAGTAGGTGCTCAAAGCGAAATTTGCCTGCGACGAAACTTAAGGGTTATGTTAAGCTTGGAGTGAACTTGATGTCAACTTTCGTACTCCTTCCTACTTGCAGGGATCTTGTTATTTATGTTTATACGTATTCATGAGTTGGAACGTGGTGAGGAGATAGCATTGATTGACTAGACCCACACGTCAGTTAATCTATTTTTTCTGTACGTTGACAAGCACGTTAGTAAGGTCCTGTAAAAAATTTCCTATTTTTTATGCATTTTCTACAAATAATGTCGTGGAGAAAGAATTTGTAAACGCAATGAGAAGTTAGTTAAACGAAACATCTTTCCATTGAATTTATATGAGCACGACGCGACGCGTTTCGTTGCTACAACAACATTCTCAAGTGTGAACGCAAATAAATTCAGTGGAAAGATTGCAATGTTTCATTTAGTTAATGTTGATAACTTCCACCACATCCTGCCACATATTATACAGGACAAGTAGAAGTGCTTTTTTTTCGAAATGTTCACTATAGTATCGTTGCTTTCCTGTGCTTTAAGGCCTCACAGATTTGGAAGTTAGATCTTTGGTTGCTTTGAATGCGTTCAATTTAATTTGCAGAAATTGTGGTTTGTCTCAAAACTGCGTTATGGAGGTTTGCTGTTTTAGAATTCGCGGCTCCAAGTTTTGTGCTGTGGAAATAAATGTTTCTTTTATAATAATTTTGATAGCTGATGATAGCATTAGAGGCTGAAACCCGGGTTAATATAAAACAAAGTTATTTTATTTTATTCTATAATGAAGCAATTCTACAAAGTAACGCCTGAGACCGTGTCTTATATTTTATTTTTGGCCTTAGAATTTATTGTTTTTTACCATGCAAGTTTATCCACCGAATGAGAGCATAAGCCAGACCTTTAGACTTCAAGGGTTATTCCGCTCGTTGACCGGGGGGTGTAAGGCCCTGCTATCAGCGGAAATAGGCCAACGCGTGAAAACAATGACTGTGATTCATACCGTCAAGTATCGTTTTGAATATGTCTCAATGTCAGCTCTAGTTCAAAGGAAATGACTCAGTGGAGTTGTTTTCTTCTTAATATCCTGCTCCGTTCTTCAGCTAGGTCCTTGAAATTGCTTTAGATTTTCAAAGTGTCTTTGCCACTGCGAAATTTATAATTTTTTTTCAATACCTGAGAATGTAAAATGAATCGAGAAATAAATTTCTCGACATGCTTGGAAAAGAGAGAATATTTTGAAGACGTGGGTGAATGAATGTTTGTTGGGCGTTGGCTGTATATAATTTCGAAGCAGTGTTAATATGTATCGGTTTAGTTGCACGGGTTGCATTTATTATGTTTCGCAAACTCTTTCGTGAACGTTTACATAGAGTGTCCTTGTAATTGCATGTGGTAAGGACGTTTGCGCGATTGGCTTTTTCGCTAAACATGGAACCTCATATGTTGGATATTTACAAAGTAGCTTGTTATCATGATTATTGATGTCATTATCCGTTTGTTACGGTTATTTGAAAATTGACATAGCCCTCTAGCTAGCTAAAATGACCATTTTTGACATTTATTTGAAAGATCGTAGCTTCATGAGATATTTATTAACTTAGAAAATTATTAGTGTCCAATTTAATAACCATTTGAATAAGTCTGTAAAATATATAATTTTAGGAAAATCCATGGTGGTAACCCCGAATGAATTCGAATGGAATGGTCCTAAAGTATTCGTATTTCTGTGTATCAAGGTTATCTTTATGGAATATGGTTATATCCCTGTCAAAATTAAAAACAAAAACAGTTACAACACAAATTACTTATCACTCAAGTTTTATTGCGTGACCAAGGGAATTTTCGCTGCGTACTTGTAGTAATAGACTTATTATTGCCAGAAACAAGGTCTTTGGTACTATTGCCACTTTCTTTGGTGGAAAGTGGCCTTGTTCCATCGAGTGAATACATTTGTGTAAAGATTTATTATTACATTATAATTCTGGAAAAGGTTGGTACATTTCATTTTTACTAAGTATATGGTGTTTATGTTACATGTCGATTTTGTTTCTGGTGATATAACTTAACCACAGAAAATGCTGGTAATGCATTGAATCGTTAGACATAGCATGTTTATTTTCCATTTTCACCGGTGTTACGTTCAAGTTTCCATCCGAAATCAATTTGCTGCAAGGTGTGTGAACACATTACATCCTCATATGAAGTAAGTGGCTAGGTGTGTACGATTTTATCGCCATTATGAGCCTCCTATCCAAAGTCCCAGCGCTTTTATTTTTAAATTTCTTTCGTGTTTCCTTCTAAAGTTCCATATAAAATTAATGTACCGAAAGGGGTGGAAACACATGTTATCCTCAATTGAAATCAGAAAAAGCACTATTTATTCGTTCTCCGAAATTTATTCACTCTTTCCTTACGGATAACTTCCTCGTACTGAGCGTCGGCCAGCCGTCAAAGCGCGTGAAAGCTTTAACCCTTGACCTCTCTCTTCCCCACCCCACATTAATTTGGGCCCACGCCTCTCGTATGGAGGGCTGAAACATTTCGGCTTTCCCGGGCCTTCATCGGAGCGATGGCCCGTTTCTCTTCCTCCTCCTCCCGGGGGAGCAATGGAGATGGGCGGTGGTGGAATATCTCTCCCTGTTCCTTGTTTTTGGAGTCCTCCAAGAGGGTTTCCAAGCGCGGAGGAGTTACGACCGCCCTTCCATCGTCATGAAGAGCGTCGAGAGGTGGATTGTGGTGGAGTTATCAGGGGTAATGGGCCGGCGTTTTGTCTCTTAAACAGACGAAGCGAAAGGCGAGTGTCGGGGTCTAGTTCGTGGTCGGAGAGAGAGATGACTCGTCCCGCTGGAGATTATCTCCAGTGTTTAATTTATCTTCTGCCTCTTAGTGGTGATATCATCTTTGATCTTCTAAGTGTTAAAGCATATTTCTTTGTGTGAAAATTGGATCAATGCAAGGGATAGTCTAAGTGGGCGTTCTGTCAATTACTTCGAAATTGGCAGGACTTACTCACTATTTTATAAAAATCGATAAGGTTTTTTTACGATCACCATAAATAATTTACTGTAGTTAACCGTTAAAAAGAAACAGTTGTGTGTGTTCACTAACAAAGTTTTGGGCCGTGTGTTTCGTCGTGTAGAGGTGGCTGATGGTTAAAGAGATTTTTTATGTATTCAGTATTTGACATTGTAAGATGCAGGTAGTGCTTCAATAACGTCAATTTTTAGACGAATTTAAGTGGCCATTTCTTTAGAAAATGCGCTTGAGGTTAATAGCTTTTAGCATTGTATAATAATGAATTTCCTAGTTGGTGAAATAACTCGTCGCTGTATTTCAATGAAGAAAACTGATCCTCTGAAATAGCAGAAGTGGGAAAAAGATTTTACTCGGACATCGTTCAATACTGCATGTAATAGATGAAAATTCCAATTATAGGGATTTTTTCTTAACTTTTGATCGACATAAGTGTGTTGTATTATGTGTCAGGGTTCGACTAATTTGAAAATAATGTTACATCGCATTTTGGTCGTCGTTTCGTTGTGCTTTCAGAAAAACGTTATGAATTTTGCGTCATTGTACTCGAGAGTGACAGCTAGAGGCTGGCTGGCTATGGTAAAGGTTTACCAGTTTAATATCATTGTAAATATTTCATCGTTAGAGGTTATCAGTCGGTAAAGTTAGGTTCATGTGATCAGGATCAGAGAAACATATGCCCAAAGTCGAATATCCTTGAGCTCCAGTCATATTTCTGTGTATTTTCTTAGGCGCATGAATAACGATTTCAAAATATTCAAATCTAAGTATAAATAGTTTACCGCGGATATGTGCGTAAGTGAAGTTTTCATGCATATTTTAGGTGAAATAAAATTTATAAATACTGGCCTTAACATTTCAAGATAACATCGTACTTTTTCAACCATAAATAAAAAAAAAAAAAGTAATGCGGTCGGTAGAGCGGAAATCTCATGTTCTCTCAATACCACATTTTATCCTTGATATTACATTAGATTTTCTGTGCTTTCTAAGCAATGTATAGGAATGGCAAAATTATTTGCATTATGTATTCACTTTACTGGTCTTAATATCCATCTGCCCATGAATGAACCTACGCTTTCAACGCTTTATGTGGGAGTTGCTGCCTCGATTTAACGGGAGTTGTGTCCGACGGTCGTAAGTCACTTGTAAATTGCTTTTACGTGATGCCTCAATTCTCTGAGGCCTCTCTCTGCAGGGGGGAAAAAAACTAGGCTTAGTTTTGTATCCGACTTCTGCTCCTCTTTTTTTCGTCTTTCCGTTTTAACTTCTCCTCTCGCACCCTGTACATCAGTCGGTGAATACTGTAAGCAACGACCTGGTGTGTATCCAGAGGTTGGGCGCCACCGTGAAAGAAGGATTAGGAAGATTCGTTCGTTTTAGGAACCTAATCATGATTCGGTCCTTAAAACCGCTCAGTTAAAAAAAATTTACCATGGTAGTCGTTCCCGTTCACTCCTAGTATATAATGACTGCCTTGACTGATATCGCCTACCAATCGGATGTCGTGAATTAAAATCTCGTAGGTAGTATTTTAGATGTAATTCGATGCTTTCATGAGTGCATTTAGGAGACCATTGGAGTATATGGCTGTAATTATTGGTGTACTTCCAATGATAGGATGATAAAAAAAATCTGGACGTAGAATATAATATTTAGCCTGTTTTTAAAGTCATTTTCCCTCATAGCAGTTGTATTTTCTCCCAGGGTGAAAACTACGACGGACTGAAATTTCTGGGGATTGCTGAAAACTAAAGTTGTTTGAAAAATCTATTAGAAGGGACAGACTAAAGGAGCTACTCGCTATAACGTTTGGAAGTCAACGTAAGGAATAAAAATGCAATTACTGAATTATTTCCCAAGTAGCTAGTATTAGAGAGGGTTGGGGGCAATTAAACAAGAACATTTCAATTTAATTATGATTTTGACAAATTGAAAGCTTATGGGGGAGAGTGACCTGGGTTTTGGAGGGGCGAGCAGTGAAGCCTGTGGGTGTTGAAACTCCAGTCAAACAAACGTCAAATCAAATGGACGCATCGGAAAATTTAAGTGAGAGATCGGATTGGTTTGATGAATAGTGGAATGGGATAGCCTTTTTTCCCGTTGCCGTGGGTTCAAATATCGGCGGTGGATGAGATTTTCTCTAGCTTCCCGATTCCTGTTTGAACCTTGGGTGTAGGGGACAGGCTCGTCGTAATGCCGTGTTCTTCTTGGCTCCTTTCGTTAATAGTAAGCTAGTGCCGATGCCTGGTTTCTCTCCACCCTTTCTTCCCTACCCTTCCTCATGGCGCAAATGACCTAAATTAACAGTACCCTCCTCCAAATGCCTTCCTCCTTACTCCATCCGTGATCATGAATAGTACCTTTGCCTCCTACTCAATTTCCCTTTGGTCTTATTTTTTTACAAATTATTTCATCTCTGTACCTTAATTCGTCTCAGACTGGCCAACCATATAAGTGCACTTGCAATTTATCTTTGTCCCTTCTTCATTTATTGATGACGTTTTATTGGATGATATGCCTTACAGTCCTATATCATTAGGTATTGGAAGTGACGTGGTGTCTTTCCCAATTATATTGTCGAGTCACATATATCGTTCCTCTCTTCCAAATACCATAACATATGGCATTAAATGAGCGTTTATTTACTTACGTGAATGATGTAGTGCGTCGGGTCACTCCAAAGATTCTTCTACTTCTTACAGTATAAACGACCTCTCTGTAACCTCCATAGAGTTGGAAGAAGGGAGCGTGAAGCTGAGAAAAAAATAAAAGGAACTTCCTTGGGGATGGGTGCAGAATAAAAAAATAGCTTTGAAAAACGGTAGTGGATCAGTTGTTAATGTTCCAGGGCGTATACTACACCTGAGTCATATCCGGTTCGTGGGCCAGAAAAAGGGTGGAATAATTCGTCCGCATACAGCGCTGGTTCTAAATCTTTTACTACGGCGCGGTACGGCATCATGAATGTTTAAATCCTTGCGGTGCACTAAATCGTACTACTTCCTTGGTCTCTCAGTGATGGAGTGAGGATGGAGTATATCTTTGGGAATTCGTTCACTGTAATCATTCTGTAAATTTTATCGACTAAAATGTGTACACTGTCATTGAGTATTAATTTTTGTCTTAATTTTGTTCCCCTGCCCTTTCAGATGTGAGAGAATGTCATTAAGGATTAGCTAAAATAAAATAGGAAGTGCAATGAAATAAGCACTAATTAAATAATTTAAGAGAATTATAATGGTTCTCTAAACGAATTATTAGTGGTAGTATAAGATGCCTAATTGCCCAATCATCAAGTCAATAATTCTGTTATTTATCCACTATCTATTTTTTTCAATAAAATATTTTTTTAATTATCCTCCAAAATGTATGCGCTGTCATCGGGCATTAGTTTTAGTAATATTTTTTTCCCTGGCATTTTAGATGTGGGCGAGCGTCATAAATAATTTCCTGAAATTAAATAAAAAATGTAATTCAAGACGCACTCCTTTAATGATGAAATACTATTATAAGTATTTACTACACTAATTATTAGAGGTAGCGTAAGATGCCTAATTGCCTAATCATGAATCTGTTGATCTGATACTAGGATTTGTATGCATTTATTCTTCTTTTTACTGAATATAATAACTGTTATGCTTTGTTCTTTGCACTTTTGGATGTATATAATTGATAATAGGGATTATCCACCAAGTTAGTCCATCCAAATAAGCTGTGGACTGCAGGATGTTTAGCAAGAATTGAAGACGCATGGAGATGTTGCGTCAGTATACCATGTTGGCCTTGAAGAAATCGTAAATTTACTCGCCTCAATTTTTCCTTGGTACGTAATATGCAAGTGCGTTACTATACTTGGCAGTTGGGAGAGAAACCTTGCATATAAGGCAGTCACCTCGAGCAACGGTTTATGAGTTTCATGAGAAATGCATGTATTCAGGATTGTAACATTGAAATGAAATTTCATTCAAAACAGGAAGACGAAATGATGACATAGACCGCAAATGTGAGACAATCACCATATGTTTTAGTTAGTATGATTCACTGATGATGATATTTTTCTTCTGTGCTTCCTAGTATTTATGAAATTTAGTTTCCAGAACATCTTTTTCATTCCTTTAATGTTCCCTCCATTTTGATCTAAGTTATTAGTATTTTAGTATCGCTGCTAAGAGGTCTTTGCTTGGGTGCATTGCTCTCCGTCATAATTTTTTATTTGTTACCTCTGGAATATTTTCTCTCTCCTCGTTGTGTGTTCCTCATGCTAAGAATTCGCTCTGGATCTTATTTTCTTCTTTTTTTTAAGTCTTTCAGCCATTAATCTTGATATCGGATACATCGAGTGCTTTCCTGAATTCATGAAATTTCATTTAAAACTGGAAGGCGAAATGTCAGAGACCGCAAATGTGAGCGATCTATTCTCGTTTATACTGAAGACTTTTGCAGGGCTAAGGATTCAGTTTTTAATTTTTTTCCCATTTCGAGGAAATTAACAAACTATTTGCTGAAATGTAAGTAGAAATTGAAGTGGAGGAGTCATTACAGATTTGTCTTGGTGTTCTCATCACGAACATTTTAGCTCGTGATGAGAACACCACATCGTGGTTCTTTTTAAAAATCAATGCAATAGTAACATAGTGGTGTTAAAGTACTTTCTTATTCTACTACTTAAGTTTCATTTACTCAAGCTGTTATTGTTACGTTAAATACTTGTAAATTTTATATCCATTTCTTCAAGATAAAATTTTCAAGGTCTTCCCTAGTTATAATCTGAGTTCGCTGTAGTATTATAAATTAACTTCAGGAAACTTTGTAATAACGTCACCCTTTCTCTAAATCCGTTCGCATTTATCATTACCAGTGGCTGAAAGAAGCGCAAACGCTCTGTGAGGTACAATTCGAAGTAATGAATTCTCGAAAATGAAGATGAAATATTGCGAATCGGAGCGGAAGCTGGAAAAAATCATCTTCGTGACGAAAGGAAGTACTTACGCTGCAAGTCTTTCCACAGCGAAATATTCCCGTTGTTTTCGCGTTCAAATGAATTGATCCTTAGGAATATTTCGTGTGTACTCTAGCTGCAATGGGTGTGTATAGTGTATACTCACGAGGAGTTTTTATTGGTATCGAACATCTCTCTCTCTCTCTGGAAAAGAGGGAGGGTTTCGGTGGAAATAACTTTTTTTTCATTTAACTAGGAAAGCTTCCCTTTCCCTTCGCTAGGGATCTCGCGGTCTGTTGCTCGCCTTTTATTTTTTTCCCCGCTCCCCGAAATTTCTTTCCATGCCGGTGTTAGATTTCCGTTTCCGTAGTATTGCCGGTTGTATACGTCGATGATAAAAAGCATGAGGTTGGAGGGTATGGGGCATGTTACTGCATGAATCCCAGAGGCCTTAACTCACCGTAATGTACGTCGGTAAACCGCCGCGTTTCGAGATGAATTATGCTCGAATGTGTAGCGAGCTAAATTACGGTCGAAAGATCCTCAAAGCCTGATAGCGCGAGTGGCGTTTTAAGCGGTAAAATTGTTACGTTATCCGTAATACTCTTGTTAATGGTACCCCGTTGAGTCTCAATACTTGAGTTGGGAGAAATTATTTATATGCTTGCATTGATTTTGATGCATACTTAACTCTTTTAAAGAATTATTAGTTTGATAGACAAGGTCGGCAATAGTAATCGTCAGCTATTGTTTAGGAAGCGTGGTTGCTTATTGGATGGAGCATTGAACTGACCGAAGGGCTCCGGTTCGAATCCCGGATGAAGCATTTGGTCATCCCATGTTAAAATCCTCGATGAGCGGAATGGCCCAGGCATCCCCCTTCACTTGCCATTTATGTGCCAACTTCAACCTCATATGGCTTATTATGGGGTGAGCTCTAGCCTCACCTAATGTAACCAACCACATTTGGGTTGAATAGCTGAGTAAGTGCGGAACTATTTTTAGCCATGAGGTATTTTTCTGTTAAAAAAAGCTGCGGATCTTCAAGTTATGTTAAAATGCTTGTGATACCTCATTAGAATGATTTTACCGCTTTATTGTTGGTCATACTTCCTCTTTTGTTCTTCATAGATCAGTAGTAGGAAATCATTAGTAGTAGTCTTCTATTCATTTGCACATGACATACATGTATGAGACCATTTGCATCGTACAATTTCGTTTCCTGACTTCTCTACTTTGGGTGAAATCTGGTGAAACAAGAGTTTAAGATCTATTCTGGTCGAAAACTATGACTGACTTTTCCGCCGGGCCAAGAATCAGGGCTATAAAACTACGAAGAAATTAATGGCCCTCGCTCAAACTTCTGTTATCTTCGCATAATGGGAACTTTACGAGCCTTCCCTCGTGTATTTCGTGGCTTCATATGATTTTGCACAATCCTCGACCCTGATATTACTTCGTAGCTGGAATTTTCATGCGATTTAGCCTAAGGGAATCCGAAATAAGTGCTTTCGATCCTTACTGCCTCCCTCTTGGCTTTTGAGATTCGCATATGACTTAATATGAGTTTTCTCTGCCCTAGTTTCTAAGGAGGCTCTTGATTGCAAAAGATCTTAAATTTCTTCGGCTAGACGAAAAATCTGGTCATTGCCCTCCTCTACTCTGGACTGCGTATTACCCGTAAAAATTCAAGCGGACTCGACTTCACGTCAAGTATGAGTGCCGAATTCCAGGGTTTAAATTGATTCTCAGAGTGATTTAAGAATATCCTTTTGCCACCCTGATAAAACGTTCGCATTAACATTCAGAAATCGCGAGGCTATTTGTCTGTAATGTACTCAATATTTAAGTTTTGCTGTCAGTTGGATTCCTGTCGGAAATCGTTTGATTCTGATTCTCAATAATTTACGAAGGTGTACACAGAAAAAATGTTTGGTTTAATTTATTATATTAATAGCTTTAGAGTGGCTGAAATATTTTCATCCATAACTATTTTGCTTTTGATATTTTTATTGGAATATTTGTTGAAAAATATTTTTACGAATTGCTGTTTCACTTTCCCATTTTTGTGAATGTATGAATCTTAAGTAGAAATGTCTGATTTCGATGAATTTTTGTGAATCTTATTTCAATTCCGTTAACTAATTTATGCTCTTCATTTCTATTTTTAGGTAAGTGCAATCCATAGTCCTTCACCATTGGTTGAGAAATTCCTCCCCTGGGGAAATTGGTATTATAATCTGTGAGTAAAATTCTGTCTTTGAATATAAACGTCTAAAAATTTGTGAATATATCCGTGTATTTTTGTTATTTTTTGTGAATTGTTATTTATACTGTTCATGATTCAGTTCCATTTAAAAATAAGTAATAAACGGTCTGAAACTTTGCTTGCGTTGAATTAGCCGTAAAACCTTCGTCATTTATCCGAAGTACATTCTTAACTTAAGTAGACCGTACCGCGTCATGACTTTGAGAGCCAAAGGGTATCATATTATAAAATAATAATCAAAGGATATTGAATAATCGTATCAATTGTATTTCATTGCCATGGGGTGAACAAGGCTCATTTCAATGAAATATTGTTACTTAAAGGTTTATTTACAATCTTGCAATGTATTTTTTCCGTAATTTAATGTAGTAATTGCTCGGAAAGTAATGACTTCGTGTTCTGCACGAGTGATCCTTGTGATTTATATTACTACTCGCTGTGTGTTTATCAGTTTCATTAGGCATGAAACCGAGTTGTAATATTTTTATTCAAGTTTGAACTTATTTTTTGTATGGATTGCCCATTGTATCAGGTAGAGCACTTGTATAAGTTTATTTAAATGCGTCGAAGAATGAATTATTTTCTAGTGTTAAAATAAAGTTCTTCACTTCGTATTAGTTGGCGTATTTATAATTACATGTTTCTCCCAATGTAAGCCGTAATTAGCAGTTCGTTCAGTCGCGTGACAGTGGAGTTTTTCCTCTCTCTTTGGCGAAGATAAGCTAGAATCAAATTTTACTATAAAATATAAAATACTACCTCTCCCGACCTTAATAATTCATAGTGCAGTTTGATAAATAGTAGATGATGAATGAATTTCTAATTACTGTTTTTATTTTCTCATCCATGAAGCTGGAATGAAGTGGTTGAATGTCTTTGATGCAAAATGTTGTTCCTATTATCTCGACTTAAAGCTCGTCTTCATGTTCTTGTCAAGATATTGAATGTTTATAAAATGATTTTTTAAGGCTTGAACTTTTTAATTTTCTGTGGTTAAAAATTTAGTATTCGGCTTATTTTGAATCGTTTTAGTATAATCAGTTAGGAAAGCTATTTCATTTATTTTCAAAACTTTAAGTATTTATCGAACGAAACCACAAGTCAATGTAGATCAAACATAAATGAAAAAATAAATATTTGTGGCCGAAATAACTAATATTCGATGGAATAGTGCCAATACTTTTTTTTGGAAGACGAAGTGACGCGGAAAACATCGTTTATATAATAGCATATTTATTGTTCGTACTCTTTTATTGCCGGAATTTCGTATTCAGTCTTCGTTACTCTTATCCCGAATGCCGAAAAGGTAAAGGGAGTTATTATTTCTGTAGATACGTGCCTAAGCGTATAAATTGGCTGTGCTGGATACACTTCCTCATTTATTTTACCAGTCTCTGTTTTTATTTCAAAATGGAAAATTTAAGGCTATTATTTTTTAAGTGGTGAAGCTAAAAATGTAAGCTCAGTGGCTGCTGCGTATCAATTGGCGAAAAATTTTTGACACATGATTTGGGCGACGTATATTTTTTTAATAGATCTCTTACTCTCCGAAACTCACCATTAGCTCTTTTGAAATATGTAATTTTATCATATATCGTTGTTAGATTCGTTTATTGTCAGATAATGATTTTGGTGGGCACGATAAAAATCGAATGACGTTTTACGCCATGATCTCTTTAAGTCAAAATGATGCTTAATGCATTTTTTGTATGGATCAAAATAGATTAAATGAATAGTTAAAATATTCATTATTTTTACAAAGATTTTTCACTCGGAGAACCTGATTGTTTTACTGGACGTAACCTCAATTTTGTATGAGTAAAATCACATATTGACTATGGCTTTGGTTGGTTGAACTCTCCCCTTGACAACCTCACTGGTTGGTTAGGTTTAATAATTACATGAGGCGCATAATATTATTATGGATTATATATCGTATAATATATTATCCATATGTATCTGGTGATTATTTTAAATTCGTGGCTCCCCATTGGATCCATTGAAAATTATAGTAACTGTGTCAGTTGCCGTTCATTACTTCTCTTTGCATGAGTACAAAATAATTTCAATTTTCATGGTATAGAGCTCCGATATTGGCGGAATTGTATTATTTCTCAATTTATTCAGATAGTTGGAGTATGGTTAAACTACAATTGAGGGCTATTATAGAGGGATTCAGACATCCCATGGTGACGTTGCTTGGCTTAATGCTAATACCTAGCTAGAGATCGGTCCTCCACGTTGCTAATTACCAGGTGTCGGTTTCCTCAGGCAAGGATCTAACCGCCGTCTCCCATTCAATCATCGAAGTTAATAGTCACTGTGTTGGACTGGCCTGAGAGGGTGGTAATTCTATTTTCTCGTGCGAGTATTTCCTACTCCAAGGAGGAATTCTCGAGGAATTTTAGATGGGAAATTAATCAGACGTTTAATCGCGTGAAATTAATCACATCTATTCCATATGTTCCCTCAAAATATATGTTGTTTATTTAAATCTTTTCCTTGAATTGATGTATTTTTATTTCCACTGTACCATTTAGTAGTCGCCTAGTATAAATGACTTTGTGCTTTTTGGGTATATCTTGAATTGTTATTTCCCCTTTCGTATTTAATAAGGTGATGTCAGCGTAATAAATATTGGCTTCATGTGTTTTCGTCGTAGCAACATTGAAATGTGAGTATGAAACCTTTCTGCGTGTATCTTCACTTTAAAAATAAAAGTTGGACAAACGGAGTATTTTGTAAGTGTTAGGTAAAATGATTGCATTTTCGTTTCTATTATTTTCATCAAAATGGTTGTCGATTAGTTGTAATTTTGTCCGAAGGAGGGGTTTTATTCCGTCTGAAAGATCATAATAAAGGCAACCGTGGTTTCGTTATGTCAACTTGCGGGTAGTAGGAAATTTAACAGTTACAGATGTATTTCTGTATTCGTGAGAACGTTCTGTTGTCTTAAATATAATTTTATATTGTAATATGCCTGGAGTAAGAGCTTGGTTTTAATTTCAGTGAAGATAAATAATACATGAAATACCTGCGGAGCGTAGCCTGCAAAATTACTCGCTTTTGCGTGCGTACTTAATACATTTATTCATCTGTATATGAGATACCAAGTGTCGTAATTCTAGGGCTTAGTCTTTAGTGTTTGGTGTGTCTATTTCTGGCACATTTTCTTGGACTCTATGAGCTTTTTAAATGAGACATTTCGATATTTTCCACTGATATTTACTGACTTCGCACTAGGATATCGTTCTATTTCAACATCATATTTATTATTCTAGTGATAATGTTGTATTGCTCTCACTTATTGATGCTTTCGTTCTGTATTTTTCGAAGGCAATAGATATCAGTTGAATATATGTTCCTTATTTCATCAATGTAAGCCGTATTGCTTTAACATGGTGTTTCCATATCTCCTCTCGTTCAGATTTTCCCCCATCTTTTGGCCTTTTGGCTTTTTCCCATCAAAAACCCTCTTCTGTAATCGTTACGATTCCTCTCAAAACCAACTTAAGCTAAAATCACGCCACATTCTTCGAAGTTAAGGGTCGTGTTCCCTTTGCCTTGCGCCGTGAGAATTCCGAGACGCGGACCGATTCCCCCGAGGTCGAAATATCAAATCCCCCAAGCTCGTCGCACCAAACTTGTGAATCTAATTTTAAAAGACGGCGATCCGTACTAATTTTCCCCCAGTTCCCCCTCCTCTCGCCGAACCCTTATTTCCCGTCAGGGGTAAAGGTGAGTGGAAAGACTCTCTTCCAGGGGTACTCCACGCACCCCGTGTTGATAGGGGAGATTTTCCCCGATGTCCACCCCGACTCGACCCGGAAATTGAAATTTTTCCGCCTCTCCGGGACCCTGATACCCTTAGTCCCCTCTCCCTCTGGGTGTCGGGCGTAGATGAGTGTCGGCCCGGCCGTGAAAAGGACCGTCGCCCGAGTCGATTTAGGTGGAGTGTGAGCAGAGGCGAGGGCTGAGAGAGGGGCCCTTAAGAGGACGCGTCGCTCCTGTTCGACGTTCCGTATCCTGTCATATTTCCTGGTCTGTCGCTCGTCTAAACTTATCGCTATCATTTTGAAATTTACAGGGTACGATGAGTATCCCCAAAGGTTGAAATCAGGCTCGTAGCCAGAGATGGGAGGAGGCTTATGGTCCTGTTGGGGGCTTTAGGTCCACCAAAATTTTCCGTTGTAGCGACTACCTTATATATATCTGCTGAGAAGATAGGAGATGCCCAGGGGCAATTTACTGTCCACGTACAGTAGTATTGCCAATTTACAGTTGCCCAATAATAAGCAAATGCGTAAAATATTACGAGAATCAGATACATAAAATGCAACGAGAAAAAGCATAAACATTGAAACTCCATTTTTCGATACAGTTTATCGATATACCTAGATAGGATCCTCGGCTGAAGAAACCGGCACCTGGCAATTACTATCTTGGAGGACCGGTCTCTCTGTTGGTATCGGCATTATGCCTTGCGATCATACCGTTGGACATCTGAACCCTCTCTTCTGTACTACTTTTTCCTTATTTCATACCGCATACTCTTGTTTGAGCTTACTCCTGTTTTAATAAATTGAAAAATAATAGTGTCTCTAATAGTACAGATTCACCCTTATAAAAAACTGTTCACACCTCTATTAGGAGTAATTCCTTATGGTCTACTAATAGCTAACGATAAATATCATTTTACGCATAGCTCGCGTGTTAAAATATATGATTTTCCGATACGTGCGAATTGAAAATCAAATTTCAGTACAGGCAATAGTGGCATGAATAGCCAATAGAAGAATAAGACAAATAAGCAGAAGAGTAACTGGACTGTGACCTTGGAATCCTAAAAGAAATTTGTTTACGTTGGCAGGAGAATCATCCCCAGTTAATTTTTTTTAAACAGGTAACGGTGATAAAATCAGGAATCAGCTGTGAAGAAGCAAGAATTGGGGAAGGAATGAGTCAAGTCTGTGCTAAATCACCTATAATTTCCAACGTTTACATCGAGAAACCATTAGTGAAATCAGAGAAAAAGCCTTGGGAGTGAATATCCATGGAGAAATATTATCATGCTACGATTTGCTGATGACATAGCTGTATTGCAGAGGCAGAATAGGATTTGAAAAAGATTCTGATTAATATTAGTGGGCTAATGGGTAGATGTCAGCTGAAGTACAGTACAGTACAGAAGTACAAAGAAAACCAAGATTTAGTATGCAGCAGAAGGTAAGAAGTCAAGGATAACAATAAAATAGGGAAACGTAACCTGGAAGGGGTGAATTGATTCTATTATTTCAGAAATAGCGATGGAAGAGGCAAAAAAGAAATTATCAGTAGAATGTCTCAGGCGGAATATGGTGCCTAAGGAGGATGATGAGGATCATATAGATCGACCGATGATGAGGAAGTTCTAAGAAGAGTGGGAGAGAAGAGAAGCCTCATAAAAACCTTGATGAGAAGACTTATCGGCCATATCTTGAAAAAGGTAGCCTGATTAAGGCAATTTTCGAGAGACAAGTAGATGGCAATACCGGAAAAAGAAGACCCCCTATGAAATGAATGGTACAGGTAAAGAAAGATGTGAAAGTGAAGAAATACATAGGTGAAAAGATAAATTGACAGGATAATTGAGTAGAGAGCTGTAGCAAACCAAGTTTAGGATTGTTTACCGGTGATGATGATGACGAATGATATAACGGACTAGCTAAAGGCCGTTTTACACGGGGCACGGAATTACACAGGTTAGAACTGCATTAATTTCTAAAATGGCGAGGAATTGCGCGAATGCATGAACGAAATTAGAACAGGGGCTATTTCGCCATCTCACGTTGCTGCATGTGTTCTAGCAATTCACCGCTTTACACGACGCAATTTTGACTGTGCCGTCGTACACGTCAGATTGTGCAATTACGTGCCCCGTGTAAAACGGTCTTAAGGTAGTACATACGATTGGTCGAGTCGACGAAGTTATTTCTGTATTTATATAATGTCCATTTTAAAAAATATTTTAAAATTTTCCGAAGGAGAAGATATCCTTCAGTGGAGGAATCACTCCCACTCTACCTGACGTTTTCCTGACGCATTGCTTGTTTAAAACTTAAGCTAGCGCCTTGAAATTTTCCTGTATAAAAGACTTCTCAACATTTACGTGAATCTCAAATATGAAATCTTTATTCAGTATTATCTCGGAAGGAAAAGTTCTTTGTTTGAGACATCGAGATCTATTTACTAATGTTTCCCCGATTACTAACTTACTTATTGACTCAACCCGAAGATTAGTTTGGATAGGTGAGGGTAGGACTTTCCCCAGATTTTGCCGCAGACATGTAAAAATCACACTTTCATCGTAGGGAGGCCAGTTAATTTCAATAGGCCACCTTGCACTTCGAGGTGTCCGAAGGCTTCACTTGGGATTTGAACCTGGGACCTTTTAAATCAGCAATCAAGCGCTCTTCCCAGTAAGATACCACGCTTCTCTACCACTGGATGTATGCAACCTAAAAATTTCAAGATGATCGTGTAATGAAATTTTAAAAAAAACTTTGTAATTTCGCATAAATATGTTACGTGGTACGTCATCATCTGGTGCACATTAGCTTCGAAGATAGAGAATGCAGTCATGAAGACGGACATTCTGTGTCTTCGATGCAAATTTACCAAATGATGAGGTGCCAAGTCTAAACCTTGGTCGTACAGTAATACATTTTTGAGGAATCACAAAGTTTTTTTTACATTTCCCATGAAGGCCGGAGACAACTAATGATCGTATATTTGAACGAGGAGGATGCCGGGTAGAAAAGGTAAAGTACGACCGGCATAGCGAGAGTGATGCGTCCCCTTAAGCATTGAGGGCGCAAGTGGTGGTGGGTGAGGGTGGATGGGTCCCGGAAGGGGTCGCAGTGGGCTCCATCGATTAAACGGTCGTTATGTGTGCGTGTCCCTAAGCGTGGCGGCAAATCCTCTCTCACGTCTTCGCCCGAAGCATACGCACGCCGCTCTCTCTCTCTCTCACTCCCACCCCCTCTCATCACTTCATTAACCCTCTCCCCTCTTCGATTACTTAGTGGATTTCCTACGAACGGACTTTATGGAACCCTAGAATATCCTAACTAAACCATACACCGGTATAATCCTCCATCTTATTTCTCCGCCGAACAAAGTGTTGCCACTTAATGAAGATTTTTAGTCATAAGCCGCTCACTGGGGGGCCTCTACCCCCTCAAACTCCCCTGGAAAAGGCCTGCGGCTGAACAATTCACGAAATAATGACACTACACCATTTGGCCGAAATGAAAGGCCTGAAAATTGGTTTCTCGACGTGTCACGTGGTCTAGATACGAAAAATGACATTTTTGATGAATCGATTATTTTAAACCCTCAAATGCTCCCTATAAGTAGAGGCAGTTGGTTTCACTGTAGTAATTGTAAACTGTAAACACTGTAACAAAGAAAATTTAGCGTCTCGACAATTTTTCCTCGGGTTTCAGACGATTTTAGAGGGTGTCAATTAAAAAATCGTTTTTTTCCCATATGCCCCCAAAACATAGAGGCAATAGGCAACACTGTGGGAGAAAGAAATTTTTGTGTTTTTCCTAGGGTTTCAGACGATTTTAGAGGGGAATGATCTGTGAATTTTTGTCGTATCCCGTCTTTTTCATCCAAAAACTTGTATCAGTCAGTCAGTGGTCGGAAGTTGGTTTTTTTAGTATAAAGATAGTTAGTGTTGTTACAGATTATCTATCGCTTGAGGCAGGTTTTACCCTTTGCGCGGCATGCCAGTTGTATTGTATCATCCCCGTCTGTCCCCGTGTTGAAGTTCCTTCTTCATTTCGCAAGTTAGTTTAGTTTACTTCATTTCACGGATGTCGTCGTCGGGAGATGTGGCGAACTCGTTCCACCTAATATTTGGGGTCAGTTTTTACGTCTTCCTCAGCATGAAGGATTGAAAAAAAATTATTTAAAAATACTTCAATTATTATTCTCATTATTTATTTGGATCTAATTTCAACTCCTAAATGCGTGAAAACAATTTTTCGAGATGTAATTGTTGTTTAATTACCCAAGTATCCTCTGCATAAATCCCCACCTCTAAATTATAGCTCATGAGTGCGATGCCTTATTGTAACCAGGACCTCATGGTTTTTTTATCTCCTCTACCCTCAGCAATACCCTCGATCTCTGCTCTCAGTTTCAACTTTATCGAAGAATATAAGCGTATTGGGTTTCACTTGTTTGAAATTTGTTATTTACATGACCGATCAGAAATATACTGCCACTATCAAGGGTTATTAAATTACTTTGATTGTACTCTATATGCTAAAACTATGGTCGGTGGAATTACTGAATAAAATAGTTTGTGCATAAAGTAACAGAGTTAGTTTTATTTGTCACATGGGTCCTCTGTATCTCCCGTGACATATTTCTCTCCTCCTATCTCACTTAAATCATGACCCATGTTTCGATTATAAGGAGGATTTGTAACGAAAGTGTATCGAAATCGACTGTGTGGAATCCTAGGATATCTTTAAATAAGTAGATTCCTCTCTGCAGTATCCAACGGTAAAGGTTTCAATATTTTATTATGGATAACCCGAAGTTATTGGTCCTGGTGTTTGGATACTGTGGAGAAAACTTGTGTGGTTTAGTGTGTGGAATTTTATCCGAGTTACCGCGTAGGTGGGAATGATAAAATAATAGATGGATGGGTAATCATCAGTCTTTGAATTGTATAATTAGTGTCATCATCATCACCTATACGAATATTTTTTGACTCAGCTCTTTACTCAATTCCTATAACGCTCCTCAGCTAATCCTTTAACTCTTACATCATTATTCTGTTTTACATCCTTTATCACTTGCTCCTTACATTTCATCTGAGGGTTTCCTTTGCCGTTATTACTTTCCACTCACCCTTAAACGATTGTTATTGTACCTCAACACTAGTGCATAGTCAATTGACTTTGTTTATAAATCTCATTTTTATATCCGCTTCCTGTGCCAACCTTTTGCCTCACTCAACTGTTTCTTCTTCCGTTCGAAGCACTTGTTCTTCATATTCGATCTTTGTGTTTCACCTTCTTCATTTCCCACGTACTCCTTAGCTAACGAGATACGAGAAAGGACCGATCCATTGGGAAGGAAGGAAACAAATAAGAAAAATTTGTGTTCCACGTAAAATCCTTGTAAAAATATATGTACTTCGGCTAGTGGTGAATATTCAAGCATGTAAATGGTAGGATACTCCGCGAGTGATACGATTTTAAGCATCGAAAAAAAGAAGCAACATCCTGAAGAGCCCTCAGCCTTAACTTTTAAAAATATCGTAATGCGTTGAGAAAAATATGCTTTTACCGAATCCTCAGATAAATTTTATGCAACTTGAAGGGCTTTGCAAGTGGTGTGACAAGTAAGTCCTTAAGTTAGAAAATCTAGCTTACAACACCAGCAACGAAAATCGACATGATTGAAGTTTTTTTTATCTTTCGCATCGAGATTGGGGCAAGGGAATAGTTTTTATTCCGCCCGTCTGTTTAAAAGTGTGCGCGGAAAAAAGTGGAGCAATTTTTTGTCGTTCTACTTAGGCACAGGAATAATCCGAGCGAGGTGGTTGCAGTGACCGCGAAAATTTTGTAATTTGCAAAAATGACGTTTAATCCTTTGATCTTGCGTTGTTTGGGACTAGCTTTGATCATTCTAATATTCGTTTTGCCCGCTAGGGTTCCATCTCCCCCTTTTTTACCCCTCGCTCCTCCGCCAAATCTCGCTGACGACCCTTTCGTTCTGTTAAAATATTAGGAGGGCAGGCAGGAGGCAACGTTCACGGAGTATTACTGAGGAAAAGGTGGGATCGGCACGGAGTTGAGCATCGCGTTGAAAAACCCTTTTTTATTAAAAAGTGGGACCGTGGAGGTTATATATTTTTTTCATAGGGGTTAATGTGATGGAAAAGGTTGCGTTCCACTGCTCTTGATTCCAATAGACGCAGGCAAGCAGCGATACCTATCTTTCACCGTATTTTTTTCTTCTTCGAATATATATTTTTTTAATATTTGCAGCACGTTTTTCATCACAACCCTTGGTATACACTCGTTATGGGCTCGAAGTTTCTACGAGAGGTCCATGGAAGGATCCTGTGGGGATATTATCCGGATGGACGGATTAGTATTATCGTTACTGAATGGAATAAAAAAAACATGCATTACCCTGTGACATAATTGCGGAAATGGTATATTTTAACTGTAGGCTGAAGTTGGTATCAATTACTGGAGTTCAGATTTTTTTCAGTGTACTTGTTTCGCTCGAAGATCCTTGAATTCCATCATCCAATCCTTACATGCATAGAAGTGGAAACACAGGAAATAATGATGACTCCGCTAAAATTGCAAGTAAATCCGCAAATTGTATTTTCTAGCATGCAAGAGTATCTTCTTCGCAGGCTTACCGTTGAACTCGTTTAATATGTTTTGAATTGTGAAGGGCCCGAAAAGAATATAAAATAACTGCACTGTCTTTTTATCTTGGGGAAGCTGTCAAAAGAAAATGGTTGGTGGGTTGTTAGCAACGTAAGTAGTTTCAAAGCCTTATTATTTTGAGTCTGGCATCACGTTGTTCGTTTCGTTCATCCATCCATACATTGTCATAGTGAGAGCCAGGTTCATTCTGGAGAGTAATAAAAAGACTATTCTTTTAGCTCAAATAGTATTCACTAATTAGTGCAAGTACTAACTAGTTGGCAAAAATGGTTATTCAAAACATTAAAAAATCATAAAAGAAAGTGTGTGATCCGTCATATTATCTATAGTGATCTCAAAGAGTCAGCTTTTGCAGTAGCAGCTTAGAACTGTATGACTATTGATGTTGCTTAAATTATCTTTATATTTACTTGATAGTAATAGACAGAATTGTGTATTTTATCGTTTTGCATCCGTACAACTGCGCCTCGTCCATGAGCTTGTTTTCCGGCCGAGAGAAATGTTTACGTGCTTACGGCAACTCAAGCTCTTTTTCCTTCTTCAGAATTCATAATAATCGCAAAGCGAGAGGATGGGCAATGTATAGGGACTGTTATTTTTAATGATAAGTGTTATCTTTTTGTGTGTACACTTTATGTATGCAACAATGCAATTTTAACCAAATTCTAAATCTGGAAGTTTGCCAAGGAAATATTATGATTTATACACTCTTTTGAAAATTATTGAAGCCTGAAATTGATGCTCGAGCGATCCGACAGCGCTTCTTTTAAATGATCGAATTGCTTAGCCAAATCGTCAGAATAAGCTGGGATGGCCAGTGATGAATCAATGCTCCAAATACATTAAGGCTGCGATAACACACTCCCGAAGGGCAATGTTTTGTTTCGGAGTAGTTCCGAGGGTTTAGGCCACGCAAAAACTCACATGAGCGTAACAATGGTATTCCGAGAGAGAGGAAACTAAAAATCATTCCGAGATTCGTGTTGTCCTTTCGCATCGCGATTCGAGCGAATATTGCATTCTCTCGCTTCATGAATTTTCATTTCGTGGTCCGCAGGAATGAAAAAAAAAACGTAATGGGAGTGAGCTGCGATTGGAAATCCGCCAGGGATGGATCTGCTTTGATGGCTCCGCTTTGACTGGGCCGACTGTCGCGACGCGGAGAGCGTTAAATCAAGAGAAAATGCAGTTTTGATGCAACACAATTGAGACACGCGGATGCACAATGGCAGGGACCGCTGCGTGCGACTATGCTCTCTCTCTCACCATGACCTTGTTATCCGACGTCGCCCTGAATAAATCACATATGCGCCTTTAGCGGTTCTTGGTTGACCCGCTTCGTAGCTTTTAATCGCGGGAACCAATTTTGCATCAATTTCGGTAGCGTGTGTGTGAGGTTCTGGAAAAAAATACGAGGATCCAATATCATTAGCATTGTCACAGATTTTCCGGTGTATGGATCCATGCCTTCCGCTCTCATAATTGGGCCGACACGATATCGCAATTTAATGCAGGAACTGAGAAGAGGTATTTTGGAATGGGGTTTCGGCAAAATCATTATTTGCACATAGCCGCCCCTATGTAAATTATGCCCAATCATTTTATAAATTTAACGTGTAATTGGTTATACATTGCATAATCGGCAGTGAAGGCAGTAAATTGATAAATTAACAATTCTGTACGTTTCACATTTTGTTATTTCAACCTAGTATTTCGTGTAAACAGTGTAAATATTAAGGTATGGTTGTCCATCTTGACCGCTGTGGTCCTTTCTTCCATGCTCTATCCATTTCAGCTTTTATATCATATTTGTTTGCTGGATACGTCAGCCTTTCTTAAAGGTTTTATAGTGAAAGTTCAAGTCTTAATCGGCCGAATAAATTTACGACTATGCTAGCGGAAGAAGTAGTGAGTGAACTCTGGCTTAGATTTCCGGGGACATAATTTTCAAATTATGCCAGAAGTAATATGGATATTTCCCCGCAGGGCTCCATTATTCAAATAATCAGTGGCCTGATGTTCTGCATAATTATCCTACAAATATGCGGTTTCTCAAAGCAAGCGACTCAAACTCGTCCTAACAAATCAGCATGTCTTGAGAATATTTTCAAAATTTGCGGCGGTATATATTTTTTGGGAAACGGAAAAGAAAATATTAAGAGCTAAGTTTATATTTAAGGTAAGTTATTTACGTACTCACATCATATGAGATACCTATCTGAGAAATATCTGTCCATATAAATTCTCTTTAAGCCTTTAAAAATCCATTTTTTGTATTTGTTGTAGCCAAATATTTTAATTATTCTAATTTTTTGCTTTCAAAGGCAGGTTGGCCGAAGTTTGACCAATTTTAATAGGGAATATAAAAAGACGACCGGAAATAATTGTGTAATTATTTCAATAAATTTATCACGTTTCATAACGAGAAAAATATTCACAATACATCTGAAAACTACGGCTTTTATTCACCTATTTTGTTTGGGTCTGCCTCCTTTTGATTCCTAAATCTGAGTATTGCAGCGCAGTGGACTCGTCAACACTATAGCTCAGTGCTTCTGAGCGTCATTAGTCGTATGAATTTCTGGCCGTGGCAAGTTTCTCTCATGCCGCAATTTTTCCGATTCTTCGTTGTCCTATCCAGGATACTCCGTCGTTTGTCCACCCAATATTATTCGCCTAATGAGGGGAAATAGTGATGGGAAAAAAATCATGCCGGAAAGTACCCTGGGCGAAAAGAATTGCCCATCACGAGCATTCCCTCTTCCGATTGGGGCCCATCATAAAACCCCGCACGGGGGGAAGAGAGTAATCTCTTCCTTTGGGGAGCCGCGCCCCCACGGACCCGAGCCCACCGGGGAGACAACCTCGTCAAAAAACCCTTCGCACGCTAGGATAGCGTCCAGACAGCATGTGACTCTGCTGTGCTGAGTAGCCGATACATCTGGCGTCCAGATTCACCCACGTGTTTGCCGTGCGTGGAGACCCGTACAAGGGGGAGAAGGAGATCCTGGTGGGTGAGTTCTCCGGCTCCCAGCTGGGCGTCGGAAACCCGGTATGGGCCGGAGTTCAATACCCCACTTCGGCCCTGGATTCCCCGAAAAACGGGCGGCCGAGAAGAGCCCAGCTCGGTCAATCGGCTCCTGGCGGCTGGGGAGCTTGGCGGCTCCTTCCGAGCGTACGCCAGGACGGGTTAGTGCTGGAGATATGGGGGTCTCCGTAGGGCGGCCGAAGGTGCGTGGGTTCGGAGGGCCCCCGCGCTGGAGGTTCTAACCCAAAAGAGACCCCCTATCAAAGGTTCCTATATCCCTTGGGTAGCCCTGGCGACCACACCGGATCTCGGTGTGGCGTCCCGAATGTGTGGCTCCGTGGTGGGTGGGGAGCCCAGGGGATGAATTATGTTCTTACTTTCATGGAGACGATTACTCTTCCTCCACCAAAAAGATCCCGCCCGGACACGGGCGGAGGAGAAAAGTCTTTTGAAAGCTCGAAGCGTTTTTTGTCTATGAAATGCGCCAAAGAAGGTGACACTCTGAAAAAGGTGTCTCCCTTTTTCATAAAAAAAGCTATGCAATCGATAATTACTGGAGAGCCAAATTCGGTGAAAAAACTAAGAGATGGTACCCTACTAATAGAGACTGCGAACAACATCCAAGCTGAAAAATTGCTTAAAACTGAAAAATTACACGACATCCCAGTTAAAGTCGAGATCCACCGCACTCTAAATACCTCTAAGGGAGTAATAAGTCACTACGACCTTCTTTACGTGGAACCAGAAGAGATCAAGAGAGAGATGGCCCCCCAGGGCGTCATCGACTGCCGCAGACTGACTACGAAGCGAAACGGTGAAGTGATAAATACCACGTCAGTAATTCTCACGTTCGCTCTAGACAAACTGCCCGTTAAAGTCTTCTTAGGATACGAATCTGTAACTGTGCGACCATTCTTCCCTCAACCGATGCGCTGCTTCCAATGCCAAAAATTCGGCCACATCGCACCGCGATGTGAGGGCAAGGCCACCTGCCCGCGCTGCGGCAAGGACAAGCACGATGGGGACAAATGTGCGGAAGCGGCCTGCTGCGTGAATTGCGAGGGTACCCACGCGGCTTACTCTCGCGATTGCCCGAAAATGAAAGAGGAACGGAAGATTATGGAAATAAAAACTATGGAAAAAATATCTTACCTGGAGGCAAGGAAAAAGTTCAAAGCCCTTAGTGCCCC
The DNA here is from genome assembly GCF_921293095.1 of Ischnura elegans. Classification (NCBI taxonomy): domain Eukaryota; kingdom Metazoa; phylum Arthropoda; class Insecta; order Odonata; family Coenagrionidae; genus Ischnura; species Ischnura elegans. Next base: position 73,955,410 of record NC_060249.1, on the reverse strand, counting down.
CTCTTTCTCGCGTTCCTTTGCCGCAATCGCCTCTGCTCCAGTTAAGAAGTGCACCATTTCTACACAGACGGAACCTGAAAAGCAGATAGATTTATTAAAAAAAACAAATGCGAGTAACAATAGCAATACTAAAAAAAACACCCCTAACTCCTCCGTAGTGTCTCCCAAAAATACAACAAAGAAAACCACCAGAAAACCTGACCAGCGAGAGAAAACTCCCTCTCCTGGTCCCTCCGGCAAAGGTATGGAACCGATGCAGGAGGACATAGACGAAGATCTCTGTATTTCGGACACAGAGATCGAAAAAGTCAGGAATAAGGGAAGGAAAAGTCGCTTAAAGCGATGATTCCACAGACTTCCGGGCTAATGCTGCTCCAAGTTTCAATATTGACATCCTTTTTTTTCTGTTTTTATTTATCTTTTACCCTTTTTAAACCCTTTTTATGAATTTTATATTACAATGGAATTGTAATGGATTTTATCGGCATAAGGAGGAGCTGGCTGTTTTAATAAATGATTTTAACCCTTTCTGTATATGTTTGCAGGAAACGCGTTTTAAAGATACAGACAAGGGATATTTAAAACATTTTAACACTTTAAGACTGGACGATACTAGTGGCCAACGAGCCCATGGTGGAGTTTCGGTTTTTGTCCGGGAGGCTCTTTACACCTCCCGAATAAATCTTAACACTCCGTTCCAAGCGGTAGCGGTGACGGTGCACGCTCCCGAGGCGATAACGGTGTGCAACGTTTACCTGCCGGAGGGTGCACCCGTCACCCGTTTTAATCTAGAATCCCTTGTTCACCAGCTACCTCAGCCTTTTATTTTACTCGGAGATTTTAATGCTCACGATCGTCTATGGGGAAGCACCCCGGAACAGTGCAACCGCAGGGGACGTATTTTATCAAGTTTTATTAGTGATTTTAACCTTTTTTTACTCAATAACGGCGAGAAAACCCGTTTTAACTCTTATAGCGGCGATTCTTCCTCCATTGACTTGAGTATTTTATCGACTAGTTTGGTCAATAAACTCAAACTCTCTGTGCATAAGGATCTTAGTGGGAGCGATCACTTTCCCCTTTTAATCAAAAGGGAGCAAAATATAAACCCCGATTTTATTAGACCAGGCTGTTGGATTGTCCGGAAAGCTGATTGGCATCTTTTTAACTCAAATTTTAACTACGTGTGGGATAAAAACAACGACTGTGTAACAAACGTAAATCTTTTGACATCCAGCATCATTCAAGCCGCCGAAATTAGCATACCACGATCTCGAAGCATCCTTCCAAGAAATGCGGTGCCATGGTGGAATGAAACCTGCGCAGAAGCCATTAAAAAACGTAAGAAAGCTCTCCGAATTTTCAACAAGTATCCTACAGCAAATAATCTCTCCGCTTTTCGGCGACTAAGAGCGAAAGCGCGTCAGGTAATAAAGGACGCAAAGAGGATTTCTTGGATGAATTTTGTCTCCGGTGTCAACCACAGGACTCCACTTGCACAGGTATGGCGTAAGGTGAGGAGCATATCGGGTAGCAGCCAGCATCTAGGTATATCCTTCCTAGAAGTCGAAGGAAAGGTTATCACTTCTCCAGCTGCGATAGGGAACGTATTCGCCCAATTACTCGCCAAAGTGAGCAGCGACGAATGCTATGACCCTTCTTTTGCGATCCTCAAGAAAAGGCTCGAGAACGTCCCTATATCCTTTATGGAGCCTAAAACAACGGCAGACTACAATATGCCATTTACCATTTGGGAGCTGAAATCTGCCATTCATGACTCCCACGACACGTCCCCAGGACCCGACGAGATCCACAATGCCTTCCTCCGAAATCTATCGGAATCGGCGTTGCTGGAAATCCTTGAAACTTTTAATCAGCTCTGGGCCAATGGGGATTTTCCTCCGTCCTGGCGGGAGTCCGTCATTGTCCCCATCCCAAAACATGGAAAAGACCGAGCTGACCCGAATTCTTACCGGCCGATTTCTCTCACCAGCTGCCTGTGCAAGTTAATGGAGCGAATGGTAAATCGACGTCTCATTTGGTGGCTGGAGCGTCGAAAACTCCTCTCTAGGATACAATGCGGATTCAGACGGAACCGTTCCACAATGGACCACTTGGTCAGAATTGAAAATTTCATCCAAGAAGCCTTCCTTCTCCGCCAACACGTAGTCGGTGTATTTTTCGACTTAGAGAAGGCTTACGACCGGGTCTGGCGACGTAAGATTCTACGCGTATTACGCGAGTGGGGTTTTAGAGGCTGTTTGCCCATTTTTATACAAAATTTTTTAACCAACCGTGTTTTTAAAGTAAGGACGGGACAGTTGTTGTCAAATTTTTACCCTCTTGACAACGGAGTTCCCCAAGGCTCGGTTCTGAGCGTGACGTTGTTCGCTATTGCTATCAACGACATAGCTCACTGCATCAAGGAGCCAGTGTTAGGGTCACTGTTTGTGGATGATCTCGCGATTTTCTGCAGATCATCTAGGGTCGTGAATGCATCGCGTATGGCGCAACTCACCATCAATAAACTTCACAAATGGACCCAAAATAACGGCTTCCTTTTCTCTTTGGAGAAAACAAAGTGCGTTCACTTTTCTCGCACTCGGGGCGTCCATGTAAATCCCACGTTACACCTAGGTGGTAGAAACCTCCCATTTGTGGAATCAGTCCGTTTTCTGGGGATGACCCTCGACCACAAACTCAACTGGAAGGAGCACATTAATTCTGTCAAGGTAAACTGTTTGAAGTCTTTAAACATTTTAAAGTTTTTAAGCCACGCATCTTGGGGAGCAGACCGCACCACCTTAATTTTACTTTACCGCACACTGGTGCGGTCGAAATTAGACTACGGCTCATTCGTGTATGCGTCCGCTCGCGAGACGTATTTGAAAGCACTTAATTCAGTGCACAACGCAGGTCTGCGACTATGCACTGGGGCGTTTAGGACCAGCCCGATTCCCAGCATATATACCGACGCAGGCGAGCCTCCTCTATGCTACCGAAGGACCTGGCTTCTTTGTAGCTACGTTTCCAAAATTTTAGCAATGACGAGTCACCCATGTTATAGTTTACTTTTTAAACCCCGTTTTATTAATGTTTTTAACCGAAGGACTAAAGCAACCAGACCAGTAAGCGTTCGTTTTAACGATTTTATTCGCGGATGCGAATTCACGCTACCTGAAGTGTATCCTGTTTCATTCTCGGAACACCCCCCTTGGATTACTCCCACTCCGGTGGTGAATATTCTTTCACGATCTCGACCGAAGTCTTCCACAACTCCCTCGGAGTACCAGCGTTTGTTTGCCATGTTCCGATGGAATCACCCCAACCTTACCCCCGTTTACACTGACGGTTCGAAAGATAACTCTGCTTGTGCATGTGCAGTGGTCTCCCCTATCCACGGGAACATCAGAGCAAAGCTTCACCCGATGTGCAGTGTGTACACGGCGGAGCTTTATGCCATAAGGACAGCTCTAGAAGCCCTAGATGACCACGGCGGCTCCTTTGTGATATGCACTGACTCCAGGAGCTCGCTACAAGCCATCTCTGGCTTCTCACCCGTGCACCCGATCGTGCAAGAAATACACTCTCTCCTGCTGACCCTTTCGAGAAAGGGTTTGAATATCCATTTTCTGTGGGTACCGGGACATGAGGGGATAGCCGGGAATGAGATAGCAGACGCTATGGCCAAGGAAGCTCTGAATAACGAAGTTCTAGTCTCAACGCTGGTTCCCCACGAGGACTTACGAGCATCTCTAAGAAACGTGGTATTTGGAAAATGGAGGGAGTCATGGAGGATTCTAAATAATAACAAGCTCCGTGGCATCAAGGACACGGTAGCAGCGTGGCCCTCCTCAGCTCGTAGTAATCGGAGAGAGGAAGTAGTACTTACACGATTGAGGATAGGGCACAGCCCCCTGACCCATGCGTATCTCTTTACTGAAGAGAAGGAACCTCCCCAATGTGGGGATTGCAAATGTCCATTAAGTATTAGACACATCATGCTAGATTGTGTTAAGTACCGCGAAGCGCGAAGGCGAAATAATCTAGGGGGAGACCTAAAAACCCTTTTAGGAGACCACCCTACCAACTTAATCTGTACATTTCGGTTTCTCAGAGAAATAAACATTTTTAATAAAGTCTAATTATGTACACTTTCAACGAAGACATCAGATGCATTAGATTACTTTATACATAACAATTGTAATTAAATAGCACAGTAGTGGTGCAAAATGACCTTGCCGTCGACGCACCCTAAATCCAAACACTACTACTACTACCCCCCATCATAAAAAATAATTGGGAACGGCTCGCGCTCCGAATCGATGACCGTCTGAATCCAATCGTTCTCGTCCGTTTTTGCAGCCTGGCTCCTCTGATTCATGCCAGCCACTCCTTTCAGTGCTCAGGTACTTTCCTCGAATGGCTCCTGGCAATGATGCCTGCGGACAGAAAAAGAAGTAGATTCTCGAATTATTCCGGAATGTTTTATTTCCTCGCCGTGTGCCTGCGCTACGATCCGAGTATTTATCATCATTATTTGAGTTGAGAAGGTTTTTACCGAGCTCGAATTAAGTGGCATTTTCCAAAAATATTTTGAAATTCGACGCTAATTTATGCGTATACTTCATCGATTGCCTTTCCAGTATGTTCGAGGTTCCAAGTTCGGGTTGGATAGGTTCATTGATAAACTGCTTGGTTTTATTCAGAATTCATGGTAATAGTTTAAACGCATAAAATGCTACTTTTTGAATCAAAAGTTTAAAATAATACTTGAAGAAATCTGAACCGCATGAATACGTGAGTAAAATTGAAATTTATTTAAATTATACGACGCCACTGTATGCTTTGTTTTTCCTGTGGAGTTTTTTTTCATGCTTTTTCATGTTGTTTAATTTATCAGGATGGCGTTTATATTCGACTAGTGATATACGTTTATCTACGCTTAGACAAACGTCACCGTGTTACCCAAGGAACTATTCCTTTTTAGAATTGCAATTTCTAGAAAATAGAGCGTAGAAAACATAACAGATAAAAAAAATGAAAATCGATAGTTTAATAAGAAGGACATAATTTTTCACGAAAATTACTTAAATATCGGTTGCGTTGAATCCTCAGCTGTTATTTTCTAAAGAGCATACTTCAAAAGGAGACTGTCGATTCTGTACGAAATTTGTCTTCGCATAATCCTACTCTCACAGTCCTTCCCTCGTATCAGGGAGCTAAATTCATCCTGAAGTCGGTCGTTGGTTGTTGGTCAGTTTTCGGTCTCTTATCTAAATAACCCACCTGCCATCCATTAAGGATTTAGGCTGGATCAGGTGAGAGCTCTCTCGGGTTTATAGATCGGAAAGGGTTGCTATCGACTGAGATTAAGTCTCAGATGGTTTTAGTTAAGGGATGCGTGTTTGTTTAACCGCTGAAGAACTTAAGCTGGGTCAGTTGCCTTGAGCTTACATTATGTGATAGTCGGAGACTGATCTCTCTGTTAGGATTAGCTTTTGTACTGTGATGGTCAATTTCGCCCTAATTATATTTTGTATTTTTTGAATTAGTGAAAAAGCGTCAGTTGGGTCATGAGGGAGAGTGCGGCGTCCAAGCCAAGTATACTGCGCTTCTACAAAGGTCTCCAGCGTACTTTATATTTGTATGTATTTCAGAAAAGCAGTTCATCCTCTCTAACACTGGAATTAGTCCGAAGATATACAGCAAACTATACTTTCATATTTAATTTAGCCACTTTTTAAAGCTCAAGGAAAATTACTTGAAGTACTCTGTAGGAGTCCCAGTTATCTTAAATTACTCAAGAATGAACACTGTTCAAATGTACTCTTAGTGTTCAAATTCGGGCTTTGCTCTCCTGCTGTGGCGCAGTACCCACGACTTGGACTGTTAGTTGTATAATATGCTCAGCAGTTCAGACCATCTTGTCCGGTATAGTCCAAAAATTCCACATAGGGGAATGACACCTTGGTAGCTTGATTGGCTAAAGCACTCGAGCAGAAATCGGGGTGTCCGGGTTGGAATCCCTGTCGAGACGAATGATTTTTTCTCTGTGTAATTTTCTCATCTCTATAAAGTGTTCATAATGTACTTATAAAATGGTTAGCGTGAAGTGTAATCTTTTGTGGTGCAATACCTGGGCCTCAAGGAAGGAAAAGGAGAGTATTATCAGGTGTTTGAAATTTTGATTAGGTGAATGATGGATGAGGAATGGAGAGGAAAGCGATGTAGGAAATGTTCAGAATGGCAGGAAAGGAAACTGTTATCCATCGTTAAAAGTTCTACCCTCGACTGAAAATACTGCCTCAACAGCCGGCTCCTCTCCATATTTCGATACGACGAATTTCGGTCTCGGTGGGGTAAACCCTCGCCTGCTAATCCGGAGGTCGTGGGTTTGAATTCCGCCTGGGTAGGGTGGAATCTCGCAGGATCCACCATCCAGGGTTTGGTTGCGTGAGAATGCCCTAAGTAGTTTATTGTAAGAAAGGACTTAGGACTTTACCTACCGAATTCCGCTGTAGTTATATGAAGGCAAGGTAATTATTATCTTGTCCTTGACATTCAAATTCATCGTAAGCGTATTTGCAATTTCAAAGTTAGCTGTGAAAATGGTAGGTAACCATTTGTATCGGAGGCTTTTGGGAGCAACTACGTATTACGCTATGTTAAGAGAGCTTTCGCGGCCATTGCATGGCGCATCATCAGGCGATGAATGATGATGCGACCGCCATCGCCTTCATCGCCTGATAATGCGCTATGCAATTGCTGCGAAAGCTCGCTTAATAAAGCATATTGCGTAGTTGCTCCCGAAAGCCTCCAATATACATGTGTAAACGAATCTCGCGGCGAAAACCTACGTTTCATGGTAAGCATTAGCTAACCGGGTCTACCCGTCCACCAGCGACAGTCGGATTTTATAAACCTCTCCCAGCTCAGATATCATCCGCTGCGCAATTCCGTGAGATTTTGCATATCGTAGATGTGTTGAATTAATTGGGACATGAAATAATGAAACCACACTACAACTTCTGGCGATGTCCGCGACGCCTTCGTGCTGTCCGAGGTCGCAAGCGCCTTTACCTTCGTGCCCCGAAAGACTACCAACCCTTTTCACTCAACATTATGCATATCACCCTCATATCCCCCTCAAGGTTCGCCACGGCTTGAGCCCCTGCAAAGAGAGCCATGTAAGATCCCTGGGGCGGGCTAGTGCATTGGGGTCGGATGCTTACCATCGGCTATCGGCTAAGGGTTTGCGGCGCGTGGGAAGGGACGGGAGGATCTTAAGCCAGGGTGGAAGGAGGAAAGGTAGGTGATGGGGAGAGATAGGGATTGCTGCTATTCGATGCACGATTTTCCATATCGCCCCTCGATTCTTAGAAATACTGGTCGTCTCAGCAGATACTAGCTAGACTTCAATTCACTGATCGTTTGCGGCTTAAACTTATTCACCCAATTATTTAAAAATAAAGTACATCGCCTTTTATGTTAGTGCATTTCGCACAAATATTTTTCATTAGCACCGGCTCTGATTTCAAAATGAAACTCTCATTATCGAGTTCAGTATGCATCGACGTGTCGTCATCAGTTCACACAGCTCGCACCTAATTAATGAAATTCATTTGTTGAAATCATTGTCGGTAAGTAGAAGCAAATCAAAAGTATGGAATGCGTGCACAAAGTGAAGTTTCCTCCCCCAGACCATTTCGATTTTCTGTATTTTGAAAATATTGTTTCTTCTAAATAGCTGGGTATGAATGTTATGCATTTTTAAAAATTCTGCCATCTCCGAAAGTGTTGCCGTCACTGCGTAAAGAGATACTACATTACGCCTTATTCACGGTATCATTACAAATTGATAAATTTAAACTGAAGTTGCAATCTATTGTATGATTTTGACGTAAGGTGTTATCTGTTAATTAGTAATGAGAGCGTTTCGTAGACTTTTAGGGTGGATCAAGTGAAATTTTATCCATTCTGAAAAGAATTCTCCTAATTTAATTTTACTGGTAGGAGGTACTGTATCCAAACAATCTTAACTGTTGACCATTAACGGTTGTAATTGATACTTGACCGGTCAAATTCGCCGCTCTATTCAAATCCCCATTTATTTTAAATCTTACGGTTAGGAACCGTTTATAAATAATGTAGCCATAGCGAATTTACGGTGCCTAATTCAATATTCAAGGTGATAAAAAAAATTTGTGAGGCATACATATTTTTTCTGATTCGTTCCATAACGTACACAGAGCATTTGAAACAATGTATGCGCTGGAATTAGATGCCCCTTTGGTAGGACAATCCCGTTTAGAGGTCACCTACAACCTAGTTGGTTAGAGGTCACAAACATCACGGTAGGAATGCAATACACTTGGAAAAGAAATGTTGTCAATCCAATCGAAAGTGTCGTCACTAAAGCTGGAAAATGTAATCACATGCAATATTAAATAAAATGAAAAACAATTATTTTAATTTTGTAGTCACGTTAATTTTATTTTTAAGAGGTTCTTTTTTTAACAATTAATTTATGCCTTAGCGTTGATTTTTCAATTAATAATAAGTAGATGATCTGATATTTCAGTTTTCTATAGTATTATAGCCAGAATGCAAACGTTTCCACATCACCATCACATTTTGAAAATCTAATCAAAGTGTCAATTTATAATTTACTATTATTTTTACGAAGTAAACGATAAATTTAGCATAAAACCAAAAGCGGTTATATAGGGTAGTACTTTTGTTAGTTTTTTCGTGAATTTAGAAAAATTTCATTGGAAAACAAGCTATTTATGACATAATTTAAAGCAGGGTTTCCACTTTTGCACCACTCCCTCTAGAATAGCGTTGCTGCATCGAATCGGCATCGACATATCGTCATCAGCTCGCTAAGTTCGCGAGAGGAAGGGAGCCTGGAGGGGATAGAAAGATAGGGTTTTCGCGGTCGTGAGCCCGGGATTCATCGTTTGCCCGCAACCCGAACCCTTTTTCACCCCCAGGGCCGATCCCTGAGGGTGTGCGTAACGTCTTCGTCCTGGGGCAGCCACAGGGGACACCCGGGTCACACAAACACGTGCAATCGATATGTGGGCGTTGGAATAAGTCGAGTGCACACAGCGAAGTCATCTACGGCGGATATGATGAATATATATACCCGGCAGTGAGCGTTCCACGTGCGGCCGCGGTGGATGTGGAGAGGGGCTGCTAAGTTTGGAAAGGGAGACGGATCCTGAATTTATTGGTTGCTAGGCCAATGGACCGTGACCGAAGCCTCTCGTATTTATTCGCGAATGATCAGAACTCCACCACCGCCAAATCGACCATTCCACCCGAAGAGCAGTCGAAATGATCCTAGCAACCGCTGCACACCTATTAACTGGCATTTTAATCTCGATTCAGTATTATGCTATGTTGTTATGGTGAAGGTTTTCTTTTTAAAAATAATTTATTGGCGAAATTGAATGAGACTTGATACATAAAAATCATTTCGCATGAAAAAAATTAGAAAAAAATCCCCTCTCCTGGGAATGGAACCAGTGACCTCCTGGTTTATTGGCTATACTGCGCCCACTACTACGCTATTCAGATTCTTAAATTTCCAAATTTTCTTGATAGGGCGGTGAGTTTATGTTCACATAGCAGGACTGATATTTAACTGGGAATAATTTTTTGGCCTCCCATTCTCCATTCTACGTACTTTACTTCATCATATTATTCCTTATTTAACATCCTACTCCAGGTACTCACACATAGCCAAAATCATGGTAAAACTTGTGTGCGATAGCCAAACCCCAAAATACGTCTTCAATATTTACTTTAGTTGAGTCAGCTTGTATAAATCTTTTCAATCAGCCCTGGTTTTCTCATTGTTCCTCCAATCCTAGTGGTCCTTTGCGGATTTATTCAAGAAATTCAGTAAAATTGAGTGGGATTATCAGTCGCTGACTGTAGAATTTTCTAGAAGTTTCTAGAATTTTCTGTCTTTTATATAATTCTTACGGAAAATTAACTAATTGAATTCCAATGGATTTAAAAACGTGGTGCCTCTTAAGTTATTATCGGATCTCGCCTCGTATTTATTCAATTTTTCCCGCATTTACCGGTGACCTGTTACTATATGCTGGAAACTCCTAGTGTTGGTGGTCGCAGTTGGTGTGGCGAAATGAAGCTATATAAATGCTAGATTTGGCATAACGGAAGGCCCTCTTATTAAAATGCGCCTCTCGGCGTGGAAGGTGCGATGGAGAAGAAGCCATTAGGTCACTGAGCTACGCTGGAGCTTGTCTGGATCTTTGTCGACCGATAAATTTTGAGAGCTGGGACCATCATCGAAATAGTAATTCGATGAATACCCTGGATTGAAGAAGAGCCTCTCTCCATGACATTCATAATTGAAAATTCAGCACGCATTTTCGATGGCGTGGGAGAGAGTCGACGCGATAAGTGATTCAAAACATCCATTTTTCCATAACTTGTCTCCAATCGTGCGCGTTGCTCACTCATTTCCTGTTTTCGTCAGCCCGACAAGTAGTTATTTTGGATGATTTTGGTTAGAGCTTACCCCACACAAAATTACAGGCTTGTTTCATAGGCATTTGCAAAATATTTTTTAATGATAAATATCATAAAAAACCCTAGGGTGGGCAGTATCAGAACACACAATAAAGAATAGAAACTAACACTCACTAAATAACTAAATTTTCGGTGGCATTACCACCTTCCTCGGAGTTAGGTTAAAGACTGTAGGTAGAGGGTAAAGGATAGCTGAGGGAAGGGGAAATAGAGGGGAGGTAGGGTCCAAAGAGGGGGGGAAAAGAAGTGGGTTGAGGCAATTAAGGGATTAGCGGTGGATGTTTAAGCCGGGAGGAAGAAATGCTTTGAATAGCCAAATGTAGCTTAATTCAATAGAATTAAGTTTGAGTGGGTGGTCAGTGGGGGGAAGGGAGGCTAAAACTGAAACATTGTAGCAATCATTGAATTGACGCTGATGAGTGGCCGCATGTTTCGCCACTGGGAAGGATGCAAAGTCAGAGGAAGAGCATGATGCTCTGTGGTTATTAATTCTAAGATTAAGGGGAGTTGAGGATTTGCCTATATAAAAGGAGGGACAGTGCTTGCATTGAATAAGGTAAACTACATTTTTTGAGGTACAGGAGGCCGCAGGAGGTGGTGGTAGGTAGGAGACGAGATGACTGGGGATAGAAGGAGGGGTAAAAATAGGGCAGGTCTTACATCTAGGACGACCGCAGGGCGAAGGTGTGCTAATGGGAGTATTGGGTGACTTCTGTAAGGGGTTAGTAGAACGGAATAAATTTAAAAGGTTTGCAGGTCGTCTGAATGTGACAGTAGGGGGTTTGGCGAAAAGATTGGCCGTCGACTTATTGTTTTTAAGAATAGGGAAGAGGTCTTTAAGAATAGATTGCAGGGATTGTATTTTATGAAGCATGTTTCTCTATGTTTTTGAGGCTTAGGCGTTGACATGTTTAGAGAAGGCAAGCATTCGAAATGCTGTGCTTCCGAAAAATTATGAAGATATAATGTCGTCATCATCATCGACCGAGTAAGCTATGAGGAAATACTATGAAGAATGGGAGATGAGAGAAGTCTTCTAAAAACCTTAAGGAGAAGACCTTTTAGAATAACTTTGTGGGTCAAATTATGAGACGTGATGAAAACATTCTTAGAGGGACAGGTGGAAGGGAGGAAGGGAAAGGGAAGGCCCCGAATGAGTTACATACAGGATGCGTTCCGAAATTAATGCAATTGAATTTCCTGCGCCGCTCCTATTGGTGGGAGTGGGATAAAATTACTTGGAGTAGGTGGAGAGAACTCTAAAATTTACAGCGATACCAGTTTCAGTGCTCTACAAGCTGTAGAAGTGGCAGGACGTCTGTTATTGTAAACCTCTGCGCGCCGACCGTATCACGAAAAGAATGGACTCGACAATCGAGGAAAGTTTAAGTTTCATGCTAAACTGAAAAAATCTTGAGGAAACAAACAAAATGATTCTTGAGGATTACAGGGACTATGCTCTGTCCTACGTGCAAGTTTTGAGGTGTTTAATAACGTAAATAAGGGCCGGGAAGGGGTGAATCCCCAAAATGGCAAGAATGAGCAAATCAAAAGTGAAATCAGTAATCATTGTCTTTTTAAGCTGCAAAGGAGTGGTCTATAAGGAATATATTTCTCTAGAAAAGACAGTAATGCTACCGATTACATGTAATGTGGTGGAAAGACTCCGAGAAAGGGTCATCAGAGCGAGAAAAGACATCTCTGATACCCGGCTATTTCATCTCGACAAGGCGCCTTGCCACAACGCTCTACGAGTCCGCAAGTTTCTGACAAAACAAGAGGTTCAAACGCTGCCCCAACCCCCTGTAGTCCAGAAGTCACCCCAGCTGACTTCTTTCTGCTATCTAGGAATAAGATGGCCTTAAAATAAACCCATTTTTCGACCTAAACAGAGAGAGTCGTCCTTGCCTTCCTGGGCGCGTACCGGTACCGGTTATGGCCGATCGGCTAGAAAAAATATGTAGAACCTCAAAGGAAGTACTTTGAAATTTTTAAATTGATTATGCAAATATGTTCAATAAGTTCCTTTTTAATAAAATTATTCCATTACTTTCGGAACCTACCCTGTCGGACAGGTTATTCAGGATGTAAAAGAGAAGAAATACGTCACTGTGAAAGGCTAGCGAATAATAGAGCGGAATGGAGAGCTGCGACAAACCAATCTAATGATTTTTGGCGTATGATGATGATGGAGTTTAATTTGAAGAGACAGCTTCACGCGTCAAAGGACGGGGAAAAGTTGGAAAAAGTAAATGGGTTGTCAGTGGAGGGGGAGCGATAAAATCAGGATAAAGTAATCACCGAGAATGGTAGTTAATGTACGAACCCTAAGTAGGAATCGGTGTTTCCATTCTGGCCTTTTCTCTCCATCATCATAAATTCATGAAGACAGTACTTATAACTACCAATACTGACCCGTAATGGCTTGCGAGCCTCATTAATCGGTTTATTCTCAGTAAATATTGTTCATGATCACATATCAATTAGCGTAAGTGATATCTGATTCATGATGACTTTACGTCAAGTGTTGCAAAGCATTTCCGACCATTTAGATCTCGTTATCTACCATCTAGGAAGAATAAAAATACACGTTTTTTATTTCGATACTTCTACAAAATTGTGTGATACTTGACACACTTTTCAAAAAGAGCAAGAAGGCTAGCTTTAACAGTGTGAATACGTGGAAATATTTCTTTCGTTTGATAAAATCATAAATTTTAATGGCGAAATCACTTCTTAGCAATGTAGCTGCTTTTAATGGTACATAATTCGTGTGTTGCTATAGGTCTACCTACTTATTGCAACTATCTGCGGGTTTGTATATTTTCAAGCATTATATGCCATCACATAGACATTAATAACTTGAAAATATGCAGTGATTTTTTAAAATAATATATTTAATAGGTGATAAGTCTCTCCTCTTTCCATATTTCATTTCTATATGAAAGAGCAGCTGTTGTAATCTTTGTATCTGTATTTGTTTTCTACTAATTTCATCTATGGAATTTCCGCTCTCAGCTAGATGTCTACGGATCCATTTGCTTGCATGTGTCCATACATTTAAGTTATTAGTTAAATTAAACACAGCAACATTTCCATAGGAGTTATTCGAACACGACGCGTTTCATTGTTTCAACAACATTATCAAGTGCAAGTTTTTGTGACTACGAAACGCGTCGCGTTAGAAAAAAATCCTGTGGAAGTATTGCAATTTTTCATTTAACTAAATTTAAGAACTTCCACCAGATCGTGCGTCATATCATGAAAGACATACATATCAGGTTCTAGCCACCTAGTGATTTTAGTGTATCAACGTCCCCAGCCGTAATTCAAATCCTGTTTGGGAATATTATGTGATCTTTCGCCATTGGTTTATTCCTCATCTTTATGTTTTGTTAATCTCCGCGGAGAGGATTCTTTGAAATTGCGATGGTCTCAGAATACTTTCCAGCATGCTAGATTGGCATTGATATTCAGAGTACGAAAGACCGGAGAAAGGGCTCACTTCAATCGTGCCTGCATCCGTCATGGCTCATCCTGATCTCGACGTCCGTGCGGTCAACAGTGGTCCTAATGCTTCCCTTTCGCCTAAAGCCTCCAAAGGTTTTGGGATCCGGAGCAACCGAAACAAAAGTCGTAAATTTCACTGCCGGGAGTCCCTCTCAAAAGGTATGCCGAATAAATCACGAGCGAAAATATTTTTCCTCTGATCCCAGCGGCAGTGATAAAGTAGTCCAGAAGTTTGTTCCGTGTGTAGCTGCGGGTGGTTCGTTTGAATCGATAAACGGGATCAAAAAGCGTAGGCCAAAAACAAGAGTACCAAATTTTCTTCCGGAAGGTGAGTTTCGTAAGATATCGTGATCTCTAACTCTATGACCTTTGCCGAATGGCCATGTTGTGAACTGTTATGCGTTGCTAGTTCTTAAAAATAAATACCTGGCTTATTGGTTTAATTTTTTCATGCCACCGTCCATTTTCTCTATATTTATCCTAATTTCGCCTCCTAATTTATATATTATGATCCATTTATTTTTATTCGGTTGTTCGTATTAGTTTTTGCCCATCATCAGTCTCATACGATTTTAATAAGGAAGGGTGCAAAGCAGAGGGCAAAGATGGAGGGAGGAAAAACGATGGACGGGGATTGGTTGTGTTCTTTCTTATATATGTAGTTCACCTTCGAAGCCGAAGATAGCGGGTCATCCCGTTGAAACGTCTGCTAATATTTGTGAGTGTCTTTTTTATGTGTTTCTGTTACGTTAGACACTAATATGCGTCGTTGTAGTGCAAGGAAGAAATTTAAACATACAGAAATGATGACTGAAATGGGTGGAATATTTTCCATTCCTTAAGCCAGTAGATTACCTGAAATAATAAAAATAATGTTACGTAATATCTTGTATTTCTCATTGTCGTTTCCTCACCACTATTTTCACGTACTGAGAAATCATTCTGTGCCGCTTTTCGTTCAGTATACGTGAATTTTTATGTTCCGTTACTGCGTCTGAAAAAGTGTCGTTTTCTCTGTTCAAGTACATTAACGTGTTTGATAGGTTGGCAAGAATAATCCCATTACTTCGAGGAGGGTGGCTGTAGTTTGTGAACAAACTATAAATTATGATCCAAAATGGAGAGTCAGGTATTCAAAAAAGTTCAAAGTCATTGTTTCGGATAATTTAGGGCTTCAATTATTTTTGCTGAATCCATTCTTGATGCAAAGATCCGGAGATGCAGATCAGAGTCCGTGGTCTTGTTTTTTACGCCTATTCTTTTATTTTTTCCTCTTTTTCTCGACCAGTTAACTCCAACAAATCCTAACTAATATTTGTACATCTCATACCTCAGAATTGATTTTCTCTCCACTGTTTAATTAATAATATACCTACCCTCAGGTAAGCCACTCTTTAAGCAATAAAAAGTTATACGCATAGGCAACATCATCAGGACGAAACCGGTCGTCTTGAATAAATCGTGTGAAAAAGTACCATAACTATTTTTTGTTTACAATGGATTTTCACAAAGTAAAGCCTGAAACAATCGAGTTTTAAGCCACTCTTTATTGGTTCTACCTTTTCTGAACGTGTAAACAGATATTTGTTTAATTCTACATTCATCTTCCGAGTTCATTACTAAGTTTTTGATCACGTTGTAGAATTTTGAATGAAATCATATTATTCTTTTTCTGTGGTTCTTTGCATGTTATTCTCATGGTCGACATCACTAGCATGATGTAAAATTCATTTTAACTTTTTAATCCCTTGGTATAAGTAACTTCTCGTAAACTAAGTGGTCGATTTTGTGCTGGTGCGTGGAAGCATAGAACTTGGATGCGTGTCGATGAACTTTATTGCTACATGAAACAGTAACTATCAAAAAGAGAAATGATCTTTAAATTTGTCGACTAAAATCGCCGCTCGAAAGGGCAGTCATGGCACCTTCGGGATTTTGAGCGCCGTTACGGGAGGCCGCGGACACTGTTAATCGAATGCCTTGCGCTCCCCTTTCACCATAGAGAAACTCGGATAATCAATGACCGGACGCATCATTGGCGTGTCAAAAAGCCCTTAAGGTTGGGGAGGGTATTATCGGAGCGCCATTGCACGGCGCCCAGTCTCTGGAAAAGCCCAGTCGACGGTTTGCTCTGACTCGTATCAACATGCAGTACTATACGCCACACCAGCATTTCCAATGAAGTGTACCAAAATAATTATGTTGTATGCTAAATTGGCGCAAAGGGTAACCTAATTTTACGGATGGGGTATTGATGGGGAAAATCAATTTAATTTACCTGAGTATTTTGCTGTAATGAAGACATTATAAGAGAATTTTTCCAGCAAAAGAGGCGTTGCGCGGTTTGGAGGCAAATAATTACCGATTCCTTGCCAAGATGAAGTTAGTATAGTACGGGGAATAAAAGTTTTCATATTTTGCAGATGTCAGAGAATCTTAGTGGTAACTGGTGAGAATAGGGATAAACCCAATAAATGGGAGCAATGCTAAAAATGGGCGTGTGCAGTTTCAATATCAATTTATTTTTCAAAGGTGTAAAATGTGTATATTTTTCATTTGTTTTTGCTCTTGGCGGTGACCATTTGTTGGTTTCAGTTAAAAACGGGTTTAAGTATAAATTAATTAATACTTTAATCAAAAACTTTTTGAAAATTCCACTTATATATTTTTTTCAAACCGACCGCGGTTACAAATGTTTACACAAATAACGTGTCAATGACAGGTATACTAGACTTTGAGGAAAAGTTAACATTGCTGAAATAATTTTCGAATAATCAGTGACCATAGATCATAATTTGTTGGTGTTTGAGAGAAAACAAATCGAACGAGCAGGTTGGTGCTAGTAGATATGGTGCGTGAGGTGAGGTATTTGGAGAATTAATTTTAGAGGTGTCAGAGTGTGTTGAAGGATCGTGTGTAGATAAGCAAGATTTTGATGGAGAACTTGTTTGAAAGGCGTTATTTTTTAGGAGAAGCTATTTAATTTTACGCGCTTAAATATTGCTAGGAAGAGGCGTATTCTTTATACGAAATGATCAATAAGATCATGTACGAAAATTTGAAATGATGATTATTTCTGCTTCCGTAAAATCTTACCTTTATGGGACGCATCATTCCTGCTCGAATGGTCTTTTTGACTGATGTAACGACTGGCATAATACTTACATTATCAACTTAAAATTGTCATTGTTTAGAAGAAACAGCCATTAACATTTGCCTGGATCCACGAATGTAATGTTTTACATCAGTAATTTATTCAATGAAAAGTCTTCGCATTTGAGGTGCAGGAATATATCGGCATGGATGTCGCCTTGTAGTTTCTTGTTGGATATCCTGAATATCTTTATGCCCTGAAAATGTATTTTATTTTGATAGCATAATTTAAAAACGCATAATACTTCACGAAAAAATACATAATGCTTCCGGTTCCGAGCGGATGTTATCCGTACTCTTAATTAGTTGACGAATTATATCAATTATTTTGTAAGCCAAGAACAGACAATCTGGAGTTTTACATAATCGCACTCTTTCTAGTCAAGTGCTCCCAGTTGAATGAAATAGAATCGAGGGAATACTGCAATTTTATGTACGAACGGAAAGTCTATTTCCCTCTAATGTTCTCGACTTCGCTCCTTACTCATGCTAGCCAACCAGCTAGCCATGGATCCGGAAAAGTTCGTTCACGTCTCGGAAGAATCATTTGTGACACGCTGCCAGCATTTTTCCGCGGGCCCGCTTCCAGAGACGAAGTCACCATCTTTGGATAATTCCTTTTTATCCGCCGTTTTCTCCCGCTAATGGCGGCATAATTGCGCTTTGTTTCTAACAGATGGCGTCTTTTATCACTCGGCTCATTTTCCTGCGATAGCAGCTCCCCATTTGGGCCAATAATAGTCGCTTTAACGATCAACGGAAGGAGGCAGGGTTTTTGGATGCCTGAAGGTCTTCTGGATATCCCCTCAAGCCCACGTCCCTTTTTCCCCTACCCGCTTAATCATTCGGTCACAGCGAAGCGGGGCTGGCGAGGACCAGGAAACTGAAAGCCATTGAACGCTCGTAAGGGAAGAAAAGAAAGAATTCGCGAAACGAGGGAAACCAATTACGGTACTCGCCTAGGGGGGGTTGTTTTTTCTCTATTTTTTCGTATTTTCTAGCCAGTCTCGTCGTCAACGCCAGTGTTGCGAAAATTAAGCGCCTCGTAGTTTTCTAGTTTGATATCCCGAAAATCCAACGGATTGAAAATTAATTCCTTCGCAAGTTCGTCGTCAACAAATGATGGGTTTTAGGAATTTCGTATTTTCGTTAGAGAAAAGCTTTCGGTGTCCAGAATTTTTTACTTAGGTTCATTTTATTTATTTTCACAGCCTAAGACGGCACATAGGCTTTTTATTGGGTTTGGATATATTAGGAGTTTTCGATAAACATTTTGATTTTTGGTGATTTGATGTAAAATATCTACAGTCTGTGTACCATAAGGTGGCGCACGGGTCCGCCAGCTACTAAGAGAGTGTTACAAAACATGATAGTACTTTTTAAGTACTTTGCAAATATTCTATTTAGATTGAGACATTATGAAAAAGTAAATAATTCTATTAGAGGTGCTAGTTTGTGAAAAATTAAGGAAACAGCCGCGAGCCCGGGGGAGGAAAGGACCGACACAGGTTGCTGGCGGGCCCGTGCGCCACACTACGGTATACAGACTGTAATGCTCTCGCCGTCAGTTATTGGTGCAAGTGCATTAGCTGCATATAATTCTCATTCGATGTTCGCATCCTCGAGCTAAACTGCATTCGCTAAGCCATAACATGCGATTTGGCACAGACATCAGTAATTAATTATTTTTCGTTTTTTCTCCCAGTTCGTTGACATTATCAACTGAGTAAGTTTTCTCGTAGGAAGACTTAATCCTCCTCCCTATGTGTTCCTGATCTCATTTCTACATCGGCTGGAAGAAAATATAATTCCGATGTAATTTTTGCTGAAGTGGGGAAAATAAATAGAGTATTTTAACTTAGAAAACTGGGTTTTTAAATGTTTTGCCTACTTTCAAAACTTCCTTCAACCCCTATTGGGAAACGCTGTTTCGTGTAATAGTAACTAAGATTTCAAAAAAACATGAAACTGTGAGCTCTTATGCCTCCTACCGAACGCCTACTGACCGATGAAACGATCATTGATCACGGATGAAGCCACGCCCAAAACTTGATGAGAAGCAAATCTTTTCTCAGGTCAATCAAGTGCACGCTCAAAAATATCGTCTTCTCAGGGCTCGTGAAATGACGCTTACTTCTGGGCGGGGTTATTTAAGGATTCTTGGCTGGAGTTGTATGCTTTTCCCGTAGCATTTCATTGCCAGAGATGAAAGAAAGATCTTGTTTCACTATTGCACGAATATTACAAAAGGATCCTCAAGTTGGCCTCTAAATGTGCTGTCAACCACCCGGCATTTAATGGGTTTACAAAAGTCGCCAATCGCGTCGATGAAGGATGTACTGATCCAGTTTTCACGTGGTGATGTGGTATAATTAGCGGTGTTAACCGAAATTTATATTCATGATGATACGATCTATCAAATTCATAACTTTTCTATGCTATTCCGCGCAATTGTAATCATTATACTGTAAAATACTGGGGAAAAAGTGGATCGCATTGCACTCATCACCTCGCCGCGGACATTTTTTGAAAACCGATTGAAATGCGATCGGATTGGCAACAGAAATCAGTCTTCTTTGGGAAGAATTGGGCCTCCTCTATGCAGTCCTCGTGGGTCATTGGTGAAAATTACTTTAATAAGAGTTTACGAGTAAGTTCGGTTGGTTAACTTCATCATTTCGTTGTAATGAGTTCAGTGCTGATGCCATGAGTTGAAATTCCATTCTCCCGTCCAAGAACCCTCACTGCTTCCACTTGTGTCAGCGTCCGCCAATTTCATATTCTCCTTATCTATTGAAATATTATCTCCTTCACTTCCTCGTTTTTTTCTTTCTGTATGCATGTAGGTATGTTCTCTCTACTTTATTTCACAAAATTTGCTTTTCCGTTCATTTTTCATGCTACCGATGTAGGTAGCATGGAGGATATTTTGAAGGGTTCTGTATTCAGACTTGCTGATAATGATATTTGGTTTATACTTTACTTCAACGGTTTTTCGAGAGCGAGGATAAAGTGTTTTCTTTTAGGTGACTGGTAGCAATTGATGTATTCTTGTGATATAGAATTCGGGTTCATCGATATTCCTACTGGCACTGTCCCTTCGTCGGAAACCCGATAACTTGAGATTCAAAGTTCTGATGCCAATATTTCTCCAGGTTTTGGACGTAAGAGGACCTTATTGCTGGGGAACTTCCGCTGCACCATTTTTTAAGTTTGATTTTCCGACCTCTGCCACTCATTAATTTACAAGGTCCAACTCTACTTCTATTTTAGTCGTTTTATTTCATTTCATCAGTAGCTTCGTCTCGTTTAAGAAATGGGAGTGCGAAATCTTTTGTGAGTGTGTGTGGATTACATTATTTCATGCCCCTTAATCCGTTGAATGTTGGCTATAACTTTCGCTGGATTAATTTTATAACAATTTTTTTATCTTTGTTTCGGCTCGGATTGTAATAATAAACAGTGTTTATGAAAATACGCCAAAAATTATTGCTCTTTTCCTATTTGAAAGGTTTTCTTTCAATACGGGATATAAAAAAATATTTAGAGACGCTTTCTTTGTGGAATTTTGAACTCCACGATATTTACCTTGTTTTTACCGTTTATTATGGTGTCAATGAACTTGAAAATTCTTTTTTTATATAAATAATAGAAATTTTTTCAGGAATGAGAGTTGCTCCAAATTTTGTATTAGGTACTCTAGATGATGCATTAATATTGGTTGAAATTCACATTCCTGGAAATGCCCTCCTGATTGTCCCTTTAATTTTTTATTACTATTGGAATATGTAATGAAATTTCATGTACCATTAATAGTATGGATTTTTCTCCATTGCCCGTTGACGATATATTTTTCGGAAGGAACTTGTCAAAGTATTGTATGATAACCTTCGTTTCAATCTCTATTGGTATTTCTTGGGTTTAGTTTCGTGGAATATGGTGCCTGTCGTACGTGGCTATGCTCCGATAAGAGTTTCTCTGGATATTTTTCTCTGAAAACGTTGTGATTTGTTATTAAGTTATTCTTCATATTAATTTCTCGTTTTTGGGGTGAATACACCAAAATTCGCTTTTCCTTTTATGAAACATTTTCTAGAGAACAATATCCCTCAGGGCTAGGGAACTTCACCGCTAAAAAAATCTCTTCCAAAGTTGAGCGATTTCCCTCCAGTTTCATGAAGTTTGTGGGAAAGAGCGCGTAGAAATTCTCTTCATCATACCAAAACTTGGCATCCCTCAGGGTCGTATCATGCTTTAGGCATCGCTTGTCAAAAAATTGTTTACATTTTAAGTGGAACTTATTCGAATGAAGACCCTAAAAGCAAGAACTCTTCTTATTAATGTGAATTTTAAGTTATTCTCGATGTTAATTTCTTGTTTTTCGGGTGAATACGCGAAATTTTGATTTTTCCGATTCCGACTCGAATTGATTGAGTTTAAAAAATGAAATCACTCGCATTTTTGTGCTTGATTGTTGCGTTTCAATTTATCTAGTGGGTGACGACGTAACGTCGAAGTTCTCAACGACTTCAATGAATGTGACGTGGAGACGTAACGAAAATCGTTCTCCGCTGCAGTCCGATGACCATGGATGCACAGTGGCATTTTTCCATTCTCGTTTGCCAGCGAGATCCGGTGATGGCATTGAATTCTGAAATTTTGAAACCTCCACGAAATTTCTTTTTAATTAATTAATGAGTGGCTGAATGTCGATTAATTTTTTTGTCAATTAAAATTATTACATGTATTTAAATGATTTTTTATGTTGCCAATTTGAAGTGCACTTGTAACCGTGAAAAATGATACAAAGGAGCTACACTTATCAAAAAATAACAAACCAGTGTAATAGATACATGCTAAAAATTGACAGCATTGTATCATTATTTCGGAAAATATAAGTTAATTCACGGCGTTCCAGGAGGAATCTGCTATACTTCAGGAGATGGTTGGGTACAATTTATCTTTGAACTTAATGAAACGAGTGATTTGAGCGAGTACCAACAATACAATTGCTCAATCTCACCCTTTTTGAGAAAATTGTTTCAGACAGTTATAATTGCACATTTTTGTCCAACCCTATTTATTTGATGTTCTTAAAATCCAGAGTGTTAAATAAAATGTCGGAAAGGCTGGATAATCGAGAAAAATCGTTTTCATAGTAACTGCAAAGTGCATCCAAAAAATGTTTACGTTGCCATAGCAACTCAGGAGTTGCGACCCCATGCTTATTGACAAAAAATTCTTAAAATTGTCTTCCCTACCGTCTCCTGAAGTATTGCAGATTACTCCTGAAACACCCTGTATTCGATACCTCCACTGAAAAAACGTTCAAAAATCGCCCACCGAATCAAATCCGTTCATCTAGTAGGCCTAGTTGTACTAGATGAGCGGATTTGATTCGGTGGACGATTGTTGAGCGTTTGTGCAGTGGAGGTATCGTATTGTTCCCAGGAGACAGCTTTCAAGCTGAGAACTGTGACTTTTACAACGGCAGCGGTACACAGTTGGACTTGGACCCTGTATTGTTGACCTTCTGCCGTACTGTCATGAATGAAATTGCAATTTCGGGTCAAGAGTGAACGACCCAATTGTCCGTGCATTCTTTTCATAACATTGTCTTCTTCTCCTTTGCAGATTTGATCCCCCGACTCGACGACGCCTAGAAAAATGGAGCGGTGACGTGTCCTGCCCTATTACCTCCTCCGTCCGCTGCGCGCCGCCGCCGCCTGAGGGGGGGCCGTCCATCCCCGCCCCTGCCAGCGACCCGGGGTCATCCATCCCATCACCACCCTCTCGCTTTGCCGTCTCCCCCGAGTTGTGAGTGAGGGAAGTTGGGCGGAGAAGAAAAACATGGCCGCGGCAGCAAGGCAGTCACCGACCGCGGACGAGAGTGTTCCGCGCCGACGTCCTCGTACCGCGTCCCCCACATGGTGGTGGTTCCAGGTAAGGAATTAGCTGACTAACAGAAAATGAAAGACATGCCCTACAATTTGCTTGTTTTTTTCCTGTATCTGGGAGGAATTTTAAGCAAATTTTATAAAGCATCCCTATTAAGATATCATTTTAAATGAGTAAATGTCTTAATAATGATTATTATTAAATATTTTATAACATTTACAGTGGTAATATTTAAAAAAACCTTCAATTCCCTCAAAATTTGTCTTGATTTTACCGCCAATTTGTTATTTTACAATTTCAGAAAATAATAGAAATTTTATCGATATTTTTTATGTACTTCTGGATGATTTCATTGCATGTGTGTGCGTTTTGAGGTTGTGAAAAGTCGATATGACTTTGCGTGTAATTTGAATTTTACACTTCTAGTTCTCCAGGTCCAACAATATTGTTAATCTCCTCGATTCATGTATGTTTTCCTACGTATTTTTTTCATATTCTTTTGCTCCCTTGGAAATCCTACTTGCGTACCCCTGATATCCAAAAAAAAAAAAACCTTCAGCTTGTGTTTCACATTCTCAAGAACTCAGACATGTGACGCTTAATGCAAACACCCATGCTGTTAGCTAAGAAAGCCTCAGGCAAGACTGGAACCCACAACCCTGCTAATTTGCAGTTAGGTTGCTAATCCCATCAACCCCTGAGGCCCGCCAGCAACATTTTATTGAAAGCGTGTGGTAACCCTTTTTCAGGTTGGCGGAACAGTTGCCCTCCTGCTTGCTATTGCCAGCACCACTGCCGGAGTGCACTCTAACCAATCGCCACCAGTTGTGCCCACCACGTCCTCCCATGAGGACACTGGGACGTCTTCATCTTCCTCAGACTGGGACTTTGGGTTTGCTCCAGATAGTGGAGCTCCAGATGCTGCTGGTGTAGCCTCTCCTCCTGTTGAGGTTGACAGGGATGCCAAGAGGGTCACAGTGAAGAGGCTGTGGGGAGTTCCTGATGTGTCTGCGGTAGTTGGAAGGCCTTTCCGTCTGGATGTGCCAAAAGATGCGTTTACGGGTCACGTGGAGCGTTATGAGGTATGTTACTCTACGGGGTAAATCTACTCCCCATTAGCTTCTACTAATGAGCTACCCTTGCTGGAGCTTAGAATGTTGAATTAAATTGTACTCAAGTGAAGAGAATTTAAGAAAACAAAAATAATCAAATTGGAATAAAATCCAAAGATTCAAGCTCGATGAAGTAGAATTTTTCCATACTGAAATAAATACTTGGAATTTTCTATGATTATTAAATTTATTACAACTTAGGTTTCAATTGTACTCCATCGCCTTGAAGATGACATAGTAAAATTGAAATCTAGGTCGTAATAAATTTTATAATCATGGAAAATTGGAAGTATTTATTTCAATAATGAAATTTGGGTAGAGTGAAATAAAATATAGGTAAATTTTGTAATTTTCGCCCAATTTCCAAATTTTGTAGAAATTTACATGGATTCAAAGAAAATTGCTCAGTGCTGAGTGGTTTTTTTAACCCTCTCCTTCCTAAACCGCCCGAAACCGGCCGTAAACATTTCCCCGTCATGCACGAAGTTTAAATACCCATTTGCCCCACTGGTAGACCTATTTTTCTCCGCGATGAGGAACTGACGCAGGTTACTTCAATTAACTTACAATAACTTGAAAGATATTTAAGTATTTTATTTTAAAATTTGTATAAGTTTTAAGAATATATTGACTTATTGAAAGAAGTTTGCCTTACCTTATATTGAATTTAATTCCCTCCTTCAACTCCATTTCCTTGGTGATATTGATGATAACATCCTAATTTGCAAAGAGGTAAATCGCATCCTATGCATTTCCATGACGTTTCTATGCTCCGACCAGTAGGAGTTATTCTTTTCTTGGAGCTGCAATAAGCACACACTTTTTTTCTCCCCACGAACTTTGCAAGAGAGTGTTGCTGTCTCAGTGAAAATGTGCCCATCAGAAGGATTCTTTTACGTCCTACTACTTTACGGGAGGAGAATTTCCCTATCATCTGCCTGTAAAGTGCTAAGTGGAAATTTCTCCTCTCTCCTCTTTGGAGGCTAAGTTTTTTTGGACATTTTAATTCCTCAGGCCTTCTTTACAAGATGATCTTTTAGTAGCACATGCGTATGTGCTAATCGTAAGTAGTAATGTCATGAGCGTCACACTTGAAAAAAAGCTATCAAAGTAAACGTGATGATTTTTCCCTAAATAGTTTTTCATTAAATTCATTACAACTTGCGTCCCAAGAAACATTTTTTGGATTTCTTATATCTTTTTTCCTAGGTACACATTTCCCTGCAGAACGTAGCCATGGGAGCTTGCTAAAACCCAAACTTTAAATCCCCACTTCGTTGGCTTTCCTTGGATGTATTGTTTTATGTAATGACGTCCTTTAAAAGAAACCATCGCTGCGTCAACACTTAATTCCCTACCTGGTTTATACTTTTGATGAAAAGTTTCCATTACATCAAGAACCGGCCTAATTTTATGCAATACATCAAAACCCTCCTCTCCCTGTTTTTTCCTGAGTTATATCACTAATATGGAAATATTTTGAAAATTTTGAGTATCTTCCAAAGGTCATACAGCCACGAACAATTGAGATGTCAATATCTTGGCTATGCCAGTAATCTCTGCTTTCAGGCAAATCGAATATTACCATGTATACAAGCACTCCAATGTATGCCACCATCTCATCGCACGTAACATCTACCCAGTGTTTGTCAGCGTTTCCTGAGGAATGTTGAAGATGTTCTGCATATTTGTTTGTGTTATTGACAATGTTGTAAAAGAAATCTTTGCCCCCTAGCATATATTTCAGAAAGAAAAATTCATTATCACCTATCGCCAAATTATGAATAGGCCCTCTCTCTCTTCTTTGAACTCCGACGGTTCTTTAAAAATCAGGGTGTCCCTCCAAGAGTTATGCTCCTGAATATCACCTTTTAAATCACTCGCACTTGGGGTAACGTCATCCTTTAGTTCTACTTCACTTGATTTGTCACTATCACTGTATCCTTCTTCTCCATTCAAACAACTAGAACTATCTGAATCACTCGAAAATTCACTTCTGTTCACTTCTTCTGCAATAGCATCCTCACTTAAAGAAGCCATGGTCAGGACTGAGGAGCATTAGGTTTCTTTTCATTTGAGCTGAGCTTCGCCTCCTTGCCATATGAGATAGGAAAAGTGTGAGAGTGCGTGTGACCACCCACAAACAGAACTGAGGGGAATTAATTTTCTTTTCATTTGAGCTGAGCTTCGCCTCCTTGCCTTGTGAGATAGGAAAAGCGTGAGCTTGTGTGAGACCACACAGAAAGAAATATCGCCATCAGATGTGACATTCACTCTAATTAACTCAGGGCAGGCCAAGGGTTTTCGTATCACACCATTTTAAAATTGGCCCTCGTAAAAATCCCATCTTAATAGCTTAAAAATCTTCTCTAACTACTTCTCAGTTAATGTGCCACGCTGGAACAAAGCACCTTATTGTCTCGGGATTTTAGCTCATGGTGACGACGTTCTGCTTCTTCTTAATGAAACGAGAGATAGGAAGGATGCTTGTGCTAGCAAAGATAAACACTCTCAAGATAAAACAGATGCCTATGAAGCTGAAAAGGCTGCCCCAAACAGAGCAGGGCAGGCCGGGCGGATTCGGCCGGTTTATGAAGGAGCGACTTAAATGGCGGCGGCCGGTTTCGGCCGGGTTATGACGGAGCGGAGAATGAGGCATTTAAACTTCAATAGGGAGAGGGTTAAAGAAAATAGTTGTCATAGTTAAGGTTGAAAAAACTACCCTCAGTGTGTCTATTTTATTTGTGAATGGTAAACAAAATATGAATTTGTGACCCCTAAATATGATCTAAATAATTTCTGTAGCTTCAATCATTTCATGTACATCACTTTGCTGTTTTTTAGGCATATGGCCCAGGGAATTCACCATTGCCTCAGTGGGTATCTCTTCTGGATCCTAAACATGGTCGATTGGAAGGTGTCCCTGGACCAGGTGATGTTGGGGAACTCTATGTTACAATTAAAGCAGTGGCTCCTTCAAGGAAAGATATGGATGAATTTGAACTCCCTGAGATGGCCAAGGATGTGTTTGTCATCGAAGTACTGCCATCACCCCCGTGGCCATCATCTGCAAGTGGAAAGGTAGGAAACTTTGATTTCTTTTGTGTACATTGTTTTAATAAAACTAAACAGTTGTTTTAGTTTGTCAGCAGTTGTTTTAATAAAACTAATGTCAGCAGTACTGCTCATTCAAACTTCAAACATTGTTTATTTCAGTGCATATTTCGTTTAGACATTATTTTGTTATCTTTCAATAAATATAATTACTCTTGTTTATTTTGATCTCCAAAGATACTGGAGGAAGTAAAATATTTCAGTTAAAATTGGTAATTATTAAAGAAAAAGTGTTTTACATTTTCCCTCCTGTAGTGGATTTGATTGTAGTCATATCAGCTATACAGTGCAACCTCGATATAACGACACCCCACGGTGCACTAATAAACACTCGCTATAGCGAATTGTCGCTTTACCGGAGGTGGAGCCAATAATAGCCAATATACCTGTTGCGAACAGATATACAGGAACAGGAGTGGTGCGGCGACAGATAAACATCTATCCGATAAACGTAAGCATAAATCCAGACGAAAGGCGATGTTTTTTTGCATCACTAAATTTCCTTACTTGAATAACGACTAACTATTCAAACAATTTATGAGCGCCGCACTGAATAAAAATCATGCAAAGCATTGTTTCGTCAATCATTATATTTATCAAACGACAGTTTACCACATAAATTTGAGACTGAGCACTCCATTAACTTCATTTCTAACAGATCGCTAGCAGTTACAGAGGTTAAGGAGTCTTGATGAAAGTCTTCCGGCGGTGAAACCCTCGCTATGGCGAGAGCCGACGCCGAAAGGGTCTCGTAAAAACGAATTTTTTAACACGCTTATTATAGGGTCAATTGACGGTGCATCGGCTATCTCTCGTAATAGCGGGGGTGTCGCTATAGCCCGTACTCGCTTTAACGAGGTTCCACTGTACTTAACTCTGAAATATCAATTCCTAAAAGCATCTATTTCTGTTCAATTTGGCTGTAATCTATCAAAAACCAGACAAGATGGCTCAGGTCTGTGGTCTAATTGAGATTCAGTATGCCACAAATAGCCCCAGAAATTAATTTTTTTAATACATATTTTTTGCTTTTGTCATTTATTATGTGTTATTTGATTTTAACCGAAATCTTTTATGATATATTTCAGGGTGTGTGTGTAAGTCCATTACTAGTATCTGTTGTCCTGGATGCTGATTTCAACCATTTGGGAGCTCAAAGTCGTGCTAGGGTTGTTGGTGCAGCAGCAAGCACCTTCTTGAGTGTTACACCAGGATCACTCTTGCTCAGATCGCAGACCAGAGAAGACAAGCCTGACCCCAGCGATGGCTCAGTGCTAGCAGCGGGTCCAGGTGATGCATCATCTCCTATGGGAAGAAATTCAAAACGTGGCTCTGTTCTGGAGTGGCAGGTAAGTTCAAGGATGCCTTCATGGTATCCATTTAGTCTTAGCCTTCTAATATTTCTTAACATTAGAAGATTTTTTTCAAATTAATAATTTTTTCAATTCCTGAATATTTTTAGGAAAATATCTTGATTGAAGCTTTCGCGGCTCATGATGATTAAAAATAACTCACATACGGGTGTATGCCGTGTGTCATAAAGGAGATAGCCCCGACGTTTCGCGACCGACTGCTGGTCACTTTTTCAAGGGAATAATGTTGGGATTGGTTTTTTGCTGCCTGTTTATATTTCAGGTATACCCTCCGCCCACCCCTCCCACCTGAAATAT
Organism: Ischnura elegans; assembly: GCF_921293095.1. Taxonomy (NCBI): domain Eukaryota; kingdom Metazoa; phylum Arthropoda; class Insecta; order Odonata; family Coenagrionidae; genus Ischnura; species Ischnura elegans. The sequence goes on along the minus strand of NC_060249.1, from coordinate 73,926,381 downwards.
AAAAAGGCAGCAAAAAACCAATGCCAACATTATTCCCTTGAAAAAGTGACCAGCAGTCAGTCGCGAAACGTCGGGGCTATCTCCTTTACGACACACGGCATACACCCGTATGTGAGTTATTTTTAATTTGGGAAAATATTTTTAACATCATTGATGAACTTATTTTTACACTTTTCCAACGAGAGATTATTTTAACTCTTTGATGTATGTTATTTACATTAATATAACATCACCTGAATTAATGGAACTTGTGCAGTCTTTTTGTTGTGTATTTTCATGTTTCATTAACAGGATGTTTATTACAGAATCACAAGTGTTATCATATCATAGATTGAATCTACTTTATTTTCTTGATAATCCTCACCATAGATCTTAACCCAAATATTTTGTCCTCCTAGGAGGTTATTTTAAAGAAAGCTTTTAATTATTATTTTTTTACAATAATACTGGGTGTTTCAAATTTAATGACGGGGCTTATATATTTTTTAAATATTTATGACCCTAAACTTACGAATGGTGCTCACATTGAACACTTGTAGGTTTTATGTAAAACTGTTTGAGTTTCTCTTTCATTAGATGTACCATTTCTAGTTTTAAGTTAAGAGTAATAAATATTATAAAGTGTTACAACCCCATATATGTATTATTTATAAGTGCATAACATCAATGCTTCCCATCTGATAAGATATATGCGTCAGTGTGAAATGTTTTATACACCATGTCATCATTTCTTCCAAAAAAAGTATCTTTCATCCTTGAGTATGCATGTATTTCTGTGAGAGAACTTCAATGTCACCTTTTTTTTGGTCAAGCTAATTGAAAATTTATTAAGTTGCTTTCCAAATTAAATATTGCCTGAAGAATTCTAATAGCATTTAAAGTAGAAAGGGAATATATGTTTAGTATTACATATATGTATCAGTTAGTTGCCATTGTAGTAACTCTATGATTCTTGTTTTCTTGAAGATTGGCTGCAACGGTCACATCTGGCAGTGGAAAGACAAGGATGCCAAGGGCACAGGCAAGAGCAAAGGCGACTGGCGGGAAGTTAGCGGTGAATCTGTGGCAGAGCTGAGACGACATGCTCGAGATGGTACCCTGAGTGATACCCTTGGCCTCCCCGTGATTGGTTGGCGTGTGAGGAGAGTGGGAGCTGATGGCCGTCCCCACGGAGCCATGGGCCGTGAAGGAGGCCGCGTGACGAGGTCTCCCAGTCACAGGGTTCGCCGGGAGTGGGGCTCGGGAGACTTTGAGAACGGAGATGACGAGGAGGATGAGGATGGAGAGGAAGAACTGCCCAAGATGTGGTCCGAGCCCTGGGATGGTGATTACGGGTTTGAGGAGAAAACAGCCGAGCGTGTGCCCGAGACGAGGATCATCCCAACAATGGCATCACCCGTGTTTGCAGAGCCAACTGCGGCAACAATCGGCAGCATGGGAGACAGCAGCCATCCCCACAGGCACCACCACGGGGAGGGGGAGGAGGAAGAAGACGAGGACGATGATTATGGCCTATATGCTTCAGTGGCTTCTGGCAGGAACGTTTTGGTGACCAGTCCAGTGCCAGTCTATGGAACCATTTTGCCGACACCAGTTTTGGTAGGTTGAAGAAATGTCTTTATAAAGTGTCATCTTATGAGTAAAATATGCATATGTCTTATTCCCAAGCAATAATTCTAGAAGTGAGAATTTTTCATGAGCTAAAAAAGTGGATATGATGTAATATTTCTTAAAAGCCCCCCAGACATTTGTCTGAAAAAGAGGACTTATGGTAACCCTACAGAATTGTATATTATCTTTCTTGTAATTTTGTAGCATGCTTCTTGTGGCTAACGTTTCATGATTTTTTGGTAGTCATTTTAGCAGTCTGTATCATTCTCTATCGTAAGGTTGATTGAATCTATTAGTATTTTCAGTCTGTTACTTTCACTGAAATAATGGATTTTTTCTCAATATTTTTACTTTTCCCTCTTCCAGGGTAAATGGAATGATGCTGGTAGTATTGGCTGTCATCATCTATCCTATCCCTTTACTCTTTTACATTTTTGTATACATTCCATCCTTGAAGAAGTCATGGTGCTTTCTCGGTATTGTTCCTGGATTATGTTTTCATAGGTTTTTTACTTGACAAGATGTTTCATTTGGAGTAGCCAACATGAGAAACCTTTATAGCTTAAGCTTATGGTGCATCTCAGCTGCTTGGAAACCCAAGAAAATTTTACTTGACTAATGAAAAGGTCATCCTTGATATCTCATGTGTAATCTCAATCATCTAGCCTCCAATTTTATGTAAATCATTTGGGACTGATATTTGCTGTATGTATGTACATATTTATAAAGCAAGTTAACTTGACCAGTTTTATGCTGAGCAATGAAAAGGAAGTAGAAAAGCATATCTTAATTGCATTTTTCCTAAAATAGTTTCTAAGAACTACTTCAAAGCTTTCATGTCTTTGTATGTAATTCAATGAGGAATTAATTATACCCTTACCATGAATTTCCATAGCTTTGATTGTGCCATCTCAACATAAGTAGATACTTCTCTTGTTTCTCTTTAAGTTTAGTCAAAACTTGATATTCCGCTAGTAGTCTATTTTTAGTATGGTTGTCAAATGTGATCTATATTTAACATTGCAATGAATGAATATATCTCTGTTATTACCATATTAGTTCTCCTTGGAACTTACATTTAGTGGTTGAGTTTCTATTGTTTCGGTAAACAAATCGGTCATAAGTTTGAACCTACATGATCCATTTATGTTATGCCTTGAAGCACCTGAATGCAAAAAAAATCATTTGCATAGCTTAGAATTTATCAGTTTCACTGTTTCCTCATAGGTGCCAGTTAAACCAACTCGGTTCCTTGGACTTGACGAAGATGGCAACAGTTTGGAGGCCAGTCACTTTGATGAGCTTGGAGGGATTGACGCTACTCCATCGCTATCCCTCATGGTTGCTTCGTCGCACTTTGCAGCATCTATGTCTTCCCCGTCTATCTCCCCCAGCCCTACACTGTGGCCCACCACGGCCTCCGCAACTGCAGAAAGCAGTGACTTGACTCCTGTGGTAAGCTTTCAGCTTTTACATAGTGGGGAGGTTATCAAGGAAATTAGCCTAGTTCCCAAATACCGTATATCTCCGAATATAGTCCCCCCTTTTTTTCCAAAAACGGCCGCGGAAAAGTAAGGGGGGGGGGACTATAATCGAGTGTAATCCAGTTTAGCATACTAAAGGTGACCATAAAGTAATAAATAACGGCATAATGGCTAATGTTCTCGTAGTCTTTCTATTTGAGTATATTTATGAGGATTATAATCGGAGATATTAGTAAATACTGCCACGTTGTACCGGAAATTAAGACAATTTTTACCACAAATGTTGTACAGATACGATTATTCCGATTCAAATAGCATATCGAATATGCGTTTTCACGGAATCCATCGGGTAGCCTCTAATTTTTCTTGGAAAAGTATTGTTAGAATAATTCAATCGACACTGATCACTTAATGACGCAAAACAGTAAATAATTAAAATGAAAACTAAACACACACTATCATTACATTAATCGAACACTAGAATTGAATCAATAGTATATGCACCCGTCGCTCATTTAATAACTACACGATTTAAATAATTGCGAAAAATAAACAGATAAAGTGAACCTTTCGTGACGATTTAGCATTTCATTGCGTCCGTAGCTACTATACGTCCATGTGCCCGTGAGGTTCGTGTTTACAACCACTGCTTTTACCCAAGGTGCGTATAATAGGAGGTGGTCTCAGCTGAAACTCCGTGCGGGCGTGACGTCACGAAGTTCCCAACGTAGACGTATGCCAGGGAATAACAAGCAGGAACCGGGTCGTGATATCGCCTTTCCGCGTCAAATTCTTATGAGTTACAACAAAAACATCGTTATTAGCCATCAGATTACGTTGTATACTCTTCCGGAATGTCCCTGTTTCCTTTTCAATCGCATCATAAGACTATCAAAGTAACCAGAATTATCGTATTCTACATCCTATAGTTTCATCCGTAAAATATCGCAATGTATCATGCTATTTGAAATTATAAACTCATAAGAGGAATAAGCTACCGTCAAAAAATAGTTAAACACGTATTTTTAACTTTAAAATTTAAACTGAAAACCAGGACTGCAGATTCGTTGCCACTCCAAAATCGCAAATGGAATACTATTTATTTCAAGATAAAACATTTACATGTAATGTGAATATGTGTCACAACTATTATTTTGGCTAAAAATAAATATCCTCTGTTAATTGAAGACCGTAATCTGAGCTAAGTCAGCACCAGCAGTAGTTAATTCGCCACAAAAAAGTAATTAAGGGAAAACTATAAGCGTGCCTAGACAAGTTTTGATGCTTTTACAGGACGTTTTTCCGGGTATGGAACTTATATATTAACATGGTAAATCATATCTGAAAGTACTAGTATTAATTTCATGCCCACAAAGTAGCAATGCTTACTATGGAATAATTTGAGCTTTAGGAAAGTAAAATATAAACTGAGAAACAAGATCGAAGATATTCCGCACTTAATTTCCAAGTAACCTTCCATTAAGGTAGTGAAATGAACAGAATCGAGCACGAATCTGGTCAATTTTAAGGGCTGACTAATCAGAAATATTATCACTCCCCGAAATAAGACAAGAACAACTACGGAAACCACAACCTAACATGCAGTATATATGCTTTTCATGAGAGTTGCAGCATGGATAACAGCTGCATCAAATGGAATCACAGACATAGGTATTAAAAAGGAAAACAATTCACATTTTTCAAACTTATATAATGTACACACATGTCAAATGTTACATTTTCAGAATGATATAAGAACGCCATTGAAACTATAAGATATCATATTAGTTAATAGATACTTAATATTATTTACACAATCAATGCAAAGTAAGCAACTTAAAAATAAATCTTAAGTACAAATGATGGAACAATTCTATTGAAAAAGTTTCAAATTAGTGAGAGAACCATGCATAGGAGATGAAAGCCGCCACGCATATTCCATTAATTGTTGCTGGAATAGCTGAACCTGTAATTGAGAATGTGTATTAATTGCTGAGCTTGATTAGACCAAAAAAACAAAGAATTTAATAATTTCAATGAATATCATCAGAGTGATATATACATTAAATGGTCAGTATCATCAATCATCATACATTCTAAAACCTTTGGATCTCTATCAAACAGGCTATCACTCAAGTTTCTAATTCATCTTTCAAGGTTTGTACTACAAGAAGACAATGATTGAGCACTTTCAATTTGCAGTATTAGCAATATACAATAATAACAGAAAAATGAAACTATAAAACATAATAATATGATATAACCATTACACAACAACCATTTTTCCTCGACAAAAAGATTTCGATATTTACCAAAATATCTGCATTTATAATTAAATTTAATAACTACAATCATAAAAAACTAATACATTTTTCAATCATGACCATTGTATCTTTTATGACTACTGAAAATAATGAGGTATAAAACCTGGCAACTTACCAAACAGCAGAATAGGTAGATGAATTTCACATTCAATAGACATTTCCAATCACATCCACAACTTAATGCTTCTCACCATGAAGATATAAAAACAGAATGATTCCAAATAAAACCATAACGGAATGTTACCTGGATATCCTTCAATCACTAACAAAACATAATAATTCTCTAGGTAGGCCGAAACAATTGACATTTATGGAAAGAAACAAAATTAAAAACAGGACTTCAGAATGGCATTGAATTAATGGAAAAGCCAAACTTACCGGCGGACAGAAGAATGACCTTAAGTACTACATTGATAACAATCTTTGTGGACTACTGATATACATATTCATATATACATATTCCTCACGGACACATTCAAATAGGTATAATACGAATTAGGATGAAGTGATAACTATTTCTGTAAAAGAAAGGAATTGTTATAAAGGATCCTCCGAAGGCCAGTGAATTTATCTTTAACAAAACAATACTTACCTGTCTAAAGAAATATTCTCAATTATTATGAAGTTACTTCAACCTCATATTCCAGTTACCCAAAGATTTCAAGTCAAAGTACATTGTAGCCTCAAATTGCTTCCACGGCTGAGCCATGATGCTAGGAACCCTAGGAACTCTGAGGAAGCGAAAGGCAATGTGGAACTTCGTGACGTCACGCGCTTCCTCCCCCACTTTCAGCTGAGACCACCTCCTATTATACGCACCTTGGCTTTTACCGCCTTCGCAGGACAAGAATGCGCAATAGGTGATGCATTTGTTTCTGAAAAGGCGCAATAATCGACGACTTTAAACCAGAAGCGCCGGCATTACTGCATTTGATCGAAATACAGCGACTCAGCATCGAAAGTGTAATCAATTTATTGAGGAATATCTTCAATTCGTTAGGGTAAATAGGATCGATAAATTACGTCGCATAACGTTTCGCAATTATTTCCGCGATATTTTCTTTATTAAAAATAATTTTACGTTCAACAGTGAGGTGATAGATCAAGTAGAAAGATGAGGATCAATCCTGCCGCAGATTAGAGGCCTTCAAAGACGGAGTTTCGATGCCAATTTAAAAATAGCCGTTGCAGAATACGCCGTAAATCATAGTATTTACAGCGCTTGCAAAGCGCTAATACATCGCGGAAGTCATTTCGGGGGTTCCGATGCGGCAGATTCAAAGAATTAGAGGAAAATATCGTCGAATTTGTGCGCAAATGCAGAGCAGAAGCTCTTTGTGTAACCTATGCAATGATTCGCGACGAGGCATTGAAAATTGATATAATTTTTTTTCAGTTTTAATGTTTACTGGAAAAAGTTTATTTCTTAATTTTATTACTTTGATATTTGTAAGTCCTGTAGTTTAATTGTTTTGCTTAGCAGGCATTTGATAGCAATATTTTTATAATATTTATAATTTATTTAACACAATTTTATTTAGATTTCCTAAATTCTTCAGGTCACTTGGATTTGTGATGACTTGATGGGTGTGTTACACTGGATCTAAGGAAGTTTCAGGGCCAAATGCAATACTGTTTATGGGCTTTAAGTTAAAGCTTATATATTGACATTGTCTGTAGTCATTTGGAAATCAAAAATATTAATAATTTGTGAAGGTTTAAAAAATACAATAGCCTTGGATACTTAAAAAAATTTCTCATTTCTTCATTACATCTGGTTAAGGAACTATAAATTACTGATACATGCAATGGATCACAACATGTTTTAGGTATAGTTATTTTGTTGTGATGGAAAATATGTGAACAGATTTGTTCTTAATCTTCACAGAAAATAATAGTTTTTATCGAATCTAGAATCTTAACTTGCTAACCACAGAAAAATTGCCTTCCTTTACATTTTAAAATTTTTCCCAAAACTGAGGTCTCAAAATTGGGGGGGGGGACTATATTCGGGGGGGGACTATATTCGGAGATATACGGTAAGAAAAGTGCTGTGGCTAATAAATTCACTGGCTTCCCATGGTGGGGGTGCAGAAGGAAATATCATTGTTTAAAGACATTTTTTTACATTTTTTTGGCACCTATATTATGTGCTCTGATAACAATTCAAACAATATTTGCACATATTTGAGATGTATCAGGTTCTGAAGAAGAACTCTCAGACTGGAGATTGGGCTAACTAAGAATAGCTCCTGGTTCTAAGAAAAGACCCTATCTTTTGGAACCTTGTTGGGAAAAACATTATTCTAGAATCATAATCGTATAAATAGTTAATAAGCCATGGACAACAGAATGTTGAAGGTATTTAGGGTTGAGTAATTATAAATGTCTACTAAATGAAATGATAAAAATACCTCAAACAAATGGTCTGCGTCCATAAAAATTAATCCATCAATCATATTTGCATCCGCTGGAATAATGCTTTTGTGTGGTATAATGGATAGAATCTTCTCTGTTGCTTTAATGTTTTCATTCAGTTTAGGAGTTGATCTTATATAACCTTAAAGGGGTAGTGCAAACTAAGTTTAATGACTAATTGAGAGGACTAGGGGGATTTGGAGTGCCCAGTAGCTTAAGTAGGGCTATGGAGAGTGAGATTGAAACTAGGTTTCCCTACTCATCAGGGCAAGATCTGCCCCAGATTCAGTTTTATGAATGCATTGAGCTAAAAAAATGCATTATCCAAAAATGCCTGCTAAAATTATGAAGCACAGCTGGAAATTCATCTCAAACCAATGCAAGTTGGCTTTGGAAAAGGAATTTGTTACCTCATTAGGGTCACATCTTGAGGGTGTTAAATTCTGTTTGAGTGATGGTAATCCAAGGTAAACCTCCCAACATGATGATTTTCTTACCTGCTCGTTGAGGATGCATTTAATAGAAATAATGGTTGTGTCAACTTGAAATCAAATAATGATTCTCCTGTAGCTTATTGATCTCAGCATAACCATTTACCAATTTTGGAAGAATTACCTATGATTGAATGTACTAAAAGCTAAAAAATAATGGTTGCATTAGCATGAATAATGATGAATTAAAGCCCACTAATCACACTTTGTGATTAGGATGTTATTTTCAATTACTCATATCTTAATCATTCTTTCTTTACCCTTAAATTTTTCATTCAAAGCTGTGTATAAGAAATTAAAGCCTCTAATACTTTGTTAGCTACCTGTCACATTAATCAATACCTTTTATTAATTGTAATTTATAAGTGTATAAAATATTGTCAGTAAATGACTTAATTGAAGGCCATTATCATAAGTTACCTTTTGAAAAGTCTCTATTAGGTCATCAATTGCTTTAAAACTGTTAACTTTTTTCTTGCAATTGTGTTCAATTTAATTTTTTCTGCCATTAAAGGTAACAGAGCCACTCCTACCAACTACTTCTAAGGACTCTTTTGATGATGTCAGTTCAAGTACTTTATCGTCAGTGACTGAGGAATCAGTGTCTTCTGAGAGCTCATTTGAGGTACTCAAAGCCACGTCTCCATCAAGACCTGGAATTATTGAAGAAGAAATTATCATTGATCCCAAAAATTTCCCTCCAACAATACATCATCGACTACGCAAAATTCCTGTTACAGCTGGAAACCCACTTAGGTGAGACAATAATGGTTGTGCTAATTCCTAAGATTAATAGAGGATTGTACAACAGGATTTGATGCTGATCTAGTGTCTATTCCATGATAATGTTCTCCATATAATACTTGTGGTAGCCACTATAACGAGGGTGAATTGTAAGCTTCTTATGAGTTTCCATCTTATACATAGAACTAATTCTGAATTTCCTTCATTGATATTCCTGTCATTTTTAAAGGGTACTGCTGTGTAGTGTTTAAAATTTGTGTTATCTTTGGGGTCAAATGGGGGAATAATTTAGCCTAGTCTCGACTAAGCATTTCACCCTTTGTTCCTGTGTATGTGTACTGCATTTTATATTGAAATGCATGCTAAAACTAAGAATGCTTACATCTGAGGGCATTTCAGTACCTACTGATGTCATTAAGTGTTTTGATTAACTTCGTAATCATATGCTTACTTAAAATGCATTTATTTCCTTCATTAATTGAGCTTGAGGTATTAATAGTTGACAGTTCCCTTGATGGTGCAGCTTAGTGGGAGATGAGGATGCAGATTTAAGTGTGTGAGAATAATGACAGTGTACAAGTATGTGCTAGTCATTTTACCTCACTTTGGCTTATTCATGTGCCACAGAATGGTGAAACGCATTGTGTGATTTAAAATGAAAATTTCTATAGACTAAAGTACAATTTATATTCTTTCATCATAAACATATTTAAAAAAATTCCATTACATAACGCCAAATCTTCCTTTTCCGTTCTTGCCTTCCACTTGTCCCTCAACGATTGTCTTCATCAGGCCATCATGTCTCAAGATGTGGCCTATAAGGTTGTTCCATCGTTTTACGGAAAAGGAAGACCTAGAACAAAACATATAGAACAACTTGTATAATGTTAGGCACGATGTGGTGGAAGTTCGTAATATTGTTGAAATCACACATTGCAATATTTCCACTTATAGATTTATTTTACACTACACGTTTCGTCGTTACAACGACATTTTCAAGTGTGACAAAAGTCACTTTTGTCACACTTGAAAATGTCGTTGTAACGACGAAACGCGTAGTGTAAAATAAATCTATAAGTGGAAATATTGCAATGTGTCATTTCAACAACATATAGAACAAGTAAAGAAGAATGTGAAAGAGAAGAAATATGTAGGTGTGAAAAGATTAGCTGATAGGAGAACTGAGTGGAGAGCTGCGTTAAACCAATCTTAGGACTGTTGACCATTGATGATGAAGGCCAAATCTCTATTTTAATGGTCGGTACCTTATGTTGAGGTGAACATGGCCAGTGGCACCACGGCAATGACTTCTTTATCGGTACACCAGGCTCACCCTGTGTCATATAACCGAGGTTCCCTCTTCCCTTCCCGTGGAAGCCCATCAGTTGGTGATCCATATCCACCAGTTACTGGTCATTGTTCACCAATGGCCATCATTATATATCAGGAAACTGATTAACTACTGATGAATTAACTAGCATCAAAGTATATAATTCACTGTGTCCGGCGATATCTGGTGGAAATATTTTATATCCATGAGAATAAACTAAAATGGTAACCTTCCACTCAATTTTATTTACTAAAGTACCAACCCGGTTTCGACACGTAGTGTCATTATCAAGGTAACCTCCCTTGATAATGACACTATGTGTCAAAACCGGGTCGGTACTTTAGTAAATAAAATTGTTTGGAAGGTTGACATTTTAGTTTATTCTCATGGATAACATCAAAGTGTTCAACTGCTAATCAGTTTTTGAAACAGTTTACTAGTTACTGGATAAAATTGGCCCATAATGGATGGAAATTAACTAACTACTGGTAGGTTCACTAAGATAGTATGTATGTACTTGCTTTACTCGCTAGCTGTTTTCTTAGCCCTTAGAATTCCAAGCTGTTGGTGTATTAGCCACCGGGTCAGAGCCTTGGTATTTATAGGCAACAATTTTTAAAAAGTCTGGGGAGCAAAAGGGCCTTGGGTTTTCTCAAGAGTCCTTTCATTATTCTCAGTCATGATAGTTTCAGTGTTCATAGTTCTTATCGTATAGTTTATGTTCTAATCTTTGTTTATTAATTTGATAGGTTAAATACCCTTGAATTGTAGTAATTGTTTTATTAATGTAGAAGTTGGGAAACACTGAAGCGGTCTCATGTTTGGAAATAATTGGGTTAATAATTTTTTAGGTATGTTATCCCTGATGATATATTTACTGACTTGGAGGATGGAACTACAAGGAATCTGAAATTGAACTTCAAGACAGCTGAAGGAGAAAATGTTCCACCATCTTCATGGGTGCAGTTCAATCCAGAGACCCAGGAAGTATATGCTCTGTGAGTAGTTACTTTTGCGAAAGAACCACATTATGTACTTTAATAAATTTTAAATGCAGATCTAATGAGTTTTTGAGCTCTTTTGAGTGCTAGAATTATTGATAATGGAATAAATCTTTTTCTGTCATTTTTTTCAATTTCAATGATACAGAATTCACCTAGTTATGCTACATGTGTATGGTTCATTGGCAACGAATTCTTTATTTTCCTCTCTAGAAAGTGAACATTTTTAGCAATACATATAAGATATTTACTGATACATCCATCTACACAGATTATTTGGAAAATAATTTTTAAAACCACAATATAATGATATTCAATTGCTTAATGTGATGTTTGTGCACAGAAAAATCTGCTTGGCTGTTTAGCAAATATCATTAGCCATGCAATAATTTTATGCTCAGTTCATTCCTAAATCCTTGATCCTTTGTCACCGTCTACATAGCTTTCCTGTCAATGAAACTACATTCAGACCCTTTGATAAAACAATCATCATGTTTTAAGGGTTTTAAATTTACTTAATTACTACTCCTTCTGGTCGATCCTTCGCTGTGAGTGCAAATTATGCTAAAATAAGGAAAAATTATTAGAAGCAGTATGAAGCTAGGTACAGTAGATTCCGGTTAATTGGGACATATTGGGACTTGTGCACTTTGCCCCAATTAAGCAGCTGCCCCGATTAGGCGAACTCTCTTGTATTTGGGCATAAAAAACTTTGAAATGGTAGAAAGAATACTTAATAATGTTTATTATGGAACATAAGTTTGTTAATCTATTAATTTGATTATTAAATCAGCGAGTTTAGTTAATTTATTATCATTTTTAAGAATTATAATATTTTTGTTGAAAATATTTTTCACAGCCACGGGCTACACTGAATGAATGTCTTTTACTAAGTCCTATTAAAGAAAAGTCCTATCTTCTTGCGGATACTATAACAACAAGAGCTTTCAAAATAGGGCAAGAATAGGAACATTTGTGAAAAATAAGAGTAAATCAAAGGAGGAAAATATAAGAAATAGTATTCTGAAAACAAAAAATTTTAATTTCGTCGCGAGTATAGTCTATGTTACCGACTCATGGCCCAATAAAGCGGCATGCTGCCCCAATTAAGCGGAGAATACTCTGGGATATTCCTCTATTGGGTTCTGTTCTTCAAGATCTGCCCCAATTAAGTGGCTGCCCCAAGTAACCGGTGGACCCATTAAACGGAATCTACTGTATTAGGTTATAAAATGAATTTATGTATGTCCACAACATTCCTAGTATTTGTATGTATGACTTTTCTAAACATCTTTTAAGCCTTAAATAAACTAAGCTTATCCATGGAATCCTCCCAGTCAACACAACAATTGTGGCCACAATATGGCCGTACTGTGGCCATAATGGGTTGCCATTATGGCCTCATAATGGTTAAGACCCCCAGCCATAGTGTGGCCCGCCATAATGTGGCTAAAGTGTGGATAATACACTTTCTTTATATCAATTGAATGAACTAACTTTCATTTTCATAACTTACCATGTAACCTGTATCAATAGCAACTGTAATATACTTATGTTACAAATGTTTGGTATGCCAATCTGTGGCCTTCCTGAGACGATTCACTGTGTGGCCATAGTTGCACATGTTTGGCAAGCCAAATTATGGCTTGCCGCATGGCAACCACTGTTGGGCCATAGTATGGCAAGCTGTGGCTAGCCAAAGCCATAGTTGCCACAGGTAAACCACAATTTGGCCACAGTTTGGCCATAATTGTTGTGTTGACTTGGCTCTTTCTAATGTTTTTCATAAATGATATAGTGGATGAGTATTTTGGTCAAGAAAAGAGGGATGCATTGCCATCATTTTGCTGTCTATTCGTCTTAAAAACAGTGCTGTCAAAAACATTGCTCTTTTATTCCAATAGTTTTGACTGTGCTAACTGGGTATACATTTGGTGGTTCACTTTTCTATGCTTGTGGTGTTTTAATTTTCATATCCTTTTAAAAATAAAAAAATAGTAAATATTATTTCTTTGTAGAGGTTTGCAAACCTAGTTGCTTTGCATCGTGTTTTAAAGTATTTATTTTTTGTAATCTTTATGATAGACCCCTTGAAGAGCATGTGTCTAAGTGGGACTTCATCATTGAGGCTGTCGATAGTGAGGGTGCTTCTGTGTCAGATACCTTGGAAGTTTCTGTTCAACATCATAAGGTAAATGGAAAACAGGTGTATGTTTAATGATAACACTTTTCTGCTTATTGTTCTATTTTTTATTTACTTTGAAGTTTTAAATTTGGTATTAGTTTTACCATGATTCAATAATACTAAATACTGTGACTTTTGCTACAGGGAAGAAGAGCATTCCACCATGAATTTTCGTTGGTTATGCAATTGGAGAATAAATATAATTTTCCATCTGATGTGGATTGGCAACTTAGGGTATTGGATGGATTGAGACGTTTGTTTGGTGATGATTCAATTGTTGTGACAACTGTTGGACACCAGCCAGCCTCTAGTCAGGGACCACCATATGCGGATACATTGGTATTCTCATGGACAAATGATACCCTCCCTAGGACAGACTGCCCCAAAGAAGATATTGATAAGCTGTACAAGGTAATTTTCGTCAGTGGCTTGAAAATGATGTTTTAATATGATGTCAGTTTGAAGGCTGGTGGTTATCCTCAGAATTAATATTATGTAAAACCTATCTAGAGAGTAGTTTGCTGCTGTTTTGTTCTTGATCTCACTGTCAATATTCTATATTTATTTATTGTTTCCAATCATTTATCCATCTTTCTTCCTATTGTTTGGCTTTTGACATTGTGCTTCCATTCTAAATTAAGGGCTTGGCCCTTTTTTCCATTCCATTCTCTTTTCTCATTAATGAAAATAACCTTATTTCTGAATTACATGATGATTTTTGTTTTTTTTCTGTTCAATTTGCAATGTCGCCTGAAATTCTTTTTGAAATTCTGATGAAGAAAACAATTAGGTAAATTTTTAGCTGTGTTTTGTCATTTAAACAAAAAAGTTGACCACTATCCCTGCCATTCATTCAATTTCTCATAATGGTTATAGATAAACATTATTGGTAAATAAAAGTAATAAATTGCTATCGTATAAAGCTTATATCACAAAAAATTATCTTTGATAAAATTGTTTTAGATTGCTATGGCATAATTTTCATTATACCGAAAGATTTATTAGGAGGTTTTATACCTAATGTGGTTGTCAAAGGTAAAACTCTGCACAGCAAAGTGGAAGGTATGCTCTAGTAGAGAATGAATAGTTAGTGTTAGAATAGTGAATGATTGAATTTCATGTAAAACATCAAACTCCAAAAATTTCAAGCTGTACGAGATTTTTGTGAGTTAAATCAAAAATTTTGCTCATAATTTGGAGAAATTAAGGGCTGAAACAGGTGATTTTGAGGGAAACATGTAAATTTTGTGCCATTTTTGCTGTGTTGCAGTTCTCAAATATTTAGTGCCACAATTTATGGTTGTATTCTTAAGGCTGCTATACACGGTGAAAGATCATGCGAATGATCATGTGACCATTCATAGGATCATGTGAGCAAAATAGAACCTGTTTTAATTTTCACTGAATGATCATGAATATGATGGTTCATTTCCAAAATTTTTCTGTTATGCATAGCAAATCATTTCATTCGCAGAATCATTCACCATGTACAGTGGCCTTTATGGAGTGTAAGGAGTCTGATGGAGTGTATTTTAATGCCTGGCAATTGATTCATCTTGAATGAAAATTTTTACATTTACAGATTCTGGCCCTAAATGACGCAGGAGAGCCTTCTGTTGCCTTGAAAGAGATGCTCTCCCCAGAGTTTAAGGTGAAACGTGTTTCTTACAAAGGAAATGGCCAGTGTGAGGGAATAGGCGCTGGTGAGGAAGCAACGCCTCCAATTAGCAAGCAAGTTCCCAAAGGGTCAGGGGATCGGGGCAAAGATGCTCCCAAAGTGCCTCCAGCGCTCACCCCCAAAGCACCAAACACTGCACCAGTCCTGAGGAACCAAGTGGATCACATAAACGCCACCATTGGGAAGCTTCTTGTCTTCAAAGTACCTGAGGTATGTGAAATTGGAAATATGTTGGTTCTTCTTTTCTGCTGAATGCGAGGCCGCAGAAAGAAAAAAATTCAGGAGTGGGAAACTCACTTGATGAGGAGATACACTTCAAACTATATCTGCCCTGCCCTTTAACTTCTACCTTGCAATTTTCTTCAAGTGTTGGTCGTTAGCTTTTGGCTGGTCATCTACAGTGATTATTATACAGAAAATTATACAGATTATACAGAAAAATATACAACAGGCTACCGTATGATATTAAATGTCTTCCACCTACACCATTCAAGAATGCTTTGAAGAAATATTTAATGGAAAATAACTATTATAGCCTGAAGGATTTTATGTTGGGCTCGGAGTAATCGTTGCCCATCAACCACTAAAATTGTAACTTTTTTTCTTTTATCTGTAAAAATTGTAAATGTTATATCACTTCATTTATTTGTAACTATTACTTTAATTATTTACTTTATTTTGACGACTTCCAATGTCACCGGAACATGTGATCTCTAGGAACAATTAAAATTATTATTATTATTATTCTCTGCTGTTTATGAATGGTATATTTTTTCTATTAATTATTTTTTGAAATTCTTTTGCAGGATACTTTCTTTGATGAGGAAGATGGCAGTACCAGGAGTCTTGAATTGTCGCTTCTCACCATGGATCGAACCCCGATTCCCCAGAATCATTGGCTGCAATTTGACCAACGGAATCAAGAATTCTTTGGAATCCCTTTTAATCAAGACAAGGGAATGAAGGAGTATCAGCTGGTAATGTATTATTTATTAGCACTTTAAATATTCTTCACTCACAAATCGGAAAAATTCATATAATTTATGATTTTTTTAAACAAAATTAACACAGAATTCATTAACATTTATCGCATATCAACAGCAGTATTATTACCAGGTGTTTGAAGGTAGTGTTGTCATGTTTTACTTGTTGTACAAAATTTCCTCTTTGCCTGCTATAATGGAAGTTTTTACCCTTATGTTGAAGTACTGAGGGATAAAATAAGGTCTTCTCTCTCCTGTCCTAGTTTTTAATAACTAGAATGCTGATGAAGAAATGAGGATTCTCGATAAAATCACTCATTTTGACCACCGTAGTTTCATACTTCTAGTTATTCATGCGTTTATTACTCAAAATATTTACAAAATGTCAACACAACATCTCTAATGTTGGATATACGTAGTTCAGAAACTTCTTCTAATTACATGCATACAGACTTTTTATTGGCTTTCATTTTATAACTGCAGGGATACCTACTTTTTTTATATCTTCTAGATGTCTTAGCTATATACATTAGAAGATCAATAATCAGGAAATTTGAATTACATAACCGTCTTAACAATTGAAGGTTTTCTAGAGTATTTCAAAATTACTATTTTTTAAAGTAGCATAGCGAAAGTTTAAAGTAGCATTAAAGATGTCTTCCAGAGGTATAAATAATAGTTACCATGTATGTACAATATTGAAGACAAATAGTGGATATCTATGTCAGAAATTTTGTGTTTTGAAGGTAAGGGCCAGTTTTTTTATCATTGGTAACTCATGGTAATATTATTTTCTCCCAGGTATGCAAAGACAGTGGTGGACTCAGCGCACATGATGGCCTTGTTGTAGCTGTCCATGACATTCCTGCCATCACCGCAAGCACTAGACGTAGGCCTCCTCTTCCTAACCAGCAGCTGCCCACTGCCCACTCATTCCACAGTGTTGAATTTGTCGCAACCCTTGCTGAGGACCATGAGAAATTTGACTCTAGCCCGTCGTTGAAACGTAAATTTGTGGAACGCCTGGCTCATCTCTTTGGTGACCGTGATACATCTGCGATTCTGCTTTACTCCATCACGGCAGGAGAGGATGATGGTGTGGCTGAGGATGGAGAACGTGGCACAACTCTCATTTCATGGTTTAACACATCATTGGCTGTGGACAGGTGCCCTAACAAGGACGTGTCTAGACTCAGGAACATTTTAGGTGAGAGAATATTTTTACAATGTTCTTTGAAAAGTTTTTTATATCCTCTTGAAGCCTATGCATTATACCTAAATGAATTCCTGAACATTAAAAAATATCCACTGTAAATAAACACTAAAAAGTCATGTAATGCAATAGATTTTCATGGTAGCTGAACTCTCCTATCTTGTCAGTTTAAATAATTTTACATATGTAATGAACTTGTGAACAGTTTATATAGTTTTACATATGTAATGAACAGACTTGTGTCAGTTTAAATAGTTTTACATATGTAATGAAAAATATATAAAAAAATAATCCTCACAATTAAAAAAAAATATTAGAAAACTACCCTTATTCTCGTATTGCACATTACCTGAAGTTTACTTGTAGTTAGCACAATGCTGTTTATGGGGTTTTTTAGAAAATTTGATCCAATTCCTTGGTCACCTTGTTAGTCTTGTGAAAAACTCATTGTTTACTCTGCAGGAATAATAGAGGAATTCTTGAAGTATGTTGAGCACCACAAATGTGTATTTTTATGAATCATGTATATTTGGGAAATATGTAAAATAGTTCGTTTTAAGATAAGCTTTTTTGCAACCCATTGAGGGAAATGGGGCAATGTCTTACATGCATAAGTCTTGATGATCATAATTTTATTTGTACTATTTGATGAATATCCTGATGGGATACTTAACTATATCCCTTTTATTGCCTTCCAGTTGCTGAGAATGGTGGACCTGGAATGAAGGAAGTTTCCCTTAGTCAACATGTGCAAACCACTTTTGGGTATGAGTTGCCAATACGTAGCATTGACATCATCCCCATCAACACTTGCCTGGGAGAGCTACCTGTCATACACTTCCCTGAATCTCCTCCAAGTATTTTGGAAGAAGATGAGGATGAACGCAGGGACAATGGACCTTCAAGTACCACTTCCTCTTCCTCTGACGAGTACCTCATCACGTTCATCGTCCCTGCCGTTGTGATCGCCTCAATGCTGCTCCTAGCTGGACTGATAGCGTGCGTGTTGTACCGGCGTCGAAGGCGTGGAAAGCTCAGTGTGGCTGAGAAGAGGGCTGGTGGCATTGGTGGGGGCCCGTTGCTGGCTGGTGCAAACCGTGGCATACCAGTCATCTTCCAGGATGAGCTGGAGGAAAGGCCTCCCGACCCAGCCAAGTCTCCCGTGATCATGAAGGACGAAAAGCCACCACTTCCCTTGCCTCCACCCGAGTACCAGATGGCCCCGAATGGAGCGGGAACGGTTGGGGGTGGTACGAGGGGAGTCCCGCCTGGTGGTGGAGGGATGATGGCAGAACCCCACAGCGGCACGCCCCTACTCTCCCAGGGGCCACGGCACCACGGGAGTGGAGGAGGAGGAAGTGGGGGAGGTGGCGGAATGGGTGGCGGTCCGAGGCGGAGAGGTCGCGGTAGGGACGACGGTCCCGGCGGCATGATGATGCATGGTGGGGACGAGGATGGCGGAGAGAGGGGAGCTCTGATGGGAGGCGGTGGCGGAAGGGGTGGTGGCATGGGGATGCGGGAAGACGAGGGTGCTGACGACGACAGTGATCGAGGCATGGTGCCAGTGGGAGGAGCGTCGTCCCCACCCTATCATCCCCCACCACCGTTCACCACCAATCGCGACTCTGGCCGTGGATCGAGGCCAAAGCCGACCCCCACATACCGCAAACCACCTCCCTATGTGCCACCTTAAGCCAATTTGATCGTGGTTCCTCAGAAGTGTAACAAAGGAGTGGCCTAATGTGACGTCAAACTCAATACAAACTATTTGCTAGTGAGTTGAGTGACTTTTGTGTAGTAGGACTGATGGTTATCCTTTGTTTCATTATTTGTGGCTGAAGGGGTCTGCCAAGGTTTAGCTGATGTAATCCCCTAACTATCATTTTAATGTAGTCTTAATGATTGGCTGATATTAGGTTAATTTTTAATTTTATAATTCACAAGGTTAAAAAAGGATTATTACCAAAGTGAAAGTGTCTCTGATAAGTCAATTTTTTGAGCAGCTACTCATTTAATTTATACGAAAGCATTTCTCATTGAGGTCTTTTTGATCGCGTACTTTATATGGAATAATTGAAGGAAGGATCGTTTGATACTTTTAATTTTCATTCTTTTTCTGTATGTAATCTAGTGCTGAATGCTAAGGTATTCATTGTTTATTGTTGGGCACAAATGTGTAGTATATGACTGAGTGCTTGTGTTAATATCTATTTATACTTAAATAGGAAAACATTGAATGGAAATGGCACAATACTTCACTAGTGTAGAATGTTCAGTTAACATTCTTGAAACAAGTGTTAATCAAAAGCTGAGGAATCACTGGACTCTGTATTTAGATAAACCCTTTTAGTTAGGAAATCGGAGGAATTGAATTTTGGCTCAAATATCGGTGAAGATCTGGTGCAAATGGTCTTCTATTCAAAATTAGCTTGAGTTATTTAAAATTTCCTCGTATATAAGTATGTTTTAAAACCCTTACATTGTACTTAAGGTGTATAATTATCATCTAGTTATTTTGCAAAAATTCTTTTTCTTGTATTCACTTATTTCTCTTTTTTAGAACCGTCCTTGTCTGCCTAAACACATCATATGTAGGGATATTCTGATTGACTTATGGTGGTTTTGATACTTAAAATCATGTGATTATTTGATTTTTAAGCTTGAATTTTTATTTTAAATTTCTGAGTCAATTGTGAATGATGTTGATGATGATAATAATATGTATCTTATCATTTTTTTTCAATGATACTTAATTTAAATTCCACTTGTGTTCGTTATTTCTGTCTTTATTTGTGAAAGCAAAATAGGCTGAGCAATATTTTTATGAAGCATATCTATTCCAGTTGATATAGTTGATTTGAAACATTTGATTTATAACCACACAATCACTGGGTGCCTTTAATGAATCATATAACCATACATAACCCACTAGGTAATATGAGTAAATTATTAACCACAGAAGTAATCTCCGAAAGTTCAAAGGGGTTAGGGGTATGATTAAAAAATTCATATTATTGTTGGAACTCTTATGATTTTCATATAAGTTCTCTCCAAGTCATAATTGCTTGTGATTTTACTCAGTTGTAATCAAAGCCCACATGCCGAGAATGAGATTTTTTTCAATGCATAGGTAAATCTAAAATTAGGCTATGACTTTTATCCCATAGAGAGCAAGGTTCCCCTTCAGTGCCAGGCACAAAACAAATACCTATTCAATAACTTTTATAATGGACCAAAGAGGGAGATTTTGCATGTATTTTTGAAGCATGTTTGGAGAAGGCTAATGTGATGGGCAACTTGACATTGCTAATGAGTAAAAGGTCATATTGATTATTGGACTGAAATGAATGCTAAGCTTATCTCCCAGGGCTGTTCCATGTCTTCCCACAGGAGCTGCTTATAAATAGGTGAGCTTTTGAAGCACTCTTGTTCCTCAGAATAATGTATTCATACATACGTGATGTTTGTTTTTATCCGCATAGACCTAACTGCTGTGCAATTTTGCAGAACAGTGCTTCTTTTTTAATTGTTTTACCTTAAAAATTTATTGTCTTGGATGTTCACACATATGCACTGCCATGAAAAATCGTTTTAGATATTTCTAACATGCGAACATGGAAGTTGAAACTCAAATATTTATATTAGTATACCTCTTCTCTCTTCCATCTTCACTGTTAGTTAATGTGCCATTTGTATTTAATAATAGTCATCATTTCATTTGTGTTTAGTCATGTTGGCAAGCTGTAATGAAAAGGACTTTGTCTCATTGAAAATGGTAAACTCAGTGACTGAATCATAAGTTGCATAGTTTTTTTAACTAACAATGTTAAGTTTTGAAAGGCCTGTACTCACATTTCTTTTGCTGTAGTGAGTTATTCCAACTGTCATGCCTTAGCAGTTTTTCTCTTGTAGTTTTTGTAGTTACCAATAGGTTTTGTGTACATGTATTTGTGCAAAATGTGAGTATACATTTATGGACTGATGATTGGGGATAAGTCCACAGAATGAGTTATCATCTCCAGCTGTGCACATTTTGAATCATTAAACAAAATGACTCAATATTGGGTGATTGTGTTATTTCTGTTATGATTGATACGCAGAAGATTAGTTACTTAAATAGAAATGGGAGATATCTGCTTACCTTAGAGAGAGTTGTATTGTTTAATGCCTAGGCTACCTAGTCTTGCTAATACTAGTAGCTAGTGAGCAATGTTCTCTCAAATTTTTGTGGTGCCCATGTGGACTTACGGATAGTCATGAGTGGAGTGTGAATTAGAATATGATAGATAATGGAAATGTAAGCTGCGAAAAGGTTGTATTAGGAGAGGCTCCTTACTGACTTCATGGCCTTCTTTGTGTGAAGTTTACATGGGTCTCTCCTAATTGTTTGGTGGAACCATGGCAGCGTATCACAGGTCAAAAAGAATACAGTGACACTGGAAAAGTTGTGTGATGTCCCATTAGCAATCAGGAAAAATATGAAGGAATAATAGTGGCCGGAATGAGTTTTGACCGAGGGTGAACGGTTTGAATTATCCTAAAACAAAGTGGTAAAATATCTCATATTTGCTCTACCATATCCAGGTGTTGAGACTCTTAAGCATTTCAATTTTTACCATCATTCCCTGTTCCTAACAATTTTTTTTCGTGACTTGGGTATATCTATTGTACTCTCTGTATCAAGCTAAACTAAATGGCTTTTCCACTGCATTGCATTCCAAATAATTCAACCTCCCCTACCAAATGTTATTTTTTTTTGTTTTGAGTTGACTCAATTCTTTTCAGTTCCTTAGTACTATGACATTTTATGTCATCAAGCGCCATGCTTTATACTGTAGGACCATTCATTTAGGATGTGTGATTGAATGTATTAAAGTTCCATCATTTAAAATAGTCTCAGGAATTATGAAAAAAACAACCCTTAACTTTGATTACTCATCAAAATAAACTATTCTCTGAATTCAATTCAGCATTAGGTGAGATTTTGGTATATAGATATAATTTTTTCATTGGCATTCAAAGGTTGTCTATTCATTTTAGTTCCGATTTTTTTGCATAGGTATACGAAGGAAAGATGTGTGCTCTAAGGATGAAGTAGCTGTAATAAATATACCTATTATTTGTTGGTAAGTTTTCCCTCCTATTTCGCTAGTTATGTCATTGATCTGTTTATTCCAGTTCATCATGACCATGTGTCTAGTTTAGTATGCATCTTTTTCTTTCACTTAGGGAATGTTCTTACTTTTATTTTGGTTCATCCTTATAGGTTATTTCATGTATTTTTTTCGAAAGTATCCACTGAACAAATGAAGGCGAAGTATCTATTGCTAAACTG
Organism: Ischnura elegans; assembly: GCF_921293095.1. NCBI lineage: Eukaryota > Metazoa > Arthropoda > Insecta > Odonata > Coenagrionidae > Ischnura > Ischnura elegans. Next base: position 73,903,584 of record NC_060249.1, on the reverse strand, counting down.
CTCGATGACCTTTCACCAATCTTAATTGACACCATTATCCCAAATTCTGAGACTCCAGCATCAAGGGCTTCCTGTTTCTCCCAAACATTTCCTCATAATACTCGTAAAATTCCATCATCATTCATAGTAATATATTCCATATAAGATGTCTGTTACATTCAGTTAATTTATCACCGAGATATTTGGCTGAATTTAGGAATTATTTGTAGTGTTGTTAGCCTCTCCTTAATGGCAAATCAGAGGCTCACTGAATACTCTCTAACTTTTGCCATTTCTTTTTGTAAATTTTAACCCTTTTCATTGTTTTATTAGGTTCATCTTGCTTCTTGTACCTGAGAAAAAATGTGATGTAAATTGAAGAATTATTTTTTATCATATTTACACAATTTGTATATCATAGATATCCATGGACACTGCTGTGTGCATTAACCCTTTCACTGCTGTGAACGTACATGGTACATTCGCACGGCTGGCTACTGTAAACTTACCTTTTTATCCTCTCTACCATGCGCTCTGCACTTTTGCCACATGTGAGAGGTATATTTTTGGATTTTGAGCTGCAGCAAAAGAGTTAAGTGCATTTCTTGCTGTTTTATTTTTTCTTAAGATTATCCACTAGTTTTGATGGATTTTCATTGATCCTTTGTTATTAACCTTGCCCTGTCCCTCTACACTCACTCAATTTCCATCTTCAATTCGGCATAAGGCCTATTCTCTATCATGCGACCCATGAACCCTTCATTCCCCTTCCCTGCCTAAATAAAACCTCACCCGTCAACATCATTTTCACCATTCTCACTCACCCTACTTGATAAACATTCTATCCACATCCTATTTGTCAAACTTCAACTTCCATGGAAGTTTTTTTTTCTCACTTACAATTTCTAGCACCTTTTCATCCAGGGGTGGATTCAGCATCAACTTCGGGGGGGGGGGGGGGGGGGTCATAACCTGGGTCAAGAAAGTATGGAATACTTCCTGATAGAGGTGGGTATTAAAAAATTTTTAAATGCCCATTTTTGATGCATTTTGGAACCTAAAATGTCATTTTTATTCTTAACAACAAATGAAATTGAACGATTTTGGACGTTTAAGAGTTTAACAATTTAAAAGAAACGAATAGCAAGAAAAACTATTAAACTAAAAACTTAGGGGAGTCATTACCCTTGTCCTCTAAATCCACCATTATGTTGAGTGCCTTATTTTCCCCCCTACCAATATCGTCGTATATCGCTCATCCTCCATCCTCAACATGCCTATTGAGTTCTGAATCCTGCATTGACTGAAATTTCCTTGAAAATAGAAAGTCATCGATATGTATTTCCAAAAAACAGTTTTCATCTTAAAATTGAATACATATTGCTTTTGCTTGTCTTTAATTTTTTAATGGAAATTCTACAAAACTCCACTGTATTGGAAATAATTGCATACCACTCACGCGTTCCGAGAGGAGAAAACAACGGCTTTACTAGTCTTAAAATGCAGGATGATTCTCGAATTCCGCGATAATAACTTGAGTTAATTTCGATAAGTTGGCCCTAAAAATATTCGCTATCCAGCTGGACGGGGTTACCCCAGCAATGAGGAACTTGCATGGGTCGTAGATTGCTCTAAAAACTATTTTGAATAAGTCAAATGGATACATTAGCTCGCAAAAATACCTTCAGTTTCTCCATTCAACATCAAAAGAAATAAAAAATTTCCATTTAAAATTGAGAAAAATTTCTCTGAGCCGACCACTGCGCGAAGACACCCGAGCGTTGCCGAGGCCAGGCGTGACGTCATAGGTGCCTAAACAACCGTGGGGAGTAGGGAAATACGCTGAGCGCTTGGAGTAAAATTTGTTTTGAGTGAGTATTTAGCCGCTAATCGTCACTTTATTTTGTTCTGTTATTCTTGGGCAAGTTTTCCTATTGCTATTGTGCCTAGATTATTACTTGGGATATTAATAATGCGGCATCGGGATGATGAAGTACAAGCGTTTCACTTCGTGTGTTTTAGTTATCAGAAAAATGGATGATAACGTTGCCACTCGTTCGAATAGTACACCTGAAATTCATTTACGTCTACATAATACCCCGCAAGCCGCCTATAAGGCGTGTGGCATAGGATGTTAGGACACCAGCCTTTTTTTAGGACACCAAAAATTGATGCCATGACCCTCATGGAATTTGTTAAGACAAATTATTGCTATACGTTGGCGGCAAATCGAGTTGTAAAAGAAACTTGTAATACTGGAGGATAACGATCGTAAGCTGTGCTGTTGACATTAGAGTAAGCTGTGCTGTTGAATTTGGCAACGCCGGATCAGCGGAGAAGGTAGTCCTATCCGTCCTACGGTACGAATTCACAGCAAAACAGTCTGCACACAATCCACATGTGAGATCGCGATCGGTTCCGCTGCCAACACACACACAAGCTACAACCTATTTCAATAATATAGGTAAATCCATAAACAATATACTAGCATATACCATAAAAATATAGCGGGAAATAGGCAAATACTCTTATCAAAAACTGGATGTCACTGTCACATTCTTATATTCATCACGTACAACTTACAATAACAGAACTCGTTATGATGAATACAACTATTTATTCACCGATTTAAACCCTTAAATTAGCCCACACAAGTGACACAGGTGACATTTCTCACTACTGTTCGTTGAAATAATGGAATAACAAACTTCACACACAGTTTTTATTTCAATAGCGTGATCGTGAAATGTCATATCTACGGTGAACAACGGAGATTAGCACGCCACTGACAATTTTTACACTACTGTTAGACATTTATCGATAGCGTAATAGCACTTTTTAAAATTCAATCACGATGGAACACTGATAACCCTTGGCCGATATTTTTCAACCTTGTCAAACTTTGTGCATTACCACCACTGGCACTGTGATTATTAGCAGTAGCTTAACGGGAGACGTCACGTTGAAAATAACACTATTTTGGCACAAAAATGTTCCTAGATGTCTCCAATCAGCGAGCAAAAGTTGCATTGACTGGAATTCACCCCATAATACAAGCACAGATAGTCCTAAAAGACGAATTCTCCGGTACCTACGAATAAACGGATGAAGTTATTGTATATAAAAGCTAAGCGGACACCAGTAAACATCAAAATCCTTCTAATTGCATACTTAAATGAATGATATGCCGTCGATAACATCAACTTACAATTAACGTATCCCCCTTCCAATGGCCGTGGCTCAGACTCCTACCACGATGTTATTTAGGTATTATATAATTTTTGGTTTAACTGCTCCAGTTTTATATTTTATGCCCGTACATCAGATATTAATATTATAAATAATGCAAAATATGAGGGCTTCCAAGCCTCTATCGTCGGATATTTATCTTTAAATATAAAATAATCAACACGTCTAACAAACGAAGCTCTCACAACTGCTGGCAACTATTATAAACAATCACAACAATAGCTTCGCGTGATGTTTAGGCACCTTTGACGTCATCGAGGCTTCGTCGGCAGTGGCTTGGGGGGTGAGGTAGTTTTTCCCGCGCTTTAAAATTCGTAATATTTATCATTAAATATCTCGCGAAGGAAAACTCAGATAAACATGCGGTTTTCTTTGTTGTATTCAGAAAATAATTTTCTATCCGCCTGTGAAATAAAAAAAATTCATGCAAGTTCCCCATTCTCATAAAGTGCATGGGATTACTTAAATTCTAATGTTCAAGGAAATACGGCAAATACGAGTTTTAAAGTAATAAATGCCATGTAATTGAGCTATTTACGGAAAGTCCACGCCTGTCGCCCAATATGTATAGATCTTACTGAAGTAGAATGGACCATATCATGGAAATTAATGCAGCTCGATATGCACCTTTCGGGGTACTTCATTAATTCGATATATTGCACAAAAATATTAAGTTTAGAATTATCTTGACGTGAATCATAGTTGAAAATAGGCGGCAAGATGTTGCTCTGCGTTACGCAACTGTTACCCGGTAACCATGGACCATGGACCTCGCGGATAGCTCACGCAGCAACACTTTTAATGAAGGAATTTGGGATGTTACTGCATAACATCGTCTTGCATTAGCTGCATTGTGTCTATAATTCATCCCGCGAGGCAGAGGATTTGCGGAGGATTAAACGCCCTTCTTTGAATGCATTTTATTCGTTTCGGGGTTGGCGTACCCACAATCACTGCTAGCACCAAAGAAATCCATGGGAACTTATTCTGCAAACATGAAGCAAGACGTACTATCCTGAGGTTGTTCTGAATGGTGAGTGGTATCAAATATTTTGATCGTAGTTACGGGGATGTCAATTTCGTTTATTTAAACTTAAACGACTCTTGTTCGAAAATTTTCTACCCCGGTCTGCGAGTGTGGATATAGAGTTGCAATTGCATTTGTACACTGTGGTATGTAGGATACTCTGGGCAATGTTCCTTTACGTGTTTGTATTCCTATAAGTATCGACTTCCCCTTTGAGGCAACCTGTTCAGCTGCTAGTGAATGAGTTAGAAACATCATTATCTGTCTAATGCCTCTTTGCTACGACAATAGCGTTTCTGCTATATTGTCTCTCTACTTGCACTACTATAATTGCTCCATCCTGTTGGTAAGTTATATCTCACTTGCTTCAAATTAACTACAGAAGTCGTATGCCATGGTAAAATCGATTTCATTGTTACACATCACAACATTTTTGCCCTGCACTTCAGTAACTTGCGCGCGAAGTAGCAAATCATGTAATTGACTTGGGGGGATAAAGGCATAAGAAATCACCGAATCTGAATACTATTCCAATGTACTTATTATCCGTTCATTTTTTTCTAACTGCTCTTGATAGCCTTAAAGGCCAAGATTCGCCGAAGCAGCATCAGCCAATTGAGAGTATTATTTTCCTTGCCAATCAATATCTACCGGTGAGGAAGCATGTCGTTGGTGGTGCCAAACTTATAGGTGCCAAGTTGCGAAGACATGCGAAGACAAGAATGTTCATAAATGCGCTCTCTGGAGAACTTGATCGTGTTATGGCCGTCGACTTAAAATATTTTTGTGCTTGAGAAATAATACGCTTATTATGATGGCACATGAACTCCAATTAATGAATCGCATGCCATATTGTATGAAGTAAGGAGGGGAATACACTCTCACTTACGTTACTAGTTTTTGTAAGTTGATTGGCACAGTGGCGCAGCGAAGGGGGGGGGGGTTTGGGGGTTAAACCCTCCCCCCCCAGAGCTCTGAGAAATATATAAGTTTAATCCATTTTACTTAATTGGATTGATATTACTAATAGAATAGTTAATGATTAATAAAATATCCCTCAGAAAACCGTAAAACTCACCATTTTGAACCGTTTATCTTAAAATTCCGCAATTTTATAATCTCGCACGTACCGTTTATCCTGATGGGTATTCCTTACCACCTCACACACCCCGGTATTTGTTGCACCTAAACCCACCCCCCCCCTCCCACCCCAGCCTTAATTCCTGGCTGCGCCCCTGGATTGGCAGATGATCTGTTGGGGCTCTTCTCATTATGGGCTCATGCTGTTTATGGAGTTCATATTGGATTACGATAATCTGCTTATTAATACTTTGCGCTAGAAAATCATTAGGAACAGATTACTCCCTTAATTTGTGCTTATATATGTGTACTTACTCAATGGTTCTATTGAGCGGTAAAAGGCTGAAATAATGGATGCGTTGCGCTCGGTTTTTTGTTACGATAGCGGAGCTGGATCACCTACGGAAGTAGGACGGTAGATCCGCAATGACCGGCAGTAACCGATTGCCTATCTTCTCCCCGCCTCCGGCTTCCTCTTCTGGTGGCCAATATATTTTCGCGGCGTGGCATGTGAGCGTAGGAAGAGACTGTCGTGATCGAAAGTCGAGCTCATTTCAAGGTGGATACCTAATCGGCGAAAAAGAATGCCAGGGATGACGCAACTATCCGATCCAATCGGAAGTATAAGCAGAAGGCTGTGCATCACTCGCGCTGGCCTGAGGTTATTATTTTGCTGGAATCGTTCTTCCCGGACCTGTCTGCGCCGTTTACGAAGGCGCTCCTTGCAGCTGGAGATCCGTGTCTTGTTTTCACGGGACGAGGATGCATTCATTCATCGTCAGCAGTCTAAAATGAGGGAATAGGTTTCAATGCGCTCTCAGCGCTCCACTGTAGCATACTTCATAGAAACTGAACGTGGTGTAGTTATGGCGTTGAAAACTCAAAAAGAAGCGTTGAAAACTCAAAAAGAAGCGTTTGTTCACAAAAACTTAAAATGGCGTTAGGATAGTCGTTCAGAAAATCTCAAATTTGTTCTGGAATTAATCAGTAGCAAGTAGTTTAATTTTATCTATCGAGAGGCTCAAAAACAATCGTAAGACCTCCATAATAGATTTCAAGATTAATGCGTGGTTTGTACTGTGATTCAAGAATTGCATGATTAATTTGTCTTGTCAATAAAATGTCATCTTTCACCAAGTTAGGTTGTCGTGAATGGGAATTTTTTGCACAATATTTTACACTGACGAGCTTCTTTCCTTTGATATCTATCATCACCTGTTCCATGCATCTTATCTGAGGGCCTCCATTACCTTTCTTCCCTTCCTATGTCCTTCAAAGATTGTGTTCATCCTTCCCTTATGTCTTATGATGTGGCCGACGTAATTTTCCCGTCTACTTACTGGTAGTCACAAGACTTGTCTCTTCTCCCACTCGTCTTAAGATTTCCTCATTCAATCGTTCGATCAGTCATCCGATTTTGAATCATACTTCGCTATCGCCTCATTTCGAATGCTTCCGCGCTCAAATTTCCCGCTACGATCGCGAAGATGCATTGGCGTACCGTACTAAGGATCGCATAATGGTCTCTCGTGATCAGGGAGCGATTTCAGTTAAATGAATTATTCTTCTCGGGTCTTCCTCCTGTTTAGGTTCCTGGTTATGGCCAATGCTTCGATTCTCGACTGGTGCTCCGTCCTTTGGGCTGAATGATGTCATGTCGGAAGACAGTTGTGCATGTTTAAGTTAATCCCCGGTCGAATGCAGTTGATAGGTCGTTATCAGAGAAGGATCTTTATGGTTGGCAGCATTCCCGTTTCTGCCTGATAATCTTTGTATAATTAGTTTCCAGCTGTTGCTATATCCGTAACCTGCATCCCGATTGAAAATTTTGAAATCCAATCTGATTCAATTAGCCTAATAGGGTAGATGTTCCCAATCTCTGAGTGATGGTTATTGTATCCTCAAGTTTTGATTAATTACGCGGGGATCAACTGAATAAGTCTGCGATCTGGATAATTTCACTCGCTCAGTGCTTCAAGCCTAAGGTTGGCTTGGTTTAGTAGCAGTAGAGCTCATCCGACTTCGCTACGGGCTTGTGGATTTCACATTCTAACAATAAGTTTAGAGGTTAATTGTTTGCTCTGAGGGTCCTCGCGCTTCAAGGATATTAGTTTGATGGTGTACCGAAGACTTATCCTAGTGTTTGAACTCGAGGCTCTTCGATCGGTAGTCAAGCGCAGTACTCACAAAGCTACCATATTCTCTTTTGTTGTCTTATTTTTTGTATTGTATGGGTTAATTTTTTGTGCGTTGATCAGTTTTCAAAATATATCTATTTCACTTTTAAATGTGATCATTTGCGTATCCAGAGAGGGGCTAAGGGGCTATAAAATTGTATAATTTACACTAGGTAAAATGCTAATTTTGTTCGGACGCCCCCTACTGCTGGGAGGTTAACCCCTAGGCCTCCCCCGTCTTGTCCCTATCCTGGATTCGCCACTGAATGTGATGTAAGTTGAAAGGAAAGGATCACCTATTACGATTTTATAACCTTCCTTATTCATTTTCCTTTTAACTACCATTAGTGACCTCCCGACTTTACCTAATAGGGTGAATTTCCTCATTCCTAGATTCGTCTTCTCTAACTCTCTAAAGAAAAACTAATCCTGAGAGGCATCGCGAGGGGGGAGGCCTGGGGGTCCGTTTCTTCGTAACAGATCAGTGGCGATATATTGTGCGCATGAGAATGCCTGACGTCATGAATCACTACACAATATAAGCTCTACCAGGTAGAGCTTTTATTGTGTAGTGATTCATGACGTCAGGTGTACCTTTCGATCAAGTCTTTTTATTAGTCTTCATTAAAAATATTCCCAAGTTAACTCCCTGGTTAACTTTCCCTCTTCAGGTAAAGGAGGCTTATCCAAGACCACCGAGAGAGGCTGAAGTAAACCTTTAAGCTCTCTCGGTGGTCGTGGCTTATCCCAGTTTTGTCTGGGTACAAAAAGGGAGATTAAAAAAACACATGATCTTCTTCATCTAATTTAGCTGTATATTTTCATTTTCCATGTAATAACTGGAATATGCGATATACTTTCTCACGATTGTTCTGTAAAACTAGTTCATGACAGTTTAACACCTTAAGAATGAGCGTCAAGATCGTCTACTCAGCTCTTCTGCTAGCATTTTGTCTAAATATCCATCCCACAGATGTGTATCTGGTCGGTTCACTACCCATATCTTCCTCTAGGCTTTTTTAAGGCTAAGGCTTTCCCTGCAGCTCATCGCGATTGAAACTTAAATTATAGCTCGTGCTTTTTCTATCGAATGTTGTGTGTCTTTTTTATCATTCATACGGTCATTCATACATTTTAAAAAAGTGATGGGTCTTTCACATAATAGTTCAGGTGTAAATGTTGGACGACCTCCCCTCGTGAAACTCTTTCACGAAAAAATGTCCATCTTCGTTTCGACGTAAGATCTTTTTTTAAATTCCAATCTTCAAAATATGTATTTCCTTCTACATTTAGTGTTTAACTTCCTCAAACCTTAGCAATCTAAATTATGAATGAATTTCACACGATGACGATATTCAACTTTTAGGCTATGACGCCGCGCCACTGTAAGGGAAGGAGCCCTCCTGCACCAACTCACACAGATATATAAACCATGAATAAACCTCTTTCTCACCATATTCCTTGATAAAGCGACCAGCAGCGGTCGAGAAACGTTGCCACTTCACCTGACAGTGATGAGGGCGACATATCCCAAAAAATTTTACCACCATGACGAGCTCGCGCTAATGTTTTAACGACCAATGGGATCAATTTTATTTTATTGTCGTTTATGGTAATGTTTGGAAAATAAATATTCACTTTTTTTCGTTTTTCTGTTTGATGCCTGCTTCTCGAGCTATTCGCGTATTGATGGCTTTAACCCTTTCGCAGGTAACTTAATGACGTCACGAACCAATACTGAGCGGGTCACCGCTTTTCCGCTATTCTTCGGCTCTTAGCAAAGGCCTACTTTGGATCGCTCCTATTTAGGATATATTGAGCGCTTTCTTCCATCAATGATAGATTCTCCCTGAACGAGTAATAAGCGAGGAGAACTGAACGAACGATATGAAGTCACCCACTCATGAAAAGTGGGAGGTTATCTTCGCATTTTTCATTTTTAAAAATTGAGTGAATAGGTTGAAGAAAACAAGATTTTTCCTCGTTTTTCATACCTATGTGCCTGATGATGACATAAAAGTTGAAACGCGTATTGCCAAAGTAAAGCTTGTGGAAAAAGTTCTGTCTTGGTTTCTTCAACCAGTATTTATTCTTTCCACCACATCTCGCCTGCCTCAGTCAATTTTATGCGAGAATGGTCGAATGGAAGATTTTGTTTTCTCTTACTTTTATTTTTTCATTCCATCTACCGAATTCTTTTTTTATGAATTGCTATACTGACTTTGAGTAAACGACTCCACTTCACATGGATACCCAGAAAGAGGACCGCAATAAGAATAATTCATTGGACCAGTGGATTATCGTCTTCTTAAGCGGGTAAGTTTATAGAAGCTTCGCCTATTCCTCCTCGTGCGGTAGAAACTTGTTTTCCATCGTTCGAGTGATTTCAACGCCTGCACTTCACTGCCGTCACTCCTCTTCTACGCACGTGACGTGACCGTACGTCAGCTAATCTCCCCCTCCCTATTCTCCCACACACCTCACTCCCTCTCCGTTTCCCCTCTTTTGCCTCTGGATTTGAACGTGGAATCCGCGCACGAGTGATCGCAAGGGCAAGTCGACGCCATCAGCTCTTGAGCCGCACAGCATGTGGAGCCGCTCCGCTTTTCAGTGTCCGGAGTGCTCTCACTTCGCGCAAAAAATTCTTTCCCTGCCTTTCCGCTTCCTTGGCCATCTATTCGTGAAGCTTCTAAAGACGATCAGGAAGACCGAATTTAGGGTTGGGGCGTTCCTGCATTATCATCGCTTGGAAGATGGCAAGGGTTCCCAGTGCGGAACGGAGTTCATGCAGGCGTGATGTTCATTTCACAGAATCTTGAGCGTAGGATGACGCATTGATACAATCAATAATATCTCGTTACGCAGTAATCATGATGGTAGAAAATTACGTATTATATAACGTTCTTGTTTTTATTGTCTAATAGAGGTTGACGACGATGTCCTCAGCACATAAATGAAATCCAAGTATAAAAAAATGCCATTATGAAAAATATCATTTCTGCTTATTAAATTGATTAAAATTGACCATTTTTACGCTTCATCTAATATTTATTAAAAATGGAATTATTGATTAAAATAATCTTAAAATATGTCTTAATGTTAGAACTAAAGATTTTCAGTGAAAAGACAATATAAAGAATTCACTCCTGTGATACGAAAGTGAGAAACTTAAAGAGTGCATAAATATTATCCGCATTCAGGATCAAGCTAATGAAATAAACTGATTGATAACACATCATAATATTTTCTTGACAACGAATACAGCAAAAGTCCGTCAGGCACTAAAAATCAAAGAGTGAACAAGACTAGACTCATTAAGTTAATAATCAAACATGTATTATAACTAATTTCTTCAAAATTTAAAACTTCTCTGAACATCAGCATTCCAACTTCAGCATTAATCAGTCATCAAAATGTAACCTGGGAATTAAAGCTAATCAATTTTATTATGCTTATTGCATTTTTATGAAAATGTTAGAGGGAGTGGTGCAAATGTGGGAGCTTGTTGGTAATGTGGAAGCATAATCTTTAGGGCTTGGGAGGTACTGTAGGATAGCGGTGACCGCATCAACTTCCTGGCCTGCTTCTTTAGTAAGTAAGCCTGTAGGAGCGGTGAAAGTCAACTCATGGTTTATTGTCTGTGAAATCCTTGTTCCAAGTTTCTCTTCACTCGTAAAACTTTTGAGGCAAGTTTTTAAGTTTAATTTTGTCACCCAGGCCACCAAGCAATTTCTTAATGCTATATAAGTTGTTGTTAAGCATAAAACAATCTGGTGTAATTAAGTAATATTAGCTGGAAAAACGTTTCCACATTTCCCTCACGTAAATTTGTTCTGTCTACTACATCACCTTTTCGCCAGATGAAGATTATTGACCCCAAGCCCAAGTGTGAATGGGAAAATTGGGATGTCCAATCTATGATAAAAGCGATTGTTTCCGTAAGAGAAAAGAAGAGCATACTTTGTGCGCCAGTTGTGAAAAGGAGAACTACATTTTTGACTTTTGAAAGTGAACTTTTTATTGAAAATTGCTATTTTTTAAGCCTTGATATTGATTGTTCAATGAATAATAGTAGATGATCTGATATTTCACTTCGCTATAGTATTATAGCCAGAATACAAAACACATTTCCAGCGCATTTTGAAAATCTAATCAAAGTGTCAATTTATAATTTACTCTTATTTTTACGAAGTAAACGATAAATTTAGGATAAAAACAAAAGCGGTTATTAATGATAGTACCTTTGTTAATTTTTTCATGAATTTAGAAAAAAATTCATTAGAAAACAGGCTAGTTATAGCATAATTTAAAACAGGGTATCCAATTTTGAACCACTCTCTCTATATTATTAAAATTTTATTATATTTTTACAATTTAAACCGCTTAATTCAATTTCAACAGTAACCGTTATATATTGTAAACATTACTTTAGATTCTATCTACGCATGACCATTTCGAAGGCTAACACCGGGAAATTGCGTCGATTCACGTCGTGGACAAGGCCTGATAAGGCCCTACAAGGCGACGGCTGAGCCTGCTTTTCCTTTCTTCCTCCAAGTGAGATGCAACAAGACAATCAAGACAAGACTTATGAGACGCAACCTTGGAAACGTCGTCTTGGGCGTCCCTGGTCTACGCGCTATCACCAAGTATTAGCCATTATCAAGTTTTAACATCTGTCTCAATATTATTTTTATTAACTTTTCACAATCATTCATTTGCCCATATTTCGAATAATCAATCGGTTTGCGGTCGGTTCTTAGCCTACAGTGAAAATTCAGTTCGTAATTCTACAGAAAAACATGATCAGTTGAGCAATGTCATTATTCATTTTACCATACTCTCTTTACCCTCTCCGACCTGTCCAGTATTTTCCCTTCGTCCGTCGTAGCTTTCGTGCAATTAACTCCAGAATTTCGCTAATGATAATTCCGTACCTATCCTCTTCTTCCATCAACTTAAAAGTGCCGTTCATGAATCTCAGCTGTGCACATAATCCTTATTTTATTGGCATAGGCATTTTAAAAAATATGAATATAAGTTGGAGCGTACTGTCATTCATGGAGACTCATGACACCCATGGATTAAAAGACTGCTAATTTTGTTCTCTTACTATCAGTACATGCTATATTATCTATGACTGCCTCCTTCAGTTTTGCCAAGAACTTGCATAGCACCTGAACTACGCGCTAAATTGTTTGTCGTTCCGGATCTCAGCTCTGGAAAGTTCTGGTTTTGCGCAGACCTTACATCTGAGGTTCCTTCAGGCTATATTGATTCATTCATGTGTGTCCGCCAAGATTCTACCAATCACATGATTCGACATATTTTATAAAATACCTGCTTCGTCTCATGCTATGAGTCCCTCAAGAGATTGATTGAAGTGCTCTTATCTCGCGGAAAAAGAGTGAGGAAACCTCTGTATGATTTTCATTCTTAGTTCGGATGGAAAGATATCTAATCGATTGAGGAAAATGGTATTTAATATGGTTGCATGATTACTACCGCGGAAAATTGCTGATGGCAACGTAGCGATTACTGAGTCCTACGTCGCAGGATTTTCGACTTTCTGGAGCCATGTGTGTGGATAATCCAAAGTGCGATATTACGTGATAGAAGTTCAAATAATTTATTTTTCGACTAAAGGTGTACTCTGTAGTATTTTTGTGATGAGGAGAATCCACGTGCAAAAAAGGTATTAGGTAGAATCCACGCCTAGAAACAAGAAACTAGGTACAAGCGAGATTATGCTTTCAAAAAAGTGTCAGTGTATTCCCTTCTTAGCCACAATGTTCTTCTGTAATCCTCTCTAAAATGCTTGCAATATATTTTCTTTAAATTTCATTGAAAAATCAATAGGTTCTTATAACACCTATGACCATTCTTGTATAAGCGTATAGAAAATGTGGATTAATGCTGGAATAGATCTTCACGTCGGCGCAAACGGATAATGGACGCATTATAACATGATCATGATAAGAAGTAATCATAGGAACCTCACCGTACGATATTCTGATTTTTTTGGAAAATGTCTACTCTAAAGGCCTAGTAGCACGATGCATCAACCTGCGCGGGTCGCAGTCAGAAAAGCATGTATCTTTAAGTTTAAAATTTAAGCGACAAAAGGCCTGAGACAAAACGCCCGGGTCAAAATCCCCGCGGCGACAAAACGCCCGAGACTAAATCCCCGTGGCGATTTTGTGGAGGGGATTTTGTCGCCGTGCCTTATGTCGGCGGGGGTTTTGTACCCGGGGATTCTGCGCCCGGCCTTATGTCGGTAACCCGCGTTTGAATGTGTAAATGTATGGACGCGAGAATGGGCCCGAAATTCATGGCGTAACCATCTGCACAAATTCATGAACTGGATAAAGAGCCTCACATTTGGTTAACGAACTCGTCCATGTCCAATCCCCTCCACCAAAATCCTTCATGCATTCCCATATGAGCTGGTAAATCAATGCATCCAGTACACAGGCCTCAACTGAATGTGAAATGCGTTAGTTCAAAAAGCCGCTAATTGGTGCAAATTAAGGGAAAAGAGGCACTGGAAACATATATTCGTTTAACAATCTGCATTCTCAGTAGCATAACTTTAATTTTTTAATACGGAAAGATTTAAAATGTGAAACAATAGTTTTCAAACAAAATTTACGAAAATTTGTATTTGAAAAATTCTGTTGAACTGAACAGTCATAATGCTACCTACTTGAGGTAGCTTCAACACTAACACATACTGATAGATAGCTCTGTTGCAAGATTTTCGATTTTCTGCTGCCATGTTCGCGGAAACTCCGAAAGCACGACATTACTTTAAGGGGCACATCACTCCCTATAGCGGTCGTATTTTGTCTTTTTTTCGGAGCGAATTACTCGTCTATACTGATGTCTTTTGTCATCTTGAAATTTTCTTGATAGCTAGAGAAGAACTACATTTTGAGCTTATTTATTTATGGGAGCGAAACATGGACTATGACAGCATCAGAGAAATCAAGAGAGGAAGCATTCGAAATATAGTGCCACCGATGAATGAGGACGATGATAAAATGGATCGACGGTGTAAGCAATGAGTAAGTGCTGAGAAAAGTGGTGGAAAAAAATAAATCTTATAAAAATTCCAAGAAAAAGAAGGAACAATTCAATCGGCCGCATTGTGAGATTTGATCGCCTGATGAAGACAATCATTGGAGGACAAGTGGACGAAAAAAGAGAAAGGACAACTCCAGAAGAGTTACATAGGAGAGATTGTTAGTGATGTAATAGAGAAAGAAATACATCGGTATGAAAAGCCTGGCAGATAGTGGAATGGAGTGAAGAGCGGAGCCAAACCAATCTTCGGGTTGCTGACTTATTACGATTATGTAGAGTAGAAGTATGCCAAAATTTGCTTGTATCTCAAATATTAAATATAAAATATTTTGAGGTTAAAATTTCAATTATGAGATACAGGCGATGCTACGATTTTCCGATGGCATAGCGTTCATAGCAGAGTCAGAGAAGGATTTGAAAAAGATTCTGGTTAATATGGGTAGGGTAATGGATAGGTATCAACTGAAAATGAGCTCAAACAAAACCAAAATATGAATTTGCAGCAGAAGAGAAGCAGTCAAGGCTAACATTAAAATAGGGAAACAAAAAATGGCAGAGGTGAATGAATTGTTTTATCTGGGAAGCAGGGGAACTAGCAATGGGAGAAGCAAGAAAGAAATTATCAGCAGAATAATCCAGGCGAAGAGACTATTCCACCGAAAGAAAGATCTACTTACAGCGGGAAATTTAAACGTAGTAGTAAGGAAACAATTTATCAGAACATTTGTAGTACGGTTTTCTACGGAAGTGAGTCATGGACAATGACAGCTGCGGAGAAATCAAGGCTTTCGAAATGTGGTACTCCAGATGAACGATGAAGATAAAATGGATCGACGGATTAAGTGATTAGGAAGTCTTAAGAAGAGTAAGAGAAGCCTCATGTAAACCTTGATAAGAAGACGGAGCAACCTTATCGGCCTTGTCATGAGACATGATGGCCTAATGAAATGCATGGGGCAATGGGGCATGTGAATGGCGAGAACGGAAAAGGATGACCTCGAACAAATAAATATGTGTATGGAAAAGGTAAAGAAAAATGTGAAATAGAAGAAATACGTATGAAAAGATAAGCTGATGGGAGAATTGAGTGGAGAGCTGCGTCCAACCAATCATAGGAGTGTTGAATAGTAATGATGATGATAATGAGATACAAGTAAATGTTTGCTATGGTCTACTTTATGACCATTATTAAAATATTCTACCGATTAAGGTAGATTTTCATGGAGTACTTGAGAAGAATTCTGAGATCCTCCCTCCCCATCAACCACCTCCCTCTTAAATTCACAATTACTCCCAACAATACTCCCTTTCATTCTATCTAAAAATCCTATCCTTTTCCTTCCTCTCCCTCATTTACCTAACATTCTTCCCTAGCACTATTTTTAACATCCTCTTCTCTCTAAGTACTCGCTCCATCCATACCTTCTGTGTCCTCCGTATCTCATCTAAAAGCTGCCTCTCCTCAACCACCATGCCCAGCACTTCATCGTTCCTCCTCCTCTCCGTCCACTTCACCTTCTCCATTCTTCGCCACACCCAGATCTCGAATGCCTCCAGTCTTTTCTCGTCCTCCTTCCTAAGTGCCCACGTTTCTGCACCGTAGAGCGCTACACTCCAGATCAGACTCTTCACTAACCTTTTCTTTAAATTCTTACATGGCGAACCTCTCGGAAGCTCCTTCCTGTTCATGAACGCCCCCTTTGATAATGCAAATCTCTCCCTGATGTCATGATAGGGAAATTTCAAGATGACAGCGTATTATTTAGATGAGTAATTCCCCGCACGAAAATATGCTGGTCACGCAGCAGTGATGTGTCCAATGCAACGGAGCAATTTAATTTCTACAATGAAGATTTCCTTGGGTCTTGCACGGGATAAAGTTTCTCCATTTCTCCTCCCAATGTTTCGACAAGCAACTCGCCCTTCTTTTCAGGGATTCAGGAATTATTTTGGATTCATGAAGGCGATGGGCGAGTTGCTTGTCCAAAAGTTGGAAGGAGATATGGAGGACCTTCCCCGGTGCAAGGCCCGAGAAATCTTCACTGATGTCGTTCGTGGGGAATGAATCAGACATTACAATTTCATTTCTCGTCATCCGCACTTTGGCTCGTCCCACTCCATACGCTGGCGATCTGTAAGATATTTATGTGAGGAATCAATTACGTGTAGAACGAAACTTTCTCATCGTTCTTTATTTCACTACGCATTGTTTACGACATTGTGAAGGTAGCTTCCGAGAAAATGGCCCACGCCACAGATCTCCGCGCACGGACGACACACGTCACTCCAGACAGCGAGGACGGAACTTGGCCTACGCCAATGGCGACCTTAATGGAGAAAGGCGCGGAATGAATTAAGAAGAGGGGAATTGACGTATTACCAAGTCAACTCAGATTGTTAGTTCCATTAACGGAGATAGTTCCAATCAGAGAGACTCTGAAATAATAACGAGATTAACACCACTCACGTTTTCCTCAAGTGTAGATTCTTCCTCCCAAACTTGGAAATAGGAATTTTTCCCTCTTTGGACTCGTGTGAACGTTCTGATATCCGTTTCGTGCAAGAAAAAATATTTCTTTTATTCATCTGCGTTGTTCGTCTCATAAACCTACAGCTTCAATGCCTTGCATAGCATGTATTTCACCGTTATCCAATGTTATGTAACCATCATGCGTCCGTATCAATGGCGATTGCGTCGGATAATCTCAGGTTGTAGTAATGTTATTTATAGAATTCTCAACTTAAGTCGCGTTTTTGATGTTGATGTGTGAATAAAATGGCTTGACTCTGCTTGAGCATCTCTTCTGGCTTTGAAAAAGCACTCGGTCGGCGAATAGAGCCTCAAGTCAAGCAGTCTCTTTGAAAAAGAAAAATAAAAATTTGTAGTAGTTTATATCTGGGATTCGGAAAGGGTATTTGACTTTTTAGTTTGAAAAATAACGATATCACTCTGTCGTTCTTTTTACTGAATACATTTTATTGCTAATTATTTAATCTATTGCTTATTGGGTATATTGGGGAGAGACGCCGCATACGGGATGGACTGCGCACCCCCACCCCCTTAGTTTCGGCGTTTCCCAGCATATTGCGGGCAAATGCCCAAAGCGGAGACTTAGTAGACGTCAGTGAATATGTGAGGATGTCCCGTTCGTTTTTCATTGGTTTTTCAGATTTTAAGCCACAAATACTGATTGTGAGATAAGTCTGGTATTTTACCTTAAAACATTTTCTCGCCTTGCTCTAAATTCGTATCGGACGTTGAACTACTGCTATATTACTATTTTTTGAGGTTTTTAGCAACAGTAACTTCTCTTCTAAATGTTTTAGTCTAGGTACGCCAAATTGGCTTTAAAGGCCATGGAGCCACGACGTGCTGCGTTTCATCCGTAGAGAAAGGGAGTGTCGCCGCACGGAATGAAAAATATTTTTAAATGAATTATAAACGTTTTTTGCAAAGTTGAAACTGTTTTAGTGTGTATACTAAAACTAAAAATTGCTTTTGAGTTGTGTTGTATTTAATTATTTGCTCGCATATTTTGAACATTGCTATGCGAAGTTTGTAGGCAACTACAAGTTTTGACTTGAGCAAGGTATAACTTACATTAATTACCTTAATTTACTTTTTAATTTGTATATTGAAATTCTAGAAGAAAACTCCTATTTCCTAAAAACTGAATTTCTTTGGTTCTACTGTATTTAAAAAAAATTGGATAAATGTAGCCCATGTTAGTTATATTACTTGGTTTTTACATGTGTATGTTTATAATATAATAACATAAATATAGCTCTAGTTTCATAACCTGCATTTAAGATACATTAAAATCGTAGAAATGAATTAGAAAAATAGTAAATGCATATCCAAAGATCTACGTATTTAATTTTTCCGCAAAACTTCAATAATGCGACAATTTTGCTTTTTTAATGGAGCTACAGAATACAGAAATCACTTTTAGTCGGTTTTAATAGCATGCAGCGTATTACCCTTATGGGTGCGGTGTGTCACCCGCAGCATACGGGATAGACGCCGCAAGGTAATGTTTTACAAAAATAATTCTTAGAGCTAAGAGAAGAATGATGTTAGTGTAAATTTTTGTGTGTACGTCGGAAACAAGACTAGTCACCATATTTACTTCTTAGTTTAATCGAAAAAGCAAAATGGGACAAAATATAGTTATAAATATAGTGAGGCATATCTCCCTCATTGATCGTATGCATTAGTATCGCGTAGTCGAAGAATGGTAATTGGAGGAAAATTTAGAGGGAGTTTTAATGGCAAAATATAATGGCGCAAGCGTATGAGTTACTGGCTAACGGAAAATAACTGATGAGAGGGAAAAACGTACAGTAATCAAATTAAAATGCAATGAAAATTTTCTTTTAACTTTGAAACCTAGTTGCAAAAGTAAATTCAGCCAAACGAGTCTTTGAGTGAGGAAAATATTTTGAAGAGTGTGATGGGAAGACTGATGTAGTATCTAACGTTTTTTGGGTGGAAATCGTAGACTTAAAAACAAGTGGATGACGCAAAGGCAAACCTACCTTCTGCTCTGTAGCAGATTGGTGTTTGCGCATATTACATCCAATGCACGACTTCCAAGCCTTCAAAACTCTCCAATGCTATGAGTTGAGCACAGACGAAGGCCTAGTGTCATTTTCCCCATCTTTTTCGGAAACTTGAAAGGGCGAATTAATGCATGCACACAAAAACTGTTTTAATGAAATTATTTTGGGTATGTTAGTCTCTCAGACTATCCATAAGCTTAGCCTATGGTATCTGAATTTATTGATTAAAATTCGGAGTTATTCTAGATCCGCTCGCTCGTATGCCGGCCCCGGAAAATGCTGGCGAAATACGTAATTAAAAGGTTTCGTGTGTGGAATTTTTGAACCATGTATTTTCTTGCGGGTAATTAATTGTAGGTTCGCTGCTGACTATTTCGCGATTGTTGTGGTACTTTTTCCTGCATTTGGCCATACTTGCTTTCAGCTTTGATCAGATTTTTTCTGTGAAATAGATTTTATGTATTACTTCATCACAGGCAGGATAATCGGCAAATTTCGGTGAAGGGGATATTCACTTCTCTCCAGGCTATAACAAGTGCCTGATTGTTTTTCCACGCCTTTAGATGGAATGATTTAAATACGGAGTAGCTGTGAATGTCTTTTTTGGGTAGAAAAATCATAAGGTTCATCCTGGTCGTTCATTTCCGAATATTCGAAATACTTTCGCCAAATATCACATAGTGCTAGGCACGATAAATTTTAGGATCGTTTCATTTCCCTGTCGTTGCCATATTGAAATATTTTCTCACTATTATTCTAATTTTATTTTATCACTTAAATGATCAAGGATAAATAACATTAATCATGCATCATGAATTATTTTAATCGGTGATTTTAATATCATTAGGATTTGGTCTCATTGTTGGATTTGCTGAACCACTGTTATCTCCTTAATGCATACTTTCTTTGGAGGACAGCAGTTATTTTTTCAATGATGTTGTCATTATGCCAAAAATAAATCTGGCGATATGAAGCATCAGAAGTATCAGCATGTTCGCCGTGATAAAACTATACTAACTTCTTGTAAATTCTCAATTTGAGAAATGCAAATTTTTCTGATTGAAACAATTTCTCCTTGCAGTTCAATAAATCCAGGATATGCGTGGTGGAAAAATATTGCTGCACGTATTGTATTCACTGCGAAAGTCTGGCAAGAAATCTTCTTACGCTCGTCGTCAGTCACCCCTATAAGGGATAAAAATTTCATTATGCGACATAAATAACGTTCCCTGCACGGAGAAGGTCGAGAACAACCATGAAAAATCGCAAGAATTTCGTTTAATCATGTATCTAATTTAAATACCGGACAACTTTTCCCAGGTGCAAAACTATGAGTGGCGCGTAAAGCCTCCTTGAGTAACTTTTGGATTAACATTGCGTAGTACAAGTGGTAACGGACACGGCGGTTATCATGTCAGGAAGTGAATTTGTTTAGCAAAGTGGGCGTTTATATGTAGAGAAGAACTAATGAGATGACCGTTTTATCGTAGTGTAAAGAAATTCAGGCAGTGAAGATTCTAATCTGGAGTTAAGCGCTTTGGGTTGCGGAAACTTAGTCGCTGAAGGTGGATGGTGAGAATAGACTTGGGTGTTCGAGATGTGGGAATGGAGGAAAATGGAGTAGGTGGAGGTTACGGTAAGGAAGGGGAACGACGGAGAAGTAGACATCATCATGCGAAGTACCGGTAAAACGGAAAGCGAGTAATTTTTGTCTTCCGTTTGTTCCTAAAGAATCGTTTTTTTCAGTGATATTTAACCTACTTAATTTAATGAGTAACATTTTTTGGCTTCCAGGCTTTATGACTGTCGCAATGTTTGGACTGATGTCTGCCACAGTGACTTTGGTGCCATTTACAAGCTTCTCTAAGATTTTCAAATCCTCATTACCTTCGATTTTTTGACCCCCAAATGCCACAAAAAAAGGCAGAGAGGAAATTGGCAAAACGCTCTAATAAATAGCAAATGTAGTGTTTCGATATTTTCCTAGGGTTTCAGACGATTTTAGAAAGGGTCGATTATATGACATTTTGCCGTATCTCGTCTCATTCACCCCAAAAATTTCGACGTGTGGTAAAATCGCAAAGTTTTCATCAGGCAGAGGTCGGAAGTGGGTTTTATATAGATAGTAAGTAAACGGGGAAGAGGGGTAAGAGAATTTAATTTATGGACAGAATGAAACCTTAATTATGCTTTGTATTGAAAAGTTGTATGAAGGAGGAGGGGGACAGAACGTAGTGAATTGCAAAAAAAACATTAAAACCGTAGGCTTCGAACAATTCTTCACCTGAGTTTGCATAAGGTAACCTAGTGCCGTAGATGGTGCTAGTATTCTTTAGCCGCGAAAATTATTAATTGAGAAACTGAAGTTTTCGACGTCTTTAATGACGGAAGACGACATAAATACACAATTTTTTCTGTACATTATGCTCATTCGTGGCATTTCATCATCGATAGTTCGTTGTAGTGATTTCTCCACGATATGATTCTGAGTAGCGCCTAAAAAGAGTCGGAAAAATTTAGAATAATGGGGTACTTATGAAGAGGAATGGCGGAGCGGATTGCTTCCAAATGTAGATTCGCCGTGGACAGGTGTCGTCTGGCGGAAATTCTGCTCCGCTGCGATGAAGACGCTTAAATAAACTGTGCACGAGCCGTGGTGTGAGGGAAACTCACTTCACGCACGGAGGTCCAAGGGAACATGGCTCAGTCTGAATAAACATTAAGGAGATCCCAGTGGAGGTCACGTCCGTGTGCATCTCCTATCGCACGGCGTCGGGGCGAATGGAAAATTTCTGGAAATGACGATCACGTGTCTTCTTTTTTACCACCGCGAGTTGTCACTCATCGCAAGTGGAAATCCATATTCATATTCACTTCGCGTGTGAGGCGAGTCTCCGATAGTGATGCATTCCTCGAAAAATGATTGAAGGTGGTTGCCGAGAAATTGATGATGCTTCGATTTTTGCAATGTCACGCGGCGAGGGTGACTTTGGCAAAAATATGTGATCACGTATGCGGTCGCGGTTTATAGTGAGTGGATAAACATGTGCGTTGACTGATATACAGTGGCGGATATATGGGGGGGCTGAGGGGGCATCAGCCCCCCCTTGGATATCCAATTTACACTAGATATAATGAATGATAATTTTTTCCGACCCCCACTACAGGTGGAATTTTTAACCCGACTTCGCCTCCCCCCCCTTGTACCTATCCTGGATCCGCCACTGCTGACATGTAGAATCTTTGGGGACGGCGCGCCGCGGCGTCCACGAGGCGTAGTCCACTAACGCGGCGCAGCGCGGCGTACAAGCCGCCGAAGTAGTTGGTAGCAGTTCGGCGCTCCGGTAACGGCGTCTTTGTGTTTGCATAGAGTATATGCTCTAAGCGTAGTTATATACTCGTATTATTATCAGCTGTTTATTCTTTGAATCTTATTTATCAATCATCAATGGTACTATTCCGAAGTATCACACGTTTATGAAGAACAAAATTAATTAAGCTTTCGCCCCATTTAGAGTTAAATTAATATTATTATATTCATATTTTATGACGTAATTTATCAAAAAAAGTTTTTACCGCGGCTAAATCTATTTAAATTCAATTGAATTTTAATAACCCTTTTTTGAGTATAAATTTTGCTACTGAGAAAATAATGAAACCCACGATATACGAATAATTAAGTAATACCATAATTTTGTTCTTTTAAACAGCGAATGAGGGCCCAAGGAGGCCCTTTGAAGGATACAACACACTGGGACGGGAACCCAATAATTCAATTGATCCGCCCGGACACCCGGGGAGGGGAATGGAGTGGAAGGAAAAAAGAGGGAGGCGCCGCCGCGAAAGGAGCCCTTCGACACCTCCAGGAGAGGATAGGGGTGGAAGGGTGGGGATAGGGAATACCCATTTAGCCGTAGACAAATATAAAGGAAATCCTCTAAGTTCCGCCTTACATTTATAAAAGTTCATTATTGTTCAAGGGAAAAACGAATTCTCATACCTATACGTTCGGCAAAACGCCTATTTTAATTAATTGTTTCTGTCAGACCTGAAAAAGTAGTGGGGTTCTGATATGATATTTTCCGTGTCGCTCTGAGTAATATCTGTTCTCAATTGCTTTAGCAGTTTAATCCTAGCGCGCAGCGTCCGAGTCTCTAGAGGCTCCCTTCCTAATTCGTTGGGACATGTATAATGCTTTCAGTAAATAAAATTCTGAATGGACTCCAATTTTATAATAAAGTTGGTGTAACGCAGGGGCGAATCCAGCAACAAATTTGGGGGAGTGTTATGACCTGGATACGGGGAGTATGGAATACCTCCCCGGGAGAGAGGGGCGTTCTCCCGTGCACATTTTTTATAATACCCATTTTTAACGCATTTTGGAGTCTAAAACTTAATTTTTATTCTTTGACTACGGATGAAATTGAACACTTTTAGGCATTTGAGGAAACAAAATCTATTAAACCAATAGAAATTGAAATTTTGGTAAAATTAGAGGGGAAGTTATGACCCTCGTGACCTCCCCCCTAAATTCGCCCCTTGTCACGACAATGAGAAGTTTAGGCATCGGCCGCAAAGCTAATTTCGTTGCGTCTCCTCTGAAGCAATGCGCGGCGGTCTGGTTTATGCGTGGACGGACACTTGCTCTTTTGCCATGGCTATCGCGGTAGCTGCGATCAGCAGTGGATGCGACGTGGAAGATTGGAGTTTTTAGCATATTCTGCACGTGATGGTGGAGTTGTATTTCTCTCACGTTCCTCAGTTGTCAGACGTCTGTGGGTTTTCCCATGACTCTGTCATTCTATTACAATATGCAATATAACGAATTTATCTGTAAGGGGCGCGGAATGCCACTTCAATTGGTGCTTGTATTGGGCTAAATTTTTGACCCTTGAATTTCCTAAACGTCGCGGTGGCTGTAATGTATCTCAAATCTTTCGATCAAGATTCATATTCGCAGACTGGCAATGGGCTCGTGTATAAGTCTCTATCGCCTATGTCTTTAGCCATTTGTGGTGAAAGAACGACTGTCCTAATTAATACCATTTCGCAGATAAGTCAGTGGTGAACCGAGGTCCTACTGGGAAAGAGCCACTAGAGTTCATTTCAAATATCTGTGCGAATGAGTCAGGCCTAAGATTTTTGGTGGGGTGATGGCGGTGGACACATTACTCCCTGAAAACCAACTAAAATACGATAAGGCGGAGCCTAGCCTCCGGGTAATTTAGTCACTTCCAGACCTTTGCGGTGTACGCTTCGTAAGTTTGTTGTGTTGTCAAGTGGGAAGAGGGTTTGAGAGATAGTCTTTCGTTTCCATGCACTGACAAAGTCTTTTGTGAAAACATTACAACGCCCGTCTATCTCTTTCTCCCCATCCCCATTCCTTGTGTCCTAGGTCCCACCTCCTGCCGCGACGCCGCTCGAAACATTCTGAGATTCTACGAATGGGCCAATCTCAAATATATTTGAAAAGGATCATAGAGAAAGGAGAAGGAATGCTCTCTAGGCCCAGAAACCACCGCGTAAGTAGCTGTATTGCTAATTCGTCAAGCTTCCTATTACTTTTTGTCAAAACTTATTTCCTAGCATCTCGGGACCATAGATTTCGATGAATTAACGTTGATACAGTTTTAAAAAATGAATATAAATTTAGTTTAAATGATTTAATGACGGAATACATACTCATTGCTCACTTAAGTTTTGAACAATTGTTATTGGTACTTTTAGTTTCAATGATTTAACATTGGAAGACACATTCATTGCTCACTGAAATATCTGTAGAAAATATAGTTTGGCCTTCATTGGAGTATTTTCCGTTTCCGCATGAAACATGCTAGGTTTTACTAGCTTTAGAGCTCACACGAGCTTGATCGATGGTGAAATTACTTCTTAGAAATACGTACCTACAAATCTCGTTTACCATTCCCTTACATTTTTGCTCTTTGAAAATTTGATCAAAACGAATGCTTTTTTCGGCCAACAATGTCATCTCCTTAGGTCCTCTGCTTTTAATACAATATATGCTCCGCTTTGCATAGTTAATTGAAGCGACTCGGGTATAACGTGCGTCAAGAGTTTTCCCTGACGAGACGCTTCAAAAGGACGCATCCCTCCTTGGCGTCCGGTCTTTTTCGATGGATCTTTACTCGCGTTTAACGCACCTATGTTATCATCTTGAAAATTTCATTTCTCCTGAGTTAGACCCTGGTAATTATTTGCTTGTGTATCAAATTTGACAAGTATACCTTATTGTTTAGTGGAGAAGTTTTAGCGGGATTTACAATTCAGTGACCTAAAGAAGCCAGCTGCAATGCCGGCGAAACAGTCGTCTACCCAGTTGGACACACGCGATGTAATTCCCGTAAACTTCTCCGCTGAATCTTCGCCATACAGCGGAGTACCTCATTATTTTCTCAGAATTCATTATTTTACCTGTTACATGCCGGTAAATGCTGAAATCGTTCTACTTTACTTACACGGCAACATTTCCAGATGATAGCTTAAGCTTAAAAAGAGTGTCGTGTCACTAATATAGGACAAAATAGTCCGGTTGAGATGGATGTATGCGTCCACTTATTGTGGTTGTAACGGTAAACTCTGGTCTCCCAGACCCAATGTATATGACTTCGCTTACCAAGTATTCATCTACATCTACATCTACATAATACCCTGCAAGCCGCCTAAAAGGCGTGTGGCAGGGGGTGTTAGGACACCAGCCGTTTACAGCTATAAAAAAAAAAAAAAAAAAAGTGCTCTAACGAGGTTGGGACAAGCGTTTATTAAAGTCCTTTATTGTTCGGGGGAAAAACGAATTCCCATATCTATCCGTTCGGCAAAAAATCTCTCTTAATTTATCGCTTCTGTCGGACCTGGAAATATAGTGTGGCTCCAAGATTATGTTCTCTGTGTCGCTCTTAAAGACATCCATTCTTAATTGTTCAAGCAATCTAAGCCTAGCGCGCAGCCTCCGAGTCTCCAACGGCTCCCAGCCTAATTCGCTTAACATCTGGGTAACACTGTCTGTACGCCCGTAGCGGTTTTTGACGAAACGCGCAGCCTTCCTTTGTATCTTATTCAGTTCGCGGATTAAGTCTTTCTGCACTGGATCCCATACACTCGCTGCATATTCAAGGTGCGGTCGGACGAGAGCGAAATAGCACCTTTCTTTTACTTTCTCATCCGAAAATCTTCCCACAATACGCTTGACGAATCCTAATTTCTTCAGGGCTATGCCGCAAATATTCTTTATATGTGTTCCCCACGTGAGGTTCGAGGTTATCGTAACTCCCAGGTACTTCACTTCGTCTGTTGCCGTTATGTTAATGCCATCCACTGCATAAACATTGTTAGTGTTGGATGAATTCCGCAAGAAATGTACCGCCATGCATTTGCTCAGATTGAGTTCGAGTCCCCACTCTTGACTCCACAAATGAACGTTGTTTAAGTCCGATGATAGAATTTCAGAGTCAGAGTGATCACTAATTTCGCGATAGATGACAGCGTCGTCAGCAAATAAACGTATTTTACTGCTAATGCGGGAGCAGAGATCATTAATGTATATAATGAACAACAGGGGGCCGATTACGCTTCCTTGTGGAACACCTGATGTAACTTTTACAACATCAGAGCTAATTCCGTCAAGAACTACTCTTTGTTTACGATCTCTGAGAAAGTCGCGTATCCAGTTTACAACTGTTTCGTTTAATCCGCATGACTGTAATTTGTATAAAAGTTTGTTGTGAGGTACAGTGTCGAAAGCTTTCTTAAAATCTAGAAATAGTGCGTCAACTTGTCTTTTCGATTCACCAGATTTTATAACGTCGTGAAGAAAGAGCGCGAGCTGTGTTTCGCAGGATCTATTTTTTCGGAATCCGTGCTGACAGTCATGGAGGAAGTTACGTCTGTCCAAGAAAGTCATGATATTACTAACAACGATATGTTCAAGTATCTTGCCTATAATTGATGTTAGTGAAATTGGCCGGTAGTTGCCTGGGTCATTTCTGTTTCCCTTTTTGAAAATGGGTGTAACGCTTGCAATTTTCCAGTCGGGTGGTAACTTCCCTTCAGAGAGTGACTTCTTGAATATGATCTCTAAGTAAGGCGCGATCTGTGGAGCTAACTCTTTGAGGACACGCGCGGGTATTCCCTCCGGACCCGGAGATTTACTATTCTTAATCGATTGTAGTTGTTTAGTTATCCCATCACGTTTTATAGATATTTCTTCCATCAAATCCTCAGTATATGGGATGTCTACATTGAATTGAGTATCGTCAGTAGTGTATACACTTTCGAAGTGGGCATTTAAAGTGTTAGCTTTGCCAATATTTTCGGTGACAAGTTTACCATCTTTATCAAATAACGAATCTACGGTTGAATGTTTTCCCTGAAGCTCTCTCGCGTACGACCAAAAGGATTTCGGATTTTCTTCGAGTAATTCACCAAGTACTTTTTTCTTAAACTTTCGCATTGCAGTTCGCATTGATTTCTTGGTTATTGAGCGTTGAGCAGCGTAACTTTCTTTAGCTTCAAGTTCCTTCGATTTATTACGAGACGTGATGGACTTTCTGTACAAGTTGTATAGTTTTCTCTGTTTCCTAAGTTCTCTTCTGACATCGTTATTGTACCAGCGAGGTTCCTTATTATCACATTTCAGTTTTTGCGGAATATGTTCGTTGATTCCTTGGCGCAGAATTTCTAAGAAACGTGTCCATATTACATCTGTGCTTTGGTCCTTTGATGTAACAACGAATTTTTTGTAGGAGTCATTAAGCATCTCGCCAAATTTAGTGAAGTTACATTTATCGAATAGGTAAATATTGCGTTTTGGTTTTACGGCTGACACCACATCAACTTTTAACGTCGCAAAGATTACTCTGTGGTCGCTTATACCGTCAATAATATCGACTTGTTTTATCAACTTAGGATGGCTTACTGCTAAAAGGTCTAATAGCTTGTTTCCTCTCGTAGGTTTGTCAACTACTTGGGCGAGAGAGTGATTTGCAAGTATGTTGAGTAATACCTCGCTGATTTCTTTATTCCTTGAATTCGGTTTTACAGTGTAAGTATCCCAGTTTATGGTTGGAAGATTAAAATCTCCCCCGATTACTATTACACCTTTACTGTCTCTTTGAGTAAATGCGGATATTTTATTTTCTAGAAGGTACATAATATCGACTTCGGAGTTCGGCGGTCTATAAAAAGAGCAAACATGAATACTCCTTTTGTTTCGTTGTTTAATTGTACACCATACGCTTTCAATTTCGTTGTCAATTATTTCGTGGGCGGCGCTTTGTAAATGGGATTTAACTGCAATAAAAACTCCGCCACCTGTTCTATTGCGTCGATCGCATCTGTAAATTTTATATTCTGGAGGAAAAACTTCGCTGTCGCTTATATCTTCCGTAAGCCAGCTCTCTGTCCCCATGACCACGTCTGCGTCCTGAAAAATATGCTCGATTTCGGCGCGCTTGTTTTTTACACTACGGCAATTAACTACAACAAGGTTAATGTCATATTTTGTAGTTAGAGTTTCGGTTGGTTCTTTTCTAGGCTTTTGTATACTCAGCGGGAGAATTTTATTGGCAGTACTAATAATATTTGATATTTTTTCTTTCTCTGCATTAGATCCATGCTACGTAGGAGTACAGATAATTACAAGTTGGTACCTTTTAATCTCACATCAATGGAATACACTATAGAATCGTATGCTATATTTTTATTTTCCTCAAAACATAATTTGACATTTCTTCTCCGTGACGTTAGCAAAAACGTCTTAAAGATGTTTTTTCGATAATTTATATTGGTAAGTAATTATTATTGGAATGATTTGTATGTTTCGGCTAATTTAAGTGGCTGCCTGCTCCAAATATTCGGATGAAATATGTCTAAAAATGGTGCTTCGGGTCTCAAGTATATGCCTCTATGCTTTTACCCATTGTGTAACGATGATAATCCAAAATAGTTCACGACGACGCCTCGCCCAGGGTGCCAATGTAAGGCTAAGCCGGCATTGGGTGACGAGATGTGCTACGATCGGTAATTCTATATAAGTGTGAAACATAATGAAGGTGAGTCGACTATATGATTTTTCAAATTTAACATTGTCGTAATGCATTGAAATTCTCCGAATTCTTGCTGTCGATAATATCTAAGGTTAGAAATATGAGAGATTATTTGAGAATAATATAGCCATACTAATTTTTGCTTTACAGAGCTTGATTTATGTCAAATTATTTGGAATCTATCGTTGCATTCGCTGCTGTGTACTCGGCCTTGTAATTGCGCTAGGATATCATTGGATGCCTTTCAGGCTTATATCAGAAGGTAATGAGCGTGACTTGAAGTCTTTTATCTCTTATATGGCGGGTAACGTATGTGAAACAGGTTATGAAAAGCCAACCTTGATTTCTGTTGCGTTTATTTAAACGGAATTCCTGATGAAAAAACCCATGGAAAACAGTCGACATGTGGTACATAAATTTCCATCTCTTATGCATGCTAATCGCGCATAAATATTCAAGAATAACTAAACTGTGAACTTTTCTGTATCATTCATGCATCGTGTGGAAATGACAAACATCTTGACTAGCCGTGTGACTAATTCCAATGTTTTATTTTGAATTTTCAATTTTTCTTCCCTCCTTTTCGCGAATATATTGGTCTGAAACTACGTTGAATTTTATCACATTTCACGTTTCACAGCACGTTTCACATTTCTTACGTCACTATTCCTCATAGGAAAAGCGGAAGTTTCTTATCATGGCTGTTTATTGTAAGAATAACTTAAATTACAATGTGATTTTTAGATTAAATAATTTTCTGTATTTTTCCACATGCTTCAATGGAATGTGTGGAGAATGTAATGGCTTTGTGGATGGGAATAGTTAACGGGACTCTATTTTCCGTGTCTTTCAAGGCTGGACAGCAAGTAGTTTCTATTATCCGTATAGCTTAGTCGATCGAAATTATCGTCAACTTCTTTATCTCCATAATTGCTACTGGAATGTTGAAATAAAAATATGCCATAATTATCTTCATTACCTCTCTACATGTTTGGTTTCCTTTTTTCTCTACCTGCTTTGTATATAATCCTGGAGAGATAAATCATATTTTCCCCATATATTCTTATCAATGGAACTCTGCTTTATTCCTTTAATAAATGTGATGAAACTTACCCACACGGCTTCATTTTAAGAAAAACTCAATAAGCGACCTTTTTTCCCCGAAAGCGAGAACATGTCTCCTATAAATTATAAATTCTCCATATTTTCAGCAGCCACTTCCTTCAAATGGCAGCGGCCTCTTGGTTTTCAGTCCATGGCCGATTATCATACGGTCGGCTTACAACCTTTTCTTAGACATAATTCAGAGCAATATTTTTTGGAAGCTTCTATCTTCAATCCTCGAAAATCTATGTTATATAACCTCGAAGGATGGCTGCAAATCAAATTTTTCTCGGCACAAACAATCCATCAAGTCTAAAGTAATGTCCCTCTTAGGCCTCCTGTACCGTTTCACTGAAATTAAGGACTCCCAAGCACTTCGAACTTTTTTTTACCTCTATCATTCTTCCAATTCTTACCTACTCTTGTCCCATCTGGTCTATCTCTTCTCAAATCAACCTCTCATCCCTGGACTGTGTCAGCAATTTCTTTGCCAAAATAGTAAAAAAAATAGATTACCGCATTTACGCAACATGTCCACTAATGCTATTCTCTTCTCCCTCATCATCCTTAGGCTCACAGCTGATTTAAAACTTATTTATAAGGTTCTCAATTCCACCATCGACTTCCCTGCATTGCTCTCTTTTATCAATTTTAAAGTTCCGCCCCGCCCTACCCGATCTCATCCCCTAATCCATATGCCCATTCCTAGACTTTCACTTACTAAATGTTCGTTTCTCTACCGCATTACTTCTGTGTTGAACTCACTCCCTCCTCACATCGACCCCTTTGCACTTCCATTGAAATCCTTCATAAGCCTTTCCCTATCCTATCTGTCACCAAAGTATGCTGTACCTGCAGATTCTTGTTGTCCTTTTGTTTTTGTAAATGTAATTATTGTTTTCTTCATGTTATATTGCGTCTTCGTCCTCTAATTTATGCATTGTAACGTGGTCATTATAAAATGGCAACTATATGCTGTATGTGGTTCTCTTTCTATAAAATAAAAATATTAAACTGCTATTGGAGGGGACTACATAAGAGAGGCCTCTGTGCGTCTTGTAGAAGTAACATTTTCAGGTAGGGAGCATTTTAATCGGTTTTCAAGAATGTCCGAGAGTATTTGCAATGGCGTGGAATTGCGTTGTAAAGCCATATAGATTAGGTCATCACGAATATAAATTTCCGTTAACCCCATGTAATAGCTTATTAACACGTGAAATTCGGATCACTGTGTCTTCATTGACGTATGTGACAATTTTAGCAAATCCATTTAAGTGCGCGGCGGGTGACAGCACATCTAACAGCCGACAAGAGAATCATCGAGAGCCGTCATTTATTCGGTATTTCAGTTCCACGAAGGCAAGATAACATGTGACATTTTGTACAGTTATGTAATGTATTATATGTAAATAAGTTTCTCGTTAACCGAATGAAGTTGATGTCCATCGTATTTTCAGTAGATAGTTAAGCAACTTGTATCAGGTACCATCATCAGAGACATTATAGAGAGCTTAGTTGCTTTTTCTCGTTACTTTTTCCATTCGTGATCAGAACGACCTTCCCCATTTTTTTACACTATATTCCTTGCGTCAGCAGTAGATTAGTTATTATTAATATATTGTACAAGTTACAAGTTGGCTATTTGCCAGGTGGTAACAGTTTATACAAAAAAATAAAAAGAAAAACAAAAATATTGCAAATGAGAAATACATTACCAAAATGAAACTAGAAAGTGAATATTTAAAATTCAGTGATATTAATTTTCCAATATTAATCCTCTACACCTCTTCTTGAAAATCCTTACGTTGTTAGGGTAGGTAGGTAGGGTAGTTTGTCGAAAGTAGGCCAAATAAGCAAACATATCCGGTAAATCACTGGAAAAACGCATGCAGTAAACACTTCGATCTTTTTTCGAAACCACAAATTCTAAATCTCGCTTCCTTTCCACTGCGCAGCTGGTGATGATGAGTGACAGGAGGAGTGCTTGACGGTGAAGTGAGAAGGTTCCGAGTCGTGAGGGACGAGGAGGAAGCGTTAATAGCCATGGAACAAGTCGCTCCACCGAGCAGAACGTCTTGAGGTAGTTCATCGAACCTATCCGTCAGCTGACGATGGGAATTTTCGTTCCGGTCTTTTGAAGAGGAAAATCAGAATGCTTTTCTTATGGTGTCCATTTAAATCGGCTTCTGCCCATCACATAACATTGAGCTGGTACGACTAAAGAAATTTTATTATCATAGTTGTTGTTTCATGTTATACCCTCCGATGTAAAAGGCCTTAAGTGAGCTGTTTTCGGGGCGATGAAAATAAATAAATATCATACCAAGGAAATCGTTTTAAGCAAAAAAATACTCATTGTCAGTATTATTATCTACCGATTCGATAGATAGATTTTTCTTCCTCATAGGAAAATCTACTAGAATTGGTAGAAAATTAATTGCGTATGCTTGGTTTCGCTATTTAGTGGGCCCTTTTCGCTCTGTAGCGTTAAGGTGTTTTTCCCCGTCCCTCCCTTCCGCTCCTATCCTTTCCCAGATGCGTCGGCGGGCTCCCATCGCGGCGCCTCTATCCTTTTTCCTTCCTCTCCAGCCCCTCCCCGGGTGATCGGGCGCATAAGCCTCGGGCTTGGGTCCCGGCCCCGGTGTGTTGTACCCTCGAGAGGGTTCGCCTTGAACCCTCATGATTCTTGTCAGTATTATTACTTATACGTCATCTATTTGCCTTATTGTTTGGCAGCACGTAGGGTTATGGTTTTACGATGATCGATTTTTGCAATCGAATTTGAATTGGCAAACTAAATGACCAGACACAGATGTACCCGATGGGCCAGGAAAAATTAAATGGTATCAGAGTCCATGGCGACGAAGGTCATGTATCTTTAATTGCCGCAAGTTATTGAGGCTCATTTTTGATTATGTTAATGATTGAAAGAAACTTGAAATGCTTACAATTTGGATAATTTTGGGCCTTAGTGATTCATCTTGCGACCGAGTAGGAATAATCAAGAAATATGATGATTTAAGACCACCAATTTTGTCATGTGGTAAAATTACAGTCAAGGATTCCGGCTTTTTTTACGGGTCCGGTGGGTACTTATAAGAATTGGGATTTTTAAATGAAATGAGGAGAGTTCACAAACAATATCAAGTATTGACCAAAACCTTTAATCTGTCGGATCACAGATAGAGGATAAGGTAGTGCCTCGCTGCAATCTCAGAGACTTATGGATTCGTATAAATATAAAAACTGCCGTCTTCCGGCCAAAGTTCTCTTCTAGATAACAGAAATGAAGCAAGCGACAGTCTTCATGCAGGAAAAGTTGTACTTCTCACCAGGAGGAAGTGGGTGACTCTATAAAGTTGTGCTGTTGCATCTAGAGTAGATGATTTCTTAACAAAGCTCATTTTTCATAGAGCTATTATGTAGGCTCAGGAAATATGGATAATCAAGAGTAATTCATATGTACTATTATTTCAAAACAATTTATTTCATTAATCATATAAATCATACAGTTATCATATTTTTACATTGAAATGATTTATTTGCCTCAGTGTCATTCTTGAATATGAACTAACGAAAAAAATGAATGAAAATATTTTAATCCTCTTACTAAGAATAGAACTTTTGCTAAGGTTGGACTGATGAAAAAAGTTCAAATAATGTTTATATTAGAGCTATGACTTCTGGATTGTTGATTATAAAAAAGCGAAAAATATATAATTTTCTTTCAGGGATTTTTGAATCCGTGGGTATTAAATGACAAATAGAAATTATTATGCATAAATAATGTGAAGGACAGGAAATTTTAAATGAAAAAGCTATGTTTTTCAAATTTTAGCTCCAATTCGGATTTCATACTTAATTTCGGAATTCGGATTTTCATACTTAAAAATCTAGAAGCCATCTTCATCGACTAGTGTCTCGAATGCGGACTTGGACTTATGCTAACATGAATATGGAGAGATAAAAAAATCGTGGAAACATTTTCATCTCGTTACTAAAAAAATATTATTTCGTGAATGTGATTTGCTGAAAGAATGGGACCAATTTTTTTCTTCGAGACTAGGATTTTAGATCGATGTATATTGTGAGGAGGAGTGGAGAGAGAAAAGGCGGCGGAGAGGAAGCGGAGAGGGAGGAGCGGAGGAAGGAGGACGTGGGTGAAGCGAATAAGGGTGGAATGGAGGAGAGGAAGAAGAAGGCGGGAGAGAGAAGGAACTCGAGGTGGAGGAGGAGAGGTGGAGGATGAAGGTGGATGGAGGAACTGCGGAGGAGGCCGAGAGGAGGGAAGAGTGGATGAAGAGGAAGGAGGAGGAGATAAGGATGAGGCGGAGAGGAAGAACTGAGAAAGAAGGAAGAAGAGGCAAAGGCGAGGAAAGGTGGAGAAGAGGCTGAAGGGGGGGCGAGAACGCCGTAGATGTTCGCTTGCGCAGATGCGTGGTCGCGAGGAAGCTGGGTGAAGGGAGGAGGAGATGAGGAAGGCGAAAGAGCAACCCTGGCCGTAGCAACGCCTTATAAATTTGTTTCTCTTCTAATATAATTTCGAATAATGATTAACATCTCGGAGTATTGGTCTGAGAATGATAGGCGAAATTGTTTGGCGACGTTTCTATTAATTTCCTATATCTTCTTCAGGGCTTAGAATCATCATGGTTACAATAAATCCGTGCAGGAAGGTATGAAAGATTGATCCTATGTTTTTTTACGATATTAAAATAAGAATTACATAAAGAATTCAATTGTGCATAAATGAAAGAGAAGAGACAAGAATTTTGACATACCTTATTTGCAAAAGCTTGTTTACCGATTGTAACTAAGCCGGTACAATATCATTGTTACCATCAATTTGGATTTATCTATTAAAATAAATTGTGATTTGAAGACATTTAAATCATCCTCAGACCTTTACTCTGGTACGTTATTCATATTTAAATAATTGAGTTCAAGAAAAAGAAATTCATTATTTCGAATTGCATTCGTATTATCAGTTGATGGCATCGTTTACTACTTTTTAATTGTTAAAAAAATATGCACGCATTTGATTTTTTGCGTATTTCCCCATTTTAAATGCATTGCCATCTGACATGTTGACTATCAGAATTCACGGTCTTATTTTTCAGTGGTTTCATTTTGCATTCTACTTCCCACGAATCCTCCGGTTCTGTGGTCCTATTCCTTCGCTAAACACCAGGTAGATTTCTCACGTGATATTGAAATATGAAGGAAGCTTCATCGGTTGCAGAAGATGAGAAGGGTGGTCGAAGTGCATAGTGAGAGGGGCAGAAATAAGAGGGAACGAAGAGAATTGGAAAACGGGTAACTAGAGAGCGGGTAATTCGATAAAGAATGTGGAGAGGAGGAAAGGAGGAAAGGAGATAATCGAATAGAGTGACCATAAAACTGTGGGATGAGTTATTTGAGGCGTCGCATCCAAATTTCGCACATTTTATGACCGTCAAAAATGGTAGCAAAAAGGCTAACTAATCCGTGCGTCTGAATTCCGCAAATTACCAGATATCGGTTGTTCCGAGCGGATGGTGGGGGTGTGCGTGGGATATTCCTGCTTGGTGAAATCTATGCTACGTTCTAGGTGTACGACATAGTGCAAAGTTATGATTTTATATTATTGGTCAGCCATGTCTGTTATTTGACTAGAAGTGATAGCAACTTTTTTCACCACAAATCAAGAAGTTTTCTGCCTTTAGGTACCAGGCATATAACTGCATACCTACTTAAGATTCGAGAGACGATCGCTTTCCGTTGGCATAGTAGGAATATGCGGAGTTTCGGCGCTCTCGGTCAGAATAGTTAGGCCAGTTGTAATTTTCGGAATATGGACTGTCGCGGTCAAGGCAGCTTTTGGCACTGTGCCGAAAATGGGTGTTCTTTTCTATTTTAATCTAATCTTACTTCATTTTCTCCATCTCGCAATGTTTCCGTTCTTTTTAAATGCAACAAGACCTTTTTCTATCAATATTGTCCAAGGAATCGCCACTCTGGGTATATCCTTACTTCTTCTACACTTATTTCGAATTTACTGTACATTTTAGCCCTTGGATGATTTTTTTGTGGAGATGGATAATTACTCTAGTTCATGAGATGTGGAGAGTTTTCACGGTTACGTCCGTTAGAGGGTGTTGGAAATGAAGCTTTAAAATGCTCGTGAAATCCCTTCAGTCTTTTCCCTCTTATCTCTTATCTCATTCCCTCCTGGCCTTCTCTTCTTCCTTCTGTTGCCTCGCCAGTAGGTGTACTCCCTACATTGGATACTGAAACCTCTCGCCGCAGAGTCACTCCCTTCCACGTATCCGCCCGCCCCATCCACGTATCCAATCCCCTCAGCCCGTCCGCGCTCTCTTCGTGCCCTCTTCTGCTTTGCTTCTCTTCATCATCCTCTGCGCCACGGACACCATTGTCATCTTCAGCGTCATCTCATCCTTTCGCAACCAGAGACGAACAGCGTCTTTGTGCATTCGAGTTTGTGTCCTTCGCTCACAGCCCTTGTTTTCTTCCTTGCTTCTGCGGTGAAGGGTTACAAACGACAATGGAATCCCTTGACATTAGGTTCCACGGCTGTAAAACCGGGCTCGACAGCTTTGTGTTAACTCGGAAGTCATGGATTCGAGAACTATTTAGGTACATGTCCAACAGTCCAGGAAGTTTGTGTTTGTATTTGTCCATTGCTACTTGTCACTATCCCTTCGATGTAAAGTGGTCATTGCTTACCGATTGATTTATAAGCCACCGTTTGAAGGTTATAAATAGGCGAGGCTCATGTAGGTGTTCCCGATTAAGAAAAGATTAAGAAAAAAAAGAATGAACAAGGGCGTATCTTGAAGTAGACCGATAGTGTTGATAAACTTCTTGAGGTGTTTTGCATGGTGTAGTGCAGATGTGTTGAGAAACTCCGTGAGGTTTTTCGCATGGGGTTACGTAGATGTTGACTGTGAAAAAGGTAAAATCGGGCGCAGGACACCGCAGCTTCACTCTTTCGCCTTCCTCTTCACCTCCTTCCTTCTACTTCTTCCCGCGTCCTCGCTCCTCGTCAAGCGAACCAATCAGCTTCCTCCTCCTTCCTCCCCCGCTGCCCCCTCCTCTTCGTTGTCCGCCGTTGCCTCCTCCTCCTCCCCCCTCACTTCTTCCTCGTCCCCTCATCCTTTTCTTCTCCCCCCACCCCTTCATCCCCCTTCCCCGCCCCTCCGCCTCCTCCTCACTCCCTTCGCGACTTCATCCTCAACCCCTACGCCCCCGCCTGGAGCTCTGCCTTCTCCCCGCACTCCATCCCCTCTCTCCTCTATTTCAGCCTTTCGTCGCATCCACGTGCCCTTTCCTCATCTCCTCCCTCTCCGCTTCCTCTTTGTCGCCTTTTCTCTCACTCTTGGCCTCTCCCTCTTCGGTTGCCGCTTCGGTCACCCCAAGTCTCTGCTCGCGTCATTTTCAGCGTGGCCTCGTCACTCCGGCTCTCCTCCATCCCTCTTTGGTTTTCCATTGCTCGCACACTCCTCCCGATCTCCTTTCAGTAAGCCTGCAGTGAGAAACATATAGGTGAAATAGGTTTTTTTATAACACATCAGGCGATAATTTGTGGGAATGCGGTGAAAATTTCCCGGAGATAATTAGTATGACAGAGACTATGAGGGTTCTAGGTGAACCCTCTTAGGGATACAACGCACCGGGGCCGGGAACCAAGCCCGTGGCTTATACGCCCGATCACCCGGGGAGGGGCTGGACAGGAAGGAAAAAGGAAAGAGGCGCCGCCGCGATGGGAGCCCGCCGACGCCTTGGGAAAGGATAGGAGCGGAAGGGATGGGACGAGGGAAAAACACCCCAACGCTATAGAAGCGAAGGGGGCCCTACTATTAGCGAAACCAAGCATATGCAATTAATGTTCTACCGATCCTAGTGGATTTTCCTATTAGGAAGAAAAATCCATTGATCGAATCGGTAGATAATTAGTATGACAATCAATACTTTTTATATGAGGATGACACAGAGGCGTAACTAGGGATATATTTAGAAGGGGGTGGCCTCAACCCCCCAGGGAACGGGCGGTCAGGGAAATTTTTTGAAAAATGACACGTCTGGAAATGCATTTTGCATCGTTTTGGCACTTAAAATTTGTGTTTCACTCATAATTCCTCGGGAAATAATCACTACAGGCAAGACATTGGTATCAGTGGCGCAGCGATGGGGGGTTTTGGGGGATAACCCCCCCCCCCAGAGCTCAGAGAAATTTTTAATTTTAATCCATTTTACTTAATTGGATCAGTATTACTTATAGAATAGTGTTAGGATTAATTAAATATCCCTCAGAAAGCCGTAAAACTCGCCATTTTGAATCATAAGTCTTAAAAATGTTATGGAGGAGGGCCCACTCAACTCCTACGTACCCTGGCGGGTATGCAATACCCCCACACCACGAAGTATTAGTTGCGCCTAATCCCCCCCCCCCCTAACCTTAATTCTAAGCTGCGCCCATGATTAGTATACTATAAAATTCTCTGAGGCTTTGGGGGATCTATCGTCCTCATCCCCCACCCAAAGCAACCCCTACGATCACAGAATGAGCAAGTCCTAAGAAGAGTTCGACAGAAGAGAAGTCTCATGAAAACCTTGATAACAAATGGAACTACCCAATAGACGATATTTTGAGACATGATGGTCTGACGAAGGCAATCGTCGAGGGACAAATAGATGGTAAGAACGGAAAAGGAAGACCTCGGATAAAATGTATGGAAAATGTAAAAATGTATGTGAAAGAGAAGAAATACGAAGGTATGCAGCTTATAAGAGAAGCGAGTGGAGAACTACTTCGAACCAACCATAGGAATGTTGACCAGTGATGATGAACATTGAGATGGGTGTTGTGGATTGTAGACACCCAATTGGTTTTGTAATCATGAATACCCCTCCGAGGAGGACTGAGTATACTCAGCTCTTCCGATCACGCTTCATCATCGGTCGGGCGGGTGTTATGATAATTTTGTTTGTTGTATATATTGTATTATTATGATTTCAAATGATTATTGTGTCGATTTTTGTAGATACGTATCATTATTAGAGTTTCAGAGAGAGCAGTTTTTCATGGAAAAGGCATTCTTATTTGTTGAATTTCGATTATGAATCGAGGGCATAACATAGGAGTGGAGTAGCGGGTGAGAGTTGTAGGACCGATAAAGAGCTGCATTATTTTTGACTGGCGAAAACGTGTAAGTAATTGAAGCATGCAGTGTAGCATGGAATATATTCTAGTATTTACTTCGTCGTGTATGCACAATGGAATTTCGCATTAACCGAGTGTGCAACATGCCTCCTTGTAAATGGAAGAAAAAGTTGAAAAAATTAGTTCCTATCTTGGTAGATACTCACCTTGGTCATTCTTCAGCTTAGAATAGAGATCGGGAGGTAGATCGTCTGAAATTTCCGTCCGACTTTACCAATCTGAAAAAAATAGAGCGGGTTTAAGAGATCGATGACGCTAATTTTTATCTTATCTTTTTTTTGTCAATATCTTGTTTTCTTGACAATGCATCTAGCTGAACTTCGGATCATCAGGCGACTTCCTTGAACGTTAGGATTAGTCGAAAATCTTACTTTTTTGATTAGCTATAAAATTGCGTGTTAATAGAGTTGTATCCTGTCATTTACGTAAAATATTGGAAAGGAAAAGATCTTCGGTCGGCGCGATAAGCCTAATGTGCTGAGAATTATTATTTTCCTTTATTTTATCAAAAGGCATATTCCTTAAAACTACGAATTAATTAGTTAGAAGAAAATACATTTTAATATGTGAAATTCTGATGTCCAATCAGCATCAATTGCATAATAAATATTTTTTGTCATTCCGTTTAAATACCTCAAACACTGCGAAAGTGGTTCAGGACATGGTTGTAGGAAAGGACTACAGTGGCGGTTGAAAATGTTGAAAAAGGGCAAGTTTCAATGTTTTACCAGTATGAGTGAATGAGGTGTACCAGTTTTTATGTGATCCAGTTATTATACGCATAAAAGTATATATATTTTTATTTCTGATAAATTATTATATATTTAATTCAACCAAACTTTACTGCGATTGAAGTAAAATGTTTGGCCGTATGTATCAATATTATGGTGCCTATGGATGGACACACTAAAAGCTTTGATGTAATTGTGGTAATATCTGAGTGTAGCGCGGTGTACCTACTTCATCTAATATTGCTACGTACGCTCAAACTAAATTTCGTCGTATAAATCACAACAAAATAAACAAACAAAATAAATCGTCAAAAAAATAAACAAAATAAATCGTCGTCCGCCATTTCGCAACGTATCGAAGATTAAAATCACAAATATTGAAGAAGTCAGAGTAAAATAAAACACAAAGAAATGTATTACTAATATATTAATGTTTACGTACAATCCCTTGGCTGTAAAAGATTCGCTTTCTAACGTCCGCCAACTACCGTTTTCCCCGTGGCCAGCAGCCAGCAGTGCTGTGCCGCAAAATCGAAATGTGATCGAAAAATCGATCTTAATTTCGGCGTCGCAAGCGGTCGCAGATCACCTCTTCGGATCACACTTAACAGACTTTTTTGTAAATGTGGTGTAAATATCTTTTTGTAACTCCATCGTTTTTAATAAACCTATGTAAGCACAAAAATTCGGCGAAAAACAGGATCCGCCATTTTGTATAGTACCGTCACAAACATCATTGCTGAGTCGTGAAAGTTGATGAGCATTAACTATATCTAACAGTTAAACAGCACTGTAAATATTTGGTTCCATCGCTTTTCTACATAAGGTTTACTACCAGTTTTAATATGTTTTCGAGTTCCGCAGAAAATTTCAATACAGGCAATGTTTACGAAAGCTGTCAACTTTGAGGCCATATATTCTGTTAAAAAAAATATATATATAACCGTATTCGTCAAAACATGCGTTCATGTAATGACAACAACTGTACAAAGTTTCAATTTCCTTACTAAAAAAACATTTGGAGGCGGGGACGGATTTTCTTGTATGCTAAATAGGCTTCAGCCTAGATACTCAAGATTTAGAGGGGAACACTATCGAATTACTAGCAAAATTAAAATTACATCATTCTAAAAATCGTAAAAACTAAAATACTGTGCCGAAAACAAGGAGAAGTTATACCTACGTACATGACATAAATATGTATTGGTTAAGATTTGCGACGTTAAGATACGTATTTGGATCATTGGGTCTCATAAGTGAAATAGCCTCGGTCCTCGTTTCGTTTGAATCCGTATCTATTTTGAGGTTTTGGCCGACTTTTTTCGATTTCAGCCCACTGTGCGTCGTAAGTCCGGGAATCGGGATGAAGGATATTATTATAAGGTATTTTGTCAAATGTTTCCGAGACATGCCACCAGTATTAAGTCATGCTCTCTAGGAAAACTAGGCAAGAATCACATTGTGCATAGATTACTGTGTATGAAGATGCATGCTTTTTGTACTAATTTGTTGTCAATATAAATCGACCTAAATTCAACCAAAAGCTTTGCGAAAACTGCATCTTCTATTTTTCTAAATATCCCGTAATTCAAGCTGATGGCGAATGTTTTGTTGCAAAATAAGGAATGAAACTGGTAGTAATTTAGTATTTGGGAATGGAGTCTAAGTACGACTCCGACGAAAAGGGCGTGGTTATCTGAACGGCTGACTTGCAAATAAATTGGTCCGGGAAAACTACCGCCAAGCTGGGCAGCTAGACTATCGTCAATTGTAAGCACGACTTGCTACGCCCGATTTTCGAGGGCGGTTTTTTTTTAACATCCGATCGCTCGGCAAAAGCATCCTGCAAGGGACATTCGGGTACTGCGCGGTTAGGGCAGCTGCGCATCATCTGCACCACACACTCATGCCATTTCTTACCGTAAGTTGTTAGTTTAAGGTTAGCGGCAGTCTCATTAACTGCACTGCCTCAATCGATTCTCCGAAGTGAGCACTGCGGAGTAACAGCCAAAAAACTCGCCCAAGGGCTTTAGCATTGGCATGTCTTCACCATTATGCTGACAAAAGAGAATTTTTTTAATGCACTGTGGCTAAGAGACATGCTGACTTCTGGAAGTGGTCTGATCCATGACAACTCCCGTCATCTCAGCGCTGATGTAGCCCAACGGCTCCCTGAGCAATTTCAATGAGACATTTTCGATCACCCACCGTGTGACTTCCATATTTACGCTGAAATGAAGATTTGGCTTGAAGGAAAGCATTTTCAAACGGGCGATAGCTTAAGGACAAAGACAAAATTCATTGGAAGTCATTGGCGGCGTTATCCTGTGAAGAAGGTATAGTAAAACTTGTCCTCAGGCACGACAAATTCCTCAATTGCGGAGGCGAATATGTCGAAAGTACACCATAAGTTTGCTTATTACTTAGCTATGAAATTATTTTCAATCAATCACTTCGTCTTCTGTTTATGAGCCATCCGAGCTTGAAAAAAACGATCATGTCTATTCTGCTACCTTCCCGCTAACATGGCTATCACTAAAATATATCCAGAGTAGAACTTGGGCCGTAATTGTATTAAAACATTTTGCTATAAATTATGTAGCCATTAGGATTTAAAACAATTTTCAGAGCAATAGTTGTTGCACCATTTAATGTATAGGTTAATACCCTTAAGTAGTAGAAGGGCGACTTAAGCTGACTGACTTACCTGATTATCCCTACGAATCTCTTCTTCTGATGTGAATTATAACTGACCAGAATGTCTTCTGAACGTGAACTAATATGCTTATAGCATTAAGTTCGTTTTATAAGGCTTTATTATACATTCGAAGATTTACTGATATCATTATGTACCTTTTCTTGCAGTGATAAGCTATCTTGTGCAGATTGTGAGAGATAGGTTAAGTAAAGAAAACTATATCACTGCGAGCATTTACAAGATATAAGATTTCGTGGAAATGCGGTCGTTCTTTTGGACTTGTAATCGCAATTCGTCAAAATAATTTTGTAGATTGAAGTGAAAAATAAGTTGCGACATGATTTAAGGTTTCCGAATTCTCGATGTGGAACCACGATATAAGGGAAAGGGCACTCTGAAAATTCTGTTGGCGGCATGTTACTGATTGATATTATTATTATTATAGTATTCTACCGATTAAGGTACGTTTTCATGGAGTATTCAAGAAGTGAGCTGGGAGCCTCCCTTTCCTTCCAGGACTACCTTCTTTAATTCACTGTAAGGCCTACTTTCTTTCAATCTATCTAAAAATCCTATTCTTTTCCTTCCCCTCCCTCGTTTCCCTAACATTCTACCCTCTAACACAATTTTCAACATCTCCTCACCGCTAAGCACTAACTCCATCCATACCTTCTGTCTCCTCCGTATCTCATCCAAAAGCTGCCTCTCCTCGCCAACCATATCCAGCACTTTGTCATTCCTTTTCCTCTCCGTCCATTTCACCCTCTCCATTCTTCTCCATACCCACATCTCGAACACCTCCAATCTTCTCTCGTCTTCTTTCCTCAGTGCAGGGGCGGATCAAGGATTTTTTTTCTGGGAGGGGCACAAGCAAGGCCGTATCCAGGATTTTGTTCTGGGTGGGGCACAAGGATACCTCGTAATACAAAACGAATGCAATGATAATGGGGCCGTATTAAAAATCTTGCATATTTGTGAGGGTCTGGGGGGGGCACGTGCCCCCGTGCCCCCCCCCCCCCTGGATCCGCCTATGCCTCAGTGTCCACGTTTCCGCACCGTAGAGAGCTACACTCCAGATCAAACTCTTCACTAACCTTTTCTTTAAACTCTTACACAACGATCCTCTCAGAAGCTCCTTCCTGTTCATGAATGCCTTCTTCGCTAATGTGATTCTCTTCCTTATGTCCTTACTACTGTATCCGTTTTCCTTTAACGTACTGCCTAAATAGTTGATTAGCAATCATAAAAAAGAGGCTTTGATAGTATTTACCGACACATGTGTCGCGACATATGAACTTCGTTTGCGTTCACGATTTCACGAACACACAAGAATAAAATAGACTATTCCACCAAGGGCGTACCTAGGATCATAAATAAGGAGAGAGGCAAGCCAAGTTGTGACATTTTAGCATGGAAAAGTGAATGAAACCAACATTTTAAGAAAATTATAACAGCGCTTTATTAGTTTATGAGATTATTTCCTTGAAAAAATAGTTTTATTTTAGTTACATTTATTATACTAATACATATCATTTTTTGTGGGTTTAAAGAAAATTTGTTGAATACTTTCGTTTCAATTCAGTTCTGATTTTGCTTAAAGACTTGCGATATTTGCTTCTAGGGGGGGCAGGTGCCCCCCTGCTCCTCGCTGGGTACGCCCATGTATTCTACAAACCGGAGTGTCGCGACATTGCGGTTTGAAGTGGTAATTTGTGCCGAAAGGGAACGACTTATATCAATACTGCTAATTTTCTTGCAATTGAGTACTTCG
The DNA here is from genome assembly GCF_921293095.1 of Ischnura elegans. Lineage (NCBI taxonomy): Eukaryota > Metazoa > Arthropoda > Insecta > Odonata > Coenagrionidae > Ischnura > Ischnura elegans. The sequence continues at coordinate 73,858,835 of NC_060249.1, read as the reverse complement.
AGTTATGGGTTATCCAAGTCTGTTTTTGCAATCTAACACTCTGGAAAAGATTTCTTATTTCGTTGCAATAGCTATTAAAATACTAAAATGATTTTTCAAATATTTAATATATCGATTGAAAGACGAATCGAATGAAAACTATATCGCAAATATTATATCACCGTGTAAATGTGGTCCTAGCGTATTCGTATTCTAATCTTTGAGCACGTCAAATCCCTTACATGCGAGCGTAAATTCACTGTAAGTTTGGAAAAATATTCACCCTGCTTTGTTCGACATAAAGGACCAATATATGTAGAAATATTAAGAGAAAAATTTCTATAGAGAATACTACCTCAATTTACTAGCATTCTTTCATAATTACATAATTACTTTCACTAGCAAATGATCAGGGATGAAATAACTGTTAGAATAATAGGTCTTGTATACTTTCAACGCGATGCGATGTGCCAATAAAGAAAAAAGACCGTTCATGAAATATCAAATGCTATATTTGGGTAGTTTATGTTGGGAAATCAATCGTGCAGTGACTCACTTTTATTTTTGGTTAAACGTTTTGGTAAAGACATTTTTCTATCTCTACACCAGCGCGTGAAATTATCCATTATCAGCTATGTCTTTAGCGAGTATTCACGTGGCGTGGTGACGCAGATAAGTGTATTATATCTTATCAATGGAGTCAGTGCAACGTGACTTGAAATTTAAGGTATATTTGTGAAATTATCGAAGAAAATTAAATTACACCAGTGATGAATTAATATCGGTACAGTGGCGCCGACTCCATGGGGACTGAGGGGGCCCGAGCCCCCTCAAAAATTCGTTTTGGGCGTGGGGAAAAATGTGTCGGGCTTGCCGATTTTCCCCGGAGTGTCCAGGTATCAAGATTCGAGTTATCAGGGTTCTAATGTTGATCATATGACTCTTCTAAAATGCTGAAAAAACTTAAAACTCACTACTTAAAAAAATTCCCGGGGCACGATCCCCGGTTTGGGCCCCCCCAATATTTTTTGTAAGTCGGCGTCCCTGTATCGGTAGAAAGTATTACGTGATACCTATGTTTCTTTTCGATGGTAATTCTATGATCAAATATTTGTCGAACCTCTTCCTTAGGTCTGTGTCTTTTTTCTCAATGAGAGATAGTAGTTTTGGAATAAATGTCAATGTAGGGGAGAGTGTTGTACCACGGAACCAGAGTGTTGTACCACCTTTTTCAATTTTTTTATATAAAGCGCAATATATTTACTGAAGATTCAATCTAATAGTAACAAAACAATCCATCAGGGTTACTTAACATAAGTTTTAAGTTTTAGACTTGTACCTTTAATATTAATGGATCTAATTAAAACTTCTAAAAGTGTTTTTATTGTTCCTAAGTACCTCATGTTCATGTACCTAGGAGCACTACCTATTTTACCTAGGAACACAAGTTAGATTAGTGGGAACAGTAGTTAAAAAGGGGAAAATGGAAATAATATGATTTGTTTATTGAATTTGGAAGTATATTAAAGTGTTACCAAAAGAAAATTAATGTAGCTTAGATAAAAACTGAATTTTAAAATGGAACTCCTTTAAACTAAAACTAAACTTAGGTTAAACCCTCCTAAATTAAGAGAATTCTCTATAATCCAATTATGTAATGAATGTAACACAAAAAAGCAAATTATAGAATATTAGACCATAATTTTCCTCTGACTTCAAAAATCACAAACATAGGAACATGTTCCTAGATACATCCTGGGCTTGTGTTTCTTGGTACAACAGGTAGCCAGTTTTAATGCCAGCTTATTTGTCTGGTAAATATTACGTTTAAAATACCAAAAAAGTAGCTAATACTAATCACCATTTTATGTCAATTTCACCTGTACTACGATAACCACTGTTGGAGTGATCGATATTTGGTGAAAGACATCGATATATAAGTAAAAATATTCACTTTTCAGCGACAAAAACTTCAAACTAGCGTCGTCTTTGTAAGCATTACCCAACTGAACTCAAATTCGCATTTACTATTTTTCCTTTTTCCAGATCATTATTGACGTTGGGTGCTCCATACTGGCTCTGGGTGTGGGGTATTGCTCAGCCACCTTGAGTCCTCTTGTATATATTTACTCAGGGGTCCATGCTTCACCGCCTAAGATAAATATGCAATATACAAGTTCTTATGGTTTTTTTTCTAACCACAATGCCTGCGTACCTTGCTGTTAGTAGAATTTTCATATGTAGGATGCGCTCTTCGCTTGGGCTTTTCTGCTGGCGATTTGTTTATTGCTTCGTCCATCGCTGGTGTTCGAAACTTCTTCTTTTCTTACGTTAGGCATAAAACCAATTTTTCGGCTAGTCAGTTCGAGCATACCAAAAAAATTAGGAAATTAAAAGGTTCAACTAGTAAATTCAGGTGTGGTATGGGGTAACTTCGATATTTTGGAATGAAAGGAAGTTTTGTATGGTATTTTTGCATATGGAGCCATTGTATGGTACAAGACTTCCTCTTTCGTACCTTGTACCAGATGATATCTCTGCGAACTAAAACGCGTCGTAAGCATTAAAATAATTTTGAAAAGGTTCAACTATCTTTTTTTTCAAAATACTTCAACTTGCCTCTCTTCCTCATAGATTTCCCTTAACTTGTTTTGAATGCACCTATTCTGCCCGTAAGCTATCTCTACGACTCAGTGTGTTATTTACAAATATGAGAGTCGGGACTGGATATTTGTGAGCGGTATATCTGGGAACCATGACTCCAGCCCAGCCCCTACTTTACCTTTCATCTTGATTTGCATTCTCCGGGCGTTTTGGATATTACATTCCTCCTCGTTTTTCATGCTCGTGAGCCCGCGTAAGAAAGACATCTAGATTTCAAAGTGTTCCGAGGTGCATTTCAATGAGCTTGAAGTTCATATCGTGAAAATAGTGCGATTTTTTATAATTTAACCTTAGCGGCCCTCACGTCCCCTGATGAATGCACCAGGAGTAGGCACAGCATGAAGGTAGCTTGAGTTCGTGGTGATTTCACAGATAGTAAATTGCTAAGTCATCCGCCAAAAACTAAAGCAGTGTTATCACGAGAAACATTTTCTTCCCCTTGGTCTTTTACTAGTTCATAATGTTCGTTTATTATTTGTTAAATATTTTATGAGATGCATATGTGTACAGCTAATTTAATACTAATTGGAAGGGTAATCCATTGAGAAAGAGCATAGTAATTTTATCGCGTTCTGCATTTTATAGTCGTTTAGAAACTAAGCAGTTTATTTACGTTTCATGCAAATGTCACAAATGTACTCTTTTTATTTTAGTACTTCCATTGATTGACGACGAAACCAATATGTTTTACTCGCTATATCTTCGGGATATTGCATTTGAGAGTCCATGTCATTATATACCTTAAGATCTAATGACGGTACTTCTCTGATTTGAGTAAAAATATGGGCTAATGCGAATATTTATGTTATTTCGCCAAAAATAAGTGTATAAATTGCTTCATAAAATAGCTATCATGATAAAAGTAAAACTTTTTGGATGTCACTTCGTACCCATTTGAGCTATAAACTAGTGAACGGTTCAGTTTAAGTAAAATCGCTGGATTCAATTGAAAATGGAGCTGCGGAACTTTCAAACAGCTGGAAGTTTTGAATTAAAAATATAAGAATTAAATTATACTCATTCTGCATGCCCTAATTTTGTTTCATAAGCTACATGAATATCGTTTGTGATGCCGAACATAACTGTGGTAGGCAACTCTTGCGATAAGAGTGTTTTTATTGCGGAGTCGTTGCTGTACCTCCTTCTTTATCATTGACTGTGTAACCTAACTGTACGTGCTTTGAAAACATAAGAATTAGAAATTCCAAGAAAAATTCCAGTTAACTCACAAAGTGACAGACACTCTATTTCAACTTGACGTCGGGCTTATAAAATATTCCCCTATGAAAGAGGAATGATTTGATTTTAAACGCTGTTTAACTCCATCAGAAGTGATCTATAGCGCCTTTGCTGGAAATAAAAACCACAGTCAAGGTTGGAATTTTATGCCCTTGGCCTTTCTGTCTTAGGAAATGGGAACCGTTCGCTGAATATCAAAGAGATAAAGGGGAGTGAAAATGTGAAGCATGGTAAATACAGGGGAATAAAACAATTCTTAGTCTTTCATACGTTGCACAAAGTTGATGAAAAGCCTTTGAAACTTAGTTATCAGTTTTTCACGTGATTTCAGTGTTTTTTTAGGTAAAGCCTCAGAATAAATGTAAACAATCGATTAATCAGAGAAACAGGTATTTTAAAAATTATAAAAGAGTGATTTTCGCCTTCTCCGCATATACCAATATTGAAATGATAAAATGTGAGACCACGTTACAGGTCATCATCAGTGCTTAATGTCTTAAATTTTAAGTACTGGGACGCATACCAAAACATTCTATCACACGAAAATGTAAAATTAGGTCCTCCAAAAGTCGTAACGAGTTACACTTGTCCGTTTTACAGCGACCCGGGTTTGCTGCAATGGTTTGCGAAGATGGAAAAGGACTGCAGGGACCCAACACAGCCTCCTCAACCGACAAGCGTTGGCGCTCTCTCACTCATACACACACGTAGACACCAAGGCACACAGGCTAAAATTTTCCACACGCACAATTTTAAATTGAAAACACATTCTATCACACGATTTTCAAATATGAGACCCCCTCCTAATAATTTCGATTATTTTAACTTTTAATAAAAGTTGCAATGAAGAATCATGTTTTACCAAGCATTAAAAAAAAACTATTTAATATTTTGACACAACCCAATTTTCTGTGAGAGGTAACGGAACGCCGCGCCGCGCCGTTCCGACGCGTTATGGCTAAAATTAAGCACTGGTCATCACACCTCCGGAAAGGTTAGATTGGCTGATTCGTTTTTTATGGGGATTATTGCTATCGATGCTGGTGACTACGGCCGATCCCTTACAGGCGCGTGGCCAGAACTTTTTTCGGCGGTATTAACTGTGGGCTAAGTTTTGTATGGGGATAGATAGAACAACGAAGTATTTCACGCTGACAATTTTCCTTCCATCGGTTTCGCCGGAGTCGCCATTTTAAAGAGTCTATAAACAAAAGGTTCAATGTGTATCGCAGGTTTTAGATTCTCAACCGGTTGTGAAGGCCTTTCTCCCTCGCGTTGCCATCCTAGATGGACCGCGAGGGCTTAACATCGAGTACCATCAGCCTCAGTACAATTGCCATGGGAATTCAGGAACCTGTATAGCATACTGATCTTCGCAGTGGCCCGGAAAGCCAAATGTTCTTGTTTCGATTCCCCATCCTGGGAAAATTTCTCTTATGGCAATTGATGATGATGAACTTCTTTAGAATAGCGGTTATTCTCTGTTACTGGTTGATGGATAGTGAAACGAATGGAAAAAAAACTTCAAAGCTTTCTTAATATCTACAATATTGCAAGTTCCCAATCAATACGCACGTCGCGTCGACAATTCCGTTGAGTGGAGTGAGTTACTCCGAATTAGCATCTCGTTACGATGTCAAAAGTCAACGGATAGTTTTGGCACGTGAAGCGTATTATTGTGAACATCGCGGTCAAAAATAGAAAAAAACGTGTTTCTATGTAAAGGAGTGTGTGAGTGATACTTTTGGATCGCTTGAAATTGATTTCGGGGTTTTCTGAAGCGCCGCATAGTTCTTACGTGAGTGTTTCCTTGATCCACCGCTCTCTTTGCGACTTCCAATATTATGTATTACGGATTATTATCCCGTAAGTTTGTGGTAAAAAACAAGTACTCGGTGATTAACTGTAACAGGGACGTGTGTAGAATAATATTTATTCTAATTCGAGGCGTGGCATCATGTTGCTCACATTCCCGATTAATCATTTTTATGCGCTGGCCATGCGGTAGCGAAACCGCAGCTATGTTCCGCGTTGACATTCGCTTATGGTGACGCGTGATACAAGAACCCGTGGACCAGTTAGATCATTGATTGCCACTTAATATTAATTTCACGTATGTTTCCTACATGTTATAACATAAACCAGTTTCTTTCCTCCTATATTACTTGGTTGTGAATCGATCGAAACCCGATAGAATTCACACTTATCGATGAGATGTATCAATTAAATTTTATTCCATTCATCTTCAATATTTATTGTCCATGTACTTCATCATGTTTTTCTTAGGGTTTCATGGCGACTCTGACCAAAAAAAAGTTAAATGTAGACACCCCCAGAATGATCCAAACGGCAAAGATTCATTGAGAGGGATGAAGAAAGATCCGGACGAGCAAAATGCGGCGTTATTGAGTATTGAATTGAAGATAGATACCTCACGTGTTTTAGAAACGTGGAAATGGGCTGGCATCAAGGCCGGTCAGATTATAAAAGCTGAACTGAAAGGAAACACCAGTTTGATTAATGCAAGAGAACGCTAGTAAATACGTCCAGGCTATTTATTTATTTTGGCGGGCAGTTTCATAGCTGATGGTCATGACATGTTTGATCCTGACTGGCAAATAAAGAAAACTATTACCTCAGGGAAAAAGCATGTTTACAGTCTGCTTCAATTTTTTTTGCATAATTCAGATTTTTTCGAATTCAACCATCCAACGTGACACACACAGATTTGGTGTTTAAAGTAGCTCAGGAAGTATTGATCTTTATTATAGAGACGCGGATATTGCGATTCGCATCAGCAACAGCGGAGTGAACCCAAAGCATCATATTCAAATAGATTTCTGATATTTCTATCCCGTAATTTTTCTTGCTCTACCTTTCATTATAAGAGTGGGTGAGAAGCCAAGGTGTAAAAGTGATTTTTGTTTTCTATACAGATAAGGTATAGAAATCAGGTAAAGAAAACAAAGGACATCCAATTATTTATTTAATAGTGCATTTTATTTTCCACTCGATGTCAGCACAGAACAGTCTCACTCGAATCCCTTGTCAACCAAGTTTTTGTATATTTCTTCCAACAATTAACTGTATCTAACTCTGTTTATAAAAAAATCACGTGTACCCCTTGGCTTCCCATCCCCTCATAGTTGATGGTGGATATAGTAATTTATACGGGAATCTATGGTTAATTTTATTTATGAATTTTTATTTTCCTATATTCTTTCAGTCTCTGATATCACGCTGGGTTTTTTCAAATCATTTTCATATGATTGTTCATAGCTTAAAATAAGCCCCACAGTTTTGGTTAACTTGAAGGGATGCGTTATTCGTGTGGAACACATATAAGAAATATATGTGGCAGATCCCTAAAGAACCTGGGATTCGTCAAGCGCGTTGTGGGAAGATTTTCAAATGAAAAAGTAAAGGAGAGGTGCTATTCCGCACTCGTCCGGCCACACCTTGAATATGCAGCGAGCATAAGGGATCCGGCGCAGAAAGATTCAACCCGTGACCTTAATAAAATACAAAAGAAAGCTGCGCAATTCGTCAAAAACTGCTAGTGGCCTACAGGAAGCGCTAAATGTATTACACGAATTAAGCGGCTGGTAGGTGGTAAATACACGGAGCCTGTGCGCTTGGCTTAGACTGCTTGAGCAATGGAGGACATAAAAAAAAGATCAAGCAGAATTTTTAGAGGAAAGGAAAATCAAGGATGTAGTAAAGAAGCATTCTCAGTTCATTGGCTGTCCCATCAAATTGATGGTGGAGAAGGAGCGTGATAAGGAAGTCTCTGACGACGAGGAGGAGGAGAAGAAGGAGGAGGAAGAGGAGAACGAAAAGGATAAGAAGCCCAAGATATAGGACGTTGAAGATGACGAGGAAGAAGGTGGGGATAAGAAGGGGAAGAAGAAGCAGACTATCAAGGAGAAGTATACAGAGGACGAAGAGTTGAACATGACCAAGCCAATTTGGACTCGTAATCCTGATGACATTAGCCAGGAAGAATGTGGCGAATTTTATGTCTCTCACCAATGATTGGGAGGATCATTTGGCTGTGAAACACTTCCCGGTGGAAGGGCAATTGGAATTCAGGGCCCTGCTGTTCGTTCCAAGGAGGGCACCGTTTGATCTGTTTGACAACAAGAAGAGGAAGAACAACATTAAGCTATACGTGAGGAGGGTCTTCATTATGGACTTTTGTGAAGATCTCATTCCGCAGTACCTCAACTTCATCAAGAGTGTGGTGGACTCAGAGGATCTGCCAATTAACATTTCCCGTGAAATGCTGCAGCAGAACAAAATTCTTAAGGTCATCAGGAAGAGCTTGGTGAAGAATTGCTTGGAGCTATTTGAAGAGCTTGCAGAGGACAAAGAGAATTATCGCGAGTGCTACGAGCAGTTTGGCAAGAATTTGAAGTTGGGTATTCATGAGGACTGCCAGAACCGCGAGAAACTGAGTGAGCTCCTCCGATATCACACTTCCGCATCAGGGGATGAGGCCTGTGCATTGAAGGACTATGTTGGTAGGATGAAGGACTATGTTTGGGGACTTTCCCAATATCCTCAGGGCAGATGATGTTGGGAAAGTCCCCCAACGAAACGTCTGCCTACACCATGCAGACTTTGACCCGGTTGGAAACCCAAGAAGCTTTCATCCATGCTATTCACCGGGAAAAGCTCAGATTCTTCATCAATTGAGGACAGATATCTTTCAGAGAGACATGGGGAACATCATATTAGAACCCCATTATATTTCCAGGTCCGACAGAAACGATAAATTAAGTGTGATATTTTTTACGAGCATCGGTATGGGAATTCGTTTTTTCCCCGAACAATGAAGGACTTTAATAAATGCTTAGCGGAACTTCGTTTGAAAATTTTGTTTTTATTTTGTAATGGATGGTATCCTATCACCCCCCGCCACTCACCTATTGAGGCGGCATTTTTAGTGGAATGTTGATGTTTCTTATCGATTCTAAGGCTCAATGTTTCCAATAATCCCTTATTCGCGAAGATATTGGTTCTTGAACCCTTCGTTGCCATTTGTGTGATTGAATGAATACTATGCACTCGGGAGGAAAATTCCCTACTTTTGATTGAAATGAATTCATTTAGTTGTTTCATCTCACCAGAATTCGATATTTAATTTATGGTTTAGCTGGATCGCCTTTACAACAGATTTTTCACCAAATCACCACATCTTCTGCGTGAATACAGTCACCCATGGGCGAAATTCGGAAAAGATCACGCTCACTGGTTAAGTTTGTGACGTAATAAGGCTGCCGGTTTAACACCGTATTTGCCTTTTTTAAAAATGGGTATTGGTTTTGATAAAATTGATTAGTCGAAAATGGTTTTTGACGGAAGTAGCAAGTGTCATGAAAAACAGCTCGTGGGAGGGAAAAATTGTGTTCTCTCACTAATAACCCTTTAAACCCTTTTGGCATTGGGGGCATTCACGAATAAGACATTCATTTTGTTGTTTGTTTCATGAAACGCCATAGCCAAGAGTGATAGGTATGCATTATATTCGCTCATAAGTATTTTAAAAAATAGAACGCTTTGAATCGGCAATTCTTTTGGCATGAATATCAACAAAAACTAAGATGGATGAGTTGCATTACTTTAACTTTAAATTGGCTATGGATAAGTCTATTTACTACATGCTGTCACTACGGAACTATCGATAAATGCGATTATCATGTAGAAACTGGCGAACATATGCCACTGTAGATCACTTTCGCTTATGTTTTAAGTAATTGTCTCCTGGTTAGTTACATTATCTAACTGCATATTTTTTCTATTGTGATAAAGAAGTGTGGTAAATAGGCGCGTAACCAGGGTAAGACTTAGGAGACTTCAGACTGCCCTCGCAAAAGCTTTTGTGACCCCTGATGGAGATTGCCCGCGATGCGTAAGCTGAGAAGGCCCCTGGTCTAGGTGCACCTCTCCTTTGACGATCCGTTTTGCGACAAAGTTATATTTCATAATGTCTGCCATAGAATAGCTTGGAAGAAACATAGAGATAATTCTTGGCCAAAAATTGAAAAAAAACTTTTTTTAAATTAGGCGGATATCGAGAACAACCGCTTTTGGAGACCAAGTCATAATAAGGCGTCCATTTCGACAAAAAACAAGGATCACGATAGACTTCATCACTATACAAAAGAAATATTTCGCTTATTTCATGAAATTTATGTTTTCCCAATGCGAGAAATCTTGAAACTAATTACTAGTACGGGCATCCCGTATACCACCCGATCACCTGCCGAAGCGAATTTATGGCTGCACGCCAAGTTGTCAACGTACTGAATTAAGCCGCCAGGCATAATTTACATTCAGTTATTACACATGGGCCACTTCTTGAGATTGAAAATTTATGAAATTTCCACTCTTACATATTTTAGATAGTGTCTGGGCATGGAAGAAATAATAAAGCGAAGTAACCATTAATTCAATAACATTGAGATATTTGTCTTCTGCCCCCTTGCTATGGAGCATGCTTCTTTACGGAAGTCAGGCATGGACAAGGACAGCAGCGGAAAAATCAAGGATAGAACTATTCGAGAAGTGGTGCTACAGAAGAATGATGAGGATCAAATGGATCGGCCGGGTATGTAATCGGCCGAGTAATGAGGAAGCCCTGAAAAGAGAAGGAGAAAAGAGAAGCCTCATGAGTACTTTAATAAAACGACGGACCAACCTATATTCCGTTCATTTTATCTCTGCGGGTGAGCTGGTGTGGCCAAAGCAAGTGGAGATGAGGGGAGGGAAAGTATCTCGACATGTGACTTTGCCTTTGCCAATCAGCAGACAGTAGGCGTGGCCTCAGTCATTTGCTCTCAGGCCTCCGTCGAGTGAACATCGTGAATTTGCTCGTGGAGCAGTGTTGCCATACCTCACGCGTTCTCCTTGCATGTAACTAATTATGCCTTCCACCAACGGTGCCTCATTCAGTGTGGTAGCTGACAATGTCATGGGCTCCTGTGAAAGGGTTATCCACAATACCTTCCAAATGAGTATGTATATTATTATTATGAGTATGTATTATATTTGGTCCTAGACATCTTATTACTCAAATTGATGAATCCGCTCTTGGAAAAATTCAATTAGAAAATCGTGTAATACCGTACGAAGAAACGGTTAAAAACCTTGGTATAATATTTGATAAGGAACTCAAGTGGAAAAAACAAGTCCATGTCACAAAACAGAAATGTCTGAGCATACTACATCAATTGTATAGAACCAAGAACATAGTTCCGCCCAAAATTCGAACCACCTTGGTTCAGTCACTAATTTTTCCTCACCTTGACTACTGCTCCTCTCTGTTTACTAATCTCTGCGAAGAAAGTAACAACAAATTGCAAGTAACAATGAACTCTTCAATGCGCTACATTTATGACCTAAACAAATGGGATAGGATATCTGATACTTACGTTCGATTACGTTGGCTGAAACTAAAACAGCGTCGTTTATACCATGTGATCCTGCTTGCCTATAAAATTTTATCCACTCGTAATCCCGTTTACCTAGCTGCTAGATTTACCTGGAAAAAAGATCTACATGCAGTACCCACTAGGAATCACTCCGTAGATCTTCACATCCCTCAACATAGCACACTTCACGTAACTAAATCCTTCACAATAATCGCCTCTAGAGTATGGAACTCCCTACCATCCAAAATTAGAAATACTAAATCCATACATGCCTTCAAAACCCAGGTGTACGATATCTTAATAAATAACCCTAAAATGCTGTCTGTCTAAAACTGATTGAAGTAAAATTAGAACGGTGTTAAATCGAATGGCTCTAACATATGGTTGCAGAAAATTGAGTGTAAAATTATGTTAAATTTGAGTGTCATACTAAGTTGTTATTTACTTTTTTTGTTTTTTTAATACTGTTTGTCTGACACTATTGTTATATTAAATTATCGCCTTGATTTCTTGCGATGGTTGGTCAGTTACTCCGCAGTATGATGTTTTCCCTTGTGTTGCTGTTGTTTTGCCGTATTGTCTGTGTGCTGTCGGCGGTTTACAACGATTAAATGTTTTGTATTTCTTTTCATTTTTTGTTTTTCCTTATGAATATGATGTCACCAAGGAGGGGAAACTAAAGTATCTCCATTTTGGAAACTGTTTCTCCTTTCGTTGGTATTGTTTTTGCCTAATTGTTTGTAAGTTGGCGGCTGTCCGCAACAAGTGTATCTTATGTGTTTCTTTTTATTTTTTTTTCTTTTGGGAATGTAATATCATGCTTAACATGTGAAAGTTGTGCAATGGTTTTCTCATGGGCCACAGGCCCACGAAATAAACGAATTTATTATTATTATTATTATATTGTCTCTGCGCCGGGGCCAAAATTCCTGTGCCCACCTATGACTCACACGTTTTCAGTGACAAATTAGGGCGGCTATGTACATTTGGCAACGTTGTGTTCGCTCCTCTCTTTCTCTCGGTACTACCCCTCCCATATAAGCGAAGCCATCCGAGAGTGTCCGGGCTCTCACGAAAGATCACCCGCAGACATAAAGTGAACAGACTATAATAGGTCACATCTTGAGGCATGATTGCCCGATGAAAACAATCGTGGAGGGGCAAATGGATGGTAAGAACGGAGAAGGAATACCAGGGATGAAATATACGGAACAGATAAAGAGAGATGTGAAAGAGAAGAAATACGTAAGTGCGAAAGGATTAGCTGATACGAGAATTGAGTGAAGAGCTGCGTCAAACCAATCTTAGTATTGTTGACCAGTGATTATGACCTGGGCAAGCAATGATAAAATTACTTGTGTCTTTAGAAATTTAGAAATGTGTGTTTTCTACTTTTCTGTTCTGAGAATCACTCAATGGCATAAGACGTTTTCTGTCATTTTTGAGAACAAATGTCATTTGCCATTTGTCAGAACATGTGTCATTATAAAAATTCATTAACTTCGCCAAAGAATTCTAACATGCGAGCAATTTAATATTGGCAATCGTTGAGCTCGCGCCCTCTCTCTGAGATCTCAGTGACTCATAATTAATTCCGCCGTTGGCATTGCGGAAGACTAGCTTCGCGTCGTGGAGTTCCGATCGCAAAGCAATACTCCGGAATACACGCTCACGTTGTTGATCAGGGTATTCCAGAAACTCGTGAATCAGCCCGTGAAACATGTGCCAATCATTCTCTTCGTATGCCGTGGTCTGCCATGGGCCGTGGGATGTTTCTATCTCATCCGACCTCGGAGTATGGGTGAAAAGTCTATTGAGTAAAAAGAAGTCTAAAATACCCATAGAGGTAATACAACAGTCAGAGTAAGATTGGAAATATTGGAATATATACATAAGAGCTTTAGGTTCGCGACCCCTACTGGTCGCTTCTTTAGAGGCAAAGTAATACGCTATGAAAAACGGAAAATACGACAGGCATAGAGCGGAAGTGATGCATCCACTTATTTTGAGATTTACATTGAACACAGAATAACCGGATAGAATTCACCATGAGAGTATCATCTCACTTGATCAGGTTACGGACCCATATATTCTAGTTGATGGTAAGGTACTTAGTCGGTCAGGTACCAACTTATCATTTTCAATTATGTTAGAAGAAACTACTTTGTACTACGACACAGCCTTTTCATTAACCCGACCGATTTCAACAATAAGGCGTCATTTACTAGGTGGAGTGCCAACTGATTTGTGCTTACAAAGTTGGCTCTCCTCCCCTGAAAATGACACATAGTTGTTGAAATCGATCGGAGGTAACTAAAAAGTTGTGTGGAAAGTAAAAAGTAGTTTCTTTCAGCATGTTTCACGAACGGAAATTCTAAAAGGCATTGCCTTCCTAGTTTAATTTATCCTTTAAAGATTTTTTTTAAAGCGTAAGTTTTTAAAGTGCAATAATACTCCTCGAAAAGTAGTAACATACGACCAGATGAATGGGAGTGATGCTTCCTCTAAGCCTTCTAAAGAGTATAATTAATAGTAGCGGGCGTAACTTACAATTGGTAGTACTCCTTTATCGTAGGAGTTGAAGAAATGAAAATTTTTTTCCACATGGTGATTTATTGATATGATCGACCATGGTTTCGTGGTTTTCGCTGTTACGAAACCATGGTCGGTCATAATAAATCATTATGTGGAAAATACCAAGTTTTTATTTCATCGGCTAGTAATTCTAACGAATGATTATATTCACCGCTCCTCTAGCGTATCATTTCTCCCGCGACTGCTCTGCACTGCCATCCCACCTATTTTCCCCATTGCTGCCGCCTCGCAGCCTTTTCCGGACCCGACTATTTCCGCACGAGTGACGTGCGACGTGATCCCGATCATCGAGGCCCAAGTGGAACGGCCATCCCATTGTCCGTAGCCACTCACTCAACAGTGGGACGACGGCATCCATTTTCCTGCTCTTCTCTCCGCGACGCAACAAAATCTTTATAATTTTTTTTATGGACGATGATTTGTCATCGACTTCCGATTCATATCATTTGTCACCAGAAAAAAATGCCATTATTGGTATAAAGAACCTCCCGAGTGGGCCGGGTTGCCAAAGGTACGTGGTTTGATTCTCGGTCCAGGGATGTTTTCTCATGACTTTGAATGTGGATTTCACCACCGTTCACGAATCGGGTTTGGAAAAAATTGCAAAAACCGCCAGGCACGACTTAAGCGTTGGAATGGGATCATTTTTCCATTGCTTTGCCATCCTAGGAGGACCTTGGGTCTCCAACAACTTTCACCGTTAACTTTGGTAAATTACCTGGGGAATTGAAGGGTCTGGTCGGCGTAATGCTCCATCCAAAGTATTATCAAGGATTTTCAAATACATTTATATGCTCCCAGGTACTCTTCCCTTGAAATGGATGTGGAGAATATATAAATCAGCCAGATCATGTCGATAACAAATGGATCATCATCAAATGGAGAAAGTTCGTATGGAGCAGATGAAAAAATTAGTCACCCATTAAATTCTCGTTTTAATACGTGGGCTTTGTTACATAGTACAATGAGTTTACTGAAACTGTGTGAGGAGAGAGTGAAAAATGGGATGCAGTACGAGCTAATATGATTTTTCTTTGGAGTTCGGAGTTTTATTTTGAGTTCTATATCAAGAAAGACAATTAGAAGACTTTAATTGCAACAAGACTCATAGTGTTTCGAGGAGCGAAACGTAAATTAAGTTTATTATTTTTTTCTTCTCATCTTGACCTCGTTTAATACATGTTAAAATATTTCCTGGAGTTTAGGTCAACGTATGTTATGCAAACAAGTTATAGCCAACGTTTCTGTTTATTTGAAACCATCATTAGGGCTTAACTAATGTACAAACTAGTGTACAAAGTTAAGCCCTGATGGTGGTTTTAAATAAACAAAAACGATGGCTATAGCTTGTTTGCATAACATACGTTGACCTAAACTCCAGGAAATATTTTAACATAAATTAAGTTCTAATTTTAAGCGCGTTGGCGTAGTGTGTGTAATCTTTCAAGTAATGCGTCTGCGAAATTCTATTGTTGTTTCAGTCAATGGAGCCAGAGTCATCTACATACCTCAACAGCAAGTGCAAGTTGTGTTGGCATTTAGATGACTATGATGGCGATAAAGAGCATTAAAACTCCGTTTAGATAGTTTGACCTTTTTTTAGGAGTGTCAAAGGTCCTCTGGTTGATAAATTAGAATTTCTGATCGATATTTTATTTGTCTATTAATGAACGGCCTTTTCCCTGAGAGTGATGTTAATTTCGAATTTAAATGCGTTCTATTATTTGCTTGAGTGAGTGAATTTTTAGGGGACGGAAGTTCTCCTCTTCCCTGCGTAGAATATGTAATAAAAATGCAACAAAGTGATGTGGAAAGGGTAGAAAAGGACGAAAAATGAAATAGGTAAATAGGAGAGACAGATATAAATAAATTACATTGCTGTAAACGGTTAAAAATGTTTTTTGAGATTGAGAAAATTGATGGTAATGGACGATAAGGGCTGTACGTGAACGAAGCGGATAGGAATGAAATAATTGGACAGTAATGGAATAGTGGCTAAAAGTCGCCAGAAATATACGTATTTCTATATTCTAAATAAGAAAGAAAAGGTGGAAAATATTGAGATGTGGGAATTTTATCTGGAAGGGGATAAAATGAAATGAATGGAAATTCAGTTTAAGGCTCGAGGCGACCAATAGCACTTGACTTACAGACATTTGGAATTATGATCCAACAATTCCAACAATATACTTATATATATGAGTTTTCTCTATGTCTTTCCTTCATCTAGTTGTTTTAAGTTGCCAATTGTCGCGTGAGTGAATTTGGTGATGAATTATGCAAAAAAAATTAAAAATGAAAAGAAAAGATCCCAAAAATATAAACGTACAAAAAGATAAAATTTGCTACTTACAATGAAAAAAGAGAATAATAATTAAATTAAAATGAAAAAAGAAAAAATAATTGAAAATTGTACAAGTATATTTATTCTGCTATTAATTTTTATTTGAAAAAGTCTTTCTGATCAATGTTCTCAATAATAATCTATCAGTTTCTGCTAACACGAAAAATACATTACTCCTAACCCAGAATAATGCACCTCAAAATGTTTTTTTTTGTTTACTACCTGGTCGGGGTTACCGTGATATACCGTTACAGCTTTAACGTACCTGCAGCGCGCAAAACAATATGATTCACTCATAGTTGACCATCCTTTGGTTTTGAATCTGCCGTTCATATGCCGCACCCAATTCCGACAAAGATACGGTATTAGTATTCGTGGACCGTAATATGTTTAACATGCCATCTTCTCAAACGTTGACTGTTATTCATCCACGGGCATATCTCGTCGCTTCTTCCTCGCCAGCGTTGACGAGAGCACGTTGACGCAGCCGGCTTCCTTCCCCTGCTTCACAGTCGCGAGGAGAAATGTGGCCTTCGGCCGTCTTTCCTTGAAGTCTCCCTCATTGTCTTTGCTCGCTTTTGAGCTTTCAGCTCTGTCGGAGAGAGGAAACGGCTAGTTGTCCGATCCGATCACACGCAATACCTGCTACGTGAAAAAGTACCGACACAGGATGTCGGGTGACATGTACGGTTTTATCGAATTGGTTTCCCACGCAACGCAATGGTCTTGTCTACTTTTGGAAAGGCGGCGTACGGAAACGACGCGGGCCGTTGGGGTTTATTTATCTAGTTTAATCCTATTTCCTAGTAGTTTTAACCTCGCTTGGTACTTTGGTTATTTGTAGGAGGCGACTAATAGCATTAGCAGCTCGAAGCTAAGGCTAAGGCCATTTCGCCGTTAGCGGAAGTGTAGCGGGGAACTTAGCATCATTTAAGACGCTGATATTCGGAAAAGATGGCCGCGACTATGTCAGTCAAAACAAATACTTGTTGCGAATGCACCTCTCACCTTTGCATGACTTATCAATTCAAAAATCTCGTATTAATTATTCGAAAGATGACATTTGGATCAAAATTTAAAAATAGGGTACATAAGATGTGCATAATTCAACCTTTATTTTATTAAGTTAACAATTTTTCATGCTATTTGAGCCGTCCGTAGCGATATTCTTAGATAACTACTGTGATTTGAATTCTATTAATCATTAATTTGCCAATAACTGAAAGAGTAGGTGATCGGCCGAAGTTTTGGCGTGCAAGACCTTATGAGTGCTGGGTCACCATCTGAGATATTTTTCGAATTTTTATAAGATTTTTAAGTGACAATTTCCGAATTTTTATCAGATCTCATAATGATTCGAAAAATTGTTAAAATAAATTTAGTTTTAACAGAAATTGTGCATGGCCATTTCATTCACAGGTATTTAAGGATTAAAAACCTCGGGAACTTCTTCACAATTTTTTGTTACTTCACGAAAGATCCAAAAACTGATGATGAATCTTGCAGTTGAATCGCGTAGTGTGGCTTTGAAATGTATGCATAATTACTTCAAGTATAGTCATTTTAAATATTTATTGCTAAAAGTCATCACTTCTGAGCTTGGCTCATCATGCCAACTATAGTCTTTCAATGAGTTTGCTTTATTATGCTAAGTATGGGTTTAAACTAGCGGCTGGAACACCATACCTGTCTATCCGAGAATTTGTGGTCCCATTATATTGCAATTGAAATTACTTTTTGAATTTTTAATCTCATTTTTGCGAAGTCATCTCTCTCGTATCCTGGTCCAAAGCCGATTCATCATGTGCAAGACGTAAGTCAACTTTCCTTCTTCCCTCTAGAAGGTGGTCAGTGCGAAGGAGGAATTATTTCAATGACTGACTTTTCAATGTCGTAATCAACCTTATCCGGACACGAATAATTATTTTGTGTGGTGCGCATGAATAGTGCAAATCATCGGAAGGTTATTTTTGATTGTAACAGTGTGGTGAATTAAAATCCAAGTTTTTTTAGTTCGGAAACCCATAGAAATATATATACGGTAAAATTTCCTCAATATCGAGATGAATTGCATTATACAATGCAAATGAGTCCGAGTCTGGAAAATATTAAACAAGTATTTTTCATATGCGTTTACCCATATTTCGTTAAGCATTAACTCGTCAGTTTTCTAAGTTCTCTTAGCCACTCACCGTAATGAACAGCCTAAACATCTCTGTACCGGTTTTGCAAGGTGCCTCCAATTGCTGGTTATTTATTGTTTTTTTTTTCTTCCATTTCTAAGGCTGTATAACAAGACGGAGATGATGCAACAATTTCTGAAGGCCACTACGGTCATATTAACTTCGAGATGACGATGATAAGCCAATTCCAATCTCCCATCCATTTTCCCCGGAAAGCAAGTTACTTACGCCTAGAGAATCCGAGAGATTTGCGGAGTAAAAAAAATCCTCTCAATTACGGATGTTAATTCCTGGCAATTTAAAATTCTTTGACATCATTTACGTCACTGAATTCCGCATTAGAGCTTGGTTATGACACGTGGAAAAACCTTAGGAGTGATTGCAATTGTGCGAGCATGCCTAATTAGAGTAGATTCACTTCCGGATAAAACTTGTAATTCGGTTAGGGATTGGGTATGAACCACGTTGCGGTTTATTGTCTTTTTGTTACACCATGCCATCTTTCTTTGACAATTGCAATATTTTTTTCTGAACCTTTCTGACATGTAGCCTTGTGTTTGGAAATATATACTGTTTTAAGAGTGCGCATAAGTAAACTTTCCTTGCCGGATTGAGGAATGTTTCTTGGTACTAAGGCAGGGTGAACACACAGTAAAGGCCGTTTTACACGCGGCATATCTTTGCGCAGGCTAGCATCGATAACATTTTAAAATTGCGAGAATGCGAGCTTCGAATTAGAGCCGGGGCTATTTTGTCATCTCGCATCCATGCATTCTCGCATGCGTTCTAGCAATTCACCTCTTTGCACGACGTTATTTCGACTGCTAATTCGTACATACGTCAGATTGCGCAATGACGTGCACCGTGTTAAACGGCCTTAAGTGAAAAAAATCATTATTCGTTGTCGTAATTTGCCTCCTCCGGATTCGAATTTTATTTATGCGTTTTGTGCAGTATAATCAAAAGCCATCGTGAAAAAAATTTCTTACAAATTCAAGCTCAGGTCCAAAAATATTTTCTGAGACATGGAGTTAGTTTACCTTTTAGGGTGGTTAAAATTGAACGCATATTGCTCCGTAACTCTATGTAAGGGAGCTATCTAGTGAGAATGGGAACAAATTGTAGAAACCTAGGCAGGTAAAGTATATCAGCCGCCTAACCATGATGAAACCCCTTTTTTATTGGATTTATGAGAAAATCGTGAGAAAAGTCCTCTTCTTACCTACGTTTAAAGCTAAGCAATTTTTCGAAGCAGCAGTTCAGGTTTTCTTAGAGCTATCTTACCAGACCTTGCACCGGGGAATTGGTTTGGAACAGAGTCATCGGCGAAGCTGCTCTGAACTGGAGCATCATGTGAACGGTTCTGAAACTGCTCGCCAAAGTATTGGTTCGGAACTAGTTTAAACTTGCACTTTTGAGGCCTAACTGTATTGTACCATGGGAAAAGTGTCCCGACAAAGTTTATACAATCACAGTCGGTCTGCAAGAAAATCGGTTACTTTTATTATGGGATATTGTTATTTGGCCTAATTGTTGCTATTTTTTATGAGATACAGAAGCGATCATCACATTGGATTGCCGATATTGCCACCTGTAATTGCTTATATTCTGCAATTCGATGATTAAATGGCGTCACGTAGCGGACACGCCTTGAGCTCGAATTCAGTTCGAAGTGCTCTGGTAATTAGGGATTGTCCGCTTGACCATTTAATGGGTTTTTTCTTACACTTGCCTCATTTCATTTCTCTCATTTACTCTGTTTTAACCGCCACAAAACACTTCATTTCGTTGCTGGATTTTTTTCTCCTCCTCGGCCTTGATGTTCGCTAATATTATCGAATGCCGCCACCTAATTTCCTGGCTCGCCTAATCTTCGCACGAGTCTCGGCCCTCGAGGGTTGTAATCAGTGCAGCATCAGACCTCCCTCATGCAAGCCTCACCGTCCATGACGAAGTAACTTCCTTCGGCGAGGTCATAAAAAAACGTAAATGGGAAAATCTCCCGAAAAAACGAGAAGGAAAAATTCATGCAGTGGAAAGTGGCTCTCTAGGGGGAAAAATTGACCAAGCCCGGCAAGGACGCGAGGCCTATCCCGAAGAATTCGCTTGTATGAAAATCTCTTTCGGCTTTGCCTGCTCTCGCACGTACTGATTTTAGGGAGATAGAGAGAAGCATTTACCTTATCATCTTTGAATTTTGAAGTCATTTTCGTGAAATTACGGGCATAAACCCAAGGAATTTATAACTATGGTGAAAGGTTCTGTATCTACCAACAAGGACAATTTTTCTGAGAAATTGAATATTTTTGAAGAGATGGTACCAATCCACTTCTTCATTTTCTCATCTGAACATCCCTTAAATTAAGGGGTATTTGCTCAACAGTTCTTGAAATGTTCTTTGCTGTCTTAAACAAATTTGAATGCATTTTTCTCTAGTTTTGAGTACTTTATGATTTCTTCAACTCATATTATCTCTTTTTATTGAGGCATAGGCTACTTCTGTCAAATACGTTTCACGAATCAGAAAAACCGTTTCTCCCTTAGTTTATTTTTTTGGGATACAATAGCTCCTATTCATATAATGAAATTTTCAAAGGTACTATTGTCACTCCCACTTTACCATGATCAAATTTTAAAGTTACTAAGGTTCTTTTCGTGAAAAGTTGATTATGAGGCTTAGAAAAATTATTAATTAACCCATTTCATCAGTTTTCCTTGCGGTTTCTTCAAAGGAGTCGTTCTTTTAGCTATAAGTAATTGCCTTCGTTTTCTCTTTTATTAAACTTCTATTTATTGATCGCGGTTTTATTCCTAAATTTTATTCTACTATGTGTATAGGATTCGTTTTCAAGTGTTTCAATGTTATTTTTGCAAATATTCGTTGCTGTTTCGACATGAGTGATATCAAAACAGCCCTTACAATGACCCTGTAACCGTTAATTAGCAACTACTTTTAATCAAGGTATTCACTGCATGACCAATGTGAGATAAACTAGACGTATTTTCGATGGTTGTAGGCGGCAAATTTGATGCAATTAATTAGATTATGCTTGGATGTTAGTTAGCATACAGTTAATTCGTCGCTCAGGCTAATAGTCGTGTAATCTGAGCATGTGAAGATGTCGCTGTCTACCTGAAGTCCTGTTACTTTCAGATTGTGGCATTCGATTTTTTATAATTTCACAAATTTACAAATTTAGTTTTACCAGTCTAGAAACATCACTCAACTGTCATTTAATATCTAATTAACAGGTGGATACTTAAGATAGAAGATGTTAATGAGGATGATCGTCCAGATGAGGAGCACTGCAACGAATGCAGCAACAAAAATGGACCAAGTGGCACAAATAAAAGCATTGGAAGGTAGAAGATGGTAAGTGAGCTTTCGAGTATGCATGAGAGCCCTATAAATGTATGAGGTAGTGGAATAAATAAGTTATAAATAATAAAAATGGGTAAAGTAAGTAATAAAAATGGGTAAAATAAGTAATAAAAATGGGCAAAATAAGTAATAAAAATGGGGAAAATAAGTAATAAAAATTGATATATCGCACACAGAAATGAAAATTTTATTTTTATGTACTATTTACTTTCTTTTAAAGTTATTTTTTTTTACTTGGAAAAATTGTACGTAAATCGTGATGCAGGCAATGAAAATATTTACAAAGTTATAGAAAATCAGAGTGGAATGAATCACTATTGAAAAAATGAGTAGAAATAATTTTTCATCAGCTTAAATTCAGGGTGGTGCGGTGCGATGGCGAAAGAGTAAGTGGCGTCAGACGATTCCCTTGACGGAAAGACATGACTTAGCCCAGAGTGAATGAATCAAGTGGATTTTTTCTTTACTGATGGAGGATCCGTTGTAAACCCATTTCTAGAAATCCTTATAGATAGGTACTTTCAAGCCATCATTTTTTCTAGCGCAGAAAAAGTACGTAGGTAACGCAGATTCACCTGAACACTTAGGCATACCATTGCAAAAAGGTAACATTAGGCCATGAGTGGAAATAAAAGATTTATTAGACTCTTATTTTCGTTTTGGTCGTTATTTATTTGTGCATTTTATAGAAAAATATATTAATCTAAGCGATGCAAACGTTATTTTGTTTCTCATAACTTACGGAATTATTTTTGCTTTTAACTTCTTTCAGTTCAAGGTTTTGGCCTTTTGTGGAGGTAAGGTTCTGTTGACGGGACAAGAGAGCAAACACACTGCGCGCATGAAAGTAAAACAAGGATAATCTTCTCATGTCCGTTTAAAGATCTTGTGGAAAGACCTTGGCAGAACTGACTCTTAAGAGTGAAATTACTAGACAGAGTCATCTGGAAGTCCACATATCGAGGGACACCTGTCACTATGGTAATGAATTGGTGTTTTTCTTCCTGAACTATACAAATTACATCAACCTTGGCTGTTAATCATGGAACCCTAAATTTAATTGTTGTTCAGAGGCCATTACACTTCTCGTTGGGAATCAAAATTATCGTTTGTGAATCGATGACATTTAATTTGGGCAAAGTATGCAATTTATCACAAGGAATGAATTCATATCCATTCGAAATTAATCGTATAATATCAGTGGAAAAATGTATTATTCATGAATTATTTATAAATTTACCGTGCATACTGAAATTCATACGTAGAATTAATTGGACTACATTTAAATAATTAAGTCAAAAAACATTTAAATAATTAAGTTATTCGTTGATTTTAATTGTAAGAGTTATATTGTAAACGGAAGTAAACTTTTGAATCCTGCAATCTTTCCAAGGGAGAATCCTACGGTAAGTGTACCTAATTTTTTAAACATATCTTTCGTTTTCCTGTTTTAATCAAACTCACTCTGAAGAGTCAATATATTTTTTGGCACTGAAACCAATCGTAATTATTGATCTCGTTTTACTCTCTCTCATTTTGGATATTGTTTTCCAGGATAAAGGATTTATCATAGTTTACCTGGTGGAATTGTCTCATAGGAAAAGGGGTGAAATAATACAGTAACAATGATGATTGAGACTTGATGCTATTCTTATCATGTCCCTGAGCCCACGGTTAAGCTATCGATAACCATAAAAAAATTAATATTTTATAGGAAACCCATTACTTGATGCTACTCGGGCTATGATAATTCTCGTCAAATAAATAATTTCATATGTAGAGCTTGTCAAGGACAATTCTATCCATAACTGCTTGCATGCGGTTTAGTTTAATGCATGGAAACTGTCTTACGAATGCTAGATTACATCCCAGACTGATCCAACTGGTTTCAGACACTGTGGCATTATCTGGGGGCAAGTTGGAATTAGTGTTGACGTGCTGTTATTGAAACCGGTTGGGTCTATAAGCATTTGTGTGGATTAATGCCAAGTAACGCAATTTCCGAGCGGATCCAACCATAAATGGTACGGGGCTTGGGAATGATCCTTCAAAGTACCCGATAGGTCCGGAACTTGTCGACTTTTATGCTTTATTTCACTGCGCTTTTCCTTCGCGAATCTAAATTACATCCGTAGTCGCAAATAAGCGTAGACATTTAAACCCAAATCATATTTCGAGGCTTGCGTTTTTATAATTTCATTTCAGATACATAAAAACTCACAGAAATGAGTCGGCTCTTGCATTGTGAAGTTCTCTCATATCCGTATGATTTGATCCGCGCTTTCATTTCGCTCTTTATTTCTCCAGCCAATCAACCAGTTTTCCATTAAGTGCCATAGGATTTATTAGAATTTCCTATTGTTTCGAGGCTTTACGTCTTGGAGTGGACATTTGTGAAAGAAAGCCTCATCGGTGTTTGAGACTTGATTCAAGGAAACAGAATTTAGGCAAATACTTACGGAGTTGGTGGCGAAAAAAGTGCATAATATCCTAATGCATCAGTTTTAATATAGTGATGTAATCTTAATGTTATTTTCCAGAATTAGGTAAATCACATATGAGTGGGCGAGAAGCCCAGGGGTACAAGTGATTTCTTTTTTCTAAACAGAATTAGGTGCGAAAATTAGGTAAAGAAAACAAAGGAGATCAATATTTAGTAGTGCGTTTTGTACTCAACTCGATGTCAGCACAGAACAGAGACGCAATCGAATCCCTCGGCAACCAAGTTCTTCTATCAACCTAACTCTGTTTAGGAAAAATCTCTTGTACTCCTTGTCTTCTCACCCCCTCATAATAAAACAAACAAAAACTACCAGTTTAATTGAATATTCGACATCATTTCTATCAAAGCGGCCTCAGCAGAAATTTGAAAACTGATTGAGCCGAGTTTCATGGGTTATGCCGTCCGAAAAAAAAGATTAGCCGTTTTCATAATACTGTAAGACGAGTGTCTATTTATATTATTCTCTACGTGCGAGTAGTAACGGTAACGTGTCATTTCTTACGTAGCATCGAGAACTACGTAAGAAACCAGAAAGAAATTTGATAATTGACCATTTGGTGGTCAAGTCAGCATAGGTTTCCCTATGGCCATAAGGTAAATATGAATATAGGTTAAGATATTTAATATCATTAATATAGGTTAAGAAATTTAAGTTAATAGCAATTATAGTAAACTGATGGGCATTGTAAAGTGCATTTGCAGAGAAGAAATTTGGGTGAACAAACAGCTTGCCTATATTCTTTTGAAAATTCTGATGGTGCGGAGTGTACGTAATATTGTTCATTTTTGTGAAGGTGGCCTTTTTATGAATTGAAAGTGAGAAGAATATCTGTTCTGCAAAGAGGGAACTTTATGTACAACATCAAAAACTATTACATCACACCATTACAGGCTAAATTTTCAAAATGAGGAAAACATGGAAAAATAATTGTTTCTCGCCCTCTTGGCTGTCATGCCGAAGACCAATTTTCATATTTTCCTGTACACACCGGTTCATTTCCTGTTCGTTTTTTTAACCGCTGTTTTATGGTATTCATGGAGATATTGCATAACAGCAATGTCGGAGGTCTATATTGTGAAGCAGTTCTCCTCGACGAGCAGAATTACGCCGTTCTAAAGTGCACACAAGAAATGCGTGAGCACTTGCTGTATGAAATATCCATTCCTCATCGAAAGTAAATATTATTTGCCCTGAGCTTGGAATTCGGTTTCCTCTGTGCATTGCGCAGTGTCAAGATTGTATCGAGTTCTTTAGAGAAGCGACGGGAGAGCGAAAACTAAAAGAATAAAGTGATAAGGATGAAATCAAGGTGATGGTATAGAAAAGTTATTGCTTCATAGATTTCTACAGCAAGAATGGGAAAGCGGTGGTTTAGGTTGACACACCAACAGGTTATTCTTTTTTAATTGCAAAAGACTTGCATTCCTAGTGCGTTCATCATGGCTGGATCTTGAATTTGTGAACGCTGCCAGTAGTGGTATCAGCTAGAAATCACACAGAGAATTATTTGTAACTTTTTTCGAAAGTACAGAAAAAATCCTAAATTTAGCATTTGTCAAACAATCCGTCGATCCAGGGCGCTATATTACAAATGATGCACATTTGTGGTGACTATAGACTCGGGAATTGTATTAATCAACCTACTTATCAGTCAGCGGGACGATACATACGACACGGTTAGGTATGCTCATGTTAAGGATATGATTTAAAATATAATGTATTAAAGTTGTTTTCCAGTGGTGACTAATATCCGGGTCACCGAGTATTTACATTTTTCTCGTGGTTAGCCGGATACATTTGCTTAGAAGGCCCGTTTTGCTAATCTTTATTATTGGAGACGAATTGTGTGGGTAAATGTTTGGTAAATAGGTAATGGTTCAAATATAGTAGTTTGACGGGTATTTTGTTTTGCGAGATTAGGCGGGGAATTTGTGATTGAGGACATAGGTGTCAATGAAAAGTTAAATTTCCATCTCCTGCCTTAGAGTTATCGGTTTACTCCGAGAACTTCTTCGAGATTACCAGCAATGACCTTTTTCTTGTACTTACTGTGTGAAGCGCAATTCTCGTCATAATTCTTCACATCGCGTCGTGTCCAGGGATTTTTTTTAGCAAGAGCTTACTCGATAGGAAATATTTTTAAATCTTCTCCGATCCATGACTGAACGTGCACCTATTGCGATAGGTGCGGTCATTTTTTGCTTATAAATGCGAGCATAATTTCCTTAATGCTTAGCATCTTCATTTGGTTGACAGTCATATTTGTTGCCAACTTTATTTCCATCATCTGATTGGTTGACCTTTTTGATTTCCATGTCACGTGTTCCATGACGGAGGCAAAAACTGGCAAAACATGTTTTCAACTGAGCAAGTGCTCGGATAGATAAATTTAAATGATAGAGATCTCTATCATACATACTAACCCTGGAAATATTTCCTTTAAACTTTCTTTAGAAAACGGTTGGACGGAAAGTGTTACATAGCTTTTCGTAGAATTAAGCTGGAAACCGAGTGTCTGCACTCGGGCACAGTATTGATGCAGTGGATGTCTCTTTGAAACCGACCTATAGTTTATAGGTTCTGAAGAAACGATACAATACGGATACTGATGAAAGCGAGATACGGATGCTAGTATAAGTATGGGAATTAGGTTTATCGACTGGCAATATAGAGACGTAATGAAAATGTGGATTTAATTACAAAAATTAAAGCGCGTGGCTGAAAGTTTAATTTTAAGGAAAAATACTCTTTTTTAGGGGTTTGTTCTGAACTCCAGAAAAATTGCAGCGGTTTACAATAATATTATTATTTTATGTTTAGCTATAAAAACCAGTGGTTGTTGGCAAGGGCAGAATTTATGTTAAGTCTCTCCCAAGAGAGATTTTCTTTACAACTCTGCTTTTTATTTGACACCATTTTGTACACTGCCCTACGCTTTGCCCTTACCCTTCTACCTATGTTACCATGGTGACTCTCGATGAAGAAAGTGTTATTGCTCCCACCAGTACTGATCTAGGATTAATTTGAATGCATTGACAATTATATTCTATCCTTTGTATTGCAATTATTAAACCATATGTTTGCACGAAGATGGAGAAGGTAGGATGAACGATTGGAAAAAATGAGAAGGAAGTGCTCAACACGGCTGTCGAGAAGAAGGAACTATTAAAAGAGATTAGTTGGAAATGGGTTTGGATTCATGCGGACCTCTAATTGCGCCAATGGCGAGTCCAGGCGGTCGAGGTGGAGGTGTGAAGGAGGAAGGAAATGGTGAGATGGGCGGTGATGGAAAGGCTGAAGTAAGTGGTTAACGCTCCGGGTAAAGAAAGGGAATTGCTATAAGAGGTGGAGAGGAGGCATTAGGTGTGGATGGACCACTCACCATTGGAAGAAAGGATGATGAAATCTATGTGATATAGGAATGATCATAGGTCGTGGGTTTAGATAATAAAGGAAAATACGCTTTATTATATTGAATTTTAAAATTATTTCCCCTTGGTATTTATTTATTTATTTATATTTATTTCTTCTCATACTACCGAAAGCAGCACATATTGGCCCTTTACATCGTTTTTTTTCAGCAATCACACACGCGCTAACAATCATGCCCTGGAGAGGGGCAACCTATTCAGGTGGGACTCGAACCCGCGACCTCTTGCTTGGCAGGCGAAGTCTTTACCCTGCCACCACCGAGGTCGGCAATTTTTGCATGATGTAGAAGAAAACGGACGCAGCACCAAGGATTTCAGAAAGAGAATAGAGTATCAAGGAGGCTTTCACGAAATGGAGAGAGCTGATTAAAGGATCTTTAACTGAATACTTTTAAGAAAAGACTTGTGAGGAGTCATCTAAAATTTTTCATTCGATTTGCGTTGCAGAAACATGGACGTAGAGGTAGGAGGACGGGGAAGCGACGGAGGGTAGGAGAGGTATGGGTTTGGAAAAGAAGAAAGAAACTTAGGTGCTCGAAGAGGAGAAGACGGAGTGCTAGACGTGACGGGCTTAGAAAGGAAACTTCTAGACGAGATATGGAGGAGACAAGAGGGTTTGAATGGAGCTAATGTAAAGCGGGGAGGGAATGCTAACAAACTAACTTCTCACGTTACTTTCTATATCAAGATAGAAAATCTTATGTTTAGACAACTATTCCTAGGCAGCAGCGGATGCAGAGAAAACTCAAGGGAGACGCAAAAGATATCTTGAGCTACCTTTTTTTGTCGTTATTAAAAAAAATTAAGTCTCATGCCGTCCCTTTTAATATAAACTGGTAATACGCATAAACAAGACAATGCCATATTATGACATAAAAAAGTTATTATTGTGGTTCGGCAATGCGGGTGGCCCCGCAAGGGGGGGGGCACGCGCCCCCTACGCCCCCCATATGTATCCGCCGCTGTTCCTAGGGTTTAAACGACAAAAAGTCATGGAATCGATCCCCACTGAAAATTGGATGAAAAGTTCTCGGGCTTTCCACCGGGTAATAAAATCCTTCTCCGCCGACGTTTCGATGTCCATCAGGGGACAGACATCGAAACGTCGGCGGAGAAGGATTTTATTACCCGGTGGAAAGCACGAGAATTTTTCATCCAACACCTACGCCGGGAAAACACCCGATTATATTCCCACTGAAAATTGTTTTAAGATATAGATTCCATGACTTTTTGTCATATCTCGTCTCGTTCACCCCAAACATTTGTATGAATCAGTCATTCAGTAGTCGGAAGTGGGTTTTATTGTATGTAGATAACCGCGGAATAGCCAACGTCTTACCTTAACATAGTCTCCCGTAATTGTCCATGTTATACGAAAACTCCTCAGAGAAATAATTTTCCTCGACTGGCATCCCATATCAGGTGAGTAGCTTTAATTTAAGCCCCAACAATAGTTGCTATTAGGTGGAAAACTACTTGAGAGGTTAAAAAAAAGGTAGGGGCTGTGATCTAAGCGTATGTTTAGTGGCGAGGGAATGGCGAACATCGTGATGGAGAAGAGGATGTTGAGGAAGCGGGGAAAGAAGGTGAAGCTCATTGCTGAAGAATTAAATAGAATGCGGGATTGAGACAAGTTTACCAAGTGAACGTCACTGACCGGGTAGATCGCCAATTTGGAATGTAGTCGATAATGGATTAGGAGAAATTTATCGCCCCAGGAAAATTATGAAACATAAATTGTTTTCATTAGGCTTAAGCTTTACTTTTTTATAATTATTTCAGTAGTATGTGTAATAAATATCGACATTTATTTCGTAGTCCTATAGTATGTACACGTACCCATTCTACGTACCTGTAGGTTTACATCGGTACTTACTAAGGATACCGTCAAGCTATTTCACCAATTTCAGCTGCGTGTGATTAAGAAACTCGCTCATTTACATGCTCTGGTTGAAGGGAGTCAGATTGGTGAAAAAACTAATATTTGGTAGATTTTAGTGAAGGAAGCTAATTTCCTGATTCCCATGCCCCAAAATGTAATCATTGACTGAGAGTTTAATGGATGAATGAAAGTGAATGTTTAGTGAGTCACAAAATACTTTGTTTAGTTAGTAATGTTAATATCTGTGGTGAATTTTGATTAGGATGGGCAGAACCTTAGATATTCAACGCATAATTTATTCAAGTGATATGCAGTTTATCTCACACCGCTAACCTTCAGCGCTATCACCAATATTCGTGGACTCATCATCCTTCTGCGCAGAAAATTTTTACCGGTGTTTTTCCTGCATTGCTTTGGTAAATTACTAAGCAATTCTCGCGAGATGAAATTCAAGGTAATTTTACGAAAATTTCCTAACGAGTAGCTTCTTTTCTTATAACCTGCATATTACGAGTTTTCCCTTGCCTCGTCTGAGATTGTTGTGTAACGTCGCAAATCAGCGTGCAAAATTTCACAAATCTATGATGCTTCGCTAATGGGATACTTTCGTCGAGCTCTTAAATAATATTACGGCCTCTTAATACATTTTATACGTTTCTTACGTCAATCAGTGCTTTCCAATTGCGTTAGTACGCTGTTCTTTCCGCCATGCGACGGGGGAGTTACTTTCCATTAGCTTTGTACCTAGTTCATCGGACGTCCCGAACGGAGCGGGAGAACTGTGTAGTAGTTCTTACTGTGTCCCTCAGAGTTATCTACCGATTCGATCGATGGCTTTTTCTTGCTCATAGGAAAATCCACTAGAATTGGTAGAAAATTAATTGCGTATGCTTGGTTTCGCTATTTAGTGGGCCCTTTTCGCTTCTATAGCGTTAAGGTGTTTTTCCCCGTCCCCTCCCTTCCGCTCCTATCCCCTCCCAGAGGCGTCGGCGGGCTCCCATCGCGGCGGCGCACAGTGGGCGGAAATCGGAAAAAGCCGGACAAAATTACAAAATGGCTTTTTTTGAGTTATAAGCTTTAAACTTCGCAGATATACTCAAAAATGATTGAAATTTATTGATATGTACTTCATTTGACATTGATTTTACCCGTTTCTGAGATACAGAGGCTCAAACGTGAGCAAATTTCCATAAAAACGCCCGTCTTCAATTTTCTCTGAAAATCTTTCAAAGTAAGTGGATGGTGAAGTTATGAAAGGATTCTTGCCGAATAAAAAACCACGTAATCTGTTGGCATGATGTTTTTTCTTTATTTTTCCGTAATCTTAAAGAATACAGTCCATAAATTCTTACCGTGCAGTAACAAAATGGCGGATACTGTTTTTCGACGAAGTTTTACATTTAAGTAGAGTTTCAAATAGGTTTTCGTCAAGGTCGCGCAGAGTAACTTATATGAGAGCATTCTTTGAAGATTTCTTGAGGTGTTTATGCAACTTTCTATGAAATAAGTTTGCGTTGCCGGAAATCACATTGATTTTTCGATCGCGCGGCCGGGTTCGTCTCCGCGCGTCGGGAGTTGGATTAGCCGCGACGCGGTAAGGCTATTGAAGCTGTGTGGGTTTTAACGCTCAGCATTCACCGTTTTTATGTTTTGCTTCAAGACACCGATTCTCAAATGGTCTATGGTGAAGACAGTGGAGGTTTTTCATGCCATGTAAGTGCACGTTTCATCGAATCCTGATGTTTGAGTCCAGATTAGCTTTCTTAAAAAAAACACACGCATAGATAAATTGATGGCATTAATTACATAGTTGTGATAAGCTTGGCTTTTTATCATTTTTGGTCCGCTCACATATAATTCATTTTAATTCTCTTTATATTTCTTCACATGATATATTTTTTCCACGTTCATATTTCTTATATGTATTTATAATGTATAAAAAATAAATTTTTGGTGTGAGGAGCATTGAATGAAATTCAAGGATCGATCCGCATTGGTGTTTTAACCGCTGAAGTTACCTTCTATGGCTCCTTTATTTTTGTTATTAAAATTGTACATTGTATAAAAGTTTGCCAAAGATTACTTACATAACGTAAAAATTCATTAAAAAATTCAAATATTTTTCCTAAACTCAATTTTGACCCAAAAAGTATGAAAAAAAATCAGAGAGATTTTGACATAAAAGTATATTTTCATGAATTTTTTCAGATTTTTTAAAGCAAAGAATCACTCAGGAAAAATGTTTTTCGAAAAAACACGTTTTCTACGATAAAAGGATCGTGGGACCACCTAGGCATCTAAAACTTTCGCTAAAGGGGTTTCTAAATATTTACATTCGAGTGCATAATTCCAAATAAGAATCCAGCCTAGTTCAGATTTTACCATCTTATCCCTTTGGAGTAATAAATTAATAATTATTATTGTTTGCATTTCTTCGGCTCCATGTTTTGATTGCAGACACTCATCTTTTTGTGTCTAGGTATTATATGCATTGACTTTCCCCTTAGGATTTACTTAGAACTTATGGTGAGGTGCCTTTGTACACTTCATGGCTAATACTTTGCTCATGAATTGTTTTTATATAAAATACATTTTGGCATTAACAGCCGATTATCAGTCAGATTAAAGCAGTAAATGGCTGATATTAACTACTTCATCCATTTAAAAGATCGTTTCGATTTTACACATGCTTCGGTGTGGGTGTTGAGTGGTCGCTTCAGCAAGGGGCGTAGACCCGAGTAGAGGTTGGGGGGGGGGGACTCTTTGCGGGCGTCGAATGGAATTATCCGTTAGGGAGAATCCTTTCCCAGGCGCCCAGATCCTTAGTATATCAAGTAGAACTGAAAAAATCTAAATTCTATCATTTAGGGCCGTATTCTAGAACTTGACTCATACTTGAGTCCTCATCCTTCCCCTGGAATTCGGATCTCAAACTCAGATTGAGTTTGAGTAAGAGTGCGTACTTTAATAGCGAACTTCAGCTAAATGCTGTTGAGCTGGACAAATTGCGGTAAAATTTATGCAAAATAATGCATTTACCTAAACTATTTTCATCCATAGTCTCCTGCTCATCAAATATTAGCTTTACTGCAGTACGACATCTACGTGGAAGCAATTTACTACGGATATTTCAACTAAAAAACGTGAGGAGATGACGGCGGACATCTTGGACCTTGGCGACTCAATTTGAATTGGAACTCTAGTGAGGTCTCCTAATATCAACATGAAAAGCGAGTAGAGTTTGAGTCGGGATCAAGACTTAAAGGGTAAAGGGGTAACATTCTCGAATACGCCACTCAGAATCGTCTTAATGGTGAGCTATAGGTAGCTCCATTGTTCCTTGTATTCATAACGATATTTAAATTAATTAAACTTCATGAGTTTAATAATTCTATTTTCAGTTTAGACAATAAACACAAGGAGTTTCTCTCTGTGTTCTTATTTCATTAAATAAATGTAACCAACGTATTCTTTTTTAACACCAAATGCGTGTTATTGTTTTCCATTTTTTGGAAAACTTTTTTTAAATTCTATAATTTGTTAATTAGTACCTATATTTGACTTATTTGTCTCGTCTTTCAAGGTTTGAATTTGAAAAGTTCTATTTGGCTATAATCGCCTCGGTATAGTATAAAATTATGTATGTATTTTTCCCGGGTAGCATCAGAAAGAGTGCTTTTGTAGTCCTTTCGTCTGAAAGTTTTGGAACCTACGTCTTTAAACGGCTAGAGGATAGGTTGGTGCCCTCACGCCATGTTTGCTCAGGAGCCTGTTATTTTTCTCGATGGGTCTGAATGGACGTAAAAGGTAAGTAAACGTGTAAGTCACGGGCTATGTGAGTGGGGAGAGAATACCGTTATAAGAAATCAAGAAAAAAACGAAGATTGAATAGGTTGGTAGGTAGAAGCATGACAGAGTATTCCGTTTATTCCGAAGGGAAGATGTTTACTAAAATTAAAGTTACCGTTAATTAATGAAATAGAAATATTGCAATTTTCCTCAAATTTATCTTTGAATTTGTAGAAAGTTGTCATATCCCTTATTCATGAATAAGGATGTCCTTCCACTATACATCGTCTGCCTCGGTAAATTTTAAGTTACCGTATCGCTACTAATCTCATTCATCAAATCTCATCCTGGAAAATGTGGAGCTTGCGATTAAATATTTGTTATTACCACTTATTATCTTTATTTTTAACTATCAAAAGTGCATGAAAATTTTCGCACAGATGTTTATTTTAGGAAATTTAATCGCATACTTCAGTGTATTATCACAATGTCACCGAAGCAACGCGGCATTCGAGATTGCGCTCTCGAAAGTGAAGTCATTTCACAGGTAAATACGCCTGCTCAAACGTTGACGAAAGTGTTGTAGAAAAGAATCGACGCGGCGGAAATCCCAGAATAAGAGCTACATCGTTCCCAGCCTTCTGCGATACACACAACATGAGGATTTTGTTGATGCGCTTCCGCCGCCGTTATGCCGCACACAACCGGAAAGGAAGGATGGCGGTAGCTGTCTTGTTGTTAACCGTAAACATCCTGTGGTTTGCATAGCACTTGAGTGTCCTAATGACTTTCTTCACCATATGGACTTCCGATTCATGCATCACATCATATGTATGT
Source organism: Ischnura elegans (assembly GCF_921293095.1). Taxonomy (NCBI): domain Eukaryota; kingdom Metazoa; phylum Arthropoda; class Insecta; order Odonata; family Coenagrionidae; genus Ischnura; species Ischnura elegans. The sequence continues at coordinate 73,824,570 of NC_060249.1, read as the reverse complement.
ATTTAAGGGAAGATCTCGCATGGAAAGCTAAATTGTTGATGCTACTTCGCGCTAGTTAAACGGCGCGGCGTGTTGAACGCGCCACGCTGAAAACCCCTCATATGAGAACATAAAACGCTTAATAAAATGAGAAATAACGCCACCAGCTGTCAAGATGTTCACCAGCAAATTGAAAAAGTAACAAGACCAGCTAAAGGACTTGGTTGGAAGGCGCCTAAAATCAGTTTCTTCTGGGTTTGGTTACGCGGTATGCTGCTATTATTCACGGAATATCGTTGCGCAAGGCACGGGAAAGAATGGAGAACATTAGTTTCCTCTGATTAGCTTCCGAATAACTGGTATGAAGAGGAAATGTGAGAGATACGCTACCAACCTTTTATTAAAACTATCACGTTCTACTTAGGTTTTATCGGAAAAAATATCGGCAATTTAATGAATCTTTGGCGTTCCTCTTTCTCTTAATTTACCCCACCAAATTAGTTTATTTGGAGTTAACTTATTAGCGTCGAAAGAATTAAAATATCTGGGAGTAACGATAACTCCGAAACTATCACAGACTATCTAGACACAAACTATCACAGGGGAAAAGAAGAATATTTTAAGCAAGGATATATTAACTCCAGGATTCGTCTCGTGTGTTTTAGGAAGGTTTTATGAGGAGAAAGTAAATCAGAGGTGACAGTGAATATCTCTTGGGCTTTCCACCGGGTTAGGGACTCCATTTCAGCCGACGTGTCGGTGAAATACTTTTCCATCTTCTTCAGGACTGGTGGATGCCGAGCCCTGAGGACGATGGAAAAGTATTTCATCGAAACGTCGGCAGAAATGAAGTCCCCAAACCCGGTGGAAAGCCCGAGGGGCATTCACAGCCACCATTTGGCGGAAAAGAATCAAACCCTTTTTGAATGAGAGGTGCTATTTCACACCCGTCAGTCCGCACCTTGAATAGGCTGCTGGCATATAGGATCCGGCGCGACAAAAATTGATCCATGAACTAAATAAAATGCAAATGAAAGCTGCAGGATTCGTTAAAATCTGTGAACAATGTTCGCCAAACAGATAGAGTTACGCAGCTTTTTGATGAATTAGCCTGGGAGTTCGTAGGATAAGTCTTAGGCTTAGATTGCTTGAGCATGTATCAAACAGGTATCTTTTTGATCGACTCTGAGGGCATTATCTTAGAATCCTACTATATCTGCATATCTGACAGAAAGGGTTAAGTAAAATATAATTTAAAAAAATTAAGAAAACACGCTTTTTCCGAAAACAGTATAAAATGCATTAAAAAGTAAAAAATAAGCATCTCATCACTCGGAGAATAAAACGTGGATGATTATTAGGTTTATTAGAATAGAGTGTAGAGGAGCGTGATGAGTTGGGATTGGTGCGCAGTTATTATCTAAACATAATAAACAAACCGAAAAACCATCGAAAGAATTAGGCCCTTAACGGCCCCTTAAATCATACCCTCGGTGGTTGTCCGGAGCGTTTGTCTCGAGTAATTGCCTTATTAAAGGAAATTAGCGTTTTTAATAAACTGTAAATTAATTTAAACAGATTGAGCATATTTTTTTATTTTTTATATTAATACCCTTTATAATGTTCCATTAAACACCTAAATTGTTTTACGTAAGGACGGTTGTGGTGCAAAATGACCTTTGCTGTCGACGCACCCCAAAAAACAAACATACTAACTAACTGGAAATCCCATACTTACTGTAAAGTAGCTGTTTGGGGTGAGTATTGGACTCAATGGTACCGCATTTTCAAACGCGCTTTCGGCGCGGACATTGAAAGTAAAGAATGTGGATCGTCGCCGTCCCGGCCGTCAATAGCAGCGGGGTACGACCGGGAAATATCACATTGTGCACTTGTGTTCATGGGCGTACCCAGCGAGGGGCAGGAGGGGACAGCTGCCCCCACCCCCCCAGAAGCAAAAATCGCAAATGTCTTTAAGGAAAATATTATTTTTCAAGCAAATAATTTTAAAAACTATTAAAGAGCTGTTACAGTTTCCTTAAAATGTTGATTTCATTCACCTTTTCCATTCTTAAATCTTACCGACAACTTGAACAGCCATGGCTTGCCCTCCCTTGTTTTGATCCTGGGTACGCCCTTGACTTAGTTCGCATCACAGAGTCAACGTATGTCACATATTCGGCCCATCCTTTTTTTCGTTATCCTCCCGCAGGAAAGAAAAGACAAAGTTACTACTAGTTCGTTCCCTGAGGGTGTGAGGCGAACGAGTTCTTGCGAGACTCCGTTAAGTTGGCCCTTTCGTCCGCCAGATGGAAGCCTTGCGGAACGGCAACCTCAACCCTCATCTCTGCCTCCTCTGAGCTGTCCCTGACCACCGTATTATACGCTCCTCTCTTGGGAGAGACCGCCTACCGCCCCCACCCACCGGCCCCGCCACAATTCCCCAGTCCTAGGACGGAGAGGTGGGGATTTCGTTCTCATGATTCGGATCATTTGACTTCGTTCTTAGCAATGATTTAATTCTTTAAATCGTTCATAAGGAGCGAAATGATTCCAGGAGAGGGGCGTCAAGATGTTAAAACCCCCTACGAAACGATTGGAGGAAATGGAATGGAGTGTGACCCCTCCCCCCTTCCATCCGAAAGTATTCAGCTTTCATGCCAAATATGGATTTACCGTTCGTGCAATTCAACAAAAAATTGCGAATCGCCAGAGGCTGGGTCATTATTTACATTCAAAATAATTGTTTACGGGAAACAATCCACTATTAGCATTAATAAATGTAGTTGAGAATTTATCTGTTTAAAATTCTCGTAAAATCGCAGAGGGATTAGCGCTCGGGTATAGCGCAAATCTACCGACTGAGCAATGCTGGGGTTTTGGTTTAAGAGTATCAACCCCCCTAAATTTTTTGGTGATTCTGCTCAGTGGCGCATCTATGGAGGGGGGGCTAAGGGGACTATAGCCCATTTACACTATTTGGGTATCCAGTTTACACTAGATAGAATGGTAATTTTTTCCGAACCCAACTACTGCTGTAATTTTTAACCCCACATAGCCCCTCCCCTTTTGTCCCTATCCTGGATCCGCCACTGATTCTGATTACTGTTCACTGCCATCAAATGCACTCCCCTCGAAATGTAAAGCCTGAATGTTGCGATCATTGTTTTCCATCCCTTTGGAGGGACAGATACAGCAATCGCTCTAATTATGGCCGAAAAAATTACCGTTTCAGGGGTTCATTTCCCGCGATAGCTCCAAGGGTGGGATTTCTATACCTTTTTCCTTAAATCGGCACGACCTTTTTTCCGTCGCTGAAGCCATTACTGTCAATGAGGTTGTAAATACCTGGAGGGGGCACCACTGGTTTCGAGCGTGGAGCGAAGTGTGTCCAGAATGGGCGTTTCTGGGTAGGACAAGCCACGCCCACTTTGACCAAAACATTGACCAGTGGCGTAGCCAGGAATTTCGTTCTTGGGGGGGGGGGGGGTCAAAATAAGGGGAAATTTTTTGAAAAAAAGATTACTCAGGAGAGGGTTTTTAACTAATTTTAAACACTTTTCATAATTTAAAAGAAAACTTCATTGGACAAATAAATCTTTTGTAAATTCATCAATTTTCAATATTTTCTGTTCTTTTATGAAGCAAAGTAATTGTGCTTTTATATTTCGGGGGAGGGGGTCCGGACCCCCCGGACCGCCCCCCTGGCTACGCCACTGACATTGACAATCCCATAAGGGTCAATGCTTGCTGTTTGCTGAAATTTTTGGTCATCACTCGTTAATACATTAAAATAAACTACGGAACGCACAATGTAAACCTTTTTTTCTTACTTTATTGGTAGCCTTCGCGAAGTTATGACTCAAATCTTTTCCCAGGGAAAAATTATAATCAATAATCGCGGTTACGTTCTACAACCATCTTGGCTGAAAATAAAATTTTACGATTGCAAACTAAGTAGTCATTTCCCTGCACTTATACTGGTATTAAATTTTTATAGCCAACGTAAATATAACAATTACAGTGCAAAAGTATATTGTCAATGATATCCCCACCAGTACAGTGGCTAACAGAAAAAGAATTTATGCATTAAAGAAGTATAGCTAATTATGGGAAACAGTGGCGTAACTTGGAATATGCTTTGGGGGGGTTGAGATGGCCTGAGGTGGCGACCCCCCCCCCCCCAAGCAACACAATTTCCGGGAAAATTTTTGAAAAATGACTTGCCTGGAAATACATTTTACATCATTTTGTCACATAAAATTTAACTTAAAGCAGATGCAGTAATTATTAGTCAAATCAAGGCAATGTCTTTAAATATTTTTTTTGTTTCTCTGAGGCTTTGGGAGGGGGGATCTATCCCCTTCCCCATAGTTACGCCACGGATGGGAAAAATCCGATGGCAATCACCGGCGAAATACTAATGATTACGGTAGCATTTTTCACTTAATTACGTTCATTTTTAGAACAAAAATCAGCCTACTCAAAATATCAGTCGGAAACCGAGTCCAAAAATTGTCTAACAAAGATGGCGGAACATTGTCCCCGCCAAAAACTCGGAAACAGCGTCTCCAGATATTTACAACATCCTCGGGCACTGCCCATCAGCCGCTAACAGCGTTTGTAACGCCACGATTGTCTTTTAATTGAACGACTGCTGTAACTACGGAAAGTGACGGAATAAGCGATAGAAAAAGGGACGGTTGAAATGACCGTGTGATTCAGAAAATGACGGGTCGAGCGATCATTTCTTTGGTCCCTGAAAAGCTATCGCTTGAGTTATCACTCAAAGGGACGGAAAAAAAAATAATTTTACGAATCAAACTTCATACATGACAAACACATGAACTTCCCTGATGATACAATAGGCATTCTGAAGGATTTGAACTGAAAAATATGGTCGCGCATGGACGACACAAACTGGTGCAAATTGTCTATTGAACGTTCTGCGGGTGCTCACCGGTTAGTCCACATGTTGTAATTTTTTTCATTAGGTATAGGACAGGTGAATTGTGGAGTGTGCGGTCACTCGGCGATCTTATCGACTGTTTCAATGGAGTCGGTACATGTATACGGGTGAGTCGTTCAGAGAACGACTCACCCGTGAACGGCACAGCTCCTACCACCACTGCCGCTGCAGAGCATCGCGCCTTCCGGAGAGAGAGGGGCTGTGTGTAAGCAGTCTGTGAGTGGAGCCGGCAGTGACGAGCAGTGCGCTGACCTCTCTCCGCCTGGCAATGGAGGAAGGCTGTGAGGAACTGGCCCTCTGCGCCCGGAAGCCCCTCGCCAGGATAGACGTGGGCTTCGAGGACCTCTGCTACACTGCGCGTAGTTGGAGGAACAGCGGTAAGCGGGCGACGCATTCCGGATAATTCTTTTTCGGTTTTCCTCCTCGGATTTCCCGGAAATGTGCATTAATCACCCGCGGTTGTCTCATCGTGTTTTGTGTTCGTGGTAGACATTTGTGTCGACTAAAAATTTGACTTCGGTGGCGTCCGGGTTACTATGGTTACCAAAGATTAAAAATTGAGTGCTAAGAACGAAGAAGTACTAAAAACAAGTATGAATGTCGAATACGCATCCTTTTTCTGATTATATTCTGGCAGATTTACGTTCGTATTTTCTTCAGACTCTGCGGCGTGGACTACATTTGGGTGTTGGCGCCGTGATGGGGCTCTAATGTAGTTTGTGGTTAAATCATTATTATAGCCTTCTGCAAAATATTTTGGTCGTGTGTTTTTACCAAGTGTCAACAGATGTTTTTAACCCTCTTGTTGATGTATATCTCTACCTGGGGGTATTTCAAACGGGTCGAAAAATATTTTTCAAGTAATGCATCTTAGTTCTGATTATATTCCCAGAGATTTACGGTTGTATTTTCTGCAGACTATATTTCGGTGTTATCGTTGCAGCGGCGCCGTGGTTTAATCGTTATTGTAGCCTTGTGCAAAATATTTTTGGTCGTCGCGATAAGCTTCTCCTAGTGTTAGCAGATTTTTTCACTTTCCTATTGGCATATATATCTACCTGAAGATGTTTCAAACGGGTCTTAAATAGTAAAAATATTTTGTAGAACACTCCCGTAATTATTTTTCCATTGGTAGTGTACTACATTTCTATGCAATAAGTCTAGATTAGTTAGTTTTTTTGTGTTAATTTATTCATTTCGACGTGTGCGTTTTGGTAAAACGGAAACGACTGTGCTCATGTCCCCCAATCACTATGGAGAAATGCTCTCAAAACAAAAATCCTTGTACTCAGGGCTAAAATTTGATGGCGTGTCGAACCGTACCGACTCGTAGCATGCGGTTAAATAGTTGTCGTTTAGCTTTCGTATGTGATGGAAACTTCCCACTGCGTTTTAAATTAATGTTAGCGGGTGCTCGAAGTTTGAGAATATTTTCTTGCTTATTCTTCAAATCCCCCTGGAATTTGTGATTCCATATACCAAAATTGTGTTCCCAGTCGCCCTACTTGCGCCCCTTTTGCCCAGCTCTCGGTGGAAATATATTATCGTTTTGATAAGAGTGACTTTTTTCCGGTGTTACCGCCTTTTTTAAGGAAAATTATGACGTGTCGCAAACCCTGCTGATTGCCTCTTCTGAGGGAATTTTTGGGGTTGCAAAACGTTGGAATTTACTGATAATAACACGCGGTGAAGCCTAAATAAAATTGACATGTGAAATCGTTAACGGCAAAAGTCCGACGGAAGAACTACTATTGTGTTGACGATGAAATAAGAAAAATGCGGGGACAGGCCGTGGAATAGCATGATTCCTTCTCAATTTCAAATATATTTGTGGAGAAATGTGATTTTCCTAGTGCGAGCTATGGAGAATTGATGACTCTCGTTGAGTTAATTGCGCATTCTTCCATGTGAGTGATGAAAAATGTCTCTTTTTTGAAGGTATAGTGAGTGAAGTTAAAAAAAAAGTCAGCCGTGTTAATGTAGATACACGGAAGTGGCCACTGGAGAATAATTTGCTGGACCGGGAAACGAACTTCATGCGGTAGCTTACGGTGCCACTTTTCGAAGAAAAATTTTATCTTGATATCTTGAGGTCCATTTCTCCTTCCCCGTCCAAGTAATTTTTCTATTAATTTCAACTGTCTGTCAATGTCGTAACACGGTAAATTTTTTGTTTTGCTGTCAGAAATAATACAAGTTGATAATTTTGAGATTTTATCATGATACTCACCCCTAATCGAAACAGATTTTGGTTGGGTTGGGAAGAATCCATTCCGCGGAGAATATTAATGAGTATGTGATTTGACTGATAGGGTAGTTACAACGATGATTCGCTTGAGTCTCGAATGTATGTCGATCGCGTTAGTTAAGATTGGTGTCGAAATATGCCATAATTTAAAAAAGTTAAATTAGTTGATATTGGGATAAGTTACTTATTTTCAATATATGAATCACGTAGATACATCCCCTTATGAAGATGTGCGTTCGGGATTATGTACTGCTATGGGACGAAAGCATCATAGAGTTGTGGTCTCCCATCTTGCAGGCCTCTGTAAGCTTTCAGTCATGAATTACATTGCTGTTTTCGGTGAATTATACCCTCCGGGTCTACTATGTTGACAACCGTAGTGACCAACCGTCCCGTGTTAAGTGACGCTGTCTAGACTAGTCCATTCTTCCGTCTTCACAAAGTTGTGTCCTCCGTCCCGAATGCTTGTTTTGACTCCTTCGTCGCTCATGTACGACTAGGGGTGTTACACTGGTTCAACTTGTTACTTTGCGTTGTGTCTACACGGGGTATTTAATTGAAAAACGTCTCGAGGTCGCTATGTAAATTTCGTGTGAGTGAAATGAGATTTCATGCCATCAAGTGCTGCTGCAGTGTGGTAGAAATAGTTAAGTTGTGTAAATTTAAATTAGAACCTTTAGTTTTTTTATTTGATGGACTCCTCGTATGCCCTGTGTTATTGAACGAACGGAATGTTCCGTGAATAAAGTGTAAACAGCCGTTTTTTGTGACTGAAAATTTACGTACTATGCGCACTTAATACTTATGTATGTACTTAATAATTACGTACTACACTACTGTATATCGCCTTAGTTTCCCAATCAGTTTAAAGACTGAACAGCCCCCATAAAACTAGTTCATACACCAACTATAATCCACCAGACAGAAAGCCAACCGGTCTGGGAAGTGAATCATAGCGTGCAAAGCATTTATGAAAATGCGGTTTTCCACCGTTCGACATCTGGTCCAAGGTAATTCTTTTCTGTGAAACAATTCAACACAAAAATTATAGTTCATGACCGTCCGTCCCCATCACGTTGAAGTACTTGCTGTAACGGTGAGCCTTGGCTCACCCCAACCAACCAGTTAACAATTTGTTAATTGAAAAAATGGTGCACGTGTTCTGTTGTGGGTGTAATGTGTTGTCTGTGTGAAATAGAAACTAATATTTACAACAGTAGAATTGGCTTTTTGATAGCCATCACATTGGTATCAATCAATGTTATTAAATTATAACTATTTGTTTTATTATTTTTTGGTTGTTTATTTTTTATTAATTTTTTATATTAATTATTTTTTCAATATTTTCCACCTCTTCAGCGGCGATGAATATGAGCAAGTACTCACGCAGGGAAAAAATGACAATTCAAGTGTAAAGGGGACCAGTGTAACCTTTCCACTGTCAGTGAAGGAGAATGAGAAAGACAGGCTTCTAGTGAGCGCGTGTAAAAGCACACTAAATTTAGAAGAACTAAAGCTAACCGGCAACAGAAGTCGGAAAAAGGCCCTGATTGGCCCAAAACATTTTTTAAATTTGAAGTATCATTTTTTTCAATTACTCCCCCAATAAAAATGAGAAGTACAAAATTCCAGAATATGCCCTGGCCCCCCACTCCATCGCCTCCCCTTAAATACCTATCTGCCACACTGTGACTTTATGTGACTAATTTCATCAAGAGATGAAAATTATTGAACCGCACTGTGGACAGCCAGTTGGCTGGGAGCAGTGAAAAATCAAAAAAGGAAATTTCGGCGTGGCGTTTGATTTTTTTGTTGCATTGTTATGCGTTTTGTTCTTTTTTATTTTTTTGCAATAGTATGTCTTTATTTTCACCACTTTTTTCTTTTGAACAGTTTTATTTAATTTTTTGTTTTGCGTATTTTTTTCTTATTTCAATCAAACAATTCCCAAACCGTCGATCTCTACGTCTTATAATATATCGTATTTGATGTGAACAATTTTGAGATACCCACTACGGAGATAGTCACCCTCATTTGAGAAAGTTAGCGATACATTTAGCAAAAATCGAAGGCGGCAAAGACTGCATTCGTTTGTACATAATCTCCGATTTTGAATCGATAAGTTTAGAAATATTATAGAAATATTTCCGTCTTAATTAGCGATAAGCACTTTTGTTAAAGTTAATTTTGTTATAAATATAGAATATTTTTATGATGTAGTTGAAAAGATTACTCTATTTTAATATGTTGGAACTTAGTAATAACACGGAGGTGCCATTCTATGTTGCCATCACACATGAAGAAAGTAGCCCTGGGGTGGATTTGAAGTTTAGATAAAAGACCATAACTTGTTGCTTACCATAGATTGACTATTTTATTTCGTGTTAACGTGTTTTCGCTGGCCAAGGCCGTGCTCCTTATCTATAGGGTCAAACCTTAGATTTGGTACACAACACTCGAGACTAATGTATAATGAATTCGTTCAGGTTACTTTGACTGTTAACGATAATAATCGTTCGGGAGCTTTTGCTCATATCGTGAAAAACCGTTGCTTGTCTTGGTAGAAATACAGCTTATGAAAACACAATTCTATTTTTTTTTCAACCAGTGAGTAATTATATCTTGGATCACGTTGCGGCAGCATAAAGATCTTTGGAACAACAATGCAAGATTCTTGATTTCTATGCGTTGAATCCTTGACTCTCATCTACATCTACATAATACCCTGCCAACTACCTCTAGGGTGTATGGCAGGGGGTGATCAATCACCCGCATGCAATTGGACTCCCACATACACACCACACGGTCAAAAAAACGTCACGCATGCTAACAAATTATACTACCATATGCTGTTAGAAATAATAATAAAATTCCGAAACATGATTAAGTTATACATAAGTTAGTAGGCTACACTACAAGTCATTTAATCTATTTGTGAATTCTAACGCTGCCGTTATAATCTCTTATTGATCGTGGAAAAAAAGACATTCTGAATCTGGCTGCTCTACAGTCTATCTCTCTTATTTTATTTATATATTCTGATCTTCCGTAGAATGTTGACTCTCTGGTGTATTGATGTCCTTGTCATGGGCCCGGGTTCAAATTCTCAGCCGCCGCTGTTATAACCAACCTGTCATTACAGGTGCTAAGGGCCTGAGCTAAGGTTCACCTCTAAAGAACATAACTAGACCTTTTCACGGCTCAGCGGCCAATTTTCTTTATTTTTGTCAGAAGACCCTTGATACCCTTCGGGTTCACCAGTGGAAAAATACTGGTAGACCCGAGAATACATGACACCTTCCGAGGTAGGCCTTCCAGTTGTATTCAATCTTGCGTCCTTTAATGGTGCATAACAGGAATGCTGAACCTTTAGGTGAATGAATGCAATGTTTTATTACTTAAGTGCGTATTTTCTTTTATCATGTGTATCCCTCTGGATCTAAGGGGGGAGGGGGGCTTAGAGAGCTATAGTCCCCCCTTGGGCATCCAATTTAGACTAGCTGGAATTGTAATTCTGTCTGGACAACCACAAATGCTGGTAGATTGACCCCTACTTAGCATCTCTAGAATAGAAAAGAAAAAACAAAATTTAGATAAATTTATGGAGTCAATTATGCAGGGAATCATGTCCAATGTCCCTTGTCCCTACCCTAGATCCGCCACTGGGTGTATTCATCGTGGGAAATTTGAGAATAAAGTATTGTTCTGCTCATCAGAGGTCTAGGCTAAATACCGTCTCTCAAAAAGTTATCGGGGAACTTTTGTTTTTTTGGGACATCCTGAGGTTTCTTATGCAGCTTATCCATCTTATTAATTACATATATATAATAGATCCAGGGCAATAAATATATTTTCATTCCAGGTGGACGGAAAAATATTAATAGAAGCGTTATTTATAGCTAAGTTTGAATCAAGTGAAGCAGGAGGGTGTTATTTATGTGATTTAATATCCTCACTTATTCAATCCTCAAATCATTAAAAAAAACCTGACGAAGTGAAAAGAATGCTACACAACGTCTATAGTAAACACGAACCTTCGGCTGTTCTACTGTGTTGGGTACTGCGCTTGAATCTTTGTGGAAAGGCCCGCGATTATTGTGAGCAATTTACCTGAAATTACTGTCCGGGAACAAAATAAATATGCTCCAAAACAACAGTAATCATAATAATTTGTCCAGTTCTAAAGTTCCATTAAAATTATCTCACCATTGTCTCAAATTTGGCGGAAATTATTCATTTTTCCTTCGTTTATTTAGCTCTTTGCTATTTTCTCCGTTATTTGTTACCTCTTGGAATTGTGCGTGAATATGTTTATATATAAATTTAATTGGTGATTATTCTTTTCTCATCTTATTTTCATTAAAGTAAAATGCTTTTTAAACCTTCGTTTTTGCAATTTGGAGTTTTCGGGGTCATGAAAGAACTGATCGGTCGGGTTTAAGATCACGAGAGATTTTCGTCCTGCAATTTAGCGAAGTCCCGTCTCATGTTCGAAGGTTAGCCGATTAACTCCAGTTGGGAGCTTTTCCAACGAGTATGTTACTTAATGAGCTAGCGAGGGAAAAGGAAGTGTTCACATCCGTCGGCACGCACGTGCTCAGTTTGTATCAGCAGAAAACACTCATTATAGATATAGTCCAAAATTTTTATCTCTACATAATGTCCCTTTTGCCGTATCGGCCGCCAAGTAGACTATTGCATCCAGGAGTATACCTTTATTTTTCCCCTAGACGCAATGAGGTCTCTTACCGCTTTGCTTGCGGAAATAGTAGTTTTTGAAGCTTCTTAAGGAGGGATTTTCTACACTTATGAGGTCTTTATTAAGAATAGTAAAGTAAGTATTCTCGATGGAAATGGAAAGTGCAAAATTTATGTGATATTTTCGAATTCATCGTTCGAATTCTACGCTTGATCCAAGGTCATCCGGAAACAACCTTTAGTTTTAATTCGTCGGTTCCGCTTTTAATGAGAAAGTACACGAACGAGTAAATGATGGCCTTAGCTTAGGTGTAAAAAAATAATCCAAGGTTGAACCGTACTTCCGAACTCCGATATTGTAGACTTGTTTCTTGAATCATATGGACGTTTGTCTGTTAATCTTTGTTGCCATTACATTCTAGTATGGGTGGCAATTTTTGGTGGCATGAAAGTTCGTTTTTCATGGACGTACCTGCACTATCGTGATGATGAAATTTTACTTTAACATAACTGATTTTTCAACAAACTAAGTTCTGTTTTCCACTGGCAATTATTGAATTAAAGAAGATACGATAGTTGTTTTTCATTGTCGACGGTTGCGAAATATGTCGTTATCTTCCTTTTCGCGATTTTTCAAAAAAATCATAAATTGAGATTATGAGTCACGTGTTCATTTTGTCCCTAACCAATCAGAAATGAGGAAAACTTAGCTCTAGCCTTTCCCAAACCTCGTTTAATAAATACGTTTTAGAACCAGTTAGTTTAGGGTGGTATCTCCGAAGAACTGATGAAATATTCCATGTGAATTTTGAATGCCAGTTTCGATCTTCATCTATACATTTCATTTTTTTGTTCAAAATTAAGATTCAAAATTCCTTTAGGTACTGACGATTAAACAAAATTTAGATAAATTTATGGAGTCAATTATGCAGGGAATCATGTCTTAAGAATCACGGGGAAGATGGTAGCGAATCCCAGGGTCGACAAATGTGTCCATGCTTGAATAGTTATAAATGTTTCGGCAATTATTTACCTTGAGAAGAGAGAGAATAAAAAAAATTATGGCGACGTTTTCATATCGAAGTGTTTAGGCAAATCACCCTAATAAACCGTCTTCAACAAAAGAGAACAAGGTCAAAATTTGGTTCACTGTAGGGGACATCAGGTTCTCTTTAGAACGAAGGTCAAATGTAGGAGGAAAGTATTTGTAGGGAATAAAACAGGGTCTGAAAATAATAGGGATGTGGATTATTATCATGCAATTTATTGGAACTCTTTATGTAATGTTTTTACTGAAACTATTTTTTGTTAACATGTTGGCAGCTCTCAGAAAGATATTTGATACATCTTTTGGGGGAATTTTTACTTACGTGCAACAAAATTTATATTTAGTGTTTGTTTTTGGTTGGTGCGAACATTTTGTATATTTCCTGAATTATTTTTTAGTTGCGAAAATTTTTCGTAAGCATATAAGTTATAATGGCAAGCTACATTTTGTAGAATCTACCGATATTAGTTCTAAACGTTCTATCAATGCACAAACTCCGAATTTCCAAACTTGTATTAGTTCTGGAAATGTTTTCCGAAATCAATTCTGCCGGATAGCAAATGAAATATGTCCTTATGAATGTGTACAATTTTGGTACTCAATGAACTGATCTCGTGTGACCCACGTGGTATGTCATAAAATGCTGTGAAGTATGTTTACTTACTAAAGGTGTAGCGAGTATAAGCATATAGTATAGCGTTCTACATCCAATATATAACACCCGGCATGATTTAAAATCATTATTAATAATTATTTAAAGTTTGTGGGGTGTCTAACGATTCCGTGTTGCTGACACTGAAAATGTGATGTCAATAGTGAGCGTGTGGATGAAGTTCAGGTCCTTCTACTTCTTAAGGTGTATCGATGACGGACCAGTTTGTCTTCCTCGCGGCCGCGAGATGCACCGCGTATGACCTAAATACGTCACATATGAGCCAATGCTCGGTGTTAGAGCCCCGAGGGTAATAAATATGTCGGTCATCAAAACGCTGATTTTGATAGCGGTACAGTAACGGATTGAGGGGGGGGGGGGAGTGGCCGCCCCTCGGAATTTCTGGAAAAATTGAAATCGAGCTAATTTTCAAGGTGGCTCTTTAAGTTTTTTTCACATGCCTAAAAAACAATTTTTTAAATAATTGATGAATATCTAAAAGCCTCTTGTCTACGCATATCAAACCTCACGGGCGTAATCACTGCGAGATATTGCATATTACAAAGGTGCTGCGGTAAATAACAAATACCCCCCCCCCCAAATAATTTCCTTAATCTGACCCTTTGTAGGACCCGATTCTTCTCGAATCACAAAAGGATTTTATTTAAAAAAAATTCATTGTTAGAATGCAGACTTGTGGATTTATTATAAATTAATTTTCCTAGTTGGATAATTTTCGCTTTACTTGAATGAAAAGGTCGCATTCCGCTGTCAGAATTTCGCTTTTTGCGTCACGTATTCTTTACTCGTAGCGTAGTTACTTTTGGAAGAGGAAAAACAACATTTCACTACTTTTTCCAATGAAATGTCTGCAGAATGTTTATTTGAAATTTAAGATAATATCGTTGAAAACTTGTTGCTAGATTAATGGGGTTTTCGTTTGCCATGAAGTGAAGATGAAAAAGAGTCTAAATTATTGATATTTTGCCATCAAACATCACGACAGGGGAGGATTGGGTGACTAAGTTGACTAAATAAAATTCAGCGTCGATCTAATCGATGCTACTTTACCATTGGAAGTCGCTCAGATGTCCCTCGGTCTGATCCACGTAGTAATTCCCTTTTATTATTAAAGTATTCTACCGATTAAAGTAGGTTTCGATGGAGGGCTTAAGAAGAATTCTGGAAGCCTCCAATTCCATCAAGCACTTCCCTCTTCAATTCACAGTAAGGTCTACTCCCTTTCATTCTATCTAAAAATTCCATTCTTTTCCTTCCTCTCCCTCGTTTACCTAACATTCTACCCTCCAGCACTGTTTTCAACATCTCCTCCCCGCTAAGTACTCCCTCCATCCACACCTTGTGTTCTCCGTATTTCATCTAAAAGCTACCTCTCCTCACTCACCATGTCCAGCACTTCGTAGCTCCTTCTCCTCTTCTTCCACTTCACCCTCTCCATTCTTCGCCACACCCACATCACGAATGCCTTCAGTCTTCTCTCGTCCTCCTACCTAAGTGTCTACGTTTCTGCACAGTAAAGCGCCACACTCCATATCAGACTCTTCTCTAACCTTTTCTTTAAATTCTTACATAAATTCGAACCTCTCATAGCCTCCTTACTGTTCATGAACGCCTCCTTTGCTAATGCAATTCTCTTGCTGATGTCGTAGAGTAAATATATTCTACAGTTCTCGAGGTGGCTGCGCGGTAAGTAAAAGCCGAGGTCAGTATTTAGCACCATCTTCAGTCTTATTTTTGTAAATGGACAAGTTCAAAGATGAAGTACTAATATGTGTATTTAATACATTATTATGTACAAATATTTACAGATCTGTAATTTCTTCTCCGTGATTATTAAATTTAGTGAAAATGATGTTTAAATCGGCATAAACAACATGGAAATAACGTTATTGTCGTATCAAGGCAATCAGACTCATCACATGATCTCGGTTTTTTACGCTTCAGAAGCCGAAAATCATTCTTGTTCATATTTTCTCTGCAATTATTTATTGAGTTGAAATAAGTCGATATACGCTGTGGTATAAATCTGCTGCCAAAATATTTTGCAGGAGACTTAAAAATAGCTATGGTAAAACTCGCTAATAACGATCATGCATGTAACGAAATCTCACTTATAACGAGGTGAGTACCCGGTCCCTTGGACTTTTATATGATCGCCAATGTTTATTTTCCCTCATTTAACGTGTTTGGATGATACAAGATCCCCCCCGGTATTACGAACTATTCCTTGGTGCCTTGGGGAATTATTTTCTCTTTTGTAAAAAAATTACGGCCATCTTCGTTACTTAACCGTTCCTTACCTTATTATCAGTTGTCCTTACTTGTGACCCTCACCACTAGTTCTAATCTGGATCGTAAAATCCTCACCCTGATAGCCGTTTGATGGAGAGGGTGTGACGACGGTTATATGTTACGGATCTGTTGCTTACATAAAGATGATTTACAGAATAGTAGGCGGCAATCCTGTAAAGTATATAATCCTTTATTATGGATGTAATAAAATCCCATTTATAACAAAATAGAACATGTCCCCTGAAGTACATAATAAGCGGGGTTTACTGTTAATCTTCAATTTTTAGGGTCTATCACTGAAAATTACGTTGTCTCACCAAGTCCTTATGTTAGTAGAAAAAGGCTAAAACCATTGCGCAATGAAATAGCTTTTCAAAAGCTCTTTCGGTTTTTCCGAAGGGTTCTTTGGCCGTTCAGTAGATACTCGTGACATCGTATGCGAAATGCCTCCTTTCACCTCTCTTTGTTTATTTTTCGAAAGACAGGGTTATGCTTATGGTCCCATAGCTGCCACTCGAATAATAAACCATCTCAGCTAAATCGCCGTCACGACTATTTCTGTATTCCTCTCATTCTCCCAGTCTCTCTCTCTACCTCTACCTCTCTCGACACACCGCTATGCATCTAAAAGGACGGAGAGCCTGCGGATGAAAGTAAGTGCTTGGAGCCTCACAGTCCAATAAGGATGGAGATAAATTGTGGTTCGTGGAAGATTCGTATCAAAAAATTTGGGATTAATGGTGGAGAAAATGTGAAATGAATTTAGCTGTGAAGAAATGTTCCGTATACCAGTGGCGGATCTATGGGGGGGGGGGGGGGGCAAGGGGACTATAGCGCGCCCTTGGGTATCCAATTTACACTATTCAGCTTATTAAAACCACTTGTTTGTTTCCGCACACTTTTATTTACACCGACCATGGTTTCGGCAACTTGTGCCATTATCAAGGTCACTTGGCGCAAGTTGCCGAAACCATGGTCGGTGTAAATAAGAGTGTGTGAAAACAGACAAGTGGTTTTAATAAGCTGAACATCAAAGATTTCCACCGTATCATGCCGGACACTGTATCTTTTAATTTACACTAGATAGAATGGTAATTTTTTCCGAGCCCCACTTTTTAACCCCCTCTTAGCCCCCCCCTTGTCCCCCCTAGATCCGCCATTGCCGTATACCCTGGCTATAAAAATATGATAACCTAAGTTTTGATTGATGAAAGATTCGATTTGATTGAGACTTGATAGACTGGTTGAGAGATGGTTGAGTGACAGATCTTTTGCCTGAACCGGTTGACCGTCGCCAAGCAGATTGAGTTCCCCGCTCGCCGAATTGTGGCTTTCTGTTCCGTGCGTGTCTCGCCGCCGAAACAAAAAAAAATGTCGTTTCGTGCACTTAGTATCCGAATTAAAACACGCACCTTGTATCCCGTATTTTCAATTAAAAATGTGCATCAAGGACATCTACATTTTTCGAATCCGCCGCGTTCGCCCGTCATTCGTCAAACGCGAACGAAAATTTGGCATACAGATTTGCTGTGGCAATGCATGATTGTTAAATAAAACTTGTATATTGGTTCTTGAATACGGGTAAACTATGACTTTCATGTCTTTAAAGAGATATTTTTCCCTTTCCCTTGTTGTCAGTGGAGATAAATCGTATATTGACTGGTGGTGGAAGCATTTCCTAAGGAACTACTTTTCAGCATTTGAAAATTTCCGAGCACCCTTACTCATTTGCTCAAATTGAAAGATACAATAGAGATAAATTATAGGTTGAATCTATAAATTAAATTATAACTTAATGATTGTAAGCTGAAATGGTATAACATAGATGAAATGGAATGTCTGATGTTCCGGAAAAAAAAAACTTTCACGTAAAGGAAGGATCTGGTATCCGCTACTCGCTTGCATGAGTTTCACATTCCAATCTGTGAGCATCTCTGCTGTTTGTTTTTCTCATTGTTTGATTCTTTCTTGATTTTATTTTTGTTTGTTTCTTGCTGTGATGCAAAGGCACTAGTCTGAGTGATGATCGTTCGAGCTTCATTTCATTGTTTCGTCGAAGTTTGTTTTCCTAACACGAGCACAGGGGTCAGAAAATGGAAAGATGGCAAATCTTACTTACTTGAAATTCATCTTCGAAGGCGTCTTGCCCTCTTCATCAGATGGTTAGAATTATTTTTTAACCAAAATTATCGGGGAATCTAGGATTATCTTTATAGTCTGCGAGAAAATAAGATGGGGAATCATCCATCCTGTTCGTACAATGTCAAATTCCACGTGGTAAAAGGTAAAACATACACAAGGGAGGTTATAATTTTGATGAGAATTATACTGTGCGGACAGCCTTGGGATGAGCTAAAATGCTGATGCAGTTGAGCAGTAAGCCTTTTTTTTTTTTTATCTCCACTGATTCTCATTGTCTGTGTCGAAGTCGCATTGTCTAATTCGAAACTGGCGGATTCCTCAAACTAGGTGAGAAAGGGGCGTGAAAATGCTTGCGGAAGAATAGAATTTACAGCAAACTTTTGAAGAAACTTTAATTTTTCTATCCAGTCATTTTATCGTTAGGTAAGGCTGTTTTAGTGACGGTTTTTTGTGTGAGCAAAAACCAAATTTTCGCGCATTTTTCTGCAATTGGAATTATGGTGACCTCTTCCGCTCTCCATTGAGTAAAGCAATATGTAATTTATATTTAAATGCATGGTTGGATTCCTTTTTTTTAGACCCTGAGTGAGAAAATTCCAAAATTTAGATGCCGTAACTATAAATGATTTGTGGTAGGCAGTTGTACGTAAAGTAGGTTAACGTAAATAGTCCTCTTTGCGAGATGACATCTGAGTGGTTACTTATCTGTTCATAAAAATTTCCCGGAGATAATTAGGGATTCTTTCTCTGAATATCTTCAAAAGAAGAGCACCGAGTCGAATTTTCTTCGGTTACAAATATTTAGCCAACCAAGGCTGATTCTGTACTATAATACATGAACATATTTTCTTAAATTAAATACATATCTTACACATGAATTAAGTGGCCTTTGTCACTTTTTATCCAGCTCTTTAGGCATGTCATTATAAACAAGACTAAAATAATCAAAGGAAGGGGATACTAAGGTAGAGATTAAAATTTTTCGGGTGGATATAGGAAGTAAGTGGGTATGAAGTTTTAGTTGATAGAAAGTGATAATGACTTTATTACAGATGTCATTGACATGTTAGTTCCAAGACAAATTTTGTGTGAGGGTTTGTCCAAGAGTGCGAACAGAGTCGCTGAACGGTATTTGATGATCACCAACTACAACTGGGGGAAGGATTATGCGAAGTGCTGTGGAAGGATTGTGGGATACATAAAGTGGTAGAAGGAAAGTCGACGAGGGTATTAAACAGCAAGATGGGTGATAGAGTGGTAGGTATAGATCAAGTAAGAGATAGGATTCTGGTGATAGAAATTGATGCGCGTTCAAGTTTTGCATGCCCACTCGCAATCATTGGGAGGAAGAAGTGGATGGGGTGTCTAAACTGCTCGAGGAAATAATTAGCCAAATCTCGGGCGATAAAAATCTAATGGTGATGGGGGACTGGAATGTTGGGTGGGGGACGCCTCAGTAGGGGAAGAGAGGAATGGAAACGAAAAGGGAAAATTTTGATTAGGAATGCGAAACAACCGGGGAGAGAGAACGGTAGGTATTTGCCGGAGAAACAAGTTATTCATCACAAACACTTGGTTTAATCATCATAAAGGGTAAAGGTACACATGAAAAAGTCTAGGGGACACGGCGAGATATCCGATAGACTACATCATGGTAAGACAAATATTCAGGAATAGTGTGAAAAACTCGCTCAGCTTCCCTGCAGCGGATGCGGATTTTTACCTTAGCCTAGTGATTACGGCATGCAGCGTAAGATTCATAAGAATTATGAAAATTAGAGCATTTAGTAAATGGAACGTAGAAGCTCTGAAGGGGACTATAAGGAGAGAATACTAGGAAATAGTGGAAAATAGTATCTGAAACTTATAAGATATGCAGACTGAAGAGGAATGGTTGGATAGTATTGAAACGGGAATAGTCAAAGCGGCGTAGAGGTCAGTTGGCTACGTTGGCAATAGAAGTGTGAAGAAACTGTGAGATTAGGGTTCGCATCTTGATGAAGTCGAATGATATTTTAATGGTGAGTTTTTTTAACCTTTTGTATATGTATTTGAAGAAAATCTCTAATGAAGAGAACGTGTTTCTCTCCCTCGGCCTGTCGTGTTTTGTCTTTTTTGGGACATCTTTAAATCTGAAGCCGTCATATTGAGCTTTTCAAGGTGCATTGAGTTGGGCCGTTTCAACATTTACCTTTATATCAAACGTAAAATTTTTTTATCCGCGAAAATAGTTAGGCATAGTTTTAAAATTTGAGACACAGGCGAATACTTAGTATGATTTACTCGATATACTCTGAACATTTCAATTTGACAGCATACTTTTTTAAAATAACGATGCGTCATGGAAAAGATCGGTCAAGGGGGAGTGATGTGTCGTATTAAGAGCTCTCTAGGTAGCGCTGAGTCCCTCCATAAGATAAGACCGAAATTCGTCTATATTCTTCCTTTTGTTCGCAAACAATGACAGCGACAATATTACCATCTTCACATACCTAAACACTAGTGAAGAATGAATGAATTGAATGAATGAATTTATTACTCCAACCTTGAATGTACACTTTTTTTTAACAACACGAAATTAATCGAGCTTTAGGTAACTTCAATGGTTAAAATAAAAAAACCAGCATGGAAGCTACCATCTTAAAAATGAAATTCAAGGCAGGCCAGAAAACAAAAAGAGGAGGGAGACCTCAGCTGTTAGTCTAAAGCAACAGTCTAATCGATGTAATTAACCAGCTTCCTCTCGAAAACCTCGTACAAATTAATGTTAATATTCCGTCTCGCGACTCTGCCACGGGTAACTTGGAATGACCTTCACAAGGTCCAGATGAGGATCTTTGGTTGCGTGAATCTGGTCACGCTAGGCAGACGAGCTGCTCTCGAAATGACGAGCACCTGAAGAGATCGGAGGCATTTCAGTCCAACCTGGGCATCAGCAATTTGGCAAAAAAATTAACCGAGAGGAAAATTCTGCCTCGTACAAGTCCTTGGCCTTAAGAAAACCATAAACTCGGACCTTCACGCTTAATTCGGAGTGGTGCTGTTAATTTCGACGATTTTTTTTCTTTCTACGGTGGTAGTTATAAAAGGAAAAGAATTTACAACAAAATTTTAGGACTGCAAGTCAGTCTATGTGTGTTCTACCTTCCCGCAGAGTCGCTTCACGGAATTTATAACAGCGGACGATTTTATCCCAGTCTTAATGCATTGGGAAAGATATTCACTACTGTTAGCTACCAATATGATTTCGATATAATTTGTTATGGATATGAAAATTTGTTTGCCTCTAGGAGCAATTACATCTCGCTGACAAGGACATAATTGTTCTGAAACCAAAGTACTACCACTTAACTCTCCGTTAGTTAACAAGTGATTTATATCTTGCTCCAGTGCGTTGAAAAAATAACACTTTGCCTTACTATGAGGAAAATAAGAAGCGATTGAATTTGGAAGTAGATTCCGACTTGATTCATAAAATTGCGGCGTAAGCATGTGAGTCATTCCCCACTTGATCAAATGTAACGCAAGGCGAGGGTGCTACGCAACGTACATAGAGTATTGTTAGGTTAAATAATTGCACTTAGCTTTCAAATTCAGAACATTATACACAATGAAACTTGAAAGGTGCAGTTAAAACGAAAGATGATGATCGGGAGAAAATAATGCGTGATTTCGAAAAACCATGCTGCTATCTATCGTAAGTAGCATTGAAAATTTGTATTGATTTTTGCACTGATAAAAGTTTCCTCCGTGAGCATTGGTGTAAATAGTCAATTTTCAATATAAAAT
Organism: Ischnura elegans; assembly: GCF_921293095.1. Lineage (NCBI taxonomy): Eukaryota > Metazoa > Arthropoda > Insecta > Odonata > Coenagrionidae > Ischnura > Ischnura elegans. Next base: position 73,802,732 of record NC_060249.1, on the reverse strand, counting down.
TACTGGTCATATGATATAATACCTTCTCCCTAGTTTCTTGGTATCTGAGGTCCCAATTTAACGCAACGAATGAGAAATCTATCTGAAATAATGAAATCTTGAGCATTACTTTATTGGTTGGAACGATTCAAAATGCTAGTATGATGGTTCATATTTATTCTAAGCTTTGGATTTAAAAACAGACCGAGCAATACTTCGCACTGCCGATTAAATGATAGAAAAGTCTCCTAATCTAACCTAATATTAAGCTTCTGTCGATCTTAATGAAGCCGTGGGCAAAAAATCGATGGGTATGTAACGAATAACATCCTAGTGGAACAGAGAGAAACGCTATGATTTTGCAAGCGGGCGGGAGTAAAGGTGTTTCCCAAAGAGACATTTATGAATTGCTCACTGTGCTTCTGTGTCAGCATAAATTAATATCCGACGCTCTTGCGAAGTTTCCATCAGTACGGTAAACGTCGAGGTGTTCCATAAATCATGTCCTCTAGCCTCCGCTATCACTGGGAACGAGACCGCTTTACGGGCACTGCACTGACACCACTTAAGCGTTGGTAATTTTCAAAGTCGGGGTCAAGACCCCCACGCAGCAGAGAAGGGTTTTTATCGAAGTCGGTCGCATGGGCTGGACCGTTATGGTAGAACAAAAGCGAGTAAAATATTATGTTAGGGGAGAGATTACCACTTAATTGAGATTTACATTCGTATGGCACAACGGAAGCCACGTCAATAGTGTAAGGCTGTGTATGAATAACCACTTACATATACGATTTTAATTGTTCCTGTTGAATACTTGTGACGAATACTTCTCGGGTTCTCAGCCAGGTTAATGCTTTTATATAAGCCGACGCACAGTGGGACCAAATCCAAAAAAGGTGGTCATAATTAGAAAAATAAAAGTTTGGGGTTTTGTTTTTTCATATCATGGTTGGGAAGACACTGATTTGAGCCGCTGAAAAATTAATTTGAAAAGCAAGTAAGTATGCACATCTTCGTATAAATCACTGGCAAAGTGACAGGTGCGCAGCTGAGGTTCATAGAATCCCTCTCGCTTCGAAATATTCCGATCTTCAAGACAGCTCTACAGCTACCCGATTGGCTCAATTTTAAATTTAAAAAGTTGAATCGATGCAGCAATGTCAATAGATTTGATATGCTATTTGTAATATAACATTGAAATAGCATTAAAATTATTGTTAACATAAATATTAACCAGTAAATTATACATTTTTTATTAAAAAACAAAAATACGAACATCATTAAGTTATTTAGCGACGTTTCGGGAGACGACTTGTCTCCCATCCTCAAGGCTGTGTTACTTCATGGAAGTCCAATTTCACACGTCGGCTTACATAAAAGCATTGACCTGGCTGAAAACCCGAGAAATATTCGTCACAACCACTTACATACTTGGCTCTCTGTGAAACTTTGTATGTAAACCACTCAATGTACACATTCTCGTACGTAACGAAGCCGTAATCATCATTCCAGCAACGTAACCGAAATTATTTTGAGTGCCACTATAAGTACACATGAGTCACGGTACACTCGCGAATAGGGTGGTTTCCCGTTTTTTTTTTTATTTAATGAATTGAAAGGTTATTACTCAAGGAGTACGTATTTCACGCTTTTAGATTTTTAAATGACGATACCTATTTTTCGCGATTAAATGAAAAGTGAGAAATTTCAAGCGCGCGAAAACGTGACGGCTACAGTATGAATGGTGGGAAAAGCCCGTGTGACGTCATTCTGGTTCCGGCTGCCGCCGTGAGGCCACCTTGGTGTGAGGCTATGAGCGCCGCTACGATGCAGGCTACTAGCAGTTGGCGCTTGGCTTAAATAAGGCTACTTAATACCCTATTAAACGAAGGAAACTTTCCGACCATAGGCATTTTTTATAGGCTGTTATTAATAGATGTTTGCCTGAGCTCTGTGCCTCATGCATGCATTGGTAATCTTAGGCGATGTTAAACTCCTGACTACTCTTATAGCATCCCTGTGACGTCACGTGGAGTGGCATCGTATGGGCGCCAATCTGGCCTTTTTAAAATGAAGTTAAAATTGGCCATTAACATTCGTCTAAACTGGGATTTATAAAACCAAATAATTTGTATATTATGAATACACTAATGGTGGGTAACGAATCGCAATCAATTCCTTTCGTTTTCTTTGATGAAGGAAACTACCCTATTCTCCAGCTTACCACGAAAAACGAGGGTAGACCTCCAGAAGTAGATTTTTGAAACTTAAATAATAATAAATAATAAATAAACTTTATTGGCTCTAGGAATCCTTTCCTTTGGAGCCTAAATTAATACATAATCATAAACACTCAGGCTGAGAAGGTTAACATAAAAAAAAAGAAGAAATCATGAAACACTTAACCAACCAACTCAAACAACCACCTGTATACAGATTTCCAAAGACATGAAACAAAATCAAAAACCATACAAAAAACATACAAACCCAAAAATTGCAAGTTGCAGACGCTTATATAAATTCAGGTATCATAAAAATAAAAAGAAAACAAAGACTTTTTGAAACTTAATGATTTATCAACTTGTACCCCGTATATTGACATTAATAAGAGAAGGTAATTCTGATGACTTGCTAAGCCATTTTTGTGTGATTTTGTCAAACCAGTAAGGCAAGAGTCCCATTTTATTTTCCTGCGCCAGTTGCATTGTTGTGCTAAGTTTTGGTAACCAGGAAATCATCTATAGAGGATTTAAGCTACTAGATTTCGGACGTAAACTCCTGTAAACATTTATTTTCACTTAAAGTATCTGCTTCATTCATTTATTTTTTACTGAATATGAAATAACTCTATGCTTCCTTCATCGAAAATCAAAGAATCCATATTAATTTCCATTATAATTTTGCCATCTCTAAACGACTTCAGAAGGCTAGAAAGCGAATTTATTGCATTTATTCTCTCTATATAAGCGGGTGATTTTCTTTTCTCATTGGAAATCAGTCCTCCGCGAAGTGTGTCAATGGGCCTCCATCATGCTCGCAGTATCTTTGCAGGTCAAGAAATTCCATGGTGAAACTTTGAACTCAGCTGCATGAATCTTTTACCATCACTGGTTCTGATTCAAGGAATACTAAATTACAGCTGTCAGCCTAATATTACAGCTCACTGGTATTTTACCAATTAATTAGGTTTTCTTTATTGATCACATTATAAGTTTCTTTAATTGGTCTCAAATTTACACCTCTACTCCGCCCGAGAAACTCTGTATGGTTTTAGTGAAGGATTCCCTGATAGCATGTAATTTAAAAAAATATATTTTGTGGGAAATAGCTTGTAATTATTCTTTCGCTGAAAGCATATTGCATTCGATTTCGCCGGAATCCTCGGATTTTACTTTTGGTCTTATTCCCTTTGACATTAAAGTAGCTAAATATCAAAGAGAACGAGAATTCGGGAATTTTTCTGTCACACCAAGTAAATTCAACAATAGTATATGCCAATAGTATTACTATGTGCTTTGCCCAAATTATCACGGTACCATTCAAAAATGACATAAATATTACCATAGTAAGTCCACTTTAAATTCTGTTGTGATTGTGGAGGTTGCTTAGTTGATCTCTGGTATGTTAAGGAAGTGGTTATAATACGAGGTGGCTATAGTATGCCTAATGATGAAGAGTAGAACTTCTCGCTGCACAGGCTGGCTCATAGATGGTTTTGGCATGCAGCCACTGAGACACTTTTAGGCCATTCTCGTTAGTTAATTGCTCGAACTATAACTTCTTATGTGACAGCATAAAAATCAGCGCCGCCATACTATGCGTGTCGGTCCAGAGGTAACGGTTTACTATACAAGTCACCTTGCTCAACTGGCAGGGCTGAGCTCAATTCTTTTTTCATTTTTCATTCGTCTATCTATAATTATCAAATATCTGTCTACCATAATTTTCATATTTTGGTCGTAGCTCTGTTCAGCAATTTATGGAGAAGTGCGAATTCTAATGAAAAAATGTTTGCAAATTGGTCGGTAGCAAGTCTCATTTGCATTAGGTTGCGAATGTTTGGCTGGATAATCACTGAGTTGGAGCTTTTTTTCTTCAGTCAAACACTGTAGTGGAAGAATCATAGGTCATTTGATTGTAAAACGCGTGATTTGTTATTTTTTGCTGTATTTAATGATGACATGAAAACATTTTTCGCCGCCTCACAGGGGTACACATGTATACGTTTCCTATTCCAGTGGATTTTGAATCAAAAGATAGCGCATTGCAGGGTGGGTGACTCATCCCCACCCACTGTATTTAAGGTTGCTCACAGGGTACTGGTAACTGCAGTATCACAGCGATTTTGTAGTTGCATTTGGATAGAGTATACTTGGAGGCATTACTCAAGACAGACTGTTCGACAAACGGCGTGAATCAGTTCGAGTGTATTCCTCTGTATTCCGACCGGTTTCCCTTTGTTTCATTCTAATGACGAAATCTATCCTTTGACTGAGACTGCGAGATAAGGAAACACCCCGCAGTCACTGAAACAGTGATGCAGTTCAAAAGTGTTGCTCATCAGCGACACGATCTGCCATTGTCCCCAGTAACCTTTTGTCACGGTTTTGTCAATGCGGAGTGTCCCATTTCTATTTCCTTACTAGTGAATTCATGATTTATGATTTTGCATTGCTTTAGATGAGCTCCGATGTCGACCGCTAAGTGAGCCTTTTCGATACCGACATAAGGCATTAACTTAAAATATCAAATTACTGATGGTCATGTTTCTACTGATTTTAGGACCTGCAATAACTCAAGGAACTTCCCTGTCTGTAAGAATTTATATATTTTTTGCAAAATGTGGCAAAGCGAGGCTACGCAGATTACACGTACGCGTCAGGAACATTTGACAGAAACTTAAGTATAACGTATTTTAAAATTCCATTTAATCGCTTTTTCATATATACTTTGCCGCATTATTATGTATTATTGCCGCCTTATTATGATGTATTTAATTTCAATATTCTACACTCGATGAAATTAAAAGGAGTGGTCTTACGGAAATCCATTCTCATATTACACCCCGAAAGTTTTCCCTCCCGAATTGGTCGAAATGCAGCTTGTTATCCTTAACCGAAGCTGAAAAAAGGAAATGTTTTAGTGCTAAAATGTTATGTGGACGCGTCACTCCTACATAACCAGTGCATCGTCTCGTCGTATTTGTTGTTTAAAACATAGGCTAACTTCTTGAATCTTTCGGGATGTACAGAGTTGACCTTTGTGAATATTGGCCTGCGTATTCTAAGCAAAAATTTTCCACATGAGAAAATATTGCGTGGCTGTTGCATGTTAGGGGAATCATGATAATTATAGATAAGTAGGGCATTTGAAATTGGTGGAGGAAATCAGTAAAAACTAAAAAGTCAGGGAATCTCTTCATTAGCAAAATCCATAGGAAAATTTATGTCACCAAGCGCGAATCGAAAGCATTGTCGGCTTGCCGAGGGCTTAAATCTTTGACGTGTAAAGATGCTGTAAATTTGTCTTTTTAAATGCATTAATTCTAAATAAAAAAGTTTATGCTATATTTTAGAGAAATTACGGCTCTGAAAACATCTAATAGTATACCATAGATTATACTTTTTAATTTCGCTGTGAGACGCAAGTGTTCGATATTAATATTTTTTATGTGAAATTTACGAACTTTTTTGATTCGATATGAAGCAATTTTACGAAGTCACGCCTCGACCCATCCATTATTTTAAACGAGTTATGAATGGAATATGAGCGACTGGTTGAGTGGGAGTGTTGCATCCTCTTAGGTGAGAAAAAGGAGTTGAAATAGACACTTCTCGAGCCACCGCATCGTCTTGTGCAGCTGCGAGAGTCATCGGCCGCTGACTCCGCTGAGAGAGATCGCGGTTGCCGGGGGAATGCACCGAGTGTGGGAGCCTTGGGCCCCCCTCCCCACTAGGAAGTCGGCCTCTCCTTCCCGCCGATCTCTCGTCGGCTTCACACCGACAGGAAGAGAAAAGGCTTGCCGCGAAGGTCTAGGCCACTCCACGGTCGTGTTTTCCACCACCGACCGCCTCCCGCTGCACCTCCGTAAAGAGAACAGTTCAGGTATCGAGAAAAAAATAACCATGTACCGGTGGCACGAAATGCTTTCTCATCGCAGTCGACACGTTGCTGCTGTTGTGTTCACCCTAGATTGCGGTTAATTTGAGAGAGGGACCTCGAAGAATAAAGTGGGATGTATGGGAATCGGTGGGGTCAAAAGTCAATTCCACCGCACCGAACTGAGCTACATACTGCCTACCATCCGTGGCATAAAACTATCTAGCAATGAGATGGCATGTGCTCATGGATTCATTAAATACGTTTTAGATTTCCCGACCTATTTATCACGCTTAGTTTATGTTCGGCTAACTTCTCTGGGTGAGGTGCACCAATATTTTTAAACTGTTATTATTTTAGCGTCAATCATTAATTGCTAATAAGATAATGTCTGCAATGGGTCTCCAGAGTTATCAGGTATCAGCTTCTGTTACGTTTTATATGCTTATCCTTTAGTAATTGTTTTGCTAAAGTTTAAAACATATTGTTGATTGTTAGGAGACATTTCTCTTTCAGCCAAACATAATATTTGTTTCGTATAAATATTGTTTAAGGGAATCGGGTTGGTGTGGTGGCTAGAGTGTACTCTTTCCACCCCGCGGGCTCGGGTTCAAATCCCGGCGCGGCGGTGGTGGAGAATTTTCATAGACTGCGCGATCCCTACTTGAATGAAGTGTGGAGGCAACCAAGAAGCGCAGCACACCATCCGTTGGATGGGACGTTAAGCCATGGTCCCCATGGCGCCTTTCATTAGCAGGCTAATGCCGACACCGTGTTTCTCTCCTACCTTCCTTCCCTACCCCTCCCTCATCGCGCGAATGACCTTAGCTATCGGTCGCCTCCTCCAAATACCATACCACCAGAAATATTTTTGATTCGTGTGATTCTCTACTTGCGCACAATATGTCTTCTTTAAACGAACTCATTATTTTACAGCCTTCAAAATTTCACCATAGAAATCCTGAGTCTCCCTTATCCATCTTACATCTTCGTGAATGAATCAACCATAAATAAACATCTTTATCTTACGTATGTTATATTTCAAAACCACTTCTGTAACGTACACAGTATATAATCTCTTCTCTCATTCAGATTAAATGTTTTCTGTTCGAAATTTTAATGAACCCCAACATGAAATTCTATCAGGAAACATTGAACCATTGCCGTGAATTGATCATTTACCTTAGGCCTTCGCAGCTACGCAGGCAACTTCCTCTACGCTAACTGAAATCCTAAAATAATTTTTTTACGCTAACAGAAAATAAATATTTGAAGAGTGTACATACGTTTCAATGGAAAAATGTAGATACTAATCAGTTTCTCTGTTATCTAACTAAATGAATTTCAAATTTGATTTAGCCCACAAAAATAGGGCTAGACGTCAGAGTGGCAGGAATTTCAGATTCAAAATTCTTGGGCATATATTGTCGGAAATTATTTTTTTAAACTTCTGAGATAGCATAGAAGCATGCGTATAAAATTATTGTCAAGCTATACGGAATTAAATTTTATGTATATGATCTCGGTAAGGTCGTAAAAACTCTCTGATATTTTTCTCTGTCTCTTAATCTACGTCTGCGAAACATTTCCAGGGACGCGAAGGACGATTTACCGAAGAAATCGAAGTGGTGACGAGTTGCTAGCATTCAATTAGCAGCAAGGTGACTCCAGGAAACATTCTTAAGTCGCGGCACGCTCGTTTAATATTCTAGTCGACATCCTATGCCTATCTTTTTAAATAGCAACGATCTCAATGAATAATATACATATAAGCTTCAGGTTTTTTTCATCTTTTGAAGCATTTGTGTCAGGCGTGATCAAAAAAAGACCGTATTGGTTTTATAACTTGTTTATTTCAATGGATACAGCTTAATCGAACATGTCACCCTCAAAAAACATACCTTGGCTGACGACACACCTTTACAAACGTTTCTTCCAGCTCTCGAATCCTGACTGGTAAGCCGCCTTAGGGATCTTCTTCAGGTCCGTCGTACAAGTTTTAATATCCGCTATAGAGTCGAGTCGGTGCCCTTTCAAGGTTGATTTTATCTTTGGAGACAACAAAGTCTGATGGAGCCACGTCTGGAGAGTAGAGTGGCTGCGGGATCACGGAAGTTCTGGTTTTGGCGAAAAACCCTGTCCTGAATAGCGTGTGAGTAGACGCGTTATCGTGGTGGAAACGCCATCATGAGGGACGAATTTTGGTACGACGCGCGTTTCCCAAAACGTCTATCAAAATTGTCTGACAGAATCCAAAACTAATGGTCACTTCTTAGGCTACCTCCTTAAAGGTACGTTAACACTGTGTAACATGTTATATAAAACAAATTATATTTGACATATTTTACGAAAAAGTTACAGACCCGTGTAACATGGTACATGTAACAATGTGTTATAAAACAAATTTTCCTGACGAAGTGGAAAACCAAAAACATGTTAGATTTGATTCGTATTGAACCGATGAATTGAAGTCTTATGTACGGCAATTTTTACGGACATTTTACAGCAATCTTTACATTTCCTCACTAGAGTATTGAATTTCATGAGCAGGCATTTAAGTCACTGATTCAACAATCCTTAAATAATAACCGTGTTTTCCTTCAGCCATGCTTTTTGTTGTTATTGTAAAATAAATTGTAATTATTCTTACACTGATATTGTCAGCTAGGCGCATTGGCATAGTCAATAATATCTGGAGTTACTTAGTTGCATTGCTTCCTATTGAATGAAATTACTTCGTTATTTTCACACGGGCTGCTTCGTCGCAGTGCGACATCATCCCGTGGTGTGAAATTAAATATGTGACATTAACAAAGTTATTTTGTTTAATACGAATCGGACTGTTTAGCATACTCTTTTTTTCTCACGTGAAAACCTCATTTCTTCAAGACTAACGGTACTAGAGTGTTGACTCACCAACCATTTGCCTCCCAAGATTTTTCTCCAGAAAAAAGATTACGATAAATATTTCCAAACGAAAGCACGAGCTCGTGACTCAGCTACGGACGCCGCAATGTTTTTTTTTCGTGTGTGCTCATTTACATAAGCGTGTGTTTTTTCTTTCCTTTTACTGGAAGAGCTTCGTAGTCACAAAGCTGTTCTTGTACAAACTTTTAAGAGAACCCATCCTTCCAGTTCGACCAGTCTTCGTAGTGACATATTTCTCTTGAAAACTAATTTTATCGTCTTTAATTCATCAGCGCATAAAAAGGTGAGCCTACACTTTGTAACATGTTATACATATATAACAAGTTGCATACAACGTGTTTTGCGAAAAGTTACAAATCCTTGTAACATATTTCATGTAACATTGCGTTATAAAACAAAATTTCGTGTTGCACAACAAGTTTTTGGTTTCCCTCAAGAAGCTGTTTTTAAATTTGAGATACATACAAATATTGACGAAGATTTGTAGTCTATTGCTTGAATATTTCAAGTTGATGGCCTAAGCATTAAAATTAGTTCTGCGTTTGTAAAAAAAAAGAAAAAATAAGCCCTATATAGAAGTAGTGATGCTTCCTTTTCAGCTCAGCTTCGTGGGGAATCGTGATAAAATCGGTGCTTCATAGAATTAACTTCGCACACTCCATGGATATTGTTCCAGTCGATCTCGAATGGTTCTTTCGACTCAATTCAACTAACGTTTGTCCCTTTAGGTCTCAGATTTTGATGAAAATTCTGTTTGGGTCTATATCCACCTCCATGCATTTCAAATCTTTTCATCTAATTGCATCTAGATTCTGGAACTCTCTACCGCCAAATATAAAGACGTCACAATCACTTCAGTCGTTTAAAGGAAGGCTGTACTCCTATTTGAAGTCTGGGGCTTAAGTTAGTCTCCTCAACTCATTGAAGTTATCATCGTAAAGTTGTGATGTAATCAAAACTCTCTACATAAATGTGTATATGTATGTGTGTGTTCATTACTATCTGTGTTAAAACTTATATTTTTATGTTATTAGTATTGAATATTTTACATTTTTTGTCTAAATATCTACTACTTGTTAGCCCAGCAATAATATCCATAATGCCATATTTTTGTCAAAATGGTTTTTATTAAGAGTAGAACATTTTCTGTATTTTCTATTTTTTGCTCTCATAGGTTTGAGATAGAGCATAATAAAAATATTCATTCATTCATTCACCTCCAGCTAAATAATTGCAGATCGTTTTACGAAGAAATGTTTTCGTCCGTTTTTTGCGCGTATGAATGTTTTTCGCATTTTTGCCTTGAAAACAAAAACGTGCCTTGAGTTATACAAATCCTCCTATTTCATTACCAAATTTTCGATGAGCCATGATTTATAACTTGAAGCTATGACTTTGCATAAAATGCTGCGTAAAATATTATAAAATCCCCGTCCCTGTTTTTCATATATTTAAATGTTAAAAGATTGTTCATTAACCTTTATCAAGTACTATTTCTCAGAATTTCCCCTAACTTTTATTTTATAATCTAGGCACATAACCGTACTATATTAAAAAATAAAATTTAGTGGCAACTAGTTAAATCATGAATGGATTTTGAGAAAATATTTAGATATTTACATTTTCTCTTCTTCCGTCACACTCAATAGTAATGTAGGCTACAATACGAGTCTGTGGCTGTAATAACTACTCCATACCAAACTATATTTGTTGTTAACAATATGCTTATGACAAAAATAAGTGACAGCTGCCCGGGAACATTCGGATCAGACAACGAGCTAGCATGACTCAATGCCAAATTTACTTATTCAACATTGGTTTTAACGCGATGGGAATCCCGAGAAACGTTTTCCCACATTATTCGCCGAGAAAGAATCAAATCACATGTATTTTTTACTTTTTCCGGTTTCAAAATAAATGAGTATCGGCTGCTCACGCCCTCGTGACTCGCCCACATTATTCGCCGGGAAAGAATCAAGTCATATATATTTTTTACTGTTTCCGGTTTCAAAATAAAAGAGTAGCGGCTGCTCACGCCCTGGTGACTTCACCCATCACTCACCTTGAAAGCACCTGTGGAATATCTGCACGCCTCCTGTTGTTTTCTTTAGTTTCGCTGATATGTGCCTATCGTAACTCTCTATCCTCGCAATAATGCATTCTTTTTCTGACCATCCCCCGGTTTTCTCCTCTGTTGTCTTATCCGTCCATCCGGCCAGGTGTTTCGGTATAGAAATTTTCTTTCCATTTCAAACGACTCCAATAATGCTGAATTAAAAAATAAATAAATTACTCGCTAAAAGGAAGAGTCGAAAACTCTGAAATACTCCGGTATGTAAGCAGGTTTTAGAATATATGATTGAAGAAGCAATAATGAATTGTGGAACTTAATATGCCTTCCAGTTCCTCATTGAATTACGATTTGCCGGCCTCGGTGGCGGTGGGGTTAAGTCCTCGCCTGCCAATCCGTAGGTCGCGGGTTCGAATCCCGCCTGGGTAGGTGATCTCTAACCAGGGCATGGATGTTTTTGTTGTGCGTTGTTGATAAACCCGTTGTAAAGGCCGCAATGTGCTGTTTACGGTGAAATGGAAAATAAATGTTGTGTACATCATGTTTGGATGAAGAACAATGTAAAAACATATGTACGCACAAACTCTTGAGCTCACACTACACTAAGTTAAGTATTTTAAATGTCGAGGTTAAAGTGTGCCCTAAACATAATTTAGGAGACGAAAGCCTTCAATGAAAGATAAAGCTAAATCTTGATATATATGGAAATAAAAATGAAGAAAACTAATTTAAAAGAAAATGAAATTTCGTGAAAAATTCTGTGTTTTTGGAAACCTTTATCATTTCCTAAAACGATGCACTCAAAATTCATTCTGAAGTATACAGTATATCAAATATACTTTAATTTAGGACTGATTTATAGCAAAAAATCAGTTACAGAATCATCGATATCAGTTATAGAATCATCAAAACATCAAATACAAAATTCGCGGCGTTATAACAGTTTTAATTTTACATCACTGCAGATGGGCCATTATGGTGTTTCGTTTCTTTTTAATGGATAATTTTCTAAATTGCTTAGAAATTTCAGGCGTAAAGTGTTAAAATTATTGTGGTCCGATTTTTCTGGACTTGGGGTAACCTTGTTGGCCCGGAGTTATTCATGGGAAGAACGAATTCTTTCTCTAATTTTACGCTTACCAACCTATCCAAAGAAGTCGAGCCTCTTTAAATTATCAGGGGGACTTGTTGTACGTTAACGCTTCCTCTTACTCGAGCGATTAACTCCCGGGAACGCACGTGCTTGAAACACCACCCGAATCCGTATCCGGTGCTTGATTGCAAGGGTTCTCTTCAGGCAAGCCTACTACTTTTCCATTGCGGCGAGCACCACATCCGTTGTGCGGTTTCGCTTGGTAATATTCTCTGTAAACTGGAGTAGGAATGAAGTAAACGTGTGTTTATGTAATTTATAGCTTCAGATTTTAACCGGGTTTTAATTTATTGCCGCTTTGTTTGCAACAGCCCAAGTCTCCCAACTCGCCTCAGTTTACCATTGAGTCGTGGAAAAATGAGAAGAAAGTAATGTTTCAACTTATGTCCGTTAAAAGATATTAGTTTTTTTCTCTCAAAGAAAGGTTATTACCTACCTATGTAGTCATTCAGGTCATTTGCGTGGTTTTTTCATCGTTTCCTGGAACAAGTTTTACGTTGTGTTAGGTCGTTTTCATCCTCCCAGATATTTTGAACTCAATTTTTTTTATCTTTTCCATATATTTCTTCATAAATTCATATTTCTTTTTGCACGTGAAATACACCTTAGATAAGGGAATGCATAAGAGAAAACTAGCGGAATCATGTGGAATATATTACGCTTATATAAATATAAGCGGTCAGCAATCTCCAAATACTGAAGTAATCCCTAGCATCTTTCTATGTGATCCAATTTAAAATATCTCTCATACTGCTGCTCTGATTCTAACTGATCCTGATGAATTCTTTAAGATTTTTTTACCAGAATAAGGCCATATTTAGGACTTTTAGAAAGATGGTATTTCTTCATGTGTAATTCATAGAATAATCTGGGCTAATTAAGAATCGAGAGGTACTGTTTTTTATTTTGAGGAAAAGAAGCTATCGAGTAATTTCGGCCTTTACTTTTTCTCCGTATTTGTTTTGAACTCACCATTTAATCTATGAAATACCATCAGTTAAAGAGCGATATAATAATGTGGCGTAAAAGATTATTTCCTCAAGTTAATCCATTAAAGTACAGCTCGAAGTTACCCTTGACAATTTAGGGAGAAAATCGGAGGGGGCCGTTTTTCACGAAATTCCTAAACTTCGACCCCGTGTATTTTTTTTATATCCAATAACTGGAAAAAAAATTAATTTGGCTCATCACATGGCTCATATTTTGGAATTTTGATGTTTTGGCCAGCATTATTCGTTTTCTGCTCTCTGCGCAGCGACGGCGCAACATAGCATCAGAACGGAATTATTGCCGGTGGCGGAGGTAGAGGGTACGGGGACCGCTTCCCTGGAATAATTATTTTTTTATTTAATTAATTTGCATTATTTTCATTTTATTTAGTTATTGCGGTATAAGATGTTAATTTTTGCGATGCCTATCTAATGAAAGTACATTTCACCACTTGCATAAGCAATCTTTAAAAATATTCGATAAATATCTCTAAGTTTCTAGACTTCAGAACTCAGACGCAATATCGCTGATAGGTATTGCATTCTACGAAGCGCCAATGAACAAATACCGTGATTCGCCCCCTGAATAGGGATTGCAGGAGGATATCATACCTACTATTTTTATAAAAACTAAAACCTCCGCAATCACTGAAATCTTCTCGTTTTAGCATCATCCGTTGCTGATTGATAAAACATTCTACTTCGGAGGTCATGACAGGGATGCCGACTTACAAAAAATATTGGGGGGGTCCAAATCGGGGATCTTTCCCCGGGAAATTTTATAAGTAGTGAGTTTGAAGTTTTTTAAGCATTTTAGAAGAATCATATTATCAACATTAGAACCCTGATAACTCGAATATTGATATCTGGACACTACGGGGAAAATCGACAAGCCTGACACATTTATTCCTCACACCCATTACGAATTTTTGAGGGGGCTCGGGACCCCTCAGGCCCCATGGAGTCGGCGCCACTGGGTCATAATAATCTCGCTAACCTGTATCTCTACAGGAAATGTGTTTGAATTATCGATTCCCTAGCTCGGGTCTTCCTTCGTAGAATTCCTTTGGTTCTTCAGCTCCCATTTTCCCCGTGCGATTTGCACTTTTCCCTGTGCATCTCGCGTATGGAGGCTATCCGATCGCCGGAGGCTGTCCTGTCAGGTCACTCGCCTTTGGCTCCCTCAGCTCAAACGTATTTAGCGTCGGATAACGTAAGAGGCGAGACATAAATCACCTGAATAAGCAAAGTCCCCGTTCGCCGCCTTTTCATCGCGGAATGCCGTACTCGAACACGGAAGCGAGCCGTGCGGGCATAAAGCGAACAGTCGCAGGGAGAGACCGATGGAGGAGAGGCGGGGACTTGCTGTAGGATCGGCGCCCACCGCTCTCAGCCCCCCCGCGAACCGTCTTGATTACCTGCTCGAGTCGACGCCAACTGTCTGGTTCTATGCATACGATTTCCACGGTCACGTGGTCCCCGCGTTACGTAGGCAGTCTTGACTCGCGGACGCCGCGTCTCATTCGAGGACACCAGAGGATAGTGGACGTCGTGCATTGGTGCATTTTCAATTATTTTTTTCCTTCCCCATAGTCCTCAATTTTTAGGGTGTCCGACGAAGAAAACTTCCATATCATAGAGTTTGTATGAAAATCTGTAAGAACCCCCCCAAAGCACCCGGAAAATCTGCTATTGATGCTTCTGTGCAATCTGAAAACTTACTAACTACTATGCTCCCCTGCTCCACCCCATGAAATTAAATTTTGAAAAAAATACGTCGTTGTGTGCTGAATATATCGTATCCGTTCAAATCTATTTTAAGGGCAGCTGGGAGTGCATTTAAGCCCTAAACGTTTTCGAGTATTTGTAATTAAAATGTCGCTGTATTAGTGCATTAGTGAATACATGAAGATTGGGTGAATGCGTGGAAACATTTAATTTGGAACTAGAAAACTTGGAATTTCGTGGACTGCAATGTCTCGATTACGGCGAACAACGTATTTTTTTACGATAGTGAGTATTTAAAGTAAAATTAATATTATATTTTTTCTTTTTACATTTTTATTTGACATATTAGAATAAAGTTAAAAATCAGCTCTATTCTTTTAAAATGTAGTTTACATTATGACTGCATATTAATTTAAAATTGATTTATATGAAAAATTGCTGACTAATAGATTCTATTGCAAAAATTATAGTGCTCTGTGCATCGGGAACCTGACGAAATTGTCGCGCAAGCTCTTGTGCATGATGTTAGATAGATTCAAATATATTCAAATTCAAATAAACACTTGCAATTTTTCACTTTTGATTATCGTGGAAAATTGTTAATGAGTAAAAAATAATAATTTCCATAATTAATAATCGCAGAAAATTGCAAGTGTTTATTTCTTTGTGGAAAAATTCCACTCCATCGCGCTTGTATCTTCGGATTTTATTAAATGGAGCAAGGAAATTGAGCATTGAGGATTTCGCTTTCAACGACAGCGAAGATGTGTGTCAGTTCTCACCCCAATTGGCGGTAAGCTATTCGGTGTAACCTTCCGAAGGCCGAATCGGACTTAGAAGTCTATTCGTAAGCGGAATTAGTGCGTCGTACACTGTATGAATGGTAATGGGTGGATTTGCCACTCGTAGGCGTGAGGTTTACACCGCTGTTGACTGGGGAGAAATCTGTGGAGGATCGGTGAATACCTTGAACTGGTCCGTGGCCCTGAAATATCGAATCCCTCGGATTGAATTGAAATTAAGTTTTTTAAATTTCAAACGTGCGAGTGAATCATTGACGAATGCTTGTGTAATTTTTGATGCCATTGAAAGGCGATCATGAAAAATACTCCGATGCTACTCGAAGATTGAAACGAATATTTGCGGTTGATTATTTGGTGTTTCGATCTTGCTGTGACGAAAATATCTCTTAACATTATCAGTATTAGATACGAAACGGACTTAAGACTATACAGCATTGATCCGTTTTTCAATTCGTTGAGGTACAAAAATGTTGCTGAAAGGTGAATGCCTCGCTCGTATTTAGGCAACACGTCGTTTCGTTAAACATAAAGGATTATGTTTATTCTAAGGTGTCTCTGGTGTTTATGAGAAGACCTGTCCGTTCTTTCAGAAATCCCCCCTTTCGTTTCAATGGCTTTTTAGTGAAGCATGATGGATGTTATTTAGCTTCGACATTAATTCACCGCAACAGTTCTTCGTTATGAAACGGCTCACCTCGTGTTTCCATGAACAACCTTCATTCACAAGTATCGCTCAAACTGAAGTTGTGTTTTATTTCTTTTTCTTATTGAAAAAGGAAGGTATTTATTTTTACTCTGTCGCATGAAGGACTCAAGGGAAGCCCTTAGTTTTACAATACAAATAGTCGTACTTGCCCATGGATGGCGGAACAAATAATTTTTCATGTAATTTCAAATATAAGTCCATGCTCCAAGAGTTTTTGATGGAATTACTGGACTAACTAAAATTCCTTAGCTCCAGTTGATCAAGAAATTGGATTAATTTGTTTGCGGGCACTCTTGCTTGAACCAATGCATTCATTCCCTTTAGCCTGAGGTAATATCGAGTCCAACTCTCTGGTTTCAACATTATTTGAAAGGGATCTGTGCATTCCATCGCTCCCTAAATTGCCGATGTCGTAACTCCCTTGATCGAATGTATATTCGCCCCATGGGCACTTTTCCTTGAAACTATGTTAATGGATAAGGCGAAGGGTGATATTATTTTATTTTTTTTGTGGTGGCATATTACCCTTAGGTACCGATGGAAACGAATCGATTTATTTTTCCATGTTGTAAAATATATTATTCAACCAAAAATATGACGGAGAAGCTGAAAATTCTCTTTATTAATTCTTCTTCATTCTGGCGCTAATTACGAGGAATTTTTGCGGAACCGCCATCAAGTGTCTGTAATTTGATTTGGCGCGCATGTGTTTGCATTGCTTCTTTCGTGCAATATATCTTGTAAACCAGGCACACCGCTTAATTTTTAGTTTTATACCTTATTTAGGAATTAAAATAAATTCATGGAACCGAGTTTTAAGTCATTTTATAGCGTGCATTCTACCTTCATATGTATAAAATAACCACAATACATGAAATTTTAGCGTGTGGTCCGAAATTCGCCTAGTTGCCCGTCCGTGTGTGACTAACGTTTTGAGTAAATTTAAATGATTATATTTTCATATTCTTGAAGTTTACGATAAATTTATTGATATTCCGAGTCGTTTAAATTTAGATATTAAGCTCGCCACTCTTACAAAGGAAACGTCTTAGAAGTGGAAATCAATTTTGAGAATACGATAAAAAATAATCTAGTGGCTTATATTTTTCTTACAATTTTCCCTCTTATTTGAATCATCTTAATATACCTGTGATCGATTGATGTATTCCTTAGGCTTTTGTTATTTAATACAATGTTAAATGGAGAAGCTATTATACTAACAATAAATGAAAATAGAGAATCCTCTGGAAAGCCATGTAAACCATCGCCATGAAATACCATGTGTAACAAACAAAACATGAAACCATGTATAACAAACATGAAACAATAAAAAGCCATGAAATACCTGTATCGAATTATGAGGACGAGTCGGCTAAAACATCCGGGAATAATACTAATGCATGTATAAATTCATGTAAAATTCCACGTGCAACACGTAATTCTTATTTTTCTTTAAGTGGCGAAGGATGATATCCATCTATTAAATGTGACAAGTACAGAAACAGTTGCAAAATGCGGGATAAATGGGAATATGCTAGTCTTGTATTGCGCAGTCGTGGCGACATCCCTAATTCGGAATTATTTTTGGTCTGAATATTCGCTTTATTTTGCCTCACCAAATATCACCTGGATGATGTTTTCACGAGGCTGCAATGGAGAAGCAACGCGTGCCCATTGGTTTCTCATTGGTATCGAGTTTCGTGTCGCTTTTCGCTTTCGGCATGCCTCAAAAAGCCCTCGACACGCTTCGCTTTCAGTCGAGTCCCTGAATTATTGATGAGGCCTGGTAGCACCACTGTGATCCAATGACGTGGTTGATATATTCGTAACTTGGCTCTCTTCCCACATTTAAGCTGGGATTTCCGTGCTCACAATTCTTAAAACTGAGGTGCCAAAGTTATCCTTGGGCGTTTTCTTCCTCGAACGGAAAATTGATTCTTTCCTTTTCCCGCCATTATCCTTCTAGTCATGGTCAAGGTTTTGCCGTAGTTGTTTCTCACTCCTCGAGTAGCGACCTTTATGACCGCGGAGCTCCGTGGACAGTCGTGGTTCAGAGAATCAAAGAAAGACCATAAAGCCGGGAAAATCATCATGATCAATATTATCTTAGGTGACGTTTTTATATTCTTCATGGCTTGTCATATAAGCGATCGATCTCCTCTTAAAATGTTGGATCTGTGAATGATTTGTTCCGGTAAGATTGATCCCTAATATCTAAGAATTTTATTTCATCCGTATAACTACTTGTTACTTCATGGATTCATACATGTGGAGTTGGAATGTTTGCGCGATTTGAGTAAATTGACGGAATTATAATATCGATGTTTAGGAAACCCGCTAGATAATGAATTTATATGGCGTTAGAAACGCATATGTTCATGTTTATTAAAATTTCAATTTCTCAATTTCCATCATTTTGTGATGTTGTCACGAAGCCAGTAATAATGACCATGGATTTTTCGATGTTCTTAAATTTTCGTAGCGTAGATATTGTACCTATTCTGGATATTCGGTTGGTAGGAATCGTTTTATAACTCTATCGAAAATATGAAGGGTTCTCAAGTAAATAATGACGATGGTTTTCGTGTCATCTGAGGTTGTTAATTGACACTAGGCATACGATGCCAGAGGGTTTTGGAAATATACTGCCGGCTGGAAGCGATGGTATACTGCCTCAGCCGCAAATAGCCTGAGAGGGTAGTAAAGAAACTGTCGTCAAGGCGCTTAAATCAGCCATAAAGTCAAGACTGTGGTCACATGTCACTTATACGAATCATTCACTGTGGAGATAAACAAGATAATTGTATGGTGTGAAATCACGGAAGAAAGGCATTCAGTTGCTGCCAGCGGTATTCACTGCGGCTTTGGGATTACCTGTCGTCTTTGCGTGAATAGATTCGGAATCCGCTCGTATTAATCCTAATGTCATGAAATATTTTCATTTTAATTGAATCCGTGGAAAAAGACGGCTATTGAATGAATTAAATTTACCTATTATTTCTCGCTGTTATTTCAATGTGATTCGTTGCAAACAATATACATATTCGGGTAAGAAAAAATTGATTGATTTTTCAGGACAATGAGATTTATTCACAGTCTTAAGGTTTTTATTAAAATGTAAAAAAATACAAATTTAACGATAATGAATTGTATGATCATGATTCATGCCGATTATTAGCTCTGCAAATTCATATTGCATGGTTAGACATAAAATACAATATCGATCGATAAGTTTTCACAGGGTTAAGGCAATTGGAAAACGAATGACCAGCAAAAATCGTTCATCAAATGATATCCATTATTTGTTCCAGTGTCATGCTGTGTACTATCATGTTGCGAGAAGGAAGTAGGTATTTAAATCATTATAATTTTTCCGAGATTAATGAAAAATAAAAGGCTGCATTCTCGCGCCAAATTTTTAGTCATAATTGGGAAACAATCCAAGGATTGGATCTATCCAGCTATCCTTTCTGCCTATTTTTTTCGTGTTTACGCACCGATACCTCCACTGCACAAACGCTCAAAAATCGTCCACCAAATCAAACCCGCTCATCTTGTAGCCCTAGTAGTACTAGATGAGCGGATTTGATTCGGTGGGCGATTGTTGAGCGTTTGTGCATTGGAGATATCTGTATACTACAGCTTATCTACTGCTGTGATCAGCTTATCTGATCTATACATCTCAAACGATGTATTATTTGTCGTTTTCTCCCTGCAATTGCCCTTTTACGATCCTCTTTACGAAACTATACTGTGTCAAAATGTGGTTCATTAGGTTATGCAGTCTTCTTCTCACGATATTCAATTCTAAATTTTAGTACAAGATTTTTTTTATTTCAGAATACTCTAAAAATTCTTTTCGAATATTTTTCTGCCCAAGTCTAACTAAGAGTGGGTAAAGCACTGCCAGATTTCGCAATATCCGGCACGTTTCGTTTTCCTTATGGAGCGTAAATGCAGGAATACATATTGCACCTGTCTGCCTGTGGGCAAACCAGTCGAAGATGGAGAAAGCGTTTCTTAAGTTACTACTTACGCTATGCGATCTTGGCGGTAAAAAATTGGTCCATTTCGGAGACAGTTGCATTTCACGAATGGGTAAACTCGTGCTCCTTAAAAACTCACCTTTAAACGAATTCATAGCGTTAGATGCGTTGTGAGGGCAGTGAACGCCTGATTTTTGGCACTTATCAGTTAAAGTGTAACTCTTCCACTTAAATGGTGTTTTTCTACATTTTCATTTGACATTGTCACATATGGTGTAATTGGGTCATGTCATTCGTATTTTTCCGCAGCTCTTCATGTATTTTTCTCTTATAAACTTATGAGGCGGGTTGTGCCGTATTATGTACGTCCTCTTTCATTCAGTTGAGTCCTCTCACTGCTGTCAACAACGTGAAATTTTTGCCATGATTTCTTTGCTTCTTCCCTTCACCGATAAATATCAAATTTTGACCTGCTTCTATCGATTCGAATGTCTATAGTTTCATGCTACATAAAACTCTTGTTCTCATAATCCAATGTAATTATTGTGTCATGATTATTTTAACATTTATATCTTTTAATACTCTATTTGGTAATTTCTTTATCACGAATGATAAGTCGTTTTGTAGAACCCTTGTGCTTACGATAATCTTAATCACTCATCCGGTGACTTTTCTCGAATGCACCGCGGAACCAGAGAAGCTTTATATTTTTATAGTCCACAATAAGTTCTTGTTCAGGGATAATTTTCTTTAAATTTTTACCATTTTTTCTGAGTAGTTTTCTTTTACAAATCATTCATTGCCTATTTCTTTTGCTGTCTTCTCCTGCCGCTGTTTTCTTTCAGACTTTGGATATTATATTTTGCTTGTAATTTGGTGCAAGGAGCTATGGTGAAATTTACTATGTCAACGTTTAAAACATCTGAAAAGCATCTCAGAAGTGGATTTCAGTATAATATAATGGTATGATTTGCTAATGAAAATTCTTCAAACTGAAGGAAGTATATTACATTGAGAGAAATTCGGTGGCAGTAGAAATAAAAGAAAGGAAACGGTTGACTGATTTTTGAAATTTTATCCTTGTTTTAAGATTGTGAAAAATCACCTCGGTTTCGATGTATTTAGGTCAATTTTATGATATTAAAAATCTTAAAAATGAATTTCTCCTAAGAGGCCGTGGTTGGGCCAAAAATATTATGAAGTATAATTAACTGTTTCCGTAATCATTTCGACGAATTTCCTCTTCCAGTCAGTGACCTCGCAATCATTTTCGGGGAGTGAGAAAAAAGAATTTTTCTCTTTAAATACTCGTCGACCTTGTCCTGAATCAGGCCTCAGAATCTCCTTTGTCCTCTGGCCATAATTTCGTTGTTACCCCTTATGAAAAGACTGAAGTGCCCACGCGGTGCTGTGGGCACATTGGGAAACTAAAACCTGTTCACCGATGTGCTTTCCTGTGTTCACTTTCACTTAATTGTGTCCGTCAATGCGCCAATTGAGTGTGCTTTGCATTAAGATGTGCCTAGGGCGTACCCAGGATCAAAACTAGAGGGGTGCAAGCCGTGGTCGTTCAAGTTGTAACACAGAAAAGGTTATGAAACGAAAATTTTAAGAAAATTATAACCGCGCTTTGTATTTTTTTAAACCATTTGATCGGGAAAAACTTTTTATTTTAATTGCATGTTTCATACTACCATCACTTTTCTGGGATTTAAAGAAAATTTGTTCAAACATTTTATTTTGAACTAAATTTACTATTGCTTCTAGTAGCTGTAGTACTATAGCTTCTTCAGCTGCTACCCTTTCCTGCCCCCCGATGCGCCCATGAGATATGCCTTAAATCCGAGGAATTAAATAAGTTATCTATCTTATTACGAACAATAATATATTTCTGTGTAAAATTCCTTGTATAGCATTCCATGGCGCTTCGAACTTCACTATATTTTATTAGGGCAAGGTAGGTTGTGCTTTATCCCATCCAGATTTTTGATCAGATCGCGGTAATCGATTGAAGCGGTATCACCGTTTGTCCAAAGCCCATTGAATCCATTTTTTCCTTATCCTGAAATACTCCTAAGTTATGCTTTTGTATAGACAGTGAATGATTTTTAAAAGAAAACTACTCAACAAACAAAAGAATGGTACACACTTTATAGAAAAATATCCCTGCACAAGAACTAATTACAGTTTCGCTTCGGGGCTACCCTTCGCCCTTATTCCGTCCACCTGTCCTTTAACGACTTTTTTTAATCCATCATGACTCATGATGTTCCCTAATAAATACACCAACGGATGAAGTTCGCCATGGAAAATATATTTGACTCAGCCGGGATTCGAACCTGGATCTCTCGATTGCCGGTCAGGTGTGTTAGCCATGTACACCACCAAGCCATTTTCTCAGAGCGAATTTCGGGATGGGTTTTACCGTACAAGATGTTGACGTCACAAGTCCACACTGTATTTAACTTTGCGTCTGTTGGTGATAATCCGTTGGTGTACTTAACTCTGCACCTGTGCGCGTGACTGCGAACAAAGTCACTTATTTCTGGAGTTCTCTGATAAGTTGTTCCGTCTTCTACTTATGATATACGGAAGACTTCTCTTTTTTTCTCCCTATCTTTTTAGATCTTTCTCATCATTTACTCGATCGATCCATTTCATCTTCATCGATCTTCGTTAGCACCAAATTTCGAACGATTTCTCGTGCATTAAATTGCTTTGATGAATTGCATTTGTAGGGCGTGGCTTGTTGATAGGTGAAGGTGTGCATGCGGATACTGGGAGAAGATTTTTCATCCCACGGGAAAAGGAGTACTTTTTTTTCTCCCACTGTTCGCACTTGCGGGCATGAGTTTGTTGAGGCCACAAGTCCAGTCCAACGGAACCGGTTCCTCGGGTAAAAAAACGGAGGTTCATAATCAGGTGCGGAAGAGAGTACGTTCGTACTCCAAACTGCGTTCCATGCGCGTCACTTGTTTTACGCCAAGATCCGTCGACTGACCCTTTTCTTATACCCGCATTCCTTCCTTAATAGGCGTAGGAGAGCTACCGGCGGAAGAACTAACGATAATATAAACATGCTGCCATAGTAACGATTCTCATCCTCTAGAATATAATAATCGCAAAAAGATTTTCTGCACTCAACCGTCGATATTTCCTTCCAGAAATGGAAAGTAATAATCTAATAATTTTGAGTCCGTAGCTAGTGATGATTTACAAAATATAAAAAAACGATTATGGAATTTTTAAGTTCATCATTTATCATGCGTGATAATCAGTGGGCACACACTACGAGGTCAATATCTACATGGATAAGGTCAGTGGCGCAGCAGGGGGGTTTTGGGGGATAAATCCCCCCCCCCCCCAGAGCTCAGAGAATTTTTTTAATTTAATCCATTTTACTTTATTGGATCAGTATTAATTATAGCATAGTAATAGGATTAATCAAATATCCCTCAGAAAGCCGTAAAACTCATAATTTTGAACCATTCCTCTTAAAAATTTTCTGGAGGAGGGTCCCCGCAACTCCTGCTTACCCTGGCGGGTATGCAATACACCCACACTCCTAAGTATTACTTGCGCCTAAAACCCCCTTAGCCTTATTTCTTAGCTGCGCCCCTGGATAGAGTCAATATCTACGATAAATACCCCTTTTAACTCCTCTCACGTTTGGGAGACCTGTACCCATGCATTTGCATATGCACTCCCTTTGATTCTTTTCAAGGATACAAAAACTATTGAACTAATAAAAATAAAAATTGATACAATTTGGGGGTTCGGTCATGACCCCTGTACCACCCCCTTAAATTCGTCCCTGATCACTGCAAAACCACCTTGTGCGTTCTTGTCCGTTCGTAATACGTACTTACTCTGAGGTGCGCACGACTTGCGAGATGGCATTCGCCGATCTCAATGAACCGGGAAAGAGGGTGGCGCCGTCAACGGTGGTGGTGGGGAAACTCAACGGTGGGAGTCGTCCCGGGAATCTCTTGACCCGGATTCGGAATGTTGCGTCCCTGAAACCGCGTCGGGGAGGATGACCGATGCTGCCGGGAGCATTCGAGGGCACCGAACCACGCGAAGTAAGGAGTCG
This sequence comes from Ischnura elegans, assembly GCF_921293095.1. Lineage (NCBI taxonomy): Eukaryota > Metazoa > Arthropoda > Insecta > Odonata > Coenagrionidae > Ischnura > Ischnura elegans. The sequence goes on along the minus strand of NC_060249.1, from coordinate 73,778,197 downwards.
ACGACCCCCTCGCGTCCCGTTGCGACGGATTCAGTCGCGCGGAAGCGATAAGTCTCCATGATTTTGCCCACGGGGTGGATAAATGCATCATCTCGTGTGCAGCCGCAAACTGAAGGTTTTCCCTGATAAATGTGAATGCTGAGTAATTCTTAAGGCCTGGTTACACGATGCATTAGCATTAATTGTACAGAAAATAGAACCTGTTCTATTTTGGTTCATGCATTCGTACATGTTCCGTTCCGGTTCACAAAAATCATTCATGCAATCAGACATTAAATTGTACATGTAAATGTTTCGTGTAATCAGGCGTTTAATATGGATCTGCTAAATTTATCACGACCTTTCTCGTTAAGAACCGACGGAATTTTCCTCCATGGATAACCGGCCAGAATATTATGCCCACATTTAAATCTGTTTTCTGACTACCCCGTTACTATATATATTTACCTCAATCCCACAATGATTAACCTCTAATACCCATCTCAAATGTCCTTCCCTTCGTTAATGAGTTGAAGAGGCCATAAGTTGTCATTGTGAGTTTTCGGTCGATGGATCAAACTGTAAAACTCCCGATTAAAAGGGTTTTGAACATTTTTTTTATCATTTAACAGTGATAAGGTTATATGAGAGTGAGCCTAAAGGTCAGTATCAAGTTCACTCTTTTCCAAACCCTTATTTCATTCCAGTTGTCCTCGCAGAATTGATTTATTTCGAAAAATAGACTGTATGTATATTATTTGAACTGAAAAAAGGAACAGTGCAGTAGACATTTTAATAGATACGTAGTTCACAGCGTCCCCTTCCATGAACTTGTTGATTCCTTTCCAGTAATTTGCAGTGGTTTTATAGGCCGTGGAGCGGTCTAACCTGTTCCTTGTGACATTTCGCTTCCTGGCAAACCTAGTGCATTCAAACTTCTGTCATGCGTATGTAATTATTTACCTTCTTCGAATTCATCGTCAAAGCCTCGTCATTACCCTACTCTGGTAAACTGGTTTGCCTTATATTGTTGGTTTTGATGCATTTCGTCGGAAAGGCATTGATTTATGCATTTTTACGGAAATGTGTGAAGCGTTACATTGCATTGATGCCAATGAATTAATGGCCTCAAGAATCGTCAGCAATAATATAGATAAAATAATTCAATCTATAATAAACAATTCAATAATGCAATTGAATATCATAGAAACTATAAAAACCGCCATCATTAGTTGTGCAGTATGTTTTTTATCATTAAATTGTTATTTTTCCTAAGTTTCTCAAGAGGAAAAAAGGAAGTACTTTACCTTTTCTCCCGTATTCTGATTATTTTCCTGCTGCTATCACGTTATCCTTGAGTTGTTATCATGTTTTGGCTGAAAATTTTCCAATATCAAAAGTCGAGAAAATGAGCAATTTTCAAGTTGACTCAATCATTGTATGAATTATGTCACCAGTTAATTTCTGGTTCGTGATTTTTTAAATCTATTATCAGCCCCGCTACAGTTAATGACTGTGATTTTGAGCTAATAAAAAATTCGGCGCACAAATAAATGAGTTTATTACACGCGAAGTGCTGATTATCCAGTGTCCCAATATCATCTGATATCCTCTTCGAAGATGATATTTGTTGCCGTACTGAGTGAGCGGCATGTGTTAGCTTCGTCTTGGTGCTAGTAGACTTTATTCCTGCTGCTACTACTTTTGCTTGGCTTAAAATATATCTTTCTGTATTTTCGCACATACTCCGTTTTTAGGACTGCCTTACTATCGCTTTAAAGTCAGTGAAATTGAAAATTCGGGACTGGAAATCAGGAAGTGGTAAGAGAAATTAAAAGTGGGATGTTGGCACGAACTCTGCCTTGGACACCGAAGGTTCCTTCTTGAATCCCGATAATTCTGAGCCTAGCACGAAAACCCAAGGGGATCGGGTTGGTGAGGTGGTTAGAGTATTGGCTTTCTACCCAGTAGACTCGGCTTCAAATCCCGGCGGTGGCGGAGAATTTTTAGAGACTGCCCGATCCTTGATGGAGTGTTTTATGGAGGATAGAGAGTATGAGGAAGGTTACAACATACTGGAGCCGGGACCCAGTAATTAACTGATACGCCCGCGCTTCCGGGAAAGGGAGTGGAATGGGAAGGAAAAAGGATGAAGGCGCCGCCGCGATAGGAGCCCAACGACGCCTCCGGGGTAGGGATAGGGTGGGATAGGACCTTGTCCCTATCCTAGATCCGCCACTGGGATAGGGTACACCCTCACCGCCTTGGAAGCGGCCGGGGCCCACTACTAGCGATATCATACTTTATTGTGCCAACGATTTTGGAAGATTTTACGATAAACAAGTAAAATCCAAAGATCAAATTGCTGGATTTCATGGAGGGCAAGTCAAGCTCAACACTCAGTCCGTCCGGTGGGACGTCAACCCGTGGTCCCATTGGCGCCTTTCCGTAAGAGCAGACTAATTATGACGCCGGGTTTCTCTCCATCCTTTCTTCCATACTCTTCCCTCATGGCACAAATGATGTCAGCTGTCGGTCGCCTCCTCCAAATACCATACTTGTATTATAATACCCACGAAATCCGTTTATACGACTGCTTTGCTATTGATATAAAGCCAGGGAAATTGAAATTTTGGGACTGGAAATCAGGTAGTGGTAAGGGAAATTAAATTAAAATTAAAAATGGGATGTTGGTATGAACCCTGCCATGGATACCGAAGGTTCCTCCTTGAATCCCAAGTATTCTGAGCCTACAAGCCTGTAGCACTAAACCCGAAAATATCCACGATCCTACCATCTCTAAAGGCCGTTTTACACGGTACACGGAATTGCGCAATCTGACGTACGTGCGAAGGCGCAATCAAAATTGCGTCGTGTAAAGCGGTGAATTGCTAGAACACATGCGAGAATGCGTGGATGCGAGACGGAAAAATAGCCCCTGTTCTAATTTCATTCATGCGTTCGCGCAATTCCACGCCATTTTATAAATTAATGCAGCTCTAACCTGCGCAATTCCGTGCCCCGTGTAAAACGGCCTTAATGTTTACTCTTTTCTTTCGCAGATGGGACCTACGTGCTCAAGTCTGTCAGCGGGCAGTTCCAGTCGGGGAAGTTGACGGCCATCCTGGGTCCATCGGGAGCCGGGAAGAGCACGCTCATGGACATACTTTCCGGTTTCCGGTAAGATGCGCCTCACCCAACACCCTACTTCATCCTGTTTGACCACTATACCCATCCCTCCCTTCCTTTCTCCGTTATGCGTTGCATTGGATACCAAGGACGCCCATTCGTCAACTCCCTCTTTGGGTCGCGAGAGTGCGGTAGATCAGTGACGATGGGTGTAGCGGGAAACGGCACGGTGTTGCTGAGATGAAGAGATGCACTTAGGGTTCTATTCGTTTATAGCGGAACGAACGAAACACTAGGCCCGTAATAAGGGCGGGGCAGAGGGGGCTCGTGCCCCGGGCGGCAAAATTTGAATGTTAATTTATTTCAAACAAATTCCTCGCATAGCAACAATGTAAAAACGACCAACATGAAACTACGAACTCGCTAAAACAATGCTTAAAATAATGAAGCTAGAAAACCAAGCAATGTAGTAATGTAGTTCGGACGCCGCATGTTTAGTAAAAAAGTCAATTAATTTTCTAATTAAATTATGAAAAATAATTATTGATATAGAAATTATTAAACAATAATATTAATAAAATTTCTTATTGTCAATAGCAAACATACGGTGAGTAATTTGTACCTACTACCTCTTTTATTAATTACAACTTGACTTATTTCAACTTTCTCAAAAAAAATTAGGGATGTATTATAGTTAAGTGGTGAGGGAATTGGGAGGGAGGGAGAGAGGGGGGATTAGGGGAGGGAGGCGGCTAACTGATCTTTGCCCCCCCCTGACAAAACTCCTAATTCCGGTCCTGCGAAGCACGGTTCATAGAAAGCTCGGAGTAAACATCAAGGGGAATATGTGGAGAAGGCTCCTGTCCGTCCGTTGAATCTTGATTTTTGTTGCCATTTTGGCACATTTTAATCAGTTTTCAAAAATGTCCGCAGCGAGGCGATGAAATGGGAACGATCAATTTATTCTCAATATTTACTATATAATGAAATTTACCATATAACATTTCAGTAATGAGGAGGAAGTCGTGAGAAGGGTGGGAAAGAAGAGAAGCCTCATGTAAACCTTAATAAGAGGACGAAACGCCAAATCGGCCATTTATTGAGACATGGTGGCATAAGGCAATCGTGGAGGGACATGTAGATGGCAAGAATGGAAAAGGAAGACGTCGAACAAAATATATGGAACAGGTAAAGAAGGATGTGAAAGAGTAGAAATACGTAGGTGTGAAAAGATCAGCTGATACGAGAAATTGAGTGGAGAGCTGGGTCAAACCAATCTTAGGATTGTTGACCAGTTATGATGATGATGATGACGTTGAAAAATTGAAATATCATCGAAAAGTTTTTAATTTGATTGAATATATAGTCAAGATTTTACATTTCGGTTAACAGGACTAATTACAGGTTATTTCTCCGTTAAAGTTAACTAATTCCGGAGAAATCTCGTGGAACAGCATATAAAATAATACACAGAGATATCATGCTGCCAAATTAATTTTATTTTACAATTTTACTACACTCATTTCAATTGTCTTGCAATCGTCGCAGCTATAGTTGTGCAATAAAATAAAGTGGGCAGCATCTTTGTTTATCATTCTCCGTTAAATTTGAATTGCTCTCGAGTCGTCGTCGTCGACCCTCAAATACACAGTCACGTTATCTGTCGCGCCGCAGGCGCGTTCAACGCTGTACCGGTAAACCATGTTTACCACAACCAGCCAGTTTACAGTTCAATGGGTTTTTTGCGCATATAATTAAATTTGACCGGGTTATATACCCGTGGATGGTCCAGCTGCCGGTGAGTATATATGCAACCTCTTCAGCGGCGTTGATTGTACGCAAAGTGCGTCGGCGGGACAATTTTGACAATGCAAGTGTAAAGGGACCAGTTTAACCTTTCCAGTGTTAGTGTAGGAGAATGAGAATGACAGGCTTCTTCGAGTGGCGACTTATAAATACCCATTTCAATGCGCTGTGTAATAGCCGACTGCAGAATCCTGTATTGTGCTCTAAAGAGCTCGAAATATGAAGTTGAACTGTAAATGCTGCATATTCTTGAATGTAGTACTGCATAATGTTATCATGCGAAGATCGAGGTTCCATACCTGCCAATAATCTCGGAGCTTTACGCTTTCGACCGAGGCAGTGAGTTGCCTTCAGAAGTTTTTCAAGCATCTGAGGATTACGCACTCCTTTAGTGACATAACTGATGATAGGGAAGTCAGAAAAAAGACAATCATTAGCCGGTATATATAATAAATATAATGCCGGATATAAATAATATATATAAAGCCGGAAATAATAATAAAAATATATAAAGCTGGAAAATATAATTATTAGCCGGTCAACTAAAGAAAATTGTTTTTTGAAAATTGCGTCGTTTCGCTCAGATTGGCCTAAACAATCATTTATGGCTCATAATATGCTTCAAACAATATTGACACAATACTCTCTTGCCATGTCATTCTCACGAGGGCTAAATTAGTATTTAAATGGTTTTATGAATCAGTATTGCATGCCAACAGCCAACCTTGCACTTTTGCAAGCGAAGGTGATTCATTATTACTTGACCACAACAATGATAAACCTGCTTACGTTGTTCCTTCTCTCAATATGAAAGTCATATACATACATATTGCATATACATACATATTGTTTTTGTGATGAATTCCGCGTGGACTTCGGGAATATGCATGGCTAAACTTTCTAAAAATGCAAAACAATTACACAGCCTTAACTACCGGCACTGAAATTAAATGCTCATATAAGGCCAAAGACACACAAATGAAAGTATAATGAGATCATGAACACATTCATGGGAGGAGCAAAAAAATGATTAATATGTATTATGAAACACCTTACATTACATTATAACACATGATAATATCCATCTCTCCGACGGTCTGCATCCATGTAGCACTAAAATCTCTTCACACAATCACTTTACAAAAAAACGCTTTAGAAAGATAGTAGCTGAAAATGAATGGGGAAGTTAACCATAAATGTTTAGACATTCGCATAAATAAGACATCCATCTCTGTGCTGTGGATATATTGGACTTGGTAATCACTTCAACACATCAATTTGTCCCGTCACTACAACACAACATAATTGCATGATTTTATTGATACTTATTGAACGAAAAAACTTCTTATGAGGGTAGTATGATTTTTTTCTTGTGTATATGTTTGTTTTTTCGTCGGGTCGGCTTGGTAGTTTATTCTCTAATTACGTTCGTGAGTAATTACAAAGATCTTGTTCTATCCCTTTCATCGCGGCCCGAAGCGGAAAACGATTCATTTCACCTCTCGGAAATTGCCTCTTGATTTCAGAAAATGTTTTATTCCGTAAATGGACCAATAAAGGTTGGTCTTCCTCACATTCCAAGAATTAGGTATACGCCTTAAAGGCCTAAGCACGCAAGCTGCTTCGATATAGGGCGGGGAGGCCGAAGATGCGAGGCAAGGAAACCTTGGTACTAAAATTTTGGTGAACGTGATTTTGTGGCGAGATCAAATGGCTACCTTGGTGCGTAGGTGGATTTAGCGTTCATTATGTAGTACAAATATTATTGCTGAATTGAAATAATTTCACTTGTATCACTTTGCTGACTTAATTATTCATTAATTAACTAAAATTTATTATGATTTTGAGGATAAGATACTCAATCTGTCTTAAGCGAAGCCAATTTCGAAAAAAAGATGTTGTGGGAAGAATCATACTGGCCAAGGGGGCTATAGTGATTCTACCTGACCGCAGTCCTTCCGTTCGATCGTAATTTTCTAGAGATAAAATCGGAATTTTTGGAAGATACAACTTTGGTCGAATATTTAATAATGTATTTCGGAAAATTTATCGAATATAGTGAATAATTATACAAATTAGATTGAAACTTAGTGCTTATTTTTCACGTCTCTGGTACATTACCGAATACCTCCGCATGTTAGTCCGCGATCTCAGAGGCCACGCTCATATATTGGCCGTTACAATAAATAATCCTGGGGATTCAAGTTGAGAGGAGATATATTTCGAAGGGTCGGGGTACATTTGTCGCGGGAACACATAAGGCCATGTATGCCAAATATTTCGGGAGATTTGATCGCCTGGGACCCCTTCGGCTCAGCCATGTTACATTTTTTATATCACTTTTTTGCCGAAAAGATCGTTAAAATCAAATATTATTACTCGAAAGAAAAAATCGCCAAAAATGTCCAGATTTTCTGTATAATACATTTTTAAATCAACAGAGTATGGAATCACTGGGATGGTTATGAGAGGTACAATGTACACTTTTTCATGACGTATTTACGTGAAAAACTACTGGAACGAAATTTTTTCGTCCGTTGTCGATATTAACTATGACTATTAACTGTCGATATTATTATATTATTAAGGACAGTTTAAATTCGGGACTTTTTTCAAAAGCTTTAGACTTAAGCTTATCTTCCAGATCAAAGAGCAGAGGGATGCAATTATTTCGAAATTTACTTATTGCGATACGATTACTCATGAATTTCATCCTATATTCCAAAGGGAAATACGTATTAATATTGCTTTTGGCTAGCTTATTTCGATATCAGCCCGCTATTGATCGCCGTGAAGTTCATGGCGGGCGCAATATTACAATGCTGTCGTTCACTGAGGCTCGAATCGCAATGTAATAAAAGAATTCGTAAAAGGGAAGAGAAAGATGGATTGCGAAAATAAGAAAATAAATATACTTCATAAAGCCGTTCTCTCATGAGTTTAAAGTTAAGAAAGTCGTAAATTGCCTTCCTTTTTTCATGATTTGGTGACGCCCGTAGATTTTTGATTTATTTATGCCCCGTCAGGGAGAACTTTTCTATGGGGGAAGGGTCACTAGCGAGAGTGTGAACAACAATGTACCACAAGAGGCCCATATACAAGGCCGAGGAATGGCAGAGACGTGGGGATCCCCACTTCCCTGCCATTCCTCGACATGCCGGGCAAGGTTGGATACGCCATCATCATATATTCGTAAGTTCAAGGCCGTTGACTTTTCGCAGCGTATTAGCACGAAAAGTGAAGGTCTCGTCGATAAACGAAAAAAATGTGGGTCTTTTTATTTGAAAGACCCTATTTGAATGGAAAAAATAAGGAAATTCGTTTACGAACCCTTTTCTCTCCAGAAGCAAAATATATTTCATCACTCTTTGATGCAAAACCGAATACTTTCTCCGGGCGCCATTGTATTACTCATGATGCTAAATTATTCTGCGATATATTTCTTCAGCACTCATATATGTTGTGTATCAGTGACGTAACTAGGAATATACATTGGGGGGATGAGATGGCCTGGGGTGGCGATTTCCCCCTCTCCCCTTGTGGGTTCGGGAAAATTAAAAAAAAATGACATGCCAGGAAATGCATTTTACATCATTGTGGCACTAAACATTTAACTTTAAGCAGATTAAGTTATTACATGTCAAAACTAGACAGTGGTTTTGAATATTTTTTTAAATTTCTCTGAGGGTTTGGGGGGATCTTCCCCCCCCCCCCCCCATAGTTACGCCACTTTTGTGTATCATAGTCGCGCTGATGACCAATTTTTTGCTCTGGGGAGGAGGAAGGCTCTTTGCAAATGAGTAGTCATTGTATTCTTTAGTGGAGTTGGCTTTCTTTGATCCAAGCATTAAATAATAATTTTAAAAAAAATTATTTTCTCTCTGTACATTCAATGTATTATATATTTCGAAAGGATGATATCACAGAATGATTAACACTTGAGCACAAGGTATTTAGCTCTCGGAATTAAAAATCTTAATATTGTAATCGTGTAAGAAATGAGTAATCGCAGTTTAATTTCACCTCCAGTAAATAAAGAACTTAAAATAGGCCTTCGATGGTTAACAATTCTTACTTTTTAATTAATAATTTTGATTCTTAATGATAACCATGCCATTGAAAATTGCTTTTTAGTAAACCCATTGTGCTTTATAACGTAATCTGCTGCTACGTTTACGATTTTATTTTACTTTTGGTTATAGTTAACAAAAAAGTAATAACTAATTAGTGTTGTTGAAGTAAGGATATTCTGCTGAAGTTTTGTATGCTTAGGACCCTGGTAATTTAAATGACTATGCGAAATCTGTATTGGGCCATCCATATATCAAGTACAGCATTTTTTATACATAATATCTTTCCATCCCATCACTTGTCTAACGGCTTTGCAATCTTATTAACACAGGCGGAATGGTGGGGTTTCTGGTCGACTGTTGAGCAATGGTCAACCTAGGGTGCCCAGGATATTCCGTAGGCTGTCTTGCCACGTGCCCCAAGAGGATCTTCTCCAGTCCAAGATGACGGCTGAGGAATCTCTTCTGGTGTCCGCTCGGTTGAAGATGCCTCCCGCTTTAGCCAGGTCGGATCAGCACCGTGCCACTGTTGTGAGTATGCCCAGCAAAAATATCATGGAATTTTACGGAGAGCTAAAAATCGAAATGAGGAAAATGGGATATCAGTTTGAAATTTGTTTCCTTTCAATGAACCAGAGAATGTAAATGACTAGTGAGAATGTTGTTTGTGTAAATTTTAATGAGGAAAAATTTCCTCTGGAGCCTTTTTTTTGTAATAAAGGGAAGGTTTGAGCTCTGAAGCCTCTGCTTTTTTGAAAGTGTAATTCAATAAGGTTATGTTCTAGTTTTTTTTTTAGATTTCAGTGCAGTTTCCAGGTACATATTTGCTAAATGGATGATAAAACCGTAATACATATATTATTAAACGTTATAAGCTCTGAAATGTTGACTTTTTGTAGTATATTTTCTTATATAATAGCTATTTTCTATTAACTTTTATTTGGTTTTAAAGAGCCACAATACCATCATTTCCATGCATGCAATTTCCTAAAAAGTTCCACATGAGGACTCACGAATCCCTTAGTAAGGAGGGCCCCATCATTAGCCCCTGCTGAGGGCCTCCAATCATCCCAGACCACCCCTGGTGCTCTATACCTATTGGTGGATAATTGCAGAATATTTAATATGTCAATATTTGTTCTATAAACCTTGTTATTTGGCAGAGGTCTTCTTGAGGAATTTTGCTATAATTCACAATTTTAAAATGTGTTCATGGAATAGTGATTATGGGTTAATGTGAATTTATGAATTTTATAAATGTGCAACCAATTATAGAGAAATGGAAATTTTCGTGAAGCTGACCTTGGATTATCTCAGTATATTTTTAAATTTTGGAGCTGTCTTATAAAAGCTGGGTTTGTGAATATGATGTATTAGAAAATGGCCATTTTAATAGGATGCATATTTTGATATTTTATATTGTTTAGCAACAGGATATTGCTTTTTATTATGTTGTTATATTTTTAGGTTACAGGCGTCCTGAAAACTCTTGGTCTGCTGAAATGCAAGGACACAATGGTAGAGCAGCTCTCAGGAGGCCAAAGAAAAAGGCTGTCCATTGCTCTTGAGCTGGTCAGCAATCCGTCTGTGTTTTTTCTGGACGAGCCCACTACGTAAGTTGTCATATTGCACCCCCATGGTACGAAAATGCCTTTCAATGAAAGATGTGAACCAGACTCTTTAGCCGAGTTGTTTAACGGCTTAAAGTACTCCATTTATGTATTAAATATAAATCAAAAGTGTGTGCACACATAATATCACATCATTTATTTAAATGCAATCAAATTCAGCATTTCTCATGCAAGCATCTTCATACGTTCTTGATAATTTAAGAAATATAGTTTCCTAATAGGTTACCATCTTTAGTACATGGTTACATGATGAATTTATCTTTCCTATAATTTTATTCTAGTAAAAAAATTGTAATTTATGTTGCTGGGATAAAACCTTTACCGTAAAATGCTTGAAGGTGAACTTTGGAAGTAAATTGTGATACAAAATGCTAGCTAATACCCTAAAATTTTTAAAATTTTAGACTAAATTTATTGCATGAATGCAATTATTATGAGTTTGATCTTATTCCCATAAGAGAGGGTTTTTTTTACACTGTGTGTTTCTCCTCTTGGGTCAGTATTTAAGATCAACCGTTATTCCATCAATTTCTCCCTGCAGTGGCTTGGACTCCGTGGCCATGAGGGACTGTGTCTCACTCTTGAAGCTTCTGGCCGAGCAGGGACGTACAGTGGTCGCCACCCTGCACCAGCCTCCGGCATCCATCCTCCTTGGGAAGGTGGACCACCTGTATGTGCTGGTGCGGGGGCAGTGTGTCTACCAGGGATGCCCCCATGGCCTGGCGCCATTCCTTGCGCATGCCCTCCACCCACAGCCGGCTTGTCCCATCTCACACAACCCAGCAGATTTTGGTAAGTTTTTATCACAGGGTGACCACATCTTGTAATTAAAGTATACCGGGACTAGCCACGGTGATAACTTTGCGGAATCACCCGCAATGCACAAATTGTGTGAAAATTCCACAGAGAAAAAATTATTCACCTTGACGGGGATTCGAAGCCGGATCTCCTGATTTCCATTCTAGTGCTTTAGGCCCGTTTCACATGAACATGGACGATCTGTGTCCCGTGCTATGTGCCTGGGACGCTGTGAGAAATGGCCGTTGTTTACATAGGCGTGGATGAAATCCTTCTGTGTCCGGCACAATGTCAACTGTGTGTAGCTTGCCAAGGTAGAAGAATGTCATACTGCCTAGTGCAATTCAAGCATTTATTGTATACCAGGTTGGAAAAAAACGGTAGAAAAGTGCTTGACAAAGGAGGTTTTGGGTACACCCTATTGTGGTAGGAAGAACATTAAAAGCCACTTTAGTGGTCACATTTACTGAACTACTCGCTGATGAATATAATTTTTTCCAATTATTTTGTCAGTGTCAATTTCACTATCCATGGCGAACAGATGCACTCGCACTGTTTTCTCCAAGAGCGTACCCAGGGTCAAAACTAGGGGGGGCAAACCAAGCTATAACAGTTTACATTTTAGCATGGAAAAGGTGAATGAGACCAACATTTTAAGACAATCATAACAGCGCTTTATTAGCTTCTAAAAGTATTTGCTTTAAAAAACGTCTTAGTTACCAGTCTTAAAATAATATTAAAAGAAAAATTGTTGAAAACTTTTGATTCAGTTCAGGCTGATTTTCCTTAAGCGGTTTTAGCGATCTTTAGCGATTGAAGACTTTAGCAATTTTTGCTTCTATGGGGGGGCAGCTGCCCCCTCCTACCCTTTGCTGGGAATGTCCATGGTTATCTCCAAGCTCGCTCTAATTCCGCTGACAAATCTACTTGGTCCGCATCAGCCATCCGCGGATGATCTGCAGGCTGGAGGGGCCACGCAGTGGGTCCTCTGCATGCAGATGGTCCGCACTCATGTGTAAACATCCATTGTCAATGGAACCTTATCCATGCGTGTAGCACGGACCGTCCGTGTCCATGTGAAACAGGCCTTAGTCAGTTAAGCTACCGAGGGATCTTTTCTGTGGAGAGGAAAGACACATCGGTAGCTTAGCTGGCTAAAGCACTTGACCGGAAATTGGGGGATCAAGGTTCGAATCCCAGTCAAAAAATCTGGAAAAAACATTGGAATATTCCAAAGATTATGGAAAAATCCTGATTTCATAACCATTAAATATAAATAAAAGGAAAGAAGCATTTAGACTTACAATTTATTGTTTATTAGTTTAAATTAAAAAGAAATCATGTTGTAATTATTATTTGCTCAGTGAAATTACATTTATTTATGGGAAATAATAATGTGTAGCATATTAAATTAATAGTCATCTACTGTTTATTTACATTTGGACCTCACCGTTCGTTAAGTAAAAACATAGAAATCTAAGGGAATCTTTAATCATCATGAATTATGTTATCTGCTTACTGGCTGCTCTATGTCCAGAGTTTTTAACTCCACCTTATTTAATGGTTTTTTTTCAGTTATTGAGACAACGCAAGGGCCTCATGAGGCAAATGTTATCCTTCTGACAATGGAAATTTTAAATGGGAAGAGGACGTGCTCCATGGTGGATGCTAACCTTGGTGACGATGAGGGTGGGGAAGGGCTCGGTGATCCAGGGCCATCGTGCAGCAGGAAGACCCTCTCTGTGGACCCTGTGAAATACGATAGGAGTGATGGTGAGTCTGAAGGAGCCGAGACATCCATAGACCTGAATATTGTTGTCCAGGGCCCTTCAGAATGGAACCAGTTCCTCATCCTCCTCGGACGTATGATATTACAAATGAGGAGAAACAAAGTGAGTGCATGCTTGTGAAAATACCTATTTCATTTATGCTAAAACAACCTTCACTCAATTCTTTCTTCTTTTACCTCCTATTTGCATGCCTCTCAAAGGATGGTTTTATATTTATAAGTTTTCCTCTAAACATGACAAACTTCCCATGTTCTCAACAGTTTTGCAATATTACAGATAATTAAGAGAGAAGTTTGTGTTTAACATGCTACTTTTGTTGTCATCAGCCTTGACATATGTGTTTTTTGGGCAATGTTGGAGTGTGTAGAATAAATATTAATTTATTTTCATGAAGCATTAAAATTATAGAAAGATGGTTTCTGTGAGTATATAGAGATGTTCTGACCATTATACCAACATCAATGCAGTGAATATCCGGAAGAATGGAACAGAATTCGATTCATCTCTAAAATGAGTGGGGCGAGAAAAAATGTCATGGAGCAGAATGTTTATACGATGCATTTACCAACACATTTAGATTCCAAATCACATTCACCATCAAAATTGCACCATTTTAACAAAATTGCACAAATGCCCGAATGTATGTCCAGGAAACAACCCCTGTTCTAATTTTATCTGTCTGTCTGAGCTTTTGCCCCACCCCATACTCGCATGGATCAGTCAATTGGGTAGACTGCATAAATTCAATGAATGCTAATTAGGTAATTGAGAATGTATTTTCTGCAGAAATGGAATGAAAATTTTAAAAATTGAAGAGTATTTTGGATAAATTATTAGAATGGGGTTAAAAAAAACCATTGAACCTCTAGATTGTTCAATCATTGGTGTATACTGTCATTCTGTCAGAGATGATATAACATAACGTTAAACAGGGGCTTGCCTGTATTTCAAGTTTACATTCACAACTTCATCATTGCCCTAAATTAACAGTTGCTAGTGATGAACTGCCATCCTTTCAGTTGCCTTAATAGTGTAGTGTTCATGCAAGTGTGTTGAATTAAAGCCATCCATAATTCATTGTGCCTACAAATAATTTTAATTGCAATATTTTAAATATTTTTAGGTTGCTTTGTACCTGCAGCTGCTCCATTACACCTTGACTGGACTGATTATGTCTCTTATTTATGGAAAGCATCTAAATGATGCAGGCCAGATGTTCCTCAACTTAAAATTCTGCTTAGGGATCACAGTTTTCTTCACTTACACGCAGATTATGGTGCCAGTTCTTGTTTGTAAGTTTCAAAATGTATTAATGATGTATTTTTTCTGTGATTGAAAATGTGTCTGATCAGTATGAATTGATTCAAAATGATCAAGTAAGATTGGTATTATGCATGGTTTGCTTTGCCAAAAAATTATGCCCTAATCATGATTTTTCCTCTTCTCTAGTTCCGTCAGAGGTTGCTCTCCTAAGAAGAGAACACTTCAATGGATGGTATCACTTGAAGCCATACTATGCTGCACTCACCATTTCAAGACTTCCTCTGCAGGTATGGTTGTCAATAATTTAATAATATCTTTTGCTCTTATAAGGTGGTTCACTAAATTCAGTTTGCTATTATAATGTATCCATGCCTTCTCATTGATGACTAGAGTGATTGGTAAAGACTGGGAACATAAATGATTAAATATTGTATTTAATTAAGGATGTGATAATGTCAGTATTTGTTGTCTTTGAAAATGTATGCTTACTTAAGTGGGACTACATTGTATTGAGTACAGGGTCCAACCCCTTTAGCAGAGAATAGGCTGATATTTTAAAATTCAATTGGATCTCGTGAAGTCTATGGGTTTGAGATTGGAGACCTGTGCAGACCAATCTCATCTCATTTGGTAACCCTAGTGAATGAGGCTCCCTTCACTCTTTGAAAATGCATAATCATTGAATGAATGTATAGGGTAAAAGGATCAGATGAGGAATTTTGGGGAAATGCCGAATGAGATAAAAGGAAAACTAGAGGAGGTGGAAATCCTGGGGTACTCAGGGACTGGTTGATTGTATATCCCAAAGAAATCATGAAATACGCACCTGAAGGGTTGAACTCAAAGTTGTAAAAGTTAAGCAAATCATGTCTCATTTGTCATAATTATTTAGAAAAACATTGACTAATTCAACTCTGGGCAATTTATGATTGACAAAGCTTTAAAATCATATGTTAATGAATTAAATTATATTGCTTTCTACTAATTTTTCCTTTGCAGTTTGTTTTAGGGTTCATGTTCTTGGCTCTGTGTTATTTTATAACTGACCAGCCTATGGAATTGCAACGATTCACATACTACTGCATCCTAGGCCTAGGCACATCTGTTGCTGCTGAGGGAGTTGGACTGGCCATTGGATCCCTTTTCAGTGTTCTGGTAAGACTTTAGCTATCCATCGTCAAATTTGCTACCTTAAAATAGTTCAGTGTTCTGTTCTAAACCATAAACCAAGCTTCACACAATGTAGATTCCATTTTATATGGTTTTTAAAGTCATAACCAAGATTTTTTGGTATGTTTCACTCAAAAAATAATGAGCCACAATTCCTTTTAAGAAAATTTCACAATCAGCCAACTTACCTAATCAAGTTGCAAATTTCATGGGGTCCCATGGTAAGTGGATAATCAAAAAGTTGTATACTTATACATATAAGGCCAGTGTTAGGTAATCATCCCAGTTTTGTTTCCTTACATTGTTATATTGTTGCTTTCACTTTTAGGTTTTACCAGAGTAACTTGTACTTCTGTGTTGAGTTGCAGCACTTCTTGCTTTCAATGAATGGGGGAAATGGGGGTGTCATGACTTGCTGACGAGGCCAAAGCCAGAATAATTTTCGCGGGTTTTCAGTACGTTTCTTGCAGGCATTTTATTTTACATTTCAGGGGTTTTCAGTGGGATGGGGTATGCTTAAGACAATGTCCCCAAAACATTTGAAGTGGAGGTTTGACCCCCAGACCTCCACCTCACTTGCAAAGGCCTTGACTGCTGTGTACCATTTTTTTATTCCAGAAACATTACAACCACTCCAAAGAGTGGTGGAATACATTACATATATATCACAGTGCAAAAATAGTCTGCCTGTTTTCCCTGAGTGGTTCTTTACTCAATATTTAGATGATAAGTAAATGGGTGTTTTTAGTTTTTATGTTATTATCTTACGTTAGATAGTTGGTAGATTCTTTTTATGAGAAACACTACTGATTTTCTATTCACAGAATGGAGCTGCCATGGGTCCATTGTGTATGGCTACTCTCTTGTGCTTTGCAATCCATGGAATTGATTATGCTCGCCAGGTTGGATTGCCCATGAAACTTCTCATTCACACAAGTTTCATGCGTCCCAGCTTCATAGGTTTAATTAAGGCTCTGTATGGCTCTGGCCGAGGGAAACTCCAGTGTCCTTCTGTGAGGAGGCAATTTTGTGTGTACAAGGATCCTGCTACTTTAATACGTTACTTGGATCTAGAAGAAAATGGGCAATTCTCCGGAAGTATATGGAGTCCAATTTTGCTGTTGATATTTTTAGGAGTTTTATGTCGGTTGATTGCATTTCTTGCCTTGAAGTGGAGATTGTCAGTGAATAAGCCGAATATCAGGTTGGTTTATATTTTGAAGAAGTTCTTCTCAAGGTGAAAAAATGTAAAAAAAACACAGACATTTTGTCCCTGATGCTCTGAGAATGTGAATGATGTACCTTTGGCCTATTTTGTTATACATATGTTTTTTTAAGAAATGTGTAAATGTTTGCATAAATATTACACTAAATTATATTTTTGTACATAAATTATCTGTGATTTCACTATTTGTATTATTGTCATTAAAGAGGTAATAATTGTTTGCTCTTGTATTATATTTCCCTTTTCCTTAGAAAGACACCCATCAATAGTACCAAGCCCCAGCCTTGACCTTCTTATGCACACTGAACATTCACAGTAACACCTAGAGCCTGGTTACATGGATATCACATCCATATCAGGGGTTTAGAGCTGATACATGGATGTTTTTCCATTTTTTATGAATGAAAAATGACATTTGGAGGGAAGGAGATGGGGTGAAACCTAATTATAGTAATTAATTATGTTTTCACTCCTTTTTACAACGATCAACGAAGGTTGCTACTGTGTCCTACCAGGCAATGTGGAATCCACGATGTGCTGAGCTCCCTCGCAATCACGGTTGGGCTTCCTCCTTGTAGCAGCAATTTGGGGATAAGGGTCAGTGGGAGATAAAGGATAGTCTTTGGGTTGTATTGCAAACTTACTAATATGATACGATACTGTGTAGGCTTAATGAGGAGTAAGGGGTATCTAACCCCTCCAATTTCAAATGTACAATTCATTTTTAGTCCCTAGGGGAGGAGAAGTGTCCCCATCAACCCCTCCCTTGCTCCTGGATCAATAAGGGGCCCACAAAAGTCTTGGACAGCATAATTTTTTATGCTGAATTCTTTCACTGCACAAGTAAATAAAAGAATGAGTAGGATGAGCATGTATCACATTTATGTTATTTCCATTATGTATTCATTTTAACACATTGCAAACCAGGTATTTAAATCGAATCTCTTCGAGTGGGAATGGGCATTTAAATTTAAAAAAGCTTTAAGCTACATATCGCTTCTGTAGGACCTGGACATATAGTGTGGCTCCAATATTACGTTCTCCGTGTCGCTCGTAAAGATATGTATCTATTCTCAATCGTTCAAGCAATCTAAGCTTAGCGCACAGCCTCCGAGTCTCCAGCGGCTCCCAGCCTAGTTTGCTCAACATCTGGGTAGCGCTGTCTGTACACCCGTAAGGACATGTGAAGGCCTGGGGTAAATATGCATCCAGAAACAATATATTCAGTGTTCACTTTACGCCGCCACATGTGCATTAGGCAATCAGAGAATTACTGACAAACTGATTTTGTATAAGCACTGATTGAAAAAGAACCATCCGATTATAGCTCTTCCTTATTACCTAAGAAACTGCTGGAGACATTATACAGTTACTGTATTGAAAAAAGTAATACATACTTAGTTGAGTTTTTTTCCCACGTTGTGACTTGGTGAACTTTGATTCATACAAGTCATAAATCTCTAAAGTGAATTACATTCACCTAAAAATTCAAAATTTGAATGCTATGAAACTTATCTAAATCATTTAAAGGACATTCTCTAACACTCTACAGGCAAATGGGAGTACATACAGGTAATCAATATTAAAAGAAACAGGATAAGTTTCGTTATCGCATGAGAAAACATGTAGATCTCAGTGACTGGTCCTCGGCAATATTGCAGCGTGAAAAACGAGAAATGAAAAATTACGACGATCTTTTTAAATATTCATGTTTCTTCTTCGTAAATAAGCATTCAAATGCTATGTGCATAGAATAACAGAGGCCTCAGACGAATCTGCCCAGACGTCTGCAGCGTAGATTTTGGTCAAGGTATCCGGGAGCCTTAAGGGTGCCAAACACGGAGAACTCTGTGGTCAGTCTGCGATATGTTATTAGGTAGATAGCTGAACTTTTCCTGGGGTGGGGGTAGGAGTGAGGTGGGTTGCTTACCACACAAGAATAAAGCCTCAAAAAATTTAAGAATTAAATGTGAACTTGGATATCTATTAAAAAAAATGAATCACACATGTGATTGATTCTACAAATGCAGTCATGTACTGGTTACTTCACAGAATTATCTGCCAATTTATATGCAGTATTTTTGGAAAATCCCATTGCTTGTAAAGAACAAAGCATCAATCTCTAGAGGAGGTGCCAGCAACTTTTTCATGCTTGTAGTCCACGTGACCACATTTCCATGATTTCGAAATATGAAATGACTCGAATTTTCACAAGATATTTCAATTAAATAATACATACGCCATCATCATCAACATTAGTCAACAATTTTAAGACTGGTTTGACTCTACTTTCATTTGTAACTCACGCAGTTGCAACTCCATTATTCCTTTACTCCACTTTATTAACTCCATTACTCCACTCATTCACCAATTTTTCAGTATTACCGATTACAATATAGAGTTAGAAAAAGAAGGCATTTTTCTGTTCTTCAATCTGTTACTGGAAACTTCTTGAAATATTGCCGACTGTGATAGTTTTCAAAAATTAAAGAGTTACATATGTACTGATATTTCCATACGTTTATACTTTCTTCATGAGATAGCCGTGATTAAAAAAATCTCATGCTTCAACCCTTTTCAGATAAGCTGATGGCATAATGGACTCAAGCGAAACATGTTACTACTTCTCAGCTGCTTCTAGGCAAGGGCCTCACATGATTCATATTTGTTTATCCTCTTATGAGCTCTATGCTCATAAATGCAGAAGCAGCCATTGATCAGATAAATAATAGACTAAAAAAATTAAAATAAATATTTGATGAAAATTCACCCCTTCATTTTCCAATTTTAGATCTACTGCAGGACGTAGTTGAGTCAGTAAAGACACGATTCTCAGCTTTGCGTGCAGAACGACATGGGCTTAGTGAGGTGGGTTGCTTACCATACAAGGATAAATCTTTAAAAAAATAGAAGAAATCTTTAAAGAACAGAATGCGAACTTCAATAACAAAAAAAAATTGAATCACTCATCTGATTGATTCTTCAAATATGATTATGTATCAATTCAATCAATCAAAAGAATTACAAGCCAATCTACATATATAGAGCATCTTTGGCAAACCTCATTGCTTATAAGGACGAGTTCCACATCTCAATCAAATGTTCTTCCTGAACAAGTAAATGAAACTTAACTCTGATAATGTAACCAACTCAACAATGAAGAGGGGGCAGCATCTTTTATGTCTATATACTTGAAATTTACTAAAGAATGGCTGAGAAACGAGAATATTTGTTTTTCGTTATAAAGCATATTTCCGTACCATATAGCAAATTAAATAAATAAATTTCAATTTTGGATATCAGTGAATGACCTTGTAGAAACTCACTCTATACCATACACACCACCATGCACAGCAGTAGCACTAGAATAGGGTTCACTTTAGATAATGGCTACCAGGAAGCCCATATCCCCTCGTGTCGCTATATCTTGGAATAAATGTGAATTTCACTGCCGTTCATCCTGGGAGGCTTGAATATACCACATTAATAGGTATTATAGAGTGAAAAATATCACAATAAATGGTGGTAGATTCATAAAGAAATTTTAGTTACTGGTTTACCTCATTCTCATCTCACCAAAAATTTAAATATAATTCATAAGGATATAAAGGACAGAATAATTTGTATATCACTTCAAACTCAGTAAGGCAAACATGGCTACAGAAATCTTGACTCTTAAAACATTCAGGAAAATTTACTAATGAAAAATTGGAACTAAAATACTGATTCATATTTATAAGTCTGAGCATTTGCAGTGAATTTAAAAATTTTAAAATCATTATAACCTTGGTAACATTTTCAATGACAAGCATCATAAAGATGTTAAGATGCTGCAGGGCTTTATGAGGGCTTTTAAAAATCATACTGTTCTCAAGAATGACCAAATTATGGATATTAAAACAATTATACAACCTGCTATCTTCTATGGGTGAGAAATATGGGAGAAATATGAAATATGTCAAAGCATACTGAAAAAAAGCTAATAGTGTTTGAAAATAAAATTTTAAGATAAATTTTTTGGCCAATAAATGATGATGGAACATGGAGGATCTGAACAAACAAAGAACTACCAGAGCTATACAAAGAGCCAGATGCAGTAGCACGAGTCGAAAACAGAAGACTCAGTTGGGCGCAGGCCATTTATCGAGGAGAGAAGATACCACAATAATAATAACTGTATCAGGATTACCGAGAGAAAAGCGACCTTTGGGACAGCCATGACTTTGCTGGAAGGATCAAATCATAAAAGACATCAGAAGAGTTGGAGCAGAAGTCGCTTGGATACAGGATCGAGAGAGGCGGCCAGGTGCTATTGGCAAGGCCAAAGAACTTCTGATGCTTGAGTGGCCTAATGGGTAAGGTGAGATAAAGGTCATACTCATACAACAGAGTCATGGAAAATAAATTTATTTGTGTAGTCATATGCATTATTTTTTCAAATTATTACAAAATTAGTATAAATAACTATTTACAATTTCTAAAAATTATTTCCAGACTAGTTTTTCGATGTTCAGGGAAAAAGCACCCTTCCTCACAACAAAATGCCACAGTGCATTGTGAAAATTTGGAATTAAATTCACAGATGCAGAAAACATGAAAATAGACTTGATTTTACAGTACTTACTCTCATAAATAATTTTTGAATGATGCATCAAAATGAAATTGATACCCAAAAAATACTTTGTGCAATGAAAGTTCAATTCATACCCAATTCACAATTGTGCAATTTTTGTTTCCTGTGCCTATATGATATACTTAAAATATGAAAAAACAAGGAAATAATTTGACATGCATTATATATGCACCAGCAATAGACTATAACAATATTGGCAGAGAAATATATCCTCTTACGCATTCCCTTCATGTCTACAGAACCTGGCAAGTGTCTGAAATTTTCTGAATCTATCTTGAATCAAATATTTAATTAAGATAAAACATTTTCATCTTTAGCATACAAAAATACTGAAACCAAATAATTGCTAAATGCTGTTCAAGTTGTTATTAAACATACACTCAATAAAGCTAAAACATGGTTCAGCATTTTTGGGTTTCAATATTTTCTTGTACTTTTTTTTAAACTAATTAGCGCCGAATTATCTTTCCAATAACTTAGTAATTATATTCAAATGCTATAATGATTTGAGCTTTGTTCTTGATTATTATGGCATGAGGATGTATAATTATGAGTATGAGTATAAAAATATTCAACAGTATTATTTCATTAAAAAAATGTCGAGCAGATACCTGTGAATAGATGGTCAATAAAAATTTTTAGTTTACATAACTGCTCAATGAGCTGTTTACAGCGTACCATAAACACATTTATAATGTGTGTGCTGCATTTAATAAATCACTCTCTAATACCTTCTGATAATAATATAACTTTTCTTGTAGGTCCTCAATCTGAAATAGCTAGTCTTAAAAAGGTTTAACTTGATGTAATTTTGGACAGGAACAATTCTTCATGCAGTCAGCAATCATGAAAGGTCCATATGATTTGAAAGCTGAATGGAGACCAGCCAACGGATTTACGGCAGTATTAATATGTACACAGTATGTCCCAGCTGTTTATTCCTTAATTGCTGAGGAAATCATGGAGATGAATTGTCTGCTGCTGCATTTATAATTCAATTGAATTAATTACCACATCTAATCACATAGTCCTCAAGCACTGATCACAGATCTAGAAGAACATTTCTGTCTTCTAGGTGAACATAGTGTTCACAGCACCACAAGTTATAGAGATAATGCTATGTACATTTGCTTATCCATTAAAATTCAAGTACTCTGAGCAGCAACATAGAGTACAACCCTCGCATCAGCAATAACAAAAATATCATTCTGGTAAGTAGCAGTCTTTTGGTGATCATTACTCTTGTCAGGTCAATGAATTTGACCGTTCATCCAACTTCAGTAATTTCTTTTGCAGCTTGGATTTCTGTAAAAGAAATAACTGTGGTATTAAACTGATACATGATAAATGAATATGATTTTTCTATCTAAAAATAAATAATCACATAGGTAGTACATACATTAATACCATTGATCAAAACTAATAATTTGATGAATGTTGAAATCAATATCTTTAGCGATATTGTAATAATGAAACGTGACTATTTAGTATCAGCATAGTTTGGAAGACCTGATGACATTGATCCTGTCTTTCAAAATTCAAATATGAACAAAACTATAGAAAATCCAAAGGCAACTTTTTTTCTGTTACAGCAAATGAGAACAGGGGAATATTAGAAGATGTAGTGAAGATAATTGATAAATTAAATTGGAAACCTGAACTCTAATGTGCAGTTAACCTAGAACTTTCCCCTTTTATTAAATTATGTGAAAGATGGGCACTTACAAGACCACCTTCTTCTTTCTTTGATGTTTTCACAGTCAGGGACTTCTTTTTCTCTTCCTGTTTTTTCTTTGCTTCTTGGACCCTGATGGAGAATAAAATTGAGTCAATACTTCAAACTTTACACCCAAATTATAAAAGTACAATATTAGAATTTACTGCATTACTATAGCTCCCTATGATTGTACCGAAATGATGCTCAGTTTGAAATTTAAAACTATTCAATTGATAACAATAGGAGAAAACCCATAGTATGGTATATATTGAAGACACTATAGATATTAAATGTCAATTGCCAACTAAATTTTACACAAAATAATTATTGACGCGCACTTTATAATATTATAAATATACATATTATGAAAGTTAAGTAAAAAACATGAAAATGGCTAATGGCTGTCAAATAAAATTACATTTGTGGACATTGAAATAAAATGTACGGGGAGACAAAAGTGCACGAGAAGTAGAAACATACTTCTCTTTCATCACCCTCTGCTGTTCCTTTTTCCAAATATCTTTGAATTCTTTACAAAATGGAGACCAAAGAATGAAAAAATCCTTGGGTGCAACTTCTTCCATCTTTGATCCTTTGGGTACATACTGATAGAATTTCATCACAGCAACAAACCTGCATTAAACAAGTCCAAAAAGTACAATTATTTTCAACATTTGTTTCGTACAGTTAAAAGCTGCCAGCTAAAAATGGTCACATTAATTTATTTTTCACAAAAACTTACTTCTGCTTACATTCTTGAAGATTTTCAAATTCATCAGTGAGCTGCTTCTGACCTGTAAAAAACACATGTTAATAAGAACATATTTCATAACTATGCTCCAAATAGCATTAAATTGGATGGTAGGTATATCACAAACCTTTCGTTAAAAATGCTTCCATTTTCTCTTTGAAAGGCTGAAGATGCTCTTCTGTTGACGATGCAATCACTTTGTCTGTCTTCTTCTGGCAAACTAAATAAAAAAATGAATGAATTAGTCTCTGTATTTAAAAGAATGAATATCATACCTTGTACAGCACTTTTGATAAATTCAAAATGTACATTACACCTAGTCTGAGCATTGTAAAGGAAAGCCCCAAATGGATATTTGAAAGAGATGGAGTCTCCATTAATGATGATTTACATATTAATTTTTACTTTGGTTTCTGCACTACTTTTCCAAAAATTTCATTAGAAAATTACTTGCAAATGTGGAAGGTTACCTATTAGAGGGATAAAATGGAGGATAGGGAAGGGGGACAAGAGATGTGTTTGAGAGAGTGACTAGCACTCTAGGTCAGTATGGCTGATTAAGAGGGGGAAGGGAGGGGGCAAAAGATGATTCATACCCTGAACAACCGTATCCATAACAAAGAGACAACTACATACACCAAAAAGGTACATAAATAATTCCCAGAAAATCACTATTGGAGTCTCTGACTCAGGCTAAAAATCTCTGGCATTTACTAAAAAGTGCTCATAAGTGTTTGGATGAATAAATGAACATGCACAAAGTTTTGTAAAGGCCATTTTGACAAGGCATATGATTGCACAGGTTATAAATGCATTTCTTTCTCAGTATATAGTGCAATTGCAAAAATGCTTGAACATAATTAGAACAGGCATTATTTCGCCATCTAGCATCCATCCATTCTAGCCATTTGCCAATCTACATTATGCAATTTTGACTCTGCCTTCGTACATACGTCAGATTGTGCAATAGCATGAGCTGTGTAAAACAGCCCTAAAAATTGTTGTCAAAACTTCTCACTCCTGGGCAGGGGTGCTGACTTACAAAAAATATTGGGGGGGCCCAAACCGGGGATCTTGCCCCAGAAAATATTATAAGTAGTGAGTTTTAAGTTTTTTAAGCATTTTAGAAGAGTCATATGATCAACATTAGAGCCCTGATAACTATAATCTCAATATCTGAACACTCCGGGGAAAATCAGCAAGTCTGACACATTTTTTCCTCACACCCATAACGAATTTTTGAGGGGGCTCGGGCCCCCTCAAGCACCATGGAGTTGGCACCACTGCTCCTGGGCCACGTTGCAGTCCATCCCAGCTTATATGTGAAGGCATTTGATACAAGATATAGGCATCGCTACATTGGACCACCCACCATACTCAGCAAACCTGGGTACCTATGGCATTTTCATAATTCTCTAAATTCAAATCAGAGATTAAGGGAACATGAATAAAAAGAATGGACATGATAGAAGATATAATGGAGGCTCTAAACTAGATAGAAGAAGGGAACTTCCAGCACTGCCTATATCTATGGAAAATTTGTGCATATCCATGTAGGGATTGTCACGGATTTCAGTGACAGGGATAAACTTTCTGATGTACACAATTGGTGATCAACAGAATTTTTTGTGGAATCCATCCAAAAATTCAATTGCCACATATAATGCTTTGTATTCCCTATACCCACAGCATCAAAATTTATGACATGCTAATTAATCAACCACATTAAAATTAAGGCCACCATTGATTCCATAAGACTTCACTGACACAATTTAGTAACCAGAAAACTATCAAACTCAACATTGGGTCAAATGTTCAATTCATGCATGAGAAATACATACTTGAGAAATCCTTTTGTAGCTGTTTCAGATCTGATTCAATATCTTCAAATTCAACTGCTGAGGATCTATCTATGTCTCCTGGCTCAGGCACTGGCAAAGGTACATCTGTTGCGAGGGGATCAGGCAGGTCCTGAGGAATGTGATGCAAAATAATAAATATCCATGATTGATGCACTTTGAGGAGTAATGCAAGTTTAATTTTCATATGTATGTACTTCCTATTACCCAGTGAGAAATGTGGAGTATTTATTAATTAGTGAAATGTCACTTTTTAGCAAAAAAGAACTACATGAAGTTGTTCCAGATCTTATTGCAATTTTTAAATTTTATTTTCATTGAAAATGTTTATAACTATACAATTCTTTTATATTTTTGATAAAAAATGTAATTTTTGTAGGGTATGGATTTTATTTTTTAGCAATAATATTTTTTTTCAGAACCATAATAACATATTTAAATATATTTGCTAGAGAAAATATTTTTTTTGCACAATTATAAATATAAAAAAAGACACAAGGAAAACTTAGTGTACAATGGTGTTTAAAAAAAATTATGTATGCTATGAGGGTGAGTTAACCCACAAAAATAAACAAAAATAAACATAAAATTAAATAAGATTAATGCTTTAATAAAAATATTTAATATGAATGATAAAATAATAAAAAATGTGTCAAATTATTCAGAGAAATTAATCTTCCGAATAAAGAAAAAAACACCATTCAAGAAAAATGGAATTAGTTACAGGAATTTTGATAATGGTATCAGTAGGAGCTGATATACTAAGAGGCAAACTAAGAGGCCTAAGAAAAAATATTAGTACAAGAATAAGGAATTTCGAGAAAATTATGCTACTCCAAAAATTACCACAATCTTGAAAACAACTAAAAAGTGACTAATGTTGGATCACAAACAGCAAATCATTTGCTGGCCCACAAAAGATGGTAATAAAATCCATGAAATAGACTGCTTTCAGGAACAGCAAAAACTAATTTCAATAATTCTTACTCAGGTAAATCAATTAGAAAAACTTGTCTGCATAAGAAATGTAAAGTAAACATCGAAAATAATTATATTCTACAAAAATCATTCAAGGCTGTAGCCGGAAAAATGTTAGAGGGAGATTTACCAGGGGAAGGGGGGTACATTTTGCTGGAGAGGGTGCTAGTATGCCTGCAACATGTTTTTGGTGCCCATTTTTCTTTTATTTTTGTGTATTTCGTACAGGCTGCAGAGTAGTAGTGGTGTCAACCAGGGTATATAGCCCTGTGAAGAGGATTTGCTTTTTCATTGAAGTTCGTGACGTTAGGCTGCCGAGGAGTAAACCGTGGAGGTGGAGGAAGCCGAAGCAGCAAGTGAGTCAGTAGCTTGCGGTGGTACCTTTTCTTTTACCTACCCCTCTCTTCCCTCCTTAAAGTAATTCCCAATGATGACATGTGACTCGGGACACTTTTAAGAAGTGTAAGTCACTGAGGGAATTACGAAGAGGACAAACCTTTCTTTCCCTTCACCTCCCATCCGAGAGCAGGCAGATTTTTTTCTAACCTCCCCTTTCCTGCACTGACATTGAAATCGGAAACCCAGGGTGGGCCCACAAGGGGTACACTCTCGAGGACCGGGAACCAAGTCACAGACTTATACGCCCGTGCCATCTCAAGAGGGGAAGGACTGAGGAAGGGAAATAAAGGATAGGAGGCATCGCCACGATGAGAGCCTGACAAAACCTCCCACGAAGGGATAGGTTTGGAAGGGAGGGATAGGGAATACCCTCGCCGCTGTGAGGGCAATCAGGGGCCACAACTATCGAAACCATGATTTAATGTTTCTACAGAAAGGAAAAAATTTCCTATGAGGAAGAAAATTTCTTTTTTACGTAGAAGGATTTTACCTAGATTGCAGTGTTCCTGCACTCACACTAAGATTTGCATCTTGTTGTTCTATGCCTAGTTATTCAAGCCCCTTATCATCAACCACACCCGAAGCTAGCCAGGAGAAACAGGGCCATGTTACAAGGGAATATTTAAGAATGTATCTCGAATGTATTTTGGGGATTGCTAAATAACACTACATAACATTAAGTGCATGCTCTTTAAGGATAATTAAAAATCTGACCTTCATGTAAGTCCTGATGATAAAATGCAGGAGAGTCACAGAGCTATCCTTACTCTTCACATCCCTCAGTCTAGGCAATATCTCCAAACCAAAACCATCCGCTTGGCCACGTGTTCTATTTCCCCCATTCATGTAGTTTCCTAGTGCCAAGATAATGGCCATCACCTTTTTGAGGCTTTCAGATGTCATTAAAAACTGGAAAGAATGGAAATATGGTTAAAGTTTTTATAAAGATCATAATTTTTCACAGTTTATAAAATAAAACTATAATCTGAAGTTCTAAGTATGCCCTTTAAAATGTCACTATTCCAACCTTAACTGAACCAGAGACACACATGCATATATGAATATATAATTCGAAAATCAGTAAGGCAGAAGGAGGCAGACAATAGCAAAGCAGAAAATCCCGGATATTAGGTACATGCTACAACAAAATTTATGAAGTAATATACAAATGAGGGCAATAAACATAGAGTCATATCAATATCTGTTGTTGGCATTTTGTTTAGTAGCAAACAATTACATACCTCACAAGTTAGCTTCATATTATTCAGTTTACTATCAATGGTACTGATACCATCCTCAAAGTCTGATTGGAACATAAAACAAGCTATTCGATCAGCAAAATTTGGTATTTCAGATAACTCGTACAGGAACCTAAAATTAATAAAAATTACATTAGATTAAAAACATAAATAATTTTCTTAATGAAATACAAAAATACCATAGGAAAAAATACATACTGTTCTGGCTTGTCCAAAGGCACTTCTGGTTTGGACTCTACATGACTTCTAATTTTTTCTAACTCTTCTTTGGTTGCACGCTGTATTGGATAAAGGAATTATGAAAATTTTAGAATGGGATATTCTGGATAATACAAAATTTACTTCCATTAAAGAGACAAAAACATCTATGCTTACCACTTCATAAATTTGTTGTAAGGCTTCCAAAGATATAACTGAGGTATCAAAGTTATAAATTGCTGTAATTGAAAAAAAAATTTAATTAAATTTTAAAGCATTTTCACGGTACATAATTTCATAAACCACTAGCAATAAATATTATTAGTTGCTTTTCTTTCTTTGTAAAAGGAGCATAAAAATTAGAAAATAGAAAAATTGGGTACAGAGAGGTGCAACAAATTCTAAGCCTCTTACAGTCAGTGGTAAAGTGATTGGTTATCAATGTATGAGCTGATGACGAATTAGTAATGTAAAATTTAGAATAAGTAAAGCCTACACATCAATTTATTAAAATAAAATATGATTCCAACTATGCAAAACTATTTTAATACCTACAACGTTTCAGCTCAAAAAGCCATCATCTGGTACCAGAGGTGGATCCAGGATTGGGACAAGGGGGAGTTAGGCAGAGGGTCTTGTGGGGTAACCTCCCAGCAGTAGTGGGGGTCCAGGAGGTTACGAAAATTTTGAGGATTTCAAGGCTTGTAACGATGTAGTAACAAATTTAAGTTCGTCTCATTACTAATTTTTGAAAGAATTAAATTTTTAAAGCAAACATTTATGTACATATCTAGTATTTTACATCATTGTAAGTTTCTATAATGCATTATGTATCTATTCTTTATTATGAAAGGTTCAAAGCAGATATGCTGCAGTGCACAGAGTTATCCGGAAACTCTTGGTTTGTTCGGGACTCTCCTCTCCTGCATACAGAGTGGAGAAATATTGTGTCACAAAATTTTAACCTTCAATAGATGGTGCCACCAGGATTCAAAATTAATAATGATGTTTAGGTCAAAAATGTACCCTTTTTAAACTGCAAAAACTTTGAGCCATGTGCTCCAATTGGCTGCAATTTTGCCCTTTTCTGAACATATTCTGGACATCTCAAGACTTTGAATGTTTTTCCTGCCAGAGATCACAATGTATCCTAAGCATCCTTCCACACAGCAAACTCGCATTGGGGCATTAATAAGTAGAGAAAATATGAAGTAAATAATAACTCACCATTTTCTATTTCTGAAAAATCAACATGGAGACTAGAAGACAATATTCCCACATTTTGAGACCGCTTGCTGTCCAAAATCTTCATCGCCTATTTGAGTAGAAAATAGGTAATCATGGTAAATATCAAGTACCTTTACCATCAAAATAAACATATGTAGACTGATGATGATTTTTTATGCATACTTGATATCAGAATCAAGCATCACCAGGGTTGGTGTCACTCAGTTAGAGCCATGAAAAATGGTTTCTGTACTTAGCCACAATAAGTTGGCTGATAGTGAATAATTTTTCATTTCACATTTTTGATGGAGAAATGGGCAAAGACCCTATACTCTGGCGAAGTGATTAGAAATCTGTAACTAACAATGTTTACCAAGCCATCAACTATGTTTTTTCATTGGTCTGGCGGACTCGGATTGGGTTGGTAAATAGACTGGTCTGTAAGCAGACTGAGTGGACTTACTTTCAAAACAAGTCCAAAATTTCAGCACAGTCCATCGTGAACACTTTAAGTGCTAAATGTAATGGGATGATCCAAATCAGTTGTGAATTGTGAACCCAAATTGTCACCCAATGGAAATAAACGAGTATATAATGTACAATAAATGTAAGATAATGTCTATAATAAACACATAAGATACATAATAAATAAGACACAGTAGATTAATTTAACTTGATGTAAAGACCCACATCAAATGGATGCTATGAGACCCCCAGAGTCAACTGAAAGAATTGATTGGCCAGCCAATTTTCACAGATTTTCAAATTTCTTTGGATACTGGCATAATCAGGTAACTTTCCTATCCCCATAAGTCATTTAACACTGAGTGTACCTATTTATGTCACTACAAAATTGGAAAGTGTGGTTGGTTCTTAAAGTAAAAAATCTGGTGAATAACTCAGTTAAATCAATTCATACAACATCACTCCATCAGCTTTAATAAAAATATTTTCAATAGAAAATTCATGACTTCAATCACCATCTACTCCAGTGAAAATTTTTTGACTCTGAAAAATGGCCCACTAACTTCCCTCAGTATCCATAAATCTATAACCCAAGGACCGAAAGAAGGAAAAAAATGTTCAACGACAAGGAACAAAAAACATTCAAACAATTCCACTAAATGATAAACAAAAGCAAAAACATCAATTTTTTTAAGAAACAAAACAAATTTACCTGCTGTTTGGAGGACTGCTCAGTCTTCTTTTTGGGAGGCTTTCTTTCCACTATCTGTCTTGAAAATAAATCTGTGAATTCATTTAAGTTTTCAATGCTTGCTTCTTCAAGCTTGTCCCAGAGAGCAGGCTGATCGCTGATTTCAGGGACGACGCTACTGCAATGAGTAACCAAAATCAAATATTAGGAATAAATGTATAATGCCTCTGAAATGTATATCTACCGACTATCATTATAAAATATAAAGTGATGAATTACAAATTTAACTGATCTTTAGTGAATAAGGAACTCCTTTTAATACAGTAGACCAGAAGAATATACTGGCCTTACGGTTGGACCCAGATAGCACAAAGTAAGAGAGTTAACCGTTTCTTATGGTTTTCTTACGGGAAAAATTGTTAAGCAGCTTATCTTAAGCCAACGGGCTTATATAAGGCAAGGGTAAGATTTTAGGGAAGAATAGGTAAGGAATGCTGTCAAATATCCTCAGGCAACGTAAGTGGCTTCTGTTGGAGCGCCAAAGGCCGCTGAACAGCGTACTACACATGCTACGTGGCTCATCCCGAAATGAATTTAAAGGCTACCGGTGAAATTAAGTGAGTCTTTATAAGGGCTTAACAACTGATAACAGATTTTCCTGTAAATAGAAAAAAATTAATAACTGAAAGCGACCAGCTAGTGAAGATATAAATCATAATACAAGTACTTTATCCTTGCGGCGGAAAGTAAAAAAATAACATCAGGGAGGACCGAACGTACGACCTATGTATCCGACGCTCTTGTACGCTAACCACTACACCACGGCAGCTGATGAGAGGAACTGGCGTAGTTACCATTTTAAAATCCAATTATGTAGAAAAACTTGCTTGGTATGAGCATGAAAACTGAAATTATTCAAGGTCCAATTTAACATTTATGAATTTTAATTTATGGCTTGATAACCCGATGACTACGATATGTACCTATATTAGAGATTCCTTCCGGCATTTTTATATTATTCTACGTCGCTATTCTTGTGAAATTATGTGGTTTTTCTTACGACCGTCGTTTCACCATCAGTTCATACATGTGAATGATTTTCAAATTATGGCAGTATGATGTTATTTCTACTCATATTATAGAAGTGCCAAGAATGGAAAAATTATTCTTATACATAAATCCCTTAATGAATGCTCAAAAACGATGGAATCTAAACAACATCTACGGAAGTGCTGAAATATTGGAATCCATTTTGTCATTACTCTGGATGTTTGTCGGCCTGACCGTAAGAAACTCATAACAAGCTTACTTGATAAGCATCTTCTTAATTTCTCCCTTTCACCTTATCTCAATGACTTATGATGTGCTAGCTGGGGAGTGCTTAGAAACTGATCAAAGGGTTCAAATGAGGACGGGGATGCCCCCTGAAGAACCCTCAAAAAGTAGCATAGCCCAGGGAATAAACAGGCCTCCTGAACCTGCATGTGAAAAATTTGAATGCCACCTAAGTCCATGATAGCTCTAGCCTCACCTATCAAATCATATCTTCAAGTCGAAACAATGAGCAAGCACATAAAAATAGAGCTCTCATTATCCATCCTTTGACTAACCAACCATTTGATTCATCAATCTTTTAATCCTCAAAAAGTATTCCATTGTCCCCGATATGCTCTTTTATACTCCATTTCCAACTTCTCCTTCCTTTGCCACCTATTGCAGCTTCTGGTCACTCACTCTTAAATACAACGAACATGTCAAAGTCTACCAAATTGTCACATACTGTCTAAGCTGTCTAAACTTTTTATATGACTTGCACAAGTAATAGGTAATCCTGAAATAGGAAACACCCAGGGGACAGATACAGCTGTTACCAAGCATATTTGTAGATTTGCAAGAAGATAATCATGGCTACTTGAAATCAAAATGTAAGAAAACACAAAATGATTCAATGGCCCGCACGAAATGCAGTTCAACGAGGCACTTGCTTCAAAGAATGTCACAGTGCAACAAATGGTGAAGCTAACACTGAAAACTTGTACGTGAGCTTATTCAGCAGCAGGCTCATTAGTTAGCCTCCCATGTTTAAGTCGCTAAACCAGCTCAATTTTGTGTAAGACTTTACCTTGAACAAAGCAATCTGGGTATTCCTTTCACTGTGATAAGGATTACTAGCTTATGTATGAATTGCATGCCAAGTACATTAGTTACTTCCTTACCAATCAGGAGCAGGGGTGGTAACTAATATCCTAGTCCAATACAGAGGCCTCATTGGAACAGCTGGATTCAAAGGCTGCTTTCTCAACACTGAAAAGGTTGACAGTTGAATCATATATTTAAAAATTACAAAGCTTGAGTATAATGAATCAACGTTGTCCTCAACAAGATGCAAATTTGCCTTTCTTTTCATAATATGGATGCATTTATTTTGAAAATACTTTATGAGAGACTACTCATTCATTTGTTAAATAACAGAAAAAATATTAATGTTACAAAACTGAGGCTAATCATTGGTCCTGACCTAAGCCCTGACCTTATTTCTGACTAAAAGTTATTTTTTTCCAGAGAATTATCATCTGAAGAACCAAAGTTGCTAATTAGCTTCATACATATCTAATACATAATATAGTGCTGCACATGCCGTGTATATTTGATTATTGCCCATGCTTCATGTGCCTTACATGCATAACTAATATCTTGAAAATGTACTGCCGAAAACTATAGGCACAAATTTTACTTAAGAAATGAATTTCCAATAAATTCCTTCTCCACCATAAATTTGATGAAATGATTACTTCTTTGAAACCTAATAACCTCCAATAGCAATCAAACATTTTCATAACATATCAGCAAAGTTTTGAATCATAGTCAGAATCACATTTTGACTTAGAATCCCCACACCATGTAAAATCAGACACAAAATAGGTATTTAAATATGTGCTCTTGCACAAATAATTCAGCTTCAATAGACTTAGATTATGCAATCAATTATTCAGATAGCATTCATGGGTTCGTATGAATAACCATTATAAATGATGGTTAAAGTTTGCATCCCTGATACCTAGTAGTAGAGATATCAACATGAATAACAACACATCATCAAAAATACCCAAAAATGCACCATTCCTTCTACTACCACAGAGCTATCAACCAGGAAATAGATGTCTGAAAAAATGTTTGTCATTATTGTGTATGAAGTGACAGCTTATCCAATCATGCTTGGATAACAATGAAGATGCTGCAACTTCCTCAATGAAAATGAGCATTAGTGTAAAACACCACACAGAAAAAATAGAGGCAAAGACATAAGCCAAGAGACCAGCAAATAAAAAAAGCAGGGACATTAAAGAAGCAGGCACAAAATTTAACTCAAGAATAATTTTATACGCAGACTTATTAATGAGGGTAGAGGACTGCAAGCTCTCAACACCTGGCTGGAGAGGAGGCAGAAATAAATAAGAGAGAAAGAGAAAGATTAAGTAAGAGATGAAGATGGATTACCTTTCTTCTCATAATACACTTGCTAGCGTTAGCATTATTTCCCTTACCTGGGACGAATCCTGGAGCCACTACCAAGGGATAATGGAAGAAACATGAGAAGAGAAACCAAGCATCAGAACCAAGATCTAAATGTTCAAATTACTAGAAAGCAAATAATTCAAATTAGTAGGGATTGGTAGTCTTTAATTCGGGCATCATAGATGCATGGGTAGATAAATAACTGTTAATTAGGGATCAGGAGCATGCAAACTAAAAACTTAAAGTAATCAATCATTAGGAAATGCAAAACACACAGAGTAACTTCGATCACAATGAGGTCCCATGATGAACAGAATATATATTTAGGCTGGATGAGCTCTAATATAGATGAACTTGTAAAATGTAGAGATTCCCATATCCTCTGTTTAAATTTAAACCAAGTATCACCCTGATCCACCAGTTTATTAAGTCATGATTCAAAAGCCCTTCATAGTATACATTTAGCCCTAGATATTTTTCTCTATCAAGTAAGCATGTCACCTTTTTTTCACCAACACCCAATTAATATTATCACATGGGTATAAAATTATTATTTTTGTGACGATGGGCAAATTAAAATCTAAGTGTACCACCTTAGTATATATCATGTACCTACAAACTCAAGTTAATCTACAAACTGGAACGCTGTTTGCACACTGATGCCGCTGTTCGTTTACGAACTGTAGACCAAAACAAGTCACATGGTGCTGCGTTGTGCTAAAAGATATGCGTAATATTTATGGACAAAAATGGTGATTTCTACACCACTGACCATATTAGCACTTTTTAAGTGTTGCTTAGAAAAATAATTAAGTCTAAGATTGGAATTATGTACTAATTTGGCAGTGGGATGGAGAATGAAATATGTCGACGAAGAGCTTCTCTTTTGATAGTACATAATGTTGCAATAATTATGAATGCATAAAAGAAAACAGAATTAATATATGCAATAGGCTAACTGCAATTTAATTTTACAAAACTTTTTTCAATTATCAGCTGGGGGTGAACATAAACAAATGTATGAAATTCAACCAAAATGTCATATCTCCAGTCGAAAATTTTGAAAGCTCACTTACACACTAGTTAAACATATAAATCAAAGATAAGGAGATTATTTTTCTGTACAAGGCTTGTGTTAAGTGCATTGAGTTTCAAAACTATTTTGAACCTAAAACTGTAGCTCAGGCTGATAAAATAATATTTATAGAACAAATAATTTGGTCATACATTTGGTCCATGTTCACCAATGTTTCTTTCGTAAGACTGTTACAACTCTGTAGTGTGCCTTCAACTATAGTAGTAGTACCAGCCAAAATATGACATTGTTTTGGTCATGAAATTGGCATAAAGTCAAAAAAAACGTCTAATCACTTCTTGAAACTGGGGAATCTTAAGTATGCCTAGTATACCCCAAAGTGTATTAGAATTTGTCCTGTTGTTTTACCATGTTTCCCAAATGCAATAATTAACTTAGCTTTAAATCCTTAGGTCACTTATTCTTGTTGATGATTTGAGGTGCTACTTTCTGGAATTCATTCATTTTGAATGAAAATTAAACTATGTTATCCCACATAAAATATTTATTAGATCACTACCATGGTTTCGATTCTCCGCGTCATCCTCAAGCAAGGAGTATATTGATTAATCATCTTAAATACCTGCTAATATAAGGCAGAAGGAGTGGGGGGGGGGGGGAAACTGTAGAGATAGGGGGAAATTAGGAGGGTGGAAGGGGAGGGGTTGGGTCATCCCCTGGTTGTAAAAGCCAAGGGGATTTGAGAGGATGGGGAGGTAGGTAGGGTCAATTCGCCCAAGCTGACTAACTGCAGTGAAAGTTGGGCAAAGTAGGGAGAGGTAGGGGAGAGCAGGAAGAATACAATAGGACATGAACAGAGTACAAAATTTTCCATGTTTAAGAGCATAAGCGGAGATGGGTGACGGTAAAAGGATAGGGAGGAGGGGAAACGGAAACCACTAATGTGTGAAGGTATGTATGAGGTTGATGGAAGAGGGAGAGGTTGAGGAGTGGAGAGTGGGAAGTATACAAAAAGTCATTAACAATATCACAATTGGATTTTAAAGATTTTAAAATTTCAACTTGCTCCAGAGCATCTAGTCCGGGGCCTTTACCTTCACAATGCAAGATTTCCAAGCAAAAATCGCTGGTGTGGCCTTTGTCTATCAGGTGTTTTGTGAAGTTGGAGTTGGCATTATTATGTTAAAACAAGCTATGTGCTCTTTTAGTCTTTCTTTGAATTTCCGGCCAGTTTGCCAATATAAAAATGCAGAACATTCGCACTTAAGTTTGTACACACCACTATTTTCCAGACTTGGGATGACGTCTTTGGATTTGGAGAAGAAACTCTTAAATTAAAGTTATTATAAAAGGAGCGTTGAAACCATGGTATGTAGTGATCTAATAAATATTTTAAGAAAAACATAGTTTAATTTTCATTCCATAAGTCACTTACATATTCTGTTAAGGGGTAATTACGATCATTAAATGTAAGTACTTTGAAAGCATAGTCAATCCAATGGCTTCGGGGCTTCATGCAGAACGTGTGTCAAGAACCTACTATGAGATGAGTACCTACTGATCCTGGATAATGACAGAACCAGAACAAATTAAATTCTCACAAGTAAAACTGTTACAGGCACACATATGCAGTCACTACTCCAGCATATGCTATTAAGATTGAAGACCCTTTCCATTCTTCCAAGTACATATAAGTAACCATTTCCTTAAGAGTTGTTAATACACCAGCATACCAAAGATTAGTTCCTTCTACGGATCTATGTAAAATTAAATCTCTAGCTAATTATGAAGCATTCCCATGGCACACATTCTATGATCAGTACCTTCAAACCACATTCATCTAAAATTACATGTAATAATATTCACAGTAATTCAACAATTAATTTTTTTCACTCAACATTGATGGCAAAAATTTGAAGCTATTAAATAGGTATTATTTCTAAAACCAGGAAGTTACTCGGTTCTTTAAGACATTGTTTTCCCTTTATTTAATACCTCTATATAATTAAGTCAAGAAAAAAGAAAACTATTTCCTCAAGTACATATACCATGCATACCATCTACCTTTCAAGTGGCATCAAAAAGATGTTGCTTATGGTGATGGTTTTCCGGGTTTACACCGCGTTGATTCATGTTTTGCGGACGACAGTTTCGGGCGCATTTCAGCTCCCGTCTTCAGGTCCAAATGATAAAAAGAAAGATCATTTGGACCTGAAGACGGGAGCAGGAACGCGCCCGAAACTGTCGCCCGCAAAACATGAATCAACGGGGTGTAAACCCGGAAAACCATCACCAATCAACTAACCGCGGAAGCCTCCGTAATAATTTAGATGTTGTTTATGATGAACAAGGATGTGCGGGTTACACTATGATATCTGTTTGCAATGGCATTAATGGAAAAAAAAACTCAATGGCAAAAAATCTTCTCTTTGACAGTTCATAGCATACTTATATCTTTATACATAAATTTAGTACGATTTAGATGATTAATCTAAACAATAAAAATACCAGTAACATATCCCACAACTTCCCCTACCCTTTGACTCATGTTGAAAATTCAATGCCATAACTTTAATTTAGCAACTGGAGAAAAAGCTTCCAATTTGTTTCAGTGTCCACACAATAAACCAGCAAGTTTGTTATTTCTCTGAAAACTTGGCTATGAAAATCATCAAAAATAGCCATGGTAAAAAACTTCTTCAGAATCAATGAAAAACTTCACATTGAGGAATAGGATGAAAATAAGGATCACACAACTGAAAAGAGCAATGAACGGTACATGGCATGCATGCATGAGAAAATAAAGTAAATATGTATATGCCATTGATTTAACCACATACATATACTATATTTGATGAACCACTTAGCTCTTTAATTTGAATAAGCATTCACCATAACTTCAGTTTAAAATTAAATTCAGCAAAATTTTTATTTTGCTGAATTGAAAAACATGTCCATTTCAATGAAGCAAAATGCTATGGATCTACATTACCATGAAAAATCAGCAAGTTTTCTAATATCTTTAATTTTTTCCCAAGATTTTCTAAGTCAATTATTTCTTTCTCCATTAAAAATGATAACCAGATTAAAGGTTCATATCAGATTCTGCAGTCAGAAAGAAAGAAAATTCATCTTCTGAATAAACTGTAAACTTTCAACAAAGAGAATAAATGGGTGGAATGTTACCTCAAATGCAGAATTTGAGACTTTAAACTGGCAACAACTTCTCTTACATGCATAACATACGAATATAATCCTTATTTCTTGATCTTTATCACAACTAGCATCTGACTGAAATTAAAAATTGTTAGGCACCTCTACTAGCAGGACCTTTAATCCTTGCAATTCTGAATCCATCCTAGGGCTTCCATTCTATGATAACAGAACTGATGGTTTTGTAGCAATACAGAGAATCTAGGAAAAAAGAGGCTTAGACCAACAGCCAGAACCTCTACAACTTTAAATGAAACAAAACCAAGGTTTATAATATGAATCACACCATAAATTATGCAACATTTTATAAATATAAATGAACTCTATTCAAAATAACATTGTATGTAAGTAATGAATAATATGCAGCTCCTTGAACCAAATTCCTCTTGCATCTCACCACATACTTTTCTTAACATTAGCACGCTCATGGGAGACTGAGGCAACTAAAATTACTTTGTAATATGAGGGAATGCTCAAAAGATTATACTAAGCCTATGATGGTAAAAACCACACTGGCTTATTCATATTATTAAACAATTGCCATTAATAAAATATTTTAATTTCAAATTTGATTTTATAATCATACCCCCTTAAGACGATGATAGTTTCATGATGCAGAACGAATGATAAATGAAAACATAATTAGCAATTTGGTCTCAATCATTGCATAACATTAAACAGTGAATACAACACAACTTGCCTGGAGTTGCTCAAATTCAAGCTGTGCTAGCAGTAAATAAAATTTAAAACATGACTTACTCTAACACTAAGTTTCCATTCAATGCAAAGGTGTGGGTGAGGTTTAAACTTGCAGCGTGATCTGACGGTACACGGATATGTATGCAGACACACATTTTCGTGAGTAGCTATTGAGTGATCGCAACGGCTCAAAAGAGAGGTCGGGGAGAGAATAAAGATTTGCAGCTCACTTGTTCTGTTTGCATTCCATCCTCCGGGAGGTGGCGCCGGGAACGGGAGCGGAGACGTCGACGTGCCAGGTGCCGGCGGAGGCGGGGGCGGTCCACCCATACCAGGGAGGGGGGGTGGAGGGGGCGGACCACCCATGCCGGGGAGAGGTGGAGGAGGGGGCGGACCGCCCATGCCGGGCATGGGAGGGGGCGGAGGTGGACCGCCCATTCCCGGCATGGGAGGTGGAGGGGGAGGTCCACCTATCCCTGGCATTGGGGGAGGAGGTGGGGGCGGTATACCCATGCCGGGCATGGGGGGAGGGGGTGGAGGGCCAGCCATGCCGGGCATAGGGGGAGGGGGTGGTGGAGGGCCGGTTGAGCTTGGCATTGGCGGGGGAGGAGGGGGTGGGCCTTCATCCGTGGAAGGGGGTGGTGGTGGGGGAGGGGGCGGTACCGCGGGGGCAGGAGGCGGAGGAGGTGGGCCAGCCACATCGAACGCCGGCGTAGGGGAGGGTGCGTGGATGGGTGTGACCTTCACGGTGAGGGGCTTTGTGGGAGACGGTTGAGAGTCCGCCTGCTTCTCGGGAGTATGCTGAGGAGACAGGGTTGTGGGTGATGGAGAGGGTGAAGCCAGGCTCTTGGCCATGAGCGTCTTTTGTTTAGTAGGTGATGCAACTGACACAGGTGGCGAGGACACTACACTTGACTTTGTTTCTTCCACTTTTGACTCAACTTTTTCACTCTCACTCGCTCCATCTACAGACTTCCTTTCGACGGGAGAAGCAGCCTTCTTCTCAAGTTTCTCTTTCTCCTCCTTTTGAGGGGATGAACTCAAAGGTAGAGAGGTTGGAGTAGGGATCTTTGGTTGCTTGCGTAGCTTTTCACTGAGAGCTTCTTTGCTGGTTAGTATTGAGACCTCTTCTTCCGTTGGAGAGCTGAAGTCAGCCTGAGCCTTTTGAGTTAGCCTCTGAAAGTGCAATAAAAGTCATCACTCACAATGGTTCAATTTTGATTCCAAATTTTGCCAGGTCTTATAGGACAGATTACAGTTTTTCAGGAAAAGGCATTCTCTGAAAAATTCCAGGGTTACTTCAAATTTTATCATTACATTAGTTACATATAATTAAAAATATGCTGGAAAACCATTGGAAATCTTTAATTTATCTGAACAAATATTAATTAATGCAGTTGAATTTTGGCAGGCCTTGCATTATTATCTAAAATATTTCTATACTTTTTATACATTCCGTTGATGAAAGCATGCTGAAAAAATATCAACTTATTTGATATGAAACTGCTTCCAAATGAAAGGGGTTATGGGGTTGAAATTATTGATATGCACCATTGTCCTTAGAGGGGATGGACACACTTGATTGTATTCAAATGCATTCAATTAGGTTATAAGTGGTATGAATTAGAAGAGGAAAAATAATTGTAAAATTATGCAGTATGGCTGTGACCATAAAAAAATAGGGCAGTGAAAGTAAGGGTACTTTGATTAATAATAATGGAATATACAATTGACTGCAAATTAAGTTGCCAGAATATCAAATTCTCTGAAACTTCTAATGGATTTAAAAGGTTAGTGAAAAGAAGAGCAGAGTGGAGTATGGTCTATGGTCCATGTAAAACCACGTACCTCTATACTTGCTAATGTTTGACATTTCTCTAACTCCTGTTGAAGTTTCATTACTGTTTCTTCCAACTGTGCAATGCGCTCCTCATATTCACAGAGCTTTTCAGCTTGCTCTCCCCGTAAGGAAAACAATGCCACCTCTTGATTTTTTGACATGCGACTCAAGTTATCTTGATGCTCCCGTTTCAAGCCCATGACAACTTGCTGGAACTCTGTAAAATGCAATTGGTAAAGTTTTGTAAGCAAATTTTAGGGTTTATTAAATAATCTCTCACATAAGAGACTTTGAAAAATATTCAAACACAAGTGTTTACTACTTCTAATTGTGCCATGCAATAAACGACTATTGGTGTAATACAGAAGTGCACACACATAAATCTCACCAAAAGAAATTAGTTCACCATATATTTTACTAATTCAATGTAATCAACAATAATTGAGTGACAATTACATTATGAAATTAATTTCTCCATTACATCGTACACTTCCATCAACAGCAATCCATCTCAAAAGAAACAAAATTAAGAAATCAGGGGTATGTTCCTTTTGACATGTAATAAACCTTCACTTGCCAGAATGATTTAGAAGTACACAGTACTGAATAAAATCAACAGATTTGGGCGTTACTTGGTGGAACGATGAAATATTCATGGTGAAATAAAAACACAGTACTATTCCACAACCTTATATTTTTGGAGTCTACTAGTTTCGACGTTTACACTGTGATTATCAAGACTAACTGATAATGACGGTGTAAACGTCGAAACTAGTAGACTCCAAAAATATAAGGTTGTGGAATAGTACTGTGTTTTTATTTCACCATGAATACACAGTACTAATTTTTAGCTATTATCAATCATTGAAAACCCAGAAACTAATGTCTTAACAACTTGGAAGATTTCACAGAAATAAAGAAATTATTTTATCAAGTAATGAATATAATTAAATATTCAAAAGGTAATTTTCAATTTTATAGATCTATAATTACATTTTACCTCAGACTTTCATAAATTCACTTTCCAAAAGTAACAGGTTTCACCCATTGTACAATTTTATTAAATTTTTTGCTGAAACAACATGAAAGCTGCATAGAGTAATAGAGCTTTTATATTGTTCTTAAATACCAGAAATAT
This sequence comes from Ischnura elegans, assembly GCF_921293095.1. NCBI lineage: Eukaryota > Metazoa > Arthropoda > Insecta > Odonata > Coenagrionidae > Ischnura > Ischnura elegans. The sequence continues at coordinate 73,735,717 of NC_060249.1, read as the reverse complement.
AATAATATTTAATATTCTTTTTTTTTCTTGGACCAGTTGACAAAAATTAATAGGAGATAACTTTCAATCAGCAGAAAGACAATTTTTCTCTTGAATAAATGCAAAGAAAAGGCTGAGCAATATCTATATTAATAAAGCAGATAAGCATAATTAGAAGTGCATTTTCATAACAAAATGGTACTTATATTTCATTAAATTTGCTACACACAGATTCAAAAAGTATGTTATGGTCATTATATTCTACAGAATAAAACTCCATATCTAATTAGTAATTGTATAACACCACCATTGTCAAAGGAGAAAATATACAGACATATCATGCACAAAATATTTCAAACATACAAAGTATCTACAACAAAATTCAGTTAGCATTACAAAATTAAGCCTGTGGATCAATAAAAATTGTTAAAAGATATAACATCAGTCAAGAGGGATCCCAAACAGCACAAAATATTAATTATTATCCCTGAATCTAAAATATTTTGAAATCTGATATGACTTCCAAGAAATAGAAACCTGATTCATTTATTACAAGAGAAATGTATGCATCACCTTACAATAGTAAAATAAAGAAAATTAAAGAATAAGGACAGCAGCCATTAATTGACACCCTCATTCACTCAATGTAGACTTTTTCCAGTAGAGTAAATATTATAATTGAACATGCCCCAGGAAAAGTGTCACATTGAAGCAATAAAAAGTTTTACTTCTCGCAATACTATATATCATTGAGTAAATTTATTCTCAGGGTAAGATGTACATTAAATAATAACCTGTGAATAAATCCTTAAGTCAATTAATAACTTCAGCACTTACAGCTTTTATTACGATATTAATCTGTTCTAGGAAACCAATATTGAAGTGAAACCATTATATGTGGAACTGGAATTATTTCCAGGCAACGATTTTATGTATAGAGCATCAGTACTAATCCATTGCATATTGGTGACAAACCCAATGCATATGAAATATCGTGGATTATGATTATTGAAACAATTATTAAACCAATATGTACATCTTTAACATTAAAATGAAATATGTATTTACTACCAAGTAAAATGTAACATGGAATTTCTTCTATGAACCTTATTGCTATCATATATGAAATCTACATCGTAAGAAAAACCAATGTGAAATGTGGACGTACTTAATAACAAGTAAGTGCTTGGATTCCATGAAGAAAATTATTTGAGAATAGTGATCTGGTTCCTATGCATGAAAAAGGATTCTGAATCCATATGCACCTTTTGGTTTCATTTTTTTTTTCAACCCATCTCCATATCACTTGCATACGGTGAGATCTAGTACATTTCTATATTTCTCCTGTAATAACTTTCATTATGGACATAAATGAGTATTGTAATTTAATGTTAATATTTTGAGCTATAGGGAACAATTTACCATACAATCATGCACACAAACTAATGCACAGAGCAGATAGTCAGGCAGCTGTCTGTGCACAAAGAGTATAGAAATGATGCAGATCAGAGAAACAGCAAGGTGCGCAAGAGAGTGAGATGAGTGGTTGCTTCTACAATGGGGTGGGCAGTCCCACCCTCCCACCTTGGCCATTTTCACCTCCTGATCTTTCTTCCTCAGTCTTAGCAGAAGTTTCCTCCACAGCTGGGGTAACTGGTAATGAGGCTGCCCTATGAGTTCCATTCACTGCCTCTGGAGACTTTCCTTTAGGACACATTGAAATGTTGGATTTGGGCGAGAGCTATTCATTTCGACAAGGTTGAAAATAAGGTTGCCCAAAGATCCCTACTCAAGATTAGGAATGCACAAATTTGAGCAGAAATTTGGCTATCTCACATTTAATTTTCGCATTAGTCAACGCACACACACAACCAAAATTAGCACAAAGAAACAGTCACAACAGTGTAAGATTCAAGATTTAAAAAAAAGTAATTAGTGTAAACAGTTTCATCCTGTTAACCCCAAAAATGCATGCAATATCATCTCAGCAAATCCACACCATCCATTTTTCCAGGAATTTCCATGACAAATGAGATGTACCACGTCATCTCCCACAAATACCCTTTGGCAGCAGAACCCTAAATTAATTGGTTAAATCCACTATAGGGGGAACTTGAAAACCTCCAGAAGTAGGGAAGACAAAATTGACACGAATAAAATTGAACCATCAAGATTTCTCCCCTACATTAATAAATAACAAAAGGCAAAAAAAAAATTGTTCTGTGTTACAAAGCTGGATGCTCATTCAAGGGTCCAATTCAAATAAAATTGAACTTTGCAGGATTCCAGGACATTCAATAGTGTTTTTTTTAATGAATAGAATGATATTATTCAGAAATTTCAATGTGTTAAGTTGATGATTTAAACAGTGAATGGTTAATGCTAAAACCGACCTATGGTCATGTCTGCCCAGAGCCCAAAATACATATATGTTTACCTATTATCATTGGTTCTTAGAAGCCTCATTTTCATCTACATACGAGATGCTATTTCAATGTTTTTTCAGAAAAAATCAAGTCTTTCTCTTATTTTTCAATACAATAACTAAACACCAGCAGTGGCTATAGCATGTGACACATGGGTGGGCCTTTGTTGTCATAAGAACCACTTTGATGGTATTTGTTTAATTTCACGTAGTTAATACAGACAACAGAATTATTAAGCACATTAACAGAGTGGCTTTCTATATGCCAATAATTGTATACATTTTATTTTAATTTTATAGAATAAAGTTTAACTTTGGACATGTGGTGTAACTAGGAATATGCTTTGGGGGAAGGGGGGGGGAGGGGAATGGGATGGCTTGGGGGCGACGATCCCCCTCCCCCCGACAAGGTGTCCAGGAAAATAAAAAAAAATACATTTCACGTAATTTTGGCACTAGAAAAATTAACTTTAAGCATACATAGTTTTTATGTGTCAAAACTAGAAAATATTTAAAATAATTTTTTATTTCTCTGAGGCTTTGGGGGGGATCTATCCTCACCCCCCCTCCCCCCCCACCCCCCCCCGTAGTTACACCACTGCTTTGGACAACGATTCTGAAATTTGTCCATGCTATTTAGGTGGGGCGGAAAAAATTTGGGTGGGCCAGGGTCCACACAGGGTCACCTCTAGCACTGCCACTGCTTAACAGAGAACTATTTTCCAATCCCATTTTTTAAATTCCTTGAATTTTTCTCAAGATGAATCATAACTTATTGAGTTTATTTTCAAAATCTTGGCCTAACATAGAGGAAATTTAACATCCAAGTAGACAACTTATAGCCCTATATTATTTTTGTAAAAAAATGAGCCCTTTAATTATATAACCAAGAGTAATCTCTAGTCAACAAAAATAAGGAAGGAGGACAAAAGAAATCCTCACTGAATATTTACCATGAGAAAGTAGAATAGCGAGCAAGAAGGTGTAATTTAATAGCATTTTGAGTAAATACACAAATATAACTCCATCTGCTGAAAGGCTTAATCTTGCTAGTATTTGTAAAACCAAAAGTTTCTATAAACTGACAGATATTAAAACATGAAATAGAAATTTATAGTTACATGTTATTTACAGATGTCAGAACACAGTCCCTGACATACAGTTAGTTCAAAACATAGACTTCTACATTTCCTCAAATTAGAATTAAAAAAATTGCAAGACCCAAAAATGTTTGATGGACAGAAAAATAATATTTTATGAGATATATGATTTATTAATGCTAAGTTTAACTTAAATCTTTGTTAAAACATTGAAATTCTGTTGTGTAAATGATTAAGGATGAAAATTATATCCTTACCAGCTTCAGTGTACCTGGCCCCTGGGCGTGGAGCAGCTGTGGCCAGATCAGGAAGGCTAGGAGGCCATGACACTGGAGGAAGCTTGCCTGGTGTTGGAGGCGGAGCAGTCGGAACCTCAGAGTGTGCCCAGTAATACATGAGGTCCGGCTGTGTCAGAGGAAATAAAAATTTACCTCAGGAATTGTTTATAAATACAAATATCAATTTCACAAAATAAAAAAATCCACAATGTAAGGTTAGCCGAAACACTAAACCTCACTCACTCAGGCCATAAGTCTACTGAAATATTGTTTTGGTTAGGTGAGGGTAGAGCTCATCCTCAACTAATCTGAGGGCATGTGAATTTCACACATTCTGGGTAAGAGGGCCAGTTCCGTTCTTTATATCATCATGCTTTTCAAGCATATTTTTGAGGGAGTATGAGGATTAACCATACATTTCTTTAAAAGAAAAAATTGCACAAATATGTACTATGTATATTCTAAACTTCCTATAGGCTGCATAAAAAAATGACAGACAAATAGATCACAGAAATATTACAAAAAGTTCTCCAAGTTGTACTAATTAACACACTTACTTGAATATATGCCCACTAGTTTTACTCAAAGACTGGCCATTAAGAGTATGTATAGGTATAGAGGTATATTGAGCATAATAATAATGACAATGCATGATGATGACAGTTATGAATAAATTAAGTTTTTTTTCATATACCTGAACTTGGTCTATACTTATTTTAAAATTAGGAATGCCCCTAGACAATTTGAATTGAATTTTCTGAAGATATGCAGAAAATCATGTTACCATTGAGGAAATTAAGCATCAGTTATTACATGGCCATAGCTTTGTAAGCACAATTAATGGGGAGACGAACCAATGAGAAGTCTCCACCCTCCTATATGGACCAATTAGAAAATGTCTGACTCTAATGGATGTGAATGAAAGATGGTCGAAACAATCTCTATGAACTTCAGTAACCTAAAGATACCACAACAATACCAGCAAAACTGTCATCTATGAAGATGGAAACACTGTATCCCGTAAACCTCCCTGCTGAATCTTCACCACAGTGCAAAAGCATACACAAGGATTTCTCAAAAGTACATGAAATTATGGAAATATTTTCGACAAAATAAGTCAGACGTTCTTTTACTATAACGCACAATAGATGGCGAAAATTATAATCACAGATGACAAAGTAAATCTAAAGGCCCTAATTCTTTATGAGGAGATAAAAACTTCAGGATGCACTGTAATCAGACAGCGGTTTTAAGTTAACCGGTTAACTTCCTCCATGATAAAATTAAACCCCATGAAAATTTAATAATGGTCATTTCTTACCCTGAAGAGAGCTTCCAAAGGGACATCCTTGTCGGGAATTTGTCGGATGACTCCTGCAGCCAACATGTGAGTGCAGAACTGGACTGCCAGGATTCGAAGGTCTTGTGGGGTGAGGAGTAAACGAAGGTAATGGTCCTCTCCAAATGCTGACACAAACCAATTGATAAGCATTTGCCCTGTAAGATAAAATTAATAAATTTAGAAAGTTAAATTAAGAATAGTTTATGCATTTAAAGATAGGTAAATTAGCTAAATGTATTCCTCTCAGGGAGTGGAGTAGCCAGGGGGACACAGGGTGCACATGCCCCCTCCCCCCAAATTTATTAATTTTAGCAGAAAAATATTTTTGATCAAACAATAGTGCAAGGATTTCTCTTGAGTGTTTAAAAAATACTATGTAAAATTGTTTGGGTTCGGCTTAGGTAATTGAAACACGAAGAATCATGTTTCGAGAAGGATAATAGATAACTCATAATTATTGAGACCGTCATCAAGCTCTTAAAAGAACCCTAGGGTAACAAACTTTTATGAGATTTTCATTTTTACGAGAAGTACTTACTATCAAAATCGAGCGTTTACCAAAAAGAAAATTTACAGCATTGCCGAGGGAATTCCAACTTTTCCAAAATGATTCAATTCATTGACAAGTAGTTTAACATACTAAATCGCTTTCTGAATCACGGGGACTGCAATAAAGTACGCCAACATGATTAAGTTTCCGCCATGGAATATGAATACTATTCCCAGAAATTGTTTTGCACCAGCAGGCATACAAAGTAGCCACGCCGGAGTAGGGCCACGGCCGGCCGTAGCCAGGATTACAGGCCGGGGAGGATGGGCGGCTATGGCAGACAGGTTGTCAGGTCGGCTAACAAGTAAATTTTCTTGGGGTTGGTTATAATGAATACATTTGTAAAATGCTTGCAGTTCAAGTTATCCAGGTCAGGCGAAAAATTTTCCGGAACGGGCGCCGCTCGTTGAGATGTATTAATTAAAACAGGTTCGTACGAGCTAATGTATCGTGTAAACAGACCTTAATACACCGAAAATTAAAGTTAGTCAGCTTGAATTGCATCAGTTTTATGTCGAAGACCACTAAATACTTAAAAATTTCTTCGGAAAGGTTCAGCAGCGTCAAGACTGCCGTGAGTGGAGGGGGAAGGGTTTAAACTCCCCAATATTCTATGCTGCCTAGCTCAAATCGGGTTTCTCGTGTAATCACCCCCAAGGGCGCAGCTAGGAATTAAGGCTGGGGGGGGGGGGGGTTTAGGTGCAACTAATACCGGTATATATACTAATATGGTATAATACGGTACTAATATGGTACACCCACCAGGATAAGAGGTAGGTGCGAGATTAATAAATTGCGGAAGTTTAAGATAAATGGTTCAAAATGGTGAGTTTTACGGCTTTCTGAGGGATATTTTTATTAATCCTTAAATTATTCTATTCGCAATATCAATTCATTCAAGTAAAATGGATTAAACTCAAAAATTTCTCTGAGCCCTGGGGGGTTTTATCCCCCAAAACCCCCCCTCGCTGCGCCATTGGTCTCGCCCCTGTTGCCTCCCCTAGTATTCGACGTTTCGACGACGCAGAGATGTTCTTGCAAGTATGAAGGCCTGACGATGGTTGCTCCCAATTAAGAAATCAAAGCGGCATCATCATCACGGGTGCCCAATGCGCGGAAACTCATTGAATCACTATAAGTTGACATGAAAACGTCAACACACCCTATCCACCCAAAAGCAATCTGAACATTGTAATGCGTAGGTACCTGTGAATCCGTCATTTCTCCGCATTTTCTTCAAACACACGCACAAACACATTTCTTCTATCGCCGCCGGCAAGAATCAACACCTCCAGCGGCCCCGCCAAAAACCCTGGTGCACCGCAAGCATACACTGACACAGGTGTTTTCCTTCAAAAACTCCCGACCCTATGGTGATGTGTCGTCTTCCTCATCCCACCAAACGGACCACCACTTAACGGATTTCCCGGGACAAGCCCACCGCCCGGCGCGCGGTCGGTCACCCAGCAAGAAGAAGTCACGGCAGCTCCAGAGAGCCACCCACTCACACTGAAGGAAGGACCGGGAGACACTGAGGTACCGAAGAATTCTCCCGGCACGGTCAACACATGGGAGAAAGCTTGTGTCCTGTGCACCCACCCCGCCCTAACCTTTCCCTTCCTCCTTGAGAATGGGCGAAATGGTCGTTGGAATGGGAGACGGAGGAGGGGGTTTTTGCCTTCCTTCCGAAGGTGCGTATCTGCTGGCCGTCTCTTGTTTGTGTGTGGCACCCAGACTTGAGGGGAAGGGGAGGAGAGCCGACAAGTCACAGAAGGTGGGGTCGTAATGCAGCATTCTCAATGACCACCGGATTCGAGGCAAAAGGAAAAGCTGGAAAGGGGGAGAATAATAATACGGTATCGGGTGTTTTGGTCCACGCGTCCGAAATCGTGGGATATGCGTGGTTTGTGCGTGGTGTTCCCGAGGGAAGAGAGGCGGTCAAGCACGGGATGCTGAGACACCCATCTAGCCTTTATACACTGGGCACGTACTTGCACAATCCGGCGTGTATACGAAGGAGCAGACAAAATTGCGTCGTGCATTGCATAAGGCCGTTTTACATAGAGCACGGAATGGCAGAGGTTGGAACTGTATTAATTTCTAAAATGGCGTGAAATTTGGTGAATCCATGAACGAAATTAGAACAGGTGCAATTTTGGCATCTCACGTCCACGCATTCTCGCATGTGTTCAAGCAAATCACAGCTTTACACGACGCAATTTTGACTGCGCCTTCGTACACACGTCAGATTGTGCAAGTACGTGCCCCGTGTAAAACGGCCTTTAAAGCGGTGAATTGCTGGGAAAAAATGAGAGAATGTGTCTACGTGAGATGGAAAAATAACCCGTTCTAATTTCGTTCTTGCATTCGCAGTAAACAATTTTCTTGTGACTTGGTGGGCTCCTGGAATGGCATTGGCTCTTGATATTATTGTTAATATTTTTTTACACTAAAAGAGTGACAAGTTGTCCATCAGACACGGCACTCACGTTGACAATATAATGAAATACCAAAAAATCGTATTCGATCGCTCAAATAAAACATGCCAAGTGAAAACAATAAAATGGGTTAAATTAGATAGAATAAATAGGGTGGTTTCCTATTATTTTTTATTGCCTAAATCGAAAGATTATTACTCCTGGAGTGCGTATTTCACGCTTTTAGATTTTTAAATGACGATATCTATTTTTCGCGATTAAATGAAAAGTGAAAAATTTCAAGCGCGCGAAAACGCGACGGCTAAGTATGAATGCCGGGAAATCTCCGTGTGACGTCGTTCTGGTTCCTGCTGCCGACAGTGAGGTGACCTTGGGGCGAGGCTTGAGCGCTGATACGACGCAGGATGCTAGCAGGTAGCTGAGTGCCCTGCTAGCTGGTAGCGCTTGGCTTAAATAAGGATTATTATTCCCCTATCAAACGAAGGAAACTTTCCGAACTTAGGTATTTTTAATGTGTGATTATTAAGAGATGTTTCCCTGAGCTCTGTGCCTCATGCATGCATAGGTAATCTCAGACGATGTATAACTCCCATCTACTCGTATAGAAACTTGGTCCCTGTGACGTCACGTGGAGTGGCATCGCATGGGCGCCAATCTGGCCTTTTTCAAATGAGGATAAAAATTGACCATTGCCATTCGTCTAAACCGGTATTTCTAAAACCAAATAATTTGTGTATTATGAATACACTAACTGTGGGTAACGAATCGCAATCAATGCCTTCCGTTTTCTTTGATGAAGGAAACTACCCTTTTGCCAATGATAATTTTTTTAACCTTTCCTTAAAAACATTCAGGTATACATCGAAGCAGTTCTGCAGGAGAGCCATACCAATCTTGAATCGCACTGTTGACGAATGAAAATTATTTTTAATTGATACTTTGCGACTGAAATTTTTAATTTCATTGGCGATCATTCCTAGCAAACGACCAACGAGCAGAAATACATCGTTTTCACACCGTACAACATTGTGATTATGGCTCACGACCTCGACATTCTCTTTGATGGTGATGAATTTGAAGTTGATATGATTGTGGGTTTTTTTTCAAAAAGTATCCAAATGTTTTATAATATTTCCCGAAAACCACCACTGCTCTCATTGAGAGTGAAACTCTACGCCACTCAGTCTTATGACAAAACGACTACACCATTGAAACGTAGCGAATCTTCGGTGCCCACCAAATCTATCATCTGGGTGAGAACCCGTGAAAGCTTCTTTCAATAAACAACAATCACCGCGAAAATCTACGTATGTTCCCCGATTCTTTACACCGATCAAAAGATTTCGATTTGAGCTGTAAAATGTATAATACAACATGTATTTTGAGAAATCATTTACTTCGCTTAATTTACACGAATAGATAGAGAATCGATTGAGTTACATCAGAACCAGTGCTCTGAAATTCGGAATCTCATGAAGAAGATGCATGTCCAGTTGTGAAGCGGTTATTAAGCTGTTAACCGGAATTGCAACTTTGCCGTTGTCAGATTTCTCTGATAGTAAACCGGATGGTTAGTTATACTTTTAATATTTTTAATGCGTTATGTATGAACGGAAAAAGTAAACCGCATGAAAATTACTAGCAACCTATAATAGATAATATCAAGAATGATTTAACCAACTTGCGATTACTAAAGTTTACTTTGTCTGTTGCTAAGCTTTTTTTTTACAAAAAAGAGAAAGACTATTTCATGTCACTTCGAACAAGCGACATCAAATGAAGAGCCGTGATCCGTATAATTGAAGGGCATTTGACAATCTGTCACATGTAATACCTGACTGGAAAAGCAAACCAAATGAAGTCGACAGAATGGTTAAAAATTGACGTCTTAAGTAGGTATTACCATGTATCATAATCACATAAGCGTATAATTTATGAGGAATGAGGCTAACGAAAATGGACATCCCATAAAACGCCAGATCACCCGGCACTAATACAATTGCGACGCTGTCTCCTACACACTGTCTAATGTAAGCGGAAAACGCCAACGCGTCGAGCCTAAAGTGAGGTTCAACTTACACCTCGCGCCAAGTTATGGGACGATAAGCAAATCATTGAAGTGCTTGCAAACAAAAGTGGTGATGGCGGATGGCGACGATCTGGTAGTTAATGTTAAGTCTTGAATGGTCACCAGCTAATCCGGGAGGTCTCAAGGTGCAAGTGACTTTTTTTCTCCAAATTATCATCCTGCGTAACCCTCCTTAAGTTTTCTACAAGCTATTAATCATGAAATACAAATTTACTGCTAAGCAACACTATTTAGTGCCTCTCTTAGGCTTTGATTAGAAAAAAACGCAATTTTTAGTAAAATACTTTAGTTTTTCTCGACAAAACAAAATTAATTATAAATAAATAAACTTGTGAGGGAGTAATCTACTGATCGTGGGTGTAATATAAAGGCCGTTTTACACGGTACACGGAATTGCGCAGGTTAGAGCTGCATTAATTTCTAAAATGGCGTGGAATTGCGCGAATGCATGAACGAAATTAGAACAGGGGCTATTTTGCCGTATCGCATCCACGCATTCTCGCATGTGTTCTAGCAATTCACCGCTTTTCACGACGCAATTTTGATTGCGCCTTCACACTTACGTCAGACTGCGCAATTCCGTGTACCGTGTAAAACGGCCTTAACGACCCTAATCGGTACACTATTGCATTGGAGAGGAGTGTAATGGCATCCGTTCTATGTTGTTCGACATTTCCGCTTAATTTGATCTATGAGAACATTAAATTAAGAAACAAAATAAATTTTCACCGTTACGCAACCAAATTTGCAATGTATTTTGCAAAATTTGCATTTGAAAGCTCTGAGAAAAATGGCATGTGTCCTTTCACTTTGGAAATGATTTAAATACCTCACTCCATTTCGATTGTACCAAGGATATGTGAGTCCTTGATTCTCAGGCTCTTTCTCTGGGTACCAACGAGCACGAAACTATCGCGACTTCACTTCCGTTAGGCATAGGGGTAAAGTCACAAGTCACGTCTCTCTGAGGGCATCGTCAATTGAATGACAATTTTCCCAGTGCTATTCAAACTTACATAAGGACATAAGGATCTTTCAGTCGTTACGGCATGGTAAGGCTGATACTCATTCATTCATGCAACGCTGAGATTTTTACAAGCAGAGAAAATTGACAAACGAGGAACCTTCGTTATCTATAGAAGGACATCATTTTTAAAATCTTCATCCCCAGAAACAATCTTAATTCGTGTATATTCTGAGATGACTACACTAATGTTTCCTTTCAAATTAATACCACATCCTCGTGAGTAGCTCGAAGTACTCTAGCTGCCGGCCATCCACTTATATTCTCTCCTGTCAGTAATCGATTCAGAGTGTTTTTGTAATGCGTTATCTATGTAGTAGTTACAAAAGCCATGAATGACAATTTTCATGTAATCGCTCATATATGAGGAGCGACTAAGCAATCAGTACAATTCGGGATATTAAGAATTCTTTAGTTTATGATCGTTAGTGTCAAATCAAAAAGTATCCGTTTTCTAAAAAAATCGCAACTTTCTGTGTTTATGCCTCGCGGAATAAATTCACACACAAATTTGGCAAAAAATAAATATGCCTCATACCTTCCATTCGAAGTGTATGGTTCCAGGACTAATGAAAGCGAAGTGAGACTTCTGCTTGGCTAGGGATGTTGAGAACTTTCAATTATTTGTAAATTGTACGGAGAGAAATATTTATAAATTATATGGAAGTATGAAAATTAAGAAATCGGAAAACTCAAACCATAACCATAAGAACAAAATCATACATCAAACAAGCTAATATTCACCTGTGCGAACATTTCAGACATTATGGAAGGTAATGTAATTTTACTTGCTCTATTTCCTCTTAAAATAGTAATTGACAATTGTGACTGGTAAACAATGAAAAAAAGATCACCAAAAACTCAATTATATTACTTAATTTTGATACCCTGCCTATTTCTGATAATCACTGACGACAATCGATCTACGATGACGGGCGTAAAACGTGGATCAATGCGGTAATACGCTGTTTGGTTGATACCTAACCAAGAGAAAGCGATTGTCTCGAGTAACTAAGAATTTTCAGCCATATCCTATGTGAACAACTTTCCTATTTAGAAAAGGCGTAAAAAAATGGAGGAATGCGTAAAAAGAAACTCGTCCATCCCGATAGTGGGGCATAAAGTGGCGGGCAATACCCCAGAGCAATTCGAACGAATCAATAACCTGAACCACGAGCAGCTATCAGTAAGATACTACATTAAAAGTCGATACGATTTTTTAATTACTGTAAGGAGTCCACGACAGCAATTAGGATGGGAACCATTGTCTGAAATTCGTTTAAATCTTATAATTGATCATTGAATAAGTTTAAGGATGAAATATTTTCTATTATAGAACGATATTTAAGGGCATGAGAAATTCTACAAGACATATCACGAAATATTACCTTCATAATGGACCGAAGGGGCGGAAACCCAGGAAAACGGAAGCCTCAACACTCGGAAAATTTCTCAAAAAATGTATAGCACTTCGAAAAAGTAATGGAAATATCTACCGTTTCCTTTTTACAAAATCTTATGCGATAAATACCTGTAAAAATGTACAGTATTTCAATTATGGATACCTTTCACTGCATGAAGCCTGAATCAGTCGATGTTGCCTCAAAACAGACAATAATCACGCAAAGCGCTATGTTGCCCGCAAATGAGCTGACTCATAGCCTTGACTTCCGATCTTCAACCGTTGTGTTTATGATTAGATATCCCAAAACGTTTGTATTTTTGGACTGCGATGACTCAGACGGTGCAATGGAGAGGGTTGAGTCTCAATTACCACCGGCGAAGGCTTGGTCGATGCTATGCTTACACCGCGAGGAGCGCTGTTACTGAAGGGGTGCCCATTAAGTGCAAAACCTAGGTTCGCCGTACCACGAAATGCCGATTAGAGCTGAGTAGAGGCATAGAGTAAGAATCGGTGGTGGAGGGTAGAAACTAGAGTTTCTGTCGACCAACTCAGATATGGGATGGTTTAAAAAAATATATATCAAAATGCTCATCTCGGTTTTTCTTTCATCAAGTTTGTCCCTATTTTTTGAAAGATGTTCTTCCCATTCTGAAATTTTTTTCCTTAAATTTCCAGGAATGCTAATGGGGTCACTATTATGAAGTAAGTGAACCCTTTATTTACGAAATACATACATAACAACTGGTTAAGTTTCTTGACAGCTATGAATAATTTTAAGTATCATGGAGGATCGTCCCATTGACGATAAAAATTAACCATCATCCTATGAATGATTTTAAATTTCAATGAGCATCATTGGTACTTAATGTTTTAATAAATAAGCATAGAACATGAAATTAGACTTCGAAATAAAGAAAGTTGATGTTTTTGTCAAACTTTCGGCTGGACAAATGTACTTTTTCCTACACACCAAACTTCCTTGGAAATAAAAAGTATACACCTACCTTTTCTTTTTTGATATCGCATTAAATAAAGGAATCCTGATGAAAGCTCACCTCTAATGTGATTATTCTTGCGTATATGAAATAAATCTTCGGGCTGTATTTATTATATCATAGATGATTAAAGAATTAATAGAATTAAAGCTTACAATCCAACATAATTCATTATGAAGAAACCTCACTTCTGCCGAACGCCATCACCGAATAAAATGTATTTAAAATAAGGGAAACATGCACTGGCCCAACAGATTTTTTTACATTAATTCACGGCGAAGAGAAATTTAATTTCTAGCAGAACATGGCGATCTGAAGAAATGCAAATTGAACTCGCTGGGGGAAGGGTATGGACAATCGAGTCTCAAAGACGCCAAGAGTAGACTGGTTCCCCAAGGTGCAGACTCTGGACTTATGTAACCAACGATATTTACATCATTACGAGAGTGGCGAGGACATTCTACGCACATCAATTCCGAATTGGAATGCCAGCGTCGACTTGCAGCTCCGGAAAACGATTCATAAGCAATGCGCCAGCACGGCTCTACTACGATGGGTGATGTCAGACTGATACTGTTGTCTCCGAAAAATATCAAAAAGATAAAACCCTCAAGGAATAAAAATAGGCTTCCCGCAATTCATCAATGTATTACATTGTTTCCCCTCCTTACGTAACTATGCTCCGGAAAGGGAGAAGTGTTTTTCTTGATAGTGTACATATTTATGAAAGGTAAGGGATGATGGATAATAATGTCAAGTCTTGGAATGAAAGATAGGATTAGAGAGTCTGTAAAATTTATAAACGTAAGCATGAAGAAGAGTGCTAAGCGTTGCGTGATCAGAAACGAAGTGATGAAGTAGCAACGACTAGAGTAAAATTAAGGAAACTTTTGAAAGCAGCTCTAGGCAGAAATAAGAACTATTAGATGGGACATATATTTAAAGTAAAATGCAATATAATTACGTGACATCTTGTTTGGAATGCTGTATGAGGAAAAAAACGATAGGAAAAAATAGGTTGGAGATTGACTTCCTGAATGAAGTGGATTCTGTGGATAGTGGGAGAGGAGAGTGCATAGCTGAGGACATCTGAGATGCCCGCATGCCGTGAACTACTAGCCTGCCGACGTCATTGCGTAGTCTGTGTAGCTAGCTCATAGCGAAAGACGGCAGAAGTACCACAAACTTGACGGAAAACTATTAGATGAGTGACAATTACTTCTCCGACGAACGGTGTACCATTCTCTCTCGTCATAGCTATGCAAAGGTCGAATTAATTTGCAAAACTACTTCTACATCCACATACTATCCCGCGAGCCGCTTCAACAGTGTGTGGTGGGGGTAGTGAAAGCTTTTAAAGCGCCTTGCGGGATAGTACGCAGATGCAGATGTAATTTTGCAAATTAATCCAACCTTTGCATAGCTACGACGAGAGAGTATGGTACACCGTCCGTCGGAAAGGACGTCAAGTTAGTGGTACTTCTGCCGCCTTTCGCTATGAGCTGGTCACGCAGGCTACCTGACATCACTCAAACATTTTCGTTAATTAACTACAAACTATGAGTTATAAAGGTACGAAAAGGCCTTTATATGCACCCCCAATAATTTCCGAAAGTTATTGTGAAAGATGAATACTGTAAACTTTGTAGTTTTTCCTAGGTTGAGTTACAAAGTCAATGAGGTTGACAAAACGGTTAATTTTACGGTGCGCGGAGTCGATTATTGCAATGGCGGGTCTACAGTTCTGAATTTTTCATAAAACAAATAATAACTCAGAATTAACAATACAATTTTATTAAAAATGACGCATTGTTCATTCAAGCAAGCATGACGCATTCACACAAGCCAAAATATAAATTTGCAAAGTACAACGGCACATTATATTGACGCCGAAAGTAGTAGGCCTCACATGGAATATGCTGCTACGTTTGGGACACTTACGAAGTAGGGCTGATAGCAGAAATCAATAGAGTACAGCACGGGGCGGTCAGATTCGCGATGAGTTGTTATGACAAAAAGTGTGGCGTTTCCAATATGTTAGGCGAGTTAGGATGGGAATCTTTACCAGAGTGTAAAGCACAGTGTAGGCTAAGTTTACCTAGCAAATCCGGTGAAAAATTTTTCTCAGACGAAGTGAAACATATCCTTCGTTTACCGTCGTACTATGGTAGACGTGATCACGAGACGAAAACAAAGGAAATAGACTGCAAAATAGATAAATTTAAAATGTCATTTTTTCTTCGTACTATAAAGGATAGCAACGATGTCTCAATTAATAGAATCAATGGCGTTACAAGGTAGGTCGACTCATTGCACGTTTTTATTTTTTTTCGATTTTTCTAATCTTGGATGGATTTGCTAGAGGGATGAGTAATTATTAACCGTTGGCAAGTTTTGTTTATTCATAAATGTGTTCGTATTTCTTATTGTTGTCATGGGTAATATTTCATGGTCATGTGGTGTGTATGTGGCGGTCCTCTTGAGGTGCATATTGGTGATTGATCACCCCCTGCCAAGCATCCCAAAGGTGGCTCGCAGGGTATTATGTAGATGCAGATGTATCATCGACCTCCGGTAGTTAAGCCTGGGCCTCCCCCGTAGAAAGCCTCTAACCCACAAAGTGGGCTTCTATTTGTGCCGCTGAGATGACTCACAACGTTTACGTCAAGTCTACTAATCTACCGTTCGGTCTCCGAATATGTACGCATACAACCGGGTTTGTTTTTATTGGCTGCGATGATTCAGACCGAGAATGTGGAGTTAAAGAGCCTCAGATACAAAATGCAATAGTCTAAACCGTAGATAAACATAAGATATTACCATAGAGTAAGTACATACTTACTCAATGATATTACATAAGCACAGGGGGACCTTGCCAGGGGTCGCCCGCATGAGATGCCTCCCTGAGGTCTCAATTCACCCATAACACAGGCCAACAAAAAAATTTGTTTGAAAACTTTTTTTTATTTTAATAGATGATTTTTATAGATTTTTGTGTGCAGAATCCAAACCTGGCCTTAGTTTTTTTGTATCACCCATAGTTTACAAGCAATATGTATTTTATTATATAGTCTAATACCACTATACGATTATTAGAGAAATCAATGAAACTCTGAGTTACATCATAAAATGGTTTGTATTTACGATTAAATTACTTATCATATTAATACATCATCTTCGTTCATTAGACCTACTTTTTCAATTCTATTTTAACTATAAAAAAGCTGTTTAATTCTAAAATTAATTGCTTGATTTCATAAATTGAAATATAAAATATGAATAAATGGTGGGGGATACAACTTTTTAAGCATCGTATTTGGATTCAGCAACCTAAAAAACATAATAAGAAGGTATTTTCAGTAAAAAAGTTTTTCATCGTTGGCCTGTGTAATACGTCCTTAAGATCATAGCCCGAGCCGCAAGAAAATTATACAAAGTGTTCGATCCTTCCCGATCTAGACCGGTAGTATGAAATGAAAGTTATTCGAACCCTAAGTAAGTGGTGAGCGGAGTAATTATTTTGGAGCGAGGAGAGTGTTATAAGCAATCTATCACGAGTTTAGATTATCCGGGAAAAATATCAACAAAAAGTGGCGGCCGTTAGACAGTTTTAAATCCTGTCAAACGTACATTTATCAACTTTCAAAGTTATCTTGATTCTAGGACAGATCGAGTGTAATTCCGCACTTAATACTCGCACAGCATTTACGTCAGAAGACAACTAATTCAGCCACCACGTCAACTATCGAGCTTCTGCACTAATTTGCTTCAAATTTTATTCTAATCAAATGGATCATAAACGAGCGATCTTATTCCCCACATTTCGAACTCTAATGGCAGGTTTGAAATGAGCAACTGCATACGAAACCTTCGAGAGAGCGACAATATACCCACGACACTGACGTCAAAGAACATGCTTGACTGACTCCGGCGACAAGATAATATCAAGCATCAAAAATCAACCTGCGGGACGTGGAGGTCAAGATACATAGATAGTTCCGCCAGGAGGTCCCGTTGAAAACACAAAGAGATTTCCCTCACGATAATGGAAAAGTAATTGACAATCATCTAATAGTTTTCCTTACAATCCAATTAGCCTTCACTGTAAATAATTTTTCCACTAATATCACTCAATCAGTGCTCCACATGAAGAAATACTAAATATGTACGTCAATGGTATCGACATCTTTAGGTTTTTACGCCATTAATGAAAGAGAGAGATTCGACTTTTAAAATTGAGGATGAGTAGGTATAAATAAATTATATGTAGGTAATTCTACAAACAGAATTAATATTTATAACCCTGAGCACAAAATGAATTAATATAACCATTAAAAATATTCTAGACATAATATCAAACTTACTTCAAGAAATTCAAATTCATTCATGATGAGGTAATAACATTAACGATTCCATTCAACGCAACATACGACGTGAGATCAGCCTATTACTTTCTTCGGAAAATACGATGCCCAAGCTTGAATTAAGGGTATATATTACTTCATTCATTCTCTATGGACTTTTATTGAATTTTTTCCAGCCACTGGTAGAGATTGCAGACTAGCGTTTTTTCCCTGATCACCCACAGATCCTCCTGCACTACAAGCCTAGATTTACTCGCCCCATGAGCTACGAAACGTCGAATTTAGACAAAAATTTATTAAATATAATTTTTTCACATTTAGTTCATCTATACAGGTGCACAATGTAAGTTACTTATCCAAAATTTAACGAAGACGGAAGTTCTAAAGACTATGATTATTTCATCATTCAGGTAAGTTATTATATTATCCTATGCTATTATTTATATGCTTTTCAATTAACCAAAGCATTGGAAGAACCACCTTTAAGTCCTTCTTGAGGGCCCGACAGGGCAGTGATGTGTTCTACCTTAACTTCAGACGGGCTTTTTTTACGTTTTAATCATATGTCAATTTATTGCACAGTCACGTTCTTCACAGCACATAAAGAAATAGTGGTCCTCAGAATATTGCGGCAATACTAGTAAAACATGGAAATTACAAAATTCCCCCGTTGAAAATAAACTTGTTAATCCACATTCTTCATACATGTTACTCTCCATGCATGGCGAGAGAAATATTGCCCCAGGACAGTATATTTCACAGGAGCGGAATCAAAGATTAGCGCGGTTCACGTCGATACTTCGACGGTCGTCGTAGTTTACCACTCCCTTTGACCTAGTCGTAAATCGCACGACTGATGGAAGAAACAAAAAAAAGAAGCAAGATGAAGCTAATGCAATCGAGGGACAAAAAGATACCGTAAGTCTGGAGGTGACGTAAACAGAAGTTCAACCAGTTGGTCACTTTCTGCGCCGAGTGATCAGAGGGCAGGTTCCACGGGCTGCGCAAGCGACGTGGGAAGAAATCACTGAGTCACGGGACAGGTTGCGATCATGATTCCACTCCTTAATGCGAGCGCATCGATTACCTTTCCTGCGTTCTGCTTGGAGCGCAAAAGTAACACAAAGTCAGCCTAGAGACACTCAGAAACGTTCCATATTTGATGATTATTTGCCAGCTTCGGTTGCCGAGGAATAAGTCATCGCCTACCATACCTTAAGTCGCGGGTTCGAGTCCTGCCAGGATAGGTTACCCCTATCCAGACCATGGATGTGTGTGATCTTCTATTGAAAAGTTTTAATCTGAACCCTCGATGTAAATTCCTCAATGTACTGCATTCTAGGGCAATTGAAATAAATGAAATAAAATAATAAAAGGCAATATTTCATTAGATGCTTCATATGGAACATGTTTCAGTATGGAACCGAGTCATGAGCGTTTAGAGCAGCAGAGAAGTAAAGAAAGGACGCATTCGAAATGTGGTGCTACCGAAGAATGATGAAGATAAAATGGATTGACAGCGTAAGCAATGAGGAAATCAAGGGGACTGCATTGAAGACTTTTGTAATATTCGTGGAGGAAGTGCTAGGATGAGTAGGAGAAAAAGAGGAGACAGTCTTCCTTAAACCATAAGAGCGTAATTAAACTTATTTTTGACTCGTAACATTGATAAGGTGCAATATGCTCGTTTGATTTGATTTCAGGGACGAACCATTGAAAGGGGTGAAAAATTATTGGTGACTTCTTTGAACTCAACGGCTAGCAAAAAGAATAGTCTCAACCTATTTGCCAAAGTGACGTAAAATGAACCTAATTTCAGCTTCACTCCATAAATCTTTTACAAACTTTTTCAAAATTTGGATGGTTATATTTGTACATGACCCGAAGTCGGAGTGGTTTATAGCCTAGTTTTACGGCCTTTTCCCTCCTAGAGATAGTGTGCCCTACATTTTGCAAGGTTACGATAGTTTCCAGAGCGTCATTCAAACACCTCAACAGTCAGAGGTTGTAGGCTAAAGTAAATACCTACTTACGATCACTGGTGATTTTGAAAGCGGAAAGACCTTTCAAGATGTTAATTCAATTATTTAAATAGCCAAAAATAGCATTGTGTTCCAGATATAAAGTGAATTACACCTCACTCGAATAAAAAAATATAGTAACAGATTACCAGGATGATATTAAACACTAGCAACTCCATAGATCCAATGTCGATGGTCTACAAAAATAACTATGAGGACGGTAAATGCATTCGTGCATAGAAAGATGCAACTGTGCAACTCATAAATGTAATCCAGATTTGGGCACTCTTCATGAAATTGACCTAAGAGTCCTAGATACACAATAAAAGTTATTAAGGACGGTAATGATCCAAACGAGACGAACAATGAGGTCTTATATATTACCTGGTACCAAAAGGCATCCAATCAAAACATCATTCATTAGTTCAATTTTTAAAAAATGAACATAATTCGGGAACATTTTAAAATTAAATATGATTTGATGCTTTCCCGGCGAATTATGTGGGTAAACTGTACTCGGGATTCCCACCGGATTAATTCTTTCATAACGGCCAGCGTTTCAAGGTTCATCAGGGCTAAATAAGCCCTGATGATAATGGCCATGCATTTCAGCCCTGATGATGAGCGCCGAGACGGAGCTTGAAACGTTGGCCGTTATGAAAGAATTAACCCGGTGGGAATCCCGAATACAGTTTAGCCATATTTTAAATGTTGTCTATCTAACAGACACATTTACGTTGAGTGGGTAACGGTCACCGTAATTTCAAAGATGTCACACATTGTGTGAATAGCTGTATGTTGATAGATCATTGCTGATAAAAATCATGCAACCATATAATGTTTATCCTTTTGCTTGTTGGGCGTATCGCTGAATAAAACTGAACCGACCGGAAGTGTAGGGAATGGGAGAATGGTTGCCTGCTCGGGGCTGCAAATCCCAATTTTGCCCCTTGGCAGAGAAATCGCAATTTCACATCTAGATTCTTGATTGTCTCCGCTAAATCTCTTCGTCGAGCATTTTATAACAACAACGGTAGGGAATAACATATTTTTCTGCGACACAAATCAAACATACCTATTCTCATGGATTCTTAGAATTCTGCTGTAGAATCCAAAAGTGAGTCTACAGTGAAATCGTAGGAAAATTTGGGTCACGTACAGTTTTCCAGTTAAAGAAACACCTAAAATGTGGATCACAATGAATAAAAGTGGGCACATTAAAACGTATCCTAAAATAATTAAGCCGTCTTTTTTATTTTAATGATTTAATTTCATATTGTTATGAATATAAAAGTGGTATAGAAGCACCATGAACCAAAGCATCTGCGAGTTATACCATTTATGAGGAAGAATATCTTGTATGATGTTGGGCACGGTATGGTGTAAGTTCTTAATATTATTAAAATAAGACATTGCAATATTTCCACTTAGTTTTATTACTACACAACGCGTTTCGTCGTTACAAACACTTGATAATATTGTTTGTAACGACAAAACGCGTCATGTAATAATAAAACTAAGTGGAAATATTGCAATGTCTTATTTCAATAATATGAGGAAGAAATTTATTTGCCTCCATTACAAACAATTGAGGAGTTTTGAATTTTTTCCCCTATACCAGTTACATTTTTCAATCATTGAAGAATCCTAACGACCTTGGAATCACATATTTTAATAAATTATCTCGATGACACCTCTTGTTCAAACTTCATTTACTGACCTGACTACAATGACTTCGGAATTTGACGTTTTCAAGAGCAAAGCGAGGAATTTTAATAAATTATTTACGGAAATATTTTCTGCAGAGGATGCGTTTTGATTAGCAACACATTTTTCGAATGCCAAGTGTAGCGTAAAAATGATACTTTTATTCATGTTCAAATAACTGAGTCGAACACAGTAATTTACAACCTATCAAGCAGGCATCTACCCACCCAGCATAAGATAATAGCAGCTGCTGTTTTCCAACGGAGTAAAGAAAATATTTTCTGATTGTGTGACGTCAGGTTCTTCGATTAATTGTCAATATCAACGAAAGACATATTTAATAAAATTTGAGTGCAGTCCATAATGATGCCGTCCATGCAAAACTGCAAGGCAAAACTTTATTCTGGGATTCTAGGAGTTGGAGATGTAGATTGGATTTATACCCAGTGGGTACCACATTTACAATGAGTATTTACGGAGGTGTTTATACAGTGCTTAGGACAATGCCCAAAATTACAAAAATGACGATTTCATGAGCTTCTGCACCAGGGTGAATATTTAAAGATTTAGGTGATGCAACTTTCACAAAAGAACTCTAATGAGACCGCAATTAATGGATTTTATTAAAAATTTTCCTTTTATATTTTTAAATAGCAAGACATTAATTAAAGATATAAGCGCCTATGAAGTCTCCAACTTACGCAATTTGCATTTAAAGTCTCGCCTCTAGATGTAAGAGGTTTTTTACGGTAAATGGTTACCAAATAAGTCAAATACCAATTTTTTGACACATACAGTGAGTTCTAGTAACTTAACAGTTTTAATACTCAGAACCAGACAAGATGTGATGGAGAATTTCAAGGGCTGTCACTAAGAGCTAGTTAATGAACTAAGCGCAAATCATTTACGACGTGCGGGCTCTTTAGCTGCGCTCGACTGATAACTTGAGCCTTGGTGCGCAAGTGCGCTGTCGTGTCCTGCTCCATAGAGTCAAGGCCCTAATACACGGGGAAGGAAGCTAAAACGGACGCCAATTGATGCGTTAAGCAATTCAATTTAACATTAGTATGAAGGAATAATTTTATTCTAGCTCAAGAAGTAACCAATAAGTTAGATTCAACACTGCTCAACATCTTGGACATATTTAACGAAATCATGGTGGCTATTTAGATCATTCTTGTCATTCCTCCCGAAATCTAAGTGATTATTTATACTAGCAATGGACGTGAGAAAAAGTTTAGTGTGCACTAGTTCGAATACGAATTGGTAATAAATAAAAATCGTTGGTTTTGGGGAAGTAGTGGTTGACTTTTCTTGGGCGCGCCTGGAGGGTATGCAATCTTTGAACTGAAAAACTTAAACGAGAGTTTTGAGCAAGTATCAAAAATATGATTGGGCCACCTCACCCATTTTGAGATAAATTATTTCAGACCACGATCACAAATTTTCGTTCAACCTTAATTAATTGATTCCCTTAAGAATCCAGAATATTAATAAAATGTCGAAAAGGCTGGATAGTGGATACACAATAAAAAAAACCATTTTCACGGTGACTCCAGAGTGCATCCAAAAATGTTTGCGTTGCTAGAGCTCAGGAACTAAGGAGTTACGTCCCCTTGTTTATGGACAAAAATACTTAAAATTGTCCCTTCTACCGCCTCCTTAAGTACTGCAAATTCTTCCTGAAAAAAACCCTGGAATAACAAAAATGGGACTTTGGATTATCTCTTTACAAAAATTAATGGAACGAAAACGCATTTCCGTAATGCATCGAACTGATAGAAAAATAAATTTTGTCGATAAACCTCGTTTTCGATGACTGCCCTTCAATTTTAGGAGAGTTAGAGGGGGGAAATAAAAATTTCAATTAAACTCACTCAGCCCTAAAGACGACTCTCGGTTAGAGAGTCGAAACGTCGCCAGTAATATGCTGCTTTAACCGGTGATCTTCACAAAAAACCGCAAACTTATCGAATCACCAGATAAGCGTTAGACTTTACATCGATTTCAACATTTTACTCTGTTCATTCGTCATCAAATATATTAAATCTCTATTCTATGCCCATGGTTTTAAGAGCTATGTAAGAATGTAATCCATAGCGAAAATGATACGAAATCCAAAAACGCTCATAGTTTTCTTCTTGATGCCGTACACTATTCAGCGCGTTGGCTTCTCAGGAATTTCTCTCTTGCCCGTTGAAATAGGTCCCAGTATCTCTAATTGATGTCCAATCCAGTGGCGTAGTCAGGAGTTTCGTTCGGGGGGGTCCAAAATCAGAGGGGAAATTTTTTAAAAACAGGGTACTTAGTACAGGGTTTTTAATTAATTTAAACGCTTTTCATAATCGATAAAACTTCATTTGTTAAAAATTATTTTGTAAATTCATTGTTTTACAATATTTTGTTATCTTTCATGGAGAAAATTAATTGTGCTTTAATATTTCGGGGGGGGGGGGGGGGGGGGGGAGGTCCGGACCCCCTCTGGCTACGCCACTGGTCCAATCCTTGATGTTTTGTGCTCAGAAAAATTTTCTTCTCCCTCTTGGGCATTCTCCTTCAACTCTTCCTTCAAAGATCATACTGAGAATTTCTTTCTTTCTCTGTCTCAGAATGTGGCCAAAATATGAGATTTTCCTCTTTTCAATTAACTCTTATGGACAAAATATAAATACTCTTATACTTTCAGTAGAATAGATATATTGATTGAGATTCCCAAAAAGTATATCCTATGTGATCTAATGACAACAAGCATTTATTTTTCGGAGTGATTTTTAATGAATGAGAGCAATTTACAGCGTAACGATCGTCTTAATTAACGCGAAGTCTTTGCATTTGACGCCTGTCGAGACAGGTGGGGGTAAATAAGCAGGTGAGAGGTGATGGAGAAAAACAAGGCTCCAAGAAAGTCGCGAGCAAGAGAGGAGAGCAAACAAATGGAAATGTAAATATGCATCAGAAGTGAGCGGAAGATAAGGTAAGATTGCTGAGAAGGTCGTAACGAACGAAGCCCACGACACTAACATGCACGCCAAGAATGAGCGCGTGACTCACTTTCAAGTAAAAGGCAGGATTATAGCAAAATTAGCGAAAAATTGAACTAAGGCATTCACAAAACATAAGCTTAATGTGTCATGGGCGTTCATTAAAAACATTAATGCGCCCTAGGTATATGCCATTTATCATTATTGTGCAGAAATTTTCGAAAAGAAGAACGCACAGTACTGAAAATGAGTAATTCCTTAGCCGCATAGATGTATTTTCAGGAGTTCGCTTTTCAATTTAGTTCATATCCAAGTTATTTTTCATCCCGGAATACCTTCCTCCATGATTCACGGTTTGATCTAAAAAAACCTATTTACTTGGCAACTGTGAGAGCTATTAAATTTGGAATTACTATTTTAAAAAGACATGAGAAATACACGAATACTTATACTATATATATTTATAATGATACACATTCATGTCTTACTGCTTATAATAATAAGCGAGACAGCGTAGTAATGTTTCACACTATGTTAATTAAAACCCAACCGGTTTCGACCGGTCTCACGTCAATTTCGAGAGTTGTCAATACAACAAGCAGTTAGCCTCGTTTATATAAAGATGGTAGGGTAGGTGGGGTAACGAACGGAAAATTAGAAGTAGAGTGGGGGTGAGGATTGAGGACTATTTGAAGATCAAGGGTGAAGGTCATGGTTTTCTAAAAACGTTACAGAAGGGGGATGTACCGTCACATTAAGAAACAGTCATAAGCTCCACCTCATTCATTATAATCATAAGATGAATTTACACCAAGATAAATCGTCGACCATTGCCCTTTTCTTGCTGTTTTCTAAGGAGCGCCGAAATATCGAAAATCTCGTATAAAATGATAAAATACTGAGTCTGTCTATGGTTATGCCTTTTCAAATAAAATAGGGAAGAACTCAGGAGAATAACGTTTTATAGCAAAATATTTGGAAAATCGTCTTCATTCAATTACATTATAATTTGCTTATTGTTGCACAGATATTAAATTCCACCATAAAAATCGTGAGACAAGTGTGTTCCAGTCGTCCAATTGTGAGCCATTTTACAAATACTAATAAAAGATACAGTGTCCGGCGTGATGCGGTGGAAATCTTTGATATTCAGCTTATTAAAACAACTTGTCTGTTTCCACACTATTTTATTTTCACCGACCATGGTTTCGGCAACTTGTGCCATTGTCAAGGTCAATGACAATGGCACAAGTTGCCGAAACCATGGTCGGTGAAAATAAAATAGTGTGGAAACAGACAAGTTGTTTTAATAAGCTGAATACAAATACTATGCTATTTTAGTCGTATTTAAAGCATTGCTATGAGATGATCCATGTTTTACACCATACTTTCCCGTCAAAACATGGAGTAGAATATAATATTCCTTATAGGTATATTTCGTGAGTAAAAAAATAATATTCTGCTTACCCTGAATCATTTTTTACAGTTATTCCCCCGTTTTTAAACCAGAGCCCAAAAAATCCAGCTCTCCAGCTTACCCACCCGACCCGAAGTGACAAGACTCGATTTTTATTAAGGAAATACCCCTGGTTGCAAAGACTAAGAAATGTAAAAATACGGAAGTTGTGTTCTTTCCTATACTTTGAAAGAGCTCTCATGCGTGCGTCCAGCTAGAAAATAGCTGAGGATACTGATTTTTCTTTTTCCAGCGACTCTTTTCGCCCGATGTCACCACCTTGGGATTCTTTATTGAAGGTCTCTCCAGCCAATGAACCGATAATGCATTTGACCCTAGGTCTCGGTCAGTCCTTCCCTATTTGAGGAAGACCTTGAAGCCCTGAATGGACGCTGTAAAATGTCACGCCGTAAGGGTGGAATCAAATTCCCTTCAGAAGAAAAGAATGCACACCGACGGGAAGAAAACATTTATCTCAATTTTCTATACCAATGAGTTAACGAAGCGAAAAACATCGCACCTTGGCGCCTGTGAAGGAAATGCAGGCAGCTAAAACCGAGAATTTGCTGTTGAATTTTAGCAATGCGGCGTCCATAATGAAAATATGTTTGATGCATATCCTATTTCTACGACATTTAGAGGTCGTCGATTCGTTGTACGTTAAAAAGTAATGACATTATAACGATCAAGTAGGTATTGATTTTTAAAAATCGCATTATAAGAGCATCAAAGAACTCGTATTACTTTTCCCAACTTTCAAAAATGTGCTTATCAAAATAAATCCATAATTAACTGGTCTCAGTGGCGTAGCCAAGGGGGTGCCGAGGGGTCCGGACCCCCCCGAAATATAAAAACACAATTATTTTCCTTCATAAAAGAAAACAAAATATTGAAAAGTCATGATTTTACAAAATATTTCTTTAACAAATGAAGTTTTTTCGATTGAAAAAAGTGTTAAAGTTTGTTCAAAACCCTCTACTTAGTACCCTGTTTTTCAAAAATTTTCACCCCTGGTTTTGGACCCCCCCGAACGAAATTCCTGGCTACGCCACTGACTGGTCTGCTACTGTTATCCAAGAAACAAATATTAAGCATATATATATCCATAATGCAGAGTTTTTAATCGAATTACATCAAGAGAGGACCAACATTGGAAATGTAAAACAAAATGAATAAAACATAGATATCTCCCATTTAAGAACCAAATTCAGGTCAATACATCTCCTCTACTTCCCTTCAAAAATGTTATCTGTATTCGCTTCCACCTAGTTATTTGTTCATCGCATTTAAACTACGCTATTTTACATTAAAAAATAATACTTTTTGGAAATGCTGACGAGGTGGACTATTTTTGCATGGATGAAGCGAGCACAGCAACATAAAACATAAGTGTAGATCGAAATTCCGTTCAAAAACCTCCTATATCCACTAATTCATGGGCAATTTGACTTAAGAGGATAATATGTTTTGAATGTAGGAATTCTATACACGCCACACGCCCTAGAAGGACAGAAGGTCAGCAGATAAGAAATTCAAGATCGAAATAGCATTCAAGCTGCTTTAAAATCACCACCGCACAATTAAATTACGTTTACACGGACGACCACGCCTGATAATGCACACAACAGTGCACCAAGACTTCGCCCAAAAGGTGCATCCAAAGTTGACGTCCTTGGCCGGGAAGGAAAATCTTGCGTGTTAAGAGTTGCGTGCTCTCCATCAACGATCCAGGTTACTAGCACTAACGTCCAAACGCTAAAGCTAATGCTTTCCTTCACCAAAGGACAGAAAATTTCGGATTGAGAGCATGAGAACAAAAGAGATTTCTTGACGGATAAGACACGATAATTTTGCGGTGCAACGCTACAAAAGAAAGGATTTGATGTTTCCTCAGCATGAAACTTCAATTTATATTTATTTGATACGGAGTTGAATGATGAAGCATATCCAAATGCTACGACCTACCTTCAATTAGCAGCCATGGGGCCTGTTAGTATCAACTCGTCCTATTGTCCACCATCCACCTCCATTTATTGAATAAACATTCGAATAATTATTTTGTGAATTTTAATAACAGCCTGAATATTTTCCTCAGAATGCATCTGATTTCCTTAAGATCTCGATGGAATACCTGCTTGAGCTATGAATCTTATGCCATAAAGTAATCCCTTTGCTACGCCACGGCAAAGGAGAGCTGTCTATTTCACACAAATGCAAAAGGTCGTGCAAAATAAAGTGAACATTCTTACTCTCTTTTCAGTTTACAGAATAGTTCAACCACATCTCAATCCAAGAATCTCTGAGCAATGAAACAATACTTCAGCCCCGAGTATTTTAAGCGTTTCCGACGTATGACGAGTGATAATGCCCATTATAAAATGAATATTTCGAAATAAAATGGCGTCGACCCAAAAGCTGTCAATGGATCGTTGTCGTGCCATGCGCAAAAATCCTTTACGACAGGAAACGAACCGCAAAGACCCTTGCGCTCGGCAATAAAGAGCTGATGAGGTCATCGCCATGGATCATGAACAACCTTCTTCCGCACACCTGGAGCACGAGACGATGGACACGGGGTCGCGTAGATACGAGACGAGAATGACAGAGTAGTTGTACTATTAATGTAAAATCCACATTAAAACGAATGAGAAGGAACGGGAAAATATTCAACCATAAAATTGCCTACACGATTTTTTTAAACATGGCGATGACATATCATCCATTCAATGTATTACAGTTTCAACGTCTATAAATGACGTATTCTCTCCTTCGACTGAAATTAGAAGCTTGAACGTGGTGGAAGGGCTTCATATGAGCATTGATAACACTTCGTGACTTCCACAATGTATTTTTTTTTAACTACTGTTACTTATGTACTTCATAATGTCTTGATAGCCGAAACCGGTCGTAATGTTTTAAATAAATTGTGTATGTCACGACCTGTTATAATCTCTTCTTCCACTTTTATCACAGATAAAAAAGCCGCCGATGCTTGAAAATTCACAGTATTACGCATGCGAAGAATTTCAAAATCAAAATCATATTCCATGCATATTTTCTTAAAGCATTTTTTTTCAATCAAAATGGGGGCAGTTAATTCTTCAATTAGACTGACATTAGCCACTTCAATTCAATCCACCTGCGACTTTTTTCGGTGGTTCAAAACTGAAACTCCTAATAATCGTGTACGTTTAGCACAGAGATCTACCTCATTCATCTATTATTCTACCCCATTTTAAAATGGTAGTACTATGAACTTCAATTTAAGACGCTTATCCTATAAGAGAGCGGAAGATAGATAAATAAATTTTGTGCAATTTTTAGTGACGAATTTTCCATAAATACACAAACCGGAAATCAAATATTCAGAATCAAACTTCTACAAACGAAAAGCATCTCACTAAATCAATATTTCCATTCCCCAGTAATGCTCAACGATCATCAACAGTTAGATTTAATTCCTATCCATCTACGAGCTCGCATAGCCATGTGTGATATTAACCTTTACCCGCTTTCAGTGTGTTCCTCCTAATGGCCTTTAGATTGAAAAAAAATCTGCGTATTTCAATCTTTCAATTTCCTGGCACTTAGCAGTTTAACGGAGACAATAGGGATACCATTATAAAAACGTACCTGCTATCTGGCTTCTGACAAACTTAAAAGATAGCACACCTTAGGAAATAAAAAAACCCACTAAGTAAGATCCCGAGAATCAAAGGGTACGTTAACTTTGATTACCACAGAGCATATTTCATTCTCACTGCTGTTGCAATTGCTATTGTTACGGAGAAAGAGTGCTAAAATGTACTCATCAGCTCAAGAACGTACATAAAGAGTCCCCTTTTACCCACTCTCAATATAATTACCATTTAATGTTTTACTTCTTCAAAATAAATGCATAGCAACATGCGAATATCCATCACACGCACTTGATTTCTTACTGGTATATTTGCAGTTCCTTTTTTTGCTCCCAAACGATATTTTCAAGGGTGCAATTTAGCGAAATGGTAATTATCGTGCGGTAGTTTTTTTCCCCTCACGATGAAAGCCATAAATCAAAAGTCTGACGTCAAAATGTCGTATGAAAGATCGAATCCGGGTTAAGTCGGAACAATGCCTATGGTTCAGCGTTAAAATACTATTCAGAGACATCCAATAGTTTACGGCTGAGCACAGTGAAAAGCAATGAGACTAAACGCCCGAGTATCTCGCAATTTTCCTTGACATTGAATTGCAGCACACATTTTCAACACGGACGTGATATCATCATATCAGATAGACTACATTGCGGCACCAGATCATAGATAAGGTACCTAGGGAATTGAGCCGAATGTTCCCATTTCAAACCAGCCGTCTAGCTCAGATGGATGCTCTTTTGTACATGAATTTTTACCACCATTGGCGCTTGCCACTTGGTGAATGACTTTCCTGTATAATGTAGTTATAATGTTTCTCAATACCCAAAATATATCAAGCAGTGAGCACATTAAGAAAGGGCATACAGGCTTGCTGGGAGAGGAACGAGATGGTTTTTTTAAAATTTGGAACAATTTTCGAGTCGATAATCACAAATATATGCGGAACCCACGGGAAAAATGTGCTAAAGTTCGCAAACCACCAAGAAAGTAACTTTCTAATTAAAATATAATAGGTGAGTTTCAGATGGAAGGGATGATCGGTTTTAAAATATATCAATTTCTTTTTTTTTATGCATTTCCCAAAGGAGTCGTTAGGGCGAAAAGCAATCGGAAGGGCGAAAGTTATCCCTGCCAGATATTTTCAAAGTGGTGACGAACGGAAAAGGTTTGCCATAACAGCATTTTTAAGAAATGGTAAAAAAATTGAATTGATATATATACCTACACAAAATGGAAATTAACATTACAACAAACCGTATTAATGAAATAATGCATCTGTGTGACGCCAAGGTTGGATGCGTCATCGATTGGCTTTAGTGTAGGTACAAGTAAGTGTGGCAAGAGACAAGCCCAGCCAGTTACATTATATAATACCGCTATTCGAATGAATTAACTCGCTTGGAAGATTTGGTCTGAGATTTTACCATTGAGACAAAGGCTTGAAATGCTCTTGCATTGCAAAGGCTTGAACAAAGGCTTGAAATGCAAAGGCTCTTATATTACGCATACACTTTGAGTTATTCCACTACAATTATTAAAATCAAACATAAAGGTAGTGCAGCGTTACGCCATTCTCCTCCGACTAAAAGAAAGGAAGTAGGCCAAGTTGTTTTGAACGTGGGAATCATTGCAGGAAGTATTACGACAGATAGTGGGCGAATAAGAAACGTATATGTATAGTAAACGTATACGTTAGCACTTGTTTGTCCCCCATATCATTAATATAGTAGAAATAACCAATTATTCTTATATAACGATTAAATGCGGAAACAAAAATAGCTCCAAAGTAATGGTTTATAATGCAAAACTTGGTAAGAGAAACTATGGCATTTATTTTATGAAAAAATCACATGCGAGAGGCGATATTTAATGAACATCGCTACATTTGTGACAATATTACCTAAGAAAAATGTGAGA
This sequence comes from Ischnura elegans, assembly GCF_921293095.1. Classification (NCBI taxonomy): domain Eukaryota; kingdom Metazoa; phylum Arthropoda; class Insecta; order Odonata; family Coenagrionidae; genus Ischnura; species Ischnura elegans. Next base: position 73,704,008 of record NC_060249.1, on the reverse strand, counting down.
TAGTTTATTTGCAGTGAAGAAGCAGTGGCGTAGCCATGGGGAAGGTCCGGAGGGTCAGGGTATATAAAATACCGAAATACAAAATCAAAATTAATTTTCTTCACAAAAGAAAACAAAATATTGAAAAATCATGAATTTATAAAAGATTTCTTTAACATATTAAGTTTTTTTGGAAGTGAAAAGTGTTAAAATTAGTTTAAAAAGTTTACTTAGTACCTTGTTATTAAAAAATTTTCCCCCTGATTTTGGACCCCCCCTCATCCTGGCTACCCCACTGTGAAGAAGAGTTATCATACTCTATGGCAATGTATTTCGATGAGAAAATTTATAGCTACAGGAGTGTACATTTTCATTATGCAATGGTAATGTATTCTACGAAAGAAAATTTTTTAATTTCATTCACAAATATGGGTGATAGATGTCCTACCACCTTTCTTTTGGGAACCATCACGAAAAATATGATAAACTTATGCATTATGAATTATAAATGTTGATTCACGAGCGTGCACGAGAAAGAACAGTTTTTTTAACAGAAAATTTTTCATAGACGAAATATTTTTAATACGATAAATATTAAATTTAAAATCAATCTCCACAAAATACCGTTTTCACATTGTTACAACACGTAGGAATCTAATGGGTGATGTTAAGATAAAACTTATGCGCCAATCGAATTTAACAAATCCTGAACTGCAACAAATGTGCATTTTTCACCATTCAGGATACGGGTATGCGTAAAATTTTGCTCATCCGATCCCTGAAAAATCTAAATGAAGGCTACGAATTCTAGGATTCCAGAGAAAAAACGGGTACTGAATTGTCAGACTATATTAAAAAAACTAGCATTATATAGATAAAAAAGATTGAAATAAAAGAAAAATGAAAAAATGTCCAAGTTAGGGTAGGTCATCAGATCCACCTGCAATCAGGAGCGGATCCAGGATTTCTTTCTGGGGGGGACACAAGCAAGGCCGTATCCAGGATTTTGTTCTGGGGGGGGGGGGCACAAGGATACCTCATAATACAAAACGAATACAATGATAATGGGACCATATTAAAAATTTGCTTATATTTAAGGGTCTGGCGGGGGGGCACGTGCCCCCGTGCCCCCCCCCCCTAGATCCGCATATGCCTGCAATGATGGGTCCTTTAACTCCATATCCTCCCGCAATTCGAACTCCGGCACACTTTAACTTCCACTAATTAAATACCATGAGTAACTACAGCAGACGTCCTTGGCCAAGTATAGACACCGGTCGTCTATCGATGCGGCCAGGAAGCGGCCTCTTCTATAGTGTAGAAAACGAGGCTAAACCGAGGTAGGCCACACCAAGACAGAGACCACCCTTGGTGATTCACCAACGCGGCGAGCGCACTGTCGAAAGCAAAGGCGGCCATTTGCTAATTCACCCACGCCCATTGTTCCCGCGCGTCAAATGGGTGTATCGCCATCGTATACGAGAAGCCGTGATTGTTTCTCGCATTTGGGATATATGCAACCGGCCGGTATATGGGCGGAAACGCCCCCAGGGCGGACCCAAAAGAGCATCGGATAAACTTCCTACTAAAGCGCGCGTGCCTGCAACGGAGAAAGCGAGAGTGTGGTGGCAAAATGGATTTCAAGGCGACGACGAATCTCGTAAACGGGATTCACGTGGCCGATTCACGGCGCGGAAAGAAGCACACTGTCCTCAACAGAATGAGTGGAATCAATCTCGGAATTAATTAGAATTAATTAGTCGGTAGGGTCCTCGATCCATTCATAAACATTTCCGTTCGGTTTCATGAGTCGTTGAGATTGCCTCACCAGCCTTTAGATATGTGCCACTGAGTCTGAGTAAAGAGCACCTGGAGGGCTATATTGCCGAGTTATCATCTAATGCAAATTTATAATAAGAAAAAAATTAAGATTATACGGTGGAATCACGGGAAAGGTAAGACTTTCGGAGGAGATGCGCCGACATAAAGGCTGTTTTACACGGGGCACGGAATTGTGCAGGTTAGAGCTGCATTTATTTCTAAAATGGCGTGGAATTGCGCGAATGCATGAACGAAATTAGAACAGGGGCTATTTTGCCATCTCACGTCCAGGTATTCCTGCATGTGTTCTAGCAATTCACCGCTTTACACGACGCAATTTTGACTGCGCCGTCGAACACACGTCAGATTGTGCAATTACGTGTACCGTGTAAAACGGCCTTTATAGGCCGCCATTGCGCAATTGTATGTATGAAGGCGCAATCGAAATTGCGTCGTGTAAAGCGGTGAATTGTTGGAACAAATGCGAGAATGCATATACAAAGTAAGGAAAAATAGCCCCTGATCTAATTCCGAGATCGCATTCCCTCAATTTCATCTAATGTTTTCAGTGCTAACCCGCGCAGCGGGGCACGTATTTGCGCAGGTTATAGAACTGCATTAATTTCTCATTATGGCGTGCAATTGCGCTGTTACACGAACGAAATTAGAACAGGAGCCATTTTTAAACCTCACATCCATGCATTCTCGCATGCATTCCAGCAATTCACAGCTTTTCAAGACGCAATTTTGACTGTGCCTTTGTACACACGTCAGATTGTGCAATTACGTGCCCCGTGTAACACGGCCTTTACAGTGAGTGTATAGTTAATGTGTCATTGTGAGGACTCGAACAAAGACTATGACTCCGGTTGGAGACGATGTATCTGAATGCATTACCATTCACGGGAGTTACTTTTTGCGGATCACTATGGTTATTGAATTTGAAAGTACTGTATTTCGTAGGTGAAAACTTTCTATTTTTACCTAAAAGTGGCGTGTAGCAACAGAGAGTTTAGAGATTTTGGTTACTGATTAAAATGATGCGGCTTCCAGTATGGACGAAACCTGTGGACATAATATCTTCACCCTGCACAGTGGTCCATTTACATTCATTGGACCTTCTCCCTGCATGCGTGCGTGAAATTAACATGAGTGTGAAAAATTATGATGTCAGATCCAGCTATTCGAGCCAATTTTAGATTTAAAAAACTGGAAGTGTACTTAACAATACTCTTGACCTAGGAAATAAAATCGTAATAGACATGCGTAATTTTCATGCAGAATTAATTGACTCATAAGCCATGATAACCACAATGTGCGTTTCCTGCGCCTCTATCCTTGACACAAAAAGAAGTGCGATAACAATACAACCTTGTTCTACTCGCTTGCCTCTCAAAACAGTAGCTAGGAGGGCATTAAAAACAAAAAAGAAAGTTGCATACTGTAAACTATTTATCTATAAATGTTACTGACAGCAATATGACTATTCATTGCATAATTTTTCATATGCATGTATACCGATTTAAATAATAATGAAAAATATAAACATGGGTAAAGTAACCTATCTTAAAACGTTCCTAAACTGATTCATTTTTCTTGTAGTAGATACTCCATCTTGCAGAACGAAATTGGATAAGGTAAGGGACAGAGTTACTCCTGAATTGAGATTACATACTCTATAATAGAGGTACTACTTCCGGAACAGAAATTGAAACAAACTATACCTTCACTAAGCTGAGGTTTTTGTTGGTGTACAAAAAATAAATAAATGTTCCTAAAATTAAATATCACTTGCGATAAAAAACCGAATTTATTCTGAACCGATGAAACCCACAGCATGAATGAAAAATACACATTTGCTGAATTCTTCAATAAGAGGAACGCCCAGATTTAACAACTTGAACGTAATTTTAAGAAAGTTACATCTTCGGGAAAAATCAAGAAATCTTCACCCAGTTATCCATGAAGAGCTTGAGATATTTTGAAGTACATATGTAAAGCATCGATGATATTGACATGAATTACATTAATAAAATCCTTGACTGAAAGCCTACCATTCGTATTTGTGGGAAGTGAAATTTTGCACTGTATTTATTTTAAAAAATGGCAAAGAAGAAGTCCCTGGGAAGGGAGAAAGAATGTCGGCTCCATAATAAATTTAAGGGGTGGATATGCCCAAAAATGTTAACAAATCAAGAAAAAAAGATTTTCCTGATTCGGCTGATAATTAAAAACCTTGAAAAAGAGCGAAATCTACAGCTGATGTTCTGAAGGACTAGCTGGACTTACTCCTAGATATAACTCGCTCCTATTGGGAAAAAGTGGGAAATTTGTCATAAAAACATACAGGACTTTGAAAAAATTCATTTCGCTATTAATTGTGTGTCGCATTTTAGCTATGTACCTCGGATGTTCCTCCCAAGATTGATATCTGATCCGATAAGGTTTCCAGAACACTTCATTGTTTACTATGCCATGTATATTCTAAAGATCTAGGGGAAAATTTATGGCGATTTCAACTGCACGGCTTCACCATAGTTTTGCGGGATTATTGTTCTCTTTCATGCTAAGGAATATGATGCACATCTCTTTCTATCGCGGTAAAGATGAAACCAGAATTGAAGGCCCTAGAAGCCAAAGGGTATAATTAAAATTTTTATAATTTTGGATATGAGTACAGATAATGGTTAGTTGGGTACACAATATTGCTGTGGCAAAGGAATGCAAGTGATTCACGGAATCTTTATGTACATAATTATCAGCGATTCACTTGTATACCCTGCGATAAATATTTCACTTGTAAACCTTAGCCTCCAAGGTCCTCAATGGAAACAAACAAGGTATTTGCACTGAATTATGCGCAGAAGCACGGGATACCAAAGATCTGTGGCTCCATTTTAGATTGAGATGACCTTCTCTTCCAGTGAGAGAAACGTAGGATGAACTCGCTCAGGGTTTCATTTCCCTCAGATGAACCTGCAAGGCCTATTATTGACGTAGTTAAAACGAGGTGAAAAATATATAAAGATCGGTCAGTTCAATCCCTTAAGTACATATACAAACTCTTTCCCTCTTGACAAAGTCGGTTTCTTCTTTATGAAATGCTGTAAGAAATCTCGTGAACCTAAACAATGGTGGATATAAATTGATTCGGTATTCAATTATATCAGATTTGATACCCATTTTAACATCCATTTACGACTGCAGTCCATTAAAAAGTCGATCAAATGGTGATCATAAGCCGCTTTAGATAAGGTCACCGCTTAAGATCTCACAATGGCCATGATACTTACCAAATGTAGTTACAAACACAAATGGAAAACACTAGTTATGATGACTATCAACAAAAGCTCTTAACTCTCAATTTAGCTTCCAAACTGATATCGAGCATGAATGCGAAACACCTACGCTAATCTGCGAGATAATACCCAACTTAAAGATAAACAAAAATTGCCACGGCTGAAGCCAAATTAAGTTCCCGTTCAAGGTAATTTTCGTGTGCTTAAAATAAAATGATTATGATACATCTACATATGAAGAATACCGTAGACATTAATAAGTCTCAGTCTGTCAGAATACGTTTAAGTATAAACTGGAATCGAAAGTTCTTAAAACCAGTAAATAGCGCAGTTGTTCAAAGCAGATTCGACGGACCACACTCTACGGTGTCTTCAACGAAGACTTTACAATCTACTAAGCACGTCGACATTGTAGAAAACGCGTTACCGTGGGTCCAAAAACAATTTCTAAGCAGCAATTCAATAATCGATGAAAATTACTTCATCCTAAAGCACGGTCGAGACGACGTGACGAGAAAGTATTACAAAAATTTGGAAAAATGGAAGTTTGAAAAATAGGCAGATACCTATAGCAGCAGACCAGCAAACGACAACTTGTCAACCCCAAGTGCAAACTCCGTAGTGGATATAGTAATTTCATGATGCCATTCATATCTGCCGAGTTCAACTTTAATAAATTTTCCATTCCTTCGAGTTGATTTTATGACACAATGTGTCCGTTTTTATTAAGTGGAAAATTCGTGATATAACTCCTAATCACAAAATTCGGTTCTGGTTTCGACATGGTTGGCCCTGCTCATTATTATTGTGAGTAAAGCTTTGTTTTTCATTGTGGTCCTGTAAACCTTTAACATGTACTTCTATTAGAATGACTGGCTTAGATATTGGGACACCAAGAAAATCCAAAATATAAACGTTCAGTTGAATCCACTAGGAATTGGAAATAAAAGAATAAAACTTCGTAAGGTTCACTTGTGTATTTAAATGGGCACGACCCGAGTTTTGTGACGTAGTTACATCTTCAGGTCCTGACATTCTCCATGATACATGACATTCAGGTCCTGAAGATGTAACTACGTTAAATTCTGTAACATTGTACTTGATAATGACCTAACCGTTGAAACGCGTCGTAGTCTAAATAAACCTGTGGAAAAGTGCCATCTCTATTTTCTTTTAGTACTTACAGGATACCATTCCACTACATTTCGCCTGTTTCCGTCACTTTAACGTTTGATTCCTGAAGATGTAACTACGTCTATTTAAATACACAAGTGAACCATACAAAATTTTATTCTTTTATTTCCAATATGGAGAGGTTTCTCAGAGTCAAGCCTGAAGTTATCAGTTAAATATATGAATCCACAGGTGTCTGAGACTTTCAAGTTCAAAATATGAATAGAGAATCCTAGACACACGAATTTCGAGATTAAAAAAATTTTTCTTCGTACCGACACGACAGCGAAAAGATTCCCTTATCGCTGCTAGACTATATTTTGGTAGATTCAGCTACTGATATGACCTTATTTCCTGCAGGGCTCTGTTATGATCTGACAGATAAAAAAGATCGTAAAAAACCGATATTCTCAAATTCATTGCAAAAAAATGAGTTTTTAGCATGGACTGTTTTACGTCGGCCATCCCTAACTGGCGACACGCGTTCCCAAAAACGATATTTAGACCACTCGAGCTTCTCCCTCTTGATCTCATTCCCAAGTCCATTTTCCACCGAGAAAAAAAAACTCGATTCGATCGAGATTCGATCAGTTGATACTGCAGATCCTCACGGCCTACAAAAATCAAGCAGCTCCACCGACACCTTGAACACAAAGCAGCGTGATGTTCAAAGGACTTTCTTAAATAATGCCTTCCATCAGGGGCGCAGCAAAGAATTAAGGCGGGGGGGAGGGGATTTAGGTGCAACTAATACCGGGGTGTGTGGGGGTATGGAATACCCACCAGGATAAGAGGTGTGTGCGAGATTAATAAATTGCGGAATTTTAAGATAAATGATTCAAAATGGTGAGTTTTACGGCTTTCTGAGGGATGTTTTATTTATCCTTAGACTATTCTATTAGTAATATCAATCCAATTAAGTAAAATGGATTAATCTTAAAAATTTCTCTGAGCTCTGGGGAGGGGGTTATTCCCCAAAACCCCTACTCGCTGTGCCTTCCACCACATTTTCACCTATATCTTCAGATAATTTAAGATTATGTAATTTACATCGCACAGTCGAATTTCCTGGTCCTCGCACCGATAGCTAAATTTCCATCTCGTTTTGCGATCGTTCATGAAGTTACAGCTTTTTGATAGAAAGTAAGACGACTGCTGATGAAAATTCAACGTTCACAAATAGGAAGAGAATGAATCCAAATGGCGACGTAATACTTACGATCAAACCAAGACAACCGAACTCATCACATACTGAAATGGATAGTGCAGCTAGCTCAAATTACAGTCCAATCGACAGAGTATTTGACATCGTGATTTACTAAATTTCCCACGCCGTTTTAAGAATAAAAACTCCACACCTAAAAACAAAAACGCCGGTTACCTAGGCTCCAGTTAAACTTATGTCTATCTATGAGCATCAACAGCTTCCCTATCTTCGATGAATAATTATTTTCACCACTTTTGAGGGCAAAGCTATTTTGACTGCAACCTCAGCCTTAAAACAAAAACAAACGAGTGCACAAAAAAGCTACACCTTAATTTACTGATAAGTCTTAAGCAAAAAACGCGATAGCGGCATGGCTTTGTGATGAAAATTTGCAGTGTCACCAAAGATAAAAAATATCCTATTTAAGAGACAAGCTGGCATTATGCTTAACGCCAACCCTTCGGTTCAGTAACGTTTTACGAAACATTTGTGCGTCATGGGTTTTTTTAATGAAAAAATAGTACATGTACTCCACATGAAAGAGGATTCACAAATATTTGGAGCATAAAAAACTTGTCCCAAATTTGATATTGATTGCATACTTGACTCTTGATTAAATTAAAATTGATTTAGCGTTTTGATGAGGTGACAAAAACTGCGATTCTATAGGCATGAATAATTACCTACTTAAATCACCACTGCATTTTCTGTCCTTTAATCTCTATGGAGACGGTTTAGGACTGCAATTCCCGCACAACTTGGTGTCTTTTTAGTTTTTCAATGGCCCACCGAAACCTCATTTGCGAGTCAAGGTAAACTCATACTGTGCATCTAAGAATTATTCACTTCGAGCTTACTCAACGAAATCCTCCCTAAAATATTTCCTCTCAATATCAGCGTCGATTCTCCGATGACATATATTGATCAACAACTCCATCAGTAACTTATATTTTCTCAATGATAGAGGCAATCATTAAAAGCAAGGCATGTGGAAAAATTATTAAGAAATACTAGTACGCGTACGGTCATAAAGTCTTTCACGGCAAATGAGTGATTGAGTCAAACATATTAATGAGGATGGCTCGATGATGTCACGGTTACATAACTTCCGCTCCCTCATGAAACTGGTAGAATGCAAATGTACGATAGAAGATAAGACATATAAACAGTAATGATCAGATTAAGTGCGGAGTCTTCGTTAATTTTGCCAAGAAAATGCGTTAATATAAAATAGTGGAAAAGAGTAAGATAATTCACAAAAGGATTCATCATAAATAGTTAAATTAATCATAAAATAATTTATGGCTGGGTAAAACTGTGCGATGAAAAATGTTAGGTCGTACTAAACCTATTTTAATTGTAATTAAAGATTATCTCATACAAACGATGAAATAATTATGAGCAAAATGGCCACATAAGAATAAAACCGAATGATAAAGTAATTCTTATTTAATAAGGAACTCACCTCTCATTATAACTGTGGAAAATGTTAAACTACGATTTATAAAGAGGCTAGTTTTTAATAAGGGCATATATAATTTATATTAGCATAAATAACACGAGAGATTGTCACAAAAACCCTTAAAAAGAATAATGCTACATAAATAGATTGAGTACACGAAAGTTTAAATTGGGCTCAACCAACATAACGTGACCTCAGAAGTCCTCAACAGACGAGAAAATATATAGAACTATGAACTTTCGCATTGATAGTGCGTGATTAAAAAGGCTTATTCCTGTACTGCTGACGCGGCTTTTCCTAAATTAAATCTCGTAAAACTCAATTAAAATCGGGCGAAAATTAGTTACTTCAACATAACTTTTACGTGATGTAAACGGGCTTTTATCCCATCCGACCATCATATGTGATCCCAAGAAGCTTGCCATTGTATGGAAAACAATAGGCTTTTGCTGCATTAAGCTCTGAGAGATGAGATATTACACCTTAATTTCTTAATAATATTATACAGAAAACAGATCATGAGGGCCATTGGAAAGCGACAGCTTCAAACGATGGACCATCAAATAATTTCAAATGAGTATATAAAGTGTCATCTACAAATCGTAAACCAATGATAAAAATTCCAAAGGGTATACAGACTTACTTTTGGGGGTGCATCAAATATTTATTTTCACCATACTTAATGTTTCAAACCAGATTTCCCAACAATTTTCACTTAAGTTAATCGAATTCTTGCGAAATTATTATGCTAACAGTAAATTATTAAATAAACACTCCTAAAATATCCCAATTCTCCATTTTGTGGGAGTGGAAGATACTCCTCAATACTCCCCCAAGTAAAGTATCGATTATGAAAAATCATAATGTCGAGAAAACGAAGATAAAACTATTTTTTGGTGTGGCGTCCGCCCAAAAGCATAATAAAACACTCCTCAGGCAACCCAGTCCCCTACTAATTATAATTGGGAGTCTAAAACTCCATCTCCACCGAAGCCGGTAACGCAAAACTACTCCCAACCCTCCTGCAATAAAATCTCAATTTCGCGATTTGGTAATTACCAGAAGGCTAAGGTGTAAACGTGTAAATACGTAAACCCAATTAATTGTAATTGAGAATCTAAACCTCCATCTCCACCGTAATGCAAAACTACTCCCGACACTCCCCCTATAACATCTCGATTTGGGAATTGTCGGAAAGCGAAGGTGTAAACGTACTTTCATCCGTTTCGATCGGCGTGAGCCCGCATGGAGTCTCCGCGAATTCGCCAATCCCTCGCGGGACCTTCGTCAGCGACGTAAATCTTCCGTCTGACCATAATACCACCGGCATATCCTGTCGCGGGAGAAGCGCCGTCATCGCCTGCTCCCCGGCGTCCTCCAGGACCATCGCCGGTGCCGGTGGAGCCTCCGTACGGCCCCACTCCGCCACTACGGACCGCCCCATGTCCCATCCACCCAGCGGCGTCGGAGTCAGCAACAAGGGCCATGGGTACCTCTGACCCTTCCCCATCGCCACGGAAGAAGTCACCAGGGGTCCGTATTTCGCGCGTCGCCCTCCACCAGGTCCGCAATGCAGCGAGGAAAAGGCGATGGTAGACATGGTAGGAGCATAACTCGCTTCGGACCACGGGTAGCACTGTATTTGCCCCTTGACTACACGCTATAGCTTCCACTGAAGTCCGGGTTCACTGATAAGGTATGAACAAGATGTGCGACCGGGGATGGCCCAAACATGGAGAACTTCAGCTTTCCAAGGAGCAGACTGCTGAAGTACCATCTGGAGATCTCTACGCACAACACCGACTCCTTTTTGGGCAAAAACACCCAAAAGAATGCTAGGTGCTAAGCTCAACCTCGACTGTGGAGCACTCTGCCAGGATATGCCGACGAGGAAGTATTCCAGTGGTACTGGGGAAGCGAGAGAATCGAGACGCGAGGGCTTTAACACCTTCTTTTTCGGTAGCACTGAAAACTCCCGTTGAAAACACGTCTAAACTCCGTCTAGGGTGCGCTACCAGGGTATCCCGATGAGGAGACAACCCCGACTGTTGCGTCTCAGGGTAAGTCCGGTGGTACTTGAGAAGGCTGTGGGACACGGGGATCGCGCGTGAAAGCGCGACGAGTAAAGAGACCGTGTTTTGGCGGGGAGAGTCTTTAAAGAAGTGGCAGATCGGTTTGAGTTACGCCTCCCCGCGGTGGGTAGGAAGACATCCCCGCCTGTCCCTCTCCGGGAGAGTGTAAGCTGGGGGGGGACCTCCCACGAGCCTCCCACCTTGGGCAAGGCAAAGGGCCTCCTCATCCCACGTCCCATTACCACCCCACCTTCCTCCCTCCCACTCCTCCCCTGATCTACCCCGCCCACTCGCTCGCTCACCCCACTCCTCTCTTATCTACACTCCTCCCGACCACCGCCACCCACACCTTTTTGCGTGCAAGGTCCACCGAAGACTTCAGGTGGATTTTTCGCGCCCGAGTCGCGCCAACACCTGAGATATTACACGAAGTTCAGCTTATACCCTGTATCTCCTATTTATATTTTGCCAATTCGAGGGTTTCATAAAAACAAAAAATGTAAATAGTTTGATTCATCAACGATACGACAGATACCTTACTGTCAAGTATCGCCAATTTAATTGCATAGGAAGATGGCCTACCGATCCTAAATTTGCGATTTCTACGATGATAATTCGAGGGTTTTATAAATATAAAAAAAAGATCTATTCATGCATCGACTATTTAGTTATTAAAGGCGATGGCCGATCGATTGTTGATGATTTGCATTCCGACGGTTGTCTACTTGCTCATGATCATAACGTTTTACCATATGATTAAAAAGTATTCGTGGCCAGCTTACAGTTGAATTGCGTTACTTTTCGCGTGTGTTTAGTAGAATAAAAAATGCAAATTCAAAATCAGGTGGTTCTGCTCAGTTATATAAAAAACCAATTCACTTAAAACATACAGGCATCATCAAGCTGAATTTGAAATACGTCGAATGAACTCATTTCGGATATGATGCACACGCTAAAAGATTTTCCCGACCCGTGTTTCAACTAACGTATTACTAACAGGTAAAACGCTATTATTTTCCTCCTTGTCAACGAAATTCCGACCATTAATATTGCTTCAATGGAAGAACTATTAAAAACGAATTCGAACTAGTCATGAGATTGCATATTAAAGAATTAGCATAATTTCTTGTCTAAAGAAAAGGGACAGTATATCAATCAATAAAACATTGAAATCGAGACTTTCCTTCCTTAATAAATTTTTTCCTCAAAATACATAGACCGAAAAGTAAATTTCACTAATTGCAAATGCCCACAAGGAATATTCGCAAGACGCTGTACACAACTCTATTTAGCTGCTTGCGAAAATGCACTGCCATGTCACTTGGCTCTTAAACGTCCAGCTATGCCCCAGACGCCGTCCACACACTACTCCACAGTCGTGTGCTAACCACCATGTCTCCAATCCTTCGGCAGAAAAACAGCCGACGACTGACGACCTCAGTGGGGCATGTACATGACCAGTTTTCAAAGCGCTCTATTGCTCTGCTCTCCAAGTAGTAGTCCAAGGGCATAGGATTAGGTCCACAGTCTCAGTCTTTGCCTTAGTAATGCAGTACCTTACTACCTCTTAAGCTGAAAATAAAGTGTCCAACTACATCAGCCTCTACACTTCTCAAAATATATAAGATTCGGAGATAATTTATTCTCCATTTTTTAGAACTAACTCACCGGACCCAAATTCTCCTAAAACTGATCCTAAAAATAGTTGTGTATCCGGGTCATGTCCCACAAAAAAACCGCTGTTTATTTTTATTATTTTTCCATAATTTGGATTTTTTTATTGTTATTATTCAAAGGATCCACCGAAACATGTTCATTGAAACATCATTTTTTCAAGATGCTTAAATTTTACCTTGGTTGTGAAGGAATGTAATTATTTAGTACTTCCATGTCAAATCTTTGATATAGTCCACACTTTCTTTCAACAATGAAAGTTCTTTAGCAGGCATTATCCTATTAACTCAAGCAAGGCCGTTATGTGAAAATGGACATAAGGCTTTACGCTGCAGACTAATATGAATTATGTTTATACCTACTCGTCAAATTTTTCCAATTTTCCTAGTTGCATGAGTTCCCTTCCAAAATACAAGCTGCAACCCCACACACATCTAAACATTAGGAAGCAACAGTGCGAACTTGGAATTACAATAACTCTCTACGATGTCTTTGCAAATGCATGAATACGTTACCCACTACATTGCAGGTATAATTTCTCATTTTCAAGATGAAAATTAAATATATATCAGCTCAATACATGATGAAATTAGGTGCAAGCCGATGTTCCGAAGAATCCAGCTTTTACAGATAATTTAAAAAAAGTAAATACATCTAATCACTGAAGTACTCGAGTTTTTGAGGGTATACAAAATTCATGCAAATAAATTGATTTGCTCCGTACTATTACAAACACTGTACTATAAATTATATATGACAACTGATTCATTGGACCTCACTTGATAGAACAAGAGCTATTGTAATGCCCACGCAATAAAATGTTATTTAGCCCTGACCACCCCACTAAAATTTATTAGTTAATTGTAGCGATGTGAATAAATATAGAGAAAATTTATTTTTACCAAACGCGTTAATTTGATAAAATTGCCATGAGGCAGCGACAATATTTATTAAAAAAAGGTTGCGATGTGACCATTACATTCATTTTGAAATTAGAGTACCAGTAAGGGGCTTGATAACTCTTTGGCAATGACTACGTATGTGACTTTAATAGTACTTATAATTCACTCACCAACTCCATGAAAATACCATTATCTTCATCAGTTAAGACTCTTAGTATATGTGTCTGTTGCTAAACGAGCTCACTCAATAACCTTATCACCATTTCTTATCTCCCTTTATTCTTATCTACAATTACCTTGCCTCGCAATGATCAGATCCAAGATTAGCTAAGGTCGTTGAGAGGTTCTTTACCGGAACACTGATACAAACAAGTTCCTCATAAACGCAGAGCAGAAAAATACGATATCGGAGTGATGCAAACATTTTACGTCATTGGGTAGGGCAGATGAAATATATCATGCCTCTAAAAGCAATTCTCCAATCATTTTATTACATTATATTTTGTTTAGTAATCACCTTACTCTGCCTTTTAAAAAGCTAAAATAAACTTTAGTTCAACGGTGATTTCATGAAACGTTAATGCAATTAATATGAAGAGGTACTTTGATTTGATGAAATGAATGGTATTAACTAATAGTTAGCATAAGCAGCACGATCGTCTTACAATGATACATTTGCCACGTAATATTAGTAGCTATAGTATCGTTTCAAATTAAACGACCGCAATAAAAAAATTCGCTGAAAAATTACTAAGTGCATCAGTACATTGTTATAAATCGAACAAACTAGCATTTTTTTGTTACAATGCATCATCATGAACGGTAAGGCAATGGATATAATATACTTTAGTCATAATTTGTACGAAGTGATTTAAAAAAAGGTGGTATAAAAACCATCGATTTTATTATGAGGAAAATATTAAGAAAGATACCATTGAGAATGAATCTAAAATTACCTGAGGGAACCAAAATATGGATACAGGAGTGCAGAAGGGTGAGAGACGTTATTGAAGCAGAGGCAATTTTCTTGCACACATAATGAACCTCGACTAAGCCTCCTCCGATAGAGAACGTCTGGGGCGATGGATATTTGATACTTCCATAATTGGAGCACTTAATTGGTCGATATTCGGTTGATTAGCTGAAGATTCTCGCCGTCAACTTCCTTTCTAAAGGAGACGATCGCTAGGACAAACATGTCGCGTCAAGGGAGTCGAGTTTTCATTGAGCGCTCACCCAATACGCAGACGATGAGAACACTCGATTGAGCAGGGGCCTCGTTATGATACTCCGGAACGCGGATGACGTCCAACATCATTGACATCGCGAGCGACAAGTCCTAAGCTATTAATATCGGACGGAGAGAAACCACTTTCCAAGTTCCGATTCAACCAAAATAAATTTTAACTCTTCCCCATGCCCATCATTCCTGATTGACATCCTCTCTTTAAAAAATTGTGTTTTGGATACATTAATTAATAGTTAATAACACAGCGAACTATTCTCCTAAATTAATATAAGAATTATTGTTTTTATTGGTTGGCCGAATATCACTCACATTTTATAAAAATCACAAATCACAGAATCATTAAAAGGTCGAAAGTTTTCAAAATTGTGGAAATGGAGGTTGACTTATTCGATGTAGGAGGATATATATATCCCTACCAAGTATATAAGAAATAACAATAAAAGCAGGATATATGTGCAGAAAATAAATTTACTGCTAAAAATACTACTCTTATGTTCTTTTGGACAAATTATAAAACTGGTTTTGAAAAAAAATAATAATTAGCCTAGCGAGCCAATGATTGGAGGACCCTCAAGAATAACCACTGGCTAAGCAGTTGGTTTTCTCGGATATAAAGGCATTTCAGGGCGTGATTTACGATGGAAGTCGTCCGCTGTCATGTTTCCTTCGAGATGTAAACAAAAAATGATCGGCTGGTCTCCCCGCAGGAGAACACCGGAAATAGTCCGCTCCCATTTCCCGAAGAAATTACCTTTGACGAACCTACGGGTCTAATCGGAAGCGATATCCTCGTCAGCTTTAATTTACCCTCAGACAATTATATTCCTTCCTCTTGATCCGTTTATTTTGAGGCCCATTACCGTTAAAAGCCCATGGGAACTACCAATGTTAAGGGGCGGAGAAACGAACGTAGTCTCGTCAGAAGTTATCCATTCTTCTTTTACCTTTCTACAGGAACCGACCACGCCCAGAAACCCTGTCTTCCAAATCTCCGATGACAAATTAGTAATAACCTGCGCTGTATGATCAATCGAATGTGAGTCTATGGTTTTAACTATTAACGACAATTTCCACGAGATATCAACGATGCGAAAGTACTCCAATTTCCATGCTGACAATTTTATGAGTATTTTATACCAGTTACCTACCATTTTTCAATCAACTTTCGGTATAATGGGTTGCCACTGGGTAAACTGCCAAAGAATATCTCGGCAATAAAACAAAAAACGGCGACCATGTACATACACTGAGATGAAGTATGGGCAATAGGGAGGTAATTTCCATAGCATTATGTGTATGAGGATTCAGTGACTATACATGGCCAATAACGATCGTTGATTATCGCAAATAGATGACTGCTGACAATCAACAGCCGATGGTCATTGAAAAAGACTAGACCTAATAATAATCATTAAGTGGATGCAGGACACTACAAAAGGGGTTTGTACAGTCGTTATCATAGTTGAGTATCGACAATCGATGACGCTAGATCTCCATTGCTGACCATCAGTCGATACGCGAAATCGACATCGAATCGAATCTCATTTTCTTTTCTATAATTTCCGAGGCCGTAGAAGCTCAACCCCCATTTATTGCATTGCGAATCGAATCTCGTTGATTATTTTATTCGACATATATTGATAATTGAAATCATAAACGTCTCTTGACAAAAGAGGCCCACAAGACGATAATGGCCAGAAATAACGCAGAATTTGATTTTTTAGGCTCTTGAAATCCACCCTTCTGTGTAAGAAGATTGTAATCAAAATCTATCAGACTGGTCGTGACATACGAGCAAAAAGTGGGTCATATCTCAAAAAAAGGAACTTGCTTTAACGAGATTTTATCAGAAGTTTTACGAAGGATATATGGTCCTGGGACCGACAGTGTAAAATGCCCTACAAGAACTAACATAGAAATAGGAAATATTAACAGAAGTAAAGACTTAATGAGATAAGTGGAGAACCAAAGATTAACTTAACTAGATCACTTTAAAGAATGAGGGAAGAAATTATTCACAATTCCTAAGCTGCTACACTAAAATGCGGTTGTAAAGTGAAAAAGAGGAAGATAATTGAAATGATGGATGAAGGGTTTGGAAGAAAACTTAAAGAGACTATGAGGATCGTGAGATAATGGTAGAAAAAGCAGAACAGAAGATAATGGGCAAGCGTCTTGAGGAAATCCAAAACTCATACCGGGCTGTGACACAGATAAAGTGCATTATTCGCCAAAGTCAATGTCCTCTACATTCTTGTACATAAAAGGGGATCGGACCATATGCGGATGCATAAAACAAACGTCGAAGTTGTCGACGAAACTAGTTGATAAAATTCCGTCCTATCAGCGTTCTACCCCAACGTCCGAACTTTATCTAACAATACACGACTACCGATTTTTATAGAAGAGCCTTACCTCTATCGTCTATGGTTCAGCTTTGTGGAAGTTCATTTTAATAATGAAATGAAAAAACTTTGTTTTACACCAATAAATAAATTGAAGGAATAATAAATACCTATAAATAAATTGGGGAAATAAAATATTTTTAAATAAATTGGTGGAATAAAAATACTTTTAAATAGTATTGGTGGAAAAAAGTTTTTTTCCTCATTTCATTATGAGAAGAGCCTTTTCCAGCCTCAAAACTGTCTACTGCGCAACACCGAGAGATTTCACCAGGACTGTGAGCAAGAAAATTTAGATGACCGAAATCGCCCACAAAACAAGCTTAATACAATCTTGCCTCCCGTTCCTCCCGTCTTCTCATTCTTTATACTGTATTGTCCTTCCCTGCAAGCCCCACCTACCCCAACCTCTTCTTGCCCTGCGGGGTCGTTTGCGTCCAAAGGGAAAAGTGATGCCCGCCTACACATCATCCTCAATCATCCGGTTTTCTACAGGTATCAGCAGGGAGGGGAGAACACGCCCAATGACTTTTGGAGAGGGTTATTGTGTCGGTTAGGAGAAAAAGCAAGGTTAAAACTAGGGCTGTCACAATAGCCCAGACCTTGTGGGTGGAGCGCTTTTTTTTTCGCGAACGCTCGCGGGTCGATATCTGAATGTTTCACGCATGGACGTAGAGAAGGAAAACTTGCGGGCCAAAACGTGCAGTGAGGTAAGCGAGGTAATATCTACTGGTCGGTTCGCTGCTCCGCGAAATAAAGGAGAACCGATTTTGTTAACATCCTTTTTAAATGCTGTGGTTATCACCACATCTCAAATAAGTAATGGCAGATAACGGTTGAAAGGACGAATCAAAAGACAAAAACGAATTTTACCGAAAGAATTATGACCAAAAACAAAAAGAAATTTAACATATCAAGTAGCCATTTAGCCTCTTCGACAAAACTATGTCAATTCTCGTGTTTTGAAAAACTGAAAACACGCAGAACTTTGCTCCCCACAATTCAATACATCAAGTCTTTCACCGATATGTAAACAATACTCTTGCCCTGAAAGATATTTAGCCGTGTCATTTCAAGAGTCTTAATGACCTAATAACCCTTAAGATCTTTAATCGCTTTCAGGTTGGTTCTTAAGTAGAAATTATGTTACACGTAGCTCTTATACCTAACAATAAACAATTTGCTTGAGGATGGGCTACGAGTCGCCACTCAAAACGTGGTCGGAACTACATTCATACATCCGATAGCTCATCTCATATACAACAAATTTATCAAGTATATGAAAAGGTCAGTGAACAGTCTCATCTGGAGTGTTGCGCTTTACGGTGCGGAAACATGGAAACTGAGGAAGGAGGACGAGAGAAGACTGGGGGAGTTAGAGATGTGGTTGTGGAGAAGAATGGAGAAAGTAAAGAGGAGAATCGGAGGAGGAACGACTAAGTGCTGGATATGGTGGGTGAGGAGAGGCAGCCTCTGGATGAGATATGGAGGAGACGGAATGTATGTATGGAGCAAGTACTTAGCGGGGAGGGGATGCAGAAAACAGTTTTAGTGATGAAATGTTGGGTAAACGAGGGAGAGAAAGGAAGAGAATAGGATTTTTAGATAGAACGAAAGGGAGTAGGCCTTATTGTGGATTGAAAAGGGAAATACTTGATGAAAAGGGAGGCTCCCAGAATTCTTTTTAAGTGCCCCACGGAAACCTACCTTTATGGGTAGAATACTTCAATAAATATAGTAACTGGCTCGAAGTTAGTATACCACCAGAATTTTTCAATGATGGTATCCTTTACAAAGCGGTACATTGTAGACTGCGAAATTCACGATAATGCGAAAAAACTATTAAATGGCCCAATGATCGTCCAAATTCAATGTGTATGGTTTCACGCAGAAAGAGCATCCTCGATGAAAAAAAATGAGACGACCTTGGCCACGAAAGTTATTTTTGATCCCAATTTCGGCTACACCCTCCCACGACCACCTTGAGTCTCGTTTCCTTGACTATTCGAGTCTTGTTTCCCGACAATTTACCTATGTCCCTCCCTCCGCTACCTTTTTCGGCGAAATTGATCTCCCATGGGCGTCTCGCATAATGGTTTCCTGCATTCAGAGAGTGTTTTTGCCCCTCATTTCTCCGGTTCGCCCCCTCCTGCGAGCACCTCGAAGCTCATATCGTATGCCGCGAAATGGTCTCCCTGCCTCGTATCTGAAAGTTTTATCTCCGCGAGTCTTCGCCACGAGACAGTGAGATCCGACGCGAAGATTCGTTCGGCGATGCGAATTAAACATTTCCCTGGGCTTTCTTTTTCGTCCAATTTGCCCCAAGAGTCCTGAGTCGGGACATATCTTATGAAATTTGGTTTCCAAGAATGGCAAGCTCGAGAGGACTACCCGTGAGTCTTCTGTTTTTATTATGAAAATTTAATGCGTTCCCGCCTATGCGTAATACTGTAACTTATTCACGACAGCGTTCGTTTTTCTTCTGTGCGAATTAATAGAAAAAAAACCCTCTGTCCATTTTTATATCCCGAGTCACTGGCGAAATTGCAAGAAAAAGACGACTTAAATAAGTTTAATGTACGTAGAATGAAGCGATGTATGCAAGTGGAATATTTTTCCCAATTTTAATTACGCCTCTGCTATAGTTATGTATTAATTATCAAATTATATATCTCCAATGGTGAATAAAGAAGGGAAAACAATAAATTTCTCACATTTCCAAGAGGTAAGTATTAGCAGAGATGTATAATTTTTGGTCATAATTCTAATCACACATCAGCTCACCCCAAAAAAATAATAACGTTATCTACATGGCGAGAACTGCCACAGTTTTGCTGACAACAGCTCAATCATATTCTCTCTCCAGAATTTAATTTTTTAAATCAATTAAACATTAAATTTAATTAGATGATGTCTCACAAAAATACTATTTCCAGGTAATATTTTAAGAACATTTCTTCATATCAAACCGGAAATGAATCCTTGGATTGTCAAAGCCATTTGATAACGGAAAATATGATTTATTTTCGTATCGCGTTTTCGTAAGCACGCACCCATGGATGTCATTAAATGGAGGCATACGTCCATCTGGCAACGCATTATGATCGTCAGGTGTCACCGTGCGTGAGGCTGGTGGAAGACACGACGATGGAGAGATGGCCCCGCCCCCTTATCTTAGGGCCAATTTGTCGCCCATTCAGATTTTCTCATCATTCGATTTGGGGCAAATTGGCGGGCGTAACTGGGAATTCCGCGGAGGTAATATGAGAAACAATGGAAATTCTGCATGCGTGCCTTTTTTCCGCCATGAATGAAGATTGCTACAATTTGCCTTCGACCATTTGAAGCGAATGAAGCCTTCGTCTTTTGGCGAATGATTAGCAGGGAAGTAAGAAAAACCAATGATTCAACCAAGACCTTGCAGCATAGGACAAATGCATGGGACTAGTCTCAAATGCGATGGAATAAAGGATTCAGAATAGATATATGACTTTGAAGTCACTGGTTAATCTTTATATATTTCAGATTATTTCGATTGTAATTAATTAATAAATTAACTGAATTCCATGGCATCAAATTAAAATACAACTGTTTCACGATGAATGGAAAAGAGCAGCTAGTTACATTTATCATACCAAATATTTCCTTTTAACCATTTACATCGACATCTGATTATTGCATAGAGTTAGAGACTAATCGATCATTTAATGACTTCAATTGCCTTACGATTTTCATGTTTCTACACCTGGATTCTTGATTTTAAATATGCAGCGCAAATAACTGCCGTCGTTGGTAGGAAAAACATAACAATTTCAATTGCTAATACGTGACTTTCAATTCACGTTCTCCGGAAATAGCTCACACTAAACATTTTCTTCGTACATTTCATCAAATGCATGAATAACTTTAATTATATCTCCCACAAAATCACAGAAAAGGTTTCTTTTAATGACATCAAGTTGATAACCACTAATTCCATGATTTTCTGGTCAAGCAGTTCACTTCAGTAACCAAAATACTTTCACCAGACGAAGATATTCAAATTACACATACTTATCCCTCGATATGCCACAGTTAAGTATCACCAAATCTTTCCTCCCTAGCAAGGTCTTCAGATCGTTTAAAAACTCCGCAATGGATACCTACATTCGCAGAAAAATAAATATCATGAAAATAAATACGTTAAAGATATAAATAATAATCCAAGAAGTAGCTATCCCTGCAACCAGTATTATTGTTCGCACGCTCTACAATCTTAATTTTCTCGCCAAATATACTGTAGATGTGGCGCCCAAATTTGAAAAAAATGGTTAAGATTAGTTGATCGCACGTTTTCCCCTGCAAAATGAACATGAACAGTAAATACACGCTAAACGATACACGGTTTGCGTATTAATTCTTATAAAGTAAAATGATTTTTCAGCATAATTGAATGCAGAAATTGCAATGGAAGTAGTATTAAACTTACAAATAGGGGAAAGTTTATACATCAAGTCTCTGCTTTCAATAATGATGCGAAGGCTTTGATGTCTGACATGTAGGTATACGTATAAATGATTCCTCTGAACTCAAATTAGCTCCGACTAACCTAGAATACAGTGCATCACCTCGCGCTTTTCAAATGTTTTACAACAGAATCCGCTCTGGAATACATATTAGAAGAGGATAAATTAATCGTAAAATAGCACGTAGAATAAAATCGCTTCTGTTACACTCTTCGTAAATAATATCATTCCTATTGTTACTCAGTATGCGAGTACGCCAGTATGAAGCCAGAGTAATGGTCAACCTATGTATAACAGATATCGATGTCTAAAAGGAAAGAGCGAGATAATATGAGATAAAGTGATATATACGATTCGCCATCCCCTGATAGCAGAGGCCATTGTTCGATTTCTTTTAATGACATCAAGTTGATAACCATTAAATTCCATGATTTGCTGGTCACTGAGTTCACTTCAATAACCAAAATACTTCCACGGGACGAAGATATTCAATTTACATATACTTGTCACTCAATAAGCCACAGTTAACTATTACAAAAAAATACAATACTTCAAATGTGTGTGTAGGGCCACTAGCAGACTTAGTATCGCATAGTCATCATGCATATTAAAGAGATTAGGAGTTACAATTAGGCGGATACATTATACTGCTAAATGAAGTAATTTGCGCCCAATTATATTCCAAACTATAACAGCACGTTCTGGCTAGCCTTTGGGTAACATAGTAAAGTTTCACTCCTTAATATTAAGAACACACCAGTGTATGATCTTTTTCAGGGAACTCCCATTACAATGCATCGATTTCAATGCCGATTTTTACTCCTTCCGGTCAATAAGTCCTCTCCATGCACACATGGTACAGCGTGACAAATCACCTTGCTGCAATGCCCTTGGGAGTCTAAATACGCACCTAATGTCAGTATGCGGGTGAAGATTAATTACGGGAAATGTGCGGACCGTGAAAATACATCGGATAGAACGCTTCACAGGGGAGAGGCAATTTTTCTTTTTCCCATTACGTCGTTTCGTCTTCTTATCACGGTTTTGACGAGGATTCTCTTCTCTGCTACTCTTCGTAGGAATTCCTCATTGCTTACTCGGTCGATCTATTGAATTCTCGTCATTCTTCTGGTGCACTTTACTGCGTGGATGGAGGCTTTCGGAATGTGGTACTACAGATGAATGATAATTATCAAATGGATCGATCGAGCAAGTATGTAATGGGGTAGACATGAAAAGAGTAGAGAAGCCTCTTGGAAACTTCAACAAGAAGACGAAACAATCTAATCATAGGCGGATCTAGGGGGGGGGTCGGGGGCACGTGCCCCCCCCCCCAGACCTTTAAAAATATACAAGATTTTTAATACGATCCCATTATCATTGCGTTCGTTATGTATTACGAGGTATCCTTGTGCCCCCCAGAAAGAAATCCTGGATCCGCACCTGAATCTAATCGACGAGGCACAAGTGGATGACAAGAACGGAAGACCTCGAATGGAATATATGGAACAATCAAAGGAGGATGTGAAACAGTGCATGTGAAAAGATTGGCTGACGGGAGGATTGAGTGGAGAGCTACTTCAAACCAATCTAATGATTGTTGATCCAAGGGCCTACCCAGGATCAAAACTTGGGGGGGGGGGGCAAGCCATGGTTGTTCAAGTTATAGGTAAGATTTAAGCATGGAAAAGGTGAATGAAATCAACATTTTAAGGAAACTGTAACAGCTCTATAATAGTTTTTAAAATTATGTGCTTGAAAAAATATTACTTTCCTTATAGACATTTGCGATTTTTGCTTCTGGGGGGGGGGGGGGGCCGCTGCCCCCTCCTGCCCCTCGCTAGGTACGCCCATGTGTTGATCAGTGATGATGAGAAGTGAAATCATGTTATCAGGTGTATGACGGTGAGATCGCAATGGAAACAATGATTGGGATGCTCTTTTACTTCTCTATGTTTGAAAATGGAGAGATTCACAAATCTCTTCCTACTGTTGCCCTCCAAATCAAATTTCATCGGGAATGAAGGATCAGTAATACGTGACGCTGACACGCCAACGAGAGAAAATATCAATACGGCCAGTTTTAAGATCTCGGTGAAAGACTAAAGATAGTGCCTCGATAAGCTGTTCTTGGAAGTTCACGTATTAATTTAATCAAGATTTGGAATTTCACAATTTACGGAATATTTGGAATCATGCATCCCACTGTGATCGAAGCATATAATGCATGATTAAAACAATCCGCTGAATTGCAAAGTCCAAGTCTGTAGCCAGCATTTATTTTTTAGCATCTTTCAAACGCGGTAAGCAAGTAAGGGCGGTAAGACAGTAAAAGCGGTGTGAGATGAAAAGAATACGCACATCAGGTAAAGGGTATGTGAAAATAGTTTTTCCAACGTTATTCAACTGCACACAGTCAACAGGAACGCTTGCTCCTGTAACCGATTGAGGGAAGCGGACTTACCGCAGTATGTATATTATTGTTTCACACCCAAAATTAAACGTTGGAATGAAAATAATTTAATTTTTTATTGCGTAATTTAAAAACACTAGGATTTCGCTGAATAATAACGCAACCAAAAGATGATATGATAATAAGGGCAACGACCAAGTCGTATGCATAATATTTCACGCGGAATCTTTAAGTTAAAACTTCCTTGTCTAACTTATCCATTTCACTACCTGTCTATCAACTGAAACCACCGCTTAAAAATTTCAGCGAGTGCTTTTCTAAAGGTGGCGCTTCGTAAGGTACGTAAAGATCGCATTCTTCACGAGGAACCTTTGGAGAGACCGGCATCAAGTCTTCGAACCTCCTGTAAAAGGATCTTAATGCGCAATTAAGAGCACCGCTGAACCCGGGCGATGCCTTACCGCGATTAAGTGGCCGTGAAAATGGAGGAGATTATTTCTCATTAACTACGTTCGCGGAGGTTGACGATGGGAGTCATTAAGAGGCCAATACTCCCAACTACTTACTTCCGGGGTGCTTGGTATGAGCTTACGTCCGAAAGGCCACAGAATACTACCGAATGGTACGTTAAATGCTGAAAATGAGCTCAGTATTGAATATCAAACACTGTTAAAGCCGTGAGGCGTTTATATTTATGTGAAAATAAAACCGCCGTACTTTTTTCGTCCGGTAAATGCTACGATATTGTGTACATTTTCAAATAATAAGATCAAACAAGCGATAAAAAACTTTATACCGCTGAAAAGCAGCAATTATGTTAGATTAATTGTAAAAAAAACTCCATTGGGGGAGTGTTTAAGTTGGGTGTAGGTATCAAAAGCATTCCATTCATGAGGAGTGAAATACCTTCCCATGCACTTTATGTCTAGTGATGAAAAAGTTTTATTCCCAATCTCAGGAAAATATTCAGGTCGAAATGATCGCGATTACTGAATCCAGTCAATCAACTGAATTTGGAGCTACAACTCTCTTTTTTTGTTCGCGCCTTATTTTCGAAAGTTCGCGTAAACTCAATTTCAATTATTATTTACATTTAGTTTGACACTCACGAAGGAGGTGAGGTATCAGAACTGCAATAAAAAAATTAATTTGTTAGCATTAAATTTCCTAACTTTTTCCATTTCCAAAAATAAAACTGAAAGTGGGTGGTTTCAATATTGACCTAGGCATTTGGTCACGGCGCAGCTCTGCATGTCCAAAACAATGAGGTAAGAGCGCGTGCGGAGAGAGTGCATAATAAAACTAAAACTTTGTAATCCCACATAAATTTATAAGGAATAACAAAGTAAGTTCAGTTTATTTCAGGAAAAGGGTTCTCCAACCGCCGACCAATGAGAGAGCAGCGCTTGGATATAAAGGCTTATATAAGGCGGTAGTTTGATGTGTTTTATCACTTTTCACCTGAAGACGCTAATTGCAACGTCAGTGAAACTATAGTAAAAAAAAGCCAACGGACGCGGTAAGAACCTCAAGAAAATGCAGGAATCATCCGAACCGATTCCTTTTGCTTTTGAATCCAAAATTCACCCGTTCATGGAACACTCACCTTCGAACTTCTCGTAGATCTGGAAGTCCAACTTCTCGGGGACGAACTTGGGCTTGGCTATCCTCTGGTCGATGGTCGCGCGGTCCAGCGTGAGGCTGGCCACTTTGCGGAGGACGTTCCCACCGCCGCCGGGAGAGGTGCAGGAGGCGGCGATGGCGGCCGCGGTGGCCGCCGAGTGTGCAGAGTCCAGGGGCAGCGGCACATCGCTGACGGACGAGTGACGTCGAAGCAAGGCCTCTTGCTGCTGTTGTTGCTGGGACGCCCCGGCGATGGCGGCCGCTGCGTGCGATTGCAACAATTGCAACTGCTGGTGACCTGCGGGAGACAGAAAGAAATGGTAAAAATTACGGAAGAAGATCCACAACTTTTCTCAAAAAATACTTTTCTCGAGTTTTATTCAAGGGGAATGCTTTTTTTCTGAAAACTAGACGACATTCTTCGGGTAAAATAAGAGTAAAGAGATAGTGTATAATTCAGTCCTAACATATTTCAGTTATGACTTTTTCCAGGTTTTAGAGCCGGGCCTTACACCATTTCCATGCAATTAACCCAATTTAACATTAATTACAGCATTAAATTTCTGGAAACTAAAAAAATCAATCTCCCAAACGTTTTATTTTTGACGTGATTCTTAAATATTACAAACATTGGATTAGTTTTTCTCAAAATGGCATGCATATTCTACCCAGTAATTAACACCCCGCCATCGTACCTGCTAAAGTGATTTGACTTCAGTTTCAGAAATTAATTTATTATTAACTCAAAAAAGGTAGTGCCGTCACCATCAAGTTTTGTTTTAATCGCGATTTTAAACTTTCAATCAATTTTTTTGTGGAAACGAAGTTTATATAGTAGTAGCATTGATGGACACTTTTAGAATGCTTTGACCAGTATCGACAAAAGAACCTACATAAAAATTCCGATTTTTGGCTAAATTTAAAGAAAGATCCAGCAAAAAGCCTTTTTTGTGGCTGACCTTCGATAAGGAGCAATTGCAAGAGTATATTTTGAAATTTTCATGAACTACACTTCGTTTCGCGTACCAAACTTCATAGGTAGCAAGTCCACGAATGTCAAAGATAGTGGCTCCCAAAGTAGAGACGTGAATCAGAGTTTATGTATATATTTTTTTACTATTCACAGGTTTCCTGTAAACTGTTTGGCTCAGTGTTTTGCCTTCTTCTAATTAACTAACACTCTCTGTAAAGGGGATTTTCTTTCGACTTACATCTCCGTACCTAACTACATCAACCAACGAACTTTAGGTTGTAGGTTGGAAGTGCTTTTAAGAGGAATACAAGGTTCTACAATTGTACATCGTACAAAGAAAAAAGGTAAAACAAAAAATTTCTATAAATGAAAGTACCAATAAGTATTATGATAATGATTACTTAATCTGTTCCCCGCAGGTTAAAAGCAAAGAATTGCAATAGTTCTTCATCATTCGATCAAAAAACAAGATTAAAAATGAAATTATGAGTGAAGGATATCAAGAGCTTTGATTTTATTTTACTTTCTGGTGTGTCCATGACGCCGCTTTAGGAAGCTAGTCTTCGTTTTAATACCATAAATACACACTAGCCAAAAATTAAGCAAAAGGTTAAACTTATGCGAAAATATTTAAGCTTACAAAAAGTCTGCAGCATGACAAAGCGTTTCTCCATCACTCATCTTACACGTGTAAATCGATGCACTTTAGAGTCGTTTCGAGTATCTCCGCAGGATTATCATCTCTTAGAATTTCCACTGATCAATCGCATGTGGATTACGCCGCTTTAACTTAAGCCTTTACACACTACCACAGCATTTAGCTCTCATTCCAAAGCGGAAATTGATAAGGTAATAAATGAGAGGTAGTTGAAAGATGAAAGGCGGTATGAGGTCTTTTGTAAAGGATACGGAAGAACAGATGGCACTATCATTCACAATACGATGATAATGGATGGAGAAAGAGGAGACATTCAATCCTTAAGGCTCCAAGTAGTACCTCGACCAAAAACTACGTCGCAGACGTCTGGTCAGATTCGTCTGAGGCCTCTGTTACGCTATCCACATAAAATGTTAATGATCATTTACACAAAATAAACATCGGTAATTAAAATAAGTGTCGCAAAGTATTCAATTCTCATTTCTCACGCTGCAAAACAAAGATTTCGGCAAAATTAGATGCCTGCTACGGCGTGTATGACGGCGGAGTCCAAAATCGTTTGCACTCTAGGCGTACCCAGAGAGGAGCAGGGGGGGGCAGCTGCCCCCCTCTAGAAGCAAAAATCGCAAAAGTCTTTAAGCAAAATAAGTACTGAATTGAAACGAAAGCATTCAACAAATTTCCTTTAAACCCATGAAAAATTATATGCATGAGATATACTAACTAAAATAAAACTATTTTTTCAAGGAAATAATCTCATAAACTAATGTCACAACTTGGATTGAAGCCCCTAGACCATGGCTTGCCCACCCTCTAGACCATGGCTTTCCCCCCCCCCCCCTAGTTATGATCCTGGGTACGCACTTGTTTGCACTCATATTAAAGGAGAATCCTTTATGTCCATTTTAGAGAAAGTACGACCATCGCCACATGTGCCACAGTGTGGACCTGTGACGTCAACACCGTGTAAGGTAAAACCCACCCCGAAGTTCACTCTTTAAAATAAATAAGCTAAATTATGAAAAGCTTGGATTTTCTTTCGTAAGATCGGAAATGAAACAGTAAAAACAAAATAATGTGCACCAAACATATTTTATCGGTACGTCTTGGATTACATTACGTTATCAATTTTGTTACTAGACAACGCAGGGGCGCTGCTAGGAATTAAGGCAGGGGGGGGGGGGGGTTTAGGTGCACATAACACCGAGTGGTGTGGAAGTATGGAATACCCACCAGGATAAGCGGTAGGTGCGAGATAAATAAAATACGGAATTTTAAAGATAAATGGTTCAAAATGGTGAGTTTTACGGCTTTCTGAGGGATATTTTATTAATCCTTACACAATTCTATTAGTAATATCAATCCAATTAAGTAAAATGGATTAAACTTAAAAATGTCTCTGAGCTCTGGGGCGGGGGGTGGGTCTATCCACCAGACCCCCCCTCCCATCGCCGCGCCACTGATTGTGAGACTACGTGCAATGAAAATGTATTAGGTTTACGAAAAACTTACTATTTTTATAAGGAGAGGATACACGTAACATATCCTGAAGTCACAACTTAAATATACGTACCACTTTTATAATTTATTTAAAAGAGAAATTATCAGGGAATCCTCCAAACTTCAAATTTTACACTCTCTAGACAATAATTGCCAATTTAAAATACAGATTTGAACTTGTGGCAATAAGTTAAACTGAGATATTTAAGATTTTACTAATTCCGTAGAATTTGGAACAAGAGTCTGACGAGATTAGTTATTAATCACAGAGAGGTTACTCCTGATTGGTCATCTAAAACGACATTGTGGCTATGAGGTGTAAAAGAAACATTAAAGGTGCTATGTTTCACGAATCTACTCCTGGAAGGCTGCCTCCGTATGAAATCTATATAATATAGAGAATGATGAAATCAATGAAATTTCAATTACACTGCATGAAAAATCGATTCAGTTGAAAAAAAGAGGGTCAACGTTATCATAAACAACTTTCATCTCATAACCTATTTTTGAATCCATCAATGAAAACGATAAAACCAAAACGCACTCCATCAAAATTAGCATAATTAAACCTGGATTGGGTTTCTTTTTTTGCCACCAATTTTTTTTGCGACCAGATACGAGACCATTGCCAGGCTGCACGAAGCAACAAACTTAAAAACACTGAAGGAACTTCAGCCCGAACGGGCAAACAGTTTCTTTGATAAGGCAAAGGAGTCGCCGTTCGCAGAAATTCAGCGAACAGCGGACATTACGGTCGGTCCGCGCGATAAGTACAAGCGCCCGATCGCCAGTAGAGGAGAAGACGACTGCCTGCCAGCTAAACGGCGGGCAATAGAACGCCCATGAGAAATTCGCAGCAGAAACAAAGACGTCTTAGTGGGTAATCCGGGAAGACGTTAAGAAGAGGGGGACACCACCACCTTTACATTGCGAATCTTTTTTTGCGAAAGAACGAATATGCCAACAAAGACGTATAGAGGAAAATTATGGAGAAAAAAAATAATTTTTATGCCTAATCTAGTCATTAGATACTCTTACGTGGTGAACAATTTTAATACACCTCGTATTTTTGCATTATTGCGGTGGAAAGTGAGAAGAAAGTCAAATCACTTCGCGAGAAAATAACTGAATTTTCGAATGATAACCGAAGATGAACGACGTTGGCTCTGGCAAGAATTTAAATGAAAGGATGACTGCAAAATAATAGGACTAGATAACCATATCCTAATCCGAGGTCGACATTGTAACAAAATATTTTCTCGGCGACGCACGCTGCGGCCTTTTCAAATGACACGCGCGTTGGAGTAACAGCGAGTGCAGAGTTCAACTACTTGATGTCGCCACCGTGCTGCGGGAACCGCGAGTGGCGTCACGGCACGCCACGTACGAAAACTAAGTATGTAGCCAGCGGGAATATTCTGACGAGAGGGATTCTATTGTGCGCTGATCATGAAAGCAACAGCCCCAAGCTGCTTGGTCTGCATCAATAAACAGCAGGAAAGGAAGTATAATACTATTTTCTCAATATATGAATGGAAAAACCTCTCTTCAAAAATATCAAGAGCGATATACGAGCGAATGTGCATCTTAAAAAACGAATCTCTCATAGCACAAAATCGATGAATATTTTCTTTGAAATAAGCGCGCGGAGGTTACATAACATTAAGTACCTATGGCGAAGATTCAGATATTTCTCCGAACGGCCTCTTCGGAAGCATACTTGATTATCTAAATTAAGCGCGCGGAGTTATATAATCGGGCAGAAAAAGATCAAGATTTGCTGTCTTGAAAAGCAAGCTACCGCAGAGAAAATGTCATTCATTGCACAGAGCAAATAACGACAGAAAAAAACCCAAGTATTCAATTATATCTAGTATCTTCCCGATTTTTCTCAAGAGCTTCAATAAAAATTAAGGTCTCTCGCAAAATTCAATGTGCACCGGACTGGAATCTGCCACTATCGTTTCGTCTAGATGTCATCACCGTTCCGGTCAAATATAAGTCAATTATGTCAAGCTGGTTAACCAAATGATGTTGAAGGAAGCTTAAAATTCAAAGATAAGTGTTTTGAATAACTTAGGCATTATGTACAGTTAAATGAGTGCATTTGGACTCCAAATGAATATACTCTCCAGATAACGACAAAATAGTTAGGTATTCATCTTAAGGTGTTTTCGGTGGCCTTGCAGCAAGCATAGCACAGGAAATATGATTGGGTACCGACTAATTAACTGGGGATTCGGAAATTTTTAATTTACGTCCAAAATAATTCAAGAAACGACTCTTTTTAGGACCAAGACCAACAAAAATGTCATTCAAAGCCTGGAATAATTTTCAAAAGCTAAAAATCAAGATTTTAAACAGGACATTCTAAATTATTTAGAACAGAGACAAGCAAAAAATAGTAATTTAAGTCGTCGTTAAAATTATCCAACCTCTCATTACATTTCTCATAACTGCCCCATAAATATGAAGATGACGAAGGTTTGCATCCAATTTTCTCACTGACTATCACGAATATTAGTTAAAAATAGCTATTTTCATCCATAAATACGAAACTTTCATGCAAATTGGGATTTCATCCATTTTTTCTTGACGATCGTCCCTCTAAGAGATACTAATAGCAGATTCGTATGGCTGGTCAGTTATTGGAAGAGACTACCGACTGTAACTCATGTCCTCCCAGTGGTGAACTCAAAGTAATCCAAAAAATCCGAGAGAAAAATATTCTCTCTGAGATTAATAAATTTAACATTTTGGATCCGTTCGTCATCTCTAAAGCTATTTCCTCCCTAGAATAGACTTTCTATCAGGAAATAAACCATTTTAAATGATAAATACTAGAGTAATCAAACCTACCAAAATTGCCAACCACATGGCCTAAAATTTTCAATTCACCCCTAATTTCGAGGCCGCATGGCTAATATGATAAAGGAATCACCCCCAACTATAGCAACTTTCATCATTTAAAAATATTCTCAAATGAGAAATTATTAAAAATGGATATATAACCGATATTGAATATACATTACCTTAAATGAGATTCAAAAACCCTGCAAGCTATTTATAATTCGCACCACATGTAATTCACACTAGATCGTTGAGAACCGCCGCGGTTCCTCGGGGCAATTGAGATCTCTAGCGAAGATAACATTAATCGACAGACTGGAGGCTCCACAGGCGGAGTGGATGCCTGACATAATGGCTGGATCATCACTTTACTTACACTTTTTCCGAGATTTTCCTTTGAAAGGGCGACCACGAGCAAGGAACCTCTCGCCGACTTTCCGTAGGATTACAAATAAAATAACAATATCACCCATTCATTCAGATACGTAAAGTACCAGTTAATACAACCTCCGTTTTCTCTTACGGTCTTTTCACGAGTGTATAGTCTGCCCAATCTTATCTTAGGTCGGTAATCTGAGGATCACTCTCCGATCACTCACATCTTGTAAAGAACTGCAATCAAAACTTCGTCATCGAAAATTGTGCTTTGCGAGTAGATATATTTGACTTCCGACTTATTTTTTTCCCTTGGTGTAACAGAACCAAAACGAGATTATTCTATTGACTTTATTCGTGAGCCAATATCATTGATAATTTTGTTCGTTTTTATAATTATCAGCAGAAATCTACCAATAAAATAATTTTCTGTGAAATTACCAGCATTTTCCCGCGGATTCATAAAAAAGTACATTACAAATCTCGGAATTCGTACTCATTCTGTCTACTGACGGTATTTCATAGTATTCTATTCCCTTCACTTTATATTCGTACAACCATTACTTTCAAAATCATACTACTCTTACGCTCACAAAAATCGTTCCGTATTCTTTTTTATCTCCTCAAATAGTTTTCTCTCCCCTGCATTCAAGCCGAGTACTATATAATCGGTTTTCTTCTCCATTCAAATAAATGTAACCTACGCCTGAACCTCTTTTTAATTCTGTACCGAAAGAGCACACATTATCGCGTTTTATATCGTGAAAAATATGCACAATCAAAATATTCCAACTAAATTTATGCAGTTTGTTGAAAGGTATATAACATTAGAATTCATTTAACGCACCATGCTTATTTATTACACTATTTTTTTAATTTACAAGGAATTTAGGAACATATATCAACTCTACCTGCGCACGGAAAACAATTCGTTCAAACATTTATGACAAACCGATATTTTTCCCATGCGGAGGATAACATAGAGGGCAAAGAATCCTGGCTTGTCTCCATAAACATCGATTTATTGAGGCGAATTCATGGGCATCAATGGGGTTTCAGTGTAGTTAGAGTTTATTAATGGCTAGTAAAGGAGGACAAACCGTATGAAAGGGAATAAAAAACGGTATCAGGGCCGTCAGAATGGGTTTGAGGGATTAATGAGTCTACAAAGCGATTCTTACGGGGAATATGAGATTGAAGTTGACCATGAGAATCTAGAAAACGAAAATAACAAGGAATATGTCCATACTTTGGTTTCCAGGCGGCTAGCATCAAAACGCGTCGCCAACTGCCATGACGACGTGATTTACAATCGAAATATGGAATCCTATGCCTACCGAATTGAACCGGTATATTTTATAACTTTGTAATTTGAAATTAAAAACCTGAAATTTGATTGAGTCTTCGTAAAATTCGATTAAAAAAATGCGATTCAAAGGAAGTCACAATGAATCGGTCATCACTACATTCTCATATGCAATAAATCCCCACCACATTCTCCAAATACTTCGGCATCCTCTCGCCTTTATACTTACAAACCATCTATAATAAACCCTAATTTTTTCATCTCCATCCTCACATTACTCCTTAATGGTGGAATTTCCTACAATTATCTCTACATTAGACAAACAACAACTCATTCAAGAAACAGTTTTCACTCAGAACTCAGCGGTGACAGCTCCTTTCCGATTACAAAATTATATTTCCCAGAAAAATCTGGTACCCAGAATATTATACGATCACAGCTCCATTCCGTTAAAAACTCATAGCAGGTCTACTGGCTGGTAGCTATAGACTCAAGGTTGTTATCCCAGGCCATGCATCCCTTGTAACCGGAATATTGAGATGATTGCCCGAGAGTAGCATTTTCGGAAAAAGAAAATGACGTAATGAACATTTAGTTTACTTTTTCTAACACAAATCGTACGAAAATTATGCTTACTTTTTCGCCCTTTTAGGAACTATATCCAACACCAAAGTTTCAATCGAATTGATGAGCAACCATAAGTTTTGATATCATACGTGACCTTTCAGTTTGCGAAGGCTAATAAATAGTTCTAGAAAGGTGTTTAGATACTACGGGAAAAACTTATTAGATTAAGATGTCAGTAGAATAGTGACACAACAAAACCCATATTTAAATAAAATCTGGTAATTTTTTCCACAATATTTAAATGCGAACGAAGCGTTTCGCCTCACACGGCCTTCCCTGGTACAAGACCAATAGACAATATTTGCAAAACCCGTATTCTAATCATGCGCATTATATGGTGGGCGAACACCTGCGTACCTTATTACCGATATTTTAAAATAATATCCACTTCCTATTAAGAGAGGACGAAACTTGAAGGAAAATCCACGGCGAAGAAGAATAGCTACCATTTTGCTGGAAATTACAAAATGCGCCCTTCACACATTACCTACTATCGCTCTAACTTCTTGATTTTTACCCGATGTCTTCTGAAAATGACATTAGGTAATTAGGAAATTTCTGCTGAGTATTATTATAGAGTAAGTATATTATACTTACTCTATGGTATTATAACAAAGATCGCTAAAAAAAATTATACAAAACGTGCAACTTATCATTAGATGAATTTTGACAAAAAAATTTCTGAGTTTTTGTACAATAGCTTTGGTACAATTGAAGGTCACAAAAGGACTTCCTGAGTTATTGGTAAATAAATGAGGTTATGGAAGTCGAACCATATGACAATAGCAAAACAGCCGACTCTAACTACAGTAAATTTTTGAACGGGGAATGAGTTCTGAAAATATAATCGTTCACTATTCTTCATACTAAATACAATGCATAGATAAAAAATTAAACTTTGTCGCATTCCAGATAGTATTTTCGAAAATACTATACCGGTTTCGGAATTTTCAGGTCATTATTAAGAGGTGAATCTCTCTGGAATACAAAAAAGTTAACTTTTCAATCTATCATGTCACCATTCCACAAAGTGTACTCGCATACCATGGATTTAATAACTTTGCTATTAAGATTGAAGTCAATGCTAAAAGCAATGTTCCCAAAAAATACTGCGATATATATTCTTACGGCAGGGATCTTCAACCTTTTCTAATGCAAGGGCCAAAAATCGATTTCACATCGTCTGGAGGGCCATAATGCTCCACGTCACTTTGCCACCATATCAAAGAAATTAAAAAGAAACATAATTTCAAAGTGAGATAATCTTTATTGGTTAAAAATTTCAATCGACCTATGCGGTTTTTGGCACTGTTTATTTTTTACGAGTGTGCCGATATATATTTTAATTTGTGTGGCGCGATATAATATTTTTTTTTTAGCCTTTCAGGGGCGCAAGAAATTATCCGGCGGGCCGCGGGGTTGAAGGCCTTTGTCTTGCGATATATCTACGATATACACCATTGGGTATTTGTTTTGAATCACGCTCTGACTTTGGAATTTCCTCCGGGTAAAACGTGGATGAAGTTTTCCCCCCTGCAACGAGAGCAGAGGGGTGAGGTCTATTCCTCCCCCCGTCGTCCTTCCGGCCCTCCGCACCCTCCCCTAAGCGAGCCCTTTCCTTCCCCTCCACTCCGCCCCCCCAGCCGACCGTGAAAAAATCCGAGGACGACCCTCAACTTCCCCTCTTTTCGCCCCACCTGTGCCTCCCTCGACCGGCCGAGGAAACAAACCTCGCAAGGTGAATCTGCCGGTCCCAACACAACCAGCTACCCTCTCATCAGGTGCGCACGAAAACATCCCGAATCCCTCCCATTCTAGACGAATTATCAACTGATGCACTCCACTCATTTTCACCGCGTGCTAATTTAGAGTGTTTCAATAGGAATCTGCAGTACCTTACGAGGTGGCAGGGGAGAAAATTTTCAGCATTATTTTGTCCATAAACATTGGGTCGCAACTCTTTAGTTACTGAGCTATTGCAATGCAAACATTTTTTTTTGGATGCACGTTGCAGTTAACGTGAAAACGGTATTTCTTGGATACCCAGCCTTTTCGAAATTTATTCAATACTCAGGATTCTTAGGGACGTTATATAATTCATTGTAAAATTTGCGATTATAATTGCCTGAGACAATCTGAAAAACGTTGAGATTAAGCTCAAAGATTAATTGCTTGAAACCGGTGATTATTTAAAAATATATGTCGTTGATAAGAAATTTTATTTTCATTACAACTGGCTAAAATATATGAGGGAAAGAAAATAGCCATATTAAAAGTAATCCAAAGGTCATTTCGAACAGCTTTTTTCTCTTCTGAATTCGCCACCCAGTACACATCACATCAGCGTTGAAGACTGTCATCTAATTATCTCTCATTATAAAATTATCTCTAGTTTTAAACAATCTTAATTCATGCACTTTGCTGTCTTAATTGGTATCACAAGTGAGTAGACACAACTATCCAACCCAACGATAAAAATATACCGACTTCATTAGAACACAAACACCGCGACAGAGCGTAGGAAAAATACCGATCCAGATAGATAAACAACCTGTTCGTGCATATCATTCTCCACTTATTCTCTTTCGCCATCCTTAATCTTTTAAAAATGCGCTCCCACGGTTACCAACACGTCCAACCTCACACTCCAGTTCCTTCTTCCCCCCCTTAAATTCACCCCCAGCTCCTCTCATTGTTTGGAAATTGCGGAGGGCGCCAAGCGGAACAATTTTCACGGCTAACTAAAAAGGTTTTGAGACTCTTCGCCACCGTAGAGCGGAAAGAAGATACCCACTCCATGAACTTCCCGAGCTCTCAAATGGACTTCGCAAGCAGACGGTAAAGGCTGTTTTACACAGGGGCAGTGGCGCAGCGAGGGTGGGGTCGTTTGGGGGATAAACCCCCCCCCCCCAGAGCTCAGAGAAATTTTTAAGTTTAATCCATTTGACTTAATTGGATTGATATTACTAATAGAATAGTGTAAGGATTAATAAACTATCCCTCAGAAAGGCGTAAAACTCACCATTTTGAACCATTTATCTTAAAATTCCGCAATTTATTTATCTCGCACCCACCGCTTATCCTGGTGGGTGTTCCATACCTCCACCATACCCCTCCCCCCCCCACGCAGCCTTAATTCCTAATTCCTAGCTGCGTCCCTGACACGGGACACATATCATTGCGCAATCCGACATATGTACGAAAGCGCAATCAAAATTTGAAAAATTTTGATTGCGCATTCGTGGTAAATTGCTAGAACAAATGCGAGAATGCGTTGAAACTGAGCTGGTTATTATCCAAAGTTATTATTACGCTTTCTTTTCATCATAGCGGATTCTAAAATGAGAGAAAAGCCTCTGAATTACGAGTTTGAGGTGAAATATGATACTCTTAATGCCATTGTCCCCCTACAGCACAACTTTTATTGTGCCAAAAAAATATGATAATCGGAAGCCAACACTCAGGCCACCACACTAACCCGCAATTCCAGGTCATCATGTGATTCAGGGACTTGCGCAAGGATACTGGTAAGCAGGGGCGTAACTATGGGGGGAGGGGGAATAAGGGGATAGATCCCCCCAAAAGCCTCAGAGAAATAGAAAAATATTTAAAACTATTGTCTAGTTTTAACGTAAATTAACTAAATCTGCTAAAAGTTAAATTTTTAGTGCTAAAATGATGTAAAATGTATTTCCAGGCATGTCAATTTTTTTTCAATTTTACCAGATTTGGTGGAAGGGAGGAGTCGCCATCACATTCCCCCAAGCCATATTCCTAGTTACGCCACTGCTAGTGAGTACAGCGTTTACTGGATCAAACCTAGATAACTCGAAAGCATCCATTCCTGAATCGTACGAAAACCTGGACTTGCGGAATCGGGTTGGTGTGATGTTGTGTTGACTACCGATTATCTTATTTTTAGGCACAAAAAACGTTGCGCTGTAGGGGAAAATGGCGTGAATAGAATCATTTTTCTCCAGTAGCTTGTAATTCAGAGGCTAATAATTTGCATCACGCAGTAGAGTGGTTTCCTATTATTTTTCATGGCCTAAATCGAAAGATTATTACTTCTGGAGTACGTATTTCACGCTTTTATATTTTTAAATGACGGTATCTATTTTTCGAGATTAAATGAAAAGTATTGGTAACCTCAGACTATGAAAAACTCCTATCAACTCATATAGCATCTAGGTCCCTGTGACGTCGCGTGGAGTGGCACCGCATGGGCGCCAATCTAGCCTTTTTCAAATGAGGTTGAAATTGACCATTAACATTCGTCTAAATTGGGATTTATAAGACCAAATAATTTGTGTATTATGAATACACTAATGGTGGGTAACGAATCGCAATCAATGACTTCCGTTTTCTTTGACGAAGGAAACTACCCAGTTGTGAAATAACAGGCACACTTTATTGTTCGATTTAGTCTATGAAATAGTTGATTCTTGGTTGTGTGATGCACGCATTGGCAACGCCTTTACTGCTTTAACGCCTACCGGCAGAAATCCCAAATGCATCCGATTTTTCCCACATCGGCGTGCTGCCGTTTCACCGTCCGTTTCCGACTGAATCGAACGTGGTTCTTGAGACAGGGATGCGTATCGATCGCCAGAGGTGGCTCTGGCGACACGAAATCTCGTCTCGCTCTGCTCCTGCTCACTCTGACTCACTTCCGGCTGTCCGTGTATCTCTTCGATCGAGAGGGGGGCGTGTCCCTTCAACGATGTTCCCTTGACACGTGATTCGCGCTGGATTCTCCCATTATTCACACCTGCGGTCCATAAACGCCCACGAAAATCATCCATTGAAATGAATTTGGCTGTAAAAATAATAGCAGTAATATCATATACGTTTTTTATTGCTCTTCCAAATGATATTCAAGAGTAAAGAGCAGTTTTTGGATAGGGGGTTCCGGAAAACATAGTTCAATAATAATGTTAGCACAAGTTTTTAATTGTGGATGTTGAAAGAATTTCCATCAGCACATTTTCCGAATATAACGTTGGAAGCTCAAAGATATCAGATTTTCGGTACAGCCTGTGCTCACATTCCAAACAATTTCCGACCAAATATTATATAAAACCAGAAGAGACACCTAGTACAGGATAATCAAATAATATCAGATATTGGGGTAGTAATAGCACCAGATACTGGGATAGTAATAGCACCAATAATATAGGGTAATAGCCTTTTATTGAAACACCTTCAATAGAAATTTAAGAGATCCTAAATTATTGATTCTATATGAAATATTTCATTTAATTTCAGTCTTATGTTTGGGATGAAAACTAATTTCGAGGTTGAATAAGTATAGACATTCATCTTTCCCGCAAACGACGAAAGACCAAAACAAAATTTAACTTGACTTGAAAAACCTGGTCTTTTGATGCGCAGTGAATCTGCCTAATTCACCTAAGAAATGGCGACTTATTAATGTGTCTAGAATTTCTTTATCCCGTTAATTTCCTGTTTCCTGCAAATAAATCGTTTTTGTGTATACTTACAATTAAATTAACCCCTATACCATGGATCTTCCGAGCTAAAACCATAGTATGTTATAAAAATATTTAAAAAATCGTAAAAATAATTAGTGAAACGTATTAGGATGAGTGATTGTATTGGCAGTTATTCCACGTTAATATCAACCTGATATTTGGCCTAGAATTTATCATTTATTATCATTCTATATATCATTCATATTATCTTATTTATCATTTATCCACGGCAAGGCTAATACTTTGCATCACGAAGTTGTGAACTAACAGGCACACTTTATTGTTTGATGTAGTCTATAAAATACGAATGGTTTGGTGTCGAATTATATCGATCTAGGGCACTCAAACATCCATTTTTATGCATGCTGTATATGTATGAAAATACTTGATTCCACTACCCCCCACTCCGGCTGAGAGATTCCTGTAATCGCATTACGAGAGCGATGCTTAAAGTCATGGCCAACATCCCTTCCGCGTCACCCTCACGGAAAAATCTCGACGACGGCAACAGGGCTCCATTCCTCTCACATCCGGATACAACAACTGCGCCGAGAGGAGGGAATGACCTGAGATCTCACGCACACTCTCAGGTGCCTTGCCGCCTCCTCCTACCCTCTCCCGCGGACCGTAACGTTTGACCGAGAGGCAAGGCCGACTGCATGACGAGAGAGGCTGCGAGGGAGAGGAAGGCAGCATAAGGCCAGATCGAAAGAGAGAGGAACTTCCTTGAAGAGTATATGGGTCGGGATGCGACAAGTATAGTGTTTGCCTGCGATCGAGAAAAAGAGCTCGTTCAAAAATTTTCTTTTTATTATGATACATTTTAATAGTTTTGAATATTTTTTCTTCATTGCTGTCTACGTTTTGTTTACGATTTTTAAATTATAAAATCCGAAGATCCAAGCGTGATGGAGTGGAATTTTTCCATATTGAAATAAACACTTGCAATTTATCACGATTATAAACTTTATTCCGAAATAGGTTTCGATGTCGACATCACAGGTCAAAATATTTATCGAAATAAATTTTATAATCGTGGATAATTGCAATTGTTTATTTCAATATTTGTTAATTGTTTTCTCCATCACTATGATCTTTTGTAATTGTCACTGTGCTGTTTTTGAACTGCACTAAATAAATAAATAAATTATTTTTTCTATCTTAACACAGTATGACAGTGCATATGCAAAAACGGAGACTCGAAGGCCGTCCAGTGCCGATGCGTAATTCAATATTTTGAAGGGAATTTTAAAAAAATGGGACATTACATTCCGGTATAAAATGTTTTTTTTTTCAAAACATAGAAACTCGAGTATTAGCGTAATCGAACAATCCCAAATAACTGTAACTAAATTAATCTTAAAATAGACTTTGAAGGTTTAGCTCATAAAAGCGTTGGAATTAACTCTAATAAATTTCTAGATGCAAGGATGCTCACCATTTATAAACAATATATAAAGTAAACATTTTTGTAAGGGATGCAGGTGAAACTTGAGGCGTGTTTACTCTTAATCCAGAGGACACAAATATTGTAATAGAGGGTCCTCTAGTCGGACTCATATTGTGTTGCCGCCCAAACGCGCAGATAAATGGGTTTACAGAAGAGGCCACTCGCGTCGCTGACAGACAAATTGATCCGATTTCACGGGGAAATAAGGTAAAATTAGGGGTGTCGACCGAAATTTACATTCATCATTATGTTATTCATCAAATTCATAACTTTTCAATGCTATTCCTCGCAATTACAAATACTAGACTGCAAAATATTGGAAAAAAGTGGATCGCTTTGCACTGCGCTGCGGAGTTTTTTGAAAACTGATTAAAATGCGACCGAAGTGGCAAGAGAAATCAGCCTTCTATGGAATGGATTTGGGCCTCGTCTATGCAGTCCCCTTACCACTCACTAAATTGAAATGCCGCCATCCTAACCTTTCGATTCTAAATTCACACTTCCCAGATACGATGCACGTCTCATTCATGGCGTGCAGTTATGAACAGTTTTGCGACCACCAGTCATCATTTTTTCGCCGTAGTAAAATCCTGATAAGTGTCTTGGAGGGAGGAACGCAGGGAGGTCGGGTCCCGCCGAGTCAAAGACAGGCTATCTACCTAACGCGATAAACTCCATAAATAAATCCCGAGAAGGCGGAAGTACAAGGACACGGACGCGGACATTCATAAGCTATCTTCAGACGTCAATACGATGCGCACTCAATTAAATTCCCCGTTAAGCTGGCTAGATATTCTCTCTCGCGAGCACAAGCGAATGGACTCCTTTTCACTTAATGCCGATTCAACCGAGTCGAAGTCACCAAGAGCAATCACAGGAAAAACCAAACGTGAGACTATAAATACAGCTATTACCCGAAGGACATCATTTTTTAGCGTGCCCGTAGTTTTTATTCAAGTTTATCGAGTGAATTCAGTCACCTCCGAAGGTCAAGAGGCAGACAATTACCTGTAGTTGACCTCTACCGGCGAAATGCTACATTCTAAAGCAATACCATCATCGTTCGTGGTGCAAACTTGATAGCGTGCGAACATCCTTACTTGAAAAAAAACAATTCAAATATACTCCTCAAAACACAAAAATTATATAATATTGTTCAGTAAGCCATTATATACAAATTTTTTCGACAAAATAAATTCAGATCCCATGTACCATGTCAATGATGATATTTTTTTTAAATT
The DNA here is from genome assembly GCF_921293095.1 of Ischnura elegans. Lineage (NCBI taxonomy): Eukaryota > Metazoa > Arthropoda > Insecta > Odonata > Coenagrionidae > Ischnura > Ischnura elegans. Next base: position 73,661,749 of record NC_060249.1, on the reverse strand, counting down.
CGCCTTTCTTATGGTTGATACAACACTTAACTTAATCTTTATTCAGATAAATTCAGAAATCTTATTCTTAACTATTTCAAGTTCCGAGATTTTCAGACTATGGAACGTTAACGTTATCTCAAAAAGAGGATAAAAACAACATCGTTTCCATCGTACTCAAAACACATGCTCTGTGTAGTAAGTCCGAAGTGTTACTTTACGGGAAAGAAAACATGGAACTTTCTCTCGATCCACTCTTCTCGATTAATGAAGAAACAATTGAAAAACCTCCACCAGTGCCAGGAATGAAAGTAAAATAAAAAAATCGACATTGAAAAAGACTTTGACAAAAGAATACGTACTTTTATACGCCTCAATTCCTTATGGCTCAACGTCCTGCTTTGAGGAGTTACACGGTCGAAAGGCACTGACGCAAGGCATTCACATATAACTGCAATACAAATTACCAGCGCCAAAGCTATATTAAAGTAAAGGTTTAGTTTTTTTTAAGTACCTGGCCTTCTAACCAAAGTTTATGTTAATAATTTTCTTTTTATACATTTTCTCTTTCATATTTACATTTTGAGAAAACCATGACTATGCAATTATCTCCAATTTATGAGATGATATTAAAATAAAAAAAACGTTATAACATAAGATATGGTGTGGTGAAAAATGACCTCAGATGTCAACACACCCATTAAACAAGATTACTACTACTACTACCTAACTTCAAAGTGAACAATACTAAATTAATTATTTAATAAATTCATTTAATGCAAGGAGAATGATCCTATGTGCGTTTCAATGTCTCTCATTCAACATTTATATTTCAAAATGTTTCTCGGACCCGCAATTAATAGGACGTGATTTTAATTTTAATTACTTATTTTTTTGCAGATATTTTTGCGGAGGGTGCCGTTTGAATTCCACAGAAGTACTATTACTGCTAATATTCCACAGATTAAGGCCAAAACCGTTTATCGCACGTATGAGCTATCCATCGGTCATCCACTGCGCGTTTGTAATGATGGATATAAAGATTGATCGCGTTTATAAACGGAAAGAGCAAACACGGGAATGTTTTCGTGGGATCCCTTCCTCCATGACTGTGTGTTTTATAACTGTTTGGATTTGTTTTTATTCCGTAATGAACTAATCAAGTACGAATGTTTGACCACACGCCAGAGGACTAAATATTCCTATGACGCTGCAGCGTCAGTAACTATTTCTCTGCTCTTTTCTCCATCCAACACGAGGGCGAACGTTTAAAAGGCGCAATGTGCAATATTTTGAGTTCCAAAGATGAGGGAATTTGGACTCCGAAATTTACCCTGAGCGCGAGTATGCTTTTGACTTTTGTTTATTTACGGTAATTTTCTAGTTATACCTCATCGACTGACGACCACAAAAATAGGCTTTCATCACTACATCTACAGGAGATTGCATTCGAAAATCCACATTTTTAAGAAAGCTATTGTGACGGAACTTGTCCAAATATGCGAATAAAGTTTATTAATGCTAGCTCAGTCGATGTCTTTAGTTCAAAAAAATTACAATTTTCAGTGCGTCTTGAAAATATAGATTTAAAAAATTCTCTTAACAGGATTATTTCTCAGATATTAGAAAATGAATGCAGTTTTTGAAGTTGAATTACGTTGGATAAGTACATGCAATGATCGGTCAAACAGCTGCAAAAAATTGCAAATTTAAAATCGTAAAAATTGGTTTACGTACAACCCCGTACTTTTAATTTTCTTTTCAACCTCGATGAATGTCGTCTACGATTGAATAACAATTTTCCATCGCACTGTTTTCATCAGCCCACCACTGCTCCTCTAACATCACCACAATGCATTCAGACTCCTCATCCCCAGTTTCCATAGAGAAAGGGGTGCGCTGTACAGCATCCTTTGCCCTGTTGGGACCGACTCAACCTGCCCGCATCAGTGGCGCCGCCACCCGGACGCGCCAAACAGAGCGCGGAAATCAAGAGCGCAAGAAAATATAATCGCGCGCGAAACCGACCGTGGAAGATTTGCCCGCCGGCCGTTTGCTAATTAATCCAAGCCGTTTCAATTAACGCCGCCCCTCTTCGCTCGAGTCTTCGGGAAATCAGAGAGCGTGAGACTGGGTGCGGAGGTATGAGAATGGTGACTGGGAGAATATGAGCGAGGAAGGTGATGTTCGGAATTTCATGATTATCGTAGCACTCATGATGGAGTGAAGATGGGTAATTATTGTATTATTATTATTGTAAGTTATCCATCATTAAAAGGCAGGTTTTTACTCGTATGAAACATTTTACTTATCGCAAACGGAATCCAGGGAATGTAAGCATAGATCATCATCATTAATCAACGTTTGGGTCTGTCGTCCTTCCCACATTGATATATCTTCTTAGAGGACAGTATTAAGCTTGCTACTCTGCTTAACATCCACGAAACATCTTCTCCTTTCTCTTTCCTCACACTAGGCTCTTTATTCGTCTAATTTGTTTGTAAAAAAGGACCCAAAATTGTATGCCTATAAACACTAAAAATCTTTGAATGCCGAAAAAATGTCATGGATAAATGTTAAATATATCATGGATGAATGTTAAGAAAAAAATAAATGGATAAATGTTATATATTTTTTTCCAAAAAATGTTGGCCATATTTCATCCATGAATATCTTAAAAGCAGAACCTACAGGAAGTATGAGGTGGAGAGAGAAATGCGCCGCAGTGCTGCATGGGTCTTTACGGTCGGTTGATACAGGGGGCAATAAAGACATGAGAATTGAACTCGAGCAGAATCCCCAAGTACCATTACCAGGAAATCGCCCTCCGCTGTCAAGTTGAAATTCAGTCCCTACTCCGCGGGGACACTCCTTTCTCAACTTTCAAGAAAATTCCAACGCGGAAGGCTCAAGGAATTTAGAGCAGACGAGTACATGACTGAAGCAGGGAATTTTACTCGATTTTTGGATAGCCTCGCCACCTCTGTCGACACTAGGGACTAATCTTCACAAAAGAATAGAACTAACGAGCAAAGAGATTGTTGGAACTAAGAGGAAAAATGTATATCGCTAAATGCTTAGGAGCAGAAGGATAACTAGGAAACAGCACTTCTTCAACTAAAAATAAAATCACAAAAATTTCAAACAGACTTTGAGAAAGGAAGGAGGATTAAGTTCTTTGCCGGGATGAGCGACAAGTAAGGACCTCTCCGGTTCTACATCGGGTCAATTCGTACATTGCTGCCGCCGCGCCCTTTCGATGTTCGAGTCACTCATAGCCTTTCATACTTAATACGCTTTGAACACTTGGCGCACGAAAGAATGTAACAAACACAATTCCTACGAACGCCGAGGTCTCAGTAATATGTAAGAATCTTATGTTAGAATTGACCCGGAAGGGAACCAGAACAGCCGCCACTAATAAGAGGTAACTCAATGTTAACGCCACTTTAAATTCAACACAATTGAATTTCACTACCGTAGGTACTTGATAAAACATTTTGGAATCCATGTTGACGAAAAACAAGTGATATGATGAACATTTTATTACAATAAAAATACTACCGATACATAATTTACCCTCCATCCCCATTTCTTTTAAAATTTATTTTTAGGACCACATTTAAAAATTGCTCTATAATTTCATCCCTGCTAAGTATTAGTGCTAATTTTATACGCAGAAATATTGAGTATTTTTCAGATTTTCCTGCTTTTCATGTTTTGATACTGAATGGTGCGATAAGATTAGGGTATCATGATAATTTTGTGGCTAGTGCTGAGAGCGGATTTAAAGGTTCTTGGGAGTGAAAAATTTGGTACATCGGATTTTGAAGCGAGATCTCGAGTGATTTTTCCGACAAGGCAATCGAAGATAGAGAGGAAGGTTTCTTCAAAGGAGCGGAGATGTGTGGCTAGGGGGATTATTCACGTTGTAAGCTAAGTAGTCGCTTCTGACGAATCAGAGGGCATTCATATTTATGGAGGGGATTTGTTTTGGAAGCTTAAAGAGAAGGCATCACTCCGTTCCGACGAAATGTTTTTAGTAAGAAATTAATATCTTCGGTTTTAAACAAGTAATACCCCGCACAAAAAGACAAATTACGACCAGTCTAACGGGAGTGATGCGTCCTCTTAAGGTTACTGCATGAAGCTGCACCACAAAGGTTTCCGAAAGTCAATTATTACCTAAGAATTTTCAGAGGACTCCTCAACTCACTCGATCTGTATTGTGGTACTTCCGTAGTTTGCGGATCTCTCTACATTCTCCATACCTCTGTACTGATTTACTGCTGGTAGTGATTGACATTTCCTTGTAATTTCTTGTATTTGTAGATACCCATGTTTATATTAGCTCTTTTTCAGTAGGCTTTCGCAGGTTTTCCCCCTTCTTGTGTGGGCGTTTTCCTGCCAATAAGGACGAAAGTTAATATCCTCAGGTTTTTCCCACGTGTTCTCACATCTTTTTACACTTGGTAAATGTTAACTTTGTTTGTTGAATGAAAACCGTACTTCTATGTCTCTTTACATAATTTCTCTGCGTGTAATTTCATGAGCAACTTGACAATGTATTTAATAGCAAAAATTTAATTTTTGACGGATGGTTAGATTGAAGATAGGACTTTTTAGTCCCTATCTAGCTCTATAGAGACGAATTATTATCATTATTACCTTCGGCCGAGCCCTCACCACAGGTAGAGCCTAGGGGTTACAAAACCTCCGAGGCCCTGCCAAGCATCATGTTATCTCTTGAAAGGAAAGCCCAAGATGACGCGGCGAATGCATCCACCACGGCTAGGTAGAAAGGCTTTCCCGCTTTTCTAATGGCAAAGCGTAGCGGTTCCTTCGAGCGGTTCATTCAACTCGGCCGCGGTCGAAATAATGGACGGAGCCGAGGCCTGAGGTGCCGGCCAGTCGAGATGTTTGCAGCGGGTGGTTGTGTGACCGCAATTGAGGGCGGATGATTTCACGCGCGGAGTCATCATCTTCGTATTTCCAGTCGATCCCAAACGAATACACGCCTCAAACCACCACTACAGGTATTTTGGGGTGCTTACGACACTTTCATCGAAGAGAAAAAGGTTGCACCGTATCAAAGTGGGCTTTAGAAATGGGAATAGAGAATTAACTAACCTTGCTGAGAAGAAATCAGGCTTAAAATACATTCAATTATTTGAAAATACTAATTTCTGCGTATTAATCTGTAATTAGTATTTTCGAATCAAACCAATCCAAAGGTCCTCAGACATTTAACAGGAACAATACATTATTCAACATTTTAAAGTAATTACAAGTAACTTGTAATGTGACACAGCCCAATTTACCAAAAGCCACCAGGTATAGGTAAATTAGGTACCATTACCTGGTGGCTAAACTTCGCTTTTCTGCGGGATTCGCTCAATGAACGTTTCATTGTATTTGTGGATTCTGAAAATTCTTGTTGCCCAACGTGCATTTATTTTCATTCCCTTTCGAATATTTTTCGGTTACACTGCGCTTTCACGTGGTTTTAGTTATTCGTTCCTTAACGTCCAGCTGTCAAGAATTCCCCCTACTAACTGAAATTGAAAGCTGTAACTAAAAGAGTGTTTACATTTGATAGTGAGATAAATTGACCTTATCTGACGAAAGTATCACCCATAAAATAATGAGTAATATTGAATCATTATTAGCAAACATATTAATGCATAAAAAAACAAATTTTAATAAAATAGAAAAAAGAATAGAAAAATTCGCGATATAAAGATGCCGAGGATTTATTGATGCTTTTTTTCTCACATTAATAGTTTTCAAACTATGTACTTGGTAATCATAAATAATTGATAGCTTAACTGGTTTAAGCATGCGGTGTGAATCCGGGGGACTGTGTTTCAAAGAAATGCATTGGTGAAAGGGTTTTCCTCAGTAGTAATCTCTCAATTAAATGATACCCAGGTCGTCCACTGCGGAGTAATAAAAAAATCCTCAGACTTCTAAGTTTACCAGGAGGATTCATTTTTGCTTCAAAGGGTGCTATCCAATCCTAAACATGCATATAGGCTACATACAGCTCATGGGATAGCTATAAATGACTACAGGAACGATTATTAAGTCATAAACATGCTGCGTGTAACGTGGTGAGATGATGGAAACTTGTCTACACATGTCGGTTACCCCAATTAGTTGGGGTTCAATAAAACGTCTACATATTCTATATAAATTCAGCTCACACGAGACAAAAAAACAGAACAGGAAACCGATATCCTGATCTTTATAAAAAATTCACACCTAAAATGTTCTCAAGATGACAGTGAATCCGTGAAATACCGTAGGTAGAAACTGAAGTGACCGGGACATGAAGTCCAGTACCCAAGCAGTTCTTATTAGTTTTCAAAGCTGTAAGTATTTGAATAAGAGAGTTCAATTGAAGTAACTATCCAAGCAGAAAATCTTATACTCAGTGGAAAGTTAATGAAAGAAGAGTTTCCGATAAGAGGGATTTTGATATCAGGAAACATATGAAAAAAGTCTATTTAAAATAATTATGTATTTTGCTTCGATTTGGATGGCGGCGTCGCAAGAATTCAACCACCAATCGTCAAAAAGCAGAATTTTCCAGGAAACTTTTCAATGCTATTCCTCGCAATAACAAACATTGTAGTGCAAAATATTGGATATAAGACGATCACACAGTAACGCGCCGCGGACATTTTTGAAAACCGATTAAAATGTCCGGAGTAACTAGAGAATTTTGCCAGCTGCTGGATGGACTTGGGCCTCCGGCAGTGGCGGATACAGATGGGGGCGCAGGGGGCGCGCGCCCCCCCCCCCTTGCGGGTCCGCATGTATTGCCGAACATTGCAAAACCACAATTGTAACATTTTTATATCATAAGATGGCATTGTCTTTTACATGTTTATAATCACTTAAAATAAAATTGTCATATACTTTGCCTGTGACTTGATCATCTTTTATTACGATAAAATTAAAGGCAACTCAAGATATGTTGCGCCCCCCCCCCCCCCCTTGAGTTTTCTCTGTATCCGCCACTGGCCTCCGGCACCGCCGATGTACTAATCCAGGCTTTCAAATCATTAAGCGAGCCCAAACAAATCGAAGCAACGCGAGATCGATAATTTGCATAAGCGATGTCGGCACTCACAGATTTTCTCCCATATTATTACGCTCCCCAAGAAAACGAACGCAGCCACTCCAGCCATCCGACATTCCGACCTTGGGAATCTCGAAAAAGGCACCTCTTCCCCCACCTACTGACGTCTGACACACCGCACGCGGAATCGGTAGTCAGGGAGACCTACAATATTATATAAAAAAGTCAAAAGAGACGAAGTGAAGCCGCAAAGGCTTCGCAGTAGGACGACGACGAAACCGTTTATTTTTTTATCTTTTAACTCGAAGTCGGCGAGAGTGGTCGGAACTAGTTTTCAGAAAGATGGGGGCAAAAAGAGATGGAAGAATAGCGGGGGAGGGGAAGAATAGCGTCTTCTGGCCTACGGCGGAGTGGACTGGACCACGAGGCAACGAAAGTGAAAAAGGATTTCACCAAAATTAGAAAATGGGACTGATAATACTTATGAAAGCTCCAGTAGGGAACGAAATTTGGTCAAATTTATGAAACCTTCTCAGGCTTGACGTGGTGGATATCCATTTAATGGATTCAATGGATATACGATATATCCATTATAAAATATAATTTATAAATTATGATTTCCACACTTTAATATATAACACCACCACCTGCGGTTGGCTAAGAAACCGTGGTCGGTAGTGGAGTTATATATTTAAGTGAAGAAATTATAATTAATAAATTATATTTTATAATGGATTGGTCAAATTTCATCACAATTTCAAAATATACCGTTCACATGCTATCCTGTTGACCGGAATAAAATATTATTAAACTTTCCATCCAATAGGTATACATGGGATTTGCATTAATAAATCCGAAAAGTGTAAATAGCCTCCGAAAGTAAGGCTTATCGATAAGTTGAAAATGAGATATAAGTCTAAGGTAGAAATATCTTTAAACAAGAAAATCATGTAAGCTAATCATAAAAAGAAAAATTATAAAATATTAATCGCGATAAAATAAAAATTAAGCAAGCAGATTTTTACTGGTTGTCGCAACTTAAAGTTCTCATTTTCATTGCAAGGACCACTGGTTCATCTCTTAGGTTTACGTGACAATTGTCATTACGGTAATGTTAATTATCGAGCACATTACAGCTGCGAGCAATATATGAGTCCCAAGCCCTCAAAGCAAAGAAAGAGCCGACACATGTTGAAAAAATTAGCTCCATTCATTAAAGAATACCGTTGCCAGAGAATGATAAGAAAATGCCATTAGGCGCTTTAGTATGGGGACAATAGTTAACCCTGAAACATTGAACAGGTGGTATTTTTTAGACGAACCCAATGTAAAATTATTCTCATTAACCCATTAATGCCCAGACGTATCTTTAGATACGTCACACTTTAAAAATTCCTAAATACTCTGTGGTTTTTTGTTAATGCGATTTCTTTACGTAATATGACAGAATAAAGTCTTGAAATGGTATACAAGTGATTTAGATTATTTAAGCCAATATTTGCAATTTTTATGCTTACTTACACATGGCTGGTCATGAACTACTCAGAAATCGCTACGCTATGGTCATGTGAAAATTAAATTTTCACATAAACCATTGAGTTATCTGAATCCAGTTTTTACCTGTTTTATTTTAAATGTATAAGGAATATTATCTTTTTAAAGATATTCATTTTTCTTTCAAGCTCATCACAAAACTAATCAGTAAAGTTTTGACGTATCTAAAGATACGTCTGGGCACTTGTGGTACTAAAAATTCAAGTTTTGACTTATTGGTATGTTTCATTCTATTTATTGATTAGATGAATAAGTAATAATTTTATAATCCTAATTATGTGATAGATCGAAGACAGTTTTATATTCCTGCCATTTCATGAAGTATAATATTGAACAATTAGGTAAATACAGCAAAACAGGAATTTTCTCAGAATTGTTGTGCAACCTCATTTGAATTGTGATAAAGTACCTTCATTGGAAGCAGAAAATGAGTCAGTATTGGATTTCTGGAAATGCAAAAACTCGCAATATCAAGTTGCCTATCCTGGCACAGTAGCGGATACAGAAAAGAATTCAAGGGGGGCACAAAAGATATCTTGAGCTATCTTTACTTGTATCGTAATGAAAAATAATCAAGTCACGTGCAAAGTTTAGGAAAGTTTTCCCCTTCACCCCCCATATGTATCTGCCACTGTCATGGCATTACTTGTATTCTGTATCGTCGACAGTGGAATGGATTGATTACTTTGTTTCTCGTTCAACTTTCCCCTGGCAATAATATCCAATTTGCAAGCCGGAAATCAGTTACGAAATAAGCAACTTTGGTGAACATTGATAAAGAAACTTTGTACTACGCTCCATCACCAAAAACTCTGTACTTTGTATTCAAATTCGAGTCTCCGAAAGATATACCTGACATAAGGAGGAATCTGCACTTTAAAGACTTTTCAACCGTCTCTTCTGTAAATACTTTTTTGTTACTTTTGTTGCACACCGCTTGCTATATAAGTCAAGAAAACAGCATAGGGGCTCCCATTTACCGCTGAGAAGAGAAGACGTACCTTAGTGATTGAGCAGATGTGAAACAAATCTGAAATAGCTCTAACATCAGTGCTGTCAGCAGATAAAATTCAAGACAAATTTGATGAACAATTGTTAAAAAATGTTAGTACATTCTTAGTACGTACAAATCAAAGTGATTTATGAAGTGTTTGGAATATTGCTTCTCTCAGGTCACCGTCTACTTAGTTGATGGCTTTATCGGAGATCATCTCCAGACTGCAGCATCGAAATAGTTTCTCAGTCAATGCGAAGGAACAGGTTTGAAGAAATGTTAAGGTTTCTGCATCTGGCAGATAATATTATAATGGGAAGAATGATGGCAAGGATGGCTATATAAAGTTCAACCTTAGTTTGAGGTTTTGAGCTAGACTTTCAAATTTGTAAGCGCTGGAGAATACTGTTCGGTGGATGAATCATCCAACCTCTACTATTGTGGATATGGCTGCAAGCAATGTATTAGATGGAAACGAGTAAGATTATGGTTAAAATTATGGTGTATTTTCGAATCAAGTCAACCTTTATCATGCTGTAGCCAACATTCAGAGAACAGATATTGGTCAAGGAGATGTACTTTTAGGACTAGTGGATGAGTGAAAATTACCACCAGGTACAAACATATTTGCTGACAACTTATTCATATCAGAATTGATTATTATTAGCATACATAAAAAAAATGAAAACTCCTGTTTGTTATTCTGTTTCCGAAATGCAAGTGGCAATCGCGGACTACAATTCTCACATGGGTGGAGTGGACATGTGTGATCAATTCCTGGCAAATTACCGGACAACAATCAGGAATAAAAATGGTGGTTCAAATATTTTAGATGAGACTTGGATGTATCAGTTGTACAGGGATGGTTACGGTATAAAAAACTCGGATACAGTATCACACTGCTGTAAAATTTCAAAATGCAAATGTAAATTGTTCACGCTATAATACTATAATAATACTCAAAATTATGTATATTATTTGATGCATAATAATACAAATTCAAGTATTAAAAACTACTGATGAAGGCATGGGTAATGAATAATATAGCAAAAACGAGCATTAACACAATTAAATGATAATGTGCATTTTTGACCCCTTATGTGCCCAGATGTATCTTAAGATACGTGTAGGATTAAGTACTATGCAAATGTTAGAGATTTTTTAAAATATTTTTTCCCGCATCAGGTATGATGTGTAATCATAATTTAAGCAAAAAAAGTAAAATTTTTAGAAAAAAATCTTCTGGGCATTAATGGGTTAACGTGCGGTGTTTTTTACAGCCCACGACCAATGACTTGAGGAAAAAGCATCACGTACTCGACATAAACTAAAATACGGCACCGTAAGCATCGATTAATAGGGATATATACGATATTATTAAAACTATGTAATGAAAAAACTCTGAATATGACCGTAAGCTCACTCCGTAGTCTTCTTGGGACATAACTGATACACAGCAAATATTTTTACCTTTATTAATAAAATCGCCACAACACCTAGTTTGAAGAAAATCATCATTATATCACGAATTTCAATTTTCTGACTGCCTTCTCACGAATAATGGTAGATTAAATGTCTTTTCGAAATTTGTCTATCTTCTCTTTGACAGTTTTGCGAGTATAGTTTTGGAAGATTTAACAGAATTTAGGAAATAAAATATCAAATTTTAAAAATTACATGGAACTAATTCCTGTTGTTCTATTACGTTTAAATGAGATTTTACTAAGTAAGAAAAAGACGGCTGACCTAGGGCTCTATGTTGACTCTCAAACGATAAATAGTTTTAATGTTAAAAAAATGAGACAGATGAAGAAATAAGGATTATCTATAAAAACTGAAAATTTACCGTACGTGCGTACTTTTGCCCGTACCGTATGTGTCAAGGCCGTTGGATTGGGGGGGGGGATTCAAGGGATTCTATCACCCTTGAAATGTATTCCAGCTTCAAACAAACCAAACTCCAAAATATTTTCAAGGCTACGATCTTAACAATGTTTGATGCAGATATAATAATAAGTTAAAATGTTTAATATATTCTTATCGATCTTCTACCGGGCTATTATTTTTATTTTGTTTTGACTACCATTTTAGGTGAACAGCATATTGTGAAAAATGAACATGAAAAACTGAAGGTTGCCTGAGGATTCAAATTTTACGTTCAATTTTTTTTTTTCAAATTTCAAATTGGTTCTCTTCGAGAATGACTCAAAGAAGATTCGCTCTTAATCAATGACGTAACTAACGGGAGGAGGATGAGGGGATAGATTCCCCCTCCCCAACAAGGCCTCAGACAAATAAAAAAATTATATAAAACTATTGTCTAGTTTTGAAGTATAGAAACTGCATCTGCTTAAGGTTAAATTTTAAGCGCCAAAGTTATGTAAAATCTATTTCCAGGCATGTCGTTTCTTTCAAACATTTTCCCAGAACCTCTGTTGCCTGGGATGGGGGTCGCCAACCCAGGCCATCCCCCCCAAAGCATATGCCCAGTTACGCCACTGCTCTAAATTGTAATAGTTAACAATGAAACCCACAAAATAAGGCAGTAACTCGCAATTGACATAAATTTAAATCATGCTAAATTATTTATTGGGAGAATTAGCCATTATTTTATAATTAAACCAAGCGACTAAGATTCACATTTTCTCTTAAGTTACACGTTCCTCGAGACATTTTTGGGATTGCAGCTATGTGGTGCAGTCGGTAGGCAGTGACCCCTCTGGGTTTTCTTCCACGTTATTAATTTTTTCTGGGGAAAAAATTGAAGAGCGTGGAAAGAAACCCGGAAGAATCACTGCCTACTGTCAAAATATTCGCGGAAGCCTATATGGAAACTTTATAAATTGCTACAGTCATTACTGTCTCACTTCTACTTTAAACTTTCTCAACTATTGATTATGTTCTATTGCGCTTCTTTAGGATATAAGCCGCAGAAATCCTCTCCTATTTTTTCACCGGGTCAAGGTCTCCACGTTGAGAGCCTCCGGGAGTCATCTCAAGGGTAGGCTGGAATACATAACGTTGTGAAGAACATGTTCTCAGAGGACATGAAAAACTCAAGCGTTTAATCAATATGAAAAAATTAGGACTCCAAACCCCCAACATTTATTTATTTCACCGCCAAAAACGGTACAAAGGCTTTTACATTGGCTGTATTCGTAAATAAATAATAGCTAAAAGATAACACGATAAATATAAAACTAACAGAAAACAAAATTTTTGAACATAATAAGGGACATTGTGGATTAGACAGCGGTTAATAGTTTAGGTGGCATTTTAAGAGGGATTTGTGGATAGTGGCAGAGGAAAAGAGGTCCAGGGAGGGGATTTTTGAAGCCATGGAGTTAAAAAACGACGGGATTCAGTAGAAAAGACAGCGTTGAGAGATGGAAAGACGGAATCGCGGAATGTAAAGCAGAGAGTTATTACGTAAGGGGCGAGGAGGAACATGAACACGGAAAAGAGGGAGAGTTTCGTTGATCCGGAGGTAACCGCTAAAGATTCTAAGCAGAAACATGAAATCAGACAAGACGCGGCGGCTAGTTATGCTATACATGTTAGGCTGACAGGGAAGCACATGTATAATAAATTCTTGTGGGGCATGAGTAATGAGCATGTAAAACCACCACATCGGGTGAATCTCGAAATAACTGCCACACTTAAAATGTTCATATTAGAGTAACATATGTGTCCCCAAATGACTTGCGAAAATTCATATTAAGTATTTATATACCGATATCATACGCAGCATGCATTTCAATTTAAAATTCCTTGAAATTAAAATAATGCCTTGTGAAAAAGCTACATGAATAGTACTTGATGTCATCAAATATAGCCTTTGAATATATATTTTGTAACAATATTCCCACATCCTCGGTGTCACAGTGATAATCCCTTTCCACATAGAAAGTTTTTTGTAAATTCATAAGTGAATATATTATTACAATCAAGAACAAAATGATACATGGATGAAGGCAGAGAGAAAATAAGATGGCTCCAATATTTGGTTTTGATATGCCCGTTTCCTTGGAATTGGACCCATCTTTCCATGAGCAAAGAAACAAGTCATTCACTTTCGATTGCTATGGTGATGCCTTGGCGATAATATTATCTGGCAGGTTGTCAACACTGAACTCGTATGGCCAGTGAATATGGAGACAAGCATACCGATGCGCACCAAAGCGTGTCGAATATTATTCGAGTCTTCGCCGTGACGACATGAATAGACAACGCAAACGAATTATCACCAATTTTAACAGGGACAATAAGGATCGAATGATGCAACTTCTATGCGAAGTTTCGTCCTCCCAGCAAAATATGAGAAATAACATTAAATAAATGGTATTAATTCAAACGAAATAAAAACATCTAACAAAGATGACAAAGTAAAACATTTTCAGCATGCAGACAGAAAAAGTTTCAAGCTTAGAGCACGTTATAATAATTGCTATTTTTCTCCATAAACACATGATTGCCAGAAGTGCACAACGTAATGTTGCGAGCCAACAAATTGTTCCCTGAGGGTATGAAACAAACGATAATGTTTTATAACAAGTTCGATAAACTGTAATAATTTTAAAAGCTTAATGACCAACTTACAACTCAATCGACTCAAGTCTATAACCACAATTTTCACTCTAATTCCTGAATTTTCTGCGGGGACCTTCAAGCAACAGTCACAAGCGTGTCTCTATGATAGAGGAAATTTGTCTTTCTTTCACAACCTTCTAAACAGACGAGTTCATCTTCTAAAGGTGAGGCAATCTTTCTCCCTGGCTCTTAGAAATCAAAACACGAAAAATGTCCAATTTTCATCAATAATAAGATTTTGTTTCGTTTACATCTATGTTACTTCTTACTTAAAAGTAAACGAATCCGTAGCACTTCTTTTTAGAAATAACATAATCATATTAGACATCATTGTAACTCTATACTGGACAGCCATATAAATCTTAATATTCTAAATGTGAGACATATCTAAGCTGTCGGGGAATTTATGATATCAATTTAATTTGAGAGGATCCTTTCAGCAAATCATAAGAGATTCTGTCGTTTCCCGAAAAGATTAGGAAAAAAAAGAGCTATACATATACACAGGTAATGGGTTTGATGATTGATCGACTACTTCAACAAATGAAACAGCGAAAATAAAATTGATATCGACACTCGTGGAATAAAGTCGTGACTTGAATGGAGTTGCCTGAGGGAGGACACGACGCGTCGTTTCTGAAGGGACAAGATAGGAAAATGGACAAGAAAGACAGCGGAGTCATTATATACACAAAATGGATTTAATTAACCTAATAGGATCTCTATCAAAACCGGTCCAACATCCCTCTGATTTAAATAACCCCATCGATCATATGGATAAATTAAGTTGCTAACCGTGGACAAAATGTGTATACATGAATCAATCTTGAAAATACTGGCAATCACAGGTATAATCAAAAACTTCCTCCCTGATAAATATCTTGTTTCTTATTTACCCACCTTTGTTAAACGCTGATTTTTGCGGGGCAATTAAAATTATTTCTTTGAAACTTATCCTCTCAAATCAAGTGATCCATCATCTTACAGACATGCATCAAACGACAAACGTGGCAGCAATAGCTGATTTCAAACTGCAAATATAGAGATGAAAACATGATTTGTTGAACGATATCATCTTCACCGCGATCGATTAATGGAGACTATCAACATTAGTGATATCATCCATCAACGCAATGATAAAGAGGTATCTCACGAGATGGAGCTCTAAAGAATACATAAGTGTACCGTAGTAATTGGAGTACGATGAGAAAGAATTTTATTTACACTTTCATCAGAAATATTACTCATTTTCTCAAATATTAAGTAAATTTCAATTGCAGATAATAATATGGCGTAATGATAGCCAAAATTCACCTTCCAAAAGGAATTCCACCATATGACCTCGTAAATTCCAGGGTTAAATACTGAACATAGCTACGATGACATTTACTGAAACTGTCATGCGAAAAAGGTATGTAAACACTGAAATGGTGATGATTCTAGGGTTACCTCAGGTTATTAACTTAATTTTAATGTTATCGTGGGCGGAGATAATGGTGGAGGAGATAAAATATTTTAGGAATACAATTTCGAAAATGATTTGCCTATAGGCTTCGTTATACAACCTTTAAATAGCACAAAATCCACGCCTACGCATGATGCAGCATCGGCTCAAAATCACCTCAGTTACTGCAAAATATCTTTCATGAAGACCTAAAAATGTTTATTAGGGTGGTAAAAACTACTTGTCTACTATCTAAAGTCTACTAGTAAGGCAACATGAAACTAAACCCTCTTACAACGCAATACCACAGAGTATAATATACCACAGAGTATAAGGTAATCCTTTGTGATAATATTCATGTGAGTGTCTGCTCATGTGGTGGAGACAACATCATGAGGTTCAATGCCATTGCTTATATTTCAGTGCATCATTTTCTACATTTCTATTTCTACATTACAACTGAATTATTGGTTATGGATTTCATCATTAGAAGCCAATGTTAAGTATAGTAGAAAAATGGCAGACTTGGGTTATACAGGCTCTACTCATACTTCGAGCCTTATTGGCTTCTTTGTAGCATAATTCTGTGTAAAAAATGTACTTTGCTTCAAGTCCTCTGCTTTCGTAAGATTTTAGTCTGATAAAAACTCGCAAGACTACGGCTATTGACGCGTTTAAACCCCAGCAACTTGTGCGAAGGGAAAGGTATATAAATAATGGGGGAATAACTTTCCGCCATCGGGTTCAACTCGGACGGATAGAAGGGCGTGGGAGTAACGACTATAATCGGGAAATAAAGCACAGAGTTCCTCACATTATATTCAGGGAATCGGCCGTGGACGTGATGGTTGCGAATCAGTGAATGGTGTATTTGAATACGCGCCGTCTTTTAACGTGCTTAGAACATGGCCGACGCGCGCATTCCGCATTACAAAATTTAAAGGGAGAAAATAGCTTTTGTCCTCTCTGTATACTCTGTGGCAATACCATAACAACATCAGAGTTCCCTAACCACCGTCAAAAAGGGTCACGTAATGCTTGGACGGCCCACTCTAACATAGTGCGTTCAACCGCATTTGACTTGATGGTTCGATTCAGCGACCCTTGGAAACATATGTTTACACGTGAAATAACAGCGCACGACGATAATTCACCGAAATTTATAGGAGACCAGATGACTGCGATCACACATGGCGACGGAAACAATGAAAAAGTCAGGAAATGGATGTTTCTCCTTGCGATTGAAGATCACGAGCGGTTCACATTCTGCCGTCAAAATGAGTATGGACCCACAGAGGATGACGGGCGCTCATTACAAAGGATGAAACGATGCCCATGCAGAGAAAAGGAGAGAGAACGTTCTAGTCATCATCTTGGTATCCACGGGGACGTTGGAAGTGTAAAGTCTGGACAAAAGGAAAAAAATATAGACATATTGACCATAGGGAGTTCTTAGAATGAGAATGCAGCAAAGATGGGCGAATGGAGCGAAAACTGGGTGAATTAATGAAAACATTAGATGATAGATAGATAGTTAGATAGGCCGATTAGGAATTTTCGTGAAATTTTCAAAGTGCGCAACGTCAAAGTCTTTTGTTTCAGAGTTTTTCTCCCGCATATTGTTGACTCAAAGCGTGATTTAATGTTTTACAAACTACCCAGAGCTTCGAAGCTGACTTTCCGTTAAATGTGTAATTGATATTTTCTCTCATTTTTTCCTATACGCCCGCCTCATAATCGTGCATTCTGCAACTAAACACGTGACATGGTTCATTGAGAATCAGAATTTTAAGTATATATCAAAATCACTTTTTAGGCACGCATCAATAATGAAATTTATTGCTCGACTGGGAGCAAAGTTAAGATTGATTTTATTTTGATTCTAGCCAAAATTTCAAGATCTTAGAATGCCTATATGCTTAAATAAATTTCATTATTCATGCGGGCCTGAAAAGTGATTTTGATACTTAAAACTCTGATTCATAATGAACCATGTCACGTGATTAGTTCAAAAACGTTTAGAAGGTCAAACTGGTAACCCAACTGCGCCTATGGTGAACTGTACTCGATTCTTATTGTGTTGGGTAATATTCTTACTGGCTTGTCCTCCGCGTCTATTCTTCGTGACGATAGTTTCGCCGGCGTTACAACCCAACACATAATGAACTAACAATAAGTACGTTCACTTTAGGAGCAGTTGAGTTACCGGGCTGTTCTCCGCGTCGAGTCATCATCGTGACAAAAGTTTCCCCGGAGTTGCAGCAGGCATATTCAGGTATGAGGTGACTTCATATCTTCATACCTGAAGAAGGCAACTACAACGCTGGTGAAACTTTCGTCACGAAGATAAATCGATGCGGAGGACAGCCCAGTAAGCATACAACCCAACTCTTTAAGAATCAAGTACTTTCTCCTTAGGCGAAGTTGGGTTTCCGGGTTTTCCTCCGCGTCGATTCATCTTCGTGACGAAAGTTTCACCGGCGTCTTCAGGTTTGATGTGACTTCATATATTCATACCTGAAGGAGGCAGCTGCAACGCCGGTGAAACTTTCGTCACAAAAGGTGAATCGACGCGGATGACAACCCAGAAACCTGCAGGTGAACGGCTCTTGATTCTTATTGTTTCCACGGCGAAGCGCAGACAGACCGCGGCGGATCACGACTCGGCCATAAGGTGGAACAATCGGAGGTGGGAAAGAGTTGCGGACGGACCACATAGTAGAAATAAATGGGGAGCGTTTAGAGGGAGTTGGAGGATAAGACTCTTTGGGCGCCGCGGGGGAGTCGCAGTCGTGGAGCGGGTGCCTTTTCTCAAGTCTTCGCACTCTTTCGAGGCCAGCGATCGTGGGAATAAGAAACCGGCCGCCGGTGGATCGAGGACGAGAGCGGAGGACCAGGAGCCACGCGGGATTTTGTACATTAATTAAGGGAGTCAACGATTGCACGAATTAAGACGACCCATCACTCCCGCTTCCTCGGTTGTATTTTATTTGAAGTATTACTGTCTAAAATTATCACCTTCGGTGCATAAAAGGGGGCCCTCATTGACATTTGCCTGAATCTCAAATATTAAAATATCATATCTGTGTAGACGGTTTTGAAATATTTTTAAATTTGCGGTACAAGCAATTGAAAGAAAACTGCTCCCTTGAAAATTTTAGGATAAGAATTTTAGTTTAAAACAGGTAGTAGGTAAAAGAATGGGAAATTGGGCTCTACGACCTCGAAGATTCAATATGAAGTAAATAAAAGTAAGTAAAGTTATAGGTCTTAAACGCATAGGCTTAAGCATTGATGTCAATAATATGATAAGGCGCGATCCAACGAAATTGTGAAATGATTCAATGCTTTTCTTCGACGTAAAAGCGATAAACACCCAGGAAATGTTTGGGGAAAATAAAATTAAGAACTCCGCAGAATATTTGTTGATATACCTCCTGGTTCCAGTATAAAATATATATTATTATTATTATTTCCTCTTATTTTCTCAAGCGAATTTAGGACATTGTTGTCCTCTCTTCCAATTAACTTGATGGACAATCACAAACATCCATGCTCTGGATGGTGATCAATCCACCCAGGCGGGAGTCGAACCCGCGACCTCTAGGTTAGCAGTCGGGGACTTTAACCCGACGCCACCCGAGGCCGGCGAACGAATATGAACGATAAGGAGAAGAAAATACGACAAAAATGCAAGATAATGATGGCCGATGTATATTTTTCAGCGGCAATTATAGCGGGTTTTTTTAATTCATTAAAAATATGATCATTAATAACTCATCCAAAATAAACACTTGCAATATATTCTTCACTCGTGCATCTTCCAACTGCAGTTAGGTTGAGTGCGTGGAAATCGCGCTTGAAGTCGGCCAAGGAACTCGTTCGGCAACATCGTGCAGATGTCTTCTAGTAAAAGATGTTTTTTTCCTCTGAGAACCGCTTTCGTGCCACGAGAAAATCATTACGGAAAGTGTTAATACCCGTTTCAGCCTGAATTATCGCAGTCTTGATTTGCGAAGCACCGGCGGCGGCAGTCATTAATAAAGCTGAGCAATATAAACAAGCGGCACCTAACTCAACTCAAGGCACCTGACGGCGATGGCACGAGTAATTTTACCCCAGAGGAATAAGCAGCCTTCTCATAGTATTCCCAAGAAATATTAATTTTTAAACCATCAAAATTACACATCAAAAATATTTCTCCCGGGATTTCAATTTACTTTGCTCTCCCACTCCGCGTAACAGTGACATCATAAAATACGCGAGCTCAATTAATTTTGAGTTCGGATTAGCTCAAGCATAGATTAAATTTTATTTGTAATGAGAACTGGGTAGAACGTCACCAATACGACTTCTGTAAGAATTTTTGTTTAAAATACGGTCTTTTACCAATAACGACTCTTAGAATTAGCTTTGGGAAGGGAATGATAAAACCGAGGGCAATGGAGAACTCATATATTTTTACTTTGAAATACCACGTAAATTATGCTTACGTTTAAAAAATGAGGTGTCTTCAATTAAATACAAATAATTTACATATTTATTACTACTCTGACGAATAAATGTTCTACATACAGCCCTTATTCAACTAAATTTTATAGTTTTTTAAACATGCGGATGGGGAAGGGAAACATTTCCTTTCGCCACCTCCCCACCAGTATATATGACTCTTTCGCCCCGAAACCGTTACTACAGGAAAATAATACTTTCCTTATCAGCTTTTAAAAGTAAAAATCGGATAATCATACGCTACTGTCATAGAAAAAAGAAATATTAATTGGTAGTTTTACCTTTAAACTGACTTGAGGAGCACATTAAAATTCGCCTCTAAGTTTTGTTGTGGTGTCTAGATAACGCTACACCTTGATATCATAACACGCACCTTTTAATACAGACAAGAGAAGTCTTGCCGGTGAAAATGAAGACATGACATCAGACACTCCAATGTTTTAGGTTTATAGATCATCAGGATATTTGAAATAGCGACAGAAAAGCTTCTTTGAGGGAGAAATCGTCAAGAGGATTATTTTCACATTTCTTCAACGTCATTCAGAGGTCTCCGGCTGATTGAAGTGCATGGCCACGGGTGTAAATTACCATCACAGCGACGTCAGTGCTTCAAACGCAATATTAGACGAGAGGGCACCGGAATTCAGGAGTGTATAATTTACCACCCAGATTCGCACTCAGTCCACCTTTCCCTACGTCCACAATGCATTTGATAAGTTAACCCCAGGGTCCGGTAGCCGCACTGCAAGGCGGGGGGAGACCCAGGATTGAATGGGGAGATAGAGTAGGGGAGGATACACGCTTGGCTAGCAGACCGTGGAATGGCCTGGGGGAAGAGTTGAGGGGAGGAGGTGTGGTTGTAAAAAGGATGGATAGTGCAGGTCGACGGGAAGAGATGGACGAAAGTGCGAGGGAGGCGACTGGATGGAATTACCACATACTACATTCAGGAAGGCCTCCTCGAAATGGGCTCGTTCAACAATTTAATTTTTGTTATTTCCTGATTTTTGAAAAATTAAGAGACCCGTATCTTTCCGTTTTTCTATCGAATGCCTACTTTTTGATTTCGAAACATGAAATTGGAGGCGAAAAATCGACGGCCATAACCCTTGCGAAGATGAGTTGATGACGTCTAGAACTCATGTCTGGCGTATCACCGCATCTTTGCTACTCCTGATCCTGATCGAATAAATGAGTCACAATATTATGACGTCTCAATTTCCATGCCCCTTTCAGAGATAAGTTGATGATGTCACGAACTAACTTTATGGCGTGTCACCGCGTCTTTGCTACTCCTTGGTCTCGTGTACGAGTCTCATTTGGTTCCTTGTTGCTTACTCTCTTGCTAGCAATTCCTTACCTAGTAGTAAATGAGAGGTTCTTTCTGATCGAATAAATGAACCAAAACTCCGATAACGTCTCCAACTTATAGAAGCTCGTGACAAGTGAGCGGCAACTTAGCGTTTTGTTCTATTTTAAACTTATGGAAGAATAGCTTTTATGGAACTTAAGGACCAGTCTTCGGCAACATGAGAATCAAAAAAGAGAGTGGTCGTAAGGATAATTGGAGTCTCTTGACAAGCATTCGAATAGTATTTGTGGACCAAAGTCGTAAAAATTCTTTGAAGATATATACGCAGTTTGACTTTGGCTTGAGAAAGATGGCGATGAGTAACGACAGCAAATAACACTCATTTTTCCGGAGCGCACTCGATCTTTCTCACTACGGCCGCTCTTATCATCGATCTTTCCATGGAAAATAAGGCTCGTAGCCTAACTCACCCACCGCTATCGGGCATCAGTCACCTTGACCAGCCCTCCAAAACATACTAAATGCGTCTGGTGCCAGAGTTACGCCTTCGTAAAATCATCTCAAAGTGTAAACAAGCCAGGTGCGGAAGGCGAAGAGAACTATAGAAGGACGCACGATATATCCTCATATCATGCCTTCGGTTCTATAGATAAATGTAGGTTGGCGCATTCACTAATTAAATGAAACGTTGCGAGGGATGGCGTGATTGCGCTATCTCGTAAGCTATGTGTTCTTATCCCAGCTGAGGCAAAGGCAATTCGTTGCCAACAGTCAGCTTCCGATATCCGAAAATGAATCGCTAACTGCAGAAAGGCATCATGTTCAAAATGGACGATTTATCTTTTTTTATTTTAGTTGTTGCTGGGTGCAAGACTAAACGTTTCCTACTATAATGAAACATGTCATGCTAATAACACCGAGCATATGCTATCATAAAATGTTTCCTTTTAGTAGGAAGCCTTGATTATTGCACTTACCAACAACTTAAAGAAGAAAAAAGAAAAATCGTCCAACCTGGACATGTAGTCCAGGAAATGAAGCTCAAAAAAGTGTAAAACCTTGCAATTTTTTCAAACTGAATCGATTTGCACCAAAATTTGGGATTAGACTAATTATACCCCCTACTTCAAAATCTATATTATGCCGAAGGGCGCTTTTTATTTTTTAGGGGTGAAAACTACCCCTAAAAGCTGGAACTTAAAAAATTATTTTTTAAAGCTAAATACGAGTAAAATTTAGTTTAAATTTTATGTATAATTATTTTTTATGTTTGGAAAATAATTTTATGGTGTTTCAACCCATAATAAACAACCCTTATTGGGGGTTAATGTCAAAAAGAATTTTCAAACTGAATCGATTTGCATAAAAATTTGTGTTTATACTAATCATACCTCCTTTAAAAATTTTTTTCAAACCGAATCGATTTGCATAAATATTTGGGATTAGACTAATCATTCAAAATCCCTTCTTCAAAATCTATACTATGCCGAAGGGCGCCTTTTATTTTTTAGGGGTGAAAACTACCCCTAAAAGCTAAAACTTAAAAATAGGAAATAATTTTATGGTGTTTCAACCCATAATAATCAACCCTTATTGAGGGTTAATGTAAAAAAAATAATTTACCCTAAAAATAAAAATTATTTTTCACATTGTATCTTCTTATTCACTTTCTTACTCTTTTTATTATGTATTCACTTGTTTCTCTCATGATTTTAATCACAGCACAGAAAAGATATAACAATATGATAAACAGAACAAACTTCGTCATGGTAACATAAACAAATAAATGTACATTTATGTAGACATTACATGAAACACAATCAAACGGAGACTGTATGGCTTTCAGTCTTCCCACCACATGCATGCTCACAGGTCACTGTGAGCGAGAGCACACATACTCACATATGTGTATGTATATATATATCTTATTGGTATGTGTGTTTATTTTGTAGCAAATTTGAGTGTATCGTTAGCTTCTAACGTAAAGTACACAAAGTATATGCTGATTATGAGGAATATTATGCTCTGAATTGTGGATTTCGAATTTTTCGATAATAAATTTGATTGGTATTTCAAACATAGCTCCTATATTTTTTATGATAGAAAGTTCATTTAAATTTTATTTTGTAGGGTTTTTACTGACTACAAGGTCATGTGAATAAAATTTTTTTCGAGTCATTAATTTTGAAAGGGGAGGGATTTAAGGGTTTAAATAAGGTGGAGCTCCCTTGGAAATAGAGGTTTTAATTATCAATATCTCACCAAATATTTATTGTATGGAAAATTAAATCACACCAAAATATTTAAAAATAAAGAAGGTATAATTTATTACTCTTGCAATATTTTTCTTATCTCCAGTTTTTTTGGAGTTATTTTGAAAAAAAGAGCATTTTTAACAAAAATGTAGAAAATGACTTTTCACTTTTTCCTCCATTTTTTTCAAAATTTAGGGTTGTAAATTGAAAAAACTTCTAGGATCAATTAAAAATACTTAAATAAAGAGAAATACTGAAGGGCATTGATTAATTTTGTCTAGTGTGGTAATAAGGAGTTGTTTTCACTGATTTTTTCGCACAAAAAAGTAGGGACTGATCTTATTTTTAATCATAACTCGCTCAAATTTCATGATAAAAAATATTTTTTCTCATTATAAGAAAGTTTTTTAAAAACAATTTCAAACAAATTGCATAATGTTTCCTCGAAAATTACATTATTCCCGCTTTTTGGTATTGAATCTTTCAAATTTAGCGTATGACAAACAATAGATAACCATAAACAAGTTGTAGCTCGGTCCGAATTGGTCATAAAGAAAATATAAAATAAGATTTTTATTTAATTGTTTATAAGCTACAGTTTTGTAACCCACAATTTCCTGATAACATTAATACTTTTCAAGTTATTTGCATATAATCGATTAAAATCGTTGATTTTTTCGTCAAAAAACTGTTACTTTCAATCGCAAATAACTCGAAAAATATTAATTTTACGCAAAAAATGGAAAGAACATTTTATTCTTAAAATTTATTTTTCTATCGATTCCTGTGGTCAAAATATAATTAAAATTTTCCACCCCCGAGATGGGGTGGAAACCACCCCCAGGGTAAAAGCGCCCGTCGGCATGATATAGATTTTGATTCTTGGTATATACCCTACTTATTGTGAAAATTTCAAGAAAATCGATTCAGTTTGAAAAAATTGCAAGCCAAAATGCTTCATTTCCTGGGCTAATGATGCCTTTCTGTAGTTCGCGATTCAAATGTATAAAATTGACAAGGGACCACAAGCGACTCGCAAATTTTGTTATACGATTATTATTTATTGAATATTTTATTAGAAGAAGTAATAAATACGGGTTGTAGGAGTTAGATTAAATGTGAGCTTATAAAATATACGCATCCAAATACTGAATTATGGTGATTATTCTGAAAACGATAATACAGTTCGCTGAAGAGAGGAATTTTTATAAAAATGTAAGTACTTCTTGTAGTATGAATTTTCCACCCTTCACAATAACACAAATAGGGATTTCAAAGTGAATAAAGCTGGATCATGCTTGAAATATCTCCCCACATTGGGTTCGATGTACTCATTTCATTTCTATCACACAATAAGTATCTCATTGAAATCGACTCCGATTCTCACATTCTAACCTACTAAATAGATGGGTTTAGGAGGTTGTTTCTACGAAAGAGAAATTTCCTAAGCAAAAATATACTCTACGCATCTTCTAGATCTTAACATGCATATTGCTCGATGATAAATCTATGACACATTTAAGTTGACCAAATTTTCCTTACTTGTTTACATTTAATTCTCACTTGCATATTTTTTTTATTGTGATTCAAATCCACGAGGTAGCGCATTTGTAACTAATATCTTGCAGAAAATATCCGTAAAGCCAGTGTGATGGAGAACGTAAAAATAATGTGCAAAGCCAAGCTAAGATCACTTCATACAAAACACTCATATTAGTCATATTAGAGCGAAGCAAAATTTTATAACGGCAATAAGTATTTGAATACGACATAACGATCGGAAAAAATATTGTATAAAAATTAGATGCACTTCTATTAGAGTATTTAATTCGAGTTTTACATATTATTAATCTAAGCTGGTTGAATTTAAATATTAGTGCTGGTATAATTTAAATATTATTGAATTTACTAAAGCAATCAAGAAAGCAAGAAAGTAGCTATCAATTGTATTTGATATAACTATCTTCTACTGGTGAAAATAAATTTAATAAAATGTGCAGACAAGCGATAATCTTAGTGAATAGTTCTCGGGATCGCCACTGGGTCAGGAACTCCATATTTGCCGACGTTTCGATGTCCGAGTCGGACATCGAAACGTCGGCAAATATGGAGTTCCTGACCCGGTGGCGATCCCGAGAACTATTCACTAAGTCCATTCGCCGGGAAAGCACGAAAGCGATAATCATTTAAAATTAATGAATATTTCAATGACGGATAAAAAATTACCCAGCCAAAAATGATGTGTACAGAAAAACTAAAGAACCTTGATACCTAACGCCGTGACACGAACACTTGTTCCAGCGAAGCAGATCGCGTGAAATAACATAATTGGATCGATATAGAATCACTATCAGGAAAATGAGCACGGCATAGAAGAATCCTCTGCCAAGAAAATCCTCTCGAGATAGGTAACTCTTTTAATTTATGCTACAATCTTTCAGCGCATATCTTACATACATAACACGCAACCATGAACGTGTTTTCACGCACCAATGGACCAAAACCAAGACGTGGTGGAACGGCTCTTTTGCAGCTTGACCTCAAATAATTTTTAGTCTTGTCACACATGAAAAAGAGTTTTCACGATGAGACAGACAAGTTTTCCATTCACTGGCATGCTTTGTCAGAAACCTTATATCTATTCTTGCAATCCGGCTCTCTTTGAAAGAGAATTACAAAAAAACACGATTCAAAGGCGCCAGCGGTAATACAAACCGAAGTAAATTGATTCTGGTCATTTGGGATGATTTTTTTATTTTATTTTACTTATTTATTACCCACTTCCCCGTAAACAGCACATTGCGGCCTTCATAACGAGTTTTCAACATTAACAAAGCAGAAAACAAACATCCATGCCCTGGTTAGGGATCACCTACACAGGCGGGATTTGAACCCACGACCTACGGATTGGCAGGCGAGGACTTTACCCCACCGCCACCAAGAAACGGCAACGGCAAACAGGGCACTGGGAATTAACTCCAATTATTATTGATACTCTTGTGATATGCAACGGAGGGTTTTTCCTCAAAGGAAAACCTCAAAGAATTTTCAAGAAACACAACTGACACAGAAGACCCTCAGAACATTAAAAAAAACTCCAATAATAAAGGTTATTAAGAAAGAAACGAGGGCACTGGGAATTAACTCCAATTAATAAGACGTCGAGGGAAACTTACTACTAGGAAGGTATTACCTACTTTAACACCCGTAGTACGCACGTCTTTTTAAAAACAGATATTCCAATTTAATTGACGTCAATTAGCGTTCGAAGTAACCGATGACCATGAATTTTTTTATATTTATTTCTTTAATCGCCATTTTAAGAAAAAAACTTGTGATAAAATATAAATCATAGTATTTGCGTTACATTTATATACCCTTCTCATCTTATGACAGAGTGAAAAACGTTTATTACTAAACATAAGTAACTATGTAGTCATAAATATGAGGAAAGCATCATATGAGGGGAAGGAATTGCAAATCAAACATATGGGATGGCTGGAAATGATGGACTGCATTTTACTAATCCAAAGATATAAATCATTTCTACACGAAATACACGTGGAAATAGGTGCGAGCTCACTTCTTTGGGAATTACAATACCGAATTCAGGGATTTCGATATCCACCTCAAGTTTTGCTTACTGCGCAGGCACTTTGAGCTCCTTTACTATGTTTACTCTGAGATAACAGCCCGCCATTCTCCTAGTCTTCCATCACCCACCTTCCCGTTACCTCGCGAGAAGGTTACAGAGGATGGGGATTGCAAGAAGGCGGACGGAGTCGCGGAAGAAGGATGACACGAAAGAGATAAAGGGAGACACTCGGCCACCCACAAGCACGCGCTGTGGACACGGAGAGACGCAAGGAAACAGAGGTCATTAGCCTTGCTGCGTAAATCGGATTTCTCGCGAGCGATAGGTGAACATCTATTCCAGGAGACTTCCACGAATGATGCAAAAGAAGATCCTCAAGTCGACCACTAAATGTGTTGCCATCCGACACGCACTTAAATGGGTTTACAAAAGTCGCCACTCGCGTCGATGACGGACGAATTGATCCAAGTTTCACGTGGTGATGAGGTATAATTAGGGGTGTTAACCGAAATTTATGTACATAATGATGTAATCTATCAAATGCATAACTTTTCAGTGCTATTCCTCGCAATTACAAACATTCTGCAAAATACATTTAAAAAGTGGATCGCATTGCTCTCATCACCGGGCTCGGACATTTTTGAAAACTGATCCAAATGCAACCGAAGTAAAAACAGAAATCAGAGATCTATGGGATGGAATTGGACCTCCTATATGCAGTTCCTTTTCATCAAAGGAGGTCCAAGAACATGGAGGTGAATCGTTAAATCTGTTGCCGTTTCGCGTTTTTATTCGGCGGCGAAACTAGAGAGTGGTATCTCGTTCAGTGCGACTTTCCCCATTAAACGAAGAGGAAGTGGTCTAATTTTAGTTGGAAGTCGTCTCGCGAGCGTTAAAAATGTGGTTTATATGATTTATTGGCTCAGATACGCATTACTGCCGTGTATACCCTCGTGAAAAGTGGAAATCGAAGACTGGTAGCGCCGCGAGTGGCGATTTTAAAATCAGATTTTAATGAGCGCGGAACGACAACAATTCTAGCAACTATCTTGAGAATCCTCTAATGTACATCATATCGTAGTCCTCTATGGTAATATTTCAACGACCTCTGATCAATTATATACAAGAGCGCACGAAGTGGCCGCACAATAACCATTATCCGAGGCCAACATTAAAATCCCAACTTCAGTATAATTATGGCTAATGGAAGACGTTTTCAATTGAAATAAGTATAGAAGGTTTTCTGAGTATTTGAAGAGCAACCACTGTATAAGATTTTTTCTTCTGCCGTGCCCAATTTTACTGTTTTCTCATGTGTTTTAGTGTTATTTTTTGGCGGTGAAATAAATATCTTTATCATTATTTATTTCCATTTTCGTGGCAACGAGGTACATAGTACAGAATCATATAAGTGACAGTTATGTTTTAATTCCTCTTTTCAGCTAAACAACTTTAGGCGTCAATTTGAGGAAGTCCATCATACTAAGAAAAAAAACTTGGTACTGTTCCGCAATAACATATATTTTTCCAACCAGCAATTATGGGCCATTTTCAAGAGACTAATAACTCACAGCATGGGAGAGATATTATATGTTACATCGAAATGGAAGGGAGAGATGAAATAGTGAAGTCAAAGGTAAAATGACGAGTGAATTCCATCGTTTAACGCAGTCAAAAATTAAAAACCAGAGAGAATATCAGGAAGGGAAAGGTGTTGCACCTTAACCCCATTATTCCTCTACACCCTTCCCTTCCTGATATCCTCCCTAGTTATTTTTCCATTTTTCACAACGTTAAACGATGGCATTCACTCATTATTATACCTTTGCCTGTAGTCCCCCCCTCCCATTTCGGTGTCCTATATAAGATATCTCGCATGCTATGAATCAACAGTCCCATGAAAATTACACAGAAGTGCTGAAACCGGTCGAAAAAATAAAAGTTACTGAGAAAAATTACCTCGAATACTTTATCTTAATAACTCATATATATCGTGTAGATCGCCGATAAAGCCATTCTCTTCATTGTATCCTCGCAACACTTACATTTCCACCAATTAATCGACCTATGAAACCGAAAAGCATTAAGTTTCATTCTATTACGTTCCAAGTCCACAAGTTAACACTATCGATGATTCGTGCTCCAGAGTCACTCGAACAGAGATACACCCAAAACAGAAGAGCCTTCCTCATATGAGCTAAATTTTTATTACAAAACCAACTTTAAAGACGTCATCGCCCATAATAAACGAGGAGTTGCAAAACACTGAAATATTAAAATGTGAAGTGGGGCACAAAAACGAGGAGAAGTTAATGGGATTTGATATGGCTCATGATGAGAGAGTCACGCTTAGTAAATCACGGAGATGAGTTAAATGAAAAATGGAAAACGAATTATATACAGAGGAAATATATAAGGGATTTACATATTTATACGCTATAAAATAATGGCATTCGATTAATTAGAGGGTTGAAAAAGCGACATCTGTGATAAAAATTCCATACAATTATGCACAATAATTTCAGTTTATTTATAATGAAAACAATACTTTATAATTTAAAACTTGTGGTGAATTTACAGTTAATTCCTTCATTATAATCCTAGTGTAGTAATATTTATCGATTTCGGTGTATATTTTCCTTCCTTCCGCACATGGAATGGAATTAAGTCCACTTTCAATCAGCGCACTGTAATCTGGGGTGTCATATAAGCTACTAACACAAGCACTCTAACTGTGAAAACAACAGATCCTCAATGGTTTTCTTAAAACGAACACGCTTCCAAAAGGGAACATAAGAATTGTTCATCTCAAACTACATGGGCTTTAAAAATAAATAAACATGAATCTAATAAACCTACAGAGCATCGATATAAAATATTATGTTTAAGGTAAAGTGAAAATATTGGACGCAAGCCCGAGGAGCAATGGGTAACTTGTCATTGACTACTATATTTTTATCTCAGTTGATTCTGCATATGTTAAAGATTCATGAGGCAAATTTGGCTTAAATTGCGACCTTACGTAGAAAAAACGAAAAAAATTACATCTTGCAGATTCGAAAAACAACGTTCGCTGTGGCAAGAGAATAATTGATAGCAAGAATAGGATATTCAATAGGTTGAAATAGACATGGTTCATAAAAATAAAAATAAAATAATAAAAGGTAACGGAGAAGACATTGGTCAGATATTTATAGATAAGTATTCTTTTTTGTACTTATTAATATGCATTTTTTAAATCCCAGAATGCAATTAGGTCAAAATCCCGGAAATTTCTCCTCTCTCCTAAATCGTGGAAAACTTGGGCCAAATATTCACCTGGATTTCAAATAAGCTTTGCTATCCTGATCTCACCTTTGGCAAAGAATTCTACCATGTAGTTGCACAAATACGACTTACGTAATCAAAGCTGGAGTAAACAAATGCTGCAATTAAAAGGCCTGTTGGCGGCAAGATGTTACGTTGACTCATGGGATAAACTGCAGTGGCGGTCGCAAAAACATCCAATTGATGTCGAAATTCCGTAACCCTCACTATCTCCGACTCACCCCAAGCCCATTTACTACTCTTCATCAACTCATTCCCGATGCAGAATCGTGCATCAAAGAAGCTAGTGGATTCTATTGCGTCCATGCAATAAAATAGTTAAAATGACGGGCAACTCGTAGGCACTGAACTTCACGTAGGCCATTAATACGCCACTTTTAATGCTGTTTTAATTACACCATAAGACGATAACCGATAACGAAATAAAACATGGAAAGAGAATGAGACTCATGCACGCGGGCATATTTAATGATAATTTTGCGTATTCAGAATTCCATCTATCTGACCTCGCTCATTTTGACGCATCAGTACATTGAGTACATTACTAATAAAATTAATTGTAAAAATAATACTATTATATAACTAGTATACTAGTAATTATAGTAATATTACAAAATAAGGGAGCTTTGACAGGGTGACCTGACCGAAGTTCATATAAATAGAATCATGATGCCATAGTTAAATCTAATCTGTAATGACTCTCATCATAACCTCACACTTAGCTCTGCCATACCTTCCTACTTACTTAGCCAACAATCAACAGACATACGTAATCGCGGATTTTGAGTTTCACAATAGTTTGCCTCGCACAAAAAATAGCTTCAAGTGAGGATTCAAGATTCATAATTTTTTTTGTTTTCGGTACTTGATTGCTGTATCATGACGCTTACCTCAGACCAAAAACAGAAAAAAAACACAGTGAATACGGAAATTTCTGCTCCTTTAAATACGGACCATACCAACACACAATATTCATTCAACTGAGAGCATTGTTCAAAATTCAAATCAAAAGTGAAATCGTCGAATTGCCAAATCAAAGGAAAAAATCCTCAAACATAGCTATGACAAGGCAATCAATAATGCGCAGACGAAGTACAAAGGGAGAAAATATAATCCAAAATATTGAGAGCCCAGAAGCCCCAGAAACATTTCAGTCGTTGCGATCTTCATCTACCAGAATTTTATTTTGTAATCAGATACGAACTATATTTCAGCACTAACTATATTTATGAACACATGAACGGCCTTATTAACATACGAACTATATTTCATCACTTACTCATATTAATTTAATTTTTCAACTTTTTAAACCCTTTAATTTTTCACAGCCTAAGCAAAATATCAACCAAGTTTCACGCATTTTCGAGGCAATTTATTCCCGAGAAAACTTTTCAGAGCTTAAAATGTTTAACGATTAAGGTATGGTTTCACATTTCTCGTGCATCATCGTCACAAAATCTATATTGGATTTAGAAATTCGAAGAATATGATCAGATCAATAGAACCAGCCTTTTCCTTTTGTAATACGTTCTAATGGTAAAATAAAATCTTTTTAACTTTGATAAAATAGTTATGAAAGATTTTTCATAATTGCAATGATAGTTAAAAGAGGCTGAGACCCACCTGAAAATCAAGTTCATTTTATCTTCTAAATAAGTCGCTTTTGAGTATTTTGGATGAATTACAAGCATTACGTTTTTATGGGCGTTCCCATCTATGTATTCCAGATAGCTGCTTTTATATACGAGATTTCTTTCCTTCTCATCATCACCATCACTGGTCAACAATCCTAAGATTGTTTTGACGCAGCTCTCCACTCAATTCTCCTTTAAGCCAACCTTTGAACACCTACTAATTAAGATAAATATTCTAAACTAGGGATTTCATCCTTTTTGTCCGTCATAGCGTCGTGGTAGAACTCAATCAACGGACTAGCTTGTTAATTGATGGCACTCTTCGATTCCGGGACAAGAGAAATGCAAGCATTGCAGCAGAAATCCGACCGTTATCTCACAACATTTTTTATTGCCGGTAACGCCAAGGAAAAGGTGAAGACACGATTACCCCAGTCAAACAACTGGCATTACTGACTAGGAAAACCATACATGGAGACCTAAACAGACAAATACCTCAATTACAGTATCCAACGTGTATGCATGTGTACCACAGACAGTTGAAAGCACCAGGGATGATTTCAACCCTACACAACTTCCTTCGAAGCACCTAGAGGATCTGGAGGGGGCGAGATGAACCGGTTCACCAAACGCTCCAATTCCCATACATACATACATTCATCCGTTATCGTTTTCGCGAAAAAAGTTACCAAGAGATTCTGACCGAGAGAGAGAGGAGGAAAACAAGGTACGTGCTTTGCATCCGCTGTTCACGTTTTGCCAAGAACGACAGCATCACGCTCACTCCATATCCTCATCCACGGAGCAAAATTTTCTAAAGCCGCGTGTCGAGGCGCAGAAGACGCGTTCTTCAAGAATCCAGAGCCGTGTTCGATAGAGGATGAGGTACAGGACGGAGCAAGTTCGCGGCGAAGGAAAAAAAACTGAAAAGCAAGCGGCCGCAAGCCTTCGACTCGCCCGTCGCAAACATCCTCCTTTCTAAGCTGCTATTCATTCTTTACCCTTCGCTGACTCTAGACCTCCAATCACCTTGTCCTCCTCGCTACAGCTTGTCTTGCATTCTTACATCCGTGTTTACCACCAAACATATATAACTGCACGACGATTCTCTATCTACCGGGAAAGCTAAAGAAATGCGGATTAGGGCGCATCCAGCCATCCAACGATTGACTTCCGATTATTGCGCTGAAAAGTATTCACTCATACCCACTTCAATACATGGAGGTCCATCACCAATATGGTTTTAAAATGCGAAAAATTTGCAGAGAAAAAAGCCATTGGTTTCACTGGGACTCGGAAAATGTTTCGCACTTTGGGAAATTAGTGCAGCGATAGCTATTGTGCGGTTATTTCCTAGAAAGGTAATTGATGATTTTTTTCATCAAAATGCGTCATGATGATGATATAAAAAAGCACGAAAATGCACAGTGCTCCAAAATAAAAAAATAAATATTTTGGCGAAATCCTTGTTTTCATCAATTTTGTGGCGCCGTTTGCGAATGAATGAGAAATGCACGCTCGGACGGGCAGTAGTATTTCTTTTGATCACGTTTTCATCGTTCAACCACAATTTTGAAAATTATTTTCAAAATGTTTATACAAAAGATTTCGTGCTCCAAATTCCATTCACTCTCACAGGAAGTTACGACATTTCAATTAGAAAAACGGAAGAGTGGAACTAGGCTGAATCTGACATCAGACGACGTCTAGATCCAGGATGTACAGATCATCCGGCAACGGGGCAAAACTCGCGGAGACGATCGGAGACCTTGACTCAAAGTTTCCTTATTTTAAAAATGCTGCATTTTCAACCATAACATCATTAGTAATTTTGGGTCCTCCTGGCATCAGCCATCCAGGCTTTTCGTGACACAATTTTCCTCCACCCCGGCGACTTGGAAATTTTCAAGATGATAGCTAACGTTTCAAAAGAAATAATATGCCCAGAAAAAAGATTGGTTGAGCGGCTATGAAGCGTTCTCTTGACGATTCTCACTACCTCTAGTCATCTTCCTCTCCACTCATCCGTAACCATTACCCGCCGCGTCTTCCAGGGCTGTGCCGGTGTCGTGATGAATTATTGGAGGCCGGGAATTGCAAAACACGCGGAGAGCGAAGTGAAGCGCGGGCCCCGGCGAGCGGCACTGCCTGCGGGGCAAGTGACTGCGCACACCTCGGATGCGGACGGGCAGGTAGCGGGATGCGGCAGTCTTTTATTTTTTTCCGTTCGTGCCATCCCACAAGCTTTCTTCTCCAAACTCCGCGCCCATTTATCTTATCTGTTCGGCGAAGCGGGGTGCAATTGCCAATGATCCCAGCCGCTGCGCTTCCTGGGTGGGTGGGAGGAACAGGTGCGCCACCCAAACGCCGATAGGCGAGAATGCCATCGCCTAGGATGCAGTCAGTATACCGAACGACCTCGCAGCCCAAGACCACAATATTCATCTACATCTACTGCTATGGGCGTTTTCGAAACTTAAAATAGAGGGTTAGCCGCCCAATCTTGCCTGCTCCACGGTCTGGTCTGGCTCATTGGGTTGGGCCAGTGTTGCAGGACTACAACTAAATGGCAGAGAAAACAGGTCCATTGAGCAGGGCAGTGCCACACATGTCTTTGGAGGGCAGTGTTTTACTTGCCTTCGTGTTATGGTACCCTAATATGCAATGCAGGCTTACTCGTGATTTTTGCTTTCCCTTGTTTATAGTCACGAATGCATGACACATGACGTAGTTTTTGCATACAGCTAGATCTCAAGGAAAGCATCAGAATGAGCGATTCTTCTTTTAAATAAAAATTAATTTTTTACGCCGATATTTATACCAAAAATTATCGAAGCTGATGATATATTACTGTTGAATAACTGTTTTTTACGTCAACTATTATTTTAAAAAACATCCATGTTGGCGTATTGTGGAATTGCAGCTATTGACTACGATTTATTTCGATCATACGGTATTACGGGCTATTTTGGCGATATTTTCCGAAAACCAGGGTATATTCCCACGAAAGTGTTTGAATTTCGCGGTTCCTCGGTATTGAGACCAGCTAAGGTTCCCGGAAGGCCTCTTTTTGCGTTTTCCATCGAATTTTCGCGAATGTAACATGACGGTTTTCAAGGATAATATCCCGAAACGAAGGCATTCTCATACATGGACACCGAATGATCCACAAACTCAGCCAAGCCTGACCGAAATAAGGCTTCCAAACTCCTACAGCACAGGTTAAGAGCAAAAGTGTGACATGCGAACACCACTGCAACCTTAATAAACTGGAAGCGCCGTAAAAATTAAAATACTGAGCCTTCAAAATTGGCAAAAAATAAGAATATTGAAAATGCTCGGCTAACAAGGAGTCAGGCCAGCCCCAAGGAATTGAGGAAGCTAGACAGAGTACAGTCCCAGCCTAAGATTAAGGCATTGCGCAGTTGAGGAGTTTTGGAATTGGATGAGCTTATTCCTAAAAGACGGGTGCCGCAGGTGGACCGGTAGCACCGGAAGACGGGTAATAGTTTACGATTTACGTCGCTAACATTGAAATTCCTTAAAATCCTCAAACGAATTTGAACGCCTCCAGCTATTCGCAGCTGTGAGATAAGGAGGGGACTCGTCATTTCATTCCTGAATACAGGCTGCATATTCCGTTTTCGACGGTGAGTCGGATCGTATACTATGAGTAGGAATGTTGGCCAATATGCTTGCCATGTGCCCACTTTTCCCACCGTACATTACCCTACCTCTCTCCCAACTCTAGATCTCCTCCCCTTGCAACATATTTCACCTCCCCTATTCTGAAAATCTAGCGAAAGAAATTGATTGCTCTAAAGCTTACCCGGTGAATTATTCTGGTGAATTCTCCTCGCTCCAACCGCAAAGCTTAGATTGCTTACACTATTGAGAATTTAAGAGCGACACGGAGGACATAATACTATAGCCCCACTATATTTCCAAGTCCGACAGAAGCGATAAATTAGAAGAGATACTTTGCCGAACGGATAGATATGGGAATTCATTTTTCCCCCGAACCATGAGGACTTTAATAAATGCTGATCGTAATTTCGTATTTCCTTTTTATGTGTAAACGGCTGGTGTCCTAAAACCCCCTGCCACACGCCTTTTAAGCGGTTTGCGGTAGTACGTAGATGTAGATGAAAACTATTAACCGCAACCCCGTATTATCTTTTCAACCGTGAACATCGTCTTTTAGAAGTAAACTCATCGACGTTTCGCTGGGATATTTACCAAAATTAATGTCGGCATCGACCATGCAGCCGGTTGGAAAAACGAGAAAAAAAAACTGGGTAGAGCGAATCATTTCTCAAGTATTCTAAAGCGTGGATGCTCAAGTTCTAGCGAAGACTTCCCTAAGTTGATACGGAAGGCTATAGAACTGGCCAAAACGCCAAGAAACTTCCATTGAGAGGACAGATACCTTCTCCACCACGCTTGGAAAAGACTTTTTCATAAAACCCACGCCCAAAACCCTAATACGACTTAGAGCTAACTTGACTGAAAAACGACCGCTACAACCACCACTGGACCTATGTGCACATACAGGCCCATTTTGTGTCGAACTCCACTTCTGAACTGAAAATAATGGGGGTATTGCCAGCGAAACATTCGTCATCAGACAATAAATAACGCGGTGTAAACCCGGAAACCATGAGAGCAGCCGGATGCTCAAATTAAGAGAGAGGTGCTACTTCACAGTTGTCTGGTCACACCTTGAATATACAGCGAGCATATGGGATCCGGTGCAGAAAGACTTAATCCGTGAACTGATTAAAATACAAAGGAAAGCCGAGCGATTCGTAAAAAACTGCTACGTGCGGTCAGACAGCTTGACTCAGACGTTTAGCGAATTGGGCTGAGAGCCGCTAGAGAATCAGAGGCTGCGCTCTAGGCTCAGATTGCTTTTGCGATTGAAAATGCGTATCTTTAACAGCGACACGGAGAACTTCATATTAAAGCCCTTTAAGTCCGATAAAGACGATAAATTGAAGGGAGATATTTTGCCGAACGGATAGATATGGGCATGGACAGTCTGATGGTCTTGGCCTCCTCAACAATTTACCTTATATTTTGCTTTTTTCCTAATATTTTCCTTTTTTTTAATTTTCAACATTCATGAATTGCGGAGACGTCGAATTTCACCAACGCATTCGAGGCGACGGCAGCACGTGATCGACGCGCTGGGGTCTCGTGACTCGCCGCCTGAGTTTGGACTCGCCGGCGCGCGTGCAAAATGGGTCACCCGCCATGACTTCAGGGGTGGCAAAAGGTTGGCGCGCTTTTGTCTCCAGAGACCACCGACGGAAAACCCCGGGACACTAATGAACTCCCCACTGAGAAAGACTCGTGTCACGCGGGGACCGTGGAGAGACGAAAAGGAAGGGAATTGAATAAAGCAACGCTCCCTAATGTTCTGGAAATGATCAAAGAGAATCTGGCACCACATCACTGACTAATCGCCATCGCTAAGAATTAAATTCGCACAGTCCTCTTACGACTTTTTATCCTTCAGGTCCGTGAAGAATCTGAAAAATCTAAAGACGAATAAGGTCGTGCAATTTGCGCTGGATGAAACGGTTCAAATTCCGTTTAAACAGGAAATAATCATGGGCTAATGACGCTTATATTCGCGGACTCTTGAATTTTCAATGGCATAATTTATCCCGGGCATGGCTTAATTACTTCATGTGAGAAGACATAAAAATAAACCATCATCACATGGCTATGGTTTAAATAACATCCAAGGACTTAAATCTGCAATTCCATGACATGCTCTAGGCATAACCCAATTATTTCACGTCAGAAGTAATAGGCACAATCTCTAGGGCTCCTTGAATTTCGCGGTTTCATCAATTTCATTCATTTCCTTGTAGTATCTTGTGTGTGTAGCAGAGTCCAAGCACCATCTAAAACCACGGGCATCGTAAATAACGCTACGGATACCAAAAATGTTGTAAAAATACAAAAATATGAAGCTACACGCATTTTTACCCGTGAAAAACAAAGACACCTAATGATCCGTCATTAAATAGGATAAGGTTTATAAGATATTCTCAGTCTCTATCTATTCCTGTCGCAAGAGGAGTCAGTCAGTGTTGGTCTCTTCCAATATTTGCCCACACACACAATGAGCCTCTAATTTTGCTTTTAACCTCCATCCCTCCATGCACATTAGCTGCAGGTTCGCAGGAACTCCATCTGCCATTCTGAGTCTGCCTTCTCCTTCTCCCTCATGAATCTTATTGGCATTCTTTCTTACTCCATTACGTATCTCTGTTTGACTAGCCACTGTCCTCCTTTCACAAACCTATCAATGACTTGGCGTTCAATCATCTACTTGATAAACTAAGTGGGTAAGTGGGTCTGCTCGAACCAATCAGAGGATAGTGGCAAGCAGTAGGGATTTATTCAAGCAATTTACTTTTTAGGATTGTTTGAAACTCAAAGTTATGAAGTGAGTCACTGACTTTGGAGGTTTATATGGACTATTGGTTTGAGAGGTGAGGATACAGTATTAAAAGACCAATGAAATATGCACGCAAGAGATGGTTGGCCACATTAAATCAACAAAAGACAGCCAACGATTTCTAGAGGAATGTCTATATGACTAAATGTCAATAGTAATAACTTGAGGTTATTGAGCGGTGGAGTCTAGACCCTTCACCAAATTAAAACTCGAACACTCCGAGAATTCGCATCGCAAATAATTCAGAGATACAAACGGCAGCAGAATTTCATTTAGGAATTTCAATTCGAAAGAAAATGATATACATAGATACACATGGTAAACCAAACATTTATTCGATTAGCTTCCCAGTTGGTAACTCACTGAAATATAGGTATTGTTTATTACCAAATATACATAGTGAATAAAATAGTGAATTTAAACTAATCTTGTACCAATGCAATACAAACATAGGCATACTTAGAGCTATCATGTGTGGGAATCGACTGAGGTAAGCATTGGACTGAAGTCATGTCTCTTCCATTGAATATTTTTTCCCTGTTATCACTGTTTTATTTATGCATAACTTACGCATTGACGCTCCTCTCAATTACGAGGAGGGAATTTTTCAACAGAGAGTGCACAAATGTACCGAAACGTTTTTTTTTTACGGGATGCGAATTCCGAAGTTCCAACTGCAAGCCTGAGTACCAGGAAGGGGCATGGCCTTCCTCATCCACTGCTCCGTCTCTAAAACCTTAGGAAGGAATACGGGTCTCTGAGTCGCTTTGGATAATCATTTCAAAAAAGGTAGTATGAATATTTGACTCTTAAACATCAATATCGTGTATAGGACTCGACAAGTCTCAACTAATAAATACGCCTCTTTTGAATAAAAATTACGTGCCATGAATGACAGTGTTGAGGACACAAGGTGATCTACAAAAACTAAAATCAAAGATAACACGGGGTTAGGCAAATCATCTATTTCATATAAATTCGGCCAGAATCCTTAAGAACTGTAATGTGATGAATTAAGGTTTTGCGAGAAAAATCATTTTTAATTTCAACTTCATTATTATCATTCATCCCGATGCCCACTTCACGCATTTGAAAAGATCAAATCAAATAAATGATCTAAATTACCAGCTAAATACTGAAATACACAACAAGACGCTAGAAGTGTCGAATATCTAAACTTCTTACTCTATAGAACGCTGATTTTGGCGGGGAAAGTTATTAGAGTAATCACGAAATAGGGAGATGTAAAGAAAAAATCAGACGCACTAAAGGAATGTACGTATGAACGGGACCGCGATAAGAATTTTTTTTTGTATCGACGCTCTCCAGTACAGACGGACATGAAATTTAAAAATCAAATGAATTCGCGGACAAATGAGGCCTAACTAAAATCAGCCGGCTTCAGCTAAATAAACCCATATGCATGGTGAACTGTGATCCGTTCACGAACAATGACCACGCCTAAGGCGCGTTCAATTATGCCCTTCCGGTGAGCCCTTACTCACTCCAGCCAGACAGTTTACAGAAATATTTAATGTTAAAAAGGCGCATTTTTTTGCGTTGGCGGTGTAAAATGCAGTTTATGTGAAGAGGAAACTTAAAACTACAAATTTAACATATGCAACAAGCATTTATTACAATTAAAGGCCGCAGATTGATTGAAGTGATACAATAAGGGGAGCAAACTTTCGAACGAATAGGTTTCGGATTTTATTCCTCGAGCGTTAACGCATCATAGCATTGTAATTGCAAGTTTTACGAAAACTATAAAAATCTAAATACTTCAAAAGCCCAACTGAAAGTATTACCATTGAAAATTCGTTAATTAGATAGACCACATTATCACAAATACAAATTTTTGTTCATAATCACTGGTCGACAATCCGAAGATTGGTTTGACGCAGCTCTCCACTCAATAGGGTAGTTTCCTTCATCAAAGAAAATGAAAGGCATTGATTGCGATTCGTTAATGGTCAAACCTCATTGAAAAAGGCCAGATTGGCACCCATGCGTTGTCACTCCACGTCATGTCACAGGGACCTAGTTTCTATACGAATAGATAGGAGTTTTACATCGTCTGAGATTACCAATGCATGCATGAGGCACAGAGATCAGGGAAACATTTCTTAATAACGACCTATTTAAATTGCCTCAGGTCGGAAAGTTTCCTTCGTTTGATAGGGTATTAATAATCCTTATTAAAAGCCAAGC
Organism: Ischnura elegans; assembly: GCF_921293095.1. Taxonomy (NCBI): domain Eukaryota; kingdom Metazoa; phylum Arthropoda; class Insecta; order Odonata; family Coenagrionidae; genus Ischnura; species Ischnura elegans. The sequence goes on along the minus strand of NC_060249.1, from coordinate 73,620,783 downwards.
CCTAACTGATAGCAGGGTACTCTACGCTACCGCCATGCTCGGCAGCAAGCATCGCGGCGGCGTTCATAGTTTCGCACACATGTGAAATCACGCAGCAACAGCCAGACGTCACACGGGCTTTTCCCAGCATTCATACTTAGCCGTCGCGTTTTCGCGTGCTTGAAATTTTTCAATTTTCATTTAGTCGCAAAACATAGATATCGTCATTTAAAAATCTAAAAGCCTGAAATATGTACTCTAGGAGTAATAATCTTTCGATTTAGGCAATAAAAAATAATATGATTCTTTTATCAGCTAATTTTTTCGCACCTACGTATTTCTTCTCTTTCACCTCCTTCTTTACCTGTTCCATTTGTTTCATTCTAGGTCTTCCTTTTCCGTTCTTGCCATCTTCTCTTCCCTCCACGATTGTCTTCAATCGACAGGCAATCATGTCTCAACATATGTCCGATTAGGTTATTCCGTCTTCTTGTTAAGGTTTTCGTGAGGATTCTCTTCTCTTCTACTCTTCTTAGGACTTCCTCATTACAAATTTTGATTATCAGCCGTGATTATAGCTTATTTATCAGGATAATTCGGAGCGCTGCGCTCGTCAGCGACGCAAGTGACAGATTTTGTGAACCCATACAAATGTTCTGTGGGTGACCGCAGATATAGAGACCAACTGAAGAGTCTTCTACTGTAACGTTCGTGCTTCTACCTATCGCCCGACCATTCAATAAATACTGTTCCCATTGGGAATTAAAAGGCCCGCCCACTTCCTCCGAAAGAAATTATTGAATTCCGTCACGGAATGGGCGAAGGAGGCCTTGGGATGATCCATCGGCCACCTCCTCACCCACTTTGGCATCGAATTCGGCGGCTCGTCACATGCACCGCAGCCATCCCAAGGGAGCTTTATAGGGACGCCATCCTCTCAAGGTCACCGAATCCCAATGCCTCGACGGAATCGTTCGGAAGGCGATGCAATGCAGCATCCAGAGTTCGACCCGGCCCATTAAAACCAATTAGGAGCGTCATGAAAGGAATTCCTTTAGGCGCGGCCCGTTTGAGAGAAATACCTTGGGATATTCTTGAGCGGCCTCCGCACAACTGCAGACTGGAGATGAGGGACTCATTGGAAAGGGCATTGAAAAAAAGAATAGGTATTGTTGGGATATTACTGGATATATGTCTGCCTTAGTATGTAACTGTACTCTATGGGTGCACTTATACCCGTTAAGAGGGACAGTGGACACAGAAAACTCTCTTGACCGGTTGTATTTTTGCCATGTTCGCGACGATTTATGCGTTGAAAACCCAAGTTATCATCATTAAGTTTTGAGTGTACATAGAGCACAACTTTTAGAATATTTGGCTGTACGTCAAATGAAAAACTTGACAGTACCCAGAAACTTCTTTGGTCAAATTTTCAAATTCGAGGTACCGGAAAATGTTTTCGAGTGCCTACTTCGTATACCCTGAAAATTTCGAGGTGAAAGCGTAAGTGTTTAACTAGTAATTCATGGGGACAAAATAATGCGGGAGCGATTGAAACTCAAAATGATTTTACGAACTTTGCATTAATTGTAAGAGTTTTGTGTATTAAAGGATTTGAAGAAGACTACTGATTCTCTTTGATACAACTTTGCTTTTTTCACATTTCATAAATATTTATTCACTTAATCATTATTTAATTCACCCCAAAAACAGCGCAACGCCAATTATTAGGGAATCATGATAGAAAAGAAAACAATTAACAAATAGTAAACAAACCGTAGACAACAATGAAAAAAATTATAATCAAAAGTATGATCAAACAACAAACAAAGAATAGTTGTATTCATAGGGTGGTGAGAGGAGTAGGGGAAAAATTAGGATGGATATGGTGCAAATAGATGAGGGGAGACAAAGGATCAGCATAGCTAACTCAGAAGGGATTCTTAAATATAAAAATTCCATTCGTTAATGACAGCTATCCACCAGAAAACCTACGCGCACGAAGGTCGCATTGCTTTATGTCTCGCCAAAACTGCGTAAGAGGGCTAAATATTAGGGAAAACGTCCTGTTATACCCATCGTAAAGTCATAAATAAATGAGTATCGTCATGGGTATTTATTTTGAGAACTAACCAGGAATTTAACCAGATCCACTTCTTTGAGGTAGCCAGAAGAGAAAAACTAATACAATAACGATACCTCCACTGCAAAAGCGCTCAACTATCGCCCACCAAATCAAATCCGCTCAGCTGGCAGTGTTCGGAACACAAACGCTCACCTCCGAAGCTTGGGTGGATTGGAGGTGAGCGTTTATGCTCCGGATACTGCCAGCTGAGCGCATTCGTATTGTTGGGTCATTAAATGAACGGATTAGATTCGGTGGGGAATTATTGAGCGTTTGTGCAGTGGAGGTATCGATAAGGTTAAAGTTTTCAACGCTGGCAATTTAACTTCCAAACAAAAAACATAGGATGGGATGCAAGATATTCAGATTTCTCACTGCGCCATGCTTTTACTTTCCTCCTAAGAATCGGCGATTTAATCTTCAAACCTAGTAGGAAATGGATATACCGGCTAGGTGAAAAAGTCGTCCCGATTTACCTCGAATACCAACGAAGAAAACACATCATACTTATGGATATGAATAGCCAGCTAATCCATTTTTCTTTGAAAGGTATCGAAAAAATGTTTTCTCCCGAAATAGAAGTACCACTTTCGCAATTTTTTATTAGACACGAGGAATTCGTACAAGCGCCAAGAATCCGATTCATCGATAGTAAACCACAAATTACAAGAATCACAAAAAAATATCCTAGTGACTCAGACAAGAGTTTCTGGGCAAACGGTGTAGGGCATATGTAAAAGCTATTAATTACGCTCGCAATAAAAATGAGAGCGTATTCATGGTTTCTAAGGCAGCCAAAACCTTCAGTTGGTAAAGCAAGGTCACGGTCAAGCTAAGACACGAGAAATACGTAAAATCGTCAAAAATCCTGTTTCTCGATAATATTCCTCAAATTACAAGCATCATAAAAAACAAATATCCTGTTCAGTCAATCAGACAATAGTTTTTGGGACAACGGAGAAGTAGTAGCGGATACAGAAAAAAGTCAAGGGGGGGGCGCAAAATATATCTTGAGCTACATTTACTTTTGTCGAAATTACAAATAATTAAGTCACATGCAAATTTTAAGTTTTATTTAAACTGACAATACGCTTATACAAGACAATGCCATCTTATGGTATAAAAAGTTATTATTGTGGTTCTGCTATGTGAAGCAATGCGGGCGGCCCCGCAATGGGGGGCCGTATGTATCCGCCACTACGCACAAGGGTTTCCTTAAAAGTTAGAAATTACGCGCACAAGAAAATAAGGGTGCACAGTCTTAGTTTCAAAGGCAGACAAATCCTTCAGCTGGAAAGGGAAGGTCGCGGTCAAGGCCGTTTCAGTAAACTATCAGCGATCTCATGTACCTAAGACATTCATTCTATGGGGACCGCAGGAATACGAGCGGCAGTTCCCAACTCCACCATCTCACTTGGCTAAACCGATACAGCGCACGAAGATGGCACAGCGACGTTAACATTAGTATTCCCTCTCTCTACAGCGTCCTAATCCAGCCCTCACGTACGCTCGTAGGACGTGAGTCGAAGCACTGACAATGAATTCCTCCGAGTTTTATTTTGCCAGACGGATCTTTAGATCTGCGGCTCGTTATGTAACAACTGCGCGATAGAATCAAGGCCCCGGTACTTGAACATCGGAAGCGTCGGCGCGGACCACAATAAACGACGAAGGAATGAAGCCTAATCGACGTCTGTCCATTCGTGAGTTATTGGTCAACAGCTACTAAGTAACCTGGGAACTGACGTGAAACTGAATTCGACGCGAGAGAATACGAGATATGAATAAGGGAATGGCTCAAGGAAGGGATTAAGAAGAGAGTGAATGGATACATAATGCTCAACCCGTCAAAGATACCAACTCGTCCCTTCATATAGCATTAAATTCATAAATAATTTAATGCCTGGTTTTTATTCTGCTGTTTTTTCGGGTATAACAATGGGTAAGGTTCTCCATATCTTCTTCCATTTACAATTACAATGCATAAATGACTTACAAAAGTCGCTATCTGTCGTTTCGTCTCTTTACGGCCTATTAGAAAACCTAACAAGTTAAATAGGATCCAGATTATGGTCAAATTAATTTTAACTTAAGATGAATTTAATAAAGTTTCAAAAAAATATTACCCAGAAGAAGACAATTTGAAGATAAATACACCATAGAAAAACAAAATGTCGGGAGCGAATTCAATCTAAACTTCATACGCAGTAAAATAAAATTCATCATCCTATCCGGGCTCCTAAAGGATGATCTTATATAACTTTTGTTAGTGTTTACCCCGGGAAATGAATTGTAAGTTAAGTAGTGCACGACTTATGCCTTCCCACCAAGGATAAGAAGGAAATTCAGGAGGCTTGGTTATGTAAGAAGAAAGTAGGAGGATGCAATGATAAGAAGAGTGTGGAGAGGTCAACCAGAAAGAAGGCAACCACGGGAAACACCAAGACTAATGAGCAAGTAGTTGAAGGAATGACTATGAGAGGACTTGGGGAAGAGATTGACATCTCGGAGGACAGAGTAGTCTCGTGACAACTTGATAGCGAGGCCAAAAATCGACGTGGATTTGAATGGCCACAGGAGTGAATGTTTATCCAATATTATCAAAGTATTTTAGACTACTTCCACCCAATTTACTGAATAGGGGGGGGGCACAAGGATACCTCGTAATAAAAAATGAACGCAATGATAATGGGACCGTGTTAAAAATCTTGCCTATTTTTAAGGGTCTGGGGGGATCTTGCCTATGGACCTTGATCTCTTGACCTTGGTACCCTCGAGCCATCAACGACGCTTCACCAACGCACCCCTTAACCTTCTTCCAGCCTTCACCGAATATTTCAATCGCCTGGTCACAACAAAGATGTAACGCCGTCTATGGGCTCCAATTACCCCTTCCCACCCCCTCTCCGACCAAAAAAATCCCAACCACAATCCGTCCATGATGCATGCTCTTCCCCGGCCGGTAAAACTCGTCGTGTCGTCGGCTCAAAAAAAAAGAAAGCCTTTCGTGCCTCAGCTGTTTCCACGTCTAACTCAATTTTCCGCGTCCCCGATAATGGCTCTCGCGCACCCGCCCACTCCACCCCCGGGGTCCCACGGGGGTTGTGGGAAAGAGAATTGTGCCTCTATGGGGTTGGCGATTGGGGGGGGGGGAGAGAGCGGGTATATGGCGTGCACATAGGGAAGGTGTAATAAACACGCCGCCGGAATCCAATTTGAAGAGACTGAGGTGCAAGACCTCGCCCCCTTCGGTTACTGGAAACAGCTCTTGCTGTTGTCTCATGAGCGTGGAATCGGAAACGCGGATCGGAAAACCACGAGGGACATGAAGAAAAACGAACGTTTTGCAGTTGTGACCAATAAACACGGGGATTTTCAACGCATACGATTAAATTTATATAAAAAATTATAATGGTTTTGACACACATGGACATGAAGATAAAACAAGATAACAAGGCCTCTGAAATTTTTAAGCTGCATTCATGATAAAATGATACTTTGCTCTTTTACAGACAATTTGAGTAAATATTGTCTTTTACCCATAAGTTAGGTATAAATTGATAACGATTTTGAAACAAATAAATCTGAAGATAAAAAAAAAGGTTTTAAAACCCCTAAAATTTTTAACCAACACTCATGATAAAAAGATACTTGGCTCTTTTACAGACACGTTTAATAAAAAATGGCTTTTGTTTAGACATCCGGACCTGAGGATGGCACTATGAGTTAAGGACTCCAAGGCCAAGGTAAAATGTAAAAATAAATGGTACTGGGTTCTTTTGCACCCACTTTTGACATTAAAATGGCAACAGTTTTAACATCTGGACCTGAAGATTACAGAAGATTTTAAGGCCTCTTAGGACAAAGGCTTGCGTTCCAAGTTATTACTGACACCTTACGTCTCCAACCCCAGATGTCAAAAGCATGACCGATTTATGTAAAACATGGGAGGACAGGAACCCAATGTTATTTATGTTGAGTGAGATAATTTATTTTCACCATGTAAAACCCGATACATAGTCTTACAACAGCGTTCTACGCACCGAATATGTGAAAGAAAAACAAGAACCGAAAATGGCCAATTATTTTCGCAACGAGGCAGCAATGATAATATCTTGAAAGTTTGGTAGGCGGTCATAAATTAAGAACTACTTAACGATACAATTCCAAATGGTGGAGTATTATGAGAAAAATTTGATATATTTTCCAAAGATCCAAGGGGAGACACTACCTTCACGAGAGAAGAAAAATTTAATGCGTTATTTTAAAATCAGAGCTCAAACTGATAGTTTCCGGTGAAATATCTAATCAATAATGCAACGCTCTCTAAGTTGCAATAAACCGCCCTCACACTTTTTTACTCATGGAAGGAATCGCAAAATCACAAGAATTATGGAGAGCGACCAGTGTGTCACAACTGGACAGTGACTGCCATGAAAATAAGCAAAGACACACGGTTATTCGAAAAAGTTTTTTTTCAATATAATGAATATATGTGTAAGAAGTTTTTTTTTCTCAATATAATGTAATAGTAATATATGTGGTCTAAAGGTACGGAATAACAGCTAGATTAGTCAATTCGGAGCCAAAGTTGATACACCTATTATAAAAATAACGTTTTCGGGTTCAAAATTTCACTCTCGCCATTGGAGAAGTTACTCAGCACGAACAGTAAGCATGGCATTATCATTTAGTAAATTGAAATGGCCTGTAAACAATTTGGCCATCTGCTGAACCAAAATCAAATTCTTGGTTAAATTTTCTCTCCAGAAGACCACGCCCCCTTTATAGCGGCTTTGCAATTTCTTTACTCATCGGAATGGCTCAATAGGTCGTGATTACGTCAGTAAAGAGGAGTATACTTCAACAGGAATGTGTCTGTTTTAAGGAAATTAATTAATATGAGGAAGTTATGGATTTCGAAACTGCCACTGATCATTGAAACTCAAAACTGAAGAGGTGACCTGAGATGTAAATAGATAGTTATCGATTGATTGATTGATTTTTCATTGCGGATTCAATGAAAGAAATGTAAAAAATAGAATTTCCGAATAAAATAATTCACCTTCGGCATTGATATAGAACTAATGACTTGATAAACTGTTAACCACAGGCATAAATTTATCACTGCTCTCAAGAGCGACAGGATCCCAGCAGCATCAAGAATAATCAACTCGCATTAATAAATAATTCAACGCTCATGATAAAACATTCAATTTTACATTAAAAGTGATTTTCAAATCATGTCTTTAGACATTTCCATTTGCACCTCAAGTTTCGTTAACTTAAAAAAGCATAAGGAATCAGCGCGAAGTGCAACATCTTGGGCATGTGAAAAACAGCCCTTTCCTCAATCATTATTACCATGAACAGCTAAATAAATGAGATCGTAGATAACTAGCCAAAAATATTTTAGTTCAATACTTCAGGTTATTATTAGAATAATCAAACGTCATTATTCAAAGAATAACCACTGATCAGGCAGTGGCTTACCCTTAGTTACGCGGAAAGAGCGAGAATTATACAGATGAAACATATCCTTGAACAATATTCGAATCCGGACCCCCCAAAGTCGCTTTTGTGAATGTTGTCGTGTGTCCATGATTTCAATGATTATTTTCCCGTGATCTTCACAATCGACCCTCTTCTATGGAGCAAATATGTAGCCACATATATTGCCCTGGAAAAATATTACCCTGGATCAGGAATTGAATCACTGACATTGAAAAATATGTAGTTCATGATATTTCATCCTAGCAAGAGCATTTTTAAGTGACAGCAAAGACTTCTGGGGGCTGCAAATAAGTGTTTCTCTACATCAAATTTGGAGTACCAAATAAGTAAGTACGAAAATGAATTAGCTTCAGATTACAACGTAATTTTAAGTTCTGTACCACAAATGAACAGTCAACGCATCGCCACCAATTCGTAGAATGACGAGATAAGGGAAAAAATAAACAGGTTTTTCGAATAAAAATAATAAATACCATTAAACATCTCGTGTAGAATTCAACTACTTTGATGAACTCGAATGCAAATTGCAAGTGAATGAAGCTCCAGATGCTTTACACCAATTATCTACCTGCCAAAAATAACTTCATAATCATAATGTCAAACGTGTATCTGACACAAAAGGTCAAGATTTTCCAACAGTCGATCTAGTATGATAAGAGGATTTCGGCAAGGGTCGATTTTAATAATGATATAAGAGGAAAGAAAGATCAATATTATACAAATAGTATCAAATAAGAGATCAGTGCACTGCAGCTGGGAATAAATATTAAGAAGACAAGCTGTATTACAGCTGTATTATCTTATATATAAAAATGAATCGCAAAATGTGTTGGTAAGCGCATAACTCAACAACGCCTGGACCAATTTGGCCAATTCTTTTTTTAAAATGTTCGTTGAAGTCCAAGGATGGTTCTTACGGCGAGAAAAAATCGAATAATTGCCGGGAAAACCCTAAAAACAGCCCTTTTCTTTTTCACATACAAACGTTTTCTAACTAAAACGTAGAATCAATTTGAGCTTTATTGCTATTATTATATAAAGTTCATATCAACGCCAGCTGATGAACTCAACGCATGTCTAAAGTCATCCAATTTGTGGAAATATGTCAAAGTACTTCATTTAAGCAAGAATATGCGTGTTGAGTTGCAAAATGACGTATCTGGAAACATATTCTCTAAACAACTCATTGACATTGGTAATGGCAATTTTCCTATTGACATGTTGACTGGATGCATTAACTTTCCTCAAAGTTTTTGTCATTTAACTCAATCAAAAGAAGAACTCATTCAGAAGGTATTTCCAGATGTTGCTCAAAATTACAGAAACCATGATTGGTTAAGCGAACGAGCTATATTGGCAGCTAAAAACATTGATGTAAATGAATTAAATTTCAAAATTCAAGAACAAATTACAGGCGAATCTAGGATATATAAATCAGTTGATTCGGCAACTAACCAAGACGATGTAGTTAACTATCCACCGGAATTTTTAAACTCGCTGGATTTGCCAGGATTGCCACCTCACAATCTTCAATTAAAGGTTGGATCGGTAATTATAATGTTGCGAAATATCAACCAACCGCGCCTTTGCAACGGCACACGGTTAGCGATAAAAAAACTACTAAACAACGTGATAGAAACAACTATATTGAAAGGAAAGTATAAAGGAGAAGATGTTCTCATACCGCGCATCCCAATGATTCCGACTGATGTGCCATTTGAGTTTAAACGACTACAGTTTCCAGTGCGGCTTGCTTTTGCTATGACCATAAACAAGTCCCAGGGGCAATCATTAAGTGTTTGTGGTATTAATTTGGAAAACCCATGTTTCTCACATGGTCAATTGTATGTTGCCTGTTCCCGTATTGGAAAACCATCAGATTTGTTTGTCTATGCGCCAGGTAATCAAACAAAAAACATCGTTTATCACAAAGCACTAAAATGAAAATAGAACTGATTTTTTTTTGTTAATAATTATGATTTACATGATTAAAATTACTTACTTTTAAATGCTTATAGTGTTTTATTTAATTATTTTTAATTCACACCGAATTATTACCAGGGTGACGGTTCTGTTCAGGATAATTTTTTGCAAAGAATATAAAAAAGGTAGGAACAAAACACTGCCACATTACAAATTTTTTTGACAGGACGAAGTCTGTCGGGTCAGCTAGTAGAGTATATATTCAAGCGTTATTATTCTTATGGGCAAATAACGTTGGCAGCAAACTGGATAAAATGTTGGAAAGAATTCCTTTGAGCACTGTGAAATGTTCATAGCATAGAAAAAAAGTCCTATGCACTATCACAGATGAATTTCCACCGCAGTTACTTGAGATAGCAGCACCATAGAAGGAAGGCTATTATTTATTTTACAATAACGATTTTTAGTGAATGAAAAGTGTTGCATAGGTAGAGAATACGATAAACACGTGGGCCACAAAACTAGATCATATACTTCTGCTCTTACGATGTAAGGTAAATAGCGAAGAAGCAAAGAAAGTGGAAGATATTTGGTTTGCCAAAAATATTCATCGCGATTTTATTACGGCAGAAAAGTGAGGAACAATGGAAAAAAAAATTTAATTCCCTTGGCAACAGCAAATATATTTATCATGCTTAGCGTGAAATATAAAGGCGGTAAAAGAATATTTTTCTGAATAAGATTATAACTGACAGCAATGGCAAGAGTCACAAAGGTTCTGCAACGATCTTCTTCGGAGAACCTCTAACCCAATTACGCTTGTAGAACAGCTTTATTACAGTTGCAAGTACAAAAAGTTAGGCAATAGGCAATTCATAATATAAATGGCACACAAGATGAAAACTGGAAGGAAATAATTATTGGAAATGATATTTCAGGTGTTTTTTCACAGGAGATATGAAGAAATTTATAATCTATCCCATAAACATTCCTTTCGTGTGTATTTACGGAAAATAGGGAGCTGTTTACCTTCCCAAGAGGAGCTATATTCGCTCGAGGAATTCTCTGGAGAAAGCAAGGCCACTTCCTCAGATTAATGGAGGGTTTCCATGGTGAATTATGACGTCTGTGTGGAGAGAGGGTGGCTCTTTATCAGATATATCCACTCCAGAGCGACTAGTTCAAGAACAAAGGTAGAATGAAATTATACCTTTGAGGTATAATATTTAGGAAAACGTAGGAGTTTCGAAGGCGATGCTTACAGGCGAATCGAGAATTTCGTATAGTCATCAAAGACCAAAACAAATTAACTAAATTAAAACAAAAATAAAAGTGTCGATAAAATATACCTTCGATAGCAAAGGAAAAAAAACAAAAGAGTGGCACATTCCACTAAAAAGTGGGTTGGTTAATGCCGGCTAAATAAAAACTAAAATAAGGCTAAAATTACGCATTTAGAGTTTACAATGAGAGAAATCAGTTGGACTTACATATATTTTTGTTTTTCTGAGAGTTTTGACCTTTAGCCATGAGTTCGCCACTTCAAAGTAATAGAGAGATAGGGAGGAGGAGGTAAACAATCAAAACAGAAGATTGACTCTTACCTGAGAGAAGTGAGAGTTCGCTCAGCGTAAACATGTCCTTCGTCACTCCCTCGGGCACCTTCACCGGCGGCAGCTCAACCTTCCGGTGCCTGCTAAGGGTGAACGCGGCACCACCGCTCGAGAGCGTACGAGACACACCACCACCACCCACGACACCAGCACCAACACCCCTCGCCGCACCACCATTAGCGTTCGTCTCCTCCAGAGCGTCCGCGCTCCTCGATTTGCCCTTCTGACCGCCATCCTCTTCCTCGTCCAACGCGTCCAAACTGTGCGTCTTCCATTGCGGCTCGCCCTCCGACACTTTCTGGCCCTGTGTCTGCTGCTGCCCCTGGAGGATACGAGACAGCGTCGCGGAGTCCGCCGACGCCGACATGACCCCGGCCGCCGAGGGCAGCCTAGCCTCACCGCCGCCATCGGGCACCATGGCGTACTCTTCCCTCACTTCGTCCTGCGGTGAGTAGGAGTGCCGGCCCTCCTGAAGCAGGGCCTCCCCGCACCGGACCATCTCTTCCTCGAGGGACGTGCCCAAGATTGCCGACTCGGTCCCATTCGCCCGGTCCAGCCCTGCCTCCTCCGTGGGCTCCTTCGAGAGCGTCCCGGCGTCCGAGTAGTAACTACTGGTTATGCTTCCTCCGGCGTTGTTGCCGGCCCCCGAAGCTCCCCCCAGACCCCCTCCTCCGCCGCCGCCTCCTCCTCCCCCTCCCCCCAGCACCGCAAGTATGCTATCCCCGCTGCCAGCGCCGCTCCGCGGGAAAGTCAAGGGATCCGTGAAAACCGACTCGGAGCTGGACTCGCGGCTGACGGGGGAGAGGGCGGAGGGAGGTGGGGCGGCTGAGGAGGGAGAGTGGAGGAGGAGGGATGGGGCCTGATTGTTCCGGGAGGAGGCGGCCTCGAGGCGGTTCACCTGCCTCCACGAATCAGTCACGATCGGAGCCGTCTGCGGCGGCGGCGGCGGTGCCTGGCCCTTCCCGGCCGACGCTGCCGCTTTGGCGGCTTTCTGCTGCTCCTTCGCTGGCGACTTCCTCCCGAGATGCAGCTTCCCGCTGCGACCTTTTGGGCTCTCTTTAGGGCCCTTGCCCTCCGCGGATCCAGAGGCTTTGCCATCCTTCCCTTTCTTGCCTTCGCTACCCTGTAGGTTCCCCATTTCTGTTCCCTCAACACTTTCTTGTCCTACCTTATGAGAGCCTTCGCGTTCGTCTTCTGACCGAGAGAACCTCCTGGACTTGAAGAGGCGGCTAAAGAAACCACCTTTCTGTTGCTGGACTTCTGTAGTTGACACTCCAGTGCTCAAAGTCGGGGATGGTTTGTGGAGGCTCGGAGTCTGGATGGCGAACCAACTGGAATCATCGTCTGTCTCGGCGACAGATGGGCTCCGTGTGATAGTGGGTATCACGAGTGGGGTCCTGTTGATAGAGGCGTCTGCGAGGGATATTTGGTTTACTTCCTTGTCCTCGGCGGTGCACGGTGGTAAGGGCGAGGCCAAGTGATGAGCTCTGCCATTCAAGCCGTTGAGGACCTTAATCACTGGAACCTGCTTGGGCGTGGACCCTACTGACCCATCTCCCGACCTTGCCGCACCCTCCTCTCCATCCTTGACCTTCGCCTTGAGGGACTTTGCGATGGCCCATTCGCAGGTTCGCCTGTCCTCTTCTTCCCCCAGGAACGGGCGCTGGATCTGCTGGCTTTCGACCGATCTCACATCCAACACTCCTATGGTCCTCCTACGGATCCGTGGGTCGGTGAACCGGAGGCTGTCGCGGCCGGGGTGCCGACCCGCTGACGAAGGGGTCGCGCCCAAGGCGGGGGAAACCCTGTTGGGGTTCGCGGAAGCTGTGCGGAAACGCCGGAACCTGGTTCCGACCCTCCCGGGCGTACTCCAGCCGCGACCTGAGCTCTTCCTCGACTTCTTGGTGGAGGGCGAAGATGATGCCTCTTCTGTTCTGGCCGCTTCGGGCGGGAAGAAGACTTCGTCCTCTATGAGCTCAGGACTGGTGTGAGATACCACGACGACGAACAGCTGATCCGACTGCTGTTTCCTGGCGAGCCAAAGGTGTCCCTCCTCGTCCTCGACCACGTTGTATCGGGCGTAGTCGCTGAGGTTACGGGGCCCGCGGTGACCTCGTCCTCCGCCTCGCCCCCTTTGGCCGTCGCGACGCTCTGGGAACCGACCCGGTGCATTGTGGGCCTGGGAGGTGGCGCCCGACGTCGTTCCAAAGTCGACGGCTCCGACGCGAACGACGTCCGAGCATGCGCGCCGTCGCTCGTCTGCAAGGAGGGAGGGAACATCGGATCGATATAGTGAGAACAGTGCGAGGCTGGAACGTGGATTTTATACACCCAAGTTACAATCTTACTCTTTTCTAAATGGAGTATATATTCGTTTTCAATTTACGTCAAAGGAATTAATTCAGAATAGCAAGTCCACAGGTCATCCGTATTTTACTTAGCGTAATTGCAGTCGTGAATCATTTCCAGTTGTGAAGTGGATTTACTACTCGAAAAGGGACTGGGGTGAACTTATTTTCAAAGGGTGGGGGAGACGAAAAAAAGGAGGGATAAAAAAATGGGAGCATATATATGTCCGTGTGTTACTCATCTTGTCGATTCGGAAAAGTGCAAGTACTCCCCGAAATGCATCTGAGCTTTTTCTGACACCTATACGAGTTCCCTTGAACCTCTATTTACGATATATGAAGATGGGGGCGTTTCCCGTGCTGTTTCTGCTCCGTGATACCTAGGCAATGTCAAGGTAGCCATGGAGATGAAAGGAAAAGTGATACTAGTCGGAGAGAGCAGTTACAAGCACGCGATTTGCTAAGCATGCAAGTTGGTGGTATCACCTTTAATAGTTTCATTGTGGCGTTAGCGATGTCAGATAGTCTGCATGAATGTTCGTGATTCCTGATAACAAAAACGAAATACGTTTATTGGGTTTGCCTGCCCGTATTCGTTGAAATATTGAGCCCAGGAAAAACTGATAGTCAGATATCAATTTATCAGGTTTTTTTTTTTAAACCCCCCATCCTACCATAAGAAAGGGTCACGTTAGCATGAGTCATCCGAAACAGAAAATTATTCACGAGTATTGAGTCACCAAAGCATATCCGGAGATGACAATGTTTACTACAAAAAGGTCAAGGAATACTGGAGGCCGAATTGCTCAATGGAAGGATCCTTATATAATTAAGGACCTCATAATTGATCTTCCCCTAATTTGACATTATGCACTCATTGCCAATATGGAGTGCTGCCACTCGGAAAATATATAAGGGACGTTTTGAGGTCGATATTAACACATGGTTCTCGCTAATGAATAAATATTATCCTAAAATAAATGAAACAACCAATCAACAATAGCCATGTATAATCCACCCATCCAGCAACATATTTTCTCCTAAAAACTGAATCATAATTTTTTTATCTAAAATGTACCTTACTTTACTCTCCTTACACCGGTCTACCCCTTTCTCACAAAGGCGCGCCTCACGGATCCATATCCTTTCCGTATCTACGCCATATTCTTGAAGTATTGCCCGACACCTCCCTTTATTCTTCGATCTCCATTAAATGTTAAAGAATGAATAGCGTTTTTGTCAGAAATGAAAACTTAATGGGAGTTAGAGGAATACTATTTACGGATACCAATGCCGTCAAGAACTCTCTAAAAATGTCACAGAAGTGTTATTTCCATCTCAATATACAATTGCTTGTATATCATTATATTCTTTCTGATGTCTCAAGAAAATATTCTTAAAAAGCATTTTGAATAACTTGGATTAAAACAAAATCACCTATATCACTTGATACAACGATCATCACCTGCAATTGCATTGTACCACATCTTTCTGTACTCAGCTACGAATAACAATATACTATTTTGCAGTTACCATGGACTTTGCATGATGCAAAACACGGTCTTAATATAGAAACTGCCGTAATAACAACATTTGTAAATATCCCCAACATGCACGGGGATAAAGCACAGAGATAAAACAATTTGAACAACATATTTGCACAAAGCAGGTATTACTTAATGGATATGAGTAATGGCGATACTACTAAAGCATATGTTCCTCCATGGCCTTGAAGAAGTAAAGTATGAAAAAACAACGATTATGATAATTGCAATGGAGAAAGGAAGGTGATTTATCTACCACGAGGGGATAAACGGAGAAATTACCTAGATATTAAAATATAAAAAATATAGCTAAGTGATGACCAGGAGTGGAGCTAACCGAAGATAAAGAAAAACTCTTTTTCCTCCATTTTTAAGTATTCGAGCCATCAATTCGTTTCCACATTGAACCGTACCGTAAATCAATGCAAGTCAATCAATCAACAAAGGAACGGTGCAAAAGAGCAAGCTTATTTAGAGGCTTTTAAATGTTACAATATAATCGCTTTCCGGCGATAAGATGCTCATCACAGCCTTCCGTTATTTTTTTGAATTGATAATTACTCACGACGTTTTCCCACTGAAGTTTTATTTAATCAATTGCATACATGCATTCTCGTGCATGCCCTTGGTGTGCATTACTTGTCGAAAAAGATCCTCCAGAAATCCAGTTTTATCGAGAGGAACTACAATAATTTTCAGGTGCTCCGAAAACACTGAACACATCGAAACAACGATCGTAATCCAAAACCGCTCGTATTTTTTTCTCTTTTTCCAATACCTCGGTTTAAATTTACTCTAAATAAGTCAAGCCAAAATGAAAAATTGAATTTCTTGGATAAGGAAAACTCAGTCAACTGCTAAATTTTAATTTTTTTTTTTACGAAAAAGGAAGCAGCGTATCCTCCTCTCAAATCAATATCATTTATGGCCGCAGAACCAAGTGTTCGGTCGATCGGTTTCTCGCTAATACCTTAAAGACCACGTGGAGATCATTTGTATTGCTCGGCACGAAAACATTCTCAAATCCATAATATTGATCTCTTGCATAGAGTAATCATAATATTGATACCCTTTGCAGAAATACAAATGCACATCATTCCACTCTCTTTCGGAAAGTCTGGTAACTGCTAAAATTGTGAACTAGTCGTATATTTATTGAAGGTTGTTTCACCGCAAAACAAAATAAATTACTATACTATCAGGCGAAATTGCTTCACCTTGAATATATCTGTTTATCATTAATGAATAATTGATGCTACGACATCATATCAGTAAACGAATAGAGGAAGTGGAGGAATGGTTATTGCGGTACTTATTACAAGATAAAATTCTGCGTTTGAATTGCGGATAAATTTCAGAGGAAACCCAGTTTTTGCTCGGGTGCAGGGCGTAGCAAGTACAGCACTCCATCCGCCGGATTAGGCTGCTTACCCACAGAGGAGGAAACTTATCTCGGAATGGACCACAAAACTGTCAGAGAAAAAAAAAGCAAAATTTTTGACAGAGGAGAATCATTGCCCTCCCGGGCTACCATCAGAGTCCAATTAGTTGTCTAAGCAGCCAAAAAAGCCTCAACCTCGAATATGGCTACAACCTGTTCAGTGTATGTAAATGGCCTATTGCAAGTACGCAGAGAATTCCCTGAGCCCCAATGAATTAGTGCGCGCATTTCGAAATCATATCACTTCACACCCGGAGATGGTTGCATCAATGAATCCTATAAGTATTCGGCATAATGTGGATACACGCGTCTGAACACTTAAGGCCCGACACTTTACTTTAAGAGGAACGCTGCGAAACCCAGCGGAAGAAACTACCCTGTACTTGGAAGTGAGCATAGCATTAGATCTAAGATAAATCCTAATTATTCATAGAGATAACAAGTCGTGGATTAAAATCGATAACGAATTTCTATGTGGTCAACGTCCTTAACCCATTAATCCCCAGCGTTGCGTAAACGCAACATTATTGAATTGAAATTATTATACAAAACCTTTGCTTCAGGATAATTTTTTCTCAGAGTTTCTGAATTCCTGAAATACCATTCGCTCTTTTTCAGTTATTTTTGGAAAAATATTCATTAAAATAATAATTTTTATTTTACTTCGAAATTTGCCTATTTCGAAGCGCTGAAGTACTACAAACTGTAAATATTTTTTTACAAAGATTTATTGGGCGATCTTGCTAGAGGTAATGTTTTCTCTTAGTTCTAAGCTTCTTTATTCATCATGTTTATTTTTGTCACGAATTTTCATCGCTACTGGTATAAATATGGTTGTTGTAAATAATGTTGCGTTTACGCAACGATGGGAATTCTCTGGTACACCAGAGGGCTTGTCTCAAAGCATAACGAAAATCGTCAATATGGCTTTTAATCGACAACGTAGTCTTTTGGAGGCAGTTTAGATGCATTTTTGGCACTCACAGGCTGTGAGTTTACATAGTAAAGGGTGACTGGTAACTTGAATTCCAACATGGCCATAGGTACGAATTTTACATGGAACACTCTGGTACTTCGTGGAGTCAAACTGTTGCGCGCACACGTGGAACCGATACAGGGCAATGTCATTTCCATGTCGTTGAGTGGAAGGATTACTTAGTAGACGTTAAATTCAGTTTTAGAGGTGGTAGAATGAGAGGGTGAGAAACGTATTAGTTTGCGCAGGATTGTGATGGAAGGTGGAGCTTTCCTCTAGTCGCTCATTGGAATTTTCTCCGTGCAATCCTGAGTTACCTACCTATTTTTTCTTCTATCGCTTAGGTGATGTAAGGCTAATAATCTAGCTTCAGTTGGGTTCGTATCAGTAAAATTGTCCTCTGAAATGCATCTTCAATTCTCATCTAGTAATTATATCAATCATACCGCAGTAGTTTTTGCTCGGCTTTTTGCTAAATAATTTATTCAGGGGTTTCCTTCAGATTTAAAATTGAAGAAAATTTTATTCGTTATTTCTACGCCTCAGACGTATACTTTATAAGAAGCGTCAAGAAGGTGACTGAAGAATATAAATTGACAGGAGAGGCGATTTATAATATTTTATTAAATTTGGAACTACAATGGGGATTACATCTTCTCAGTATTTTGAATATTGCAGGAGGTGCTGCAAGGTAAATCATATTTTACTCAAGCAGTATCAAAAGAAAAATCGTCCAGTAAACGTGCACACCCAGGTAAAAGATGCAGAGAACAAACAGCGGTTCATCTAAATGTGAAAAAATAGAATCTACCTCCGTAGGAGTCCCGAGTTTCAGTGTGAAAAAGGGAATAGAAACACTTATTACTCATTGTCAGTATGGAGGCCACTCACCATATGAGCTCCGTCACTTATTTCTCAGTGGAAAATTAATTGAAGTAATTTTAAGCTACTCAATAATTACGCTGAGGAGATAAATAACCATAGATTTACTCAGAGTGAGGCAGAAATAAAAAAATAATTGGAATGGTAATGTTGTCGGGGTATTATATATTACCACGCACTAAGTTGTACTGGACAAGCCATGAGATGTCTGTCGCAATTGTGAGGCAATTTATGACGAGGATTTGGTTTGATGAATTAAATAAATATCGACAGCTCTCTGATAATTCTCAACTACACAAAGTGATACATTTTTGAATGTTGGACTTTTTCTCAATAGACTTAACCAAAATTCCATTCAGTTAGGAATTTTCCTAACAAATGGTTCCATATTTCAGGTGGCACACAGCTAAAATGTTCATTCGTGGGGAACAATTTAGAGTAGGTTATACATTGTGGTGTCTGGCCTCATCTACAGACTATCTATATGAATTTTTGCCATATGAAGAGGTGGAACTTGAAAGTGATATGCCTAGGTTTTGTAAGTTCACTAGAAGAAAGGGTTGTAATAAATTTACTGAATTTTTTTGTTAGTCTCCGAAAATTCTTGCCAAGTATTTTGATAATTTCTTCATCAGTTACAATCTATTAGTAACTCTTATTAGTACTTAGTACTAATAAGAGTTACTAGTAATTAGTAACTAATTGTTATTTTTCAACGGGAAAGCAAGAGGAAATCGAACGGAAAACTGCGCACTCATGTCTTCGAGAGATTTGATAAAAAAACCTAACGGGGATTTCTACTATTCGTTTGACAGGTCAAAAATTATTCTCTTAGTGCGATGGCAGGATAACTGTGTCATCGCTGTTGCTTTAAATTATGGGAATATGGTACCCATAGTAAGGACGAAAAGATATTCCCGGAGACTCCCGTAGAAAATCGAAATATCATCAACGATTACAATCAGGGAATGGGAGGGATAGATTTTCTCAATAATTATGTTGTATGTTATCGTATCTATTTTATGAGCAAAAAATGGAGGTGGCCTCTATTCCAAAAAGGGGTTGACAGTGCAGTGGTGAATACGTGGTGATTTTACGCCAAAGTCACGGGCAAAGCAATTCCTCAGTTAGAATTTCGGTCCGAGATCGTAAAACTTTACTGAGACTAGAAATCGTTTCCAATACAATGGCTGATGACATTTGGCATAAACATCGGTGTCCACATGCGGGACACCTTAGGAAAAATAACATGTATGTGGGGTTAACCGCAGCATGCCCGTCAAGGGAGAATACGGCATTTCTTCCGCAGGCTTCATATAATTCCCGGCAAAGATGTCAAATTTGCAAATCAAGGATAATTCTGTTGTTCAAAGCGCTACGTTTAATTCCGAGCAGCATATTATTGAACATTACATCAGAAAAGACGATTAAAAATAAAATATGCAACCTAAGTTTTCAAATTTTTTTTTTTGCTTTTATTTGCCGGAGTTTTCCCAGCGTTGCGTAAACGCAACATTACGCAAATCATATATTATGCTGGATATAATAATTTTGTCCAAAAATTAATCTTAATTAGGCCATAATTAACCGTAAAATACGAAATAACCGGAGTTAAAAGCCCTATGTGCCGTCTGGGGAATAATGGGTTAAGGAAGCGCCTCCGTATTTCAACGAAGCCTTGACCACCCAGCACAATTTAGTCAGATGTGAAACGCAAGAAAAATTCACCAGAGCCATTACCGAGGAAAGCATCAAATGCATCGCAATGAGAGACGTCAACTGAAATGATGTTCGTATTGAGTTCCCATTTAAAGATTATATTTTAGCTCCAAATAAAAAAATAGGGATATAACTCCAAACAGCCGATTATGAGAGCATTAAAAATAAAAAACAATATAAAAGAATAAAAAGTATGTAATTAAGTAATTTAAATAGGCATTGGGTACGTGTTATGACTGATTCACTTGTTTGGGAGTTTGGTCGCGATCTGCGATTCTTGAGGGGTGTCTTAATGCAATTTTGACGCATTTTTTGAGAGATTACATTTTTAAAACAATTAGCGTGATATGAACAGGACTCGTCCTAAGCATTTTCTAAGTGCACGCGAAAACTATTTCCGAATCCACCCAAATATGCAACTTTTTTGCTCAGAGAGTACACTTTTGTTCATTAGTATACATCGCGAAAAAGTACCCTCAAGGCCATTGTAACACATTACATGTATCCAAACAAGTGCGTACATGAACGCAATTACTGAAAGTTACAAGGAAGTTCGTATGGAGTACCCTTACTAAGAGGGTATTTTAGCACAAAAAAGTATCAGTATTATTTTATTTAGGTGCTAAAATATACCAGTTCGTAGCTCGTTATGTTGCAAGGTTGTAGCCAAATAGCATTTTCTGTGGGAGGTTCACTTGGAGGGGGTACACCTAAGACCGATCTTCCCAAAACAACAATCCGGGGGGGGGTTTGAACCCTTCGACACCCCTCTGACGACGGCCATGCGGACCATTAAACTTGAGCGAATGAAAGAAACAATTTCCACACAATAACATATCCGTTGCTCTATGAACAAATTGAAAAAAAAGAGAGAGACCACCTCTCTCGTGGCGAAACATCTTGAAGAGAAACGTTCTTGTGATTTGCACCCGGAGATCGTCCACTTGGAAAGGAAAGGCTGAAGACTGGATGCACTGGAAAAATTGGAAATTATGCAAGGAGGTATATCCTCAATGAACGAACAAACTGCGAATATTACAAAAGAGGATTACTCAAGTCGGCTTCTAAATGTGTTGTAAACTACCGCGCATTTAAGTGGGTTTACAAAAGTCGCCACTCCCGTCGATGACGAACCAATTGATCCGAGTTTCACGGGGAAATGAGGTATAATTAGGGGTGTCAACCGAAATGCATTTACATGGTGGTGTGATTTACCAAATTCAAAACTTCTAAATTCTATTCCTCGCAATTGCAAAATACTGAAAAATATTGGAAGAAAGTGGATCGCATTGCACTCATCACCGCGCCGCGGACAATTTTTTAAACCCCATTAAAATGTGACCGAAGTGGCAGCAGAAATCAGCCTTCTGCGGGATGGAATTGAGCCTCCTCAATGCAGTTCCCTTGGAACAAACATTCAGGGGCCACTCCTCACTCCTTGCCATCCCATTCCCCAAGTGCACTACCCAATGACACATCTCCCCTCTTTCCTCAACCTTCCCCTCCCCCTTCCCACCTCCACTAATCCGAACTGTATAAATACAGCTCCTGATTTCAACAATTTCATAGTGTAGTTGAAAATGATTTAACCGTCGAAACGCGTTTAAGTTTATCAGTAAATTTGTGTAAAAAAGTACCTTCATCTTACGCCTATCCATCTCTCTTTTTCATTAATTCCAAGCACATTTCCACAAATTATTCATACAACCACTACCATCTATTCAACCGATTACTGTAACCAATTCATGCGTTCAATTAAGGCTAAGGGTGCACCATATATCATCGAGTTTGTAAAATCCGTTTATAATGACGGTGATACAAACATTTTGCCACTCACCTCGTTACGTTTCATTTAATTATTCGTAGAATGCATTTCCATAAATAACACTCGAATGAAATGAATAATATGAAATCATTCTTTTCGAATTTCTAGTTTAAGAGGATGTGTTCGTGTGCTGAAAAATGCTGTGGCTGCCTACCCCGTTGGTCGCGTTTCATATCCCATACATTGCATGTATTTCGATTAACATTGTATATATCATATAATATTATCTATTATATTCTCGAGTGCTTATTGACTTCTGCTACAAAGTATCATCGAATCCAATTTTATAAATCACATACACTGTAGCTAGTTCATGACGACAATGAAAGCGGAGGCTCTCTTCAAATTCCAAGGAGCACGTTTCTCAGAAGAAGGAAAATACCGGTTGACGAATTTCCACATAAAAGCCGCCCAACTAGCAGCCCACAGCTGATCCTCTACTCATTGGCATATGACCAATTTGAAGGGGTTATGGCACCAGAGACGAGAAACGGAAAGCGCACCACGTATTGGCAGATTTACACAACATCCCAAAGGCGAGGGTTGCGAATTCAATGTTTAAACACTTGCCACTTGAGAGTGCAATGTGGCATTGCACAAATTTAACACTAACACCATGGACTCAGCCCTCGCCCTTCACCTTGGAAAATCTGAACATGATGAAAGGCGATAGGATATGTAATAACGGTGAAATCTAAAAATTGGTAAATAATACCTATAGACATAGCTGACTGTATATCAGAGGTATTCTGTACTCTACTACTTACCGCACATTGCGCCGGATGAAAGTTTTCTTTGAAATTATCCTCACATCATCTCATCACAATAATATCTCATTAAATTTGCACCACACAACAATCACTTACACAATAACTTAATACGGACGATATCCACCACGGTATAGCTCACATTCCACACTATATTGAACCAAAACACCAACTGAGTACGGCTCAGCTACGAAACGCCAGAACATGTTCACGGGATAAGAAATCAGGGACACGACATTCAATAGGCGAACGCACTGACACATAAAGAGTTCTGAGTCTAATGCAGAAATTAGTCACGGTGCCGAAAATCGAAAATACCGGCAGCGCACAGTGGTCTGACGATGAGATATCCTTCTCCTGGTCAATAGCCGAGTTTTCGATTCCGTTCACACAATATTTTAAGGAACTTACAACACCATTTCCTTGCAAATGAAACACTTTACCATTACACCCGCAATTTCTGTGCGAAACTTATTCGAAGTCACAACAAGGGTGGCAAAGGTAGATGTTGAGTTATGTTTATAAAAATCGGCCAAGTTACGTGCGCTTATCATTCGACATTATCTGCCATTAAATGTCGATGCACATACCGATTGATAATGCACGGAATGCGAGATTAAAACCTATCTATGTAGATAACGTGCATAATTTCACGGGGGAAATTTTAAGACGTCGATCACCATTTCATTTCAAAGAAAACTTGTAAATTTATAATTAAATACTTAGAATTTTACGATTCCACATAAATGAGACAGAGAGAGCATAATGGAACAATATACTTTTTTCTGTAATAAACGTATAAGCTATCAAAAAATTCAAAGATGTGCCATCTTCCATTGCAGTTACTGTGACATTATATCTCCAACAAATGGTATTTTGAGCCAGCAAAGGTTTTTAATGCTAATATTATGTTGATCTGTTAATATTTAAAATATATTACTAATGTTATTTACTGCTCTCATGTTCATTAGCGTAATAAAAAACTGTTAACAAAGCGAATACAATCAGAAAAATTGTTTTTTTTATTTCCTTGATGGAAAAGGATAAAATTAACAGAGTTCAATTGTCCATGTCATGAACTGTATTAGATTTTCCAGGAACCAGAGTTAGATTTTTCATCTAATAACCTGCATTCATTCGCAGAAGTAATTTATAAAACTTGCGTGTAATAGAGAGGCTATAAATGATGTTCAGGATACTATTAGAATGCTAGCGTAGCAAGTTCAGCATGAAGAATAACCGAAGGAAACTAACAAAAAAGCTACGACTTTTTAGTGAGAAAATAGAAATGACCTTGCGATTCACACTGAAAATATACGTTATGGAAAATAGGATTTTAAAAAGACCGCTGATTTTTTGTGTACGTGAAATGGAAGTTTTGCAACGCCAAGCTCGCTATATTGTCTGAAAGACCAAAGACATATACATCAAGTTTATGTAGACAATCAGATCAGATTTTCCCATCAAAGCGGCACCTTGCATTTTATAAATTTGGCATTTAATCCTGAATATCACAATGATTTTTTTCTGAAGATAGAAAGTTATATGCGTGGCAAGGTGGGGAAGAGAATAGAATTCAAATAGGCGCTCCGATTGGCCGCGAGGTTGCCCTGTTGCCGGTTGATACGAACAACTCATGACTTCGACTGTTTTGCCTGCTGGACATCGCAATATATCCTCGAAGTTTGGCGCGCTTACATTGAGCTAGCGAGCCGATCTAAGTTGCAGCAAACCATTACCATCAGTGGCGTAGCGAAGGGGGAAGTACGGGAGTCCGGACCCCCCCGAAATATAAAAACACAATCAATTGACTTCATAAAAGAAACAAAATATCGAAAAATCATGAAGTTATCAAATATTTCTTTGAGAAATGAAGTTTTTTGATGATGAAAAGTGTTGATTTTAGGTTAAAACCCTCTACTTTGTACCCTGATTTTCTAAATTTTCCCCCTGATTTTGGATCCCCCCCGAATAAAATTCCTGGCTACCCCACTGATTTCCATTATTAAGCTAAATAATGGCTGAAACCTATCTTAATATACTTTAGAAAAGCGGTTATTATTATGATAGTATCAATCAAAAATCCTCGAAATTAATTGGCTGATGAATGAAGTATAAATAAACAGGATATTTACCGGACTTAAGGCCATAACGAAAGCAATGAATTGGTGGTTCAATAAAACATATTGTGAAAAATCACAATAAGTATGAGGTATCTTGGATAGTAAACCAAGATACCGTGTGACGGACTACCACTCACAATCAGTTAAGAGTGGGTTAGTAAATTTTGGTCAATAAGTATGTTTAAAAATCTGAATAATGAAGATATTTTATGAAATTTTCATGAAAATGAAATTTGCTTCTTTCCTACAAAAACTTTGTATCAAGAACTCCGATTGGCCGCGAGTTAGCCCTGTTACTGGGTGCTCTGACAACTGAAGATCTTGAATGCTCTGCCTGCCGGAGATTGCTATATATTCAAAGCAGCTCGCTATCACAGTGGTAGCGCGGTTACAGGGCAAACTCGCGGCCAATAAGAGCGCTTGTGCGAAGTTTCTGTTACAAATTGTGCGTTTCCGAGCTAAATATCATTGTTAATTTTGGTTCCTACTGGCATCAGTTATCCTGGGTTAAAATTTCTTAACACAATTTTTCTCCACCTTGTATCTTCTATGCATAGAAAAAACAATATATGTTTGACTGTCCGCTATGCGTTTCCATACGGCTTCACTGCGACTTAAGATGGTACATATGAGCACCTCATGCTCCCAAACCTTGTAGTGCTACTTTTGGTTACGTGCGATGCGTCATTTGCGTCGTTTTCTCGTCACGTCATACCAGTTCTACGGTTGGACATCCTGCCGGGTAGACACATCTCTTGACACGCTCAAAGAGAAAACAGAAAAATCCTTCATGATAATGAATGCCAAGTTTTCCATATCTCTGGGTACTATCCTCCCCGAGTAACGCCGGGTGACCTGCTAGTTTTTTTTTTTTAATGCAATCTGACGATTCTGTCCCAGTCTTTTTCCTGAAATCCTAGAAGTCGTAGCCTATAGGGTTTAGGTTTTCCAGGCATCGGATGAGCAGAATTTTATGCACACCCATACCCTGAATGGTGAAAACCCTCATTTGTAGCAGTTTAGGATTTTTTTATTCGATTGGCAAATAAATTTTATCTTTACATCACTCATTAGATTAGTACGTAATGTAACAATGTAGAGACGGTGTTTTGTTGAGATTGATTTTCATCCCATTAAAAATATTTCGTCTATGAAAAATTTTTCTGTAAAAAAACTGGTCTTTCTCGCGTACGCTCGTGAATCAACATTTATGATTCGTAATACTTATACAATATATTTCGTGATGGTTCCCAAAAGAGAGGTGATCTCTTTCCTGGCAGGATATCTAACATCCATATTTGTGAACATGGGTATACCCAGCGAGGGGCAGGAGGGGGCAGCTGCCCCCCCTAGGAGCAAAAATGCAAATATCTTTAAGGAAAATAATATTTTTTTAAGAAAATAATTTTAAAAATTAATAAAGAGCTGTTACAGTTTTCTTAAAATGTTAATTTATTCACCTCTACCATGCTTAAATCTTACCTACAACTTGAACAACCATGGCTTGCCCCCCCCCCCCCCTCAGTTTTGATCCTGGGATCCTTGTTTGTGAATTAAATTGTAAATTTTTCCCTCGTAAAATACATTATCGTTGCATAATTGGTTGCCATGGTTGTTCAAGTTGTAGGTAAGATTTAAGCATGGTGAAGGTTTGCAGGTCTCGGTGGCGGTGGGGTAAAGTCCTCGCCTGCCAAACCATAGGCCGTGGGTTCGAATCCCCTATCCAGGGCATGGATGTTTGTGTTGTACTACTTTAATGTTGGAAATCCTCGTTGTAAAAGGCCGTTATGTGCTGTTTACGGAGACGTTGATAATAGATAAAATAATGAAAATACACTAAATCCTTACACTTTTTGTGCTCCGTGAACAGTATCGCACGTCACACAGATGGAGGGATGAAGTTCGGAGGAGTGGGGTGAGAAGAGGGGTTCAGGGGTGTTTCCGGTTGGGAGGTGAGGCGGTGTGGGAGGAGAGGCGACTTTTGGCGTGGAGAAGAGATTTCCTTTGTTACCGGTCCCACTTAAAGGACCGAGATAAATAGGAACAGGTTTCTATCCTCCCACCCCTCCCTCCTCTCTATCTCTCACTGCCTTTCCCCTCAAAATAAGTCCGCCCTCCACGCTTGTGGCCCGCGAAAGGGTGAAGGACCTCACGGAAACTCCTCGCGCATTGTGATTGCGGCGTGGTCGATGGTAGACCTCGGAGTAAATGTACACAAGAGAGCTCAAGGTGGCTGTGCATCAACCAAAAGATGAGGCCAATATTGAAACCACAACTTCATTATTATTACTATGGGAATTGGTCTTGTTGAGCTCTCTACGGAAGAGGGGCAGTCTCCGAAGTATCAGCAGAATACCCCAGGCGAAGAGAGCATCCCAACAAAATAAAGATTACTTACACCGGGAATTTTAAACCTAGATCTAAGGAAACAGTTTATCAGAACTGACGTTTGGAGTATACTTCTTTACGGAACTCAGGTATGGGCAATAAAAGTCGCGGAGAAATCAAGGGTATGGGCCTTCGAATAGTGGTGCTATAGAAGAATGATGAGGATCAAATGGATCGACCGAGTAAGTAATGAGGCAGTCCTAAGAAGAGTAGGAAAGACGGGAAGCCTCATGAAAACCTTGACAAGAAGACTTAATAGCCAAATAATAACTCCTCGAGTTATGACACTAGGGCGGTCGTGTGCAATCCGATGGGATGGAAGATTTATGCATAAGTTTGGAAGAGGAATCATAAATAAATTCTCGTTTCGAAAATTATTTCTCGTCACATATCGGTCCACCTTGTTCAACCGTGCACGTCACGATGAAGACGGCTCATACAGGGAAGTTGTATGTCATCATGTAAGCTGGGGTATTTTACAGCATTCTTAAATCAAGTTCAAAAGTTGGTAGATATATGCTAATAGAGTTCTCCTGAAACTTTGAACGCTGTGACACGGAGGCGAGGCACGTGGAGCGAGGACTCAGCATCCGTGGACTGAATACGGGCGACCCTACCTGTCACGCTGTAAACAAACAAAGATAAAAACGTACCTGAAACTAACTTAATAGA
The DNA here is from genome assembly GCF_921293095.1 of Ischnura elegans. Lineage (NCBI taxonomy): Eukaryota > Metazoa > Arthropoda > Insecta > Odonata > Coenagrionidae > Ischnura > Ischnura elegans. The sequence goes on along the minus strand of NC_060249.1, from coordinate 73,592,944 downwards.
AACACACTGGAGACAGCTAAAACAGCTGGGACTAGGGCAGAAAATTAAAACCAGAAATTTCGGTGAGGCGAGGCGAACGGCCGACCCTCGCCCGAGTTTTCGCTGGGGACAGCGAGATAAAACCCCAGGTTCGGATACAAGGATATTGGGTCACCAGGGATTATGACCTGTTTTGAGACCGGAAACACTATAGGTACCCATCCTAAAAGCTGGGAAGAGATGAACATTTGGGAAATGATTTGTTTTGTTTGATTGTTTTGCTGACCAAATGAACCACATAGAGATTTTTTAAATTTACTTCCCTGCTGTCATGAAATTTCACGCGCAATGGAAAAAATTAGACATAGTAAAAAGTAGATTCTTTGATTACTTTAAAATTTGTGAGTTCAATGATTGGCCACTCAAAGTGGGTGATATCTCCTTTGAGGACCTCAAGAGCGTCGTATCCTCGAGAATGACACGTTAGCATCTAAACTGGTTGTCTGTAAATAAATTTACTCGAAGAATTACAAATTGCATAATTTATCTCACTCTTGATTCACTATTCCACATTTATCGCCTATAACATTTGAAGTAATACTGTCCCCACTTTAAAGCTCATGGGATAGTCAGTACTGGCTAATAAATGGATCTAATCTCATTGCCGACGAACACTCAAAATCGGGTCCCAGACCCCTATATTGGGCGAAGATTTTGTTAATGGAGGGGTACCTACCCTGTGCAATGCGATTTTTCTTAAGTCCCGTTTCTTCTCAAATTTCAGTCTCCCCAGGCACATGCATACCCATAAGGGCACGCTCATTTACACGAGTCAATGTGTGGAATCATCTCAGTTGCCTAACTTAGGAGGCTTCACTCCTTACGTGGGCGGAACTGATCTGTCCGTTCATTTCTTCGCTGTTTCATGCGTAAGGTTTCCCGCGTCAGCTAAGACAGACAGGCTTGGATGGCTGCTGGGTAATTCGATCCGATTTTTAAAAAGTGAATGTCACTGATTTAATCAAAATATGTAAGACTAATTTAACATGGCCGTTTATTAGCACATCTACGACAGGAAAATGCAATTTAATCCATAATAAATTTATTATTCTACAGGAAATATCTGTCGATTCTACAAGATGACGCTATTTAATCCATCCATTATTCGGTGAATGGGTGGGGATGTATGCTTTTGGAGAAATAGTTATTCCATATCCAGCAACTCACCGTTTATCTTCTATGGGTTGCGAGTTCAATTTTTGGAACCTCAGGTTTATGTCAAATTAAATAACTTTCGTAATTAAGATTAAACGTCGTAGATTCTACGCAGTTTTTATTGACATATCGCGACCGTTTTCAACACTCTCGAGCCAAAATTAAGGAAAATTCTCTTCTTTTTCGTAGCGACTGCGTAAACATATTAACGTTTGAGGATACTGATACTGAGGATAGGGTACTGACATCCCAGTTTTTTCACTCATTCAGGGTGCCCCACAGGGATCGGAGAAGTGGCGTAGCCAGGGAGGGATCCGGGGAGTCCGGACCCCCCCTAAATGTAAAAATACAATTTTTCTTCATAAAAGAAAACAAAATGTTGAAATATCATTAATTTACAAAATATTTCTTTAACAAATTAATATTTTTCAATTATGAAGAGTGTTAAAATTAGTTTAAAACCCTCTACTTGGTACCCTGTTTTTCAAAAATTTCCCCCCCCCCCCTGGTTTTGGACCCCCTCTGAACGAAATTCCTGGCTATGCCACTGGATCGGAGGCATGACGCAAGCAGCTCCATCAAAATTTGGGGCAGTAGCTAAGAAGAGTGACTGAGGGAGGACTCATTCAGGATTTTTGGAGTGGAGGGCACATTCATTCGAGGGGGATACGGCCTTTTCAATTCATTCATATCCTAACAGTCGCATTTAATGTTTGAGTAAAGAGTACAAGTAGAGGATCATCGGCGCCGGTAAAAAAAATTGCCAGAGGGGATGTATTTAGTGCGTGGGGCGTTATATTGCCAGGAGTGACAATGAAGCTTTGTTTAAACTTCAAAAAGTAAAACAATAGTTTTGTTAAAAATAGTAAAAAAATTGCCAGTGAGGATGTGTTCAGTGCTTGGGGCGTTATGTAGCCAGGTGTGGTAATGAAGCTTTTGTTTAAACTTTAAAAAGTGAAACAATTGTTTTGTTAAAAATAATTTTTAGGTTGTATTTATTAGTAATTTTTTCCTTTTCTAAATACACTATTCCTGTTCAAATTACAAAAGTGGTTGGTACAATCGCTTCCAATTATTTTTCATGTGCCATACCAGATACCAGAGCATTCCGGATTTTTCATTCAAGAAAGAGCTACCTTGCACAATGTTAGAGAAAGTCGATCGTCGCCAATCTTATAACGTCACAATAGGCATTATGCTTATTTATTCTATTTCATAACTTATCACAGCACTCAGATCTTCTCCTTACATACCACAGTCATGGGTGACAAATTTTCCTCATTTATTTGAATTTAGTTTACCCGTAAGTTCATGATTACATGTGGCTACTCCTTTGGACGACGGGGACAAGAGAGCCATGGCGACTTACGCTTTCATATTAAAATGAAGAGAATATTTCATGCAGCAATTGTTGTTTTTAATCCTAAATACGAGAAGACCGTTTGCCTATCAGGCCCTTGTGCCTCCCCTCCCCAGAAAAGTTCTTGATCTGCCCTCAGGCAGGGATCAGGTAGGTGTGGTGAGTAGAGTGTTGGCCTCTCACCCAGTGGGTCTGGATTCAAATCCCAGCTATGGTAGAGATTTTCAGAGACCATCCGAACCCTGCCACGTGTCACGTAGAGAGCACTACAAGTATAGCAGTAGGAACGAAACCCTTGGGTCGGGTTCGCGGGATACACTCCTGGAGCAGGGACTATAAGCGATCAGCTTTTTTCCTCTGCCACCAGAAGGGGAAGGACGGGAAGGAACAAGGAAAGGAGGCGCCGCCGTGATGGGAGCCCGACGACGCCTCTAGGGGTAGGACGGGGAAGAAGGGGAGGGGACGAGGAATCCTGCACCGTCACAAAGGCGGGCAGGTCCTACTACTAACGAAACCAAGCTTACGCAATTAATATTCTACCAATTTTAGTAGATTTTCCTATGAGGAAGAAAAATCTATCGATCAAATCGGTAGATACTACAAGTATAGCACTCCATCCATCAGATGGGATGTGAAGCCATGATCCCCTTGGTCCCTTTCATGAAGAGTAGGCTAATGCTGATTCCAGGATGTTCCCCACTCTCCCATCCCTATCCTTCCCTCATGGTGTAAATAACCACATCTGTTGGTCGCCTCCTCCAAATACCACCAACCAATCGTGTGCATTCCCTTATTTACCATTTGATCTAATCTGCCATAAGAGTATCTTCCTTTATCTTCTCTCACCTCTTTTCAGCTTAAAAAAAACAGGTTTATTACATTCTACAGTACATCCTGCTCCTCCTCTTTTGCTAGTAGACCTACCTGTAGTTATTTCAAATGGTAATTAATGAAACAATATTGCATTATGATTGTTAATTTTACACCTCCCTTGCACTTCATAAACTCCTCTTAAACATTAAAGCACATGTCGATGAAACGCCCAGAGAAAGATGAGAGATAGTGCAGCACACAGCACATTTGCACACAAGATAGTGCAGCAGATAGGAATCCAATTAGGAAGTCCTCCATGCTCTTACATATGCAAAAAAAAATAGTTTTGGTTATTTATTTATAATTATCACAGGTGATGTTGGTACAATAAGTTGTTGCAGAATGTTGATGACTTTGGTGGAACAAGAAGATAAAAAACTAAAATTACACCATTGTGCATGGTATAGTTAACTATCGTCTTTAAATGAAACATTACAATGCCTCCACTGGTATAGGTGTTCAGGGGCGCAGCTAAGAATTTGTTTTAGGAGCAACTACTACCTAGGGTTGTGGGGAGTATTGCATACCCGCCAGGGTAAGCGGCAGTTGCGGGGGCCCTCCACAAAAATTTTAGGATTAATGGTTCAAAATGGCAAGTTTTACGGCTTTCTGAGGAATATTTGATTAATCCTAACACTATTCCATAAGTACTTCTGATCCAATTAAGTAAAATGGATTATGCTTAAAAATTTCTCTGAGCTCTGGGGGGGGGGGGGTTTATCCCCCAAAACCCCCCACTCGCTGCGCCACTGTAGGTGTGGAGGAGGCTGGAAATGGTCAGCATAAAATCTGGGAGGGTCATGACCTAGGTCTGGGGAGTATGGAAACCCCCCCAAGAAAGGAGCATTTTCCCATGTAAATTATTTTTATAATACCCATTTATTATGCATTTTGGAGCATAAAATATCATTTTTATTCTTAACAACAGATGAAATTGAACAATTTAAGACATTTAAGGATACAAAAAGGGTCAAATAATATGAGGTCACAAATGAGGATATCTCAAATACTTTTGGTAAAATACGGGGGGAGGAGGATGTCATGACCAGGGCTGGGCAGTATTACAAATACATATAAGTATTTTAAAATAAGTATTTTAAATACATTTGTAATTTTTATTTGTTATACGACCTGAATATATCTTGTATTTTGTATTTCAAATATGTACAGATGTTTGGTATTTCACCATTATAATATTACAAATGCATTTGTAATTGTACTTTTGAAGTAGCTCTGATAACGCATCTGTAACACTATGCATCAGAGCAGTGGCGTAACTAGGAATATGCTTTGGGGGGGATGAGAGGGGATGGGGAAGGGCGACCTCTCACCCACCACCCTCCATTTTAGGAAAATTTTGGAAAAATGACATGCCTTCAAATAAATTTTACATAATTTGAGCACTTAAAATTTGGGTTTCATTTAAAGGTCATGCTAAAGTTTACTATGAGTCAAAACTAGTTAATAGTTTTGAATATTATTTTTATTTCTCTGAGGCTTTGGGGGGGATCTATCCCCCTCATCCCCCCCCCCCATAGTTACGCCCCTGCATCAGAGAATTCTTCGTTTTGGTTAGAATAATTTTCTTCAATTTTGCAGCTATGTATACATAATGTGCCAAGGCAGGTTTTATTTTTTAAGATCACTTAGTTTCCATGCAAATGTATTTTTTATATTAAAGGTTTCTAAGCTACTAATTTTTAGTTTGTTTTTCAAATACCCAAGGCAAAGGTATGTAGTATTTTGCAATTCAAATACATTTGGAGTAGTATTTTGTATTTCAAATACTCCTCAGCCTGTATTTTGCCCTGCCATATCCATAACCCCCCTTAAACCACCCCTGATATTTTAGGAGAAAAGGATATTTTAGTATGATTTTACAACTATTGGGTAAAAGCTTCCATGGGATAAGAGGGGTTGTTAAATCCCTCAATAGAGGTAGGTTGCCACATACTCAGAGAATATTTATGGATGTAATGAAGAAATAATGGAAGCCCTATTAGAAGCTAGTAGTTGTAGACACGGATAAAACCAGTAGGGTAACTAGGAATATGCTTTGGGGGGATTAGATGGCCTGGGGTGGCAACTTCCCCCCAAGGCAATTGGGGGTCCAGGAAAATTTTTGAAAAATGACATACCTGGAAATGCATTTTACATCATTTTGGCGCGAAAAATTTAACTTTTTAGCAGTTGCAGCTGTTATGTATATGAAAAATAGACAATTGTTAAAAAAAAAAATTTTATTTCTCTGAGGCTTTATCCCCTTTGGGAGAGATAAGGGGATATATTCCCTTATCTCCCCCAAAATTACACTACTGGAGAAAGCAATATAAAAAATAAATAAACAGCCAAATGGGAATAGCTTAAAATCAATGCCAAATGACTACAAATTAATGATAACCCCTCTACTGTGGGCGGCATACACATATGTACAAGTGTACTGGTGACTGCAGGAAATATTGTCGGGACGGGGCTACTATACTACCTATCTTGGTACTTATGGGATAAGGTTGCTGAAGGAGAGCAATACAAATACTCGTGATTGAGTCGCTTTTATCGCAGCTTAACTTCAGTGATACTCTTATACGGGGGGGTTTGAGACTAGCACGCATGGAGTTGGGAGTCTGGGATATCAACTTACGTGGCAGCGAGTAGGGAGAGGCAATGCTGATGGTCGGGGTCCTGGGCGTTCCTGGTTCAAGTCAGCAATTGTCGTCATTCGAGGTCTACTGCAGTTCCCGCATCAAGGTCCCAAAGCGTTCCCGGAGAAGAGAGCCACAGTAGCCTCCGAAAAATAAAATGAATTTTAAATAAATGAATTTTTCACCTGACTCCAAATTATCGCATTGGGAAAACTGCTACCTACTTAGTACTTTGGGGAAAAGGTTGTCGAAGGAGAGCAAATCAAATACTCTTTGGGAGTTACTATACTCAGCTTTTATTGATGTTTATGCTTCAGTCCTTACAGTCCAGGGGGGATTTGAGGTTGGCGCGCACGGAGGTGGAAGTCTGGGTAATAAACTTAAGTGACTTGCTACTGGTAGATGCTGGTAAAGTAGATTCCGATTAATTGGGACGTATCAGATGTGCACACTTTGCCCCAATTAAGCGGCTGCCCCAATTAGGCGAACACTCTCGTATATGGGCATAAAAACCGTTAAAATGGTAGAAAGAAGACTAAAGAATTTTTATAATGCAAACAAAGTTTATTAAACTATTAATCTGTTTAATAAATCAGCGAGTTTAGTAAATTTATTAACATTTTTAATAATTGTATCAAATTTAGTTGAAAATATTTTTCATAGCTTCGGGCGATGCTGTATGAATGTCTTTTACTAATACCTACCAAAGAAAATATTTGCAGTTAATTAGTTAAGAAAATAAATGGTTCCTTAATATTTCCTATAGTAATAAACATGCAGAGTACTTGCTGTTCTAATCATATCTCCTCGTCTGATGACTTTGTCTACTGTACTATTGCCTTCTCGTCAACATCATCATCATATGAAAAAAGTTGGCATGGAAATCCAATGACGACATTAGGATGCACTCATAGCCTTCTGCATGAGGAAGAGTCGTAACCCCTTAATTAACCTCCTTGCATCCTGAAATGTCACTCGGCTACGCTCAGGTGCAATTTTATCTCCATCACTATACTCACCTTCAGCTTCACCTTGATGCATGTACAATATGGTTTCATCAATATCAACTCCACTGTTTTCATTGGTCCAAATTGCAGTCGATATTTTTTTACTCTTCATAGCTTGTTATTTGGTACAGTTTAGTGTTGATTTTGCTATCAGATTCTGCTGTAATGTTGAAAACTGAGTAAGAATGTTTGAAACCGAAATGAAAAAAGCAATTTGGAATTGTTGGACTGGTGACATCTGGCTAGCATTCACCCAAAAACATGATTGCTTGCAAAATGTTCACCTTTGAGCTTATTTCGTTGGTGGTGGATGACGATGTCAGAAATATTCTATAGGTTCCAGAATATATTTTACTAATTTCCCACGGTTAACTGTTTTCAAATTATTAATTATCCCCATATCCTGTATAATGTTGGGCATGATATGGTAGAAGTTCATAATATTAGAAAATTAGACATTGCAATATTTTCTCTGAGTTTTATAATGACACTACACGTTTCGTCGTTGATACTGTTGATAAACTTGTTAATGTTGTTTGTAATGACGAAACGCATAGTGTCATAATAATACTCAGTGGAAATATTGCAATGTCTAATTTTACTAATCCCCATATTCATTGGTTGCACCAAGGATGCTGTGCTTGGAGGCAGAAATTGCAATTGATTATTTTTTAACTCACTTAAGCAATTAGCATGTGCCGTACAAGTATCAAGTACAAGAAGAATCTTTATCCATTTTCTAGCTAATTCGTTATCCCAACTGGTCAACCATTGGGTAAAGAGGCTCACAGTCATCCATGCATTGCTATTGGCGTGGTTCTCCACTGGTAAACTGTTTGTTCTTAACCCTTTGAAGTGCCGAGGCTTAGCAATTTTCCCAATTAACCAGAAGAGTTTTTTTATCAGTTCCCGAAACATTTGAACAATACAAAATAGTGATGCAATCCATCGCTTTTTTGGAGTCAGTTAGTGCTACGTAACTGTAACAAAGAGAGCCATTTGGTGTTGCTCGATAGTACAGTTCTGTTTCATCGGCGTTGTAAATGTTATCAGCACATAAATTCTTGTGTAATCCAGAGAGTTAGTTCAATTTCAACTCCTCTGCACTCGCATCATCAGCACTTTTTTATATGTTTCTCTTGAATTTAATTTTATTTTTGGTCTTCCATCAAGACAGCCAGCCAACCATCTGTTGCCTTAAAATGGTCATGACCAAGTTTCAAAGCTAGTTCCTCTAACTTCTTGCTTAATATTGGACCGCTGACGCAAACCCCTCATTCGCTCACAGTGGAAAACCATTGATTTTGACGTGTCGATTGAAGCGTCGTCAACATCTGGATCCTTACCACAACTTTAAGTTTCAGGGGTGGTGCTTATTTTGAAAGGCTTTCTATTGTGGCTCCATTCTTCTCCAAGTTTATCCTGTTGCTTCAATAACTGAGCTATCATCAATTTCGGCACCCAGTTATCTCAGACAAACGGTGATGACTGCAATGGAGATAAGCTTTACTTTTGTCCAGTATAGCAATTTTTCCCACCAAATATGAGACCACTGACACTGGTTTTAGACTGTTAATTCACAAATGGCTAGTTACGAGTGAAGAGAAATATGACTTCTGTGCATGCATCAACTAATGAGATGGGGATGGGAAAAAGAGAAAGGAACGAAGAAAAGTTATAATCTTCCAATGGTGATAGCTCAGTTGTACAGTGGAAAGGGGGTAAGGGGATAGACCACATGAGGCACTTGAATTTTGTTCAATGCGTCGCAAACAAAATAAAGCTCTTAGAAAGCAAAATTGTTCATCTCAACCAGTCTCCTCTGCTTGACATCAGCCTATAATTCCTAGAAATTGGTCCTTACCAGCTCGTTTACCCTCATTATAGGTGTCGCCATCTCTTTCTTACAATACCGAGCTCATTCTATCATCCATAGTCCAGATACTGCCACAGAAGTCCTCTCCTTTTAAACACAACACTATGTTGAATGAGGTCTCATGGTCAGAAATGGAATCCTTATCCTCTGAAGGATAGTATTACAACAAGGGCTTTTAGAATAGGGCATGAATAGGAACTGGTACAAAGGAATAGGAATTGGTGCAAAATAAGAGTAAATCAAAGGAGGAAAATATAAAAAACAGTACTCTGAAACCAAAAAATTTTAATGTTGTCGCAAATATAGAGTCTATGTCGCCGACTCATGGCCCAATAAAGCGGCATGCTGTCCCAATTAAGCGGAGAAAACTCAGGGATATTCCTCTATTGGGTTCTGTTCTTCAATACCTGCCCCAATTATGTGGCTGCCTCAAGTAACCAATGGACCCATTAACTGGAATCTACTGTATTACCGGAAGGAAAAGGCAGATGAACTGGCTAAGGCCAGCATTGAACTGTATCCATATGGCCCAAAACCATTTGTGCTAGTTGCACCCTCATCAAGGATGGCTGTGATCAAATAATGGGGATCTACGTCCAACACTTCTCACAAGAAACACTGGGACTATGCCTGGCCAAACTCCTTATTGGAGAACCTTGCCCTAGACTTGGGAGAAGGCTAATTCTTATGAACAGAAGTCAACTTTGAATGGTAGTATCCATCTAATATGTGAGTGCCCCTCGCAATCACGTGGACTCGATATGGACATTAGAGCTCACCTTTAATCAGGGACGCCTACTTACAAAAAATATTGGGGGGGCCCAAACCGTGGATCTTGCCCCGGGAAATTTTATAAGTAGTGAGTTTTAAGTTTTTTAAGCATTTTAGAAGAGTCATATGATCAACATTAGAACCCTGATAACTCGAATATCGATATCTGGACACTCCGGGAAAATCGACAAGCATGACACATTTTTTCCTCACACCATTAACGAATTTTTGAGCTCGGGCCCCCTCAGGCCCCATGGAGTCGGCGCCACTGCCTTTAATAGAGCCCAGAGAGGTGAGAGATCTTCCTCTTGGCCTTTCGAGTGAAGAACAATTTCCTTGAAATTTCCTTTTGTCAGGGTAGCAAGAGATGAAAATGGACTTGTTAATGGTGATATATTTTACAGCACATTTTTAAGGGGTGCATGGTAAGCAACGTGTAACAAAGATCTAAAAATGAAAAATAGCAAAAATTTCCTTTTATTTCATTCAATGAAATAGTGGACTAAGTTTTACAGTAGAAGATAGTTCTCATTAGGAATATTTGAATATATAGAATTTTTATTTTTATTGTATAAGGGCAAATACCTGGAGTATGTGGAAGTTACTTATCGAATGTTAGCAAAAACTATTGAAATATGCTGGAATATGTGTTCAAATAATACAATTAATGGCGGGATTGAGGGTCGAGAGGATTTTCGATTCGTTAAATACGATGACTTAACAAAAGACTTACGGGAAGCACCGCAATATGTTTGACCGCCTCTATTAACTCGTATTTTTTAGTATTTCATATTGTTACTTGAATTACTAAGTAGCAATCGTTTAGTAGGTATGATTAGGTTTTTATACGGTTGTTAGAAGATGTATTGGTGTTATTGTATTTCTGTTTGGTTTGCGTCATTGCTTTATCTGCTGGAAACATTTATGATTTAGGCGATGACCGTATTGCATAAGTCGTGTAGCAATACTGCCCATTTGTTTAGCCTTCAGAAGACGTATGCTGATTCTTTCGTGAAGTTAAAAGAAGCTAAATTATGGATTCATTTTGTGGGTCTCCATTTTGGGTAAGTCCTAGGTGAAATTAAGTTCTATTCTCATCAAGTTTTCTGCATGCAGAAATTTTCTCGCCTATCATCACTAATATCATGTGTGAAGATCTCTCATTGGCTCCATAAGTATATTTAGTTCCTTTAAATGGTCTTTGTCTGTGTTCTTGGGATCTAAGTTATTTTTTAACTGCATTTATCTTGTCTCTGTATTTTTGACACCCTAATGTGAAAACAACGAATATTTGGTGAAAGTAATACCACCTGTCTAATGTCTTTTTATAATTATTTTGTTATTATTATAACGCATCAGAATGTCTGCTTAGTGTTATAATATGTCATAAGTGTTGTGATAAGGTTTTCCTCTCTCTATAATTTACAGGATTTGAACGTCACATGGCATACAGAAAATCCCGATGTTACGTTCTGTTTTCAAAAAACCGTACTTGTTTGGGCACCGTGTGCTCTTTTATGGCTATTTTCCCCTGTGGAATTTTATTACGCTTATAGGAGCAAGAATAAGAATATTCCTTGGACATGGCTGAATGTATCAAAATATGTGAGTAAATTTTTAATTCATTGTTTTTATAGACTTTAAAAGTTGTTCATATCAAATTAATTTTCCAGTAGAAACTACACTGTTAGCTTTTATAAATTTCCATGCCTTCGGTATTTTTAGCAAATGAGTTCGAATTTAATTTTGGTATGTCGGTCTTTTGTCGCTTTGTCTTAATATATGAATATAATATATAAAGAGTATTTATCTTCCAGGTACTTAAATTGATAATAATGGTGGTAGCCTTAGTTGATTTGGCCCATACCTTTGACTTGGATATGTCAGGTGAACAGGTCTTTCCAGCTGATTATTTTGCTCCTGCTATTCGGTTGTTCACTTTTGTGAGTATCTGTGTTTATGTTATATTTTTTTCCATTTTTATGTATCACCATATTGAAAAGCTGCATTAGGCTTTAAAGAAAAGAATTCACATGGGCACAGAATTTTTTATCTTAAGAATTTATTTTTACCGTAACAGGGATATTCCATGGTACTTCTGAATCTCAACCTTAGAAGAGGAATTAGGACTTCTGGGTTGCAGTTTATTTTCTGTTTACTGCTTTTGGTGTGTGAATCATTTCAATTTAGATCTCGTATAGTGAATTCCTCTCATGATGTAAGTATTTCTTCTATTCATTATGTATTAATTTGAGTCAATTTTGAGCTCCAGTTTGTTAAGTTAGATGTAAGTATTTATTGTCAGAATGAGTAATATTATGATGGATGATGAGGAATAGGCATTATATCATGCATGGGGATGAATTTTAAGGTTTTCCATTTATCCTCATCAATTTATCCACCTCAAAGCATTGGTAATTAGTATCGTGTATTTCTGAATGTTTATCTGGGAGTGGTACCCTTGATACCAATTCGCAATGCCAATTTAACCTTATGAAGGCAGGGTGGATTTAAGGAGGGCAGGGGTATTGAAATTACCATACATTCACAATTTGAACTCTTTTTGTCATTCTCTGCCAACTTGCTGTGCCTACTCCTCGGGTTAAAAGTTGCCTCGATAAAATATTACTTCCTGGAACTTACTGCTATTAATTTCTACTCGATATCTCTTTTTTGCTATTACCATGTCATGGAATTAAAATTAAGTGAAATGGGAGTCAAAGGATGAAGAAAGATCTGAGGTTTTCCTGGCGTATGATGATGTTGAAGTTATTTTGGGTTTCCCACCGGATGACGTTCTCCATCTCTGCCGACATTTCGATGGTCGTGTCGTGGCAGAGATGGAGAACCTCATCCAGTGGGAAACCCGAAATGACTTCAACAGAGTCAAAGCATGCTTATCATTGAATAAAATAACATTTCAAGGTTTGCTTCAGCATGACTCTAAAGGTTCTCAAGCAATTCAGTTGTATGAGGTTGAGTGTTGCTTCATATTCTTTGCCATCATGAAGCTTCCCTGTCTTAACTGTCATCAGAGTTTGGCTTACCTCAATTTCTTGCCTTGATCAATACGTAAAGAATGATGACCCTATGGATTCATTCAAAGGATGTTTTGTGTGATCTTCCCTTTATGCATTTTTCATTACAAACTTATGACTGTGGATATCAGCCTCAACCTATAACTCCTAAACTCTAATTTTTTCTTTAACATTTTTTTGCTATAGCATACTTGGGACTGGAAGACTTTCTTAGACATCTATTGTCCTGCCAAATTTTAAATTACATTTACCTAGACTAAGACCACCCTCATTGCATACTATAACTAGACTTGAATATCATGCTTTGCCACTTTTGGCAGCATTTGGTGGGTTGAAGGCACCTTCGTCATTAGGGTTGGATAGAATATTTGAGAACTTGCTGTTTTCATACATGGACTTTATTGTCCTCTCTTACTTTCAACTTGTTAGAATTGTAAATAGTTCCCAAGGCCTGGGTGGTGAAAACTCCTAGACAGAATGTCAAGCTGTGACCTCAGGATTAGCAGATGAGGGCTCCACCCTGCTTCTGCCAAGGCTGTGAATCATGCAATATCCTTGTTGTTACAAGAGCAATGTACAACTATTATCTGTACTCAATTGTTTTATAGTTTTGAAAACTTAACCTTTTTCCTGGTTCAAGCACAGGTATCCATTGCTTAATTATGCAACTTACTTCATTCGAGCAAACTTCGTGCTTTACATCAACTAAGGAACAATTCAAAACTCTCATGTCATCTTAATTAGCATGGGAAAAGGGATAAAGAAAGAATACCATTTACCGCATGACATCCTTTGATATCTATTGACCTCATGAAATAAACTCTACAAAAGATAATTAATGCATTAGCTTTGGTCACCGTGCCTTATTAACTGTATTGAAGCTGATGGATGTAAAATTGCCCCCAGAAAAGTCAGCCAATGGAGCACAAATTGACCACCTGAAATGCACCTCTCACTTGACGTTTTAAGAGGATATGTATTTTGTTAGGCAAGGAATAGCTGTATCTCGTAGTGGATGAAAAATTTTTCGGGGTAGCTTATTTATCACATATTTTTCATTTAAATTTTGATACACTTGATGAGGAGTATAGCAACCATGCAGCAACTGGTATTAATGGAACTATAGTACTTTTTTTATTCAGTTTCTTTTCCTAATTTATAATGTTTACAGATATACCCATTCAGGAAGTTTAACGAATTGAAAACATTTTATGGATGTGTAACTTTTGAGTGTAGTTTACTCGCAATGATTTGTTTTTTTCACAGTTTTCATGGCATCTTACCAAAATTTTGATTTATTGAACAATGTTTTACCCAGTGGTCCACCATTCTCCTACCTTTTTGGATGTCAAACAATACGAATTGTGCAAATGTACAGAAGTGAAGGATGGCAACATTCCTAGCTGTATCCAATCATAAAACTGAAATAACTTTCCAACCTGCATGGCTGGTTCCCCATAACTAGTTGGAAACTTTTTTCTTAAGTCATAAATGTGCCTACACTGGTTTGTAACTCAAATTACAGTACATTTAACCCATGCATCTTTTATGTTAGCCATTTTTAACCAAAAACTTAGGAGACTAAAAATACAAATGTGGACTGTTGATTGGTTTGAATTTCTCATATTTACACGGTCTGGACAGGGTGGCTCAATTTTTTGAGCTTTCCTCAGATAAAAATTGTATTTACTTGTGATGTCTTTGCTCTTTTCTCAAGAATGATTTTCTGTTCAATTTACAGGACTCTGCAGGGCGGAGAATGTCATTCATTTTATTTGTTATTTATTTTCCACTCATTGGCTGTCTTTTGTTGCTGAATTCCTTTGCTGATTCCCCACCCAAAAAACTTTTTTACCCTCCTCCAAAGGTGAGTCTTGTAAGTTTTTAGATGACTTGATGGAATGAATTTGTGTTTTAGTGTAATGAGACTACCAATTTCATTTGAGCAGTTGTAAGATTTTGAATATTCTTAGGTGATGAATTATTCTCCTAGCATCAATATTATGATGCTAATGTATTCATATTGACATATAATGACCAGTAATATATTGAGATTGCTTTTCATAGGTATTTGCACTATTTAATTAGCCATATATTTTAATGCTAATAACTGAAAACATAAGCATGCACATTCATAGTCTTTTATATCTAAACTGGTAAAGATTTCCAACAATCAAAGTCTTTAACTTTATTCTTGCTCTGATAAAAAAAAATGTTAATCATAGCTTCTCATTACCTTTCTTTTTTTTTCCTACTAGAACCCTTGTCCTGAAATAGGAGCATCATTTTTATCCAGAATGTTGTTTTCGTGGTTTGATAGACTTTCATGGACAGGCTTTAAGAAGCCATTAGAATTTAGTGATCTGTGGAGTGTGGAACATGAGCATTCAGCAGCTGAAGTTTACCCCATATTCAACCAGTATTGGAGTCAAGGCCTTAAAGGGAGCCCCGAGTAAGTATTTATTTAATTTTTGCTACTAATAAAAGTGATGAAATAGACTAAGGTACTTAAATGGTGTCATCATTTCAATGCAATTTCATTATTTACTTGTAAGTATTAAAAGAAAATAGAGATGGCAATTTTCCACAGGTTTATTTTAAGTACGACGCATTTCAAATGTTAGGTCATTATCAAGTACAATGTCAAGTCATTGTACTTGATAGTGATCTAACGGTTGAAACGCGTCGTACTTGTGAAAACCTGTGGAAAAATGCCATCTCTATTTTCTTTTAATACTTACAGGATGTCATTACACTACATTTCGCCTGCTTCTGTTACTTTTATAATTTACTTGATCTCATCGTGTGAAGTCAAACTTTTGCCTAAAGTTTATTTGGTCATTTTTTTTCTAGCTCCTATTATTCCTTGCCGAGAATGAATGACTCCAATTCGGCGATGAAAGAAAGTGGAAGTAAAAAGAGTCATATCGGAGGAGATCCTGTGAAAAAAACCAAAGTTTCAATTGTACCTGCCATTTGTAAAGCATTTGGTAATTCTTTCCTCTTTGGTGCTTCCCTGAAATTTCTTCAGGATGTTTTGACTTTTGTCAATCCTCAGCTCCTTAGGTAAGCTCAAATCAGAATAAGAAAATATGTACCCTTGTGAACTGATTTGCTAGAAGACATTAATGGAGTTACATGTATCAAAGATAGGGCTTAATATTTTTATTTTATTTTGTACTTGAACATGAAATGCTGGAAGAGATTATCTGGTTTATGTAGCATAGGCCTGGTAGCCCCATAATATTGCCAATGTATAATTTGGACTTAAGCGTAAATCTTTGCTGTGAACACCCTGTGCTGAATTCTGTGAGTGATTGTAATTTGGCTCGCATATTGTAATAATTCAATCAAAGGAGTTGGTTTGATTATGTTTAGTGAAAATTTTTATGCTTGAATATCATGATATTTGTAATCCTGTACCAATTGCAGTTGTAACTACTGGATTTTTCATATTCATGCCGATTTCATGGACTTCCAAATAATCCTTTTTGGGGGCTTTGAAACCAATTATTGGAATATTCTCTTTATTAGAAAATATGCTGCACATGAGGATAAATACCCAAATATTTTTATACAGTAAAACCTCTTTGTATCGTAATGGAGGGGACCCAAATTTGGGCAATTTCATGTATGGAGGTTCACTATAGAGAGGTTTCAGTGATAGGCTCCATTTTTTCATATCTTTCAGAAATGAAGGGCACTACTGTCTTTTAAACCATTAAATTTATGTGTTTAAACACACATGCATGCATCAGTGAACATACATATATTTATTATTTAATAATTACAAAAAGCAAGCACTATCGCGTGATTTTTGCCATGATTCGAGAGAAAACGATGTGATCTCTCTTAATTCAACAGACATTTAAAATGATTAGGATAGATCCTTTTTTTCTATTAATTTGCTGTTAGGTATGCTCTTATATGGAACAAAATGGCCACAACTAATGATTAACGTGAAAATTACAGCACATTAAAGGTGTATAAGAAAAAAAATAAGGGTTAAACATTTATTGCTGAAAATTTCATTCCATGTACGTAATCGCGGCTGCATTAATGGCATATAATTGTCTCGGTATGATTTGCAGAGGTAAGAAAGCCGTCTCGGGGGTATCTCAGTGGTATGATAAGTGGAGGTATTACGATATAAAGAGGTTCACTACAAAGCTCAGTTTCCCTATAAATTTACATGTAAATCTGACGGGACCGTAGGAGTGGTATGAAGTATGGAGGTTTATAATGTAAAGAGGTTCACTACATGGAGGTTTTACTGTAGTATGTGAATCCAAGGATACACATAGGAAAAGGAATGGATCCTACAGGCTGTGGAGCTTTTTATAGGTCCTTAATGATGTACAAAGATAAATTCTGTATTCAGCTTACATTGACTTTTCCAAAGATTCTTGTGATCCCAAAAGAAGAATAATAAAATTTAATTGGCATGTTTTCTAGTAAAGTAACTCATAGGATAAAACTGTGGCAAGAAATTAGTGGGTGGATGTTATTAAATGCATGGTACCTTTTCCATTATTTAATTATAATGATCATTTCGAGAGAATATAGAATCACCAAGCTATCCATTTTTCTGTTTCTCTTTTGCTATATTGTGAATTTAATTGCTTCTATTTTTTTTTAGTGCTGTGATTGCCCATGTTCAAAGTGGCGACAATATGTGGAAAGGATATCTTTATGCTGTGTGTATGTTCCTAGCAAGTATTCTGCAAACTATTATTTTATCACAGTACTATCATCAGATGTATCTTGTTGGAATGAAAATCCGGAGTGCCCTTGTATCTGCAATCTACAGGAAGGTGAGTGTAGCTGCCACTGTGAATTTATAATTGAATGAGCTTTGAGTTGTAAAATATGTATTGCACATTGATGGAGGTATGAAGGTGAACTGAAGAAAGGCTTATTTAACAAAATTACTTTTGTTTTGATGTCTAAACAAAGATATCATTGCGACTGGCAACATGTACCCTCTGAATGTGTCCCCCTGACAGTTGTTCTACCTGTGCTCATGAGTGTATCAAAGTAATTAATTCTTTGAGAATAGGAAGTACAAATTTTATGTACATATATGGAATTTAGTAGTCCTAAGATTGGAGTTTCAATTTTTAAATGTGCATAGTTTGCATGCACAAACAAGTCTTCTGTTGTTTCTATCCATGCAGGCCATGTAAAGAGTCAAATTTGTGGTGTATATATTTGTGATAAGGTACTGTTCACTTTATCGGGATGTACATATTAGTCTCAAATGGAATATTTTCATTGAGCTGTATAATCCATTAATTTGTTATCAGTTTTTATTCTAAATTTGTATTAAATTAATTAATCAGTGAGATATTTTATGTGATCGTAGTATACTCACTGCAGGAAGAGTTCTCGAGTTTCCCACTGGATAGAATTGATGGAGGTCACTAATTTTCTAATGGATAAGTCTTCTGTACTAATTACAGTATTTGAAACATAATGAAAATACCATAGCTGATCCAACTTCAGTGCCCTTTATTATATGTCCCTAATGAGAAACCAAAGAACTCTTCCTAAAACATATATCAATGTATGTAAATGTAATTTGGTAATGTAATGCCTTACCTCTGTAAGTGCTAAATCATATAACAGTTACATCCCATCTATGTGTTTCTGAATTATATATACATTTTTTTTTCTAGGCTATGCGTATGTCAAATGCAGCTCGACGAGAATCCACTATTGGAGAGATTGTTAATTTGATGTCTGTTGATGCTCAACGCTTTTTGGATGTGACGATACATATGAATATGTTTTGGTCGGCACCCCTTCAAATTGGCCTAGCATTGTACTTCCTGTGGCAAATATTAGGTAAACCTAACTAATTTGCCTGTAGATTGAGTTTGTGTTTAAGCACTTAAATGTGCAGTTGTTCTTGGATATTTTGTTTATAAATGAGCTGCTATAAACTCAAATGAAGAATGTCTTACAAGCATAGGCGGATCCAGGGGGGGCACGGGGGCACGTGCCCCCCCCAGACCCTCAAAAATATGCATGATTATTAATACGGTCCCATTATCATTGCGTTCGTTTTGTATTACGAGGTATCCTTGTGCCCCACCCAGAACAAAATCCTGGATACGGCCTTGCTTGTGCCCCTCCCAGAAAAAAATCCTGGATCCGCCCCTGCTTACAAGGTTACATTGAAAAAGTATAGTATTGGTCATACTTGGGGAATTTCTGCTCTCTTAGGAAAATGAATTCTGTGAAACCTCCTGTGCCCTTGTAACGTTGAGCCAGCTTGCACGAATGAAATATTTTCATTTTGGCAGTCTAAAAAAACTTCTGATAGCCATCTAACTCTGGCCACTCTGGCTCTGAATCCCCGTATTTAGTGACACACAATAGTTATGGTGTAGATACATACGGTTGAAGGATCTAGAAATTGCAAGAAACCTTATGCAATATCCTTAGATTCTCTAAGCATGTATAAAATAGGTTGGTAATGGAATTACATCCAATCTGTCCTGCTATCTAACATCTGCTGTGGTTTCACTTTTGTAGTCACCATGTCTAAAATTGAATAAAATTTATGGGGTGATGGAAGTAGAGCGAGCTTGCATGTTTTACAGATGCAGAAGGTTTTGGCTATGCTATGGGTAGCTCTTTAAATACATAGATAAGCTTTGTGACTAAATTCTTATATATAAGAGGAAAGTTTCATAGAAGAAACAATTACATAATTATTGCATTTACAGTGATTTAGAATACCTTGCGGTTCAGCTTTGGGAGGTTCCTCCTGTTTTCTTTGGTACAAAAACATTTAATTAGAGACTTAGACTGACTCATCAATGCATTTTCTCAAAGAGCTATTGATATACTAAAGACAGGACTGCTTTAACATTAAATCACTAATGTTTATAAATCCTTAAAGGAGAGGTAATTTTGAGATTTTATACTTTACATGCATGTATAATCAAGGAATAATGCACAAATTTCAACAAATGGATACGAAAAGTGCATTTTTCAAGGTGATAATGTGTTTGAAGTACTAGTGCTTGATAAATTAAATATTAACGATGATTCTATTTCATTCAATACCCTTATCCCTGATTTTGGATTGGATACAATACAAGACCTCTTTACATTCTGGAAATAATTTCATATTTGAATATTTAATCTGACTTCTAGGACCTGCTGTTCTTTCTGGTTTGGGTGTTATGATATTACTGATTCCCCTTAACCTATATGTTGCTAACCAGATTAAAAATCTTCAAATCAGCCAAATGAAATATAAAGATCAAAGAGTGAAACTGATGAATGAAGTTCTTAATGGGATAAAGGTATGTGTCATTTTTCACATGGAAAATTCTCTCACGTATATTTCACTTCAAATTTTCATAATTTTTATCATATTTTTCAGGTCTTAAAACTGTATGCATGGGAACCTTCTTTTGAGCATCAAGTACTGAACATAAGGAATAAAGAATTGAGGGTTTTAAGACTGTCTGCCTATCTGAGTTCGGGAACCTCGTTTGTTTGGTCATGTGCGCCTTTCCTGGTGAGCTAATTTTATTTTAATGCTCATGTTTCGGTACAGAAATGATGTATTTTCTTAGGAAAGCTATTTTTATTCAAATTGATATTCTCTTTAAATTCTTAAAAACTTCAGAGATGCTTTCAGTTCTGTTTCTGCAATACATAATTGAAATGATGAATATTCCAAAAGTTTGATTCTACTCTATTGCTCCCATTTGATTACATTCTATAATTACCTTTCAGGTATCATTGGCCTCCTTTGGAACCTTTGTGCTTATTGATGAAAATAATGTTTTAGACTCCCAGACAGCCTTTGTGTCGTTATCTTTGTTCAACATTTTGCGCTTCCCTCTGTACATGTTACCATTTATGATCTCAAGCTTAGTACAGGTAAGAAATTTCTAGTAAGTTAGTTAACATTATATTACCTGCTATGAAGTAAATATGTGCCACTTCATGGTGACAATTCTGGCCCATGAAGGGTAGTTGGAATGGGTGTAGATCACATTCAAGGTGTGTGTTGTTGGGGGGGTCTTTGGAATGTGTTGTGCAATAGAATTATGAAAATTTTATTTGCCATTTACATTTGTAAATGTCTTAGCAACTGTCAAAAAGCTAACAATAGATTACAGGATCTGAGTACAACATATATTAAGATTCAATTAGGTTTCTAATAATAAAATGAGTTATTTTAACTGAGATCAAAAAAATATAATTTGTTCTCCTATTCTCATCGGCGAGATAGAAGCATGTCAAAGCAATGATGTACGCATGGTGAATGACCTAACGTATCCTGCCCACTGCCCACCTTTAGTATTATTGTGTCTTCCACTTCATGCCAAACATGTCAGCTATTTGTCTGTGAGAAAGATGTACCATACCAAACACACTCCTATTACCCCCTCTCCCACTTTCTAATGACCGTCTTCCACCTCCAAAAAATTAAATAAATTAATCTTGTTGTAACATCCAGTACTGTACTGACTGCAGGTCGTATTTCTATATTTTACGTGAGTTCTTGCCCTTGGTGTCGTAAAGAGAATAATTACTCAAAAATATTTTAATTCTTTCCCGAGAGTTTATTTCCAATTAAAATCAAAACAAATAGATTCAATAAACAAATATCAAGCAATGAATTGGTACGTCTTGAATAGACAAAATTATTACACCTCGGAAATTGAAATCTACCTTTCGGTCATTTAAAAAATCAAAGAATGGGTAAAATTTAATTTTAAAAAGCTTTTTGTAGTGCAAATATGTCGTTCTCTTGTTAAAAAATTCAATGAAATACACCAATCAAATATTTTGCCCGTGATGAGATGAAGAGGAAG
The DNA here is from genome assembly GCF_921293095.1 of Ischnura elegans. Taxonomy (NCBI): domain Eukaryota; kingdom Metazoa; phylum Arthropoda; class Insecta; order Odonata; family Coenagrionidae; genus Ischnura; species Ischnura elegans. The sequence continues at coordinate 73,571,337 of NC_060249.1, read as the reverse complement.
ACCATTTTGCCAATTTCATAGTTTTTAGTGTGTTTTTATCCACTCTTTCAACTGTAGAAGCTAAATGTTTATGTTTTAACAATGTTTAAGGATTCATTGTTGTAGCCAAATAAACAATGAGTGAAACGGTATATGACACTATTCTATGGAGCTTCAGTAGAATTTTATACAAATGCTTAAAAGTTCAGCATTCTATGTTTTTTGCGGCGATAGTAGGCTGCTTTCAACAAATATGAAGGAGAAGAGGAAGGTTAACTGTTCTCGAAAGTTTAAGATACAGTTTCCGAGGCGTAGTATGACATAGCTGGCTATTATGAGACATCACTCAACAACACATTCATGCATATTTTGGGAAATGGAATTCTTCCATTCCGGAATCATTACATCACATTATTTCACCTTGAATATGATATAGTGACTGCTTATAAATATATTGAATATACTGCTTGAATATGACTGCTTATAAAAATCTTTGGATCAAAAAAATGTTTGTCAGTGATTATGTTACCATCATACATTTCTACAAATGGTCACCATCAACTTCTTAGTTGGTTAGTGAAATGGATTTAAGAATTTTTGTATAAATTAGAGATATTTATGGTTCAATTCACTAACATTTTTTATTTGCTGCATTCTTTTAAGGTATTTGTTTCTGTCAAGAGACTTGATAAATTTATGAATTCTGAAGAAATTGATTCTAAGAGTGTGGACCATGATACGTCTGAAGGTAAGGTTTTCTTCATCATTGGTTAACATAGAAGGCAAAGTTTTTTAGATTGAATACAGTGTACTGAAATTCATATTTTTTATCTTAGCTTGTGAAGTAATTGCATTTCAAGTGATTTAAGATAGGCAATCAAAATTTTTTAGTCAGTAATATTACAGCAGGTATTTTAAAGGTACAGCGGTTATTTTAAAGCTGTGATTCCCGAGTTGATGGTCCACAAGGGTCTCTGCAGTAGTCCTTAGGACAAATAGAAAAGTTACAGTTATGCAGGTATCTTTAAGTAGATGGCAAAAATGTGAACTCTAGTAATTTTTAATTTTTCCTTTTAACTATTTAACTACATTATCTGTGCATCTGGTTGGGAATAAGGAGCTGTGGCAGGGTTATTGCTTATATGAGGCTTGATAAGGATCAAAATGGTCTGTACAAGGATTAATTTTGGGCTGACTGATCTGCTAATTTTGACAGGTTTAGAACCAGTGTTTTAGAGCAATGAGGATAACCTATTTTAATTTGCATATAAAACTTTCAATTATAAAGAGCTCCATTTATCCATAGAAGTGGTTGGGAAAGCAAAAACTGATATGTAGTAAAAAAAGGCAGCTTAATTCGTTCTAGATAATTTTCATTGTAATTTGGAAATTTTTTTCTCTGTGTTCTTCTTGTTAATTACATTAAATGCCCTTTCCGTGTGGCAAATATTGTGGAAAATCTGGGAAGTCAAGAAATTTTATTTTATCTGGTTAGTCAGGGAATATGAAGGGAAATTTAAAAATGTAGAGGAAAAATCTGCTGTACTTGTCAAAATATGAATTTTCTGTGTCATCTACAGTAGTGGTTTGAGGATGAGATCGGCTTTATGCTGTTCTCCTCTCTTTACCCTCTTCATTGGCCTCCTCCCCTCCTCATCCAACCCCTCAATGAAATGTAAAATTTACTCTGGCAAAAAGTGGAGTCCATAGCCCTATTTTCTTCTTTGTAACTTCTGGTAGAAAGGCGACCACTTCTCAGTTTTTCAACAGAATGCTGAACTGGACTCTGAAGTCTTTTCATGCTTAACTGGACTAAATAAAATTTAATCCATCATGAAGTACAATAGCGTAGTATACTGTTTACAGCCGCATCAAAACGGGGACAACACTACAGACAAGATAACAGAATCGAAATGTCTGGCATTCTTGACTCAAGTAAGATTTAAAAACACGAAGAATAGAATGCCAGGTGATGTCAACATCTACTTATGAGGTCGATGCAGCTTCTTGGCTTGCATTGAATAAATTTAAACTTTCAATTCAATTTGTGATAAATAACCTATTCTTTATCCTTGTATATACATAAATATAATATTATTTAAAATAATGGAGTAATTTTGGGTATTTTAAAATTCTCATCTATCACAGTAATCATGTAAGATTAACCTGAAATTTTGTAAACTTTCCCTGGATAACTGAGTATTATGTATGAATTTTTCTGCTTTTATTGGCTGAACCCTCTGGTTCTGTGAGCACAGCGTTCGATTCCGCTTTGTTTGGAGTGTTGGCACAGAGAAATCGATGTCTTGGATCATTGGCAATTGGCTAAAATCCATGAAATGGGAACCAGAGTCTTGTTTAGAAGCGCTTACTATTCCTGTGGCTGCCAAATACGTACATATGTGACCCTTCCTGCGGTTAGCCTCCAAAATCCCAACGGTAGCCCAAACAATATGGCCGAGTATTAAAAATGCTTGCAATGACACTGTGGTATGGTAGGCGGTGAGTTCTCGTCAATATGCTGTGCACTGAACTCAATATTTATATGATAGGGTGGTCACAAGTTATGTGGGAATGTTTTTGTAATATCTCATGGATAGGGACATGCAAAAGGTGAGGTTATTTTATAGCCAAAAGTGGTGTTATTTTTTACAAAAGCAATGTTATTTTGCCCTGAAATCGGTGTTATTTTAACGGCAATATAATTGATGTTGATTGAGAGCCATCCTTCCAGTGGCCCACCCATTGCCCTAAATTTAGGATATTATTGACCAGGAATAATTTAAGCAATAATATACATGAAGTATTGACTGAGTTCACCTATTTTACATATTTTATCCTTCATGTATCCATATATCTAGCTTATATAGAGAGAAATTACTTTTAAATGTATGTAATTTCAAATGAAGTATTGCTATTGTGATCAAGTTCTCATCTTTTACATTTGTTCTCTTATTTGTTAACACTGCTATAGCAGGAAAGAAATCTTTCTCAGTCCACGTTTGCAGAGGGGATCCAAACTGCTTAAAGGCGCTTGGATGCAAACGGTGTCTCAGACATTTGAGCTCATGGATTGCTTTAATTATATCCACCGAACCCCGGGAATTTTGCTTTTGTAGTAATTTCTGTAATTCTCCCAACCCCAACATCAACTTCTCTGTCTCCATTGATTCCAGGCCATGAAGTTTTTGTCTTTAAGTCAGGGTTCATGTCTGTAGTCGGAACTTCTTGTGGATCAAAAACAGAGATCTTTTCAAATATGTACCTATTTTTCTTCTTAGGTCTTCTACCATAAGATAACTAAGTTCGGTTGATGCCTTTTCAGCCATCTGCATAGGTACTGACTTTACAGCAGCTGCTTTAGAGGTTGTCATGTTTTGCAGGTATAATTAGTGGTTTTATAAAAAAAAGTACTCTTATGAATATTCTCGAGGCTCATTTTTAACTTCCTTAACCCTTTCAAAATAGTGGAGTTCTCTCCACTGAGTTTCTCCAGTGGAGTTCTCTCCAAGAAGCAGTGGTGGATACAGAAAAAACTCAAGGGGGGGGCGCAAAGGATATCTTGAGCTACCTTTACTTTTATCGTAACATAAAATTAATCAAGTCACGTTGTGAAGTCGAAGAAAGTTATATTTAAACTCATTATACACGTATATAAGACAATATCTTACAATATAAAAAAGTTGCAATTGTGGTTCTACAATGTTCGGCAATGGGGGCGGCCCTGCAAGGGAGGGGTGCGCGACCCCTGCACCCCCATCTGTATCCGCCTCTGAAAAGAAGGTTGCCTAATCTATGAAGAATGGTATCCAACTGCCAGAATTAAGTTTCAATCCCTAATATTCTGTGATACTGGTTTACTTTTACCCATGAATATGTTCACATTTTCAGAAAAATTTATCTTAATTCCACATATTTTGTCAAACATTAGGACTTATTAGAGGTGAATTTCTGAAGGTAATATCATTTAATTTCATCAAAATAATATCCAAGACTAATTGGAAACTTTTATCAAGACTTTTACATTGCTTCCTGAGTAAGGTAAAACTAGGCTTGAGTCGAGAAGTGTTGATCATCAATGGCAAAGAATAGAATGCCGGGCGATGTCTGCAATTTCTATTAGAAGGTGTCTATGAATTAAGAATGAAAAATAATGCATGAATGTAATAGTATTGAAAAGTATTTCTGTAATTTTGGGTGTTTGAAAATTCTTATCCACCGCAGTAATTACTTAAGATTAAACTGGAATTTTGTAAAATTTCCCTGGAAAACCTGGAATTATGCATGAATTTTTCTGCTTTGATTGGCTGCACACCATTATTAAATAAACAAACCAAAGGATTGAGTTCACCATGGAAAGTATTTTACGTAGTCGGGATATATTTTCGTATTCTCAAATATTTTTTTATGGGGAACTTGGTCCTTAGGTGTATTTATCTTTGCACCTGTTTGTGTGACTGTGTACAGAGTCACTTGTTTCATGATGTGCTTTTAAGACTAATAATCAGAAACTTTCATGTAAATGCATTTTGCATTATAATGAAGGTGGCAATATTTGAAATGATGTGGTTTAATGTTTTCAATGGAAAGGCATATCTTTTATGTGAAAAATTTTCATTTCAGGGGATCCAATTGTTGTTGAGAATGGGAGTTTCAGTTGGGGTGGAACAGAAGGTGTGCTGTTGAAAGATATCAACTTCAATGTCGCTCAAGGAGAGCTTATTGCTGTTATAGGTAGTGTTGGTTCTGGGAAGTCATCTTTGCTTTCTGCACTTCTTGGGGAGATGGAGAAAATTTCTGGAAGAGTAAATACAAAGGCATGTGCAAAATGGTGTTGATATTTTTTCATCTTGGTTTGTTTACTCTTTCACTTTTCTCAAATCTGAAATCCCTGAATAGTGCTTCATAAATGAGAAATACTGTAAGGTCCCTTGCTTATACACTGATTTAACCGGTCAAACGATCACTTGCTTTGTTGTTGTGTCAGCACTGGTGATCCAGTGTCAATGGCCGGCTGCTAACTGACTTTTTACTGGTGCCAGTGCACCGTTGGTCAGTGTGCAAGCTCCCGTGCCCTCCCATTAGGATGGCCAATATTTTACCGGCGGTCCAAAATCGGTGTGTGTGCAAGGGACCTGAGAAGAAGTGTGGTCATTGTTAACCAGTTGAGAGTTTATGCATTTCCAAAAAGACCTCACGGCTAAATGGATATAGTTAATAAAAGTGCTTGGGGTATTGTTTTTTGACTTCGTTAATTATTTAATTCTTTTATTTTTTAGGGCACTGTTGCTTATGTACCTCAGCAAGCATGGATCCAAAATGCACTCTTAATTGACAATATTTTATTTGGAAAAGAATATGAAAAGAGAAGATATAATAGGGTCATCAAAACTTGTGCATTGGAGGCTGATTTCAATATGCTGCCGGCAGGTGATAATACAGAAATAGGTGAAAAGGTTGGTGGTCAAATATTTTCTATAACTTGCACCTCAAGGTGTTAAATTATGCTATTTAGTAAGGCTTAAGAAAATGAAAATGTGAATTTTGAATCTGGAAATTTGAGGCCAGAATGTTTACTACTGAAAAACTTCTATTTGAGGTTCATAAGTCATTATTACAATTATTTTGAGATTTTGCATGAAATTGCCCATCATTATCTTGTTTTGCCCACGTAATGCTATCTTTGCTTTGATAATCACTTCACTTCTTGCAAATAATGCTTAAAAAAGATTTTGCATTGGATATGACTCCAGAATATCCATATCTGATAAGCATGAAAATGGTATCCACTTATTACTCATCGTGCCTCACTGTTGATTAGGTCCTCAAAATTTCAAGGTCATTAAATCATTATCACATGTTTCTTCAATGTCATATTTCCCTTATCATTTTTATTCATTTTGCTAGGGAATCAATTTAAGTGGAGGTCAGAAGCAACGTATAAGCTTGGCAAGAGCTGTTTACTGTGATGCTGATATATACTTGTTGGATGATCCCCTCAGTGCTGTGGACAGCCATGTAGGGAAACACATATTTGATGGTGTGATAGGGCATAAGGGAGTTCTAAGAAGTAAGGTGATGTATCTCCTTTTTTGCTCATACGTATAATAGTAAGTATGGCAAAAAATAAGTATGATATTACGGTAGCGAATGACTACTTCAAAAAAGATTTCATTTGAATTACCATGAAAACTCATTTAAGAGGTGCATCCCCCATTTGAGCATCAAAGTTTGAGAAAATATTGAGTTTTTGTCCTGATCCTAATTCAAGTTGTTGGGTGTTGTAGTATGTGCTTTTGGCTATTACAGTAGACTCTCGTTAATACGAACAACGTTGTTACGAAGTTCTCGTTATTACGAAGCAAATCGTTGGTCCCGTCGAAAAGGCCTATCCAAGCTATAGTAAAAGAAACGTTATAACGAAATTTTCGTTTTTACGAAATTACGAACCTAACTCCCGGTCCCGGCGGTTACAATATGAACTTTATTACGAAGTTCCACGCACAAGTCACGGCATTTAGGTGGATATTAACTACACTTAAGTTTTAATAATCGCGCCACGTTTAAGTTCTTCTCGTGTACTGTGCCAAAGAGCGTCAATTATGGTTCTTTATTCAGTTTATACGCTACATTATATAACAAGCTTCATTCCTGTGAAGTCATAGTGACCCACCCACATAATGCACATTCGATTTACGAATTTTCAGAGATACGACCATTCAAAATTTTCAAATTTCGAATTTGGCCGATACTACGCGGTGTGGCGCTGGGAAACTCTCACTGTGATCACAATCTGAATAAGGTATCATTTAAGGTGAATTTAGGAACTGTTCAGCGTTTCGCCCGTTCTTCGTCACCGTGGGGAGCTGTTTTTTCGGCTCCGAATGCATCGCAGGCCCCGCTAGATCTGTTCGCCACAATCGTGAGTTAGCGCATACGTGTAATGCAGTGTTGCATTCCGCAGGATAACAGTACTCATCGATAACTTGCGTACAATCCGGCTGGCGAGGGTTTTCTGATTACGGCACAATAAGAGGGGCGGATAATCCTGCGCCAGCACGGTTTAAAGCCAATCGCTGTCCCCCAAGCGCACCTCACACCCTCGCCTAGTCATACAACGTTGTCAAATGCATAAACGAGCACCGAAATAAGCCTGATCTACCAAAATAAGCCCATTCTTCGAATCACAAGAACAAGTGATTATTCCTCTAGGTACTTCACGCTCGTCGTCCCTTCCGGTTCTTTTCTTCACGGAACAATTTGTAAGCGTTTCCCTTTCTTACCTGGCAGCCTTGCCCCCTACCCAGACCTAGACCATTTTGTCTGTTCTTGGACAAATCTTGGTGGCCGGACTGTAATTTTATCAACCTAGGAACAAGGTCTTGGGACGCATCTAGTATGAATATCGGAGTTCATGTATTCGGGAAGATATCAACCCTCGATTACGTCATGGCGTAGTCTTCTGTTGAAAAACTGAAACGAATTTTCCTGTTAATGTATATTCCCGCGTAATTTAATCGCGTTTATAATACACTATTTTTTTCGACGATTCCTAAAAGAAACGTTCTTACGAACTTCGTTATTACGAACCTCCGGTTTTTCGGTCCCGTGAACTTCGTAATAACGAGAGTCTACTGTATCTAGGAATTCCACACGTATCTCATAGTTTGTGTGGGCATGTTCCTTTGCATGGAACTTCGAAGAAAGTATCTTGTAATCATACAGCAGGCTTTCCACGGATTTGGTTGATTGTTTTTGGCTCTATGGTGGCTGTGTCTCTGTTAATTCAACGTTTAACTATGGCAATAAAAAGACCTGCAGCGATCATCAGTTGATAGTGGTGACATGTAGATATAATATAATTGTGGGGTTGGAAGCAAAGGGGTACAAGTGATTTTGTTTTTTAAACAGAGTTGGGTAGAGAAATAGGGTGGTTACCAATTATTTTTTATTGCCTAAATCGAAAGATTATTTCTCCTGGAGTACGTATTTCACACTCTTAGATTTTCGAAAGACGATATCTATTTTTCGCTAATAAACGAAAAGTGAAAATTTTCAAGCACGCGAAAATGAGGCGGCTAAGTAGGAATGATGGGAAAAGTCCGTGTGACGTATTTCTGGCCGCAGCCGCCCTGTGATGTGACCTTGAGGCAAGGCTTGAGCGCTGATACGATGCAGGCTGCTAGCAGGTAGCAGAGTACAGGCATCCCCCGAGTTACGTATGTCTCGACTTACGTAAATCCGTACTTACGTAAGCGATAGCCGTATTTCAAATGTTTACGTTAATTTTCGAATGCGAGCGCGAAGAAGTAGATATTCGCTCGTACAACCTATGGTAGAAAAAATATTGAATAGTTATAGAGTTTTTTACGTGCTAAAAATAACAAAGTGACCCATTTTTGTCATTCCTCGAAGGAAATTTCATTAATTTCTGTAGAAAAATCGCTTATAAATCCCAAGTCAGCAATCAACGTGAAAATTTGCAGTTCTAGCGATGGATGTGGTGGCGTATGTGGTTGCGCTCATTCCAGTACGATACAACTTGTTATACAGCAATCTCTGAAGCGCCAACGCAAAGGTTCGACTTACGTAAATTTCGACTTACGCATAGTCTGCCGGAACGCATCTCTTACGTAACTCGGGGGATGCCTGTACCCTGCTAGCAGGTAGCGCTTGGATTAAATATGGATTATTACTACCTTATCAAAAGAAGGAAGCTTTCCGGCCTTATACAGTTTTAATAAGTGATTATTAAGAGATGTTTCCCTGAGCTCTGTGACTCATGCACGTCACGTGGAGTGGCATCGCATGGGTGCCAATCTGGCCTTTTTCAAATGAGGTTAAAATTGACCATTACCATTCGTCTAAACTGGGATTTCTAAAACCAAATAATTAGTATATTATGAAAACCCTAATGGTGGGTAACGAATAGCAATCAATGCATTTCGTTTTCTTTGATGAAGGAAACTACCCTATTAGGTATAGAAAAAAAAACTAGATCAACTAGGTATTTAGCTGTGCAATTGATTTTTCATTCGATGTCAGCTCACAACAGAGATTCACTCGTATCCCTCGGCTGCCAAGTTTTTGTATCTCTCTTTTATCAATTTCTGTACATAGCTCTGTTTAGAAAAAAAACTTCTAACTGTACATGATCAAAAAACATTTATAATGGTGATGTTCATATACAGAAACAAAATTAATTATCGAAATACCTTCTAAATATATAAAAAATTAACATGTGACGGAATTACTGCCACGTCAACCTCCTAAGTGTAATGATATCAAGCATCTTCAAAACTCTGAGGAACGATGTATAATTTGAAAACTTTTATTAAAGCTCTGAATAATGTTTCAAATACTGATTTCATAAAATTCAATCATTTAGCTATTGATTTATCAAGATAAAATATTTCCAGCCTAAATTTTAATTTGTGAGAAAAAGTTGACATTTTCATGGAAATGCCCAAATATGTGTCCATCTCCTTATTACGTTTTAGGCTATTGCACAGTATACTTGCTCTATATCTTGTCAGGTTTTAGATTGAAATAAATTTTGAGTTGTCACATATTTTGAAAACATTGTTTAGCTGTGGAGAATTCATTGAGTCAGATGTTACTGAATAGTCCAAATATGTGAAGTATTATGATGCATAGAAGGAATTTGATTATACACACTGTATTTAAGATGAAGGACATTTTTTAATATTCAAACTAATTTTAATACTACGGTGATAAGTTGAAAATTCTATCATAAACAATGAAATAGTTTATATAGCATCCTATCCATATAACAAAATGGGTGTAATCATTGTAATTTTTAATTATTGGTATAGGTAATCATCAAGTTTGAGTGAAATTCAGCTAAGTGTAAAGGATTTACATAGATTTCAAGTTTAGATTAGGATTCCATTGGTCTTTTCTAGAATTGCCATGTGCCATGTAACCTTTTATTGTAACTTAACTTTCTTTTTCAGTAGACGCGAGTTTTGGTGACTCATGGTATCACATTTTTACCTCAAGTAGATAAAATTATTGTGCTTAAGGATGGAAAAATTAATGAAATGGGTACTTATAAGGAATTGATTAAACAAAAAGGAGCCTTTGCTGAATTTCTCATTCATCATCTCCAAGAAGACTCAACTGGAGATCCTTTGGTTGAGGAAGGTTAGTCTTTGTTCGAGGAAGGTTAGTCTTTGGTCATGCCTCATTCGAGTAATAGGAATTCCATATCTGGTAGTGTTCAGCATTTAGGTGTTCATGTTTTAACAAAGTTTTAAACTGAGTATTAGAGAGATACCGGTCAAAATTATGGGTTTGAACCTTCTAGCATGAAGCTGCCATTTCATTATTCACTTTTAGTGTTTATTGGCATAGAGGCAGTGATGGATCAAGGATAGTGACAAGGGGGGGGGGGGGGTGTAACCTCCCAGCAGTAGTGGGGGCCCAAAAAAAAATTACAATTCTATCTAGTGTAAATTGGATACCCAAGGGCAGTGCTATAGCCCTTCCTAGCCCCACTCTGGATCTGCCACTGGATTGTAACATACAATTACATAGACTGTAAAATAGGCCTTAAGTTTAGAGCTATGTAATTTGCATTTCAATTCGTTGAAGTCTGTAAATATATGGAAAATATAACTAAATACTTCAATTTAAAATATAATAAAACTTTGATTTTATCTAGTGTGTGTTTCAACCCAATGGGGAAGGAGGAGCTATAGCCCCCTCCATTGATACCCCACTGCGTAGGGGGTTAGATGATCAAGCCCCATCACATCTTGAAAGATTACAAGTTTATTCACCCCATCCCCTCCGTCACTTAGCTAAAAATGTGTAGACCTACAATATTTTCGCATCTCAACTGAGTGAATTTATTTTAGATCTTGAAGAAATAAAACAAGACTTGAAGGAAACAATTGGTGAAACTGTCTTTAAAGAAATTTCATCTCATGTGCTGAGGACATCTGAGAGTCAAAGTGAATCTACCATTGCTTCAGACATCAAATCCTCATCATCATCTCTGGCTGAGTGAGTTTTGTATGATATTTTGTTTCAAATAGCATTAAATACCATTGATTGAAAGGATTATACATCGTAGCGGGAAAATACTGATACCTCCACTCCACAAATGCTCAACAATCACCCACTGGATCAAATCCGCTCATCTAGGAGCTCAATTCTCAGAGCTTTGGAGGTGAGTGTTTGTGCTCTGGCTACTGCCAGCTGAGCGCATGCGTATTGCTGGGCTCTTAGATGAGCGCATTTGATCCAGTGGGCGATTGTCGAACATTTGTGCTGTGGAGGTATCTATACTGTAGATGGACGTACATAAATATTCATTGTATCTTGCCTACTCTTGGTGCTATAGTATGAGTTTAGCTTCAACCCTCACCTATCCAACCAATCTTCAGGTTGAATCACTGAGTGAGTGCCAACCCTTATGTGGCATTCTATGAAGCAATACTTCACCTCCATTAAATAGACAATACTTACATCTAAACTAGGGATGGTCAAATCAGTTATATCGGATCCAAATATATGCAGATATGTATTGCCCTTCACCAGATACATCAGATCCAAAGTCAGGGGAGACATCAAATCTGGAGCAGAAATTTTAAATTAAAGCTTCAGTGAATGCAACGCCCCATAAGAGTGGAAAGAGTTCCGATTCTTTCTTCAAATACACCAATACACTGTGATGCTTGTCCTAATCATGGACAATTTTGTTTAAAAGCTCTCGTGGGGGTTATGTGTGAATCTTTCTGTGGGAAACAACCATATGGGATGGATCAGCACTGTAAGATGATAACCATGTCAAAGGTAATCATGTCGAAGATTTCACAAAACCACTGACCCCCTCCCTCTCACCCTCCATCAGCCCTCAGCCCATGCCTCTGATGTTTATCTCCCTCTCCGAGACTGAATAGACCATAAATAATTAGCATTGAAGGAAAATATCGAGTTACATGGAAACATTATTCGTCCGGCCACTGTCTCACTGACTGACCTTTGTCAGCCTACCTGCTTCAAATTCACCCTGTTTCTATGGGTAACTGGTACGTGAGTCACCTATTGGACCCAAAAGTGTCTAATGATAGCTTTCGGCAATTGGAAAACATGCACAAGATTCAAAAAAGAATGAGACCAAACACGACACATTCTGACCGCATTTATGTATTTTAAACTCTAATTGATTGATACAAAGCTTTCTAGTTACAACAAGGCTATACTGATACTCAACATTGTCCAAACAGCCTAATTTTCAGATTTTTTCAAACAGCCTAATTTTCTCGTCTTGTGTGCGTTGCGTGAGCACACGCACACAAGACGAGACAGACTGGAGATGGAGGCTGCGCATTCCTTCCCCTCAACTTCTTCTTTATGTGCTTCTGCTGCCCAACCCCTTGCTGAGCGGTCATCTCGTTCTGTTAAAGTTTGCCACAGTTGACGTTTATATCCCTCGTAATTGTGTTTCAGATTGCACAGTTGCAATTTAATTTAATGATAGACTATACTTATAAAAATGTCTTCCATAGTGTGGAAACTACCGTATTTGGATAGGGAGAACTCAATATATGTCATGTGCGTGCGCTGTGGCATTAAACAAATGCGAGTAAGTGCACAATCCACCTCACCATTACTGAAACATCTGCAACTGAAACACAAGTCAGTATGCAATGAGAAAGGGACAAAATTTGGGGGATACTTATGTGAGGAAAAGTTGAATATGTACAGTCGATAATTTCTCCAAAGATAGAAGCCTACCTTCATGTCCAAACAAAACATATAATATATCCAAGCCCAATGGGTTCAATATCACAGCCTCTTCATATTATACATACATATATCAACAATAATGTTTTTGAAAAATAATTTGAATAATTTGAAAAATTTGAAAGCTTATAAAAATGATTTGTAATGAGTAAAAATATTAAAATGTGGATGACATTCAAAATAGCATGTTGTTCTAAACATTATCAATTGTGTTGCATATTGCGTAGTTGCAATGTAATTCATTGTTATATTGATAAAAATTTGTTTCATTGTGTGGAAACGTTGAATTGAGGATAGCTTAAAACGTGTGCCATCTGTGTGCACTGTGGCGTGAAACTATCGCAAGGAAGTGTAAAATCTACCTCACTACAACTGAAGCATTAGCGTGTGAAACACAAGTCAGCATGCTACGAGGAAGTGACAAAATTGGGGGAAACGTGCGTGAGGAAAATTTTAATACTGTCAAATAACTTGAAAGCTAATAAAAATTAATTTTTAATCAGTTAAAATATTAAAATGTGTACGAAAATAAAAATAGCATTCCTTTGATCGCATTTACCCAGGAGAAACTTGAATAATTTCTTCATTTCATAGTTGGCAATTAAAAAAGCATTTGGATCTGAAAATACATATCCGAATATCCGACACCTGAAATCAAGGATCGGATCTGGATCTGGATCCGAAAAAAATCCTGGATCCATCCATCCCTAGTCTATACATACATATTTGTTCTAATGCATTGAAGTGGCATATTGTGGGTTTTTAAGTTGCTTAGGCCAAGTTTTGTTATCACCTTCAATATTTGGTATTTGCTGTGGCAAAACTAGGAATATGCTTTGGGGGGATGGGTAGCCTGGGTGGGCCATGCAACGGGGAAAACTTTTGGAAAATGGCATGCCTGGAAATCATTTTACAACATTTTGCCTCTTAAAATTTAACTTTAAGCAGATGCAGTTAGCATTATATGTCAAAATTTCAAAATAGTTCTAAATAATTTTTTTATTTCTCTGAGTCTTTGGGGGGTCTGTCCCCCTCATCGCTCCCACAGTTACGCCACTGGGTACTTGTATTTGAGATTATTTTATGATCTAAAAATCAATTCTATTTTATAATTAATTATTTAAAATCAAATTCAATAAAGAGGATGCAATATAGGTAAAATAATTTTCTTGAATTGAATAATTACAGGCAAAGTTCAGATGATGGATTAAGTCTTGCTGAACGTAGGGAAAAAAAGCTGGATGATATTGCAGGTGAAAGGCTGATTGAAGTAGAAAAGGCAGAAACTGGAAAGGTAAGTGAGGGATAATATTGACATTACAATTAAGGAGCCTACATATCACAGTTGTTTGTACAGTGGCCTGGTAAGCCAAAAGTCTTCCTTCACAGTCTGGGAGAGGGCTATTTTATTCAAATTCATGTAGACCATATGAAAAGTTTGGGGTCACCATATACGTTATTGTATGGTTGGAAGAAAATTACTTTGCTTTTCTACAAAACACACACTTTATTGCCGACTAGTTTCGGTTCACTGTACCATTTTCAATACTAGTGATACAGATAAGATTTTGCCGGGATATATACTCTGTGGTCGGGTGATTGGAGGGGAAGGGGGGAAGTAAGTGACGGGAAGGGTGAAGGTGGGAAGGGATAGGGGAAAACCAGAGGTAGTTACAGAGAGGAGCAGAACGAGTCGGCAATAAAGTGTGTGTTTTGTAGAAAAGCAAAGTAATTTTCTTCCAACCATATAATGGAATTCTACAATGTAAAGGCCTCAACAATTCAGTGCATATATGTTGTTGGCCTATTTGAGTTACATATTTAAAAATTGGCCACTTTCAATGAAATTTTTTGACCAAATTACAGCTATTAAAAATACACCAAAAATTCTGGCGAGAGAAAAACAGTTAATTGTCAACTGGGACAATAACAAGACTAGCATGTTGAAAACTTCTTTATTTTGGAGTAGTGTCTTATTATTTTCATTAAATGGAAAAATATTTTAAGTTAAGTGGGGAGCATAATATAAATTTCACTATTGCTTAAAAATTGCAAAATTATGTTGATTTTGACAATTTTGTTTACAGCCATGAAAAGTGCTATAGGAGCAAAAATGAACTTAATGTGCAGTTCTTACTCATGTTAATGGCAGCATTATTTTAAATACCTCCATTGTGGTTGATTTTTTTGTTAAATATGACTTTGAAGTATGAAAAAATGAAATTTTTGCATAAACTAAATAGGGAATATCCCAAAAAATTACCAAAATCTGCTAAAAGATGAAAGCTACAATCAACATTGAGGGAAAGAAAACAGAGTGGGCTAAATGTTAAACAGTGATCTTGATTAAAATAAAAAGGATTACAGATGAATTGCATATGAACGTTGTACTATGGGTCAAAAAAGTTTCCCAGGAATTTGAGTAGTGCCGCTATGCTCTCAAAACGGCACTTAAATTTCTCTATTATTGTAGGTTATTGTGGGCATGAACCAAGACATTATGGGGACAAAAGCATTTGTTGACCTTTCAATCAGAGAATAAAATTTCATCAGTGATATCTTTATATTTACCTTGCTCAATCCACTCGAAGAGAGTAAATTATAGCATACTGGAATTTTAATTATTTTCTTGCTTTTCTTAAATTATGGAAAAATAACTTCTATTAAAGTTCTAGCGTTGAATGTAGGAGTCATTGCACATTTTTTAGATTTTCGAGTGCCAGGCACAGCAAGAAATTTGGACTTGGGTTTAAAACTAATTTTTTTTTTTCAGGTGAAGTGGAGAGTGTATGTCCATTATATACGTTCAGTGGGAATAGCACTTTCAATTGCAACCTTAGTGTTCAGTTTAATTCATCAAGGTTTTGCTGTTGGCTCCAATTTTTGGCTCGCTTATTGGTCAAGTGACGCGTCAAATTTTATACCCGACAGGAGAAATATGTACCTGGGAATTTACGGCGCTTTAGGTTTAGGGCAAGGTGAGTTGTCCTCTTGATTGTTTAATATGTTGTTTAAGGTTGGAAACGAGTTTTTTTCTATGTTTTTGAGCTTTGGATGTTTTTTGAACAATGACTGTGCATGTTACTTTGTTACAATGATATTGAAATTAATGTGCCCGGCTGTTTAGACTTCTCTTCTGTTGACATACTGTCAATGCTTGTCAGTGTTTGAGTGGTAGGACACTTATGTAACCCATGGTGTTGGTTAACTGTTGGTCTTGAATTTTCTGTTTCTGTGAGTTTTTATTTCTACATGTAGATGTACTTTTTTCAGTGGAAACACACGTAAATATGTTTATGTGCTCATATATAATGTTGTGTTATTAATGTTGAAAAATTATCCATACATCATTTAAGTGGAACGGAGCAGATTTTTATTGAAGTCAATGAGAAATTGAGGTAGTCTAAATAATGTACCAAAAGCATTGATTGGTTCTTTGCTTACAAATAGTTGTGTACTGCTGTTAAAATTATTTTTTCCCATGCATTTATAATCTTTATTTTTTATTATATTGTCAGTACTTTACATTAAAAAAATGTGTTGTATCATCTGTGGTCTTCTGGTTCAGTGATATTTCTTGGAGAGGGGAGCTGGGGTACTGATATAAATCCTGACTATGCCCATTTATGTTGGTTCTAGGCTATATTTAATAACTTAACAGTAGCGGCTTGTGCAGAAGATCAGCAATCTACAAACACCCTCCTACTGCCCCAAACTGAAAGATGTGGGAATGTAATCACTATGTATTGTCAATATTGAAACATGAAAATCAAAAGAGGACTTATTTTTGTTTTTAGATTTTTTTCAGCCGCGAGATGCATTAAAACCTTGCGCTAAAATGGGGAGTGTAGCTCGTCATCAGATTTCCATAATTTTAGCACTACAGTTGACTCTCGTTAATACGAACAATGTTATTACTAAGTTCTCGTTATTACAAAGCGAATCATCGCTATCCAATCGAAAAGGCCTATCCAATCTATAGCAAAAGAAATGTTATTATGACATTTTCGTTATTACGAAATTACTAACCTTAGTCCCGGTCCCGGCGGTTACAAAATGAACTTTATTACGAATTTATATGAATAAGCATGGCATTTTGTGGATATACACTACGTTAAGTTTTAATAATCGCGCCACGTTTAAGTTCTCCTCGAGTAATGTGCCCAAGGGCGTCAATTATGGTATTTTCTTCACCATACACGCATCATCATATAATAAGCTTCATTCCTGTAGAATCATGGTTACCCTCTCATAACCACTCATAAATTGGATGTGCAGTTAGTCCTCTTCCTATGCACATTCGATTTACGAACCCTCAGAGATATGAGCATTCAACAATTTCAAATTTCGAATTTGTGGCCTTTCGATTTGGCCGATGCGACATGGTGTGGTGTAGAGGAACTTACACTTTGGGCATAATCTGAACAAAGAATCATTGAATCCGATGTGAAGTTAGGAACTGTTCAGAGTTTCGCCCGTTCTTCCTTACCCCAGAGTGCGATTTTTTCGGCTCCAGCTACGTCAAATGCCCAGCTAGATCAGTTCGTCACAATCGTGAGTTAGCGCACAGTTGTGTTGCAGTGCTGAATTCTACAGGATAACCAAACTCGTCGATTCCTTGCATACAGTCCTGCCGGCGAGAGTTGTCAGATGACAGCCCAAAAGAAGGAGCGGAGAACCCTTCACCAGCACGGTTTGCTGCCAATCGCTGCCCTCAAAATGCACCTAACACCCTCGCATAGTCATACAACGTTGTCACATACATATGAAGCACCGAAACAAGCCTGAACTACCAAAACAAGCCCTTTCTTGGAATCTCCAAAACAAGGGATTCTTCCTTAGGGTACTTCACACTAGTTGTCCCTTCCGGCTCCCTTCTTCATGGAACCCTTTCGTTTACAAGTAAAGTTTTGCTTTCTTACCTTGCTACCTTGCACCCTACCCCGAACTAGACCCTTCCTGTCATTGGACAACTCTCGGTGGCCAGACTGTAGGTTTATCAACTTACGTACTAGGTCACGACATGCATCTAGTTCGTATATCAAGGACTTACTGTGTTTTCGTCATGCCGCATTCTCTATTGAGAAAGTGAAACGAATTTTCTTACTTTCATATACATATTTGGGCATAATTTAATCTTGTATACTATGCACTTTTTTTCGACAATAGGAGGAAACACTCAAAATTAAAAATTGGTTTTCATTATTTAAAACCAAAAAGGTATGAATGTAAAACACACACGCCAAATTACAGAGCTCAAATGCGATTTTTAACCAAGATAAGTAGCTTTATAAGTCTGCTAGGAGCTTCAACCACGCCCTTGACGCGAACTGTATTTCTATTGGCTGATGCCATGTGATGTGTGAACCTCATGAATGTCGCGTGAGTAATGTTTGAAGAAACCGTAAACACATTGGGTGTGAGGAAATAGTGTCCAAAAGTCCATCATGGCGAAACAAAATGTTAATTTTGTTCTGGCTGATTTCTCAAATGTACTGACATTATCTACTGAGACTCACAATTTTTTTTGTCTCAAAACGAAACGTTTCATTGACATGAAACTTATTGAGATGAAATGTTTAGAGTTTTGAGAGAGACAATAATCACGGAAATTATCGTAGATGCTTTAATTTGTGGACATACCATCGTAAAATCCTTTACTTACTACTGGTTTTTTGTTTCCGGGTGTAAATTATTAAATAAATGAACAAATGTGTTATAGCTATGCCTATAGCTGTTTTCCTGCCATCTGACGGGAGGAAATTTGGGGTTCTCTCCGTTTCTTATAGGATTAGCATTCTAATTTCGTTGGAACAGCATTTTTTAAAGCAGAGGCCTCGCTTTGGTCAACTGTGTTCATGATAATTCTTCACGTCAGTTTCGTACTATGAAAAATAGTGAACAAGTGTCATGAAAATGAAAAAGTAACTCAGAGATGGGAATTTTTACATGAAAATATCCGTAACTTCTCTTATATTTACATCAGAGTTACTCGTATAATCACGTTCAAAAATTTTTAGGACAAATTTTGTGCCACCACGTCTGCTCCTCAAGGAAATTTAGTATCCTTTACTCCTTTCGTAGTTTTCTGCTGTGCTCCGCTAACATTCTGCTTGTGAGTGAATATATATGCACCTGAAGGGATAAATTATTTCATACTGCAAATTTATCATTCCACTTCTATTTATGCATGATCTAATGATTATTTTGTATGTATTTACTGCATACTTGAACCGGTTTTCACCCTTACTTTTTATAATACTTAATATTTGTGTAATTTTTTGTTACCGAGGTGGCCAAGTGGCCATCGATTTGAGCTGTGGTAGTGAAGGTCGAGGGATCAGGACTGTCTTTCATAATTTTTTCTGATTGTTCTCACGTTATCTTTCTAATTTACAGGTTTTTTTTATAATCATAATTTTGCTGTCATTGCTATTACGCTATTATTAATGATGATGTGGCTTTTTAAAATTAGGAAAAAAATTGTGGATAAAATCCTGGTGTTGGCGTTAACGCACAGTTTGAAGTCTGGCAAAAGGAGTCACACATTACTTTGTATTATTTGACATTTATCCTGTTTCGATTGTGATAGTTCAAACTATTTGCTAGTATTCACTAGGTACGCATTTGCCTCTGGTTTCTCTCTTTTGTTGTAAGATTTGCAAAGTCAACCGTGTTTATTATTTACTATTTATTCTATAGCTTCTATTTATAAACCTGGTGGCACCGCGAGTCAAATGTGCTTATTTCTGCTTATTGTGAGTAATACGATATCATATTATTTCCTGGAGTACAAATTTGAGGTTATCATGCATTTCTTTGTACTATTTGACTCATCACCAGGTTAGCATCAAAGACCCTTTCCATTGCAGTGGTTGGCTTTTAATGCACAAGATAGAAACAAAGAGTGAAAACCAGGGCAAATATGCAGTAAATGCACTGAAAATAATCATTAAAACCAACATAAATTGAAGCAGAATGATATATTTGCAATTAAAAAGTAAAATTTCCTGTTAAGGTCGTATATATTTAAGTACATACGAAATTTTTGCGATGTTTGGCCAAAGAAAACAAAAGGAGTAATGGAAAATGAATCCCTAAGAGAAGCAGAAGAGACTTACATTAAAATGGCCCTCACAAATTCTGTAACAGCCTATTTCTGAAGGAATATGCTGTATCTGTGCAGCTTCATACCATCGCCTTCATCGGTCTGGGTTGTTTGGCACCACAAAAAAGTACTTTTCTGGTGTTTAACGAGAGGTAGATTCACACCTCGACACACAGCAATATATGAAAGGTTTCCATCCACTCATTTAAAATTCTCTGTTTTCTCTACTATTTATTTATACTCTAATTAAGGTATTCGACTATGCACTCCTTATGCAAGCAATTCAGATGTGATGAGGTTCACACATCATCAACATGGTGTCACTCGAGAAATACGTTTTTGGCGCGGAATTCAAAATGAAACTTCAAACTGCTCTAGGGGTGAAATTATTCAGCGCTCAGTGGCAATATTTGGCGAGAGCCTTTCTTGCACCCATAGCTTTATAAATCAAACGTAATATTTGGTGGTTTAATCCCTCCTATTCCAATAAGAAACGTTCATACAAACTTCATTATTGCGAACCTCTGGTTTTTTGATCCCGTGAACTTCGTAATAACGAGAGTCTACTGTATTAAGGGGAACAATATAAATATTTTGAAAGTTGAACAATGTTAAAACATCCATTATGTACGTAAAAAAACTCTTATTTCATGGAATTTGATGCATTGGAAGAAATAAAATAATTTTATACGAGTAGCAATAGCTGTTTTCTCGGTGTATTTAACTAGATACTTTATAGTATGAAATAATTATCTTATTATGTTATTATGTGTAGGTGGTGGATATCTCAAGTTTCACACAAATTTGACTTCGTAATGTTGCTCCACAGAAAGATCCATAGCATAGACAGGGGAGGCAGGTCAGGACTATGTGGAGGAGTTACATGTCATCAAAGTAGGGCTCATGAAGACACTATTCCAAAAACTTCATTAACTCAAAGGCAACTGAATGTAAGGGAGTTTAGTATTTTATATTCTTCTTCACCTAGCATAGCTGCCTCACCATTTAGTAAAATGCCGCGTGAAAAAATTGGTTACAATACATGTGAAATGCACCGTGTTTTGCTCTAATACTTTGGAAATGAGTTTTTTTTGCTATTGTGGAGGGTGAAGCTAAGTCTGCATTTAGCCAAATAATTTAACCTAATTAAAAAATTATACCACCATAGGCTCAGTTTTTCAGCTGTGTATAATTTTACATTCTATTTTGTAAAATAGATCCTGGCAGTATATATTTGTAGCTTTCTTCCATACATCACTCTTTACCATATATACCTTGGGATAAGGATGTTGGAATGTGCTGCATCCACCAGCATCTATTATTCTAATGAAATAATCAGTGTCAGGATGGTGGACCCATGAATTTTTATTATCTTTCAATTTGTGCCATCTTCTCAAGAATAGCGATAAATTTGTATTGGGCAATCGAGATTTCCACTACCATGGAACTATAATTCTATACATTCATTGATCTATGATACTAGTGAACCTTCTCTTTTCATTTATAATTAAGATGTTCTTTCATTTAAAGACAATGAGGCTGCATATTCACTCATAGTAATGCTTCCTTTGCAAATGAATCAGCAGTTGTAATACACATAGGTCCCTAGGGACCATAAATTCTGAATTTTTGGCAATGGTGAAGATTATCTTGGTTTTGGGTAGCTATGAATTTTAGTAGTGAGATAGCATTAGTAAGTGAATAGCGTAGATGGTATGATGAATGCTGTTCTTTATCATATTTTCTTTAAATTAGTTAGATTATGTTAACAAAGGATAGGTACCTTTAAGTGACGTATGTATATGATTTGAGTCTCTTTCTGGCATTAATCAAACCCGATCGATGTGACATGGATTTAGCTACTGATCCTTATTTTGTTGATGTTAATTATTGTGTCAAATTTTTTCCATCCCTTAAAATTCCTGCCCAATTATACTTGCAGCAATAACGAGCTTCTTTTGTGACCTGACACCGCGACTTGGATGTTGGAATGCTGGGAGAAAATTACATTGTTTATTATTGAAGGGTGTCTTGAGAGCACCTATGGCCTTCTTTGATACAACCCCATTGGGGCGAATCCTTGCCAGGTTTTCTAAAGATCTGGATGTCATGGACTCCTCTTTGCCTTCTGTTATAACAGATATTGTGTATTGTGCATTTGAGGTAACTTATATGCTTTTCATATGCTATCCATCAAATATATAACAATTATTTTACCATTTTATGTAACAATTTCTATAAAATATATTACATAGTTATTTACTTATTACCTTAATACATTTACTAAAGCATTAGGGTAAGCAATGCTTATTTTGCTCGCAAGTATCTACTCCAAAGCCCTTGCTAAATTTATTTTATTTGATAAATTACATGACCTGTAGCAGCTAAATAGCACAAGACACTAACTGAAGTTCTTTCAGGAATGGTGTTGCCTTGCCTTAATTCCATTTTTTTATATTCTGCTATTATCACCACCTATTGGTTTAATGTCTTTTCATTGGCATTATTTCATAGTATTTAAGGAAACGTCAATATCCATTATTGTTTTATAAATTCTGTACATCAGAGTATTTTTTTCATTGATTCATTCATTGTAGTACATCCCCATCCGGAATCAAATTCATGTGTATTAAGCAGAAAATTTAACATGGATAAGTCACACAAGCTACCACTCTACCTAGTAGCGTAACTAAGAATATGCTTTGGTGGGGGATGAGAGGGCTTTGCGGGGATGAAGGGGGTTAGTGGGGGTTTCCCCCCAAGGAAATGGGGAGTTCAGGAAAATTTTTGAAAAATAACATGCCTGAAAATGAATTTAACATCATTTTGACCCTTAGAATTTAACTTTTAGCAGATGCAGTTATTATATGTCAAATCCAGACAAGATTTTAAAGTAATATTTTGTTTTCTCTGAGGCTTTGGGAGGGGATACATCCCCCCCATAGTTATGCCACTGACTCTGCCTGTTTGATAGATTTTTAGTATTTAAAATCCAGTCAGTTACTTTTTGAGGAGGTTTGACAGCGGCTACAGAATTCAAACCAAGTGCTTAATTCCAACTTTATGGGATATTAAAAAGATATCATGCTGAAATATATGAAATTCTTTGATCTTGGAATGCAAATTTGGGGTACATAGTTTGCGGATTAGCATGCTCTCGAGGTTAATAATTTTGACTGAAATGCGCTTTTAGTAATTATCGGCCATGAAATTCTTCTAAAAAGCTCTATTGTGGAACAAGAAAAGAAACTGTGAAATCATTCAAATTTCAGTTAAGTATTAATTTTCATGAATAATCTGCTCTCATATACTTTACGACCCTCGATTTCAATATATATTGACATTTAGTCCTGTTCCAACTATCCATCCCAATTGTAAGGAATAGGCCAACCATATGATCGGAAGAGGCAGACAAGGATTAATGATAGTTTTTTTGCAATTGCTAATTATGTTTCAGTGTCATGCTCTCTCTTTATGAAATCTAAGGGTTACTTCAAGATGGAGTGAAATTTGTCCATGTTGGAATAATTAGGTAAACATTTCTATAAAAATCACTTCATTTGACCTGTGTTTTAATGTTTTGTACTACATCACCATGATGATGACGCATGTATTAACATCGAAGCTTAGATCGAATTAGAAGTCATTTTTGTGGGAAATTGGACCTCATTGTTCCAAAACTTTTTCCATATCTTTCCATCTATACTTTCGCCCCCTATTCCATTGAAAAACTAGTTGTTTTTAGTTGAGGAAGGGTAGGAAAGACAGAGTTTGAGTATGTTTGGCGGGAATGGTTGGGGAAGTCGAAAGGTGAATAATCCTACATTAGGTTGATCAAATGCTGAATAGTGGTGGCTCTTATGCAATTATTTTTAGAAATAATTTGAATAATTTAGTCAAAATAAATATTCTCAGTATTTCTAATCTCCTTTCCCATTCTTCATAAGTTTCGTGAAGTGGAATTATTAGCTAGCTACCATCAGACTTAATTGTCATGCATTTGTTTGAAAAATAAAATGTTTTATAAAGTGTTGTTTCTAATCACAACTTCCTTTTGAACTAATACAGCATGGATTTGTTGTTCAATAATTTGGTCTATTTATATTTTATGATAATCACAATGCATAGGTTGTGCTTTTTTGACTTTTTAACTATTTGACTAAATTTTTTCATGATTAATATTGGTGAATCATAGAAGTAAAGAACTTCATAGTATAAGGTGTAATTGTATCTTATCATAAGTTTCATAATGGCAATGTTTAATTTTTTATCTGAAAATTTTTTTGCTATCGGAAATTCATATTTCCGTTTTGGAAAAAATTCCAGATCAACATTTGAAGATTTCCATTAAGAAATAAATGTTTTTTTGTAAAGGGAAGTATTAAAGGATAGCAATACAGATCAGGCTCAATTCAATGAAATTTTTGTGTGAATCTTAAGTGCAAAAGATGACATAATTGATGAATTTCAATTCGCTAAGTATCAGGTTTTTGGTGGCTTGAGTTTCAGTTAAAATTTTGTTTGCCATTCATGAATATTCTTGTAAATATTCTGGGAGCCAAACCTATACCTAAATTTATAACAATTTTTGAGGCTGAATTGAGAATTTAATCTTGTTTCCTCATTATTACTTTTCAAAAATCTAAAGTCCATTTGAAAGCTGGTAAGTAGCTATTATAAATCTAATTTTAAGTCAATATGTAGAGTCTTCTCTTATCGTTCAATAAAGAATATGTTTTTCACTTCCATTACATAATTTGTATTCGATAGTGTTCAATAAACAAACCGCTATGAGCTTAAGCTCAAACACTAAGTAGTCATAAATACACACACCAATTATTGCGTAATAATCTATGATTTTCAGTCATATGACCTCTATCTCTTCACTACCTGATGGAAATTATAACATATATGAAGAGTTATATGTTTTTACCACTATAGGAGATAAGTAGATGTACTTAATTGAAGGTTAATCCTAGGTCAAAGCCTATGCTAAAGTAGAATTTAAAACTTAAGGAGGAGCATCAAAGTGAAAATTACTGTGGCACTATTTCTCATATTCACAAGACTATTTATGTTTTATTCACCATATCAACCATGCACTCATACACTTTGTATTTTGCTGTGTAATAGCTTCTTTTTTGTCTATCTTAAAAGTTTTTCCAGTGAAGCATGGGGGAGGGTTTTTGCAAAATTCTGTAGAGTTTTCAGAATTGTCAGTATCACATGCATGATTCTACTCGCACTCCATTTATTTAGGTGTGCTGCATTCATGAATGGCTAATGGTTGGGAAAGAAGTGAAATTTTATGACATGTGCCTGTTCTGAATTCACATTCTTTTCTCTTCACTCATGTTTGCAAACCTGCATTGTCATCTTGAATGTTGAACGTTATTAACTTGTAAATGTTTTTACGATAAAAATTGTTCTAGTGAATTTGAATTTAGTGTAAATATTGTATTTGTGGCTATGTTTTGTGGAGCATTGCTGATAGATATATATATAACCACCGTATGCTGAGTATTGAATTTACTAATTAATGATTAACAAAGGTACTAATTGCATCCAACTGACGATAGACCACAATCAAGAATTCTCTTCTTAGTGTTTGCTGGTTAGAGACTTGGTAATCATGTAAAGAATCATAAGTTAGGCAAATTTTTCATTTGATAGATGTTTACTTGAAAGAGAAGGATGGAAATGGACCTTAACATTGATGGAGCCATTCATATCATTTTGGTTTTCTGTATTAGAAAGGTAATACGTAAGCATTGTTAGCGAAGGATTGGAGCCAGGGGAGTAATACATGAAAGTAATAATAATATGCACATTGTAATAGAGGTACATATTTTTTATTATTAAAGTTTTTATTAGATTATTTTCTAAGGCATTCCAATGGTGATACTGGGACACATCTTGACCAAGTACATGGATTATGTATTTGACCAAATTTTATTTCTGTGGAAGTTCATGATTTAGTACATATGTATGTGGGATATATTCTACTGCCTCATAGGAATTTTTAATCCATTTCAACTTTTATGTTCTTGGGGGCTCTATGAATTTTCTAAATCCCATAAGATTGCCGTTAAATATTCCTTAAAGATAATATCTAAAATATCGTTTGGAAGATTATGAAGGTTATTTCTGTCTGTTAATTTTAAAGTTCAACTTTAAAAAACAAACTTTCCTTAAATTTCTCCTTGATTAAGCTGTAACAGAGTACATATATATTTGTCTTGGTTATTCCCTAATCAATTAAATTCCTATATTTCAGGTTATGGCAACACTGTTTGTTATAAGCTACAGCACCCCAATGTTTTTAACTGTCGTGGGAGGAATAGGATTGATTTACTACTTTGTTCAGGTGATGTAGCATTTGCACTGCATGAGTTAGTTTCATTTAAGAGTTTGTAAAAATATATGAGAATATTCTTTATGACCAATGAAAATTTAGTTTACTCTTGACGCAACAGCTTGTAGTTATTTACAGGTCTGGAAGCAAATGGTGTTTCTAGAAATGTTTAGAAGATATATAATTTCCTTATAAAATTTGCTGGTTAATTTGAAAGTTTATTTTTTTGGCTTAAGTATTAATTTACAGTATTTTTTTTCAGAGATTCTACATTACTACTTCAAGACAGCTAAAAAGGCTAGAATCCATTTCAAGGTCACCTATATATTCTCATTTTGGAGAAAGTATTTCAGGTTAGTGTGTGCTGTGATTCTGCTTGAATTGTTTATGAGAATTTTCATGGTCGTGGCAAACAGCCGCTATCAATGAAAAGAATATATATTATTTTGCTTTTAATTCTTTTCTTTGGATGATTTTTGTTTCAGGAGCACAGTCTTTAAGAGCGTATGGGGTGCAAGACAGATTTATTCATGAAAATGAAACCAGAGTGGACAAAAATCAGATGTGTTACTATCCAAGTATTGTGGCCAATAGGTAAGTGCCTCAGGAACATACTATGTTAAATGATTATGATCAGCATTTATCAGATGAAACTAAATTACTTCTGATTTTTTATTCAATATTTTATGGAATTGTTTAATTTTTTATAAAATACAAAGATCCCTTGAATTAACCCATTTCTATGTATCTAGGCTCCAGGCTCCTATATTTAAAACCTATTTTCTCACTTTCAGGTGGTTGGCTGTTCGTTTAGAAATGGTGGGGAATTTAATCATGTTTTTTGCTTCACTTTTTGCTATTATTGGCAGGGACAGTTTAAGCTCTGGAGATGTTGGTTTGTCAATTAGCTATGCCTTACAGGTGAGTAGTCGATTTTGTGAAGGAGCTAAAATTAAATCAAAACTACAATTACTTGTCTTTAATGTTTTCACTCACACACTTCAGGTGTGGTTCATCTGTTTTCAAAATTTTAACTTTAAGTTTCTACATTAGTTCTGGCTATAATTGGCATCATTTGAAAGTCTTAGACAAATTGTTAGACTGTCTTCAATTTCATATTAGTGTAAAAAAAAATTATTTTTCCTTTCACTATTACATAGCATACATACATACAATACATTCATGTAGTATTAGTAGATGTAGTTTTCCCATTAAAGCCCATTGAAAAATAGAAAGTCTCAGCAAAAGCTAAAATATGAAATGCTTTTTAACATATTATGTAAAGCCTTTTGAGTTATCATGATTATGCTACACTTTATTCATTTCACAGGAAATGAATTGTAATGCTACTTACACTAACATTTTATGTTACTTTATATAGAAACATATTTATTTGCTTTTTAGTTTGTCAGTTGCCTTAATGCTCTATGCTGTGAAAAATGATACTATTGAAGTGATTATCAAATACAGGGTGCATTTCAATTTTGTTATCGTATTTGTTCTACCAGTTTATGTCAGTCTGCATCGTAAAGTTTGTTTTCAACCTTGTCTTTCTTCCATCCTGCATTGAATTTGGTTTGGTTGGGCCAGATCAATTTTTGTGCCAAACTTGTTAGATATATAAGGAGGAATACTGCATGTGTACAGACAGGATCAAAATTCACTCATATGAATCTGCATCTTTATAAGAGTAAATGGTATCCGTATATGTACCTGACTCATTTTAAAAACTTACTAATGGGTGTAGCATATAATCAATTTCATCTGGGTAGGTTTATGTGATAAAGAGATCTTGATTGTATTTTACGGTATTTGATAAAGTGTCCCCACTAGCATGGCTGTTTATAGCCTCTGAGTGCCAGGCATTCGAGCAGCTGTCATTATTGTAGTATTAAAAGATTATACATACATAATTCCTTTGAAGATGGACAGCCCCTAGTGGGAGGCAAGATGCATTGGCAAATGAGTATGGTGGGATGCATACATTACATGGGTTTGTAGGAATAAGGGATTGTGTCCCATCTGTATTTTGCATCCAGTTGCAGGTCCCAAAAGAGTTTACGTGACAGACTTGGATCTATAAACATTTTTTTAATGGTTAAAAACACCAATAGCCTTGCAACAAAGCATAAAATTTTAACAGCTTTATAAGACTACAGTGTCTAAAATTTCCTAACTTAAAACATAAATTAGAAAATTTATTGAAGAAAATCCGCTCCGGTGTACCCTATGTAGATTGATTAATGGAAATGTCTTTCTAACAAGCCAATTTAATGCTTATTTTTGTTGAATTATGTTTATTGAATTAATATATTTATTTTTTTATATGTAAAAAATTATTAACATAAGTACAGCAGCTTTTGATTTAGAAATCGAAACTAAACTCCTCATTTATTTTGGGGAGGTATGAAGTCTGCTGGGTCAGCTAGTAATGCATAATACATAATGTGTTACTAAAGAAGAATATTTGGAATATTAATCTATACTTAATACTTCACAGGTTACTGAAGGTCTAAATTGGTGTGTGCGGATGGCATCTGAAGTGGAAACAAACATTGTTGCTGTGGAAAGAATAAAAGAATATGGTGAAACCAACCCGGTATGAGCTTTAATGGATTGAATTTTATGTCTGATGATATTAGAGCAAAGTCTTCCACAGTGGTTGCTGGACATGTATCTTCATTTTCTGGTGTTGCAGCGTGTGGCATTACTCACAGCTGGTGATCGTTTTCTCCTCAGTCACAGGAGGCTTCTTTGATCTGAAGACTTATGGAATTAAAACTGGTGTTCATCACACATGTCTTTAATCAATAAAATACAAAACAGAATTAAGGGAGACATATGAAACGTACATTGATACATTAAACGTAAGAAGAGTGATTATGTCAATTCAGTGTACAATGCAACGAAGACACCTCCTCTAATGGAGGAGAAAAAAAACTTATCATCTGTGAACACCGACATTTGCTGCAGCACTGGAAAAATGTTTTTTCTCAAGTACTCGATAGTAATCTGTAGGTTTTGAAAAACCCAAAACAGTAAATACCACAGATTTCCATGAAATATCATGGGTTTTAGACTATTGCCTTTCAAAAATATTCTGTGCTCTCTCTCAGCATTTAGTTTTTAGTAAGACCTAAGTCCTCTTTATGAATGAGCATTTACAAATAAATTGGATTTAATCCACCCTTTCAATTCTCTCTCTGTGGTTTTTCAACATAATCGTTTGTTTATTAATTCTCCACGAGGAATATGTAGAGCTGAGGTTTCTAGACATTAATCCAAAACTTGTTCTGTGAGATAACTCAATTAATATGATCTGTAGTCTATTTTTGGATTTATTATTACCTCCCATAATGAAAATGAAAAAGCAGGAGCAATTTCCACAATTTTACATTTATTAATACTACCGGTTTCGCTTTTCAGCATCATCAGGTACAAAAATATCAAGTGCGCTACGCTTAAATAGGAAGGTAGGAGGGGGTGGTGGGCGGTAAGGCAGGGGAAGGGGATGGAGGGAGGGTGTACAGTCACGGGGCTTGGGAAAACTGAGGATGGGGTTAGAGAGGAGTATGACAAATACACTAATTGTCCTTAATGTCTTCCTCCAAGGTGATGGTGGGAAGGCCCCTGGTACTAGGGTGTCCCAAAAAAACCGAAAGTTATAAAGTTGAGGGGGCATTTCCATTTTCCTATGCGAATGCATGAAAAAACATCCCATAAAAAATTTCAGCTCAATAGGACAAAATTTGACCCTGCCGAAACGCATTCAAAGTTTGAATTTTTGAGTTTTCTAGATTTCATGCAATGTTGCCTATCTCTAAGGGTCTTGGGGGATTTAAAATTAGAAACCTCTGTAAGAAAATGCTCTATTATTATTATACTGTCACAATACGGATACAAATGCACTGTGAACAGCAAGCAATATGAAAAACTAGAGTTTTTGCCACTTTTTTCATGCATTTTCCTATGCCGCATAACAACTAGGAACAGATGTTGCCTCTGAGCCTCATCATTTGTCAATTTTTTCTTGACTAGAAAATATTTTATTAATTGAACTCCTCTCTCTGCAGTATCATTAACAATCTTAAGGTGTTGAACTATAGATAGGCCCTTCTGATAGTCTACGTCACTTTTCCATGTGCACGGATCTCGCAACAAAAATGTCGGCGAAATACCAATAATTTTGAAAAACCTCACAGAATTTTTCGAAGCGAAGTCAGCGAGAGTCAGCTCACTAATAGGTCGACTAGGCGGAAGAGTAACCCGAGGTGCGTCATCATCAGACCCCTCATTGCCTCTGATTGCTTCCGCAATGTCTCTTTTCTCGTCGTCAGAAACCACTTCATCGAAGAGGGCCATACAATTCAAGTTTTGAAAGTTTTAATCATAGATGGTTACAAAACTTGGCCAAAGCTGCTGCGTAGTGAGGGTCTTTCTTCCGACCAAGGACTTAAAGTAGCCCAAGATCCATTCTCGGAGCGCTCACTGCCACGGGACAGGTGTACCAATGTTCCATAAATGCAATTGCAATGAAGCAACACAATTTGAATAAATTGTCACTGTCATTTTTCGACAAACGCAAATGCTTGCCAAAAATCCACGTTTTAAAAGCGTAAAGCTCCTTATTCATCCACCGTGATTTGTCAGTTGGGCCTGGGGGGGGGGGGCGAACCACATACTTCTCTTTCTTGGGAACCACACCACCCAACCACACTATACACAACTCCAAAAGTTCTTTGTAGTCGTCTCGAGGATGGTGGTTCTAAAATGATATGGGGCATAATTTTAAATACTAATCCTGAGGATGGACTTTAAATCACCCTGAACATCCTGACATTTACCATTTACGAACCTGCAGCTGAAGAATACAAAATTTGATAATGTCATCTACATTTGAAATATCCTTCAAACAGCCTCTTGTCGTCTTCATTGCTTGGAAGTAATTTCCCACCCCAGTGCACTGCTAAAGGAACTTGAGGGTGAAAGTCTTGCTTGATAAGCCTTACTGTCTCAGTCCTTTTATTCACTCTCATTCTACGTAGATGAGATTTGGAAGATACTAAATTGATTTCATCCCCTTTAAAACCCAATGCAGATGCTGTCGCATTGGCGACAGCCTGGAATATCATAGACCCAGCGGCAGAGGACGTCTGAGGCCAATCTAGGGAAGCAGTCACAAGGCTGTCGGACATTTTACTTACTCTACGGTGCTTTCCGGACCTTGTCCGCATTTTAAATTCTGTTAAAGTAACAAAATGTTATTTCTCCCTTTCTTCCGCCATATTGGTCACCCTTCCCGCACCCGGAAAGAGTTACTTTCTTCCGAATCCGACGTGCTTGTCGTGCTCTCCGCAGACATCTGTCGAACGAGGTCCACTTTCTCATCCAATATTTCCTTTTCTTTCTCATGCCGTTTTTTTCCTTAAAAAAACCCTCTTCTTGAAGTCTCTTGCGGTTTTCTAAATGCTTACACCACTTTATATCAATACCCGCCATATATCCTTTTCAATCAGTTTTCATAGATATGTAAAATAACTTGTCCTCCTCCACAGTAATGTTTGAAAGGGCGTTTTTGCAGCCGATGTCAAACAGATGGTCGAGCACTTTGCTGAATTCCTCTCTTGCGGACACTGACTTCTCACTAGTTTTATTTTTGTCTTTCCTAAGGGCACGGTAGTTCTCGTAAGCTGTCAGGAGCTTCTTAATGGCTGCTCGAACCTCCTGCGTAGGAATATTAGACTTTCCCCACATAACAAGTAACTCTTTGATAGCAATCCTTGCTGCATCTGCCGCTGACATCGATTCTGGAGAACAGTGTAGGTTGTAAAAGATAACTTTGAGAGCTTCACGCAGCATTGGGAGTTTACCACTGCCGCGCAAATGTTTGGACTCATTACCCACCAACCACACACTTGTCGCACTTCGCATAACCGGCGTACCCTTCGACTTCACGCTCATTCTGGCCACCTCCGAAACAGCCTCGACCTCGAAACACACGACAATACCTCATGTTATCAGTTAGTGCACAACACTAAACTCCACGAGTGACTGATAGACTAAGCCGGGATACTTTTAACATAAACAGAGCGATGTTCTGAAAGCGCATAACTCGAATCTCAACGCGACACGGCGGGGCAATATGCACTCGACTGGCGCCTGGCGGCCGCAACGGCGAGCGGGACTTGTAAACACACCTAGTTGTGGCTATGAAGCTCATTTTGACTCAAGTGTTGCTGTCAACGACTATAGAGCTAGAGGAGATGGTTTGAACTTAAAATTCGTTGTTTTTTAACACTCGAGCCTCCTGCAGGGTAGGCAACATTGCATTTAATTTGGAAAACTCAAAAATTCAAATTTTGAATGCGTTTCGGCAGGGTCAAATATTGTCCGATTGGGCTGAAAATTTTTATGGGATGTTTTTTCATGCATTCGCATAGGAAAATAGAAATGCCCCCTCAACTTTCAAATTTTCGGTTTTTTTGGGACACCCTACCCTGGTACCCTCTCCGCTGGGTTCCAACGCTCTAGTCGCTCGGTCCGGTCACCTATCCCTGGATGCCTCATGGTTTTCCCAAGCCCCGTGACTGTACACCCTCCCTCCATCCCCTTCCCCCGCCTTACCGCCCACCACCCCCTCCTACCTTCCTATTTAAGCGTAGCGCACTTGATATTTTTGTACCTGATGATGCTGAAAAGCGAAACCGGTAGTATTAATAAATGTAAAATTGTGGAAATTGCTCCTGCTTTTTCATTTTCATTATGTCACGTTTCCACTCCATCTCGCCTGAAACCTCAGACTACCTCCCATAAAAATGAGTAAAATGGTTTGATACGTAATAAACCACTTGGACGATACCGTTTTCTGTGAGATTCAATTTTTTTTATGGTGTTCTTATTTCATATTCATTTCTTCTGCAAGTTTCTTGGAAAAAATCTGTGTCTGTATGCATTTGCCTAATTTGTGTGTGCTCTGACTGGAGAACTTATGTTTATGGGAAAGAAATATTGCATTATTTCCCATGCTAAGCACACAGAGGTCGTTCAAATTATTACATATTTTCTATTTCTTGCAGGAGGCTCCATGGGAACTCAAATCTCTTCTTCCAAGAGACTGGCCATCTAAGGGAAGGGTAGAATTTAGGAACTTTGAAGTTCGTTATAGAGATGGCCTTGATTTGGTCCTCAAAGGAATAGACTTTGATGTATCTGGAGGAGAAAAGGTATGATGTATTCAGTAATATTTACATATTTGATTTTGCCAAAGGGCATATAAGAAATGTTGATGCCCATTAGGGCAGATTGAAAAAAAATATTTTTTCTGAGGAAACTTGGCTGGTTGAAAAGTTGTCTAAGTGGCTCAAACCAATACCCAAAAAACTTTTAAGCCCAATTACACACCCTCATGTTGTATCCATTCATGAAGGTAGAGGGTAACAAGAAAAATTGCATGACTTATAGGTATTCCAGTAGATTTTTCCAAGTTGCAGATTAAGGGGTTGATTTTTTATATGATTTAAAAATATACATTCAACCTCCCACTCAGCCCCTTCTGATATTTATGGTCCAAACTCTTTCTTTCCTGAAAGGCACTGTAGGTGACCCTCCATTTTACCTCAACCAGTCCCTCCCTAGCTTTCTGGTGACCACATTCCATTGCCATGAGCTGTAAACCTTTCCTCCAATTATCTTTAATGAGCTGTGGTTGTCTCGATGGAAGGGATTTTATATTTACAGATTTCTTTTTCATATCTTGTATTGAATCAATCAGAAAGTTGTGAAAACAAATCAATATTTTTTTATTGATCAGGATAATTATAGAAAATATGTTAATAAGATAAGAAGTTCATATGTTAAATTATGAGCTTTTACAGCTACGATTCTTAGGATATTTTTTTTACATATGATTTTTTGGATGACCAATTCCTTGTTTGGGGAGGCATTGAGTGTTATGTTATGAAATCCTATTACAGATTTATCCTTTTGATTTGTGTACTTTATAGGTTGGAATCGTCGGTAGGACTGGTGCTGGCAAGTCCTCCCTTACCTTATCTTTATTTCGTATAATTGAGTCAGTGGGTGGAGCAATTCTCATTGATGGTATTGACATCGCAAAATTGGGACTGCATACTTTAAGGGGACGTCTTACAATTATACCACAGGTATGTTATCTTGTTTACTTATTCATAAATTTTTCGTTGTTTTATTTCTTGATCATTGTTACTTTTTTTGCTGAGTAGGCATGGTGTACTTGCCTTTTTACCACGTTTTTTTCTATTTTTATTCAGCTACCTATAACTCAGTTTACCAGCAGCTTAAGTCGTTAGGGATGTGATTGAGGATGTTTTTGATAATGATAAAGGGTTTTATGTTTGCAATTGGTTCTTTTCTTCTTAATAATTTGGCATGTATGAATTTAAATTGCATGTACAATTGACCAAAAAAGTATTCCCAAAAGTGGAGTGATGCCACTTCCCCTCCTAAAAGACGTTTGACTTTCTCTGTTGTTGTATGTTGCTTATTATGCTGTCTAGCCCACAAACACTAAGACCTTAATATAAGCACCATAATATTGGATTTTTGCCGAGATTTAACTCTGCATGACACATTTTGAATAGTGCCACTTGAAAGCAAACAAATGGGCTTGAAACTAAGCATATCCATCTTTCCACAATGTTTGGATGAGTGCAAAACGGCATCATTACTTACTCATGCAATAATTTTGAAAGTTCATAATAAATATGGAAAATGTGGAGCATTATGAAGGAATATATATTTGTTAGTACATATGTTACTCTGCTGCATCAACAAACTCTTCGTAAACCTGTCTGAACCCATCATTGACTGGTATTAAGCAAGCTGGATTGTGCATTTTGCAACAATAACAAAATGGTTCATCTAATTTGAGATTTGGTAAGTCTATGAAATCACTTTCTGTTGCCACCATATCCCATGTATAAAGTACTGCTATACAGTGCAACCTCGATATAACGACACCCCACGGTGCACTAATAAACACTCGCTATAGCGAATTGTCGCTTTACCGGAGGTGTAGCAAATAATAGCCAATATACCTGTTGCGAACAGATATACAGGAACAGGAATGGTGCGGCGACAGATAAACATCTATCCGATAAACGTAAGCATAAATCCAGACGAAAGGCGATGTTTTTCTTGCATCACTAAATTTCCTTACTCAAACAACGACTAACTATTCAAACAATTTATAAGCGCTGCACTGAATAAAAATCATGGAAAGCATTGTTTCGTCAATCATTATGCCAATTCACAACCGACGAAGCCATTTTTCTATGCACTTAATTAGTTCATTTACGTGATCATTCTATTACTTTGGTATTTTCCACTGAAAATTCAAAAATTAACTGATGAAACAGTATCGCGGTTATTTAATGCCTCAAATGTTTCCATTGGTGTATGTTTATTGTTTCTGTACGTTAAGCGGCAGTGAAGTGAAATAATGCATTACATTTGTTTCTACAGGCGAAAACGGTGGAAGGTTGTATAACGCTGCCGCCTTGGAAGACTTTTTTCTATCAGATAATGTAATATCTTCATCATCTACGGTAAAAAGTTTGCTAAGCTTGAAAAATGATGTGATTAAAATTGCCGTTGTTGAAAAAAAGTTTCTTTTTGAGTGTTACGCTTGCGACGTATTTTAAATAACACACCGAGTTTACCACGGCACTGCAAACGAGAGTTAGTTGTTCTGTGAGTTCTTCCAGCGGCCACCAGGGGATGCTCGGCTACCCACGTGACAAAAGAGAGCGCCAGTACGACTCCGACCACTGACGCGAATAGTTCACCCTTGTAAATCCGCAACGGAGAATAAATACGTCCATCCGGACAATTCACGCTGAGTATCATTGCTTCGTACATCCTACATCATCGCTAAGGCGCACTACCTACCTTTAGAGGCATCATTGCAAGAAATACCTCATACTGCAAGGGTTTTTTCGGGGAGTTGTATGTAAAAAAAGTTCTGTTTCGTCTATGTTATATGACGCGGGGAATACTTATGATCGGAGTCCTTTCTTCCTCGACTTCGGGTTTACACCGCAGGCATCACCAGCAATTATGAGGGGAGATAACGCTTTGGTGCTTCGCATTAGTATAATCAACCTTCCGCGCTCTTAAAATTCTCGATTTGCAATCTATCCTTGAAATAATCCGCTTTAGGCTTGGGCGTAGCCTCTTTCTCAGAAGTTCCCGCAGATTTGAATGGGCAAAACCACCCGAACAAATCTCCTTATAACTCTTCATCGTCTGCATTCCTTGGGCGCTTTTTTTTTTTTTTTTTTTTAATTTTCAGAGCGAATAGGAAGATCAATTAATTTCGACACTCTCATATTACTCCTTTATTTTTATTTTCTCGCTTAGACGTGTTTGGTGTTTTTTTGGCCATGGTGACTGCCTGCCATCAAATGCTTTCTATTCACGCAACTCACGAACGTGCGGGTATGCTGCTGACTGCTTTCTGCCGCCCGAGGAACAAAAGAAGATGAAGCATTCGCGAATGCTAATGCCACAATATTTTCACCAAAATTAACTACTTATTTATCGAACGACAGTTTACCACATAAATTTGAGACTGAGCACTCCATCAACTTCATTTCTAACAGATCGCTAGCAATTACAGAGGTTAAGGAGTCTTGATGAAAGTCTTCCGGCGGTGAAACCCTCGCTATGGCGAGAGCCAACACCAAAAGGGTCTCGTAAAAACGAATTTTTTAACACGCTTATTATAGGGTCAATTGAGGGTGCATCGGCTATCTCTCATTATAGCGGGAGTGTCGCTATAGCCCGTACTCGCTTTAACGAGGTTCCACTGTATTGTATTCTTGAATAGTATATAAAAATTCATGATTGGTATTAAGAAAGAGTCACTTCTTTAACCTGTCCGATCAGTTCTAGATATGGATTTTTAAGAACTGAGAGTTTTGCTGTTGGTCGCGTTGCTAAATACATAGTTCAAAGTTCCTTCTCCTTAGAATCTGACCATTTGATGCAACACAGGTAGATGTACCATGATACCTAAGAATTAAACTTACTATGAGTAGCTTTTCAAATTATTAATTACTAGAGATACATGTGGAAAATTGAGTTATCTTCTACACAAAAGCACAACAGGTTTTTGATCTATTTTCTCTGTTTTTCTTAGATACTGAATTCTTTGCCAGTTTCTCTAAGGCTTCCTATTTTTCTGCCATCTTGAGCACACGAGAGCATAGTAAACACATAGCATGAAAACCAATCTCAAGACATGAGAACCAATTCATCAGAGCATAGTTTCTAATCCTGAAATAAGTTTATATGTGTATGCTTTAAGCTACTATATAAATCTGTTCTTGTTGTTAATTTAGAGTACTTTATAGTCATTAAATACTTAAAAACATTTGTATTGCTTTTCCTCCTATTTGGTGTGTGTTCATCTTCATATATAAACCCACTTTAACAGAGATATAGAGTAATATAGATCATCGGCCAACAAAAGTTATCCATAACTACGCCTTAAGTAAAAGTAAGAACATGATTTTTTCCGGTTTTTTTTGAGACTTTAAACGAGGAAGTTAAATACATATATTAGAGGTGACAGGTAATGAGTGAGCAAGGTAACGAACTGCAGGGAAGTTGATCTATTACTTCATCATTGCAAATTCCAAATTATTGCATGGGAAAGTAATGCTGCCATTTTGCACTAATCCAAGAATTGTGGAATGAGGGATATAGTTACTTTCAAGCCTATAGCCAGCTTTAAAGTTGCTGTAAACAAAAATGAGTTGCACTCTGCCAAACTTTGGCATATATCCAATATGTAATACAGTGCTTGTTTTTTTCTATCTTCATGTTTGTGGCCAGAACATGCCAATGTTAGTTAACAGCCATTACTGGTTGCCTAGCACTCGATATGGTGGCACTGTTTAAGCTTTTAGAAGTGGTTTAAGGCCTGGTTACACGGTACATGAGAATGTACAAGAAAATGTGAGAATGTCTGAATCTCAGAATGAACGCGAAAATGCACCGTGTAACCACGCAAAATGTAAGAATGAATGAATTTCTGAACGCCTGCTCTAATTTCGTTCAGACAATCATACAATTTGAACTCAGAGTCACCTGGTGGCAGACTACGAAAACGACACATTCATTTCATCTGGCTTGTATAGGCAACTTCTTTGTTTACGTACGGCCCCGATAGTTATTTGGACTTGATATGATCTTGCTTGAATGCTATGGGCATCGCAGTAATAAATATTGAATTTACCTTGCCAAAAGCCTCATATTTCTCGTACATTCCTGTAGCGTGCGCCGATTCACAGGAGAAGGATGGAGGGAAATCACGACACACTCGCTTTCAAGACTAAAATTCAACTGCATTTATTATGTCCTGTTTTTTATATCACAAGGCTTAAGGGCACGAGAAAATTTTAAAATGTGCTTTTATTATGGAAAACTACTATCCAACAAAATTTGAACGATATCGGCGAAAGACACTTCGTGAATATTCCTTGGCTCCTTTCGACGAGAGGCCGGCCGCCCATTACATTCCTTATTTTTCTCCGTGGCTTAAACGTAATCAGTATTTATTCTCGTAAACAGCCACTTTCCTTTTAATTTTATCCTACAATGGGTAGAGTGATAGGTACATTTATAGAGTTGTTTACAAAGTGAAATAATTAACTTGATAAAATCCTGCGGTAACCATGATTTAAGAGTGTACTTACGTTGAGGATATCCCGTTGACAATATAGATAATGTATTTGACTTCATTCTGTGAATCATAAACCACTTATTCCTCTTATTTTTGTCCTTTCGAACACAAGCAAAAAACTTCTCCGGCGAGTAAATAGAGGTACTAGACGACGGAGCACTTTATATGCTTTTATGGGATACACGATTTATATGGTTTTCACACGTTTTTCTATTGAAGGTCCATGCTGCAATACACTTACTGCATTAAGCAAATGATGTAGGTGTGTAACATAGATCACAATCTGCAATCAACTTATTTGGATTTAATCTTTCCAAAGCTCCCCAAACAATCGCCTTTATTTATTTCAACAACGCCTTGGCAACCTAATATATTCACAATCCGAAGTTTGACGTTAAAACAGCAATTTATATTCGCCAAATTTGCGTTTGAGTCCCTACATAGACAGTTTTTCTATCCATTTCCTCAGTCTGTCATCAGTGGATACCGTGCCGTGATGAAACGCGCGCACGCTCCGTCACGTGTTTCCAATCAGTCGATTAAGATTATTTTTAAAGACTCATATCTCAGCTATAAAACATTATTCATCCGTGAAATTTTCGGCAAGTACATTTGAGGTAAGGCTCTTATTATTCTAGTACTTTTAAAAAAGTGTGCAACTTCCCCATTGGTTTATATTTGAAGTTGAAATAATTTGTTGCGCATTTAAAAATGTACGAAAAAATGTCCGAAAAAATGTACCGTGTAACCACCTATTCGTGGATCTTGTCCATGAGAATGTACAAGAGTCTGTTCAGAAAACCATTCAGAAAAATGTACAGAATCTTGTACATTCTCATGTACCGTGTAACCAGGCCTTTAAGCTTGGTGCCACCACCCTGAGATAGTGTAAAAAGACTATTTTGATGGTTTCTTTTTGCACAGCAAATATTATTGGTAGTGAGAAAATAAAATTTTCTGAATGCGCAAGATTCAGTTCACCTCAAATGGTTTTGAATACCTGAAGCAATTGAACTTCTTACAATTTTATTATTTTTATGTAGTTTTTGACTTCCTACTGTTTCATTCTTATAGTTAATAATTATTTTTTGTCTTAGGATCCAGTATTATTCTCTGGGACTCTAAGAATGAATTTGGATCCGTTTGAGAAGCATTCTGATGCTGAAATATGGATTGCATTGGAACATGCTCATCTAAAAGTCTTTGTGAAAGGACTTCCTGCTGGTCTTCAACATGAAGTGGCAGAAGGTGGAGAAAATCTCAGGTTAGAATGTTCAATACATACCTCATTGGAACCAATAGCTGTGAAAATGAATGAAGTGATCATGCTTTGCCGATTATTTACTTGCTTTAGTTCTTTTTTATTATTATTCACTCTTGATTATTATTGTATTTTCACTGACATATCGGTAGAATACTATAATAATAATGGGTCATTCCATATCAGTTCATCCAGGCATGACACCCACCGACTCGGATTTTGATGAAACTTGCCAATTTTCATCCTTCCATGCTAGAATGAAACGGTGTAAAATATTTCTTGGCTATCTCTAATAGTTTTTTTTTCACGACCATTTGAAGTTTGGGTGAAACTGAAGTTTTTCAATGAATGCGGTCTCCAGAGGCACTTGTACCTCCAGAGGGAAATAATTTGTCTCAGCCATAGTTTTCATCCGATTCTTATGAAAATTTGCAGGTTTACTATAGAAGTCATGAGGATTCCAAAAACTAATTGAAAAATATCCTAAGGAATATTGGAAATTCTCTAAACTCGTATGTTTCATAAGATTTTAGAAAATTTTGCGTCAAAAACATGGTTCTTTAAAACATCAAATTTTTACCTGAGGCAATGTCTGAATCAAGCTAAATTATTTTTTCTAATATTCCTTAAGGTATGGCCCACCACCTGTAAAAATAAAATTCATGGCTTTTTACTTGCTTTGTTGTTAAAAAAAATTTTATGCAAAAAAAATCCCTTTTCACGACTCTGGTCGTCAGTGTTGGGTCCTCCTTCAAGTGTGATGAAATGCTTGGGTTAACTGTTTTCTATATCTAAGAAAATATTTACAACATGTATCTAGTGCATAATACATTCAAAAATTAAAACATTTTTTTATGTGCAGGTTGTTTTTCTCCCGATAAGAAAAATATGTTTTTGAAATAGAACATTTTAAGGAATTCATAGCACTTACCCGTCATTGCTGGGGAAAACTTGATTGTTGCTATATAAAACACATCAAAATACAGGATGCATGTCAATACAAGTTAACTTTCTCCATTTTGTATTGACAAAAAACTTCACGAATGTGTTTTACTTCATTAATGTTGCACAACTTATAAATGAACAATCACAATATATAGTCACTTTTGTCTTTTGTTTTGAAAACGCTATTTTTACATGTGGGAATTCAAATTAAAAAGCTGCATACAACTCATTTAGGTTACTTTGAAGTAACCTCTTTTGCTTGTGGACATTTTTGGACACACTCACCTTATCTTTCATTCCTGGCATAAGGCGTGAATACTCGTAATTTTGGTAGAATGTCTGAGCTAAGTCCACTGCAGTTTGTTCTATGTTTTTGCCCCTCCTTGGATCTGGTATGGCTATGATGCCTTTCATTCCTAGAATTCCCTAGCATGCCGAATTGTATATTCACTAATATTAATTTCGGTGGCTACTTTTTTCATAATCCACGAAGTCGGAGCCAGTGTTAGTAGCTGAATTATCTCTCGCTGACTGCCTGCTGTCACCAGTTTTTCTTTTAGTAACCCAACTAGCACATCCATATCACTCGCTTTATCAAGAACTTATTTAACTACAAACTGATGCACAGACAAAAGTGACTATATATTGTGATTGTTCATTTATAAGTTGTGCAACATTAATGAAGTAAAACACATTCGTGAAGTTTTTTGTCAATACAAAATGGAGAAAGTTAACTTGTATTGACATGCATCCTGTATTTTGATGTGTTTTATATAGCAACAATCAAGTTTTCCCCAGCAATGACGGGTAAGTGCTATGAATTCCTTAAAATGTTCTATTTCAAAAACATATTTTTCTTATCGGGAGAAAAACAACCTGCACATAAAAAAATGTTTTAATTTTTGAATGTATTATGCACTAGATACATGTTGTAAATATTTTCTTAGATATAGAAAACAGTTAACCCAAGCATTTCATCACACTTGAAGGAGGACCCAACACTGACGACCAGAGTCGTGAAAAGGGATTTTTTTTGCATAAAATTTTTTTTAACAACAAAGCAAGTAAAAAGCCATGAATTTTATTTTTACAGGTGGTGGGCCATACCTTAAGGAATATTAGAAAAAATAATTTAGCTTGATTCAGACATTGCCTCAGGTAAAAATTTGATGTTTTAAAGAACCATGTTTTTGACGCAAAATTTTCTAAAATCTTATGAAACATACGAGTTTAGAGAATTTCCAATATTCCTTAGGATATTTTTCAATTAGTTTTTGGAATCCTCATGACTTCTATAGTAAACCTGCAAATTTTCATAAGAATCGGATGAAAACTATGGCTGAGACAAATTATTTCCCTCTGGAGGTACAAGTGCCTCTGGAGACCGCATTCATTGAAAAACTTCAGTTTCACCCAAACTTCAAATGGTCGTGAAAAAAAAACTATTAGAGATAGCCAAGAAATATTTTACACCGTTTCATTCTAGCATGGAAGGATGAAAATTGGCAAGTTTCATCAAAATCCGAGTCGGTGGGTGTCATACCTGGATGAACTGACATGGAATGACCCATATTTCTATTAACTGGCATCATTTAGCATGCATTGTATAAATGTCCTCCTCTTTAGGTTTTTCCCTTGAAATTATGTAAATTTGGCAGGAATACAAAAGCTAATTCAAAGTTTCATTTGCAAGCTGTCGTTAAATTTATTTAGCTTGCAAGCTGGATTAATCTTCCTTGTTCTTTGCTTTCACCATTTTTGTTGTATGAATGACTTTTTTAAAGACCTATTTACTTCTTCTGCTTTCAGTGTAGGACAAAGGCAATTAATATGCCTTGCCAGAGCACTTCTGAGAAAGACTAAAGTTCTTATTCTTGATGAGGCCACGGCTGCTATTGATCTTGAAACTGATGAATTAATTCAGGTGATTTTCTTTAAATATAATTCCAAAAATGTAATCATTAAATCCCTGTATTTATATAAATATTAACTACTTATAAATTGCGACTAAATATCTACAAATATAATGTATTGATGAAAGTTTAAGTGGTGGCATTTTCCTGGTTTTTTTCAATGTATTTGGGTTCTTAATGGAAAGATGATTTTGTTGTATTACAAAGTTTTGGAACAATTTACTCACCCTTTGATTCAGAAGGAATGTAAATGATAATATGTACATATATTAAACTCATCAATATCAGAGTAATACTGCTGGGATCAATTTAGTTTTTGATCCAATAGGATTGGAAGCTTGGTAAATATGTCAGTAAATTACATTTTGAAGTACATGCTTTCATTACAAAAAGCTTTCTTTCCTGATAAAGAAGAATTCTTTGCTGAAATACATATTTATTCTTCCCCATCAGGTGTGATGCTGTGTCAACAAATAATGTCGTGAAGAATTACTATTTCAATTTATACCTATTTAGATAACAATGAAATTCTCTCATAAGTGCCCAGGCCACTTATGAAATAATTGTTTTGGTTAATTGAAATAATATGACTTTACTATAGCAATTAAATAAGTAAAAAAGAGTAAAATATAGCCTAGGAATAGACCAGCCAATTCAAAATTTTATATCGTTAAGAATTTGAAATTGTAGTATTAAATTGCTTTTAAATAAATAAAGTTCTGAAAATTTTACAATTATTGTAGAGTACTCTGAAATAAATATGTAATTAGAATTTTTCCGGGCATCTGTATGATTTAATATTAGTATTTTCTCTGATGTACATTATTTCTCTTGTTGCATGAATTTGGATGCAGATGACAATACGAGAGGAATTCAAAGAATGTACCATATTGACTATTGCTCACAGGTTGAACACCATCATGGATAGTGACAGGTACTTCATATTTACATATTTTATGGGGTATTGATAGAATTTTTTACTCATATGCCCAAATATGTTTTTAAAATTTGAGCCATCTCTCCTTTATTTGGAAATGTGAATGTATCTCGAGATGTGGCCAATCAACATGTGTTCATTGAATAAGCTCTGTTTTGCAAGATATAATTTTCCAATTACAATGCTGACCTCTGTGTTAGAAATTTTATATTCCAGCCAGTTCCTTATATTTTGGATGCTAATAAGTTTAAAAATTTTCCTATTGTGATGATGACTAATGTGGCAGAACAAAATAGGGTGGAGCTGCTAATTGGCTGAAATGAAATTTAGAAGTGTTTCTCCTAAAGTTAATTAAATTAGAAATTAATACCTTTGAAACCAATTTTCAGTTATGTATGCATCCATTATTGGATGGAATTGGATTGGAAAAGAAGAATGCGTCTTAACTTGAGTGAAAGATTCCTTTACTCTTACCACGTCTTCGGACTGATTAAAATGTATTCTCCTTTTTGATAAAGGTTGCCCAGTGAACTGAAAAACCGGTTTTGGAGTTATAAATCCCTATTTTAATTAGTTTTAGGAGATACGTTTATAAATGATTATATTGGTTAATACATAAATTATTTGGCCTAAATTTCTTATGGGTACTTAATGAATATATTGTCAAATGTTAGCCTTCATTTCTTCATCAAGTTTCAATCGCTTTTCTACTTACAGTGGAAGTTGGTTAGTATGTTCCTCCTTAGTACGTTTTCCTCCTTAGTATGGCGATTTCTCTCAGTCTCGGTACAATCCGAGCAAAATACTGGTAAAACTATTTGGTTAGTACGCTTAAAATAGTGTTGCT
The DNA here is from genome assembly GCF_921293095.1 of Ischnura elegans. Taxonomy (NCBI): domain Eukaryota; kingdom Metazoa; phylum Arthropoda; class Insecta; order Odonata; family Coenagrionidae; genus Ischnura; species Ischnura elegans. Next base: position 73,526,488 of record NC_060249.1, on the reverse strand, counting down.
TTCCTGGGTAGTATGCTCAATTATTTGCCATGAAGCAACCCACTGCAATTTCACGACGTTTTAAAATCTGGTGAATTGAAAAGACAAGTTGACATACTATTTCTAGATTTTAAGAAAGCTTTCGACACAGTACCTCACAACAAACTTTTATACAAATTACAGTCATGCGGATTAAATGAAACAGTTGTAAACTGGATGCGCAACTTTCTGAGAGATCGTAAACAAAAAGTAGTTCTTGACGGAATTAGCTCTGATATTGTAAAAGTTACATCAGGCGAACTGAATAAAATACAAAGGAAGGCTGCGCATTTCATCAAAAACTGCTACGGGCGCACAGACAGCGTTACCTAGATGGTAAGCGAATTAGGCTGGGAGCCGCTGGAGACTCGGAGGCTGCGCATTAGGCTTAGATTGCTTGAACAATTAAGAATGGATATCTTTAGGAGTGACACTGAGAACATAATATTAGAGCCACACTATATTTCCAGGTCCGATAGAAGCGATAAATTAAGAGAGATATTTAGCCAAACGAATAGATATGGGAAATTGTTTTTCCTCTGGGGCCGTATTCTGTATTTCGTCGGTGCCGCACCGGTCGGTTTCCCTTTCAAGCCCACCGACTGGGCATCAAACCGTACCGACAACGGATTCCGCACCGACGACGACACTTTCAGCGATTCTGTAAGGTCGTCGGTTTCAAACCAGTCGGTACGGTACCCTCTCCTCCCCAAACAGGGAAAATCCGAATATATCCGAAGTTTCACGTGTATCCACCAATGAAAGAAGGGTAAAAACAAATGAAGACTCATTGGCACAGTTTGTTGTCGTCATTCTCAATCTTTTTCTTTGCGGAAATTACGACTTATGGCTAGATTAAGATTAACATATTGGATAAGTTGTTAACAATGCATATATATTGTGTGGTAGTAATGCTGTACCTACAGAATCGAAGGAAACAATATTACAACATCACAATAAAGTTTGTATGTGATAGAGATTGTTGTTGCTGGAATGAATTATTGAAACTATCCTTGAGATCGTAGTTTCTTTTTTTAAATATTGGTTCCGTATAATGCTATTTATTCATGATTTGGTAATATAGTTGTCATTAAGTAAGTTCCGTCTAAATGTTATCAACGGAAGGTTATGCCATTGGCACCGTAGCAGACGAAAATAGCATACTGTAATGGCCCGAAATTCGGGGGCCATTTGCAAATTATTTCGCGGAGGACAGGGCTGTTTGCGAGGCAGAGGACGATGCACAAACAGCCCTGTTTTTCCTAAAATGGGAGATCCGGGAGGAGGAGAAGGAAAGGCAATGACCGAAAGACTGGCAAATAGGAATAAACACCATTAATGGAACGCTCACGGGTTCTAACTTTTCGAAGGGGGGGGTCTAGTTTAAAAGATATGTTTTCGCGGAATACCCCCACCTGGGCTTTTTGAACGTCTCTACGTCATTCGAGAGACACTATATAAAGGTAAACCGGGAGATACTTGTGGTCTTCTACTTCGAGTCTTCGACTACTTCGGGGTAAAGTTTTTGATCGCGAAAGGCGTGATTGTGCACGCCTTGATTATTGTAAACTCTCGTCTCGCGCCTGCTTGGCTCGTCGATACCCGCTTCCCGGGATTTGGTATTTTTGCTTTCACTCTCTTCATAACTTGCTTTTAGGCCCTCTCTGGTGGGCCAGTTTCGCCATCAGCTTCCGTTACTTGTGAAATTTAGACTTCATAATCCCTTCCCCCTCCGGGAACTTGGGAAATTCCTCGCGCCCTATCCATCGCTAGACCAGTATTTGCCAGTGCGACCCGGCCCCGGATAAGCCGGGACTCGAATCCGAACTATTTTAACGTGGGCTCTTGCCCTTGGCGTCGGGTATCAATGATAGTACATGGATTGCATTTTAATAAAAGAAAAAGGAACTCTACCTTTATTTCCGGCGACGGCACGAATCACCCTGGGAGGCTGGAGGCAGGAGAAGGCGGCAGCACGCTGTGGCGACAGGCGATAGACTGGCAAATACTGGTCTAGCGATGGATAGGGCGCGAGGAATTTCCCAAGTTCCCGGAGGGGGAAGGGATTATGAAGTCTAAATTTCACAAGTAACGGAAGCTGATGGCGAAACTGGCCCACCAGAGAGGGCCTAAAAGCAAGCGTCGGGTATCAATGATAGTACATGGATTGCATTTTAATAAAAGAAAAAGGAACTCTACCTTTATTTCCGGCAACGGCACGAATCACCCTGGGAGGCTGGAGGCAGGAGAAGGCGGCAGCACGCTGTGGCGACAGGCGATAGACTGGCAAATACTGGTCTAGCGATGGATAGGGCGCGAGGAATTTCCCAAGTTCCCGGAGGGGGAAGGGATTATGAAGTCTAAATTTCACAAGTAACGGAAGCTGATGGCGAAACTGGCCCACCAGAGAGGGCCTAAAAGCAAGTTATGAAGAGAGTGAAAGCAAAAATACCAAATCCCGGGAAGCGGGTATCGACGAGCCAAGCAGGCGCGAGACGAGAGTTTACAATAATCAAGGCGTGCACAATCACGCCTTTCGCGATCAAAAACTTTACCCCGAAGTAGTCGAAGACTCGAAGTAGAAGACCACAAGTATCTCCCGGTTTACCTTTATATAGTGTCTCTCGAATGACGTAGAGACGTTCAAAAAGCCCAGGTGGGGGTATTCCGCGAAAACATATCTTTTAAACTAGACCCCCCCCTTCGAAAAGTTAGAACCCGTGAGCGTTCCATTAATGGTGTTTATTCCTATTTGCCAGTCTTTCGGTCATTGCCTTTCCTTCTCCTCCTCCCGGATCTCCCATTTTAGGAAAAACAGGGCTGTTTGTGCATCGTCCTCTGCCTCGCAAACAGCCCTGTCCTCCGCGAAATAATTTGCAAATGGCCCCCGAATTTCGGGCCATTACAATACCATGGAACGTGAACGTAGGATTCAAATGCAAATGTAAATGTCATATTAGAGGAACAAGTTAGGAAATTGTTATAAAAATATGGAGCTGGGTCTAATTAAAAGAAGTGTAATGACGAGGAAGTAAAGAAATCGTGATTGGGTGAAATACATATGTATAAGTTGCGCATTCCAAGTGAGAGAAAATGATAATATTGCGGCAAACCTCATACTTATTAACAAATATCTTCTTTTATCGTCAAGGGAATCAATGGCTGACAATGAAATGAAATATAGTTGCCTGTTACAAATGAAAGAAACTGATACCGTTGTGGCAAACTTCATGCTTAAATAAAAAGATCTTATTTCTATTCCGAGAGAAACGCCAAATTGATGATTGAGTGAAATAACAGTCGCCTATTCAGAGTGATATAAAGTGATAACATTGCGGCAAAACTCATATTTAATTAAAAATATCTTTTTTATGTCAAAGGAGCAAATAAATGATGATAGAGAGAAATAAAGCCTATTACAAGCGAGTGAAAGTGGTAACATAAATGAGAGAAAGTCATTATATGTTAGCAAACCTCATTTTTTTAAACCATTATTTTATATTTCTGTCAAGGTATTTAATATAGATGATGACACAGTGAATTATAGAGGCGTATTCGAAGGGGCAGAAAAAGATAACATTGGAGAAAACCTCATTATTTACTCGGTGATGAGGTAAAAACAAAATAAAACGTACAATGCGCACCGGGGAGTTCATGAAACCCACTAGTCGGTTGCCGAATCGACACCTTTTTGCTGTCGGTACGGCTACCGACGATCTCCCGTCCTCTCGTCGGTGCCGCACCGATTGGGTTCGTACAGAATCGCACGACTTCATACCGGGAGTCGGTGTGACGTCGCACCCGACGAATCGGTGCCGCACCGATCGGTTTGGAGTTACAGAATACGGCCCCTGAACCGTAAAGGATATTAATAAAAGCTAGTCCCAACCTCGTTAGAGCACTTCTTTTTTTTTATCTGTAAACGGCTGGTGTCATGCCTCACGCCTTTTAGGTGGCTTGTGGGGTATTATGTAGATGTTGATGTAGAACCCGCTAGTCGTTTTGTAGTACATATATTGTGAGTGTGTAAACCTCTGAATTCATTATTTATTTTATTATTATTAGCCATTGAACTTTTTACATTCATCGCACATCTCTCTTTCTACGTGTAAGTGTTCCGGGAGCAGACGATGCTTTGGATCTCCACGCGAAACTTAATGCAAAAATACTTGATCTTGGTACAAGAAATAGAAAGCAGACTACATTGGACAAATGGTTTAAGAGAATTTAAACTGAAGATTATAAAAATCTGCTTGTAACAATCTTTTAATGTCTTATTAATCGTCATATCAATTTCATTATATCAATCGATGTATTCATTGATATGGGATCATTCTGAGAGTGTGTACGGCTGTTGCTGGGATTTATGGTAAAGGAAATGTTGCCCAATTTTTATGATTTTTTTTAGAACAGCCATGTGACACAGGTCAGGGTTTTATTTATTTATTTCCATTACCCCCGAAAACAGCACAATGAGGCCATTACTTCGGGAGTTTTTAAACAATCAACAGCAGACGATAACACACACCCATGTCCTGGAAGGGGCAGCATATCCAGGCGGGACTCGAACCGGCGACCTTCAGTGTGGTAGGCGAGGAATTATCCCTGCCGCCACCGAGGCCGAAAAATCGTAATTTTCTAAGAGTAATCTGTGAGAAGGAAGAAATAACTTAGCTTGACTTGTCTTCTTTATACATTTACGACAAATCACGGGAGAATGGCAATTTTTTAATGTAATATCTCCTGGGAACTCTATGAAAACATTGTGATTTTAATTCACATGGTAGTTTTTTGGCAGTTTAGTGCTAATTTTCTTGATTTTAAATGTGAAAAGAGTTTGGGAAGTCGATCCTACAAGAACTTAGGGTAGTGATATGTAGTAATTATGACAACTTTTCCACGGATTGCAATTACCCCAATTGCTATTACTGACTGCCCTGGTTGGCACGTTTTCTGCCCTGGTTGTCACGTTCATTTTTTGTAGTCTCTTCAAAAACGTACTAAAGAAGTTCTACTGTAGTTATGATTAGTGAGATAATTAATATATTACTTATATAAGTGTACCTCCTTTTTGTTAATCGTCTCTCAGAATTCATACCAAAGTTGATTCTACAGGGTACTAAAAAACTTGGTACATGTACTTTTTATAATATCATTTGGCATAAGGATTTGTTATATACCCTATCTCTGCTTTTTCAGGGTCATAGTATTAGACAAGGGCAGGATAGTGGAGTTTGACTCCCCAACCAACTTACTAAGCAGAAAGAATTCTGTGTTTTATGAAATGGCAAAAGATGCTGGAGTAGTGTAGGATTTCAATCATGCCATCTTTGCAAGGTGATCACCATTTGAAGACTCATCTGAACTTGGCTTTGTGGAGGTATTTGCTCATTCTGCCTCTAATTTCTATTTATGCATCACAATTATTGGACGTCTGGTGGTTTAAGGTCTTGGTGCTATAACTGCAAAGAAAATTGTGACTTTTTCAGTATACATCTACAACCAAAGAGCATTGTTCTGTATATATTGAATTGAAAATATATAATCAAAGAATCGTTCCAAAGGATTATTCTATGCTGAATCTCGAATGTGGATAGTTTATTGCCATGTATATCTTAAATTTTCTCTCATAAATGCACAACATAATTTATGGCTGTGTAAAGATAGCAGCAATGCAGTTTCATGTGATAAAAGAGATAATTATTTTAGATTACTTTTTGGTAAAGGTATTGGGTACTTAACCTAAATATTACATATTGTGATTGTAAAATTATTTATAACTCATTATTTTCTGGTTCTTTTTAAGTTTTATGTGCAATTCAAGCTCTTATTACAGTAGCATTATGTTAATGAAGATATTTTTTTGGTTATTCTATGTTGATCTGATAATATTTTTTTTATAGCCATAGAATATTTTAGTTCCATGAGTTCTATCTTCTAATATTTTATAATGCACATTTTTAGGGGTAGATTAGTTCTCAACTCTCATATGCATACCACTTGTGCCTCAGCTATCAATCATCTGAGTTCTTACCAATTTTTTTTGTATTTAAGGATAGCCAAAATTTTAAACCTGAATGAAGGTTGGTGTTTTTTATGTATGTCTAACAAAATTTTTGTTTCCCCTTAATACTGAACCATCCATATCTTTTGCATCAATGCAATATGCTTGTTACCAATATTCCAGTTAATCTTGTTACCATAAATAAAAGAATATGATTGATAATTTGTACTTTTATTACCCTATGAATGTCTCATTAAGTCATGCAAAATAAACAGAATCCTCGACAATATTATGAAACATTTCAGTTAGATGATTAGCTCAGGTTTTCATTCACAATACATGTTTAACATTGGCATACAAGAAGTTAGTGAAAAAGTTGATGTGGAAGAAGTAAAGGCAATATTCTGTCCTGAAAAAGTTATTCCAACTGGTATAGAATATTGCTATGTTTTAATTAGACATGGGTGCCGATTGTAGAATGATGGTTGAGGTATCCAGAAGTAATTTTTGCTGCATGCCATGGCACACAAACGCTCTGATGGCCTTTGTGGTGCTAATTGGTAAAAAAAAACTGAAAATTGATTTTCAATTGCTATAAATGGCAAAATATAAAAAAATTAATAAAGATTAAATACCCTTGAGTGCAAGTTCTGGGAGATGCAAATACATATTATTTTGAGCCGACACGGAAGTGGGGTAGTGGCATGGACCAGTTTTTGGTGTTAGCAATATGGAGATGTATGGGTCTAGCTTGAAGTCATTAAACTTCTTAACTGGCTTAAATGCATAGTTGGTAGCCAAAATCTTAGGAGTGAGGAGTGTGAATATGGATGTGCAGTATAAATTATGCATACATACATTTGTGCCTCAACAGAATGTCTTTCCTTGGACCTTTTCGGATGAGAAAGTAAAAGAAAAGTGCTATTTCACCCTCGTCCTACCGTACCTTGAATATGCAGTGAGCTTATGGGACCCGGTGCAGAGAGACTTAATCCATGAACTGAATAAAATACAAGGGAAAGCGGTGCAGTTTGTGAAAAACTGCCACGGGTGTACAGACAGCATTACCCAGATATTAAGCGAATTAGGCTGGGAGCCGCTGGAGACTCTGAGGCAGTGTGCTAAGCTTAGATTGCTTGAACAATTGGGAATGGATATCTTTAACCTTTAAAGGATGGCTTAAAATCCCAGATGTATCACTGAATGGTTGGGCATTTAAATGGCCTAGGTTTAAAATATAAACAGCTCTCCAGTTATCTCTCGAGCGACGAAACTCATTATAAGCCGATTTTAAATGTAGTTTGTCTCAGTGATCCCTAAAGGGACTGCAAGGCCACAAACGAAAACATTCGGTGGTCCCTTTTGGGACCGCAAGGACGATAAAAGTTAAGAGCAACACAGTGAACATAATATTAGAAACAAACTATATTTCCAGGTCCGACAGAAGCGATAAATTAAGAAAGTTGTTTTGCTGAAAAGATAGATATGGGAATTCGTTTTTCCCCCGAGCCATATAGGACTTTAATAAATGATAGTCTTAATTTCCTTAGAGCACTTTCTTTTTATGTGTAAATGGCTGTTGTCCCAACACCCCCTCCCACACGCCTTTTAGGTGGCTTGCGGGGTATTATGTAGATGTAGAACAGTTGTTAGCTAGTATAAATTCGATCTTCACCAAAGTTAATCATCATGCTTTTATCTTGTGCATCTTAGAGGGGATATTAGTTGGAGTTACCTAAGCCTTTATACACCAATCACTAACTGATTTCAGATTTCCGTCTTTCCTATCTTCATGATTTATTCATTCTCAGAGCACTGTCATTTCTTCAATAAAAAGTTATTTTCCTGACTTGTGTACTCAGTCTATCTTGTTTTGCTTTCTAAAGTACACGGATGTGCAAACAAGTCTGTGGTTTGAAAATATCTGCTTCCCAGGTTACATTGAAAAAATATGGGTAGTCAGGTCCCAGCTTCATGTATCTGCGAACAGTTATACGAGATATTGTAAAACCTTTCAAGTAGTGAGCCAACTTTTCCATACATATATCATGTCCCCGAACTATCCAGAGAACAAACATACAGAATGTTATTGAAACATGAGTTAAAGAAGCTATCTGTGGTGCTAACTCATAGAGAATATATGCATGGGTATTTATCACTTTTTATTGATTTTAGCTGTTAAGTTATCCCATCATGTTGAATTGTGATTTCTTTCATTAGTTCCCCAGCGAATGGAATGTCTGAATTACACGCAGATTGGTCTATAGTGTTTACCTACACTTACGAAGTGGGAGTTAACTTTGTGTTGTGTTAACTAGTGTTAGCATTATCAATATTTTTGGTGAAAAGCTCACCATCTTTATCAAATAAAAAATCTTAGGAGATGAGTTTCTCTGAAGCTCTCATGCGTATGACCAAAAAGATAAAGGATTTTCTTTGAGTAATTCACTGTGTAATTTTTTCTTGAAATTTTGCAGTGCCTTATGCATTGGTTTCCTCATTTTTAAAAGTTGGGCAACGTTACTTTCTTTTGCTCCAAATTCTTGACCGAACTTAATAGACTTCTTGAATAAATTGTACAGTTTTATCTGATTCCTAGGGTCCCTTCTAGCATCGTTGTTGTACCAGCAAGGTTCTTTACCAACAAATTTGAGTTTATGTGGAATATGATTCCTTGGTGTAGATTTTCTAAGAAGTATTTCCAATATACATCAGTGGTTTTATCATCTGTTTTAGCAATGATGTCAGTGTATACTATCTACTTCTACTGCTTTACTGTAAATACTATCTACTTTGGAGTTTGGAGGTATGTAAAAAGAGCAAACATGTAGGTACTCCTTTTGTTTCATTGTTTAATTGGACACTGCACCCTTTTTATTTCTTTACCAGCAATTTTGTCTGCACTGCTTTGTAAATGTGATTTAACCAGTGGCGTAACTGTGGGGGGGATGAGGGGATAGATCCCTCTCCAAAGCCTCAGAGAAGTAAAAAAATTGTTTAAAAATATTACCTAGATTTGACTTATAAAAACGGTATCTGCTTAAAGGTTAAACTTTTTAAGTGCCAAAATGACGTCAAATGTATTTCCTGGCGTATTATTTTATTTTTAAAATTTCGCAGAACCCCCGTTGCCTGTGGGAGGGGGGGGGGGGTGCCCACCCCCAGACCCCTTCATCCCCCCCAAAAGGTATTCCTAGTTACGCCGCTGGATTTAACTGCTGGCGGAACTCGGCCACCTGTCCTAAAGTGTCGATTTCCTCTGTAGATTTTAGTTCCTTGCATAAAAAAATTTGCTGTCGCTTCTATCCTTTGCAAGCTCTCTTGTCTTATAACCACATCTGCGTCCTGAAATATATGCTCGATTTCTACGAGCTTGTTTTTAACTCCACGGAATTTAACAGCAGCAAAGTTAATGTCATACTTTGTGGGGTGAGAGTCGGTTGGTTCCATTACAAGCTTATTTGTAGGTAGATATTAGGTCGGCGATTTTCACTAACAGTACTAATCAAATTAGATACAATTTCCTTTTCTGGATTACGCGTTTTGGGAATATTATCGCTATTTTTCGGCATAACCGCCCCTAAGTTTAGTTCGATGTGAAGATTTTCGCAATGCTGATTTCCTTGTAGGCAGCAATGTAGTGTTTATGATCTTGGAGTATAGGTATAGGTAAGGAGAAGAAACTGTATTCCTTGTAGGCAGCGTTTAATTAACCTTCCGTCGGGCGCAATGGATCTGACAGGCTCGGTGCGAGAGTATTTTCATTCGCGCCACCGATGGCACAGACCCTCGACACTTGGAGAAGCTGTTTGTTTGACATGCTTTATGCAGCCTTTTTATTTTCGCATCTATGCCGACAAATCAGTGGCAGATTATTTAGCATAATCGAACAAAATAATGGCACAATAAAACAAAATAAAAGCATTATTAGCTAAATAAGTTGGCAAAATAAAAATATTGATCTCATAAAATTCAAATTCTGAAATACATTACGTATAGTAACATTTTCTAGCCTCGTGAGCACGTTAAATCGCACCTTGCTGAATCGGTCTAGGGCCGAATGACGGCATAGTATGGGGTATATTATATATGGTAATCATAATTGAAGTGTTAGACTACACTAATAATGGTCCTTTAAAGTAAAAAGGTGTACCACTCAGCCATGCGTAGAGTTAGCAATGTTTTTTTTTCACCTCAGTGCCTGTCAGGCACATTGCGCCTGAACTAAGAAATTCCAATATTGCGCCTGACGGAAGGTTAATTATTCACGAACCCCTTTAGATGACCTACCCTCTTGTCGATAACTATCTCCAAAATGCTCAAATATCCTACAGGCCACCCATTCAGACGCCTCTTCAGAGGAATGCACCTCAGACGAATTGAGCGGAGTGCGGCAGGAACTAAGCAAAGGCCAAAGATCCACGATTTATGCCCCAATGCTCACACAGAATTCCCACAGCCTCCTGTTGATCGAGGCTACTCTGGCCCAATTTAGAGGACCTCAGTCAGTCCGTGGAACAATTCTGCATATGGATAACCGCAGACCAGTGCCCTTCCGAACGCGTTCCGCCTCTGGATTAATGATGGAAAAATTCAATCAAAATCGATTCTTGATCGAAATGAAAAGCTCGAATTTTCAACAATCATCGCATTGGACCAAGTGATCGATCAATTCAAAAAATAAGGTAAAAAATTAAGATCGTAGAAAAAAATGTTTATTATTCTTTCGAAAAACACTCACAATACAAATTTGAGTAGTAGAAAAAATCCCAAAAATCTTCGCAGATATGATTGAAGTATTAGTTGTATAAATTTTTAAGTGAGCGCAGATTAAAATCTTGGCATCACCGCTTTTAACTAGGGATGAGTCGATTCCACTTTTTTTCGATTCCGATTCCAATTTCGATTCCTTCAAATCGATTCCCGATTCTCGATTCCGATTCCATCGATTCTTACTCCTTATAGCAGGTGGGATTTTGATTTATCTGTGGTATTGCTGTCATTAAAATTTAAGAATTGAATGGAATAAAATAACTAGGGATGGACGGATCCAGGATTTTTGGAGCCAGATCTTTCGAATCGGATATTTTCGATTCCAAATGCATTTTCGAATTCCTGCCATTAAACAAAGTCATTATTCAAGTTTATTGTGGGTATATACAATCAATGGAATGCTTTTTAGATTTTCATACACATTTTTATATTTTTATAAATTAAAAATTATTTTATGGGCTTTCAAGTTGTTTTTTAAAAACATCTTTACATACTCACGGCCTAAACTGTAACGCTTGGGTTTGGAAATGAAAATAGGAAAAATCTTAGGATGAACCACTGACCAGTAGCGTAGCGAGAGGACCCCCCAAAATATAAAAACACAATTACTTTCCTTCATAAAAGGAAACAAAATATTAAAAATCATGAATTTACAAAAATGAAAAAAAAATTAATCTCTGAAAAATGAAGTTTTTTCTATTATGAAGGGCGTTAAAATTAGTTTGAAAACCTCTCCTTTGTACCCTGTTGTTTAAAAATTTTCCCCCCTGGTTTTGGACCCCCCCCTTAACAAAATTCCTGGCTACCCCCCTGCTATCGACTGAATTCAAATTTTCCTCACACGCTTTTCCCCCGAATTTTACTTTCTCGTCGCATACGGACTTGTGTTTCATCCGAAAATGCTTCAGTATGGTGAGGTGGATTTAGCACATCCTCGCAATAATTTACGCCATAGTGCACGCACACTGCATTCATTGGTTCTCCTGTTAATGGAAATTTATACACAATGAAAGACATTTTTATTGGTGCATCATTAAATTAAATTGAAACTGCACAATCAGCAACACAATTAAAAGTATTTAAAACGGTAATAACGTCACGTGCGACGAGGTGCTCAACCGCTCAGCATGAGGAAGGAGTGGGCAGCAAAAGCGTGTAAAGGAGAGGTGGAGGGGAAGGAGCAGTGGCGTAGCCAGGAATTTCAATTGGGGGGGGATCCAAAACCAGGGGGGAAAATTGTTGAAAAAACCGGGCACTTAATAATGGGTTTTAAACTAATTTTAACACTTTCCCAGAAAGTCACTCTCCTAGCATTTGTAGTCTAGAAACGGAGAATTGAAGCAGGTAGGCCAAAAAAGGTCAGTTGGTGAGACGAGGTAGGGATGAAACACGCTTCAATTGTTTTCGTGTGATTTGATATTTTCCTTAGAAGACAATGATTTTTGGTCCGTGTGATTTCGGATGCGAAAAAAAAACAACAGAGGCACGGGCTGATGGACGGCCGAGGGTGGTTTTCTGAAATCTGCGACATAGTTACTTTTGAAATGCTGAAAATGCTGGCCACGGCTGAAATTCTACTTTCAACCTCTGCGAGAGCTTTCAAACAAAACAGTTCATGAGTAGGACAAGAATCGCATGCGACGGCGCATTCGAAGAGAGAATCGGAAATCTTTCCACTCTTATGGGGCGTTACATTCACTGAAGCTATTATTTAAAATTTCCGATCCAGATCCGATGTCTTCCGCGACTTTGGATCCGATGAAGGGCAATATCCGCGGGTATTTGGATCCGAGGTATCCGATCCGACCATCCCTAAAAATAACAATAGCCGCGGTGGCTACATTCTCGTTTGGCCGCGGTGGCTAAACAATAATGTAGCGTTCATCGCGTCGACACATACCAGAGCAGCCCGGCGGGTGCGCCGTGGCGGCCGAACGCAACCTGTCGAGTCCGCCCGGAGGCCGCGGCGGCTTATGCCAAGCAAGTATAAACTTCCTCAAGGGTTGCATTGATGAAACTGGGCTATACAAACGCGAATGTGTCTAATTTTTTTATTATTGACGCAGGCGCGTGTTAGTCTAAAAAAGTTACTTATATAAAAAACCGCTCTCAGCGCGTATTTATAAGAAACTTTTTTCACAGAAAAACTCGCTCTCTGCACGTTTTTATTATCATCAGACTTCAAATATCATTCGAAAGTAAAAAAATATATTTCGATCTATTATACTTTAAAATTGGTGGTCCAGATGAATTCTCCGAATGTGATTCATAATCGTAACAATTTGATTTGCCGTGACCAGCGGTTAATAAAAGTACGGAAAACGCATGCGTTGCTTCCCGATCCCGTGGTTTCCAATTTTTTTTCTCTGAGAGTTGCTCATGAACACGAGGTATTTCAGGGTTCGTCGGTTTTTCGCTCTTGCCGACATTTTAATGTTTCCGAGGCCGCTTAGGTATGTTCGTCGCAGCACCCGCGTGCGGGGCGTATCCTCCGCGCGGGCAAGGCTGACACCGCGGCCGCTTAGGTGTGTAGCAGCATTTATGCCCCAAACTTATAGTCTATGCTCAAAACATTTATCTTCCTGGAATCGATGGAATCGGAATCGACTTTAGGCGATCGATTCTCGATTCCGATTCCGTGCCCGAGAATCGGTGGAATCGAGAATCGACATTTGGAATCGACTCATCCCTACTTTTAACCATTTGGCTGCGCGAAAATTTTCAAGAAAGATCAACTGATTGAATTGCTCCGATTTTCGTAATCGTAATCGATTTTTCCCTCACTACTCCCAAGTCTAGATCCCTAAAGGAATCCAGAGTCTCATCTGCTCTGCGTTCGCAAGTATTGTCAGTGCCGACACAGGCCACCAACCTAGGGCAGCCCGTGCCTTTTACTGCTGATTCTACCGCCGCCATAGAATTGGCACGAATTCCTCCAGCATACACCAGGAGGTGACCCATTTGTCCTCTTTGTCTCTCCTTCCCCTCTTCTCCAACTGGAGTAAGATCCGCTGGACGTTTTTCCTTCCTAACTATATGATCCCTGCCCTCCCAGCCTGGAAATTATACATCTTTGACTTTCTTAGAGTTGAAAATTGGTATTTTAACGCTCAATAAATATTATTTTGCCGGAGACGGATGAACTAGTTTTAGACATGTATCCTTTGTGTGATTTTTATGAACAAATTTGAAAAATGTGAGTACACCACGCTCGATTAGAGCATGAAGCGTATTACTACAATGATGCATAATATTTTCCGTACTTCCTATTATTTTCTCACAGGAATTATTTACGGTATGCCTTAACTTATTGTTTAATAGTAGGTATTATTAAATAAACGACGAAAAGGAAAAATAGCCTTAAAAATTTTACAAGAGTAATTATTTTCCCCCTTTTATCTTATCTAGCTATCAGTGTTCTTCACTCTTGATTAAGGCCAAATAAAAATTGCTATGACAAGACGAACGATTTTTCACGAAACAATTGAGCAATTTGTTTTACTCGGGTGTGACTATATCCGTCGTCGTTCACAAAACAGTTAATACCGTATACCAATGAAAAGGTAACATAACTATATAGCGTTTTCACTGAAAATGCTATAGAAAGGTGAAGTTCATGACATCACATTTACAACAAGGCACAGCCTTTATTATGAACAGTGGATTGCAACATACTCTAAACACCACGTACAATTAGCAGGTGGTACCTAATTTCTGTGAATTCTGATAATGAGTCATTGCTCCGCATTGATGTAATGCGGACAAAATATTTGCGGAACATCAGCCAACATGGATAGCTATTACAGCACGATAATCCACAGGAATGTGAATTGTTCGCTTTCTTGGTCAAAATATTTTGCAAAAAATTTTCCTTTTTGCCGTTTTTCGTTTTGAATACAGTTTACCGAGATTTGTTCCGATGGCGCCTGGGTTAAGTCCCTGACTGCTAACCTAGAGGTCGCGGGTTCGAATCCCGCCTGGATGGTTTGACTACTATCCAGTGCATGGAATATGAGATTGTCAAACAAGTTAATTGTGAGAGAGGACTATCTAGTCCTAAATTCGCTTGTGAAATAAAGGCGACATTATTATTATTATTAGACTGAATAAAGAAAAGCGCATCCATGAAGGAACTACGAGAATACCAAAACGAAAATGGTAAATGTAAAATAAAATTGCGTTTCATATTTGCCACGAAGGCTGGATAAGCCAATGCAGAAGCCTATCAAAACTCATGACACTATTTTAAGGAAGAGCATCAACTCGTAAATGATTAAATTTATCAAAAAACGGAAATTCCGAGAAATCCTTACTAACTGCGAGTATAACAATGAAAAAATCCTGGGATGCTTTTAGAAGAAGTGATGATCAAAACAAGTAGAATGCCCTTATTTGTACGTTATGTAAAGCCATGAATTTCTTTTCTCCGCATGAAATTCAGAGTTAGTTTGCTCAATACCGTTATAATATAATTTTGTTAACTATAGAGGAAGATGTTCCCCTACTTCCGGGGCATTGAATCTGCAGAGAAAAAACTCGCTAAGAAATTCTGACCGATTATTTTATTTTTGATTACTATTGCAATTCACCCATAATTATTATTAATAGTAAATCATATGCGACGAGAATGAGCTCATGAGAGGGACGTCTGGTATTCGAGGAAGCTCCATAACAGTCGACTAACGCCAGGCCGTCTTGAAGACGCCAGGCCCGCACAAAATACATTTCCTGGCCTCGCTCCGCAAGCCAATTTTCTGGAAATAGGAAATCGATTCGGCTCGGCCAGACGACCTCGACGTTTAATGAACGTCACATGGATGCCTTCGCAATTAGTCGCGACCCTGTTTTCTGACTCCGTCCACGTCCTTGTCTGTTCCGATTCCCGTCCTATCTAGCAGCGAGGGGTGTGATGCGTTCACCGACGGAAGACGACACACATCGACATTTTACGAAAAATACGAAAAAAAATCGTTTTTCAGTTTTTTCTTAGGGTTTTTGTAATAAAGAGAAGTTTCTATGGTACTTTATAAAAATTTCATTGAACTATCAACTAATAAAGAAAGCTGCGGGAGTCGTAAAAAACTACAACGGCCGTAGTATAAATGACTAATACGGACGGGAATACGTTTTCACGGATTTTAAGCAAATTAGGCTGGGAGCCGCTTGAGACTCGGAGGTTACTCGCTAGGCTAGGATTGCTTGTGCAATTAAGAATATATGTCTTTCAGAGAGGCACGGAGAACATCGT
Organism: Ischnura elegans; assembly: GCF_921293095.1. NCBI lineage: Eukaryota > Metazoa > Arthropoda > Insecta > Odonata > Coenagrionidae > Ischnura > Ischnura elegans. Next base: position 73,510,445 of record NC_060249.1, on the reverse strand, counting down.
GTTAGAACCCCACTACATTATCAGATTCTACAGGAACGATAATTTAAGAAAGATATTTTTGGAATGGATAGGTATAGGAATTCGTTTTTCCCTAGAACAATAAAGGACTTTAATGGATGCCTGGCGAATTTCGTACCCACATTTCCTTTATATGTACTCGTATTTGTTAAAGGCTGATGTCCTAACACCCACCAGCACACACCTATTGAGGCAGCTTGCGGGGTAGCATGAATGTGTGGAAGTTGGTTTATTTTGATGCACATTTAACTCATGTTAAACGTGGCTTCCACATCATAACAACACACGGAGCACAACCATATCTTCTATTCTCGTAGTAGAATCATTGTTCTAGTACAAAGTAAAAGTACGAACAGTCACCCGGGAAGAGTATGACCCTTTCCTCTGAAGCTTCTGGTGTAATAAAAACGAAGTATATTGATCACAGACATGTTAACATTTACGGAGGGTTAAAATACCACTTTTCAAATTGAAGAGAGTCCAAAATGTATTTGTTGCTCTATTAAATCAAATAAAGAGAGCAAATTAAGCTGCTACATGGTGGAAGGAATCCGTAATAATAATTAAACAAGTTTAGTTTCTTCTACAGATTTATTAGATTTCAGCTGCTGGACCATCTTCAACTATTCGGGATTTTCAACGGGTCGGGTTCTCAATCACGGACGACGCGACGTTTCGATGAACGAGTCGTCAATCGTCATCAGGGCAGACGCCTTGATGACTATGCTTGGCGGTACTGTGATCATTTTCACAATATTTAATTGGAATATAAAATCGTTGAAAATTAAGCAGTGTTTATATTTTGACTGCGGTATAATTATGGAGCCCTTCCACCTCGTCATAGCTTCCGATTTCGATTTATCTGACCTCGTTCTATAATTATAATTACGTATTAGAGTTGCTTAAGGTTTTCGCACATTTAGCTTTTTTAAACCTGACCTCCGCAGCATAAGAATTCAATGGCACAACTATTAGATTGTCTCCGGCTAGAATTAATATTTTGTGTGTGCTCTGTAAAAGTTGTGACCATGTCGTCTCAGACTTTTAACAAAGTAAAAACACACTGGCGCATCAATCTCAGGCGTCATTATACAGGGTATTTTAGAAGGAATTTGCAATACTTCAGGAGGTGATAGGGGAGACATTTCTAAGCATTTTTTGTCCATAAACATGGGGTCGCAACTCCTTAGTTACTGAGGCATGGAAACGCAAACACTTTTTGAAAATTTTTTTCAGTTACCATGACAGCGTTTTTCTTGGGTATTTAGCCTTTTTCACATTTTATTTAATACTCTGGATTTTCAAAGGTATTAAATAATTAAAGTTGGATGAAAATTTGCGAATATAATTGTCTGCAACAATTAATTTTTGAGCTTCATTACACGCGAGATTTCAGATAGTATCAACAATGCGATTGCGCAATCTCGCCCATTTTAAAAGGTAAATTTACCTTTTTATTCAGGCGGACCCTGCAGAGTGAGAGTAAAATGGCACAAACTTGATCTTTAGTCTCGTACTTGAATCACTACTCCTGTATTACCGCCGTAAAACTACAATCATTCACTAGGTAAGCGTTTTATTCTTTACTAGCAAGCCACACGACATTGCTCAGGAAGGTACACAAAGGAGTGGGAAACTTGGAATTTGGAAATCACAGTCGAATAGTAGGATTTTCATATTTTCTCTTTGAACGTGTCAATAAGAGTGCCTACCCTGTATGATGTCAAACAGCAGATGTTGTATGACGTGTCGCAACAAACGGTGATGAGAGTAATACGTAAAGGACGCGTCGGACGTAACCAAAAATAGCACTAAGGCGTTTGGGAGCAAGATATGCATCTATGTACTTCCTTTGGTTGCAATCCGTGAAGCCGTAAGGAAACGCATAGCGGACAGACAAACAGACATCCTCTTTTACATATAAATATTTCGTGGCTCCTCGTAGCGTTTTAGTTCAAATGGGAGCTCAATATTCATGCCCTGTTTGTTCAAATCGTTTCCCGAGTCCTGGGTAAGAAGTTGGGGTTTAAAAAAAAATCGAGTGCGTGTGAAAGAATGGAGTTTGTCTGCGGCGCAGCGTGTGTTTCTCTGAGGAGGAAATGCGGGCGCAGCGGAAGGAGGAGGGGGAATCTGTATTTGCAAACGATAAGGCGAATTGAATTCGGCGCGGAGTGGCCTGACGGACCTCGATAAGGGGGTGAAAGCGAAGGGATGTGACAGCAGCAGGGGGCTACAGTCAATTTCAGTTCGGAGGGGGGGATGTGCGGTTGGAGTTTGACGGTTGGCATAAGGAGAGGATATAATGCGGGAACGCGGATTGCGACCGTGGAACCAAACCGGTAACTGTGATTTCTCCCCGGAGACTTGAGAATAAAGAGAATCTCGAGGTTTGATAGTGGAAGGATTGAAGGGAATTGCCCCCCGATAAGTAAAACTCTGTCTTCAGTTGCTTGGTATTGTAATATGATAATTTTCACAATATTTAATTGGATGATAAAATGATTTTTCGTTGAAATGTGATCCGTTCATAGAGAATATATTTTGAGTTTAGTGCCGTATAGCCGTGTGTAATTTATGGCATCTGTGCCTTCGAAGATAAATAGGACTTGTTAATTAAGTAAGCTTCATTAGAGTTGAGCAAATGCAATGCAAAGCAAATGAGCGTTACTCATTTATTATTCGGACATGCTTTCCGACTCCCAGAAGTTACTGAAATTTTCTAGCTTGCGACTCCTTTGTGATATTTTTACTTCGCGTTGCTTGCACCCGTAGCGAAGCTCGTTGGAATTGAACTTTAATTGTTTTTATTACCTTGTAAGAAATTATGTACAGAACTCTTTAAGCTAATAAACGTGGACATTTCCGTACATGGTATTTTTTACAATTAAAGATTTTTAGAATAGAATCTGTCCCTAATGTGTGGAATCCTTCAATTGAGACGTATTAAAGTAATTAATAACTTATCCGGTTCAGTTAGCGGTACATCTTCTGGTTCACGAGCCTCCTGGTCTAGATTGTGTCACACAATCTCGAAACCGATATAGAAGGAAATAGATAGTCGGTGAAGCGAGCGTTTTTCACCAATTAATATGGCACGATGATGAAACGCATCGTGAACTATTTTATGGAGGTGCAAATCAATCATTTTACTGAGGAAGATGTTTATCGGCTGTTCTGAGGGTAGAGTTTTTTAGGGAGGTTAGCAAAGGCAGGTAGACAATTGCTATGTGGTGCCAAGGGATTCGTACAGTTAAATGCACTCTGGTATTTATGTTTTACCTAGCTATTAAAAGTGTCGTTATACTTATTCATTTTCATTACTTAAAAAATTCATGTAAAACATTATTTTCACACCCAGTAAGCCTCGAAAATTTATTACAAGAATAGGTAAACGTGTTGGAAACTGAAATTTTACCGAATATTAAACTATCATTTTCCAGTAAAGCACTAAGAATCATCATGATGATTCATAGTGATCAAGTATTATAATTATTGCTGCCGCGTAATTTATACTGATTTATATGGTGATGTATAGGTACCATGGAACATCTCTTTGAAAAATCTTTTTAACCATCCTCTCTTATAATTTTCAAGCTCAATTTATTCAAGCAATTCGTCTTATCTTTTTGCAAGTGATGTTTTGAGCGAAAATTGTGAAAGTTTATTTTTCCCCATTTCGTTGCTTCTAATGTCTTTCATTGCTACATCAGCTTCCAATCATGTGATTTTCAAAGAAATTAACGTGACTTTCAGGTAATTCAACTTGCCCTATGACTTTTTTTAATTATTCCAAATACGTTATGCTTTCGCACTTCAATATATACAATGATTTACGTCACTTAAAGCTCATTACGAATTTCATGTTTCTGTCACCTGTCTACATTTTTATTTACGGAGCACATTTAGATTAATTAATTTAACCGTCAAGTATTCTTTAAAATCACAAGAATGAACCGTATTACCAAATAAGTACTCATTTTTTGATACTGCTACTGACGAACATACTTCTTATGTAGTTAATTAATGAAACGAAATAGGGTTCATATTTGATTACAAATCGTTGATATTATTTAGAAAATTTTTTTATCCAAGGATAGTAAAAATATTATTTGAGTGCATTAAATTCATGAAATTTTGAGAGTTAGAATCTACTCACGCCGTGAGGTGTATCTGTTGGGATATATATTTAGTATTGAATAATTCTGAATGGGCCGACTTAACACTTACGTTGAAAACTAAGGAGGAGCGAGGTCTGGCAAATATTTTCCTGTCATTATGATTGGAATGTCTTATTTGGTAAATAGATACCAGATAATAGAAAAATAAAAGAATTACGTTAAAAACCTCACGCACATATTCAGAATTATTTTCCCTAGTATCTCTCTTTGCTTGTGCTGCAATTTTAAAGTTTGTAAATAAATGTTTGGTGCAGGGAATAATACCCCCTATAATTACCATGTTATGGCTGAAAATATATCAATATATACTCACAGCTTCGTACAATTTCGCTATTGAGCTTTTGATTCTAATTACTGCTGGTGCGCAATTCTGTATTATGGTGGCTAGTCAAGTAAAGAAATATAAATAGGAAGAGGAGAGAAGCCTTAGATTTCACCATCATTCAATTTCATTAAAGAGCCATGGATTGTAATTACTGCTATTTAGTAATTCTTTATGATAATGGACTCAATATACGGTGTTGAAAAAATAAATTATCCTCTCTGGTAATGGTGACTAGTCAAGCAAGGAAATATGTAGAGGAAGCTGAACGAAGCCTTGGAATTCACCATCAGTCAATTTCACTAGGGAGCCATGGATTCTAATTAATTCTTTGAGTAATTCTTTATTATAATTAAATTAATATACGGGGTTGAAAAAATAATGTGTCCTTTCTGATATTGGTGAAGAGTCAAGGAAGTATGTAGAGGACGTGGAAAGAAGCCTTGGACTATTCTACGCTGAATAGGAAAGGAAAACGTAAGAAGGAAAGTCTTTCACATTGGAATTTCACGCACATGTTCATGATCATTTTCCAAGTCATCTCTCTTTGCTTGTGGTAGCAATTTTAATACTTCTAAATAAAGAGCTACTGCAGGGAATAATACACTCTACAAAATCTGGTAATGCCTTAAAATGTATTAATATGTATCCACAGCTTCTTACAATTGCAGTGTGCCCTGGATTCCAATCACTGCTATTGAGTAATTAATTCTTGATCATAATTGACCCAATACGCGGTGTAGAAAAAAACATTTGTCCACTCTGATAGTGGTGTATACTATACACTGTATAGTCAAGTAAGGAAGTATGTAGAGGACGCGGAAAAAAGCCTTGGATTATTTTGCGCTGAATGGAATAGAAAACGTAAGAAGGAAAGTCTTTCGCATTGGAATTGATATATGTACATTGTGTGTGTGCATGGAATGAGTGGGGTAGCCAAGGCGAGGGTTGCTATAGGAGAGCTGGAAATGGTTAGGTTGGGGTGAAGAGTGTTTATATGGATAGTGCTGGGGGTGGCGGAATATTTGGGGAAACAAAGAGAGGGGTTGGGGAACTCCCTCTGAAAGAGGTTTTGGGAAAGAGGGGTAAGGAATAAGGGAATGGGAAAAAGTTGGCTCTTCCATTTTTTTTCTCTCCGGAAAGGATATCGCCGCTGAATGAGAAATCGTGAGTGTGGATTCGTGTTTTCTTCTGCCATAAATCGCATTTAATCCAAAGGTTTTTTTCCACGCCTATAGTATTCCCTCTTCCGTCTGATCCACACTTTTTTCCTTCCCCTAACTCCCAGCATCTCTCCTATTTACCTCCCCCTACCCAAAATTCCCCTCTGAATCCGAAGAGAACAGCTTTCTTGTGCGACAACCCGCGACTAGTTTTCGTGGGTTTAGTCTCTCAGAGTCTGCATATACAAGAGCGATTTTCGGGTACTGCGCATTGAATCAAGATTGAAATAGAAAAAACAGTGGATCACTTAATAATTTTCTAACTACGACGACATTGCTTGTTTTCGTGCATTTTATTTCGAGGGGAAATTTTATTTTCATTAAATTTTATTCCTGACGGAGAAGGATTAGTTTTAGAATTCAAGTGAATTGCAGTTTTAAGTATTATATTTGCTAGCAATGGCTGTTGCTAGTTGGGGTTGCCTTATTGGCCTCAGCTTTTGGTTCTGCGCAGCCACCTTGGGTACTCATGTTTGCATTCACTCTGATGGACTGGTTCAATTTTCGCCATTGAGTACTGTGAACAAATTTAGATGGTGACCCGGTTGTCAAAAGGGAAATCGACTACCGATGGTTAATTGATATTCAATTTTTTCAATTGCCAATTTTACAGAATGTACTTCTGTTGCAATTGGTCAATTATGTATGATCAACGATTTTACATTATCACATCATCAAAAAGCAGTTGAACATGTTTTATCGCAATAGAATTTAGATGCTTCCATCAAATACATAAGTCACAATTGCTATGCTTATTCTCGGTTCCATGGACGGTCATTTCGATTGATTGAAATATAGAGAAATTCGCCCCATAAATCTGTTTGCGCCTCAGGGAATCTTTCGGGTAATGTAAGACCTCGGGGAGGAGAGAGGAGTCAGGCATGACTGTGAATTTAAGGCTTTGCTCGAATCAAAGGCAGTATTGAAGTCAATTTACATAGCATCCAGTTACGGAACCCGATTTCCTATTTTAAAAATTTGAGAGTGAGTCTCCTAAGGAGAAGAATGTAGTGTACGTGATGTATGTGCATTTTTACGCTTACGCTATCCGCAGGATGGAAGCAGTTGAGTGCGAGGATGAAAACATTGACCAAATTTTGTCTCTAATATTACGCTCCGCTCTTTACTGTTGTAAATGGTATTTTTAAATGATTTCAGCAATTGTTTCCTCGATGTATTTGGGACTGTCGGTGATTTTCAGCATGGGTTCTAAAGTTTATTAAAAGTTTGTGTTTCGCTGGGAACTAGCGCGCTACAATTTAGCAAGTTTTATGAAGAATTTTTCTTACCTGTTTAACACACAATTCTGAGGTATTTGAATACTTTTATTAATTATTAGGCTTTGTGTCACCTACATCCTCTATACATTTTATGATATTTCTGTTGTTTATTTAATGTCCTGGAGCAGAAGTCTATTCGAATCCTACCTTCATTTTGACCGATCTGAATTTCCAGCGCCTTGAATTCAAATCGAAGCTTAAATCTGGCAAATATTTGATCTGCTCTGACGTAATCTCGCTGACGGTGTGACGTGTTGACGGTACCTAAAGAAACTTTCCAGGAATTTGTTATGTACGTATTGTGGCAGGGGATGTCATGATGCGAAAATGAGTCGAATCCCGCGTACTTCATTGGTACTTTGGTATTTAGTGTAAATAATGATTTTCCATCAATAATTTAGCTGGGAGTACTTTTGGAATATTTTATGACGGCATGACCTTCAACCGTATTTATTGAGACGGTTGACCTCGAACGTCAATTGCGCTAATGCACAGTTACGGAATATGGGTGACATGAAAAGTTATTTATTTTCAATGAATTCTTAATGAGGGCAAGAAATGAGCGGACAACAGGGATGTATAATACCTTATGAGTGACTGTGAAGTGGCGGAATGACGTAAGGTGTGCAGTTACGGTGAAGTGGCTCAGGAGGCCTGAGTAAAATTTTGTTCATAGTTCTGAAGTTAAAGTTTTTCTGAAGAATTTATTAGAATTTTTAAAATTTATTATGAATAAAAACGTTGAAATCAGTTACCTACCAAGGTTTTTTGGCTTTGTATTGAAGCGAGAATCTTGGTTTTCTATTTTCTTAAGGGAACTTAATGGTGCAGCTGACCAGTCAGATGTACAGCGAGTACCTGCTGGCCTGACTCGGCTGCTGAGAAATACGAAGACAACTAGATTTAGGAAATCGCCATGTGTCGATGGATGATTGAAATAAAAATGGTGGTGAATTTCCTGATGAACAGTTGCAATCTTCCGCGTGAATTTTTCACCGCAGATTAGGGGATATTTTCTATCTAATTTTTGAGGTGATATTATTTATGATAGAAGGCAAGTGAATTATGACTATCGATGAGCGTTTTAATTTATGGTTAATGAAAGAATCAATTGGATTTTAGTTAACATTCAAGATTAGATGGCACGATTGCATTTATTTCATATCGCTAGTTTTAAAAAAGAGGTTCTGAAGTTGATTACTCAAATTTGTCTAGAGGTAGCATATTTTAGTGATGTTTTATCAGGTGGAAAAAGGGAAATAGCACCGGCATCAAAAGTTCCTACCGCATCTTCTAACTTAATATTGGTCATGATATTCTCATCTCCCATCTACCTAATAGTGTACTCGCCGTTGTAGTTGCCCAGCAGAAAGAAAATTTTCTGGCATTTAGAAATCACTCAATGTAATGGAAGGCAGAAAGCCTCTCAATGTATACCACAGTCCAATTTCAGGGGAATAAGTCGTGCGATATGATTTTTAAGTATGGCCTCCGATGCCTCTAAAATTGATAACCAATTTGTGAGAACGTTTTTGGAGCGGTGGATGAATTGCCCGGAGCCCAGGTGGATACGAATCAATACCCCTTTCCTTTCTCTGCCCAATCTCCTTAGTCGTCTTCTTTTGCTCATTCCATTCTTTAGCCTGTGTGAACTTGTTCACTTCTTCTTATTGCAGATTCCCTAACTTAAAATAAATTACCGTTGACCTAAATTACAACGGTCGTTTAACTCAGATTTTAGTTTTTTTCTGCAATTTTTTTCTCTACCATGACTTTTAATTCTTGCTAACACATAATTTTTCTATTCTTCTTGCGCGTATGAATCAGGTGAATTAGTCTTCATGAATCAGTGGTCTCCAGGCCATTCATTTGGAACATAATGGAAAGATGCTATTTCTATCAATCGATTGAATCTTTTTCAATATTGGTATATGCCCTTTGAATCAATATTTTTAAAGACCATACAAGTACCTTTTCCCTTAGACGATGGTGTTATTATGGATAAAAATAGTGCTTTTATGGATTATGTTTCGGGGAGATGACGGCAAGATGCTAGAATGTGCACAGAAAAAAAAAGAAATTTGTTCCCAAAATCCTGAATATTTCTGTTCACCGTTCTGTGAACTTTCCGTTCCATATACTCGCCGATTTTATGGTACCCAACTTTATTACTGTCAGTTGCGAAACATAATTCAGTGTATGCATAAAAATTAAATAATTTTGATTGGTTTCACTTAGTACCAATTAGTTATATTTTAGCATTCGTAAAGAAATACTATCTAAGCATTTTTCCATATAACTTACACTTTCAATCAAATCATCGTGTCCCCAATGAAATCATAAACGCTGCCCTAAAAGATAAATTGTGTGTTTGTGAAAATCTGTCGATTTGAAATTCAAGATGAGCCCACTTATTTGCCCATAAATCATGTGGGATGATTTCCTGGGATGTTCACGAAGAGTCATTTTAGATGCCATTTCACACATCTAGCTAACGATGCCTCGTTTTCTGACAAATTTATAATTTATAGGTGAAATTTTAATATCGAAAAACTATGAATGCCGAAATTTCAAATTCATTCAACTGCACACCTTTTAATATCGTGTGCAGAAATTTTATTAGCCTTCGGTGATTCATTTTTCTCGTTTGGTTTTTGACGACCTCGCAATTTCTTAAGGAGATGACACATTTGGATACAATAATTTTGGAACTACAAGGGCTATACGAAATTTCGCTTGCTGGCAAATTTTAATTGAATACGATTGCGGAGTCTTGAAAAAATTTATAAAACCATCGAATAATCATTAGGAATAATACCCCTTCATAATTTTCAAAATATGTGCTTTCGTCACTAAAACTAACGGGAGTCTTTCGCTTCAATGAAGTGAAAACTTACGAAGTTCACAAAACAATTGAGTATTGGGTTCTAGTTCACGAAGTAGGAGGCACAACATATTTGATAAACGAGTTCTAAGAACTGAAGACTATTTCACACTTGGTATATAAAACTTTGCACCGTGCTCTTGACTGCGTACCAATTTACTTGTTCGATGCAGTGCTTGGGAAAACATCCGTCTGGGAATTAAGGATTAATTTCTCCAACAATGGCTCGGCAATGACTGGATGTCCGTCTCATGTGCCACAGTGAGGACTTGAGTCGTCAACACCGGTTCGATAAACCTTGAACTGAAGACTCCCTTTTCCTTCCGGGTAACATTAAAATCTTCTCATGGCATTGGCGTATAACAGCCATTCTATGGCGTTGGCAATGCAGTGATGTAGACAACCCTATACATTTTGATTACCGAAAAAATACCTGCAATCACAACGACTTTATCTTTTGCATTATAATGGGCTATAAAACATGCCGAGAAATTGGGAAAGAGAAGATTACTCTTAAATAAAAATTTAAATACATTTTTACCATAGAAAATGGAACTGAACCATAGAATTAAAATGAGGCATAAAATTGGGAAAAGTTAGTTACATCCTGGTAGTGGTATCTGTATCGGTTGGTATCGCTGGTACTGCTGGTATAAGTAGTAGTATACAAGTAATGGCCGGAAATCGGGAGATTCGGGTTCGAATTCCGGCTAAACCAAATGATTTTTTCATGGTGAATTCAATCATTGGTGTGTGTGACCCATAAAATTTGTAATCCCTGTAGTGAGCTCAATTATTTCACGTTTTTTTTCGAAAGCGCGCGGTATTACTTTCTTCCATCCCATATTCCTGTTGATTTTCCATTCTCTTTGTCCTATCATTAATTTTCGCCACCGATTTCTCTACCTTTATTTTCCCCTGAGCCTTCATCTTTTTTTCTTTTTGCCACGGCCCCATGATGCCCTGTTTATTTAGTCCCTTCCTCTCAATTTCTCCCGCCTTTCATTTCCTCCAAATCCTTTCCCCGCCAGCGCCTGCCGAAAATCGTTCCATTATGCCCAATCATTTCTCCCTATAAGTTTCCGCTCCAATATTTTACCGTCGTGCCTCCTCAGTCATTTTCCTGACAATACCTTCAATCATGGGTGAGTTCAAATGTCGGGCCATCTAGCGAAAGGGAAAAATGTTTCGTCACGCATTCGGAGATGGGGAAAAATTGGTGAGCTTAGCTTGTGCTCCATTTCAGGGCGTTCATCTAGATGGGGCGATGCGTCACGTAAACCTTTATTCCGTTATTTCGGGCACAACGGCATGTTTAATTTATATATTGACTGTTCGCCATTAGCACTAGTTATTCATTTACCCAATTTTGAAGCCTATGAACATTTTTATGGTTTTCACACATCTTAAATTTATAGTAGATTTCCAAGTGATATCTTATTTATTAGGTATTAGACTTGATAAGAAGAGAACTCTTTCTTCTACAAATGGCAAGAAAATTGACTCAGATTGCTGCAGAGAGATGCGTGTGTTTGTTCTTGATGCGTGGCATTAACTGAAATTTGCGCTTTGCACTATTCAATTATGATGCAACGAATTTATACTGCAAACACAAAAAAATATTAAATATCTTTTTTGTCTATGCTAGACGATGAATTGCAACTAATTTATCCCAGAAATGGCCATCTCACCTCTAGAAATAGTTTATTTCTAGGTTGCCGAATTGTGTTCCGTATTTAGATTGGTTAAAAGACATATTTATGTTAAGTAGAATAACATTATATCGTATTGTACCACTACGGATGGACATAATTGGGATGATGTAAATACGACGGATTCTTCATTAAATCAAAACGCCTGACATTTCTCATTGACTATGACATTAGTACCATCTCAATTGATGTACTGGCCATGCCTGCTTTGATTCAAACCTGCTTTGCGCTATGTGATGCGCAGGCGTGGATCAAGCGGAAAAAGATTTGTCTCCAAATTATGACACAGACGGGGGTGGAAAATTTATCTATCCTCTAAGTATTGATTTTGAATCTTAGCGAGCTTGATAAAGAACAATTAAGCTACCAGTACCTGGTTGCAATTAAATTCTCCCAATTTTATTCCTCACTTTGGCACTATGGTTTGGTTCCATTTTCTATGGTCATCATGTATTTAAATGATTATTTAACAGTTATCTACTTCTCTTTCCGGATTTCTCGGCATATATTTATAGCCCGTAAAATTGCAAGTTATATACTTTGTGTTTGTATTTTTTGGGTATGAAAATGTAGAGAGTGATATAAATCAATAAAATATTGCTAAGTGAAAAGTTGATGCTAGTAGAGCTTACTGTCGCTTGTTAATGCTACAAGCATTCAGATATTTTGTCCTATTGACTGATTTTTTTGGATTGAACATTAAGAGGTCCACTGCTACTTATTACGACTCAGTCTTCAAAAATAATATAATTTATTTATTGCTCCTTAAATAATTTAAGCATGTAACTATCAAACATACAACTACATTTTGGAACTTTAGGGTGACTCTAGAGGCTATTACGTGTTGGAGAGATCGCCTTCAGGAATACAATCGTAATACTGTGCATGTTTTTGCTTAAAAATGTTTCCCAAATAAACTTTTTATACATAAGAAATATGCAATAATGATAATCTTGGAAAAAAACAAAGGAAATGAAATCAAATTAAAAAAGGATTATTTTTGCAGCAAAATTGTAGCAGCACATACTTCTGGAAAGTAGTTATGTTTAAAGTCAACTTTCTTAGGAGATATGTCGTGAAATTTAACTAATGATAATGATAAACGAAGGTATCGTATTGTCCACAATTTATTAACCGAATACTACACGTGTTTCGATTGTTATACAATCATCATCAAGTTCTAATACAAAAATAACAAAAAAACTCAAATTCCAATTCAATTCCGGTTAATAAATTGTGGACAATACGATATCTTCGCTTATCATTATCAAGTATTTATGTTGTTACTTTCCTCGATTGTACCTTGAAAATTATCAGACAAGTGTCGTGTATGCATTGTTTTGTGTCTTATCGTATTTATATCGTATAGTATAATCAGCATTGTCTTATCGTCTACTCATCGTCGGTTTCGGGCCCTCATCACATAGATATCGAATTTCGGCGCCCCACGAATCGCAATATCGCTCTGGTTTGATTGACATCTCCTCAGAGACAAACTCCTTCGAATCTTGCGCGGTACTTCAAAATCCACGGTAACCCCCTTCCAGCTTTCTTGATTATTTCTTCCACTCCTTCGTTCCCAATTGTTCGCATCGTTAGCTCCGCACATTTTACGGGGTGAAACTCTCACATTTTTGCCTTCCCGACCAGACGTATTAATCCACAGCCTCTCTCTCCCCAACCCCCCTCTCTGAGAAACCCTCCCTATACTCCTCACACTATCTCTAATCTATGCCGGCCGTATCTCCTCTCGATCTCCCCGACGAAGCGACGACCAGCCTCAAACTCTCCCCATCCTGGCCCCTTCTTACGATATCCCTCTTTCCCCCCCACGAACGATCTCTTTTATTCGCATATTTTTTTTCGTAATGCGGCCTCTCTCGTCTTCCGCGTGGTAGGTGGCCGCTCTTTCCCTACTATCAGCAGTGAGAGCCCAGATGAATGGATCTGCAGTGGGGAGAGAGTATTTTTTTGATTTTTTTTCGTCAGGGTTCGATGCCGGGTCCTCGGGGCAGAATGGATAGTCTTTCTCGTCTGACCGGAACCTTCCCTAGCCAGCTCTGCCCTCAACTTAATCCTCTACCAACTCGCTATCCCAGTATCCATCTCGAACGCCATTTCTTCGACCACCCTCACGACGTTTTCGAGATCCTCTGCTCGATCTATTGTTCTTGTGGGGGTCATCCGTTCAGCAAGAGGTGGAGAGGAAGATCGTCCCACGGCCAAGTCCTCCAATTAAGTCCCTGAGTTTCTCGAAAAAAAAATTAAAATTTTCTTTCCCTCGGAACTCTTTCCTCCACCTCCAGCTTCCTCCTCTCCATGGGTGTCCTCGTCTCTTTAAATGCATCTCCATCTTCTCCCTTCAGTCCCCTTCTCCCTTCTGTCCCATACAGTCATCCCTCTGTGCCCCTGGTCTGATTCAATGAGTCGATAAATAGGAACTGTTATTCATGGTGTCCATTTATGCCCACGTCCATCGAAGAGTTGATGAAAACATTCCACGTGGATGGAAGGCGCGAATTATTTTATTAAACGATCCAAGGAGGTTAGCATTCTTGAGAGGTCGGAGATTATTATTTGGGCCATTAGGATTCGTCAGAACGGATTGCAGAGACCTTAAGCGAATTATATTTTATTCCGGTTGTTATGAAAAATGGCATTTACCTATGATATAAAATTCATTAAAGACAATTCTGTACTTCGGAGGTAAAGGATACAATGTCTGTTTTCCTAATTTTTGAGGAGAGAAGTTTTAAGACTTTTTAAAAAAATATTTAACCAATTGTTACTACAAGATAAAGTTTACAACATTTTCGTATCAAAATGTTATTGGGATTTTATCCAAATCTAGTAATTACAGGTAAAAGTTTTTAAAAATCTTAAAATTGCTTTCCTGAAAAATTAGGAAAAACTGACATAGTGTCCTTAACCTCTGAGGTACAGAATGGATGATTTACCACAGTCGGAGACGATCGACAGTTTATGGCCATCTTGAATTGGCACCTATCAAATTAATTCTCTCTTTTTACCCTGTTTTCTTCCTGCTTCAAAGCAGTATCTCATTCTTGCCTTTTTAGAAAAGAAGTAATCGTCATGAAGAAGTCAATTAATTAGTGCATTGCGCTAATAGCAGCCGCTCTTAATCTACGGGGGAGTCTTTCTGTAAAAGTTGCGGTAGGCAACAATAATTACATTTTACTTACAAAGGTATCATAGCTTAGTACCTACCAACGGGTCAGACTGATCACAAAATATGACTGCCCGCACTGCGGCTAGCGTAGTCAGGTTTTGACCGAGCTGCATAGATTCTTTCCCGTTGAATTAAGTATTGCTTGCGCCAGGCAGGCGAGCGCTTATCTGACGGGGAGACAGATTTTGTATTCTATTTAAATACGTTATGAACTTAAGGAGAGGGATGACCATCTTTCACATTGGATTTATTTGGGTTTTTGGCTGTTTTAAATCATTGCGGAAGCCCTCGCACCAGCTTCAATGAGTCCATATCTTCCCTACCCTCAACGAAGTTAAAATTGATTTGCCCGTCATGTACCGTCCGTACCTTGTCGGATTCTCGATTGATTTATCAATGGGAGTAGCATAGATACTTCTTTTTTAGCTTAGTAGTCAAAAATATTTTTTATCGCACAGGCATGTATTGCATTGTTTGTTGTACCATTCCTTATATTTCTATTATGTCCTGTTTTTGAATTTTGATGTGAGCGGTGATGTTTTTGTTGTTCATTTGTTTTGTAAAAGAATCAGCTAGCTGAAAGCAAGCAAGCAAGGTTTTTGGAGCTATTTTTACCAGTTGTTGTCGAATATCTGTCGCAACGAATCGGATTTGGAGATATACAAGTTTTTTTTTGCAAATGGATTGCCATGTTTAATATTTTTCTTTCCAAGTGAGTGGAGCAGCAGAGAAAGCAAGGACAGAGACCTTCGAAATTAGATGCTATAGAGGAATGATGAGGATCATATGGATAGACCGAGTTAGTACCGAGCAAGTCCTAAGAAGAGTAGGAGAGAAGAGAAGCCTCAAAAAACCTTAATTAGAAGACGAAACAACCTTATAGGCCACATCTTGAGATATGATGGCATGACAGAATGGTAAGAAAGGAAATGGAAGACCTCGAACGGAACGTATGGAGTAGGTAAAGAAGGATATGAAAGGAAAGAAATACGTAAGCGTGAAAAGATTAGCTGAGATGAGAATGGAGTGGTGAGCTACGTCAAACTAATCTTAGGATTGTTGACCAGTGATGATGACCAGTGAGTGGAGATTATAATGCTTAAAACCGATCGACTAACTTTGCATACACTTTTTTTGGGATTATGCGTTGATATCTCAGCAGGGAAACTTATATTCTTGAAAGGCTCATAAGGATCCATATTTTGCTCGTCTTCCCCTGGGAAAGAACCCAATTCACACTCTCGGTACTGACAATGATTCATGATGATTCATGCGCAGCTGGTGGGAAACTATAGGTAGACAGACACGAGGCATCAGTTTGCCGTTTCCCAAGAACCGGTCTCAAGAGTCTATAGACTCTTAAAAGACGACGGGCACTGCACTCTGGGGAAGACAATTCTATGGTAACTGTAAGAGGTGGTATTTTGGAGGGGTATCGTGTGGGTGGAATGAGAGGCAAAGCTTGCTGCGATAAGGGCTAGGTATTTGATCGAGACACTTGCGAGAGACGTGGATGCTGTCAGGTGGGAGGGGATCATAGCGGATTTAAATGATTTATTTTATTTTTATTTATTGCCGCACCACCGGAAGAAACTTTATATGGCCTGGATTTTATATATACTGGGAATTTCAAATAGATTATACACATTTAAAAGTACTGTTTTGTCCAAATTATCGTTCATTGACATCGAATGTTTCCGATGCTGCACGAAGACAACTTAATTTTTCAACAAGACGGGGCACCCCCTCACTGGAGTCAACAAGAGGGTGAGTATTTGAATGAAACTCTACTGAACCGTTAGAATGGTCGGCAAGTAGCTGGCGACTAAGCATGTTATAGCTGTGCTACCCGGTCACCGAATTTGACACCTCGAGGCTTTTTCCCGTGGGGTTTCGTGAAAGACAACGGTTATGTACCACCACTGCCACGGAACCTAGAAGTTGAAGAGCCGGATCCGTACTGACATAACATCAGTGAGGAAGGACATGCTTGCCCGAGTGTGGGAGGAATTTGAGTATAGATGTGATATTGTTCCTGCCACTGATGGAGGACACATTGAACATCTGTAATCTGAAATTGAGCGGTTCGTAAATATATGTGCAAAGTTTTATATTTGCATGTCTCAAAGTTTAATTAATATATACATTCGAAATACGTACATCATTCTCTGAATTTCTTCAGGGTTTTCTTCCGCGTCAGCTTGTTTATAGACAACAGTTTTGATTGCAGGACGCCACCTTCGACCTGAAGACGCTAGCAGGATAGCCAGCGAAACTGCTGTCTATAAACAAGCTGACGCGGAAGAAAACCCTGAAGACGTGGAAAGATCAGACCATCGTCGCGGAAACCTACGTTCTAGCATATTTGGAGCATATCTGTTTGGTATTCCCACCACAAGTAGATTTTGATTTCTACGATAAAAAGAGGGCAGAGTGGCCTCGGTCGGATTACGATTGATCCACCCAAGGGGAATGATTAGAGGAGGCACGATTCCATCTCATTGAAGGCTGATTTTTGTTGCCGCTTCAGTCGCATTTTAATGGGTGCATCAAAATGTCTTCGACGCGGTGATGAGTGCAATGCGATCCCCTTTTTTCCAATATTCTGAAGTATAATATTTGTAATTGCGAGGAATAGCATTGAAAAGTTATGAATTTCATAGATCACATCATCGTTTATATGAATTTCGGATAATACCTACAATTAGTTATACCTTATTTCCCCGTGAAACTCGGATCAATTTGCCCACCAGCGACACTATTGGCGACTTTTGTGAACTCATTTAAAAGCGCGGTGGGTGAAAACACATTTCGAGGCCGACTCGAGGACCCTCTTTTGTAATATTCGTGGTTCCAGCGATCGTTCTAACGATACTAGGCAGAATGAACTAGTGGTGTGAACGCATGTCCGGACAATAGCACACTTAGTTTCGAACGTTGCCACTTTACGATAGTTAGGCGCGGCGGAACCGGAAGAGGAAGCCACAAGAGAAAGACAAAGTTGGTGAAGCTACTATTGCTTTTTTTATCATGGAGTTGTCCCAGTAAGGAAAATTCTGGGCGGTAGAACAAACATACGTTAAATACACGTCGAACATAATAATATCTTCACCCTACTTCCCTCAACAGCTCTACCAACCGTCAGTTTCTCGTTTCAGGACTTGAGGACAGCACAGGTTTCACCGTCGTAGTGTGAATGCGCAGTAGTTCGTACGATTGCTTTCTCAACGAGGCATTAGGGCACGAATATTACAAAAGAGGATCCTCAAGTTCCCCTAAATGTGTTGTCAACCACCGCGCATTTAAATGGGTTTACAGAAGTCGCCACTCGCGTCGCTGGTGGACAAATTGATCCGAGTTTTACGGAGTAATAAGATATAGTTAGGGGTGTCAAGCGAAATTTATATACATTAAAAAGTAATATATCAAATTCATTATTTTTCAGTGGAACAAGTATTCCTCGCAAATACGAGCTTTTACTGTAAAATATCGAAAAAAGTGGAACGCATTGCACGTATCACCGCGCCGCGGATATTTTTGAAAACCGATTAAAATGCGACCGTATTGACAACCGAAATCCGCCTTCTATAAGATGGAATTGGGCCTCCTATATGAAGTCCCCTCGCATGAAGGACTTGCGTCTTTTAACCGACACCTGTCGGTAATTTTTGGCGCTACGAATGTTTTCCTGGGTTCATGAGTCAACGAACTGGAGACAGTCGCTGTCACGCCGTGCTAAAGGTAGCATCTAATCATCAAGCCACCCGACACGTGCTCTAGAAGGAACCCTTGGGTAAGTCACTCATTGCTCTGTGCCATTTATTTAACGCAGTCCACTATTTTTTTAAATCATATTATATCCGACATTATCAATATCTCTCAAGTTCCGGCCAATTGCGGACGGAAAGAAAGAATATTTCTCACATTTTTCTGGGGATTTGACTGCCTAATCCTCCCGCTCGCCATAACCTTGTATCGTAGCTTACAGGGCATGAAATCGTCACAGGTTGTGAACAAGTTATAAGGGAGAGCCGGCCACTTCTTCCTGAATACTTATACTTCAATATGTAGCAGTAAGAATTTTTTTAAAAATAAAAACAAGTTTCGGAATGAATGTGCACTTTGCAGAGACACTGGGGATTAAAGTGGTATAAACAGGTGCGAACGATGTCACGGGCATTTTTGTCAGCGTAAGGTAACTCGCTCGGATCGCGGCTGGGACTACATACCTCCTCGAGCGGTAGCACATTTACCACGCTTTTCCCCAAGTTGGTGAAAAAAAGGATGACCGTACGTAACACGTAGCAATCCCTTTACTCGGTATCCAAAAAAAAAACATCCATGGATGGCACCGCTCACCAAACCCTCTACACTACGCGGGAGAAAATAATAAAAAAATATATGTATATATCCAGGGTTAAAAAGGTTTCCGAGGGAAGATATGGAATGGATGGGGGGTGAGGTTAGGATATATATATATATATATATGCATGTGTTTATACGAAAGTGCGAGGGGTTAGGGGGTGGAAGTTGTTGCAGTAGGGGTGTGAGAAGAAGGGTATAGGTTAAGGAAAAGGGACATGAGGTGAGGGCAAGGGAGAAAAAATGGGGGGGGGAGGAGGGGGGGTCGTATTTGATAAAAGCAGTTTGCCGGTTGAAAGGTTCCCGCGGAGTCGCCAGGCGTCCAATTTATGGGATAAATAATGGAGCCGGAGGGCGTCCATTTGCCTTCCTTCTTCCACTCTGTATCTCTCTCTCCCTAACGCATATTCACTCCCGTTTGCAGTCCTTCATGCTTCTTTGCGTCCGGCTCTCCCCGAAGGTGGGGGGAGCGAGGTGAGTCTCTTCCTATTTTTCCTCCCGTCCGAATATGCTGCGCTCCAAACTACTCACTCACTCTCGACCACTCCGGAGAATACCCACCTATTTTTCCAGCCTCTCTGTCGAATAAAATACGAAGGTTCAAGCGTGATGGAGTGGAATTTTTTCATATTGAAATAAATACTTGCAATTTTCCTGGACAGTGCTGAAAACTTGCCAGTATTTATTTCAATATTGAAAATTTCTATATTGGAAATGTGAAATAAAGACTTGAAAATGATATTACAAAATATTATAATAAACACTTGCAATTTTCATGGATAATAATGGAATATACTGGTAATTTCTAAGTATTTTTTCAAATATCTCTGTGGAATGCCTATTTTCGCATCTTTCCTTCGTCTTAGTTTCTATTCCGTGATCTTCATTTTTTAAATCTATATATAAAAGTGGTGGCAGTTTTTAAATGAAACATACTGCTGCAGGTTTCTTCGGCATTTCTACTGAATCAAACTCAGCATTTCTTCGGACGTTTCGATACATGATGTGCATATTATATCGAGGCCTGAATTATTTTAAGAGGACCCATCACTCGCGCTCGACTGGTTTTTTTCACGTTCAATAACTAGTTAAAAACTTGGGATATCATCTTGAAATTTTCAGATAAATAGTTTATGCCCTTAAGAACTTTCCCGAAACTCAAATTTAAAACTTTTGGTCTAATATTTTCTCAGGAATAATTTTTTTATTTTTGAGATAGACATGCTGACCAAGATTTGGTATACTAGTGCGGGGAAAAACTGTGTCACGAAATTTTTATTTTGGATTACCCAGAAAAATTATAGATAGTTACGCGAGTTTTAAGAAAGTTATTAATGGCCGAAATAGGAACAAATAATACTGATATAGAAGTAGTGTTACGTCCCCATCTCTTTAACTCTAGCCCGTGACGTGAAACCACCCAAATTAATAATTTTAAAAACTGTATACCCCAGTTAAATTTCTGTAATTGACCGTGATTGCCTTTATTCCTGTAGGTGACAATAATTTTTACGTAAACACTGCTGCCTTATTCCTTTATCTCTTATAAATAGAGATGCTTAAACCTTGAAATTGCTTTCGTCTTTAATCGGTAGTCTTCATCTTGTTAAGTTATACTTGAATCATTGTTTCTGTAATGCACTTTTTAATTGGTTTAGTTTCTACTTCTTTTCTTTAACCATAAAATTTTTCCGTTTATTCGTAAAAATGTCTACGACTTTCGATTTTTTATTTTCTGCTTGCGCGATTATTATCGGTACTCTTCTTTGGTACCGTGATCGGTTGACTATGTCAAAAAAGGTAGATTTCTGAAGTCACCAGAGCCTTTTAAAATGCGTAAGTGGTTCGGTAGGGGAAGATTTTTATTGTGAAATGTCCGAAGAGGGAGCTTCAAAAGCATCTACTCTAGCTTGACATCAATGGTAGGTGCCAAGGCTTTTCGAGTTTTATGGCTTGCCTATCCAATGGTTTGAATACTCTGAGCGTGATGTCGATACTTTATAAGAAAGCGCGGCTGTGATTTCATTTCATTACGCTGGAGTTAACCTATTTGACCGTCTCTTGCTGGTTCAAAAAATTTTCTTGTTCCTTGTTTTTTATCTAATTAGTTTTTTATCTGCACCATTACTGCTTTCTTTCCAGCATTAATGCTTTTTGGAGTAATTTAGGGGGTTACAATTAGCAAAAAAATCATATTGTTGGCAGTTCATGATGATTGCAATCTTCTTAGTAATCATGAAATTTTTATGCAACGGATTGAATGTTGGTTTTGAGGAAACCTCCTTCGATCAGAAAAATGTTTCTGGTGAAAATCGTTACCGGTAATGATGAAAATTTATAACATCAAGCAATCATTGATTTGAAGTTACAGAAAACCTTAGTTTTCGAGGATTTGTCAGTTATGTCACGCGATGAACGAGGCTTTACATTATTTGGTGTTCATGATTAGTGCTTCCTGAAATAAAAAAAAGATTGCTTAATATGAATAAAGAGTGAGTAGCGTTGAAGAGAACTCCTCTACACGACAATTTGAAAAAAAAAAGTCAGCGTGAAATTGGTCTTTCAAAGAGTAACACGCCCTTGAAGATGGGAGACAAGTCTTTTCTCGAAACGTCGACTTATACGACAGAATTAGCCTGGCTGAAAACTCGAGAAGAATTCATCAATGGTATTCATCAGGAGAAATTAAAATCATTTAACCTAAAATTCATATGACCAAAAACTCATTTCGAAAAGTGGGGTGCATTGCATCTGAAAACCCATGGATACGCCACAGACAGAAATGTACATGCACTATCCTTTCGTTAAATTTTCACACATTTATTCTTGGAAGAAAATATATATCAAGAAAAGTGTAGATATTATCACTCTCTTATCTCTGAAAATGGAAACTGTGTTTATGTCCGAGAATCCGGGAAAGAGTTAGGGAAGCCACTGTAACAGGGCAGTAGGAAGAGGGATAAGATAAAAGGGAGAAGGAGGAATAAAAATAAACCACGACGGGATGTAGGTCGGAGAGTGGGAAGGAGTTATGTGGAGGGACGCGGAGAGATATGGTGGTTTGACGCAAGTCTGGAAGCGAATGAGAGATATGTGCGAGGGGCTAAAGTCGAGATTTACGTCAGATTAGGGTTTAGTGTATGTGTTTGTGTGTGTGATAGGGAGAGGGTGAGGGACTGAACTGGGCGGTGATACTGTGTGAAAAGTGGGAGGGGCTATTCCTGAGAAGGAGGAAGGGTGAGAGAGTAAACCCATTTCCTCCCTGAAAATTGTATACTTACGATTGAGAAGGTATTTAGGTAGGTTGCTCCTATGATTGTTTTAGGGTAATCCAGTGAAATATTTCGTTCACACATATGATTTCAGAATCACCCGTAACCGTACAGCCACAGATTTTCTATTTTAATAGAAATTGATTTTTCCATCACTAATCGCGAGTGACCTTAATAGAGTACCCATTCAGGGATCAGGATTCCTCTAAAAAATCTGCGCGATTGCCGAGATATGGATTCGGAGCTTTTAGAGTGAGAAGCCAACACACGAGCAACCACATAAACCCGAAGTAAGATCTGATGCTTTCCCGGCGAGTATAGTCAAAGAAGGCTATTCGGGCTTCCAGCCGGGTGGTCTCTATCCATTCTGCAGGAAGAATGGAGGGAGACTACCCGGCTGGAAGCCCGAATAGCCTCCTTTGTCACATAAACCCGATTCCTCGAATTAATTACCACACGGATTACGAGACTTGGGGGCTACAAAATTGTAATATCCATCTTCAATCAATTAGAATTGCACCTCAATTAGGATAGCATACTCTGCTACTCCCTTGAACCAAATTAAATCGCCTATGGTGAGGGACCAAGATTTTCACCAATCCTCTCGCAGGAAACTTTCTGCTTGTGATGTTAAAGATATTTAGAGACGTTGTACCCATTTTCGTCATTACTAGACCAGTGAAATGTGTTGGTGATACGTCATCTTTTTTCTTCAGAATCACCCGTAACCATAGAGCCCCTGGGTAATAACGAGGTCTGAATATAATCTTGATCAATTTCTACGAGTGACCGTTATGGAAAGGATGAATCTTCAGGACAAGCATATTTTTGGATGAAGGAAAGTGAAAATAATGTGTACAATTCGATTCGCTCTTTACTTCTATTATATATGCATGTAATTTACAAACAGTAGGCGTCCATATTGAATTTCTGTTTCGCGCCCAACTAAAATGTATAAGATAAAATGGGGAAGATACAATGCATAAATAATCCTTATTTATTCGTTGGAAATGGATTGCGCATTTAATAATTAAATTCATGTTTAGATTTGTAATTCCTTTGAATATTCATATGGAGCCTTATACAAAACTACTCTCAACTATTCATGGTGAAGCTAAACCCAGTGCTATTCCACAAACTTTTTATTATTAGCTGTCAACTACTTTCGACGTTTATACCGTCATTATCAAGACTAACAGAGCAATAGTGTACAACGTCCAGTCTACTCCAGATTTTACTCTCAACTGATTTACTGTTTTTTTGCAGATTTGATCTGATCTAATCTGCGGGCCTTAAGGATGAATAAGGTAGGTTCATTCACAATATAATATATATTTTGAAGGGAATTGAAATAATGAGAGGTTAAGCTACCTCCCTTGCATTTTTTCTTGCAGAGCTATCTTATCTATAGGCATTTATTATAGACTATATTTTGGTTGATCTATACTATAAATACTCTACACAGGATTCTCCACTCCCATGGTTCCATAGATTCCCACTGGTCGCAATAAATAGCGGCACTCCAGTCGCTAGGATACAAGTCAACATACGTATTCTACATTACATAATACCCCGCGAGCCGCCTAAAAGGCGTGTGGCAGGGGTGTTAGGACACCATCCGTTTACAACTGAAAAAAATGAAGTGCTCTAACGAGGTTGGGACTAGCGTTTATTAAAGTCCTTTATGGTTAGGGGGAAAAACGAATTCCTATATCTATCCGTTCGGCAAAACATCTCTCGTAATTTATCGCTTCTATCGGACCTGTAAATATAGTGTGGCTCTAATATTATGTTCACTGTGTCGCTCTAAAAGATATCCATTCTCAATTGTTCAAGCAATCTAAGCCTAGCGCGCAGCCTCCGAGTCTCCAACGGCTTCCATCCTAATTCGCTTAACATCTGGGTAACACTGTTTGTACGCCCGTAGCAGTTTTTGACGAAACGCGCAGCCTTCCTTTCTACTTTATTCAGTTCGCGGATTAAGTCTTTCTGCACCGGATCCCATACGGTCGCTGCATATTCAAGGTGCGGTCGGACGAGAGCAAAATAGCACCTTTCTTTTACTTTCTCATTCGAAAATCTTCCCACAATACGTTTGACGAATCCTAATTTCTTCAGTGCTATGCCGCAAATATTCTTTATATGTGTTCCCCACGTGAGATTCGAGGTTATCGTTACTCCCAGGTACTTCACTTCGTCTGTTGCCTTTATGTTAATACCATCCACTGCATAAACATGGTTAGATGCATTGGCCCGCATGAGATACGCTACGCGTTGAATGTAATCGTTTATTGCTCAAACTCCAGCTCAATTAATTAATATTAAGCTCAATTTCATATCTATTAGTTAAATAACGCAGTTAAACATTTACAAGTGATACGTAATCCCTTGAAAACGTATATTAAATATTTGCAAATGTGGTCCAGTGGTTACGTTACTGAAATAGCACTCTGAAGTTCCAAGTTCGATTCCCATTTGTGGTGATTTTTTTCATAATTTCCCTCTACTTTTTCTTTTG
The DNA here is from genome assembly GCF_921293095.1 of Ischnura elegans. Taxonomy (NCBI): domain Eukaryota; kingdom Metazoa; phylum Arthropoda; class Insecta; order Odonata; family Coenagrionidae; genus Ischnura; species Ischnura elegans. Next base: position 73,485,486 of record NC_060249.1, on the reverse strand, counting down.
CCGAAACCTGCTATTCACAGCCATATTCATGATTTTCACTGAAATTTTTAATTCTGTGCGATGAAATGTTTTTGTACACTTGCGACGACTGATGTTTTCCCATTTTTTCACACGGAAGCTTCCTTTGGATTATTTCATTTACGCGTCGCAACACGACGAATTTTTAAGATACACACGTATTTGGTTTCCAATTATGTTGCAATATGCTATTGTGGACTCATTCGTACAATTCACGCCTAGTTTTCGAATCGGATTTCGTAATTAGTTGAACTTTTAATACCCTGTGGAGTAGGAAAAAACATAAACGGAAAAGCTACACTCTTTGACGATTAAAATTAATTATTGTCTTGATGAAAAATGCAAAATTTACCAACCAGACGCTTTTCTTGTTAAATGAGTGAGAGCTCGCTGAGTGGAAAGATGGTTGACTGTCCCCAACTCCAGAGGAAGAACCCATTCCCTCCCTGGCTCGCTCTATCTGGTTTTTAACGTTTTTTTTACAGCGATTCGAAAATTAGGCTTTAATTGTAAGAGTCCACAAATCCATTTTGCAATATAGAAGGAATCCAAGTACATGTGTATCTGAAAAATGCGTCGTGTTGCGACAAGGAAATATAACAATTCAAAGAGAAAATTGGGGAAACATCACATGCCACATGAGCACAAAAATTCAGGCACAGAAAAAGTGAAAATTTCAGAGAAAATCATGAAAATAAATGTGAAAACGGGCTTCTGTAAAAGAAAAAGTAGATAGATATATTGAAAAAAAGACCGGAACCGAAGACTCGATCTTGGAACATCAGCGAGGAAGTTCAACACCGTATTCATTAGGCCACGATAGTGTTTGTTTCTTATGGAGTTCTGAAGGGAACTCTAATCGAAATACATTTAAAGCTACCGATCCTTGCGCCGTTCGTGACTAAAGTTGGAGTGCGAATTAATGGGCAGAGACCGGTTTCACAGTAACGCGGCAACTGCTCCCTAGTGGAGCCTCCTGTTGTAATATAAAATCTATGATCTATACCATGATCAGATGTTTTTAAGTGTGACTGTGGGAAGTATACTAAACTACACCTCATATCCACGAAGGGGGCTACCTCAAGATATTTGATTTCTCATATATCGCATCTTACCTCTACTCTTTTTCAGCGTCCATTTTGTAGTTGAAGTTGAGGTGAACTTTATTTGTTCGCGATATGTATTATGCTCGTCGAAAGGCTCATATAATGAAGACTATGTGTGATCGTACGTTACCCGTTCCTTTGAATGTTACTCTGATGTTTTCTGTTGGTAAAAATTTCTGGTTTAGGGGTTAAAATTTATGAAAACATAAGTTCCGTACCTACGCATGTAGCGGAGGTGACTATGTGCACACCATTTTACTTTATCAAGCACGGGAACTCGTTGCAGTTTTTTAGGATAAAGAATAGTGATCGGACAAGGCCGACATTTCATTCAACAAGACGAGGCCGTTGGAATCACGAATGAATATTGAGACCATATTGTATCAATGAGAAACCTAAATATATGTATCCTCCCAAGGGACAGAAATTGCGATTGGGAAACAATATATTCGCCTACTTTGACTATCCTTTTGAAATGGAATCTAATTGCATGTACTCATAAAAAATAATACCCTGGGGAGTTTTAAGAAAAAAGCATGTCAAACACATGCGTTTACACTCCGAGAAATTTGTGTTTGATGTGAATCAGGTATATCGCAACTACCATATCATTGTTTTAGGTAACTTTACATTCATGTTTTCTACTTTAACTTACCTATCCCGTGATGTATGATGGGGCACAATTTGTGGGGTAATATTGATAGTTCAACAATTGAAGATTTGATTCTGAAAATCGTAGTGCGTGCAAACTCGTTAACAATTAAAACTTTTTGTAAATTAAAATATTATTACTAAAATAATTTCGTAAATATTCATTACATTCTCAACGTAAGCAACTTCCACGAAGTTAATCTTCATGTGATTGCATTAGACGCACGCTTCAATATTCTACCTTTCTAAATTCTAAAGGAATGATTCCGTCTAAGGAAAATCTAACAAAAGAAAGATAAAACTGCAGCGGGAAATTTAAGGGAAGATGTAAGGAAATGATTAATAAGAACTAACTTTTGGTGTAAGCTTCTCTACAGAAATGAGGAATGGAAAAAGACAGCTGCATAGAAATCATGGGTAGAGGCTTTCGAAATGTGATGCTAGAAAATAATGATGAGGATCAATTGGATTGTCCGAGTAATGAGTAAGTCCTAACAATACTATGAGAGAATACTCATGAAAACGTTGATAAAAAGACAGAGCAATATTATCGGGCATAGCAGACGCGATGGCCTGATTAAGTCAATCGTCGAGGGACATGTGCAATATGCATTATGCATGGCAAGAACGGACAAGGAAGACCCAGAATAAAATATGTGGAACAGATAAAGGATGCGAAAGAGAAGATATAGAAATGTAAGAAAAGATAAGCTGATATTAAATTTGAGTGGAGAGCGGCGTCAAACCAATCTTAGGATTGTTGACCAGAGGTGATGACGAAGAACAATTATTGCTCGTTGATTAAGCTTTATCTATCTGAATAAACGTAGTAGCAATTTTAATTTTATTTTTCTCCTAATATTAGGAAAAAAGCTTAGCATAATGATTTCTTAATGAAAATAACAAAATGGTTGTATCTATTATTTCTCCACAACTGATTTACGAAAACATATTTGCCATTCTGAATTTTGCTCTGACTTTGCTTCGAAAACCTATGTTCAATTATCGAAGTTATTGAACTATTTTTGACATATTTTCCTCCACTTCCGCGCTGTGACGACTCAGCATGCTGTTGTCGTTGAGTGAAAAATAATTAGATGCGAAAAACTTGTTCTCTTTTATGGAATCGTGCTGAGTATTACTCCAACTCATCAACTGAATTCCTAAAGTATCGGCCGACCATCGTTACCGCGATAAATTATTGCCATATTTAAGGCAAAAGAGCGGTTAGCGGTTTCCGAATTTTAGTAATGAGTATGAAACTATCGACGTGAAGTCTTCGCTAAAATATAAAGTCAATGCATATTTTCTTTCTATCTTATCCAAATAGACAAATTGGAAATTGAAAGTTTCGTAATTCATCGAATTTATTGTTTTTGGCGAAAAATAGTCGCAGAAAGAAGTGTAGAATTCTGCTTTATTTATGACATCCTATTTTTGGAATACTTTTCTCAATTATTTATCGACTACATCTTTACAAACTACAATCACAAAAACTTACAATCTACATCTTTAGTCATTGAGAATATGATTGGACCGCTATAGAGGGAAATATATTCCGCGTACTGGCAGCCCATCACAGAGGCATCTTCGGCATCACGGCTATCTAATCCACGTAATCGCCGTGCAAGAGCGATTCCTCCCAGGGGATTCGGCTGCTGCTCTTCGGTTGCGGGGTTGGTCGGTAAATCTGTCGCCTTGCCAATCCTGCCTTTGGGGATCCGGCGACCGGGATTAAACCCGGGGGATGGCCCCGTCACTCCGCGGTTCCTTTGAGTCCCACGGAGGCGGGAGTGGTTTGCGGGGATCAGCTAAGCTGATCCGGAAAGAGGGATGCATCCGACCGCATTCACTCCGCGTCAACCTTATCATTATCGAGTCCGTGGGGAATTCGTAAAGAGGAGGAGGATGATGCACCGTCCCTCCAAACTGTGGTTTTTATAGAATCACATGCATTTCTTACGGACTCTCTTTCCACCACAACGGAAACAATTTCACCAACTCCCCTTCACACATACTCATATTGATAGGATAGTTTCCTACATCAAAGACAACGATAGGCATTGATTTCGATTCGTTATCCACCATTACTGTATTCATAATATACAAAGAATTGGGTTGTAGAAATCCCAGTTTAGACGAATGTTAATCGTCAATCACCTCATTTGAAAAAGGCCAGATTGACGCCCATACGATGCCACTCCACGTGAAGTCACAGGGACCCAGATGCTATATGAGTAGTCGCGAGTTTTACATCGTCTGAGATTACCAATGCATGCATGAGGCACAGAGCTCAGGGAAACATTTCTTCATAATCACCTATTGAAATTTCCTATAATCGGAAATTTTCCATCGTTTGATAGGGTATTAATAATCCTTGTTTAACCCAAGCGCTTCTGCTAGCAGGTTACTCTGATCTAATCTAACACTAGCTTTTCCCAGCATTCATGCTAAGTCGTCGCGTTTTCGCGCGCTTGAAAATTTTCACTTTTCATTTAATTGTGAGAAATAGATATCGTCATTTAAAAATCTAAAAGCGTGAAATTCGTACTCCAGGAGTAACAATATTTCGATTTAGGCAATTAAAAAAAAATAGGAAACCACCCTATTCAACTTATATTATTTTACAATATCATTGCAGCCTTGATTATATAGAATTGTACAAGCCACGGTTGAAAATTTCGTATTTGTGTGGAATGCATTAATTAAATTTTCTTTCCAATTTTGTGGTTGCATAAGAGTAGCCTCAATCGGCAAAGGGTGTTCAACTTCCATGAAACAGGACAATTTTTTCATATCAAATTTGTTTTTTTTTTCAATCCACAACAACTGCATTTTGAGTCATTGAGGTGCAGAAGAACAGGAAAATATGTCAAAAACATTTCAATAACTTGGACAATGGAACATAGGCTTTCACAGCAAAGTCCAAAAAAAATTCAGCATGGCAAAAAGTTCTCGGGAATCTGTTTTGGAGTAATAATAGGCACAACCATTTTGTTATTATCATAAACGAATATTTACGCTAAGTATTATTGGAGAAAATATGAAGTTAAAATGTGCGTCGACAAAATATTAGAGGGTAGGGCGTTTACGAATTGTTTTTGAACATAAAATAAATAAATATACGAAATAGGTATTTTACAGTTTACACTCTTTGCCGATTTACGCTATAGGTACTATAAGCTACCACAAAATTGGAAAGAAAATTAAATTTGTACATTCCACACAAATACTTTTTTTGACCATGGTTTCGACAGTACTATATAATCAAGGCTATAGTGATATGGCATGGAAATATAACATCGCCTTACCCATGAAATTTTATTACTGAACGTAACCAGAGTACTACTGAGACGACGCGACGCGGCGGTCGGACTTAAGATATTATTTTTGAATGTACTTAGTGTATTTTCATTTCGTAATTATAATTATATGAGCTTCATAACTAAGCAATATTATATTTTTATATGATTGATAGCATAACGACTTTTGGTAGAAATATTTTGTCGCAACATTACTTGTTCACTGCTTCTGAAGAAGGAATTTTTCATGTACTTGACTTTCGCCGCTTTGAAAATCCTTGCTTTTACAATACACATTGACTTACCTCTCGCCGCTGCAGGTAAGGGGTTTGTCCATTGTAGGTTTTCATCATGATATAAGTACCTAAGAAACGGTTATTTATGAATTTTGGATATTTATGCGACGAAATACCACCTTTTTCATTTTTACGTGTATCTTTTCTCATCAACGATGTACTATGTGTATTACGATCCTAATATCGGCATTGCTTGCCCTCCAATTCTCCTTTTTCTAAGCTAACTCCGTCTGTTCTATGATACTCTTCTTTCTCTGGTTTTTTCTCTATCTGACCCTAATTATTATCCAATTACCTTCCATTGTTCCTTTTATAACTTTTTCGCGTATTTGCGGTGTCCTATGACATTGATTATCAACTTGGCCATTCTATAACGTATGGATCTCCTTAGCTCCATTTCTATCTTCCCCTAGGATTCGATAGTACTCATTTCTCAGCCTTTTCGCCCATTTGATCTTAATCAACCGCCTCCAGTACCACTGGTGCTACACCTTCTTGAAGGCTTCAAGTATTTTCTAGCAAGCTTTTTCAATGTTACGTACATGTTTCTGAACCGTGGAGGGCTACTGCTCTCACAAATTTTTACTCGTGCAGCTGTCTTGTCCATTCTAATGCTCTTGGAACAGCGTCGTGGGATTTTTTCATTTAATTTGCAATATGTATACGTATGATATACATAAATCCTGAATAACGTTATTTTAACACATACAGGTTAGCATTTCGTATTAATTCATGGGTATTGCAAATCAAAACCGTGTTCAGGAAAAAATTGTGTGAGGAGAAATCGTCCGGGATTCCGGAAAATTTTACTCAAAATTGATTTTTCTCCTTCGAAGGAGCAGTTTGGTCTTTTTTTATTCTGGTATATTTTCTCTCACTCTCTCTGCTTCTCGAGAAAAAGAGCGGAGATCATTTTATGGGCGCGGAGTGTGTGCATATGCGTGAAAGCGATCCACGCATGCGAGAATAGGCGATTTTGCGTTAGGGGGGTGGGTGGTTTGGGGGGGGGGGAGGGCGCGAGAAGGTTTTTCTCTCCGAGGAACGGGACAAAGGTTGGAGCCGAGAGTTGGGGAGGAAAGGGGAAGAGAGGGATATATCCATTTTTCAAAATTTTATCAATACTGCACAGATGGATTCTGACTCTTGGAGGATGGCTTTTATGACTGGGTATCAAAGCTTCTGGAGTTTTTTTTTCGGGGGAAAAAATAAGAGGGGGTGGTTATAAGGGGGTGTTTCAGCAGTCCGTACGGGGGTGGGTTTCGAAGGAGGAGAAAGGCCTTTCCTTTATGGACGGGGGTAGCGTGAGTGAAGAGGGTTTTGGTGAGGAGTATAAGGCGGAGAGGGGTGGTTTCGCCGACATGGTTTATAAGGGGATTCCAGACTGGCGAAGGGGGTTGCGCCAGTCACCCGGTTGAGGGGTAAGGGGATGATATAGGCCGTCTCGGGAAGGGCAAGGGGTGAACGACGATAACCACGAGATGGAAGGGAGTAATTTCCAATGACATATGCATTAAGTCGAGGGATTGGTATTTTCGTAGGGATGGTGGCGATAGTGTTGGAAGGCGAGGAAGCTTGAAAGCGTCGTCTTTCTTGGTGGAAATGGCAAAATGGCGGTTATAAGGGAAGCGGTCTTGTGGGATAGTGTGGAAGGAAGGAGTGAAGAATACAGTGTTGGGGGGGGGGGGGGGAGAAAATTTGGTTTGGGGGGTTGGTAGTGGGTGATCTGGCGGTATCATCCCCTCCTTCTATTATATTGGCCTCGGGGAAGGAATAAAAACCTTGGCGGTGAAGGGTAAAAGGTATGTTTATATATATAAATCCATAGGAGGGCGTGTGAATGGTTGGGGTTCTCGTGGGGGGGGGGGGGGGGGGAAATCCAGGGTTATCGTAAGTCTTTCGACTTTTCGTGAGCGCGTTCGAGGCAGGGAGCGTGGTGACAAATTCACGTATAAATCCAGTTTTAGGCGCTGAAGCCGCGGATTCATTTTATGCTAGGTGGTGGCTGAGAAAGTTGTCGGAGAAGTTACGTCACTTTTTCCACCTTAGGGTGTACTTAAATCAGCAAAAGCAAGTGTCGATAACTAATGTACTTATAATAGGAGAGAAAAGAGAAAAGTGAATTATTATCTGCCAAATTGTTTTTATAATTTTAAGTACGTAGTTAATTACTTATTTTTTTAAGGTTCCACGAATGAGTTAAGGCGTCATATTATATTTATTATTTGATTTTTCCATTGAAGTCCTAAGTATTGGTCACACAAATCATCTGAAGAATATTTGTTATTAATATGATGATCACCTTGTAACTCATAAGTCTCGTGGGTTACATAGAATATCTAACTTATGCGAAATTCCTTTTATTACACCTTACAATTAATATTTTAATGGATAATTTTAATTTGATGATGCAAAGAAATCTTTAAACTTACTCACTGTTACGTATCGTACAGACCGTCTGAAGTGGAAATTTTACGCGTTGTAACCATCCTACATGAATTCTGATAAAAAATGTATTATTTCTAAAAAAATCTATTAAACGAGAAGGTACTCTTTCCATACCTACCGATGAAAAATCTACATTGCAAAACAACTCTAAAAAAATCAGCCATTTGGAATTTTCTCGAGTAAAGGCTGTATTTATATGCTTTTCTCTGGTCCTCTGAGGACTTGTAGCCATTAAATCACACAATCTGTCTAATTTTAACGACGAATAAAATACTTAAACCTAGAGTGAGGAAATAGCTGCCTTAGCTCATGATCACTTGGTCTCTATGTGAAGTTTTTTTTTGCATTAATTCATGATCTCACAGTCTATAATGACATGAAATATAATAGGTATCAGTAATATGGATTAAGGAAGGAAGAATTAAGGAAGGAAATAGTGATTGGAGGAATTGATCTTTGAGGTTACTAACTTAATTCAAGGGGGAACCAAATGGATATGCTTCGGGTGCCATTTGAAATGAAAACTTGCGATTTATTTTCTTAATAGTTGATAATATTGTGTACTAATACTAACATAAGTTTAGAAAAAATCGTGCTTCATTCTCTAATATCTTGACTGAAACCTTTAACGCATCCTTGCATGCACATTGCAGCGAAGTTTTGAGTTACATGTCGATTTTTTGGGACCTAACCTCCCTCACGCTTTACCGCAGGCTACATTTTAGTAGAGCAAGAGGGTATTTGGCTACCAGACTATTTTTGAGTAGGGAAAAACAAAAAAATATTATTTTCACACTTTAATGTTTGAATTGTAGGTATAGATTGTATAACAACTTGTTTTTATGCCATTCTTACTGCCATAATTTCTGATTTCAGAACCTTTATCGTTCGTAATCTATATTAAGTATATTCAACTATATTCAACAGATTCAGGCTTCAATTGGTGGAAGTTAGACATATTTAAATAAATACTTGAACCAGGTGATGGCTCTGTGAGCCGAAACGCGTTGTACGCAGTCAAAAAATGTGGAAATGTACTACAATCTTTTATTTATTTAAATAGTAATCTATATTTTCCTTCCTTTCATGACTAATGACTTGAGATACCCTATTCTGAGGCTTTTCATGGCGTTCGATTTATTTAATTCCTCTCCGTTATTTTCGCATTAAGTGATTTCTGAATAAAATGTACTAATCTTTGTAGGAAACTCGAAAATATGGCGAAGTCACGTAGGGCAGGTTTTGTATTCAATTGAGGTGTCTTATAAATGCGATTAAAATAATTGTTGAATTTATGAATATTTTGATTATCACTCATTATAATATATGAATTAAGGTACTACCATGCCATTATTTTTGGATAGTATACTTCTTTGCAAATCGAAGGAAATTTTAATCTTAGAATTTCCTTACTTTCGTTTATTCATTGGAGGCTCTAAACAGCGGTGGTTGTTATTTGTTCCGGTTAAGATTTATTCGTCCCAAGCTTCAAAACATGGCAGAAATATCATCGGAACCTTGGAAACTTTATCTTAGGCTCAAGGATATGAACCTATCTTCTTGAAGAAACAAAAGAGGTCATTGATTCCGCTCCGTTGGGAAAGTTATTGGTGGAATTCGTTTTTTTGTCTCTTGTAGGTGGGTCGGGGCGACACTCTAGACAAGATTTTCGTGGGATGGTGGGAATAGTGTGGATTTGAGGAGGTTTCGTGGGCGTGGTCTGTGATATCCTGGGGACCTTGGGAGAGCTTTTATGGGCCTTTTTGATGTGTGAGTTGGCCGTCGTGGAGCTGGAGGGATGGCTGTCCTTTGGTTGTCGAAGGAGGAAGGAAGGGGTGGAAAGTGCGAGATGTATTGCTATCGCTTTTATGGTTACTGCGTCGGGGCCATTACGAATCTCTTAAGGGAGGGGAGAAAAAAAGAGTGCGCAGAACGCTGTGGCTCGGATATGGGAACATTTTGCGTTTGAACTGGTTTTATTCGTGAATGAACGACTCTTCGCCTCACGTTAATATTTCGTTTGAAACCGTTACTATATTCACTAGGGTTAACCCTTGGTGGTTTATTGTTGCTGTGTACAATTGGTGTTGAATATTCAATATAGTTATTCTTTTGTTTTCCATGTTACTTGAATGGCTGTTTATTTAGTTGTCATGTTTTCTGTTAGGCACTATTGTTGTTGTTGTACAAAATGGTGATATGAAAAAGAACGGAAATCGAGTGCAAATAGGAACATTTCCTAAAAATTGGATAAAATCATTGAATTACCAAGGTTATAATGTCGTAGGCTCTGCGCTCAGATAAAAAAGGCTGAAGACATATTCTTTCCTGAATGGTGATAATTCAGATTTTGGTGAACAATTTTTATTTGACAATTGCTCCGTAGTTCATTTGATAAAATTAAAAAATGCATCATTTATGCTATTATAGGCTGCTATGCTGAGTTATTGGATTCAAAGAAGGCTGTGGAATAGAGTAATGCGTGTAGAATTTTGCATTATTTATCTTGCTCTCAGTCCAAACTTAAGATATTAATAAGCACGTTTACTGGATGATCTCACGGGTTTTTGTTGTATGAATTGGAATTTCTTTTAATGAATCGGCCGTGTATCGTTCAATAAACACTTTAATCGAAAATAATAATTGATCATACACGTAAAGAATTAAATGAGGAATGTTCACCATGAGTGATATCTAGAATCATGTATTAAATTTGGAAATCATACACCAAGATATGGTTCTCCGCTTTTTCCAGGGTTTAATGTGACATCTTTTGAGCTGTTTTCCCCCTTAAATTCTATCCGACCAGAAACATTGATTTTCGATTCCTTAGAATTATCCGATAAGTTTTAAGTCAATGGCTTGAGAGGGCTTTATGGGACGGTTGGCGACTGTGTGGACTAAAGGCTGAGCGGAGGAAGAGAGTGAATGAGCGAAAGAGTGGTTGAGAAAATTATGGTGTGTGTGCGACTCGAGAGGAAGTCTCGCTTGAGTTAGTGGATAGGGGAGAAAGAGGTGTTGCCGGCTGGATAAGGAAACTAGGGGGATGAAATCGAAGGTCGTGATATGGTAGGTCATTCAGGAGGGAAAGAGGCGATCCTGTGAGGGGATTTGAAAGTGATGTGAAAGGATTTATTATTTTACCTCCCCAGGACCGTACTCCAGAATGTTACTCAAGTCTCAGAATTGACTCAAACTTGACTCATTTGCCGAGTTGGCATTACTAGACCTCACTCGAGTCCAAACAAAGGATTTATTATTTGACCTCCCAGGGCCGTATTACAGAATGTTACTCAAGTCTCAGTACCGACTCAAACTTGACTCCGTTGCCGCTTTCGCATTATTAGACCTCACTCGTGTCCAAACAGAGGATTTATTGTTTTACCTCGCCAGGACCTCGCTCCATGATGTTACTCAAGTCTCAGTATTGACTCAAACTTGACTCATTTGCCGAGTTGGCATTAATATACCTCACTAGAGTCCAAAAAAAGGATTTATTATTTTACATCCCCAGGACCATATTCCAGAACTCCACTCAAGTCTTGGTCCTGACTCAAACTTGACTCGGTTACCACTTAAGCATTACCAGACCTAACTCGAATCCAAAAGCCCGCTCAGAATATACTCCACAGTTGATTTTAGTCCTAAACTAAATTGATTCGCCAAGTTCCAAGATATCCGAGGATTAGGTATATGAGGTGGCTAGAGTATTGACTTTCCTCGGGGTTCGGTTTCAAAAAACCGAAGGTGGCAGATAATTTTCAGAGACTTTGAGATTATCAAGATGTCCTCCACCATAGCCTCACGTTTTTCAAATGAAATATCTCTCGTAAAAATATTTCTAAGGGTACTATAGTATCTACTTCAACAAAGTAAGTTTTTGATTCGTGGGAGATCACGAGTGACAAGAGTTTAAGTAAATATTGTGAATTTTACCACTGAGCGTCACCTCAATTACTAGTGAGTTGAGTGGAACTTAGTTTCTGAAATACGAACTCAAACTCAACTTGGGATGAAGGTCTGAACCACAGAGGCGGAGTAAGGACTCAAGATTGAGCGAGGTTCTGGAAAACTTTCCTTACACATAATCAATGACATACACTTTGTTACTTCCACAAAATATTTATAAAAATAAATATATATAAAAATAAATTTGAACACCGGAATTTGTCCCTGCACACTCACTCCTGTGGCAACTCAAATTCAAGTCGATTTTTGGCCTCGCAAACAAGTTGTCTCCAGACTTCTCTATCCTCCGCCATGTCAACCTCTTCCAAGTCTTCTCATGTATTCAAAGGCTTGGTGATTCCATCCTATCCTAGGTCTTCCCCGTGGAGGCCTTCGTTCCTGTTGACCTCTCCACACTCTTGTTAACATTGAATCCTCCTCCCTTCTTCTTACATGACCAAGCCACCTAATTCTCCTACTTCTTATCACAGCCACAATTTCTGGTCACAGTTGCGTAACTTGGAATATGCTTTGTGGGGGATGAAGGGGCCTAAGGTGGGGGCCACCCCTCGGGCAAGGGGGGTTCCGGGATAATTTTTGATAAATGACATGCCTGGAAATACATTTTACATAATTTAATTGTATGGCACTTAAAATTTAACTTAAAGCAGATGCAGATTATTATACGTCAAATCTAGAGAAAAGCTTTAAATATTTTTTTATTTCTCTGAGGCTTTTTTGGGGGGGAAATCTATCCCCTTATCCTTCCCCATAGTTACGCCACTGTCTATTAATATTTACAGTTTCCTGAGCTCTCAGTTTTCAGTATTCTCCCTACTACTTCTTCAAATGTTGACCCCATTTATCCTTCTCAATGTATTTCTTGACAGGAGTTTACTCTTCATCTGAAGCAATGGTGTGATGGATAGCATGGTCAAATACTGAACTGATAGTTATAGGTAAGTTCGAACGCTTCCCATCTCACTCTAATCTCAGATCGGGAGATCGGGATAAACTCGACAGGATATTTATTAATTTTTAATTATTTATTTCACCACCAAAATCCGCACAAAGCCTTTTACAGTGCGAATGCATGTCCTGACAATAGTTACTGTAGTTCCGAACATTGCCACTTTACGATGATTAGGCGCTGGGAGACCGGAAGAGGAAGCGACGAGAGAAATACGAAAAGTTCGTAAAGCTCCCTTCGCTCTATTTATTCATGGATTTGTCCAAGCAAGGAAGAATATGGGTGGAAGAAAAATGATTCGTTAAATACACGTTGAACACAGTAATATCTTGACCGTAAATCCCTTAAAAGCTTTTCTAGCCGTCAATTTCTCGTTCACTTTATATGTCAGCACTAGAGGGCAGCACAGATTTTAACCATCGTTGTGTGAATGCACGATAGTTCCAACAATTGTTGGAACAATCGTAATCTGAAAGGAATTATCAAAAATAAGATCTTACCTTTTTGAAACGACTCCACAACAGCATGTCTCGATCCACTGGATTCGAAGACGCAACAATGCAAACTTCTGAAACTTGCTTCGAAAAGATATCACTGTCTTTCTCTCTAAACTTTCGTCAAAGTGTGCGTTAGGAATTGATAGAGTTATAAAGAATCTATACCGGTAGTATACGCTTCTAGTTACATCTCAAAGCCTACCTAATGGCCTGCATTACAGGAAATAGGTAGATTTTGATTAGAATCCCTGTGTAGTTGATTTTTAATACCTTGCCGACTGACTCAAGTAGCAGAAAATGTTGCATGGATATCCAAAAAAGGCTGAAAATATTCAAATGTCGTAACATCCAACCTGTGACATTCCCTGGATATTTTATGGATATTCAGCAGTAATGTCCATGAAAAGAAATCCAGGAAATATTCATATAATATTTTCGCGGAATGGTGATTATGGCGCTAACTAGTGGCATTCTCGAAACGGAAGTGCGAGACGTAAATATCAACGGTGACGGCCTGGTCGTCTGGTGACGGAAGTTTGTTGAACACGTTAAACGTTCGATTAGAGAGTCTTGTGAGTATTGTCCTAAAGGGATCGAATGGAATCCGCGACTTCATAGTTTAGAATCGAAGTTGGAATTTGTGAAGCAGCAGTTTTTGGTGCTCCAAAGATATTTTATAGATATCCATGTAACTGTACAATAGCGTTATATGGATGCTAGCAATGGATATTTATTGAATATCTTAAAATGGGAACTTTGGATATTCTCTGGATATCCATACAAGGTTGTACAAATATGCTGGATATCTTATAGATATTAAGGAGACTATTTTATAACATTAAATGGATATTATATGGATATTATCTTCTACTTGGGGAGGGGGCAGGCCAAGTTTTTTGGGGGTTGTGTGCGGAGGGCGCGTGATTCCCTGAAAACTAACCAAAATGCGATTTGCGGAGCCCAGCCTCCGGGATTCAATCACTTTCAGAACTCCGTGGTGTATTCTTCGTAAGTTAGATGTATTGCTAAGTGGGAAGAAATAAATGGAAAAATATTTATTGTTCAGGAAAACAATCCATAAAAACAAAATAATATAATCATATTTAAATAAATTATGTAATTAAATACGAGGAAGTTTGAGTGCGACATAGGTTTCCCGTCATTCCACATGGAGTCGGACAGGGTGCACATATTTCCTCATCTGAAGTCGGCCAAAAAATCTCTCACTTATAGAGAGAGGCTCCTATATTCTCACTAAAACGGGCTTTCTAGGTTAAAAATGACGAGACTTGGCAATGAGCTTCACTCATAGAAGTTCCTCACCAATCCAGTTCTCTCTTATAGTGGTTTAACTGAATTTGTTTTATGGTAGTAATTAGCAAATATATTTTAAAAATTATAAGGAACTATAATGACTCGTTTCGTTATATGTGGCCTTCGGTTTAGATCCTTATGATGAATATATCGTCTCCCTAATCGCGATTTTCATAGTTTGAATTCACGAATGGCCTGAAAATCACCTGGATTTTATTCAAGTGACCACGAATGAGTTTGAAAATTACTCTGTCGTAAGTGATGATGCCATTCAATCTCACGAAATTTCGCTTACATTTATTATTTCAACGGTGGATTTTGAAGATTTGTTTTTGTGAAAATCCTCCAAATTTACGGCTCTCTCAATAAAGTGATAGTTGCCAGAGTGCCACCTCTATGTCTACGTCGAGCCCATGACAATTACTAGTAGTTAAATGAGATCAGAGATTTCATTCCATCCAAGAGAAAGCTTGATGTTTGAAAATTAATTGATTTTTTTATGAAAGCTTCAATGTGCCTACTTACCCTTAATCAACCTGCATGCACGTTTAGGTAAGTATTAGGAATTTTCATAATTTACCCCTCTGTATGGGATTTAAAGTATCCGAAAATATGTATGTGTCCTACCTTCACCTAGACCTTTGCATGACAGGAGAGTTGGAGATTCTCCGATTCCATCGATGGCGCCGTACATTCGCTACGTGAGTTTATTTTATTTTGATAGATAATTTTACCCGATAAGTATTATAGAGGTTATCAAGGGCAATAAGGCTGGTATTTTTAACACTTACAATAACTTAAATTTGACCAACTGCATTCGAAAGACCGAGTTCATCACGAAATCGTTGTCTCGGCTTACATTCACCTTCTGCTCAGCCGTATAAAGCGCATTCTTTATATTTACTCTTAGCTACATACCCGTATATATTGCAAACCCATGCGCCAATGCGTCGCACAATGAGGCAGAGCGGAGTTTAAAGGGCACAGACACAAAATGCAGTTAATAAAGCGCGCTCCCGTGCATGAGAATTCGATTGATGACCGCGTCCGACCGGCGCTAAGTCTATAATTTTATTTTTATTTGAGAAATCGGGCATGAATTTGGCTGAGGGGAGAGAGGGAGGACCTATTTCCAGTAGCCATTTTTTAATCAAATTTTCCGGCCTCCTGAGTTTTCGTCGCGGAAGAGTGGAAAAAGACAGATGAGGAAAGAGTGGAGGAGTGTGGGTAGGAAAAGTAAAACGAAACGAGGAGTGCGGAAGATGAGGAAGGAGAGTAGGGTTGTTTGGGGCGGGAGTAACCATGGCGACGGCGGGCGGTAAGGGGGAAAATGATGATGGCGACCTGTTCCATCCTACAGGCGCCATTTGACTGTGAAAATCGCCAACCGGGGTGCCAGTGTGGAAAGAGATGAAAGGTCGTGGAGGTGAGGCGTTGAATCATTGGTTTGTGGATGTAGTAAATCAGGTTGCCTCTCCTCCCTCTACTCATCGCGGTATTTCGACTCTCGGAAGTGGGAATACCATGAGAAATAAAGCTTCTTTTTTGTCTCCCGCATACTCAAGCGTGCATTCATGCATGCGAGTATTATGTGCGGGAAGAGAAGTATGGCGAGGAGGAGGAGTTTCACGAGTGGTAGTAATTTAAAATCAATGAGGGCGCATAAAAATAGTGATGGCGGTGCGATTGTTGGTTACAGGGGGGCTGCATAGAGGGGGCCCATTTCCATCTCATAGAAGGCTGATTTCTGTTGTCACTTCGGTCGCATTTTAATCGGGTTTCAAAAATGTCCGCGGCGCGGTGATGAGTGCAATGCGATCCACTTTTGTTTTCGAATGTTTTACTGGCTTATGTTTTGTAATCGCGAGGATTTGATAGATCACATAATCATGAGTATACATATCGGTTAATACCCCTAATTATACCAAAAACAAATAATAAACAAATATGTGCAAAACTAAGCCCTGAGGAATGTTTTAAAATAAACCGAAACGTCGGAAAAAACTTTTTACATTATATGATCTATACTCCAGGAATTTTTTTATCCCTAATTATACCTTACTAGCTGACCCGGCGAACTTCATACCACCTAAAAATCAATGGACATATTGGTTACACCATTTATAAATCAAGAACGGCTGAACAGATTTTAATCGTATTTGGCTAGCTAAAATAAAATAAGGAGAAAATTCAATAAAAATACAAATATCAGTATTAAATTGGCCTTTCAGAAAGACTTTCTTCATTCAATCTGTATGTACTATCTATTTACTCTTTTGACTCACAAACCTTTTGATGTACAACATTTTGGATCTTATTATCAGGCGCAAGAATAAATAAAGCGGATGCTTTACCAACCCGTGGACATGCAACATACTTTTATTTGGCCATGAGAAAAACAGGGGTTTTCTAAATTCAGCCCACAAACACTCAACGATTATGACAATGCTACTCATTTGGTTATTTAGTCTACGATTTTAATTGTTATTTTAAAGTTACCGATTAGGGGGCGCTGAGTATAGGTTTATGGATCCAAGGGGACGAAGTCTCGAAAAAGATTGGGAAACAGAATTAAAGCCTCAAAAATGGCAGGTAGAGTATGCTACCGGTTATGCAAGTGAGCGCTACCGGTGGTATACGCTTCCAGTTATGTGCATCACAAAGCCTAACTAGTGGCCTACATTACCGGCAGTTGGTAGATTCGGGTTTGAACCCCTGTGCAGTTGTTTTCAAATATCATACCAACTGAGAGACAGGCCAAGTTTTTTGGGGGGGTGAGGGTAGAGGGCACGTGACTTCCTGAAAGCCAACCAAAACGCGATGGGCAGAGCCTAGCCTCCGGCAAATTCAGTCGCTTTCGGACCTCCGTGGTGTATGCTTCGTAAGTTAGAAGTGTTGCCAAGTAGGAAGAGACAGATAAGTAGAAAAATATTTATTCTTCTGGAAAATAATGCATAGGAACAATATTAATATAATAAAATTTGAAGGCACATTAATTACAAAATATATAATTACAAAAAATCTTTTTATTTTTTGAAATGTCTAAGAATAATGTTTTCCCATTTCATGACATAACATAGCATGAGAAATTCATTTACCTGATTGAAAAAAGGCAAATGAAGTCATGCATCAACTCGGATTTGATAAAACACAAAAAATATTGTATTCTTAACTTAACAAATAACAAAATGGTACAGAAAAAAGGAACCATAATAAGAACATAAATTTGAAAAAAATAAGAGTAATTTATGCTATTCCCGGGAAAGTAAATAATCATAGTATTTTAGTTCAAATTTTTTTACAGATATGCAATTTTAACTTTAGGTGGCATCTTATTCGATATATGGCAAGCTGTTGCCAGAAATGATTTACTATAAGCAGCGGTGAGATGAGCTTGGAAATGCAGTAGATTAGAATCAGACCGAGTGGATATTGTAGAGGACATTGGGAGAGGGTTCTTGACACAGCTTTTCGTTTCTATGCACTGTCAAAGTCTTTTGAGTAAACATGGCAACGCCCGTCACTCCATATCTCACATCCAAGGAGTTTGGAATGTACTGGAGGCGCTGTTTTCGAGGTTTTAGCGTGGTCAAAATTCCGCCATCTTGGTTTGACAATTTTTGGACTAAATCTCCGACTGATGTTTTGAGGTGGCTGAGTTTTGATCTGAAAATGCACTAGATTAAGTGGAAAATGCCACCATAATCACTAGTATTTCGCCGGTGATTGTCATACGATTATTCCCATACCTGCTTGGCAGCCATATTTGCTCTCAGTGACCCAGCCCGCACTGCTGCTACTGCATTTTCCAATTCTTATTCGGTGTATCGAATTATGGCGTTGGGTCTTTTCTTATTAATTGCTCCTTCAATACTACAGAAAGCGAAAATATTCACAATTAAGATCTAGAAGTTCGTTTGTGAACAATCGTACTCATCCCCCGGAAAATTGGGACATTCACTGGGTTTCTACACGTTCCAGCTTCTATCATTCAGTATATCCACTTATAGCCGATACCCGTAAGGTGTCCACCAAATTTTAAATATAATAAATATTTTTTTAAATTAAACGTACCTGAATGAGATATCCATGATAAAAACACAAATGGTAATTTCCACTCTATTGAATTTAACACTTTACGACCGACCATGGTTTCGGCACTGATGGTTTCGAAAATCATTGTTGACCATCGACATGGCTGACATCGCGCTGGCATGCAATCAACGAGGATAGGGTCAGAAGAAGGGAATTTAGGCTCTCTTAGAGCCGGTTTCATAATATCTGATTAGCGCTAGCCTTAACATGATATAATTAATATAATTAAACCATGGTCGGTGTCAATAAATCACTATGTGGAAATAGCCAAGTTGTTGATCCTTCCATTCCTGCTTAACATGATAGTCTATTATTGATCGTGGAAAAAAAGACATTCTGAATCTGTCTGTTCTTCCGTCTACCTCTCTTATTTTATTATGATCTGATCTCCCGTAGCATGTTGGCATTCGTAAGATATCACTAACTTCGTCAGAAAATACTCTGCTCTTGAATTTATCTAATAGGTTTAGTCTATTTTTCAGTCTACGGTCTGACAGAGATTCCCGTTCGAGGTCAGTTACATAACAAGACTATCGTAACGACTTTTCACGTACCTGACAGCTCTTCTTTGCACGCGTTCTAACTCTGTTTTTAAGCCCATTTTACGAGGATACCAAACACTGGCAGCGTATTCTAAATGAGGTCTAACGAGAGAGAGAGTAGCTAATTTCTTTCACTTTGTCGTCTACTTTCTTAATGTTCTTTTAACTAAACCCAATGTACGATTAGCTTGACTTCTTCCTTCCCAAATACGTTTGTTCCACGATAGATCATTATTGAGTCTAACTCCTAGATATTTCACGGATTCTACAGTCTCTATTTGGATACCCTGAATGATATAGCTGTGTTGTGGGGAATTGTTGACCTTCGAAATATGCAGTCTGCATAGTATTCGATCGAATGAGCGATTAATTTTATCCATCGCAACAAAATTGCAAGAACCGGGAATTGAAAAGTCTAGTTTCCGCGAGTAAGTAAAAGTGAAGAGCAAGGGAGGCGGGGTTGATTAATGGTGGGGGTGACTCAGGCCTCTGAGCGCTCGCCCATAAGGAATATGCCATTTTTTTCGGAATATTATCATTTCCACTGAGCCAGCCATCCACGGTCAGAGCTGGGTCAAAGGAAAATGAGAGGAAAAAAATATTCCTTAATAAATATATTGGATACCATTTTTCGTTTTCACTGGAAAGGTAATGCAACTTCAATCGCGCAGAAATTTTCTGTTAGAGGCGATTAAGAGCCATATTCTTCGGCTTTTATAGTTTTTTTTGGCTGTTCAGTTGAAATTCTTTGTGTTGAGTGTCTTTTTTAAAATATATTTTTAATTAGACTTTTTGTTAGTCCTCCTTAATTTTGATAGTAATCATATTGATGTAGAATTGTTTTCCTATTGCATTCAAGAGTTTCAGATTGAAAGAAATGGTTTAAATTTCTTGATTTTCGATGTTTCAGTGTCACGTCAACACCATTTCCATTGCAACGCATGCCAATTAAAAGGGTATTTAGGGTATTTAACTTTACATTTTCTTGGAGTTAATATTCTGCTTAAATTGATATCCATTCCCAGTAGTCAGGGCACCAGAAATTAATATCGTGAAATTTTCCCTGCCATACCTTATAAGAAGTTGGGAGAGCATCATTTCTTTAGGAGTAGTTTATTGGCTTGCAGGGAAAGTTTAATTTGGCCACAATATTTCCTGATTTTCATCTATTTTTCACTCCCATATGCTTGAATTTTTTTCTTTCTGACTTAAATGAAAACCCTCCTTTTCCCTCCATTGATGTGATTTCAGCTTCCATGGGTTGGTCGGTCAAGCGACTCATTATCCGTGCGTTTTTTTCCGTTTCCTCGCTTGGATCACTACTTTAGCGTCGTCAGTGCATTTTATCGTAAGGAAATGAGTCCTTTACTTTCCATTTATCTTTTCAAATTTTCACTTTGTTCAAAGAGTCGTCTACCGACCATGAGCCCCTCTTCATTGTGGTGGACTGCAATCTGCCGTCTAATCTTCATTTTTTTAATAAAAAATAAATGATAATGGCTTCGAAGGTAAAAAATGCCTGGAAATGGTAGCGTGTAGTTCCACTACAGGGGCTACACTTGGAAGTGTGGATGCTGATGGACTAAAAATAAGTAGACCCGTGCGGAATATTTGGCTTTTGATGATGGAGTTGCATCTTCTGTGTTAACTATCTCCTGTATTTTGGCCCGTAGTTTTTTTATCTCATGTGCAATATAGGAAATAATAATGAACATCAGTACAAAATCACAACTCTCTATGTTTTTTTCTGGCTGTAGGTATGACTTGCTTTCAATAGATGTAAAAATGACTCTTTCCCGAGGGTTTGAATACCAACTTCATTACATCCTATAAGCATAAATGAATCCTTACGGAAAGCTACCACAAACTCAGCATTTTTGTGCATGCCGTATGAGCGTACTTGTTTCCTTTTCAATTTCAAGTCCTGGGAATGACAAGACACGATTTAGGGTCATGCCCAGATTAATTATTATTTAAATGCAATAATTGACAGATTGGCTCATCTACTGATGGAATCCAATCAGTGCTTTTTTTCAGAAGTTTTTGAAGAAGTTAAGACGGTTTACGCGGTGAAACAAATGCATTAGCTGATTCAGATTTAATCGAAGGAAAATTGCGCAAAAGTATAAAGGTACCTGATTTTAATGCACATCAACTATTTCAGTCCTATTCTGTGAAGAATTAACTTAGGAAATTGTCATGATTGATCTCATCGCCCGTCGCAGTTGTAAAATTTCAGATTTATTCTTGATATTCTTAGCTTTTTTATGATGGTGCGTATCCTAATATAGGCGTGGCGTTATGATTAATTTAATTAGAACTGAAAACCGGTAGGAAACTAATGCGACTCGAGAGCGTACTGTGATCAATCAATTATTCACCATTTTGACAACGTTATATTCTTCTCCTTTCGTCTTGCTGCTGCCCCATCTCGCCTCCTGTATTGTAATGACCCGTCGAGACGTCTTCTCGTCCGACCATCTTAATAAGGCATGCGAGACAGATTCCATCCGCGAGGCGTCGCACTTTCAGCCGTGCAAAACTGCCCACTTGACGTAAACTTCACAACTTTTACCCCCCATCTCTCCGAAAGAGAATATCTCTCGGTCCACCCATTCCTCCTCGCCGGCCCTCTGCGTGTTAACTGCCGCCCCTGGACCCTCGCGGTTCGGCCATTATTAGGCAGTGACAGGGGTGGGTCGGTTGGTAAGGTGTTGAGCACGATGCAAGGGGAAGAAGGTTGAATCTCCTCATAGCTGCTTAACCGCAGGCCATAATGCCCATCTACTCTGAGTCCCGTCGGAATTGCCTTCGACTATAATCTCGGAACCTTCATTCCCGAAGCAGCCACCGCTTTTACCGCCGAGGCCCTTTTCTTACTCCTTCCTTACGACCGAGGGCGTTGTGTAGCGTCTCGGGAGGATATTTCTCGTCCAGAAAGACACTCCACGGAGAGCGCATATGCATATGCACGGCGTTACCTCTTTAACCCCATCCTCTCCTCCATATAGGTACCTACCTACCCTCAGCTATCCCCACAATGTCCTTCCCACCGTCCGCGGTGCGGTCCCTTCGTCGTGCGGAATGGAAAACACCGTCTCGTAAGGGGACACCGCCGAAAACTTCTTCCGTGAGGGTACCCCCCCTTTCCCCCTCCCTCCCTCCCAGAACCACCTCTTCTCTTTGCATCCAGATGACTCCGCAAGATGGCCCGAGAGCGCCGTCGCAATATTCGCACAAAACCCATTACAAGTTAACGTAATGCCACCCCCGACGTCCGCTTTGAAAATAGCTGTTTACTCAGTGGCCTGCAAAGGGTGTGGGGACAGGGGCGTCTTACGCTCCCTGTGTCCTGCTAAACCAACCCCTTCCCTCATCCGTGCGGCCCCTACTCCTCCTACCCTCCTGCTAATTCCTCGCCGGAGTGACCCATCCCCAGTGTGAGGTCTTACAACCCCCCTACTCCTTAACATCCCTCCCCTCGGCCGCCTCCTCCTTCCTGCGGGAGATTCCGAGATTGTCTTACGTCGTCGTCCAGCTAGCTGCTTTTGTGTCGCCACCATCCGCTCACCGCCTCCTCTTCCTCTTGCTTAAACTCCGCCTCTCATTCCACTTTGGCCTCGCTTCATGTCCCTCCATACCCCCCACCATCCCCCTCCCCCTCCGTTGCCCCTAAACCGTCGCTCACTTGTCTGCTTTTATGTGCGGGACGGAAGATTCCGTGTTGCTCCTCACCCCGATGACTGTGACGCGCTATTTCTTCTCCTCCCACCCTTTCATCCCGTTCTGTTCCTCACCCAACCCTCTCTCTCTTACTCTCTCTCTCCCAGGGACGCCTTTGTTGCGTCATTGTCCGTTTGGCTCAAGATGGTCACCCCCACCCCTCCCATCTTTAAGGAAAATGACATCTATGAATCCATGTCGGGAGAGATTGCGTGATATCGGACCCTGGGTCTGTCGTCACTAAAAAGCGATTGAAAGGCTGTCGGGGAGAAAATAATCCCTTGCGAACGAAAAAATTCAACCATAATGAAAGTTCGGCATATTGAAACAGAAGGTAGTCGCACTTTACCACAATTATTTATTGCGAACGACGCGATTCGGCTCACTGATCCATCATGTGGCGTACCAATTAAGTATCCATTTTTCCAAGTATCATTTTCAGTGTAACAAAGTTTCAATCAATGTTTGAATATAGCAAATAGATAATTTTCTTTTGTTGGAATTCATCTCTGAATTCCTGAAACATAAGATCGATTACTTTAAATAAAGTAGATTAGTATGAAGGATCTGGTCCACCAGATGAAGGCTTCGTGAGCCGAAACGTGTAGTACGCATTAAATAATTGTGAGAAAGTGCAACTGCGTTTTATTTCAATTTGGGAACGAAAGCTCATGGGAGATACCCGAGGAACGCTTTGTATGGATATCTGGAGATATCGAGGCATGCTTTTAATGCGTCTATTGACTATCCAAGCAATTTGAGATTTCATTAGGTGCTTATTGACGTATTTTAAGTTTTCACACCTATGAGAATTTTGAAAACGAAAATAGTGGTACTTTTCACATATTCTTGAGTAGCAGTAGGTAAAATTATCAATTTTTTATTTAAATGATTGAATTCAGCAAATGAAATATTTTCTTGCAATTTATTTTACCTCTAAGTTCCTGCAGTACAAAATCGGGTAATTTAAATCAAGTAAA
The DNA here is from genome assembly GCF_921293095.1 of Ischnura elegans. Lineage (NCBI taxonomy): Eukaryota > Metazoa > Arthropoda > Insecta > Odonata > Coenagrionidae > Ischnura > Ischnura elegans. Next base: position 73,461,599 of record NC_060249.1, on the reverse strand, counting down.
TTACTATGAATGCACCCATAGAAATCTTTAATGCCGACGATGAGTATAATCCGCCGTATTTTCTCCGGACTTATTTTTTTTTAAAGTAAAACTCACTTCTTTGAACGTTTAATTTACTTAGGAATTGATTTTTCCTTTCGGACAATTTATTTAATTTTTAACATAGTTCCGAAAAGTAATCTTCACAGCAAAATATCTGTTATAACGTGTTGGATTAATGAGAGGTTGACAAGATTTGAAAGAAATAAGCTGTTCCATATGTTTTCATACTGCAAATTATTCCATCACCATTTTCAACTAATTTTAACAATAAATTGGTTTCTTGTTTCGTGAGAGTTTTGTCGCTGATTCCTCCAGCTGCGCTTGGAAAGGCACATTCTTTATGCGTTAACCGTTTGGACTATTGTTGCATGATTAATGCAGAATTTAATAGTGAGAATGAGCAAAATCGAGCAAAAACATAGTATGAAATATTAATTTTTGGCACATGGAAATATTTCCTAAATTGGCATCCTTTCAGTTGAGATCAAGCTTAATTTCTAGTGATGAATTAATTTGCGTATTGTAGGCAATGCAGTAATTGCGGTAATGCAGGAAATTACTCATGTAATGCAAAATATTAAATTACGAACCCAAAATGTAGCGAAAGTGCGCTACTCAGATTATCGTATTCTGGTTTACATTTTACCGGTATTGATAGATGTCTCGTTAACCTCCTTAGCGTCGCGTGTCACTATTTCTTTGGAGAAAAACACGTTCTAGTTTATATATTTTCCGAGGAGATTCTAGTCGAAGGGTTGGAGAACGAGAGAAGTATATCATAATACAAGTTCATGGGACTATTCGTTCGTTTTCTCGTCGCAATGGGATGGCAATGATATAACGGCCGCAGGGTGCGTTGAAGGGAGGTCGGAGGACAAACTCTCAAGGCAGTTAACACGCTCATATGTACTCTCGCATTAAGACCATGTACCAACTCTCAGCGGACGTGAGCGCACATTATTTTTTTCTGTTTGTATGTCTTTGAATCTGAGTGGGCGTGCTTGTATTGTACGTACCTCTTCTTGAGACTCAAATAGTCTTTGGGAGAGACGCGTGTTCAGCGATGTGTATTTTGGGTTAAGACACAGATGGGCGAAAAAGTTGAAGGTGGGCTGGAGGAAGGGAGACACCAACTTGAGATAGTATGAAGAGGGAACGGGTGGAATTAGATGGTGGGGAGTGAAGTGGGAGGTGAAGAAGTATGTCGTGTAAAAGGGAAGATTGAGATACACGGAGGCAAATGAATTCCGACGCAGAGGGAGGGAGAGAGAAGCACCAGCTTCGTCGACAAGGATATTTCCCGTGGTGCTCCCTCCCAAGCCTTCTCCCTAGGTAATCCTTTTGACTCCCCGCGGAATCTTAAAGACGCTGCTTCTCGAGAGAGATCCAGGGTCTTGGCAATTTTAAGGGGCGGCGGGAATGCACGGTAACCCGACCACTAACTCACAGAAGAAACCGCCGGCCCCTGCTGCGGCAAAATCGTGCCTGGATGAGGGGAGGTGTGGTGTCCAGGAGTGAGGGCAGAAAACCCCTTTGTGATGTCGTCGGTGCTGATGCCGTTCAGATTCCTTCATGTAATCGTTATCTGGACCCGAGCAGCCCGCTTTTGCATTTTGGACCTCGGATCTTTGGAGAGAGCGTTCTTCAGGCCGTGGTAGTGGTGGTAATGTTTGAGGCGGGAGGAAAGAGGTTCTGTGGCCATTTGCCGTGTGCGAGATTGCTAACTAAGGAGAGAGCGAGAAAGTCTACGGGTCTTCTTAACGACCAGGGAACCACTTAAACGCGTGCGAGGGCAAACACGCGTCTTATCTGTGTCCTTACAGGATATGTGGTCGTTCCCTCCGATCTTCTCTCTCTCTCTCTCTCTTGACCGTTTTGCTGGCCACCCATGTATCCTTTTTCGGTCGATGACCAAAGCAAACTATCTTTCGCCCACCTCTATGTTCTCCTTCTATTCTTCTCGCAATATAAAGCCAGAAATTCGGGACAGAGATTTCAATTTCTCGGTTTTTGTCTTGACGATCTGCAGATGAATTATTTCAGGAGTCGAAATTCACCCTTGGAATCGGAGGTTATGAGCTAAATTTAATGAGATTATGCACGGTATTTTCCTGCTTAGTTATTTAGGACCCTTATCCTTTTCGTGAAGTGTTTGTTTACTCGATACTTTATCGGTTTTAGTCTCGATGATTCTCTCCCTTTCATCTTTAGATAAATTATTCAAATAGTCAAAATTCATCCCGGGAATAGGAGGTTACGTGCTAGATTTAAATTGATTATGCGCGAAATTTTTGTGCTTAGCTATGTAGGAACCTTATCCTTTTCGTAAAGTGTCTGTTTACACGATACTTCGTCGGATTTAACCTCAACGATATCTCTCTCTCATCTTTAGATAAATTATTACAATAGCCAAAATTCACCACGGAAATAGGAAGTTACGTGCTAGGTTTAATTAGATTACGCACGAAATTTTCTTGCTTTGTTATGCAGGAATCGTATCCTTTTCGTAAAGTGTCTATTTATACGATACTTCATCGGTTTTAGTCTCGATGATTCTCTTTCTCTCATTTTTAGATAAATTTTTCCTAAAGCCAAAATTCACCCCGGGAATGAGAGGTTAGGTCCTACATTTAATTAAATCATGCCCGAAATTTTCGTGTTAAGCTATGAAGAAACCTAACCCTTTTCGTAAAATGTCTTGATTCCTGTTCACACGATAAATTAACACGTACAAGTCAATGTGTGAATGCATGAAAGATTTCGGTGGACCGGAGCGGAAGATGTACGGATTCTTGAACCAAATTAGAAGAGATTCTTTTCTGTTCATGCATTCGCACAATTTGGATGGCTACACGATGCATTTTCGTGATCATTCACGCGTTCATACATTTACATATAAACCTTTAGGGGTTAATGTACCTTGTAAACAGGTCTTTACTCTTAAATAATTTGCCCTAAATGTTTTTGTGAGTGTATAACTTGTCTCGATGACTATGCACAATCCTTAATCCAGAACCTTAGGGAACATTCTTCGATGGAAATGGAATCGTTCATAAAATTTGTATGGCCGATTAAAACGGAGTTTGAAAAATAATAAGAAATATATTTTTCAGTTTTTCAATCCGTCGACCACTTCTCGATCTATTCGTGGCAAAGAATCAACAGCCTTTACTATGCCGCAGATAATTTTGCGTCGCTGGCTGTTGTTTACAGTTTAGTGATTGGTTCTTTCCCTCAGTGAGAGGTTCTCCATGAGCGAGAACTCTAATGAGGTCCATGGTAAGATATATAAAGAAATGGCAATTTCCACGCTTTAAATATATAACTCCACAACCGACCATTTACTTCCAAATGAAATAGAGTGTTCAAAATATTGAAAACCATGAAACCAAACCAAGAAAATAAAAGATTTTCATGGTAAATAGTGATATTTTCATGGCACCTTGGAAATGATAAAACCGAAACCGTTGTCGGTAGTGAAAATATACGAGGAATATTCATAAAGGAAAGGCCGTTTGGTCACAGGAACAAACTTACTCATATGAAACACATTTTAAGGCACTTTTAGCTAGCTACAAACGTACTTCACTTCTCTACATAATTGCCGTTCACTTCTCAGCATTTTTCGTACCGCTGCACTAGCTTCTAATTGGACTAAGCCACAGGTTTACACTTCTGTCAAAACCAAAAAGAAAATTCAAGATTTTCGTCGGGAACTCTTTGACCACCCACAATACAGTCCTGACCCTGCACTTAGCGGCTACATCCTCTTCTTGCATTTCAAAATAGTGGCTCGGTGGACAACATTTTGAAACCGAAGAAGAACTGAACGGCGTTGTCAATTGGTTCAAATCTCAAGCGGTGAACTTCTATGTAGTGGGGTAAAAGAAGCTGGTGGAGGGGTTCGAAAAATGCATAGAACTCAACGGCGATTATGAAGAGAAGGGAAGTAGGTTTGTAGCTAACTAAAAGTGCCAATAAAATGTGTTTCATATGAGTATATTTGTTTCAGTGATCAAACTGCCATTTCCTTATGAATATGCCTCGTGTAATAAAGTGTGGAAATTACCATTTGTTGTTTATATTTTATCATGGATATATTGCATTTCCACCACGTCAAGCCTGAAACGATTTCATACGTTCTAATGACGTCACCAACTCATAAAAAAGGGCGGTAACTCTCCCGTTTGTTTTTTTTTTAAATTATGAGTGAATTACTGCGTGAGGATATTTTTCTTCATGAATCATCTTTCCTTTTCATCTATTACCGAATTATTTCAATGATTGACGATTTCGGTTCTGCATGGATTACCAAATTGTCAAGTGCTGAATTCGTTTGCTGAAGAAATGTTATTTTTTTCTGACGATCCCGAGTGAACCAGCAGACAGCCTTGAAAAATATTTTCTATCTCACTATTTTATCTATTTTTGTGAGGAATTTTGGCGAACCGTGGGTAGGGTGATTGCTCTGAATCGTCTAAATCCATTCCATGTCCCCAACCATTTTACGTTTCGGTACTGGGTAAATGTAAAGCATCTCAAATACAATTTTTAAAAGCTCCAGATCCTGGGGGATTAATCCCAAGTTCGGATCACTTTCCCTTGTAAAAATGCTTTATACATCGCTCGGAGGGAATGGGAGGACTATCTTCTCGAACCTCCTCTCCCAACATTATTCATGTATATCGCTTATCGTTGCGCGTTTGGAAATCGGAGAGGAACAACTTATTGGACAACCGCTCGCGTGCTCCGGGTGGCGTCGTATGTTTACACTTGCGACGTCGTTTTCGAAGCAATTCCGAGAAACCCTTCCTCGCTTACATCTAGACCCTTCCAAATCCCCCTTCTTCTCCTAATCCGCTTCGTCTCACGATTCGGAAAATTGTGAGTGCGTGTTTCCTTATGTGTGTGTATCTTCCTCGTGAAGTTGGAGGGAGCAAGAAATTGGGTGTACGAGGTTCTTGTGTTTGCTGGAATGAGGAAGAGAGTTCGTGGAGGGTGTTGGAGTAAAATTTTTCGGGCTGTGAAGAGATTCCGATGGAGTGGCAAAAATTGAAGTTGCTGAGACGACGAGATTCGATTCGGGTGGAAGGATTGTTTTATCGGATATATCGAACACAGTTTCGGGAAGTTTGTTTCGTATGTAGTCAACCCTGTATGTTCCGTGTGGTTGTCCAATCGTTGATCACTCGGGGATGCCATTAAATCATGTATGACGTGACTACGGAGTGGTATTATTGCTGTATATCAGTGGGATCACTTTTATCCAATCCTATTTTACTATAAGTTATTTGACAAAAAGTAAGTGAGGCAGGCGTGATATAGTGTAATGACATCCTGTTTTAATGGAAAAGATAGAATGCAATTTTGCACAAATTTATTAAATTTCTTTTTGATTTACTTATTGATATAGAACGCGTCGTTCATAGTTAAATACATTTTTGAAAATTGCCATCTCTCTTTTTCATGAAATCAAGCTTTTTGACTTAAAATTCAAACTGTTTTTCAACCAAAAAAATCTAGTTACACAGGTGAGGAGGAACGCTCTTTTTTAGTATTGACCCACACTGTTTTGACAAATGATCAATGATTTGACGGATGGCCATCGTTTTCAAGGTTAATAGACATGTAAAAATATGTCATTGCCTCTACTAGGAAGAAGCAGAATGGGAGGAAGGGGGAAGAGTAATTAGGAGCTTGGACAAGGGGTGAGGTAGATACTTTAGGATAACAATTTGAAGGTTGTATATCCCTCAAACCAAGGTAGCCAAGTACCTACCGATAAGTGGAAATCTTAAAAAAACGTGCAAGGAATAGCTCACATGGTCAGGTCAGGTTGGGGTAGTGGTGGATTTAGTGGCCGAGATTGTTAATTTTATTAAAAGGCATTTTACTTCCAAATGCTCACTTAGGATCGTATAAGACGAATGATGACAAGAATTGAGAAATTATATACATATAACATTTGAGTAAGTAGGCTCCCCGATATACAGAGGAATTAAATGGTAACCGTTTATATTTACTCGACGATCTGTTACCATATACTTCGTGAATATAGAACCAGATCAACGTGCCTCGTGCGGCATTAAGATGAAAAAGAATGAGTAAACTGTTAACGCATTTTCCGCATCACTAGCTGGGATGATCGTCAACGGGAAAACAGTTGTCATGGGAATGTGCTTAATTATTTATATTTATCTTTGAGATTAGTTAAACGAAAGCTTTGAGCGAGAATCAACAATAAGAATGCGCATTCTCACCCATTTTAAGACTAATTGCTTCAGACAATTATAATAGCACATTTTCGTCTTCCCTTAATTATTTAATGTCCTTAATTTTCCGTCGGGCGCAATGGATCTGACGGGCAAAGCGCAAGTTTTTTTCCATTCCTTTGTACAACTAGGCGGCATTGACCCTTAACGCTTGTAGTGGCTTTTTGTTTTGACACCCTCAATGCAACCCTTTATGCTTTTCGTATTAAGGTCGACTGATCAGTGGCGGATTATTCAGCGTAATTAAGAAAAATAATGACACAATAGAGTGATATAAAAGCATTAATAGATAAATAAGATAAGAAAATAAAAATTTTCTGATCTTATGGAATTCACATGCTAAAATATATTACATATAATTATTATTAATAGCCTAGAGAGTACGTTAAATCGCACCTTGCTGGATCAGTCTGGGGCCGATTGCGAAGGGGTCTATGCACAGCATGAAAGACATCATTTAAGTGTTCGAGTACTCTAATAATGGTGGTTTTAACTTTAAAGGTGTACCACCGAGCCATTCTAGGAGTAAATATTGTTTTTTTCACACCTGTGTCTGCCAGACACGTTGCGCATGAACTCAGCAATTCCAATATTGCGCCTTTCGAAAGGTTAAAAATCCAATTATTAAATAAAATATCGAAAAATCTGGATACCCAAGATTAACCGTTTTCATATTAACTGCAAAATGAATCCAAAAATGTTTGCGTTGCCATAGTAACGAAGGAGTTGCGACCTCATGTCTATGCCTCGTGCGAGCGGATGAAAGGGCTTACCCAGCGGGGGGCAGGAGGGGGTAGCTGCCCTCCTCTAGAAGCATAACTCTAAAAAGTCTTCAAGGAAAATCAGGACTGGATTGAAACGAATTTTTTCAACAACATTTCTTTAAACCCACGAAAGATTATATTTTTATGGGACATGGAGCTGAATTAAAAACCATTTTTAACCAAATAATTTAAAAACCAATAAAGCGATGTTATAATTTACCTACTTAAAATTTTGATTTCATTCACCTTTTCCATGATTAAAAGCTAAAACTTGAACAACCATGGCTTGCCCCTCCCCTAGTTTCGATCCTTGGTACGCCCTTGTGTCAATGGACAAAATACGTTACAAATTATCTCTCCTACCACCACCTGAAGCAATGAAAATTCCTCGTGAAATATCTTATATTTTTTCATTCATAATTCCTGCATATTCTGCCCTTCCCTCCTGAGAAGTTGAGGAGGAAACACGATGTTGAATAGAAGGCTCATGTTGTGGTTAAACTGCATGCAACGTAGGGATACCACTAAGGCGATTTTGGGAGGGAAGAGTTCCTCCTTTGAGGGCATAATGGCCTTTCGGACTAGAATGTAATCACGTTGAATCCACGTGGACTGGTTGCGTTGGATGAATATGGGAACAAGTTAGCCATTCGAGAAGGAGTCTGATGGACAAGGTCCACTCCAAATGGTGCTTTGCGGTCGGACTTTTGTGATAGTTAATGCAAGCTTAGGCTGGCATTATTTCCCTTGTGAACAGTTAATCGCAAAGTGCGACGCGTAATGTTCAACGACAGGATTGAGTGGTATATTCCCATAAGTAATTTCCATCATGGTAGGGAATCAAACTGTTCCTATACCTAATGGCATCATCATCTCTCTCCTTTTAATTCATGAAAGCGTGTGTAATACGCAGTGTAACATCCGATTAGGCTTAAGTGTAGTATTTTATTTCTCAGTCATTCCCGCAAGTTTAATTAATAATTTAGTTTATGGTTTTTGAGAGTTGTTTATTTTTATTAAAAAAATAGAATGAATTTTTTGCATGTATATCACTTGTAAGTAAAAATATCAATCATAGCTACCACTCTTTTACCAGGACGGTTAAATTTTTCCTAGCGTAGGAAGTTGGGTTTGGTGATAGTTTTCCGGGTTTACACCGCGTTGATTCATGTTTTTGCGGACGACAGTTTCGGGCGCGTTCCAGCTCCCGTCTTCGGGTCTTTCGGGAAGACGGGAGCTGGAACGCGCCCGAAACTGTCGTCCGCAAAAACATGAATCAACGCGGTGTAAACCCGGAAAACTATCACCAATGAACTCACCGCGGAAGCCTCCGTAATAATGAAGTTGGGCTTATTGAATTTTCACTACAGACTCACAAAAATCGTTAATTTTGTCGCAGGATTACCAATTTACCTAAGAGAACAGAACCAATATTTATGGCTTCTCCGTGTGACGAAGTGTGTATACTCGAAAATTCTTCTGAAATGTATTTTATTTTGTCGTTGAATTTTTATTAGGGCATATTTTTTTATATAGATTTCTGCCTATTGTTGTATTAAAATCATATTTATGATCGGACTTGCCGATACCACGCTATATTTGTTCTTATGAAGCTGACACTTTTATGTGCCAAAATTTAGCTGTTAGTCCGACCGAAAGTTAAGTCTGCTTGATCGATTTAAGGGAAGCACATGGATGAATGAACCCATTTCACATCGGTATATTTTTGATGCCTTGTCTATCTAGCTAATCTCACTATGTTTTCTTTAAGTTCGTTGGCTTGGTTAGAATTACATATGTGGCATATGCCTAACGTAGGGTATGACGTAATGTATGTATGTAATGCATAGGTAATGATGGCAACGTGCCGGAATAAGCTAAACTTTGAATAATATAACTTAGAAAATAAAGTGCGATTTCCCCGTGTGTTATGCTAGGTATTGTGTGGCAATCTATTCACATCTGCCGTCAGTCTTGCCACACATGAATAGTTAAACAGGATGAATGCTCAATTCTATTTTCGAAGGAGAAAGCTTACCTCATGCCTTTAATTAAAAGGATTTGCGCTGTGCGAGATCTTGACAAACTCCATTATGGCGTCTAGAAACTTTGGAGTGGAGTTTAGACCTTCCTACTGTCACCAAACGAAATCAAATCAAAGATATGCGATGTATGGAATGCGATTGGTAGAACTTTATGGATTGAGAAGTCGATGGAAAAACATTGAATTTGGTTAAGAGATTAAAATTTACCCCTTGGTAGTTAAGAGATTTGATTGGGGAATTAATTTGACATATTTGAGACGGGTGCGATCGGATGAAAGATTGCTGGTAGGAATGAAGGAAGGTTGGGGATAGAATGACTAATAGGCGATAAGATAACGCAAACTTGTGGAGGTAGTTCTCGGGGAGAAAGGCTTCGATGTGAATCAGCTGAAGAGGGTAAGTGAGGGAAAGCGAGGCAACGAGAAATGTTCGGTGCTTATAATCCAGTTATGTTTGACTTGAGATCGAGTCTGGCTGAGGTTGAAAAGGCTCGGATGATCTGGAGCCCAAGAAGGGGACTGTAACACGTATATTGTAAAATCTGACGAATTTTGTGAAGAATAAAATATTATGGAAAGTTCTGAGAGTTTCAATCCTACGTGAAACAAAAAACTCTTCCCGCATGGATAAAATAAAAATGAAGGACGAAAATACTTTTTTTTTACCACAAACAGTATAAAATGCCATGTAAAGTAGAAAATAAACTTTTTCTCACTCGATGAATAGAACGTGGGTGCTGATAAGATTTACTAAAAATGAGTGTAGAAGAGATTGATAGGTGATTGAGGATTGACACTCACAATTTATTCTCCCAATGATGAAAATCTAATTTTTTTTACATATTAGTGCATTTAATTTTTTTGGAAAAAGCGTATTTTTTTAATTTAAATTTTTTCTTTTTATGGTTTAAGTGTACCGGGACTAGCCACGGTGATAACTTTACGGAGTCACCCCCAATGTACAAATTGTGCGAAATATCCACAGAGAAAAATTATTCGCCTAGACCGGCATTCGAACCCGGATCCCCCGATTTCCGGTGACATTAACCAGTGAAGCTACCGAGGCATCATTCTCACCAATGAAAATTTATGGACTAGACCGGACAAGGTGCTATGAACTGCTGAGCATGCCTATGATACGACAAGCGGTCCAATTCGTGCGCATTGCGCCACAGCCAGAGAGTAAAACCCGAACTTAGAACCAAAGAGGTGAATCGGCGAATAATTTTTTCTCTGATGATATTCCTTCTTTATCATTAGAATATAAATGCGATATTTAAATGAATATTTTAAATCCATTAAATTTATATTTTCATAATTAGCTATATTTTATAAATGTGAAGTCCAGTGACGTCATGACAAAATTAGCAGCCGGAACGCACTTTACTTAACTTTTTTTAGAAGTGAAATATTACTACATTTGCTCTTTTATTACTAGTTATTATTTATATTTTATTACAATTTTTTTGTTTGGTTACGAATTTAAATATTAGAAATTTTGAGGCAACAAAATCGATAAAAGTGTTATTTGACTATTATGTCTTTTGTTAGCCAGTGCTGGAACAGCGTTCCGGCACCATGGCACTACTGGTGAGGTCCTACCAAAACTTTTTCTCCTATTGAGTGCGAAATGACAAAGCCGAAAACGATCGGATACGCGCAAAGTCAACTTTTAAACCACATAAAAAAATATGAGGTAAAATATCGACATTTTCAGGATTCGAACCTGTAATCTTATGATTTCTAGACAGAATAGTTCGTCATTTTGCTAGATGACATGTAATGAAAACAAAAAGAAATCATTAATATGTAATTGATGTAAAGATGAGCAATTAATAAAAATGGTAATTAACAAAAAAGGTGCCTCATACTGCCCCCGAAGACCTAGAAATAGTGTAAGAATGCGTTATCATCTACTGTCTATTTTGGTAGCGTGCAAGCCGCAGGGTGATTTTCGTTTTTGTGATATATTTTAATTGAAAGGAAAATAGAAACATTTCCTTGCATGAAAAATTTGGAAATATTTTTTATATAGCATACGTAACTTCGATATTCATACAGGTACTTTTCTGCACCTCGGAAATTGAAATCTACCTTTCGGCAATTAAAAAATCAAAGAATGGGTAGAATTTAATTTTAAAAAGTTATTTGTATTGCGCAGATGTTTTTATCTCTATAAAAAATACGATGAAATTCACCATTTAAATATTTTGCCCGTGACGAGGTGAAGAAGACGACCGTTTCGCTTTTCTCATAGTTTTTCGCGTGTTCTTCTTTACTCTTTCGACCTAGAAGCTAAATGGTTAAGTTTAAACAATGTTTAATGATTTATTGTTTGAGTCGAATATATGTCTTTATAATAATATATGTCTCTTTAGTTCTGATCTGTACAGAAAATTTCAAGCCGATCCGGAAATGGGAAGTTGGTTAAATAACAATTACAAGATTCTTTCGATGAAAAGGACAAATAGACGAGACAAGGTTTAAAAAATGCGTGTAATCCAATATTGTAAAGCAATCCAAAACCCATTAAAGTTAAACGTGTTGGGGAATTAATTTATTCCGCTTCAGGCTTCGGAACTAATGAGTACAAAATATAAAACACCATATGGAGCTTCGGCAGAAATGCTTAAAAATTAGCGTGCAACTTTTTTTTGTGAAGATAGTAGTTCTGATCTGTACTTAAAATTTCAAGCCGATCCGACAGTGGGAAGTTGGTTAAAGAAACAAATACGAGAGTCTATCGATGAAAAAGACAAACAGACGAGGCAAGTTAAGGAAATGCGTGTAGCTAGAGGTATACAATCCAAAACCCATTAAAGTTAAGCGTGTTGGGGAATAATTGATTCCCCAACACAATTCCGTCCGATTCAGGTTTTCGGACGAGTGTCCTTTGGAAAATTAAGTAGTCTCCAGCATCCTCGTGAAATTCATGCTTCTTATTTCCTATAATGTTCATCTTTGCGAGAAAAACATCCATTTCCAAGGTGAAATTTGATCAGACTAATTTTGAGATTCAGTGTTGCATTGTCTTCTCGAATCCAACAGTGAACACTTTTCTATGCCTTACACAAAGCTGTGCGGTTTTGTAATTCAAAACTCGGACTCAGTTTACCTTATCAAGTTTTAGCAATATGTTTCCTTATAAAGAATTAATACTCAGAAATGTTCACAGGACTGCTGCTTATATGAGATGAGTTTTTCGCGTGTTCTTCAGTTTCACTCTTTCGACCGTAGAAGCTAAACGTTTATATTTAAACAATATTTAATGATTTATTATTGTAGCCGAATAAAAAATGATTAAAACGATATATGACAATACCCTAAAGAGTTTTGGCAGAATTTCATACAAATACTTAAAGTTCAACGTTCTACCTTTTTTGTGACGACAGTAGTTCTGATCTGTACAGAAAATTTCAAGCCGATCCGAAAATGGGAAGTTGGTTAAAAAACAATTGCAAGATTCTTTCGATGAAAAGGACAAACAGACGAGACAAGGTTTTAAAAATGCGTGTAATCCAATATTGTAATGCAATCCAAAACCCATTAAAGTTAAACGTGTTGGGGAATTAATTTATTCCGCTTCAGGTTTTCGGACGAGTGTCCTTTGGAAAATTAAGTAGAGTACAGAATACTCGTGAAATTCATGCTCCTTCTTTCCTATCATGTTCATCTTGGCGAGCAAAACATCCATTTCAAAGGTAAAATTGATCCAAATTATTTTCAGATTCAGTGTTGCATTATCTTCTCGAATCCAACAGCGATGACTTTTCCATACATTGCAGAAAGCTGTGAGGTTTTCTATTGCAAAACTCAGATTCAGTTTACCTAATCAAGTTGTAGCAGCATGTTGCCTTATTATACTACTTAGTATGTAGTAATTGTAGTATGCTACACAGTTGTGTTCACAGAATTCTGCTGCTTATTTGCGATGTGAAATTGATTGTTCGTGTATCGGCGTATCCGATTGTTAGGGAGCGGCGTGAATGTCGTCATTTATGAGCAATTAAAGTGTCCTGTTAAGTTTTTCTTTTAAAAAATACCTCACCCCAATCACCATAATTGAAAAAATACCGCATTATACGCTCGAAGTTAATATTATTTCAGTGAAGAATTTGGGGTAATCTTAATCCTCTTGCGAGAAAATGCGAGCGACTCACAAAACCAAATACACTTGAATGCTTCCATAGTATTTCTCCTCAACTGTATTTCTTTCAAATATTTTTAAGCGATTCTCAGAATGCATTGTTTTAAAAAACTCACTCTTTGGAAATATTTGGCGATGAATCGATAATTTCTTACCTTTGTCATTGGGTACTTTAACTTATGGTTCGAATCGTTGATTACAGCATTATCAAACGTGGAAAAGATAGGTTGATTAGGAAGTTAAATTAGATGTTTATGTTTTAATCTCATCATGACTTTGTTTCTGTTGAAAACAGGCTAGTACCGTAGTACAGGAGTTTTGAAGTTGATGAAGCTATTTCACAATTTATCTATTAAAAAGTGACTCTTAATAATTATCATAAAAATAATTTTCAGTTTTATCTAATCGATAGTTCGTTAGCCTGTGAATATAATAGGTGTGAATTTTGGAGTCAAACATATTTCTTCATGTTTGATTTCGGCAACCTTTGTTGTGTGCTCAGCAAAGCAGACCATCAATTAATCCTTATTTGTTTTCATCTTCCCCCATGCTTCTCACCTATTTTTCCAATTCCCATGGTATTCTCGTTCCTAATATTACCCTTTCTCGCCCCCCTCTCCGTCTTCCTCATCGATTTGTAGACTCATTCCCACCCCTTTTATCCTTTATTTCCTACCCCCTTATTTTCTTCCACCCTCTCGGGTGTGTTTGTAAAAGTGTCGGGCAATGGATTAGTTTTTTCGCCGAATGGAAAAAAAAACTAATTATACTATCGCTTCACCGCGCGTCGCTATGGAAACTGATTGGTTTAAAGGACACGCCCACGTTAACACGAGCGTGGCTTGGTTTTTCTTTGCTTTTTTTGTTTCCATTATTCCTATTACAACCAGCCATTATTCCAGCCCGAGCGCACGTGTCGGGTTTGACTTGTTTGCCTTCGTACTTCTGTGCTCATTTTCGTATTTTTGTTCATGTAATCGTCGAATTGACGTAAGGTTTTTCGGTCTTTGAAATTCCGCTTTTTTTGATTGATGTGCTGTTGACTGAAAATAATGTATCTTAGATTACTTACATAAAAGCTATAAATAAACACGTATCCGGCGAAAATATTTGGCTTAAGTGTTGAATATCTTTAGTCTAGCCAGTTTTTTTCAACCTTAAATGTTGCATAAATTTGACTAATTCTTAGTACACTTATCTTTTGTGCTCCCTTTATCTCATTTACGCCTTCGAAACTAATTACGCTATGCACGAAACTACCGGCAATGGAAGTATTCCAGTAAGTACGTGTGGTTACTTTTAGACGTACCCTTGTTTTAAATGGCTGTAGTTGCCAACAACCCTCATGATTTATGCTGATGAACTTCTATAGTGACCCACGTAAGTTATGTCTTTGGTAGAAATGAGTTGAATAAAATTGAATGATGTAATATCCCCAAGTTTTTGTTGTAATTTATAACAAGAAGGCTTATTTTATCGTCCAGCGCGAAATATTTTTCTCATTCGATACATTTCATTCCTTTCATGGATTTTTTCTTGATACAATCAATAAGCAGCAGCAAACAGCGCTGACTTTAATGGATTAGAGATTTATCTTCATATGAAGGCATGATTATATCATTTTTATGTGTAAAGCTGTTTGTGTCTGTTTAGCGTAAATGATAGCATTTCTAATAAATTGATTTTTTACGATTAAATTGAATTATTCCTCACGCTCTGCGAAATGTGTTCTCCTAAATAACCTGTTGCAAACTTAACGCTTTTCCTTAATGGTATTGACGAAATAATAGTTGAACCGTATTGTTATAAACATATGGTTAACCTCCGATGTATGAATTTAAAACCAATATCAGAGAATATGAGTCCCGATTTGGTCGATGAAAATATATTTATTGGTATTCTCGTATTTCCGCGGACAATAGCCATTATAATTATTCTCGGAGTCGAAATTTTTGGCAATCATGCACTGCATTCAGTTGTTACTCGCATAAATTTTATGTGGTTACATGAATGAAAACAATGAACCACGAATGGAATTTTAGTAAATAATTGGTTCCTTTGTTAAATTTAATGAATGCATAATCATTTTATTTGTTGCCGTGGCGATACAATTATTTCACTTTGTTTGAGAGTACACAAGGTTAAAAATTTAATAACCTTTGTTTTTGGCAGATTATTGAAATGTATTTTTGATACGCAAAACGATATTCATTCGCTTTGATCGACGTTATAATGAGAAATAATGTTTTTTAATTGATCCATATTTTTCTTTCATTTCTCTCTGTATACTTTATAGAATTACGTAGTCAGTTTGATTCACAGGAAAGCGTCCTCATCAGATATACATGTTTTCGTCGGAATAATCCTATCTTTTTCTTTTGATGAGAAATATCTAAATTGGGCTTAGCTGTTCCCGGGGTGTTCAACCTATGCTATTGGCTTTCTAAAGCCCTTTCCGTGATAAATTGGCGTAGTAAATATTTCTTCGGATTTTATTGAGAATATGGAATTTCTTCACAGCTTTCAAACCCCTGCCTATGATTTATGCTATATTGGGGTATTTTGTGGAGTATTCTAGAGGTTTTTGTCCAAAGTGTACAATTTTTATCCTGGCAATGAATTAATTATTGCGTTTAATATGCTTTTTTAAAATTAGACCCAAGAGTGAGTTATACTTATTCTCTGTACCCTAGTTTTGGATTTTAGCCTCACTGGGTGTCGTTTTTTATGGAAAGCTATTTTTCTTACACCATGTGCGATTAGCATTTGTTTTATAAGGCGAAGACACGAACCTACCTCCCAAAACCAGGTTTGCCTCTCTCCTAGAAAACCTGGAGATTCGGGAAAGATCATAGAATTTCATTTTGCCGGTCAAGTCATTAAATATGAATATCATTATATGAATATTAGATATGAAAAAGTCATTAAATATGAAATATCAGGAAAGTTAAAAATGTCTGGAAAAATCCTTTTTGCTGTAAAATCAACTAGCTAATTTTCCTCTTTCTCTAATGCATAAGCACATCTTCGATATTTTAACATTCCATTTCCAAACTATCCATCAGAAGGTGATGTGTTGATATGAATTTCATTAACGTGATATCTCTTAATTAAAAATAAATCATATTCCACTCTACCTTAGCATCTTTTGAACACCGATGAAGAGGAATATTTCCACCTCCTCTCATACATGAGTGTATTTTCGATATTTTTAAATCTCATTTACAAATTACCCTTCAGAAGGTGCTCCAAAAGTGTTGATTTGAATTTCATTAGGATTGCTATCATCTAGTACGTTTAAAGAATGCATACTCCACTGAACATAACCATATATTTATCACCGCTCAAGATGTGTAATTATTTGATGCGGTACATGTTATGAAACTATACGAAAATTTGCGTATAAAATCCGGTTAGTCCATATAGGTCAGGGAAATCAAATTGATGTTAGAGTGGCCACCCATTGTGTTCACTTTATTTTCCATTCTGTTTTACTGCTGCTTTTCTCATGTTGCCTCTCTGCTGTGTTTCATCTACACCACCCTCTCGCGCGCCCTGTCTCTCCTAGACTAACAGTGATTCATGCCCATACTCTCTCTCCCTGCGTCAGTCCCTCGCAAATCTTCTCGCTTTGATTCCGTCCTAATTTACGGCCTCTCTTCCTCTTAATCCTCTCTCTCGTCCGCCCCTGACGGCCCTGCGCCCTCTTCTTATCTGCAATTCCTCACACTCAACAATCAACGTAACCCCACACCGTATTTGTGCTCTCTCTACATGAATCCCACGCGTGACGCCTCATCAGTATTTAAAAGACTTCATTGATTTTATTACAGATCTTAATATAGTTTTCTTTTCTTAGTATTTTTAACTCTTAATAATAACTTTTACCACTTTGTACTGCACTTAATGAGAATAAAATTTATTGCATTCGTGGTGATTTTGTGGACACGATGGAAAAATTGCATATTGTTAGTGATTTTACCGACCGGTTTCAAAACATCACCACATGGTTAAAACTCATTGTCGATTATGGTGGAAAAGCATAATAAATATAATCAAAAAAGCAAAATAAATCGGTGAAGAATACAATTATTACACCTACATAAACCCGTACAAGTCTAAATGTATAAACGCGAGAATGAACACGAAATACGTACCGTACGGTTGCGTTGTTGCACGTTATGTGGTTACACGTGTAACCACTCAACTTGTGCAAATGCATGAACGGAAAATTGAACCTATTTTAGCTTGGTTCAAATATTCGTACATATTCCGTTTCGGTCCACAAAAATCATTCACGCAAACAGGCATTAACTTGTACGTGTATCGTTTAAACGCAGGCATTTAGGTGAGTTAAGTTAATTAGGCTTATTTTTGGTTTCATTGAAATTTCTCTAATAAGGTATTTAATCAGTGTTATCTTCTTTTATATGTATCATGATCTGCTCTTCGTTTAAGTTTATCACCTTGGTGTTAGAGGATTTGCAAACCAGTGGGTAAAATCTTCAGGACAAGCATCGGTCTGTTGTGGTGTCCGATCATGGTATCCAATGAAGATCTAATATCAATTAGGTTTCTTGTTGTGTATCCCACAGTCATATTCTTTTTGTCATTCATGTTACTGACCTCTCTAACAAGCTAAGTAAAGTACAAGGGGCTATAACAATCCCTAATTCAGGCGATCTAATATCCGAGCAGACGATACTAGTAAAACAAACGACTAACAAATGCTACAATCGCTCCAGCCGTGATCCAGTAGGGTAGCACTGGGAGCGATAGAAGCGGAAGTGGACCACGAATCTGTAGCGTCTGAAGCGGGAGCACTCGGGAGCGCGTACTGGACTACGCCCAATTTAGTGCACTGAAAAATTATGCACTTCTCACTTAGTGCTTCAACCTTATATTAAGTTATTATTGGCTAGGGTAGAACCTACACCATTATATTATTCACCATATACGCGAATACAAGACCCTTCGGTCTAAATCTATAACTCTACTGACAAAGCCAACACATTCCTCGAAGAATGTATACACTCTTTCATACTTTATAATATATTGTTCTGGTAAGTTCACTTCCTGGTAATCAATAGTACTGCTAATTTAAATATATCGAGTGCCCTTGTGTAGCCTCCGTCGATTCAAATTCACAGATTTACTTGGAAAGGGATAATCATTTCTTTGGATTGTTAATTACTCGTAAAAGGTGGGCTTTCAATGCCGAATCATAGCCTTAATTGATGACGCACGAAATCCGTAAAGGTAATTAAATTTCATCAGAGAGAGAGATGTTTTTACCGGTCGCAAAGTCGTGGGTGAGGTGGTTGTCAAAGCACTAATTAGAGAATTTTCGTAGTCAATTGAAATGGAAAGGGGTATGCGTTCGGTTTGTTCGGTAATTGACTTCCCATTGCTGGGACACGGGTTCAGTTTTTAGAAAAACACATCGGAATAACCAGTGGTGAACCTTTGTGCAATCACCCGCAGTCATACAAGAGTTAAAAATGTGACGGGAAAAATCCTTCCTGCTGCAAAATTCAATGGACGGTTAAATTTTGTCAGATTTTATATCAGGGCTTTTCCCAAAAAATCTGATGGTACTGTGGGAAAGCTCCAAATTAAGTATCTTCGTGGGTATTGTGATAAGAGACTCTGTGGAAATACTTCATCTTTTGAATGGGACGATTAGCTGTGGTTCACTTTAAACCTGACTTGTTGATGTTTAGTGTCTAAGTGCGCTGATTCCAAAGATCTGGTTAACATACACCAGATAAAATCGAAATTTTGGAGGTTAACTCTCAGTACAAAAGACTTTAGTCACATTTTCCGGTAAATTTACCTACTACAACGAATTAAAATACAAATTAGTTTTAAACTTGGGGCCTATTTTACAGGCTTTGGTACTGATAAAACGACCTACTGAAAGCGCTTTGTAGTATCTTATTTGCAAATTCTAGAACGACCGTTTTTAAGTCTTGAAAATCCCGTATTTCCAAAATCTGCAAAATCCCTTTTTGAGTGCCGAGGAATTCTCCAGACCTCATGTTTGCCCTCCATCCCCCTTTGGCACAAACATAGATTCGACACTGGTCGGTGAGTGGAGTCATGCATTATAGTGTGGAAATTAACATTAGCTGTTTATATTTTATGATGGATTTTAATGCTAATTTTATTCTAATTTTGTAGCTAAAACTTAGAAGCTGCACACATGGCCACGTGCGAAAGATGAAAAAAATGCACATATAATTTCGAGCCGTGCTTTCATTTTACTTATAAATTTAAAGTATTTCCGCCCCTATTTTCATCCCCTTGCACCTGCATTCTCTTCCAGCAGGCAACCGCTCCACCTCCAAACTCGTGCGAGTATTGTATTGGTATCCCTTTTCCTTGCTTCGGCCCGTCAATCATTCTCGTATCAATCGCATCACTCCGCATTCTCCTGGGAGGAATCTCGTACTTTTTTATGCCTCCCCGAAAAGTTCTCGCGGCGAATCCCATACCCGCGGCGACGAACTTTCGCCTTCATCATCGAGATACAAGGGCGACGAACTTCCATTTATATCTTAAAATGAAAGGTGAGTCGAGAAACTCGTATCACTCTGAACTCTTCTCTATTATTCCCATGCTTTCGCTTTCCTTCCTCTTCAAAAACCTTGTCAAGAAATATCCTTCCTATTATACACTCTTTTCCCACCCCTTCCTCGTCTCAGTGGCTCTGCTGGTATCTCCCAGTGCGGTAGCTTATGATGTCATTCCCTAGCGGCAGGTGTCACTACTTCAGCCGTCGAAAGAGTTAATGTACTCGGAAATCTATGACACGCTATTGTATTTATTTATAATAAAATTGAGAAAAATGTTTTAATTTAATGAAAAAGTCAGTAATGCCAATTATCCAAAAATTTATTTAATAATGTACGACGCGTTTCGGCCGTCAGGTCATTCTCAAGTACAATGTACTTGTAACGGGCCGCACATTATTAAATAATTTTTTGGAAAAAATTGCCGTCTCTCTTTATCATTAAAACAGAATTCCATTACACTACATCTCGTCTGCTTCAGTTACTTTTAGATCTAAAATATTTCAAAGTTCAATTTCAGCCATCGTTTCTGACTTCATTGGGTGCAAATTTATGATAACACTCAACAATTAATCTTGATTCTATTCCGTCCAATTTAATACGCAACGGCATTAGAATTTGAGGATGGCATACGATTTCGATACGATGGTTGATGTATATTGTATGGAACGTTGCCGCGTTTTACTTCTACGGTTAATGTCAATTTATGTCGCTGTAATGAAATCGATCTAATAGGATGCATAGAGGCCTTGGGTAGACTTTTTGGCTACCGACCGTAGGGTCCCGAGTTCCTATCCCGGATGTCCCAAGCACACACCCAAGACTAAAGCAAGTAAGACTCCCAAGTGTAAATCCTCAATGTGCTAAGAACTGGTCCTCTATCATAAATGTGATTAGCCCTCACGCCTTTGATTTAGTCCCGGGTGAGCTCTACTACCAGCCCTCTGGTTGAAGCCGTGAGTTGGTGAGAGGTCCGCAACAATGCATAACTATCATTTCATTGAGTGGCATAGCTATGCAGATGGTAACATATTGCTCGTTGGTGTCATCCCAAGTCATGATGTCACCTGGTGAGATCCGCACCCCTGGATCCCCCTAGTTACGCCACTGATCTGTCCCTCCCTTTCTTCTCTCCATCTTATTTTTTTAACCTATGATTTCCTCCGTAAAAAACACAAAAATAATAATGGTGGGTTCTTCCCCTCGCATGATGAAATAAATCCAGTGCAGATCATCCCACCCTCACTCCCCGCTCTTCATCTCCTCCTGATCCCCCCCTCCCATCCTCCTTCAGCATCCTCCCACAACGCGGCGTGCTCCTCCCTTCTCGCGCCTAAAACCCCAGCAACCAAAACTGATCGAATTCGGATGGTGAAGACCATTAAAATTTAATCTCGGCTTTGGCAAATGGGCTGCTATTTGCAATCGCATATTAATCAAATAGACTCTGGCATGTGCAATATCGCGCGCATACAAATTCGCTGTCATATCTGCCTTGATTAATGGTGTTCGAGGGAAGCGGAGAGTCCAAAACCCAACGTTTTGCCTTTGCCTCGCACTAAAACTCTCTCTCTCCCTCCTTCTGCGGTCTAACTCCCACGCTGTTCTCTCCTTCCCCTCTTGCTACTCTATCTCCCATCCCGGCACTGTATCCCCTCCCGCGTCAAACCTTCTCCCATCCTGACATGCAGTCAATTCTTCTCGTACCCAACGACACGCCGATAAGATTTTGGTACACAAATTCCCCAAGGGGGTCGCGCGTTATTCCCACCCCATTCCTCCCCTCGCTCGCACCCCTTTTCTTTACCCCTTCGTCCCCCCCCCTCCCTCATCCTCCCTCTAGTCTTCTTTGATTCCTCATCCCTCAATCCTTTACCATCCCTTTTGCTGCCGCGCCGAGCCTAATATCGCGAGCAAATCGAGTAAATCCCTTCGATATGGCTAATGAGTGGGGACTTAACCCGAAGAAAAGGATTTCTCGGGGTATTCGCGTCCACTCTATCCCGTAGATAGCAACGGTTGCAATGTTTACAACGTGTTGTTTTGAGGGAAAACCCATACTGGAACTTTTATTTAGAAATTTTCTTTGGGTGCATTTGTCTCTGACTTAAAGATATTTCGGGACACGGGCGTACCCAGAATCAAAACTAGCCGTGGTCGTTCAAATTGTAACTTTTTTGCGCAGAAAAGGCCAATTAAACCAAAATTTTAAGGAAATTATGACTGCTATTTTTGAATTTTTATAATTATTTGCTTGAAAAAATAATGATTTTTATTTTAGTTCAATATCTTATACTAATATCATTTTTCTTCAAAAGTAAAATTTGTTCATAACTTTTGTTTTGAATAAATTTATTTTCTCCTCTAAGTGGGGGGGGGGGGGGGCAGTTTACCCTTACTACCCCCCGCTGGGTTCGCCCATGTTTCGGGAGTTCATTGCATGGCGTACAAAATTATAATACCTAAATCTAGCTACCTTTCAAATCACAGTGAATTTTCTTTAATATAATAAATAAGCTATCTATTTCAGGTATATCTTCTGAAAGAAACTGTTAAACTGGCTGAAGATATTTCGGGTGTGCCTATCATGTCTGTCTTGCAGCTAAAGTCGTTGGATTAACTGTCGTATTGAGGTGCTAGTTCTCTTTAAAATACTTTATATGTTATTAAATGTTACTAGGTTAAATGTATTGGATACTAGAAGACTGGGGTGGATGATAATATTTCAAAAATCTTTTCCCTTCCCTCTGCTGCCGCACAGAGCCTGTTATCGCAAGCAAGTTTTGTAAATCCCGTCGATATGGCTGAGTGGGGACTTACCCGAAGAAAAGGATTTATCGGGTATTCGCGTCGGCTCTATCCCGTAGACGGGGCTGGGTAGTATTTTAAATTCAAGTAGTTTAAAATACGCATTTGAAATACATTTGTAATTTTTTTTGGTATTTCAGATACACGCCCTGAATGTATCGTGTATTTTGTATTTCAAATACAGATATTTGGTATTTTCCAATTCTAAAATAAAAAAATACATTTGTGAAATACTTTTGAAGTAGCTCTAATAACACTTCTGTAACATTATGCTTCAGAGATTACTTCGTTTTCGTTAGAATAGTTTTCTATATGTTTGCAACTATCCTTAACGTGCCAAGGAAGGCAGTGTTTTTTTTTGAGATCTCTTGATTTCCATACTAATGTATTTTATATACCTAACATACCAAGACGCACATAACGTACCAAGGCAGGTTATATTTAATTAAGATCTATTAATTTCCATACAAATGTATTTTGTGTTTGAAAGGTATTTAAAATACTACTTGTCAGTTTATTTTTCAAAGTAAAAGATATTTTTTATTTTGCATTTCAAACTCTTTTGGAGCGGTATTTTATAATTCAAATACTCCCTAGCCTGTATTTTGCCTAGCCCTGTCCTTAAATAGCAACGGCTAGAGACACGAAATTTTCGCGAATAGCAATTTTAAAACAGTTAATTTCAACAATATTTGAACCCATAATTTTGATGAAACGTGGAAACTATGCTCGGCGAGTATGATTATCATTTTCATGTACTCTGTAACACAAACAAGTAAACATTAATAGTTTAATTGGGTTGTGAGATTTCGCTATTCGTGTACCCATAATTGTAATAATGTACTCATAATGTTGCAATGTTTAGAACGTGTTGCTTTGAGGGAAATATATCTTCTGATAGCAATTCGTTAGAGCATTTCCTTTTTATTTGCAAATGGCTGGTGTTCTAACACCCTTTTAGGCGGCTTGCGGGGTAGTATGTAGATGTCTCACGCCGTACCCTGTCGGTAAACTAAGGCCATCCTCCCTCTTTTAGCCTTGTACTCTACTATTGCGATAGAATCCAAAATCTTTTCTGTAGCTATCGAATGAGGGCTGAAGCTGGATAAAAGTGAAGTGTGGATACTCGAGAGGAAGAATGATGCATCCTATGTTTTAACGATTAGGGATGGGCATTGCTAATTAGTTTGTTTTGAACTGGGAAATATATACCCTAATTTAAACGTCATGGATGTATTTATCCCAATGAAGCTGGCCAATAAATCAAAGTACATTTTTCATGCATAAATTATCGAATGAAGTTATAATGCTAATCCCTTATATCTCGTAAGCAGTTGTCTTTTGTAATAGGGAATGTCAGCTTCGTTTACTCTGGCCTCTGTTATGCAGCGTATTTGGTTGTAGTCGTCAGGAAGGGAATTGCGTTAGCAAAGGAGGCATTCATGAAAAGGAAGGAGCTCATGAGAGGATAGTTATACAAGAGTTTAAAGAAAAGGTTGGTGAAGAGTTTGATCTGGAGTGTAGCGCTTTGCGGTGCGGAAACGTGGACACTTTGGAAGTAAGACAAGAAAAGATTGGAGGCGTTCGAAATGTGGGTGTGGAGAAGAATGGAGGAGGTGAAGTGGACAGAAAGGAAGCGGAAAGAATTATTTAGATAGAAGAATATGAGATGCTGAGGAGACAGAAGATACCGATGGAGCGAGTACTGAGCGGGGAGGGGATGTTGAAAACAGTGTTGGAGGTTAAAATATTGGGTAAACGAGGGAGAGTTAGGAAGAGAATAGGATTTTTAGGTAGAATGAAAGGGAGTAGGCGTAATTTTTAATTGAATAGGGAAGTCCATGGGGGAAGGTCAGACTGCCGGAATGAGAGCTTTCAGCGATTTCACGGTAGCGTAATTTCTCCCACTCTGAGATTAATTGTTCCAGACAATTATAATTGTCCAACCTTGATTATAAATTTCCTTAATAATCGAGGGAATCTAATGAAATGTTGAAAAGGCTGGATGCCGAAGAAAAACCGTTTTCATGGTAACTACAAATATCATCCAAAATAATGCTTGCGTTGCCATTAGATTCTTCCTGAAACTCTCTGTAGACTAATTGTGCCGATATGCTCCTGAGAACTTAAGTTTAGTTTACCTTTTCACATTTTTACAGAGGAGGACATCTTAAGTACTTGAGGTAGGTTCGGAAACTTAAATTTCCACATTATTTGTCGCGCCGAACCGTGTTCACCCTAACTAGCCAGTTAACAAATTAATTAATATTTTGCGCATTTTTCTATGTTGTGAGTGTAGTGTTCTGTTTGCGTAAGCAGAAACTTGAAATTGAAATTTTTTACAGGAATTAAAATAGACGGTTAATACTCTGAATTTTTAAGGACATTATATAATTAAGGTAAATAATTAATATTATGCGCATTTTTCTATGTTGTGAGTGCAGTGTTATGTTTATGTTAGCAGAAACTTAAAATTGAAAAATTTTACAGGAATTAAAATAAACAGTAAGTTTTCACATTCCGGAAAAAGATTTTTGCAGTAAATATTAGTCAATTTTTTTTCTTATTATTTTGTACCTATGTACATTTTTTCTTTTTTCTAACCATTTCATTTTTTTACTTTCCCATGATTTTAATTTTTTGCAGTTGTTGACATTTTTTGATTGCAAGTAGCAATTTTCGGAATCTTAAGAAAACATGGGCGGCTTAAAAAGGAACCGTCTCGAGTATGAATAGGGGGATGAATCGTCAGAATGAAGGGTTCGATCTCCCCTCCATCTTCTCATTTACTTTCATTTTCCGCGGACAATCTGGGAGGTAGGAGAAGTTTTGATCCCTATCACCTTCCTGCGGTTTTACCCTTAACCTCTTTGCGACACATTTATATCGGCACGATGCCCATCCGCTTCCAAGACAATTTTTTACTCCAGCTCCCGTCAAGTGGGTAAGGTTTTCGGAATCACCTCACCCAAACGAGATGCGTCAAAGTAAAAGAAAAAAATAAATAAATAAAAGCATAAGTAAGACAGAGCATCCCCTGTCGTACTTTCTGGCTATCGCCATGTGGTGCGTGCCGCGGAATTAAGTAAGCTTTTGTTTTCTCGGCCGGCGAGACGTCAAAAAGTGAAGCAGGCCGGGTGATGAGTAAGGGCGAAGGCGTGTATATATTATCTATGTGCGGCTGCGAAGGGGTTAGAGGTTTTCCGGAGAGGCGGGGTGAGATAACGGTTCGTTGAGGGGTTTTTTGAGGGTTGGAAAAAAAGAAACGCGCACCTCTGCTAGGGTGGTGAAAGAGGAAGGCGTACGGAAGAGGGAAAAGGTGGAAGGAGAAGTGAAAAGGAGATGGAGGAATGGGTGAGGAAGAGAAACTGTGGAGAGAAGGACTTGGCAAAAAACCCTCCGCGGACTTGGTGACATCGAATGGGGGACTTTTCAATGGAAGATTGATGCGTATATTGCGAGAGATGTGTTCTGCTGAGACCGCCGGCTGCAGCGACGTTGGCCGGGCCGAAGGAGGCTTCTGGGAAGGGCTTTGGGGGGGGAGGGTCTCCCTTCCCCCTTCCCTCCTCGTGGCTTTTTTTCTGGAGCCGCAGAAGAGTGGAGTGACGTTGAGAGGTGGAGGGGACTGTGGGGGCCATCGAGGAAGCCTCCATGGAGAGGGTCGTGCGATGTTTGTGTCTCCGAATCGTTAGGCGATATAGGTTGTGCACTCACTGCGTAGGGGTGGAGAGTGAATTAGCATCTGTTACAGTGTCCAAAAACGAAAAACTCCCAAGTCACGTAACCTACCTGCACCCTGTCTTCACCTTGACTGGGAGGACAGCTGGTTACTTATTAATCGTAGCCGCGAGTTCGATTTAGAATTTTATTTCGAAGAACTTAAGGAGTATTATTTGAGGAAGAGATGCCAGAAATGAGAATGAAATCGCTCTTAAGTATTTTGTGTGCTAAATGTTTTTATTTTATTAAAAAATAGCATATCTAATGTATGCAAATATGCATTTAATAGTGAATGCTTGTCTCAGCTTTCCCTGTCAGTAATTTTCTTTTACCTATACACTCTGAATATATCCATGAATAACTCTCTCGTTTATTGCAAAAAATGTCTTCTGTTCTCCATAAAAATATTAGATGCTCGCGGAAAGTTGAACTTGCAGAAATTTCAGTGCTAGGCGCGGTTCTCAGCTATTGCATGTCAAGGTCGGACGTCCTTCCTTTTGTCCAATCAGAGATTGTGTACACTAAAATTATTATCGAATTTCTAATTGATTAAAATTAATTGTAATTATTATAATTGGTAATTATCAATATGTCAATCGTTAGAAATTTGTAAAGTCCTTTTTTATGAAATTTCCTAGAATTTTAAAACCACCATCTCCCTAAAAATTTCTTGAAGCTTTGTTCTAAAGAGGTATTGTGTTTTGGAGACAGACAGATTTAGGAAATTCGATCTCGATTTAGGAGATTCGATTCGAAATCAGATCTAGATATTCTCAGGAAACTTGTTTCTTCCAAATCTATCCTTTTTGAACTATTTGTAATAGATTAATTTTTTGGAAACTAATTCATAATAATTGTATTCATTTACATTTTTTTGATGTTATTTCTTTATAAAATTTATGTAGTATTTACTGCGTTATTTTTTTGGCTTGTACTTTTATTTGATGGCGGCTCAATTCTGGTCTTATAACCTTGAATACCATCTTAGGCTCCTTCCCTTTGTTATTCACAGCTGTAAAATAAAAATGTACGAGTAAATGAATCATTGCAATTATTAAATTCTGATCTCTATACCTAATGATTGAGCCCAGTTACTTCATCTATGTTATCGGGCAAAAATTACGTGGCATTCCATGCTGCTTGTTGTCTCTGCGTAGGGACCTTTGAAAATACGCGTCTCGGCGAGATATCTAATGGATATCGGATATCGCGGCCAATGTATCTCACATCATTCCGTGGCCCCACTTCCTCCGCGTCAATCCCTTACATTGCAGGCTGAGAAGGGGTAGTGAGTTGGTCGGACGTGGCGTGGATGTCACAAGGAGGGGAGGATAGGTTGAAGAGCAGGGTGTGACCGCGAATGAGAGTTCGTGTTTCGTGGGTGAGATCCAGGGGGCTAGGGGAAAGTCTCCGTCAGGCAGAAGGAGATTCCGTCAGGGGTGTTTCTCTTGGGTGTGAGGGGTGGAGGGGGAAGTAAAGCTCGCCAAGGGTGAAGGGGGTGTATCAAAGGTGGTGCGGAAGGATGAGGAATAGACGTGGGAAGAAAAAAATCTCCTGTCGCCACGTCAAGCGTCGCGAAACAAAACACCGCCGAAAATGAACGGTCGCAATCGATCCGTCTCCCACTATCCACAGCCCTCATCCGAAATGTTCTAAGGATCGGATAGACGAGGTTTTCTCTCTCTCTCTGATAAATATTATACACTTTTTCTCGTTGAAAGAAATGGTGATTGTGGTGTGCTGATTTTACTTCTTGATATTTGTGCTTATGACTCCCAAGTTGTGCTCATGACCTGTAACGGACGCAGAAAAGATTCAAATCGGGTGCGCAAATGATATTTTGAGCTACCTATACTTTTATCGTGATGAAAAATAATCAAGTTACATGCAAAGTTCAAGATAGTTTTATTTAAACTGATTATACGCATATTCAAGACAATGCTATCTTATGGTAGAAAAAAGTTACATTTGTGGTTCTGCAATTTTCGGCCTTGCGAGTGGCTCCGCAAATTGGGGGGTCGGAAGGGGCTCCTTGTTACTAAACGATCACCCTCCGATATGTTCTAACGACGGGATGGACCGGACTTTATATCTGGAAATGTATTATCCACATTTTATCGTTTTAAGAAATGTTGATTGCGGCGTGCTGATTCTTCTTGTTGAAAATTTGGATAGTTGTGCTTATGACTCCGTTGAAATTAGTACCCTGTGTCCATTTCACATTTTTACAAGCATCACCGCGAAAATCATTTTCTTCGTGTTGTAATGAAACCATTTTGCTCTTATTTCCTGGCGTAGTGTCCAGGAACCACTATCCTGACTCGTTATGCGTACTTTTTGAAAGGAGTTACTTTTTTAAATGCTCGAAGTACCAAATATTTTGAACTTAAATCCTATCAAAAATGGTCATTAAATGAGAGAAAAATCTAAGAAAGCGAATTCTCTTTGAGTTTCCATTTCGCGATACCGTATGGGTAGTTTTCTTCATATTGGATCTATTTGTATTACTCCATGGATTCTCATAACAAAGTCTAGTCGTAAATTGCCTTTAAATATGTACAGTTTGTTTGAATCAATTTTTGTGGTGAATTTTTGGAGCACTGCGGAACATCGTTACGGGTAGTTGTGATATTATGTGACCTTAGTTGAGGTTAGAGCTCCGTGCTTACTCAATACTGTTTTGTGATATGCAGAAATGAGGAATAAAATTTCATAATTTACCAGAGAAAATCATCAGTGTTTAAATACCTCTTCCACTCACCGGTTATTTGGAAACCTTACCAAGATAGTAAATGGAAGGAAGTTCATGGGAGCGCTTTAGAGAAGTAGGAAAAGCCTTTATACGGCACAAAATGGGCATTTTACCCGATTAACGGCGAATGAGCAAAAACCTTGGTCGATTTATGTCCGCGTGGGTTTATTCAAATACGGGCGTAAATCAAATCTGGATTTTCCCATGATCCAAGCGCGGAGCGCACAGGGGTTAATACGTCATTAATTACGGGGTGCTTGGCTCGGGGTAAGTCCTGGTGGAATGCAAGCGATCCGGAGGGAGAAGTGTGACGCGACATTCTAAGGCCGCTTAATCAGCAACTTTTCAGAATCATCTCCTATTTTCTTCGATACCGGTCATCTTATTTGAACCGATTTTTTATTTGACTTATTTTCCTAGATTAGATAGTATAGCATACTCTGTGATTCCCATTAATACATCATTGAATGTAAATAATTTAAACACTTATCGTTCCTAATGCAATTTTTTAAATCTTGAAATGAATGAAAATGCATGCGAAGCATCACAAATTTTAGTGCCCTGTGATGGGTGAGATAGTAAATATTTTTCGGTGAAGTATTCTAGCGTGGACTCGTATTTCCTTCAAACTCCATTGGTATACTTACCCGAGAATCGTGGGATATACTACTAAAAAGAGGTATTCATTCAAGTAGTTACTTTCTTGAGTTTTCTGAAAATTTCTGGTGACAGTTATAAAGGACAAAATGAAACTCAATAACTTTTTTCTGAATGATTATTTCTTTGTTGTTCCTACGAAGCATCTTTTTCCCTTCCCTTCATATCTCCTCTTTTAATTCGATTGCTGTTATCCTGATGCTGAATATTTTCTCGATCCCACGATTATCAGGTGATTATGTGGATTCCTGCGTTTTATTTTTCCTAAAATAAAGTTTCTTCAGTAAATATTTCTTCACAAACATAATTTAGAGAAACTCATTTCTTCTTAATTGCTTTTAGTTCTGTTTAGCTTGATTGTAAGTGGAATTTTTATATACTTCTGATCATATGAATGAGGCGTAAAATATATATTAAATTAATAAGGAGTAAAAATAATGTTCCAGATTTTCCTTAATTGCATTCAATTTTCAAAATTTTAGGCATTACATGTATACATATCTTATTTAGAGGTTCCTACTTCATTTACTTGTGCGTAATACAGTTATATACGATTAATGTCATTTTTTGGGTTATGTAGTGATGAAACATGTTAGGTTGAATTGTTACCAACCATTGAGAAGGCAATTACTTCAAAATCATTACATGTGGTTATCATAAGTTCTACTTGTTTATGATGATATTTTTAGTTCAAAAATGATTTTAGAAAAGTTATTTTCTCCTTTTATTTTGTTTTGAATATAAAAATAGACAATTGCAGCTTAACCAAATACAACATCTGTAAAGCTAATTGAAACATTTGGGAGTACTATTTCGTAGTTGTCATCAATTGCTTAAATAAGTTGATTCATCATTCTCTCCGTGGCTCAAAGCAGTAGTACAGGCACTACTTAGTGGCGGATCCAAAATAAGGACAATGGAGGGCTAAGTGGGGGTAAAGCTGCCAGCAGTAGTGGGGGTCCAAAAAATTGCAATTCTATCTAGTGTAAATTGGATTACAAAGGGGGAGGGCTATAGCCACCTTACCACTCCCAAAGATCTTACACTGCCACCACTGATATGAAATAAATGAATAAGCAATCAATAAAGCTTAATAAATTATTGCGCTTAGCGTTTGGTTTCTGAATTTAGGGTTCCAATTTCAATTCTTGGCAATATTTTGACACCGGCCGCGAAACATCCTCAATGGGCGAAGCGCCCACACAAGCAGGTAGGTTAATACTCTATTACTCGAAAAATCTATGGAATAAAATATGGAAATCTATTCTTGGATTTACTCTATCCTCATCATTTGTTAACCATCCATGAGTTGCAGCAGTTTTTGAGTGAATATTATATGAAAAAATCACAATATTAAATGAAACTGACTTAAAAGGCATATTATTATTATTTTAACATATATATCCCCTCCATAAATTTCCTCCACACCACTCTTTATAACCCTATACCCTTCTCTCCAGTCATCCCCTCCGTACTTCCACCTTACTTTGCATAATCCTTAGATATCTATCCTCCCTTTTTCCATTTCCTTTTTGATATTTTCTAACTTCCCTGCCCTCATCATTGTCCTCACATTCCACGTCCCTACATTTATAGCCGACTTATTATTCTCCATCTTCTTAGTCTTCTTTTCTTCTTTCTTGGATGCTACTGCTGGTGATGATAAGTCTCTGTAAGGGTTTCGCATGTTGACGACCCCGAGGACCTTGCCGACCTCGCTGTCGTGAACGAGACCCGCCCTTTGCGGACGGGTCCCGTTCGATGAGTTTCCGAGGCTCATTTGATTGTACTCCGTATTATGAGGGAAGAGATGGTAGGCAGGGATTCACACTCCCATTCCAACTGTGTTTTACTCGTGACACCATCACGTGGACTACATTTCGTCTGGCTCCTACCCCTCCACCTCTCTGGCCTTACCGGGAGTAATCGAGAATTAATCCCGTTAGGAACGCGTTAGCCTTTCCACCGCGGCGAGGTTGTAGCCCAAGGGGAACGTAAAAAATTATCATTCTCTTATAATGATGGATTCGCCCTCTTATTAGGCACTTTTAGGCCCTCTTATTGCATTGGAATGATTTTTTTGTGTTTACTCGATTTTCGGGAAGGAGTATTCCAGGGGTTTTATTGAGTCTAATTGTAATAAATTGCCTCAAGGAGTCTGTTTTTTTAGCTATCCTTTTGGTGAAGTCATTCTCTGTAAGCTTTAGTTGTCACTGAGCTGTATTAAGTATTAGATGTTATCAACTCATGGCCGTTAATGTATCACCCTAACACATACTTACAGTTATTTTCGATTAATATTTACATTATTTATTTCAATACCAAATGCATAATCTGTTCGTTATATTTAGAGGGTAGGTATATTTGGTAGAGGGAAGGAGGAATTGGAACCTACACGGATTCAACGTTTGATTTCAAGGCTATTGAATTGGCATTAGCAGTTACTCTTCTGCCATCATGCTCGAAGATGATCGAATTTGGTCGCAATTGAATGCGCAATCCATCACGAATTAGTGATCCCTCAGAGACAATTTAATAAGATTCAACTTTCATTCGCATGATGACGTCTCAAAATAAGACATTACCATGCAGTTTGTCATCATTCGAATATCATTTCGGACTCCAACGTGCCGCCAGCTGACGTTCCGCGGAGACAATGGGAAATATACGCTCGCCTGCTACACTGAACGAAACCCTTTTACTATGAGATGCATTCTTTACTCATTCAAAAATATGCAACACCATCGATTCATTCATAGGGTCGGTGGACTTTTTTTTAGGTCTGCATTAAGGGTCACCCTTCCACTTCTCGCTCTCTCGTCTTGCTCACCACCTGGATAGGCGCGGGGCCTGGGGGTTTTGGAAGCTTCATCCCCACCTCGAAAGTCTATTCCAAGGCGAATTATTGGCATACAACTTAGGATTATACTGGATCGTGTTAAGACGGAAGTTCCTTGAAACAAAATGATGACCCTTCTAATTATACGTTAGGTTAATTATTGTTCTTATCAATACGAATTGGCTCGAATGAGCTGTATTACTTTCGGGGTTAGGGATAATTAACGGCTTCAAAACAGGAGCATGAAACTTCGGATTATGCTGGTTGTGTTAAAGTCGGAAGTTCATTGAAACATACTTATGACCATTCTAATTATATCTTAGCTAAATTATTGTTCTTATCAGTATGTATTTGCATGTATTAACTGAAATTTCTTCAGGAGTTCGGAATAATTAACGGCTTCAAAGCAAGGGTAAGGGTAAAGTTTTGGAAGGGATAGGAATGAGATTTATTAGTTGAATATATGAAAAAATAAAAATTTAAGGAATATATTTCTATCATTGCTGCACCAACTCGGATATATACCCCTCTATCTATACTTTAAGATTGTTGTGTATGCTTGCTTTTGTTTTCTCCATGATATCATGCAGTTCAATATTCCAATTGTCCCTCCAATCTGTGACGTGCGTCTCTTTTTCATATTTCTATTATATATTTGTAATATTAATCAAAAGTATTTGATAAGAGAAAGTTTTTGGTTTCATTCCCATCGATTGTTTCAATTTTTATTGGAGATTTTAGATCATCTGCCCATTGACATCTAACGGCGATAAATAGAACTGTCAAATGTATATGCCGCGGGTCTGACGCAATTTTCAGAAATTCAAAATCAAACTTTTGTGCTCTAGCAGCCAGAGGGTAATTATGTTGAATTCGAGAGAATGGAGGAGTGGATTCGTCCCTTAGGATGATGCTTCACTTCCAATCAAACTGTCATATTTTCTCTCTTTTCCTGATACACTAGTTTTTTAAGTCCATGCCACCATCTTAAGACATTAAGTGTATTGAGAAAAAAACCATTATAAAAATTTGCTTTTGTTTTACACAAGAATATTTATAAACGATTTTATTTTTTCTTGGTGAATACTTCTGACGAATATTTCTCGGGTTTTATATTTCTGGTGTGAAATTGGACTTCTAAGTAACACAGCCTTGAGGATCGGAGACAAGTCGTCTCCCGAAACGTCGGCTTATATGAAAGCATTAACCTGGCTGAGAACCCATGAAATATTCGTCAGAAGAATATTTATGCCTCGCATGCATAAGTTTTACGTAGAAGATAGTGTTGTACGTATTGTATATGCCCTTAAATTTTCAAGATACTAGCGTCAGAAGAATATTTATATCTCGCATGCATAAGTTTTAATTAGAAGATGGTACTCTACGTATTGTATATGCCCTTAAATTTTCAAGATACTAGCGCGAGTTTAAAAAAAAGAACCTTTGCGTCACGGAAAAAGTCGAAGTACGACCGGTTGAACGTTAGTGTGTTGCGTCCTCTTAATGGAGGAAGGGTATCTCTCGAACTCATCATCGCCGCCGTATCAATCCGGGCAGGCGTCTGCATAACCCGCTTTTATTTTCCATCCACTCACTCACACGCACACACGGCTATCTCTCCGTAAAGGGGCTGTTTGCATTCGAATGATTGGCTCGAGGAGGAGGTGGGAGGAGGTCTCCAGGGAGGGGGGAATCGCTCAAAGGGGTGGGGGAAGGGTTAGCAGTTACAGTTTAGCAATGAGGGTGGGGGGATGACTGAATTGGTTCGGAAAGGCATTAGTCCGCGCGAGGGTGAGTGTGGAAGGGAATGGTAGGTGTGAGTACATGGTATGGGTGCGTTGTGTTTGTTGGGTTACCGTACGGGAGTGAATCGAGGACCGGGGTGGTCGGATTCGGGAGGCGGTGAGTTTGACGTTTTCTGGACGGGTGGGCGATTCCGGCGGTGGACACAATTGACTGGGAAATGCGAACTGGAGGGTGTCCCATCCGACTGTGTGTGTGTTTGTAAAGTGTCCCCTCGGGATACGCGGGGGGAACGGGGCGAGTTTATGTATGACGTTGGTGGCTTTTGGAGGTTGATTGGGGAAGTGTCGCTCTGGCGGTTGTGGGAATGGAAGGATTCAATGAGTCGGGTTTGGATTGTCGGCTCGGTTTGGGCGGCGAGGACGGAGAAATTGTGAAATGGGGTTGCGAAAGTGAGCAGTGATTTATTTTTTTGACGTGGCAACCGATGGAATGTTGATGGTGTAGTGGTATAATGATGATAACAATAAAACGTCGTTTTTGGGGCGAGATTGAGTCCATGAAATCCTTTCTTCATGAACTAAAACGCCATTTCCTCATAATTTAGAGACATCTTTGGAGGCAAGTTCATTAGTACAGGTTTTCGTTTTCTGCAGCGTTTTGAAGTTCTTTGCTCGAGTTTACACCTTTTTCGGGAGTATGAGTATCATAATGATTCATTAATAACTAGCGATGGCAGGAACAAGAAAGGAATTATCAGCAGAATAGCGCAAGCGAAGAGAGCATTCCACCAGAAGAGAGACCTTAATGCAGCGAGAACATTCGGAGGCTGCTGCTCTATGCTGTTAAACCCATCCTCTATGATCCTGACAAGATGCCTTGGTGGTGTAATTGGCTTGCACGACTGACCAGCAAGCGGGAGATCCGGGTTTGGATCCCGGCTAAGCCAAATATTTTTTTAATGGCGAACTTCATCCTGTTTTACATTAATTTTTTTAATTTCTATTTTATTTTAATAAAATGGTACACACAGCAAGACTGCCACTTTATAGCACACTTTTAACAACTACAAATGAAATTAATTAATTAATAAGAAGGAGATATTCGAATAATATTTTTAAATTAAACAAAACACAAAACAACAAACCGATTACCATGAACACAATCACAGTATTTATCCAGTTATATAGTCAATTATGTGTTAAATACTTTGATGCCAGGTAAGTAAAATTTAATCGCCAAAGATAAGGGATCATTATCAGCCGGGAGAGAATTTATCAGAAAAGAAAGTCTATGGAATAGAGAGCGCTTAATTACTGATAGCCTGGGTGCAGATATTTGGAGTAAAGAGGTAGAACGGGTGTGGCGGGAAGTACTATGATGTTGAAGAAGGAAACAATATCAGGACTGTCCAAGTGGGAGGTAAGGACATTGTAAATGAATGTTATGTCTAATTGAAGTCGGAGACGGGAGAGACTAAGGAGGGATAAAAAAGTTAACCTGTAATAGTATAGGTACCTCGCGGAGATTTGGGATAATGAACGACTTGATGGTTCTTTCATGTGAGAATAATCAACTGCAGAGAGAATGAGGGCTCAAGGGGAGCCCTTCAGGGATACAACACACCGGGGCAGGGAACCAAGTCAGAGACTTATACGTCCGATCACCCGGGCAGGGGTTGGAGAGGAAGGAAAAAGGAAAGAGGCGCCGCCGCGATTAATAATAATCAACTGCAGTTCGGAAGAAAGTCCGAAAAGACGGGACAGTCTTAAACTCTCTGAAACGAATGTTCAGGAAAAAGCGTATCAATAATTAGGTGAGCCAGATGGTTGGAAATTTCTCACGACATAAAACGTATGAGATAATCCCGCTCGCGGAAACGGACTGTATTGAATGGGAAGGAGATTTTTGAAGAGGGAAAATCGGATGGACGAAAAAGCTGTGGGAGGAAGGGTTGAAGGGTCCTATAAAGCGATCGCAAAAGGGGGAAGGGGGCCGGAGGACTAATGACAGCCGCCGAGGACCCTCACCAACCCTCCTCCTCCCCTACCGTTCCACGTAGGTTACGGTGGCCGCGGCGTGCGACTCCTTGAAAACCTTAACTTTTGCTTCCGTCATGATGATAAGTTTAAAGAAAACGGGGAAGGGATGGTTTTGTATTTTTACTCTCGTGAGATGTGGGTCTACTGATTATCATCCCTCAGGAATTGAGCAGGACCGGAGGGGGGGGGGGGGAGGGGGATTGTCCCATAAGGGATAGGCGGCGGCAGGCTAGGGACGTATGCATTCGGTTGGACACAAAGGGTGAGTGGAGAAAGGGGTGTTGCTTTTTTATGTAATCACGTGGGGGGGTGGAGAAAGGCAGGGGTCGAGTCACACTCCCTGGGTAAGGGGTTGATTTTTTGGTCTCGCAGAGCTGAATGGCTAATGCCGAATCCACACAGTTAAGTATCAAAGCGTTGCCGATCAACATTCATTCGCACCACGTGTAATTTAATGGTGACTTAGGGCAGCTCCGCAGCATTTATTGTCCTCAGCGTGTTATTTCAAAGAAAACTTTTCTTAGATGACTTTTTTCTCCTCCATTATTTTTTTATTCTTCTTTAATTTTAAAGTTGCTACAAATACGAGAAATTATGGATAAATAGTCATTGCCCACTATTGCTCATTTGCCATCAGATTTTTAGCTGGGTTGATTGAATCTCACGACTTGCCCGTCGCTGTTATGCCTACCACAACCCGAAAACACTTCAATTTGTGGGAATTCATTTTCATACAAACATAAGTAAAATTTTTAAAAATCCCTCTTAAGCAATTATCAATTCGCCAATCAAGGTTTCTTTAGCGAAGGGTTATTTAGAAGGATTAGATTAATTTATAAATCTATTGGTTTCATTTTTACTATTCCTAATTCAGCGTGAAATTTTACAAAGTTCGACTTTCTTTTCTGCCGCAATTAATACTCTCTTACCTGTGATTATATTGGATACATCATGCTAGGGACTATAATTAAGGAGATAACGAACAGATTGGTATCGGAATTTGTTTTTATCAGCGCGATAAAGGATTTGAATAAATACTAGGCGCAATTTTGCTTGAGCTATTCCATTTTATATGTGAATGGCTCGTATCCAAACGCCCCATTCCAAACGACTATTGAAGAATGTAAATGTAGATGCACATACTACCTTGCGGGGTAGTATGTACATCTACATCTACATACTACCCCCAAAGCCGCCTAAAAAGGCGTGTGGCAGGGAGTATTAGGACACGAGCCGTTTACTCATAAAAAGGAAAAACGATTCCCCATATCTATTTGTTTGGCTAAATATCAATCTTAATGTATCGCTTATGTAGGACCTGAAAACATGAAGGGGCTATAATATTATGTTCTCGGTGTCGCTCTTCTCTCATAGATATCTATGCAGCAGTTCAAGCAGTCTAAGCCTAGCGCGCAGCCTCCGAGTCTCTATTGGCTCCCAGCCTAATTCTCTTAATATCTGGGTAACGCTGT
Source organism: Ischnura elegans (assembly GCF_921293095.1). Taxonomy (NCBI): domain Eukaryota; kingdom Metazoa; phylum Arthropoda; class Insecta; order Odonata; family Coenagrionidae; genus Ischnura; species Ischnura elegans. The sequence continues at coordinate 73,423,722 of NC_060249.1, read as the reverse complement.
CTGTACGCCCGTAGCAGTTTTTGACAAACCGCGCAGCCTTTCTTTGTAGTTGTAGATGAAAATGAACTATGTGACTGTATGCAGTCCTTTTCATGCCTAAATTACATTTCTACGCGCGTTTGTCATGAGGAGGGTACGGAGAAGGAGAACATGGAGGAGTTGGCGCAAGAGACCGACGTGAAATGATGTGAGAGGAAGGGTTTGAGATTGTGCTGAGATCGCCGTGAAAGAGAGATCGCTTTTGACGAAAGGATATATGCAAAGGGCTTGATGGGAGGTGGCGGAAAGATTTGGCGCTCCGCAGAACAAGAAAACGTATATAAGGGTACGTTAGTGTGAGATCGAGGGGGAAGGGTTATTTCCCTTTTTTTATAAATGTGTTGCGGGAGAAGGAAAGGGGTTAGGTGACGAGTTGAGGGGGGGAGAGTAAGGGGTGGGCAGGAAGAAGGGGTGAAGGGGACGTCATGAGACCTGAGCGAAACCCAAGATCATTTCAACGCCAGTAGTTCGGCAATTTAAAAACGAACGCATCCAAATTCACGAGGCATAAATCATCGTTTGACAGGCATCCAGCACATTGTCATCAATCATACACGCGGACTCCCTCCCTCTCTCATCGTACCTCTTTCTCCGGCCTTTTCTCCGTCCCTTATTCCATCATTTCTCCCTCTCTCATTCTATAGTGTGGTGTACAACAACCCCCTCCTCACTTACTCTTTCGATTCTCTCTTATCTCTGCAGGAACCCCTCTTTCTCCCGCCCACCCTCGTCCGCTCCCCCGGCTTCCACCCTCGGTCCCCACAGTCATCCTCTGTTCCTCGCTCCCAAACTTCACGGTGGCGGCAAGGTGGCAATTTGGCTCTGAATTTCACTTTCTATATTACTCCTCATGAGTTTTTAAAACATATTGTTTTCAGTCAACGAGCAACTCTTTCTTATTTTCGAAAGCATTTGCTAGCTCTCCCGGGGCAATGCTGCATTGAATTATTTAATTAAATGGTTATTATGATAGTGATTTCTCCTTCTCTAATACTTCACCTTGGATAGCTGTGATAATTCGCCTTTAAATTTACTTTATCACTATCACTTTTTAATTTCATTTCTTATTTATCATTACTATTATTTCATTACTCAGAACTACCCAAATTATTTTCGAAATCATCCTTTTTACCCCTTAATCTTGTTCTCTGAATAGTATTTTATGAATTTCTTGGTAATTTTGAGTATAAGTGGTTTCGTACTCTTTCAAACTTCTTACGTTCCGGAAATTTGGTGGTTAATTTCGCATTTTTCTACATCTCCTCGTAACGGAGTTTATTTCAATTTCGTCATTAAAAGAATCGAAATTTCCTTTACTTTCCGAAATACTTTAATACTTTTTACCTTGGAATGACACCTAACAGATGCTTTTATTCTGAGGTGGTGTGATAATATCCAATATTCCATTAGTATTGGGTGCTAATACCACCATTGCATAAAATGAACGGTTTTAGGCCTTTTGTGGTACTTCATATTTTTTATATTATTTGTAAAGTCCGTACTCATTTTTTTTACCCCGATGTAATTAATTTTAGCCCTAGTTGTGGCTATTCTAGTAGGAAAACTTAAATATGCCTCAAATTTCTATGTTCCATTATTACATAGTATGTTATTATAGGAAAGTACCATTTTAATTCATGTGTACATTATGTTAGCTCTGGAGGTTGAATAATGAAATTCCTATTCGAGGAACAGAGAAGCTGTTTTAATTCAGTTTCCTATTTTAGGTGTTTGTTTATACATATTACATTATCTCCCCTTCCCTCAGGCTTGACGCGAAATTCGTGAAACTCATTCCAAAATCCTTAAGTTAGTTAAGTTTTATCATCTTTATCTCAACGGCATACCTACTTTCTTTTGCGGGGTAATCCATACAAACCTTAGAGCGAGTTTCCAATTTCCTCATTTATTTTTTAAAATTGTATTTTTAATTTAATTTTTCCTCCCTTTGTATGGTTTATTGTATTACTACGGCTTAATTATTTTTCTTACTACTTTTCTCCCTTTAGATTCCGTTCGCCTTCAAGATTGTTTCCAATCTGTTTCCGCCGCGTAAGAAGCTCTGTATTTATCGTTTTCCATCTCCCTTCTCGTATCTCACCGAGTCATCCCCGCTTCTTCCTGTCTTCCTGGCATTTCGATACATATCTTTATTCAGTTTCATAACGTGCTAAGAGTGAAGATGTTTCTCGTCGTCTACTCTTTCCACCATCCTTTCGGCTCTTGCCTCGCCCATACATTTTATCGTTTATATTTCCGTGCTATGAGCTCGGACTTCCAGTATCACGATGTTAGTTGCCTTATCATTTCAATTCTCTTACCTACCAATGTCGGTTTCGATAAAATAGTGAATTCAATGCCCTAAAAAATGTGTTTTTACGAAATTATACTTTTTTATGTGTAAATATTCTACAAATCTCAATATAAAAAACTTAAAAAAAAACTTTTAAAAGTATCATAGCTTTGCGGAATGTCCTCTGGCGAACCATTCAATTTATGGTACAATATGATTTTTGTCTTCGGAATTTTATCATGTTACTCCTAGGGCCGGTTTTATAATGTCTAGTTAAGTTTTTTCGGAGCATAAAAATCAGAGTTAACAATATCTTCCACTTGAAGTCACCTGTTAAACTAACAGTAATCCTGAACTACTTTTCACTACATTAACTTTAAAATACCTTTAAGTCAAGGTTGCGACAGTATCATGTTCTGGTTACCGCTAACTAGACATTATAAAACCGGCCCTTAGTGATAAAAATATTTTAAACCCCATGAATAATATTTTCAACTAATTTTTCTTTTGATTATTTCAAGTATTGAGAAGGTTTCTAATGTCAATGTATTATCGAGGTTTTTTTTGGCAGCATATAGGGTGTTTCATGATGTATCTGCAATACTTCAGGAGGTGGTTGGGGAGGCAAAGTTTAGCATTTTTTTGTCCCTTTCAAAGTGAATGAGATATCGCAATCGTATTGCTGATACTCGCTCAAAGCTCTTCTTTAATGAAGCCCAAGTTCAAACAATCTTTTTAACCTTAATTGAACAGGAGCTTTGAGCAACTATCAACAGTGCGATTTAGTAATCTCATCTATTTTGAGAATAATTGTTTCAGAGATTGGTAATTGTGATTTTCCTCCAACCTTAAGTATTTAATGACCCAGATAATCCAGAGTATTAAATAAAATGTCGAAAAGGCTATATACTCAAGAAAAATAGTTTTCAATGTAACTGCAAAGTACATCCAAAAACTGTTTTCGTTGCCATGACTAAGTAAAGAGTTGCATCCCCATATTTATGGGCAAGATATGATTAAAATTGTCTTCCCTAACACCTTTTGAAGTATCACAGATTCCTCATGAAAAACCCTGTCATCACCACTGGTCAACAATCCTAGGATTGGTTTGACGCAGCTCTCCACTCAGTTCTCCTATCAGCTAATCTTTTCACTCCTACGTATTTCTTCTCTTTCACATCCTTGAAAAGCCCTGTACAGTGTAAAAATATCCTATTTATGTCTGGTCTCCATATATCAAATTCAGCTGCTGAATGTTTTAGCAAGTCATACTTGTATCATAAAATTACTTTCTGGACACAAGCGGTATTAAATATTTTATGGTTTGCGTGGATTCATAGCATATTTTCATTAATTTTCTATCGTTATAAATCCCGAGTAGTTGGTGATGAACATCCCCGAAAATTCGATCCACAGTCCGCATGTGGTGTCACACGACTAATTCTTACATTAAATCTTTTGATAAAAATGCCACCGTTTTATTA